>NC_060122.1:460851444-462101444 GCF_021461395.2 Schistocerca americana | reverse complement strand
GTACATAACTTTCGTACCAGCAGACCACTCGAAAATGGGCAAGGAGTCCTCGGCCGAAAGTACGTGTAATTTTAATTACCTAGAGCGGTTGAAAACCCGAGAACATTTTATTCAACGTTACCGCCGCGGTCCTCTGCATTCTTATATCGATGAAGGTGGTTTGTTTAAAATAACTGACTGTGTTGTAATTAATTAAATCATTTAACATTTGACGATGCCACTATGGCTGTGTACGTCAGGACTTTGATTTTATGAAACAGATATGATGGTTATTATAGAGCGAAACCGGTAAACTATTAACAAAACGTTGGTGACCATAGATACAAATGCATCGATAAGTTTTAGAAAAACCCAAGTCCTGACTTGTAACTCATGAACAAAATGCAGTGTTGGCTGTTCGGTTTATATTTTAATCATTTTCCAGAAATTTTAATTTGTATGTATTGTTGTATTTTTAGTCCTCAGGTCAATCCTTTTCAATCAGTAAACTGTGAATATCTTTCACATGCGAACAGAACTGATAATCCTTGAGTGGGAAAACCGGAATACGAGATAATCGAAGCATTTGAGATGTAGTGCTACAGACGTGTTTTGAAAAATATGTAGACTGATAAGGTAAGGAATGAGAAGGCTATCCGCAGAATCGGCGAGGAAAGCAATACACGGGGAACACTGACTAGAAGAAGGGAAAAGATGGTAGGATATCTGTTAAGTCATCATGCAATAATCCAAGAGTACTAGAGGGCGCTGTAGGGGGTACAAAGCCTAGAGTAAGACAGAGATTGGGATACATTCAGAAAATAATTGAGGGCGTAAGGTGCAGGAGCAACTTTGAGATGAAAAGATTGACACAGGAGAGGAATTTGTGGCGATCCGCATCAAACCAGCCAGAAGACTAATGGCTGGGATAAGAAAAAAGTCATTTCGTAATTATGAGGAAGAATTTGGCTGTGGCCAGGTGAACGACATCACTAGCCACCAGAATAAAAGAAGCTGCCTCAGTTGAAAGTGACAGTTCTGGTTATTTACAGTAGAGTTTTTCAGTGAGGTACCGAAGTTTGGAGCGACAGTTTCAGTCAATTCTGTACACCTCCGACTCTGTAAGATGGTGACACTGACCAACTGCAGTAGTGAAGTTGAATAATATTATTTTATTGGGCATTGAATGATAATAAATTCACCTTAAAAAAGGTTTTTCTTTGTCTTTACAGTCCTGCATCTCTGGATAATCAGCCACCTGAAGATAAACAAAGGAGTTGCGAATCTGACAGTTATACGCCAACGTACTAGACAAAGGAAGAATTCTTTGTAATGGTGCATTCGAATACTATTGTTCAAAAAAGTTCCGGGCCTGCAGGCGGTCGTTGTTTACTGCAGTGCACGATACTTTGTTTCGGCCCTTGTCAGTGATACTCAGGTGAGCCATGAAAACGGACGAATGTTTTCTCCGTTCCGCACTTAATAGAGCACGTGCATACGTCAAGATCACGGTAGCCCACTAACCACACTACTCGACGAGCAACGCCCACGCTGGTGGAATTGCGGAAATCGGTTGTCCCCAGAATTGCCTCACCATCTACATCTGCATCGGTGCTCCGCAAGCCACCTCATGGTGTTCCCTGTTCCACTCGCGAATGGAGCATGGGAAGAATGACTGTCGGTAAACTCTAGTATTAGCTTTTAGTTCTTTAATTTACATTTCGCGAGATGTATTTGGGAGGTAGTAACACGTTGTCCGAATCTTCCTAGAAAATATGCCCTCGAAGTTTCAATAGTAAGCCTCTCCGTGATACGCAACGCCCAATCTCGAAACGTCTGCCACTGGAGTTTGTTGAACTTCTCTGCAACGCTGTCGCCGCGACTACATGATCCCGTGACGAAACAGGCCTCTCTTCATTTGTAATTCCCTACATCTATCAGTCATACCTGTAAGTGTTCCAGACTGACGAACGATACTTAAGAATCAGTCGAACAAGCGCCTTGTTAGCCACTTCTTTTGTGGATGAGCTATTTCTTTTCATACGCTTGCGCAATACGTTACATTTATTTAAGTTCGGGGTCAACTGCTTGTGAATGCACCAGTTATCAATCCTCTGCAGGTCATTCTGCAAACCGATACTGTCTTCTGGCGTTTCTACTTTCTTACAGAGAACTTCTTCATCTGCGAACACTCTTACAGAGTTTCCGAAGCTTTCTTCTATATCGTTTATATAAACTGTAAACAGTAACGGTCCTATCACAAATTGTTGGGATACTCCGGATATTACGTTTGTATCTGTCGATTTTGTTCCGTTAAGAGCGACGTGCTGAGTTCTATTTGTAAGGATGTTCCTGAAGACTCTTGCAAATCTGTTCCGATACTAGGTAAACTCGTATTTTTCTTTCACTAGATGCCAGCGCGAGACGGTGTTGGATGCCTTCTTGAAGTCGAGGGAGGCGGTCTCATCTTAAGTGCCGTTGAATACAGACCTGTGCCTCATGGAGCAACAGGGCGAGCTGAGCTTCGCAAGATCTTTGTTTACGGAATTCATGGTGATTTTATGCAGGAGATTTTCATTCTCGAAAAACCTCATAGTTCTTACGCATATACTATATTGCATAGCCGGCCGCTGTGGCCGAGCGGTTCTAGGCGCTTCAGTCTGGAACCGCGCGACCGCTAAGGTCGAATGTTCCAATCCTGCCTCGGGCATGGATGTGTGTGATGTCCTTAGGTTAGTTAGGTTTAATTAGTTCTAAGTTCTAGGCGACTGATGACCTCAGAAGTGAAGTCGCGTAGTGCTCAGAGCCATTTGAACCAGTTATATCGCATAATTCCGGAACAGACTGACGGTAACGCTACAGGGATATCATGATCATCGGCGTACTCTCTCGTCTTCGCTGAAAGCAAACCAGGAAATCCCCGATTCTTCAAAGAATTGATCTCCAACGTATAAAACAGCTTCAGACGTCTAATTCTGTAACAAATGAGTTTATGTGTTAAATATTTGTCGTTAAGCATGTTCGCGAGTAAAAGTTCTGTGAAGTTTGAAATTATGCTTAAAACCGCTGGGCACCCCCATAAGGAAAGTCTGGATGAATATAGTCTCGGCAATTTGTGTTATATTTTAATGAAAAGCAGGGTTTTCTTGCATCTTAATGTTCATGACCTCAAATCTCCTGGAATATATGTCGTACAATGATTTAGTTTTGCAGGTACTTTCAGCGGTGTATGTAGAGTCTGCCTGCAAGCTGTGTTGCGAATCGAGCTGATAGCAGTAAAGGAGTAATAAAGTGAAACATCATGTTTGATGCTGTAATTTTACTCCATGAAGAGCGAAAATGCAGCAAGCAATAAACTTTTTATTTCTTTCATCACTTTGTGTAGCGTGTCAGCGAGATAAAGTTGCGCAAAGATTTGAAATTACACTCCTGGAAATGGAAAAAAAAACACATTGACACCGGTGTGTCAGACCCACCATACTTGCTCCGGACACTGCGAGAGGGCTGTACAAGCAATGATCACACGCACGGCACAGCGGACACACCAGGAACCGCGGTGTTGGCCGTCGAATGGCGCTAGCTGCGCAGCATTTGTGCACCGCCGCCGTCAGTGTCAGCCAGTTTGCCGTGGCATACGGAGCTCCATCGCAGTCTTTAACACTGGTAGCATGCCGCGACAGCGTGGACGTGAACCGTATGTGCAGTTGACGGACTTTGAGCGAGGGCGTATAGTGGGCATGCGGGAGGCCGGGTGGACGTACCGACGAATTGCTCAACACGTGGGGCGTGAGGTCTCCACAGTACATCGATGTTGTCGCCAGTGGTCGGCGGAAGGTGCACGTGCCCGTCGACCTGGGACCGGACCGCAGCGACACACGGATGCACGCCAAGACCGTAGGATCCTACGCAGTGCCGTAGGGGACCGCACCGCCACTTCCCAGCAAATTAGGGACACTGTTGCTCCTGGGGTATCGGCGAGGACCATTCGCAACCGTCTCCATGAAGCTGGGCTACGGTCCCGCACACCGTTAGGCCGTTTTCCACTCACGCCCCAACATCGTGCAGCCCGCCTCCAGTGGTGTCGCGACAGGCGTGAATGGAGGGACGAATGGAGACGTGTCGTCTTCAGCGATGAGAGTCGCTTCTGCCTTGGTGCCAATGATGGTCGTATGCGTGTTTGGCGCCGTGCAGGTGAGCGCCACAATCAGGACTGCATACGACCGAGGCACACAGGGCCAACACCCGGCATCATGGTGTGGGGAGCGATCTCCTACACTGGCCGTACACCACTGGTGATCGTCGAGGGGACACTGAATAGTGCACGGTACATCCAAACCGTCATCGAACCCATCGTTCTACCATTCCTAGACCGGCCAGGGAACTTGCTGTTCCAACAGGATAATGCACGTCCGCATGTATCCCGTGCCACCCAACGTGCTCTAGAAGGTGTAAGTCAACTACCCTGGCCAGCAACATCTCCGGATCTGTCCCCCATTGAGCATGTTTGGGACTGGATGAAGCGTCGTCTCACGCGGTCTGCACGTCCAGCACGAACGCTGGTCCAACTGAGGCGCCAGGTGGAAATGGCATGGCAAGCCGTTCCACAGGACTACATCCAGCATCTCTACGATCGTCTCCATGGGAGAATAGCAGCCTGCATTGCTGCGAAAGGTGGATATACACTGTACTAGTGCCGACATTGTGCATGCTCTGTTGCCTGTGCCTATGTGCCTGTGGTTCTGTCAGTGTGATCATGTGATGTATCTGACCCAGGAATGTGTCAATAAAGTTTCCCCTTCCTGGGACAATGAATTCACGGTGTTCTTATTTCAATTTCCAGGAGTGTATATCTGAAGTCTGCTGGAAGTCGGTAAGTTCACTTACTCTCAACAACTGGATGAGTAAGGCCTGGATATTCGCGCGCCATCAGTTACAATGCCTCAAGTCCATCACGTGGTTTATAACCATAATACCTGTTTATGGTGTTAAAGTTTTCATGAAAGATCATACCTCCCAAAAGATAGAGAGAGAATTTTAAATTACTAATTCGATCAGTAATTAAACTAAATTTTGGTTTCTCGTGGAAGCTGTTAGGCAGGCAACTGGTAATGGTTCCAGATTGGTCGCTTGATAAACCAAATCAGTGCCGTAATTACGAGGGTTGGAACTTTAATAGTGGCGACTATTTATTTACAGTTCGTACAAAATAGATGCGTGTTTGAAGGCTTTGCTGACCTTCAAAGTAGTCACCAGCATTGTGCATAACCCGTTGCCAGAAACGTGGAAGTAGTACGATACTATTAGCTGTACATGTTGTGCTGACAGTTCAAGCGGTGCCGTCTATTGGCCGACGAATTTGTAGCAGTTCTGAAGCTTAAGCCGTGAAGTGTTTACTTCAGTTTAGAAATCGAGTTGAACATACGAGGTCTCAAGTCAGGTTAGTGCAGAAAGTGGTATATCACTTAGCAGCCCCATCAGTCAAACAAATCAGTAACAGCTTGCACCTGTGTCCCATCTTCAGGTACTTCTGTAAAATTATAAATCAGTAATAACACCTTTCCACTTTGTTAACATTAGAAAGCTACACAGAACCAGCAGAATTTCTTCGAAAATACACCACTCCCTCACTGCCATCACACCCTGTTGTATACACTCTAAAAGTAAATGTGAACAAACAAACAAAATAAAAATATTAATAATTACTAAATAAACTTCCACCAGCAACTCAGGGGAATCAGGTAGCGAACGTACAACCACGCTCTGCTACCAGTAATGAACCGTCAATCAGGGCGATTCACAAACAGCAACTCAAGTACACATGTTACTCCAAAAATGTTATCGTGGAACTGGGGGCCAGGAGGTGCTTTTGAAATAACACACACTGCAAAGGTTATCTCTTTATTTTAAAAACATTTCACAATAATTAATTTTTAAGTCTGGCATTTAAAAAATTTTCGAAAACAGTTTCGAATAGCTGACAAATTATCTTTATGAAAAGGAGATTGCCAGGTATGACGTTAACAACTTCCCACTAATAAGATTTTAACCTTGCTATATTTGTAAGAGAAGAATTCCTTAAAAAAGGCACCCTTAAGTACCTAGTTTGTACTAAAACTAAAATAGGTGTCTCTCGCCAGTTAAATAACTTATATTACACCTGTCAGTTGTTACAAGATAAATGTGGATATTTCAGCACACAAACCTTCATATTAAACGCAGCTCCCAAAAAAATTTTCCTTAGCTCCGTGAGGGAGTGACACGTGCAAAGGGGCCCAAATCACAATAGGCGGAATAGTTATTGGTGGTCTGCAGTGAGAGAGCAGATCAGCCCCAAAACTTCCATCAGAAGCCGCCATCTCCCCGAGTTACTCAAAAACAGAAGATGTAGCAAGGGCGGTGCCTGCACAGACTCCGAACCACAGAGGCACGCGATACCGACCCTAAATCACGCAATCGAGGTGTGAATGAAACGGCCCGACCAAGAAGCAATTACCACATTCTCGCGGACAGGCAAACGAAAACTGTGGTGGGAAGACCCCAACAAAACCACTGGTGAAGAAATTCATACACTTCACTAGAACTTGAAAAACCCTTTATACTCTGTTACGTAAAAACAGTATTGAACTTCTCACATTCCACTACAGCTCCGGGAACACTACGCACTTCCAATTGCTCGTCAGAGCCAACCACTGTCAGTGGTTTCAACGGCCGATAAGAAGACATACGGTCCCACGCGCTGATCTCTTGCACCACGGCTTCTAAGCTTCATAAGCCACGTACATGCGGGTAAGACAGACTTAGCCCCTGTCAGCGAAGACGTCGGGCAAAGCACGTGGCGAGCAGTTGACGACCCCCAACAACAGGGCCCCGCTCGCGCCATCGCGCCACCGCCTCTCTCGGTCACCACCCAGTACGTACTCCCAATTCGTCACGTTGCGGTACACTTGCTCCACCTCCCGCCAGAGGGCGGTAGCGATCCTAACAGAGCGCCAAACAGAAAGCGTCACCGTAAACACTAGATGAGAAGCGAAAGCACTCTGCCTGGCGCGCTTTTCGGAGAGCCGGGCGCAACAACGGCTCAACTTCGCCCTCCCCCCCCCCCCCCCTTCCCCCACAGGTGGCCACGCGCTGGTAACCGAAAGTCAACTTAACCGGTCTTAACCTGGCTCAAGTTCCAAATCTTAATCACTGCGATAGCTGCAAGAAAACAGCATAGGAACTGGCACCCAGCGTCTATTGTTGTCTATTGTTGTCAGATGGAGACATAGATAAATAACCAAAGGAAGGGACGGTCGAAAGCATCAGATAAATGGTTGGTTCGATAGAATAAAATTTCTACATATATGACAGAAACTAAACGTAGCTCAAAATAGTGCAGAAATGGATTTAGAGTGTATGTGTCTTGAATAGCAGCATCAACAGCCGCTACCAAATTGCTCGACTGGTGGGACCAATAATTAAACTAACAAAAAATATATGTTCTCGGCCATAAGGATTATAATAGATCAGTACATATTCAGACATATCTAGCGGTCGCAAGCCCTGCATACCACGCACTGTTTCCACGATCTGCCTGCATTGATTGCTGTCTTGTTCTCGGTTCCTCCTGGTGGCTTAAAGCCCCAGAGCTACCAGCTCCTCCACCAGCTTATCCATTCAGCGTTGCCTTGGTCGTCCTACTGGATGTCTGGTGTTTGGCTTCCACTCAATTTCTTTCTTCATGTGTCTGCTCCGGGATATGGGCTACATGGCCTGCCTACAATATTCGTTTTCTCCTCAGTTTCTGTAGTATTATTTGGTGCTGAATCAAGAGGTAGATTTTCTCTTTCTTCCTACTCCCCGATTCTTCTTCATCTAATCTGTACCCATATCTTCCTCAATGTTCTTCCTTCAAGTATTAATAGTTTTTCCTTTTCTCGTTTAGTCATGCTCCAAGTTTCCGAGCAGTACATGACTGCATATCGCTGCCTTATTATTCTCATCTTACCATTCGCTTTTATTGATTCTGAACTGAGCGTCTCCTTGGCGAAAGACGCATTTAATTGCCACAGTTATTCAGCCCCTGATGTCCAAATCTATGCTGCTGTTGGTAAACCAAGATCCCAAGCATATGCAGAGGTGAACTCTGTTGAACCTCATACCATCTACCTAAAAAATTCTTGCTCTCTTTTCTTCTTCCTAATTGCATGAACTCCTTTCTGTCTTGATTCACCTTAAGCCCCGTCTGCTGTGCTTAGTTGTCCATTTTTGGTACAATTTTTCAAGTCAATTTCTGATTCACTTAGCAGTGCTATATCACCTGCACATCCAAGACAACTGAAATTACCATCTATTTGCACACCAGCCCATTCCTGTTGCCTACAATGCCTTATTATTTTCTCTAAAACGAAAGTAAACGTAACATTTGAGAAAGCAACTTCTTTTCTGAAATCCTGTCTCAGTCTTAAACGATTCTCACGTCAATCCTCGGAAACGCGCTTCTGTCCATCATTCATCCCCATAAGCTTCCACCATACTCATCAGCTTCTCAAGGACTGTATAGACTGCTCTGGTGGATGCTGTCGCATGCACGTTGAAAATCAGCGAAAGACTACACATATATTTATCATATTCTCCGTGTTTTTCAAACAGTGTGAAAATGTTATTCTTTGTAGATCGGTCAGGTCGAAAGCCGTCTTGGCATTACCGTGTGTTGCTCTCTGTGACTGGTTGTAGTTTTCTGAGGATAATCATAGTAACCTTGCAGGTAACACCCGTCAAGGTGATCAGTTGGGGACTGATAATACAGCTGGATTTAATGGGAGAAATTTGGTTACTAGGTCGAAAGTAAAGACTTGAACGTCTGCTGAGAGGTTATGCAAGACATTATTAAGGAGAACATGTAAGAACACAGTCAATCTGCCATCAGGAGCTGCATAACTCCAAGCACTGCAGATGTGTGCCAGTCATTCTTCTACTTGCCTCTGAGTAATAACAACTAAAACCAACGCAAAGCAGCTGTGAGCGAATTATTAACAAACTGGTTGTATTACTGTTTCTGTTCTTCTCTATTGCAGTGCATCAAGGAAAGATATTAGTGGTTGTACAACTACCTTTTGTGTAGTGTAACTGGAATCTATTATCCAGCGTCCAAAAAGAGAGGGCCTGCTTAAAAGTTGTTGTTCCGAATTTCTAATGTGCAAACGCTTGAAGGTTTTCAAGAGGAGGAGGACGAGGTCATTGGAGCGCAAGCTCGGGTGAGGGAAGGATGGGAAAGGAAATCGGCCGTGCCCTTTCAAAGGAACCATCCCCGCATTTGCCTGAAGCGATTTAAGGAAATCACGGAAAACCTAAATCAGGATGGCCGGAGACGGGATTGAACCATTGTCCTCCCGAAGGTTTTCAAGTAAAACAAATCTTATTAACATGCTACACCTTCTTTCTTCATGTCCACATACACTCCTGGAAATAGAAAAAAGAACACATTGACACCGGTGTGTCAGACCCACCATACTTGCTCCGGACACTGCGAGAGGGCTGTACAAGCAATGATCACACGCACGGCACAGCGGACACACCAGGAACCGCGGTGTTGGCCGTCGAATGGCGCAAGCTGCGCAGCATTTGTGCACCGCCGCCGTCAGTGTCAGCCAGTTTGCCGTGGCATACGGAGCTCCATCGCAGTCTTTAACACTGGTAGCATGCCGCGACAGCGTGGACATGAACCGTATGGGCAGTTGACGGACTTTGAGCGAGGGCGTATAGTGGGCATGCGGGAGACCGGGTGGACGTACCGCCGAATTGCTCAACACGTGGGGCGTGAGGTCTCCACAGTACATCGATGTTGTCGCCAGTGGTCGGCGGAAGGTGCACGTGCCCGTCGACCTGGGACCGGACCGCAGCGACGCACGGATGCACGCCAAGACCGTAGGATCCTACGCAGTGCCGTAGGGGACCGCACCGCCACTTCCCTGCAAATTAGGGACACTGTTGCTCCTGGGGTATCGGCGAGGACCATTCGCAATCGTCTCCATGAAGCTGGGCTACGGTCCCGCACACCGTTAGGCCGTCTTCCGCTCACGCCCCAACATCGTGCAGCCCGCCTCCAGTGGAGTCGCGACAGGCGTGAATGGAGGGACGAATGGAGACGTGTCGTCTTCAGCGATGAGAGTCGCTTCTGCCTTGGTGCCAATGATGGTCGTATGCGTGTTTGGCGCCGTGCAGGTGAGCGCCACAATCAGGACTGCATACGACCGAGGCACACAGGGCCAACACCCGGCATCATGGTGTGGGGAGCGATCTCCTACACTGGCTGTACACCACTGGTGATCGTCGAGGGGACACTGAATAGTGCACGGTACATCCAAACCGTCATCGAACCCATCGTTCTACCATTCCTAGACCGGCAAGGGAACTTGCTGTTCCAACAGGACAATGCACGTCCGCATGTATCCCGTGCCACCCAACGTGCTCTAGAACGTGTAAGTCAACAACCCTGGCCAGCAAGATCTCCGGATCTCTCCCCCATTGAGCATGTTTGGGACTGGATGAAGCGTCGTCTCACGCGGTCTGCACGTCCAGCACGAACGCTGGTCTAACTAAGGCGCCAGGTGGAAATGGCATGGCAAGCCGTTCCACAGGACTACATCCAGCATCTCTGCGATCGTCTCCATGGGAGAATAGCAGCCTGCATTGCTGCGAAAGGTGGATATACACTGTACTAGTGCCGACATTGTGCATGCTCTGTTGCCTGTGTCTATGTGCCTGTGGTTCTGTCAGTGTGATCATGTGATGTATCTGACCCCAGGAATGTGTCAATAAAGTTTCCCCTTCCTGGGACAATGAATTCACGGTGTTCTTATTTCAATTTCCAGGAGTGTATTTATTTTTCAGTATAATCACAGAGCCAACGCCGGCCGGAGTGGCCGTGCGGTTCTAGGCGCTGCAGTCTGGAGCCGAGCGACCGCTGCGGTCGCAGGTTCGAATCCTGCCTCGGGCATGGATGTGTGTGATGTGCATAGGTTAGTTAGGTTTAATTAGTTCTAAGTTCTAGGCGACTGATGACCTCAGAAGTTAAGTCGCATAGTGCTCAGAGCCATTTGAACCATTTGAACAGAGGCAACGAACATATATTTCTCACAACAAGAGACCTATCTGTGAAAACTATCACTATAAATCGTTTGAATTCATTGACCGAGCCACAATCTAAACCCTGCTTGCGCTGATTCATCGCTGATGTGTGGGACTCTTTTGGCACATCGAAATTAAAAACATAACCAGTTTGTAGTTGCCACACACTTCTTTATTACAAAGATATTGCTCTTATCAAATTAAAAGTAGCAACGATTATAGAAAGGGGCTTGTCTCATACAACCACATATTTTTCAAAATTGTCTCAACCAAATTTCATTAATTAAAACAATGTTCATAGAGCATCATTAATAAAATATGACTGAGTGAAGATGCAACTGTTTTTCACATACATCAAAACTCTGACTACTTCCAACTGCTAAAGAATGCATTAAGTTTAACAAACTCAGATCTTCGAAAATTTGCTTAACAAATTTTCATTAAATAAAACAATATTCGTAAAACTATTATTAATAAAATATAACTGCCATAACTGAACCACACAAGCTTCATAATTTATATTGAAACTATTTTTCATATAATTCACCTCAAAACCATAAAACTACTTCTACGCCTAAGTCCAACAAATACAAATCATTCAAAATTTTCTTGGCCAACTTTCATTAACTAAAACAATATTCATAAAACCACAATTAATCAGATCTCAAACATGTTTCAACTAACATAGAAAGTGGTTTTCATGTAACTCGGGCTCCGGCAAAGAACATTAATCCACTTAAGTCCAATAAGCTCAAATCTTTCCATAATTGGTCTTAAAAGTTCCTAAAAATTAATAGGATTGTAATACATTCGAAATAATAACAACATATGAAATCGTCTTAACATGGGACCGCCTCATCTTTTCGATAAATTGGTGATGGACGCGAGCAAACCGAAAAGTTCTAACAGATGCAGGAGATGCACGGACCAGAAGGTGAAATAAAAATATACTCAACTTTGATCTACAAGTAAGCGTTCGGAAAATCACACCGCTCCACGCTCCACTGGCAAGATGGAATTACTGAACGTTAACAACGTAACCATAGACACCGATCCAGGTACTTAATTTTCACTCTTCCCCCGTGATACCCCTATCGGAGCTTGCTCGCGTCGACCACCGCCAATTATCTGAAACATAAACACATCAGCGGCAGACAACATTCTGACGCAACAGATACACGAGGATATTAACCCAACCAGTTGTCAATAAACCTTTAATTCTACGCGGCACAAATGAACCTTAAGCAGACTTAACATACGTGACAGTGGGTCTTAAGATTTGGTCAGACAACCACTAAAACAACAAATAAAATAATAAAATAGAAGAGGAATTAGGGAAAATATTTCGGCCCGCATCTGACCCCAGGCACAAACTTACGCACTACTTGGTATGCATTAAAGACATCTTCATGTCCATTTGTTGTGCGTCACTAGCACTCCCTTATATGCCGTCAACGTGTCAGGCAGCAAAGTCAAAGGTAACTGAAACAGCCGAGATACTTTTCAGTGCACAGAGTATTCAATAATCATGAACAGAACCCACCGATGAACATTTCAACAACTCCAGTTCATTGACTTTGAATCGCATGCAAAAGACACGAAGGAAATCTGCCCTTCACATATCCAAGAAACCCCAATCACCGTCGTCAGGGGATCTGCATTACAACAGCTAAACACGCCGCAGCAGCGGCCCACGCTCCTTCGTCGAACCGACTCGGCCACTCGCCACGCTGCATACAGGCACAACGCCAGACGTGGCTGTCGCAGACACAGTTGATACCCGAACTGAAGACCCAGCCTTTGCACGCGCGCCACAGTTAAATAGCCATCCGCCAAAGATACGAAGCCAAGCAGGCATCGAAAATCGACTCTGACGATCGTGATGAGAATCGTTGGAGACGCGCCAGAGGCGCACCAGCTCAATAGCTACAAAGTGAAGTCTTCGAAACTCCTCTTTATGTTTGAAAATAGATGAAAATCGAATAGGGCCAAGTAGGGACTGTATAGAGGACGATCGATGACAGTGAACACAAGGCGTCTGATTATTTCATATTCCGCAGCTCTCGTGTGTGGTATGGGATTGTCATGCTGAAGGACAAGATACTTCATGTGCGCATCAACTTTTCGAATTCAAACCACTATGACAGCACTCTGTTTCTCATACACCGACATAGTTACGTCAGACACCGCCATGTTACATGCTACAACTCACAGACCTCTAACGGCAGAGCGCTGCATATACATTGACGTGAAGGATAAAGATGATGTATGTTAATAACAATTCTTTTATTTAAGAAGCTATAAGAGTTTCCACGTAAAAAATTCGGAGGCGTAACTTTTAAGCTGGTTCTGAGAAAGAAAAGCGTTTGTAGTGAACTTGCATTTCTGTGCTGATGCGCCTAACCAGTTCATTTGCTATCAGTAGCAAATGCTGTAGTCAAGTGGAAACATTTCATAGTCGGTAAACATATTCAGTTTTATTGAAATCCACACATGGGGCTTTCTCAAAAAGCCTTCTCTACATAACATTGCTTCCAGCCTGGAGCTTCCTTAAATCCGCGTCTTCAGTTGAGTAACAAAACTAGGTAAAACGAATGTTTGTTAGTTAAATAGTAACTTCTGTTGTATGATGATTTGCTGCTGCGACTAGTCGTCATCAGGCTTCTTGTACTGAAGGATTGATCAAACAGTTCATACAATTGTATAAAATGTGGCAGCAGCAAGCACTTCGCTTGTAGAAAGCTTTTGTGCAATTATGTAGGTAAGTCATAAATGTATCAATGCGTAGATGTGATATTTGATTACTACCTATTGCCATAGACGTTGCATTGCCACTGATGGAAGAAATAATTGAAAAATCATTACCAAATGTAAAACAGTTTCCAACATTTGGCCCAAGTTGTGGCATATCCTTTATAATGATATTATATTGATTACAATCACCCTATAGGAAAATTAGCTAGAGAGATGAATAAAAATGTTCCCCAGATTATCATCACTGTCTTAATGTTCATATACCCTCCGAGTAAAATAATATCAGAAGTTATCTCTCAACAGGTGCCATTTTTTTCGAAAATTTCCGCATTTCGCTCAGTCACAATAGAGACCTTTCCCTTTGTATACGGTTCCGATTGCTGAAAGCGTTAATTATGACATTCCCGTAAAAGTTTCGTCGTCTAATCCGCAGCCGGCTGCGGGCTGCGATGGTATTGTAATCCCTGATTAATTATATAAGCCAATTTTAATGACAGAGTTCCGCAATCGTGGCCCGAAGGACGCAGTTAAATCCATTTGTCGATGTTTTCCTTTTTGCGAGCGGGACCAGAGAATTACGGGGGATTTATGTGGGGTTGTTGCCGCAGCCAGGGGGCTTGCGGTAACGACAGAGCGCCGCGTCGTAGGGCAGTTGTTGAAGGTTTGCGGAACGTGCGCCTTTAACAAATCTCCACCTCAGTCGCTGAGTGCTGCGGGACAAACAGAGCGCCGACACCAGTCAGGGAGGTCGCAGCAGTTACTAATTAGTCTGACTCCAGTTAGCGGCCGAATGAAGTCAATAGAAGTCGCAGTATCCCTCACAAGGAATTTTTAATAAGGATCTGGCGAACTAATATGTGTGACTTCGGGTACAATAGAAGCATGAAGCCATACAAACAGGGTGGAAGTATGTTTACAGCTCATAAAGTGTACCAACTAGGACCGATAATATTTTTAAAAACATCGGGCTCCCGATACATCTCTATTTAAAATAATATCATAGTCGGTCCTCGATATATAGAGAGAATAAGTCGGTATACAGACGGAAAAAATATCGTCGTACCTGCCTATACAAATATCGGCTGCACATTGTAAATACGAGGTGCTACAGTAAGGTAATGAGACTGATTTTCTTTGCAAGATGTGGCAACCTTGCAGGCCTGCATTGGCACAATATCTTTGACCTTGGTCTATAAGCTGCTTCTAGACCAAGCGGCACATCGATGCAACTGCTCATCCGTCAGTTGTGATGTAATAAGTTAACACATGTTTGTGTCTCTCGTCACGGAAATGGAACCGCATAATATTGCGCAACAGTATGCCATTTCCTTTTGCGTTAAACTGGGTGAAAACGCGACGACAACATACGGTAAGCTTCAGAAGGCTTCTGGAGAGGAGGTTATGTCAAGAGCTAAAGTTTTTCGTTGGCATAAAATGTTTAGTGAAGGCAGAACAAATGTTGAAAATGAAGACCGCAGTGGACGACCATCAACCTCTCGGGCAGATGTCAACGTGGCCAGGGTGCGTGAACTCGTACGATCTGATCGAAGATTATGCGTGAAAATCATTGCAGAAGAACTGAACATCAATCGAAAAACGGTTCGTCTAATAATAACTGAAGATCTTGGTATGAGAAAGATTTGTGCAGAAATGGTCCCCAAAAATCTCACACCACAAAAGCGAGAAATACGGATTTTTAACCTCAAAACAAATTTCAGGACTACCACAGCCATCTTATTCTCCAGATATCGATCCGTGCGACTTTTTTCTATTTCCAAGAGTCAAAACGGCGGTCAACGGACACCATTTTCAAACAACACAAGATTTCAAAAAAGCTGTGACGAGGGTCTTGGAGGATATTAAAGAAGATAAGTTCCAGAAATGTTACCATCAATGGCAGAAGCACTGGAAAAAGTGTGTGCAATCAGAAGGGAACTACTTTGAAGGAGACAACACTAAACTTGATTAAAACGGTAAGCGACATTTTTTTCCCACATCAGTCTCGTTACTTTACTGTTGCACATCGTACACTGTCGGTTTTAGTGCTGTACACACAAATCAAAAAATGTTTCGCATAACCTCGGTTCCGAGAGTTCCGGAACCTCTATACAAAATTGGAACAGAGAGTAACCTAAACATCATTTCCCGACTTTTTATTGCTCATGAAAATCACACACTGCATGTTTTACCACAGTACACCGAGACCTTCAGAGGTCGTGGTCCAGATTGCTGTACATACCGGTACCTCTAATACCCAGTAGCACGTCCTCTTGCATTTATGCATGGCTGTATTCCTCGTGGCATACTATCCACAAGGTCATAAAGACACTGTTGGTCCAGATTATCCCTCTCCTCAACGTCGATTCCGCGTAGATCCCTCAGAATGGTTGATGGGTCACGTTGTCCATAAACAGCCCTTTTCAATCTATCCCAGGCATGTTCGATAGGGCTCATGTCAGGAGAACATGCTGGCCACTAAAGTCGAGCGATGTCGTTATCCTGAGGGAAGTCATTCACAATATGTGCACGATGGGGGAGCGAATTGTCGTCCATGAAGACGAATGCCTCGCCAGTGTGCTGCCCATATGGTTGCACTGTCTGTTGGAGGATGGCATTCACGTATCGTACAGCCGTTACGACGCCTTCCATGACCACCAGCGGAGTTACGTCCGCCCCACATTATGGCAGCCCAAAACAGCAGGGAACTCCACCTTGCTGCACTCGCTGGACAGTACGTCTAAGACTTTCAGCCTGACCGTATTGCCTCCAGTCACGTCTCCGACGATTGTCTGGTTGAAGGCATATGCGACACTCATCGGTGAAGAGAGCGTGATGCCGTCCATTCGGCATGTTGTTGGGCTCATCTGTACCGCTGGTGTCGTGGTTGCAAAGATGGACCTCCCCATGGGCGTCTGGAGTGAAGTTGTTCGTCATGTAGCCTATTGTGCACAGTTTGTGTCGTAACACGACGTCCTGAAGCTGCACGAAAGGCATTATTCATCGTTGCTGTCAGGGTTCCTCCGAGACGTAACCCGTAGGTAGCGGTCATCCACTGCAGTAGTAGCTCTTGGGCGGCCTGAGCGAGGCATGTGATAAACAGTTCCAGTCTCTCTGTATCTTCACCAAGTCCGAACAACATCGCTCTGGTTCACTATGACACGCCTGGACATTTCCCTTGTTGAGAGTCCTTCTTGGCACAAAATAACAATGCGGACGCGATCGAACCGCGGTATTGACCGTCACGGTTGAACTACGGACAACACGAGCCGTGTACCTGCTTCCTCGTGGAACGACTGGAACTAGTCGGCTGCCGGACCCCTCCGTCTACTACGCGCTGCTCATGCATAGTTATTTACATCTTTGGGTGGATTTAGTGACATCTCTGAATAGTCAAAGGTACTGTGTCTTTGATACAATATCCACAGTCAACGTCTATTTCAGAAGTTGTGGGAACTGGGATGATGCAAAATTTCTTTTGATGTTCGTTTTTAATTATTGATTAATTATCATTACATTCTTTATATCAAGAAGCCAGCCGGCTGCCTATCACACTTAGAGCAAGAAATGAAAGGAAAACAAGACGTAAAAACTTGATAATAAACTCTTTGCTGACAATAGTAACCGCATGTAAGTGGTACAACAAAAGATGTCCGATGGGTCCATCCTCAAGTTTCGTCACGTATCGGATTTTTGTGTGACACAGCAAGTCGACTTACCTAATTTATTCATTTCTACCAAGGCCGCCGGCCGGTGTGGCCGTTCGGTTCTAGGCGCTTCAGTCTGGAACCGCGTGACCACTAAGGTCGCAGGTTCGAATCTTGCCTCAGGCTTGGATGTGTGTGATGTCCTTAGTTAGGTTTGAGTAGTTCTAAGTTCTAGGGGACTGATGACCACACACGTTAAGTCCCATAGTGATCAGAGCCATTTGAACCATTTGCCAAGGCCAGTGATATTGCAGTTGTAGTGTCGAAACTGCATACTGAAGCTAATCGCTGCAGTTTCTTTTGGTAGCGCCGAGCGCCGATTAGTCACCATTCCCCCTCACTCGTGTCCACCCACCACAGATATTGGTCTTGTCATTATATGAAAAATAAGAACGTCAAAATTACCGGACGAGAAAAATAATTTTCGTTGTTATTTGACACTTAGCAACAAAACGAGATACAAATGAAAAAGCTAAGAAGGCACTACATATAGTCCGATGTGTTAGCAGGTATCGGGTGTACATAAAGTCATGCAACACTTTTCAATTATTTATTGCACAAGAGCCAAACATTGTACGGATATCATACACATGTCCTTTGAAGAGAAATACTGAAAGTTTATTTCGTATATAAGCCACAGCGTACTTTGGTACGTGAAGACGGAGCTGCTGCACCGATGGATTGGCCGTGCTACAGAAGGGGCCGGCTGTTCCATCAAATGGCCTCCCCGCTCACCAGATCTAACTCCGTGTGACTTTTTTCTGTAGCGACACACATACATCTGGTGTATGTGTGATGTAGCACAGCTCCGGGACAGAATACGGGAAGCGAATGTGACACTCGAAAGTCGAAGATGCCATTCTAGGAACGGGTATGGAAAGAATTCTCCTCAAAATGCAATATGTATGACATGCGGACTTTATGAACACCGTGTATATATTTTCTCGAGCAAATAAACGTATACGTTCGGAACGTTTGGACGATACTTTTCCTTTACTCTCAGTCAGTAGCAATGTGAACAATTTATCACACGACATTTCACTAGAACTCAAAATGCAAGATGTATGACATGCGGACTTCATGAACACCGTGTATATATTTTGTCGAGCAAATAAACGTATATGTTCTGAACGTTTGGACGAAACTTTTCCTGTACTCTCAGTCAGCAGCAATGTGAACAATTTATCACACGACATTTCACTAGAACTTGCACTATGAATTCTACTTCGGTCATTAGTAAACTCTATTGTCATTGTTTCTACATTTTTTACTGTATTTCGAATTTTTCGAAAAAAGGATAGTCCCTGATAACCTCATTTTCACTACTCACATGCCAAACTGGCCCGCAGACAGCATCACAACACTGGTAATTTTGGCGCTGATGTGTACACGGAAATGACCACCCAAAAAAGACAAGAGTCAGTACGGGAACAAAACGCCAGGGGCGCTGCGCTAGACGCATTCGTCTCGAGTAGTCAACAGAGACAAGAAAGTTGATCTTGTAAAAGGGGCTGAAGTGGTAGCCGCGTGCGTTAACTGTGCGTGTGACCCGGGACACGGCTGACTACCCCCTCAAGCGCGACTCGAAGGCCCTCTATAGTGCCGAAGGAAAGCAGTTGACCGCCGTCGTTGTACGAGTAATGAGCTTTAGCAGCTCCGGCCGTCAGCCCAGGGCAGCTCGCTCAGTGCCCGCACACAGCTCTTAACCCGGGAGGCCACGGTTCGGGTCCCAGCCCAGCCCCTGCGGGAGGCAGCTTGCAGTCGCCGGACAATGCTACCCAGAAAGCAGAGGTTGGTAGCCCTCCCCGCGCCGGTGTACCCCAAGGTGCGATGGGTCGCGCCAGAGCAATGACGCGTCCGTACAGCGGAGGTTGCTGGTAGCTTCAGCGGGCCGGTGGGCCGCCGATAACCGTCACCAGAAAGTCGTCGTGGTTGGCCTTCAGCTTCATTAGTCGTAATGCTCTCCGGTCCTAGACGCGGTCAAAATGGCGACAAGACTGCCTGCTTTGAGCCTCCGGGCTCGCTTATTTATACGCCTTTTCTCTACGCCTTTGACGTTGTTCCTCTGGAGGGGACGAGTGATCTTTGATAATTACGTCAACTTCTCCTCAGGCCGTTTCGGCCCCTACGAACAGCTCACTAGGCGCTGTCGTAACTGCTATGAATGAGCTCTTCACAGCACGTCTGTGTACTGTCCTGCACTGCTTACACCACATTCGTTTACAGTGCCGACCGCCTGCGAGCGGTGTTGCAAGCCTCCTCACAGAATCGTTTTCAAAATATCAACATCGCCCGCGCCTGCTATTCAGTGTGGTAATTAGTCCCTGAACTACTGCCTTCCACCCACAGCTGCGCGTGATTTACAAGAATTCCCCAAATCGACGCCTGTAACACGGGACCTTATTCGCGGTGCAGCAGAAGTTTCACAGCCCGTACCTTGCAAAGCAGAACAAAGTGAGAACCCGATAGAGCAACAACCACATACCAGTGTACTAAAATCGGCATCTCTGGTGGCATTACATTCAAACAGCGAGACAAAAAAAAAACGTGGAAAAATCATTGTAGCGACGATCCGGGTCAATTGGGATAAACAACTGACGTGAGCGACTTCTATTAAGAGCAATTTTTGTGGCCTGAGGCCTGGAAACGAGCATCAGCGGAACGGCGAAGCTGCTCTGCTGTTCGCTTTAATGGCCGTGAGTATCTGTACAAAGTGGATGAAGGACCTCGAAACCAAGAACAGGTGACAAAGATGTTGGACGTCCATCTCTCTTCACGGAATGTGCAAGAAGCAGACTTGTCCGTTGTGTAAAGCAGGATATGCAGCGACGTGTGACGGATCGGACGACACATTACGATGCTGGTGCAGCACAAGTGTTTCAGAGCACACCGTTCGGACCACATTGCTGAGCGAGGGACCGCGGAACAAATGATCCAGACTTGATCCGATATTGGCGATATCGTGTTACAAGACCAGTGGGAACGAAATATTGAAATGTACCTGATCAAGGGAAACTTGTATCGTAGATGAAACATTTTCCCTTCTACAACAGGCCGATGGTTGTGCCCTGATACGCCGTCACCCAGGGGATAGACCAGTGGGAACGAAATATTGAAATGTACCTGATCAAGGGAAACTTGTATCATAGATGAAACATTTTCCCTTCTACAACAGGCCGATGGTTGTGCCCTGATACGCCGTCACCCAGGGGAATAGTTCCTCGAACATGCACCACGAAACACACTTTTCCCGCAGAGCACAGTATTATGTTTGGGAGACATTCACATGGGCTTTCGTTAGACCCATGCTAATAAACAAAGCCCCTTGATGGCTTTGTACTAAGTGAACCTTACTGTGGACTATCCGTATCCTTCCATGCTTGAAGCATTCCCTGACGTTGATGGCATCTTCCAACAGGATAACTGTTCGTCTCACAAGACCAGAATCGTACTTTTGTGACTCTAAGACCATGATAACGAACTCACGCTGAAATATTCCCCACCAAATTCGTCAAACCTAAATCCTATGTCACACAATTGGTCGCCTCTTGAAGTCAGCTCTGCTCGCACGCATCACCGGTCCGTTATTTACGGGAACTGCATGAACTGTGCGTAACGTCTGATACCGTATACCTGCCGAAGAACTACCAAGGACTTGTCGAGCCCATGTCAAACAGAATACTGCTGCACTGCATACCAATGGTGGACCAACGCGCTGTTAAGCAGGTTGTGGTCCACAATCAACAGTTGGTCACATTGCAGAACAGAAAAAGCAATCACATGGTTGAAATAGTGTGTATATAGCTTATATATACTGAGCTGACAGGTGATGAAAGTAGAATGAAAACTTCACTTGCAGGGCAACAGCCTCAAGTGTACAGTACAGCAAGCACACAGTCAATGATATATCTTAATTACCCGGAAAGTGTCATAACTAAATATAATGTGAAAACACCACGTCCGATGTTAAGGAAACATCCTTGTATAGTACAGGAATGGTTAACATTTTAAAAACACCAGAGGAAAGCCATCGCGCTTGTATTACGACGATGTCATCAAGAGACGGGTGTGAAGAGTCACATTTCACCACCGTGGGTGCATCAGGGGAAAGCGCAACATGGGCGCTTCTGGGGAGCTAGAGAGTGGATCTCAGCAGGATTGTGTAGGGGCAGAGCCGCTAGCATCACTAAATCTTTGTTACATGAGAAAATAAACGCCTTTGTTATGGCAACAGCTCGTACCAACAGCTTTTACGAACCAGTCCTACACTATAACAAACTCATTAATCAAGGACGACAGTGTGAGAACCGCTGATGCCTTCGTGGAAGGCCTACGCCATTGTGACCAGTGACGTCGGGTAAAAATTGGCCACTACTTCACTCCATAAATATCCCAGAACTTTAGCCCATAAGGCAGTTGATCAGATGGAATAATGGCATACATAACGTTCGCACTCGATTCCCTGACTGCAGTAAATTGGCATCTGGCACAAGTCTGCTGTAGATTTCCCGCTCGTAACTGAGTAACAACAGCCTCTTCTGGGAGAGATTGCTACCTCGCCATAATTACCAGTCGTAGAGTTCAACACCACAGCCTGCCACTGTCGTAGATGGGTGGATCGGAGGATCTTCGCTACCGCCTCGGGTCAGGACGCCAGCTTCCTGATACTTCGGCGGTCTGACCAGGGCTCCCCTGAACGGCGGGTCGAGATCGTCGTGCGCAGTGGTTAGACACTGGATTCGCATTCGGGAGGACGACGGTTCAATCCCGCGTCCGGCCATCCTGATTTAGGTTTTCCGTGATTTCCCTAAATCGCTCCAGGCAAATGCCGGGATGGTTCCTTTCAAAGGGCACGGCCGACTTCCTTCCCCGTCCTTCCCTAATCTGATGAGACCGATGACTTCGCTGTCTGGTCTCCTTCCCCAAAACAACCCAACCCGAGATCGTCGTATTACACGGCTACACGGCAGCCGTCAGTGCGGTTCAAGAGATGAAGAACAACGGCGGGGAGCGGGAAGGAACAGAGCACCTCCCAAAACGGCGTGTCGAAGTCCAACACACACGCCGCCTTCACTCACTACCGCGGCATTGCGGTACGGTAATTGCCGGAGCCACCGCGGGCGGCGAACTGCCATGGCAACAGCCGGCCAGGAAAGGAGAATGCGGTGTCAGCT
Source organism: Schistocerca americana (assembly GCF_021461395.2). NCBI lineage: Eukaryota > Metazoa > Arthropoda > Insecta > Orthoptera > Acrididae > Schistocerca > Schistocerca americana. The sequence goes on along the minus strand of NC_060122.1, from coordinate 462,078,724 downwards.
GCCTTGAGCGGGCTGAAGGCTGCTTACGACGCGAATCCTCGACGGGCAACGGCAGCCGATGTCACCATGAGTCAACACACTGAATGTAACTTACGGAAATAAATAACTAATTCTGGATCTTCTTTCAATACTCCTATCCGGGCAACAGGTCGTGAACATCCTTCCAAGGAATAATGGCAAAGAGTGCAATGGGAGAGTGCCTCCTAACCGTGAATGATCTATACTTCCACCCTCCCAACAGTCGCCCACTTGGAATACAGCAAGTAAATTTATTCATGTATATCGGCGACTGAAGAGAGCTGAAATGCGTGTGCCAGAATGCATCTTGCGCTTATTCAGCTGCACAAAGCTGTAGACTTGAAACTGAATTTCTTTATTGTAACTACGTTTCTCCACATAAAACCTTTACACTGTTTCCTACCATCGAACGGTGATGGAAGTCAATGGCTGTAGTGACTTTTTTCCTTCAGATGTTCACGTTTTGCTAATCAATTCTGTGATATATGGAACTGAATCATATTTGTTTTTTACGCTTAAAATGTCTGAGTTTTAGCTGCAATAAATTGCTGTACGTGACACTCTACACCCATACTTCACAAAACGAAGAGTTGGATGCGCTTTGTGAAAACCTTTGTACTTTAGATGGCCGGTCTAAATAGAAGAGTTTCATCAAATCGTTATCGATGATAATACACAAATAACTCTAATGAGTAACTCTTCAAGAATTTGCCACCTCGTGTTTCAGAGAATTCTGTCTCGGTTATTAGGTGAAGTTTTTTAAATTAACAGTACACAAACGATTTGTAAATAAATTTTTTTTGAACAATCAGTTACATCAAGTCTCAGTGGTTGCAGTTTACTTTACTGAAGGATATCTAAATAACTCATGCACTCTAAGAACTATATAAACTAGACGAAAAAAAAGATAAGTGGTTGTGGTTCTTTGTTTGTTGTAGCTGATATTCAGGACAGTAACAGTTACTCTTAACCAACAGTTGGCATTTCAGGATACTTATCTTCAGGCAAAAGTTCTATAACCTGATTTTTGATTTTGTCGATGGATATTAAATTATTAATATTTTGTTTCAAGATGACACTGATACCTCAGTGATACCCATCCTGATATCATCAGTTAAATTCCTTAGCGAGGCACTGCGGCCTTACAATGTCAGAACACTTAGACTGCAACGTATTGAGATTCCAGTTAAAATTAACAACTATAAAACATGAATTTGAACAAATTCAGTATCAATGATATTACAGAATGAGTGTTTTAGTGTATAGGCATCTACAAGTGAGCTTCAGTAGAACCTGATTATTTCAAAATAAGTAATGCCTCGGTGCAACTAACACCTGAAGCCCAACCGTCTCGGATGGCACAGTAGCAAGATAGGGGATCCTATTACGATAGACGTCGGTTGCAAAACCGTCCATCCACCGAGATTGAATCTTCGTACTACCAGTTTTCAATAGATAGGGTTTTAACATATTACTGCTCACGTGTACCACGTATAAAAAGTTGATTTGTCTTGCTTTAATAGGGTTAATGCATATTCAGTTTTAAACGTAACTATGGATAGAGCATTCTGCACAGTTAAGACGTAGGTGCACGCATTCAGAAACCTAAGGTTGTAATGAAACTGCGAAACAGAACGCAAATAAATTAATACCTAAAAATGCAACTGAAGGTGTCATCCCTTCTATATACAGACCCAAACTAAAGTTTTCCGTGATTTCCCTAAATCATTTAACATACTCGGCAGTATGATTCCTTTAAAAAAAACTGTGGACCATTTCCTTCCCCTTCCCGTAGTTGAGCTTATGCGCTATCATTCACCTTCTGCCGACGGATGATAAACCCCAATTTTCCTTCTTAAAGTCAATGATGAACACCTTGATTGCGTAACAGGTTTTCTTGTACTGTTTGAAAGAGTTTAAGAGAAGAAAAGGTTGAACTTGCCATCATAGACTTCAGTTTAACAAGAACGTGGTAAGAAGAGGAAAGTAAGAACATTAAGATTTAACATGACATTGAAGTCATTAGCGACAGAGCATAAGCTCGGAACGATGGGAGGATATTAATCAGTTAGATAATTATATTTTCCATAGGTCGTTCGGGCGATCCTTTTATCGAAATGATATGGAAGGAGTCAGTTTACAGTAGGACTGGAGAGTTCACGGACAAAGCCATGGTACGAATGCAATAGTGCTGAGCCTCGCTGCCCATTTCCCCCACCCCAGCGCCATGCTGTCTCAGCGGAATAGGGGGGAGGGGGGAAATAGCGAACGGGCCACATTTAAATGGCAATACAGTCGCATTGCACACAACTTGGTTTTATATTTCATATTTTTCAACATCATAGATCACAAACAAAACAAATTTTCGGTGTTAATCATTTATTTTTGGCTCACCGAAGACATAATATTGCCTCTTTTTTATCTGATACAAACTTTCGGCACACGGACAGACATAGGCAATCTCACAGATCGCGACTTATTTGGTTTCATAATCGGGAAAAGGTCTTTCATAGAAATATGTCGACGGAAATATAACAGCACTTTTGGAATCTCTGCCTGAGGAAAGCAATGTAGGCATCCTGACCACTTTTAGCATAAAAGGAATTATCATTAAAACATGAATTACCTTGCAGGTCAATCACTTACACCTGCACGTGCAGAAGAGCGCTTTCAAGTGAAACGGCAAACGGTCTCCCGAACAGATGCAAGGCTGTCATTGTCCTCAAAACGCATACAAAATTATCCTTGTAATTATCTCTAGGTAACAATGAATTCTTCAAGCCTCGCGTTTTCGTTAATGGCATTGAGTTGAGAGAACTGAGCTGTGTTCATCAAAACATGTCCCCTTCATAATGCTATTTTCTTTTTAAATGCACCCCCATCAAATCAGAAATAAGTTGTTTCTCACCTTGCAGTGTCTTACTGTGGGCAGTGTGCTGTCAAGTCCACTTAAAATATGAGGTGTGGGATTCATTCCAGATGTTCTAGTTTTAGATCTAGCACTCATTGTTCTTTCATAAACTCAACAACAGCGAGTTTTAAATCCAAAATTCGTTCCACGCATGCCGCTGACTGGACCAACGTACTTTCGAGTAATAACAAGTCTCTATACTCTTCGTTCAGTTCTATCGAAAACTGTTGCAACTGACAGCGGAATAATGATTACGCCTTCAGAAATTTTACTATTCATGCCACCAATATCATTACGCGCTGCACGCCGGCAAACTTAGCACAAAATGTTCTTTGATGTACTGAACGATGGAACCCGTCTGTCGATCGGTGTAATTTTTTGGTGTTTCATTGTCAAAAAAATCTTTAAATTCTTTCTGCACGATATTTTAATATCGTTTCAGAGCAAATCATGCAGTACGTGTCGATCACGGACTGCCTAATATGTACTGAGAGTTATCGTCACTCTCTAGTGTCATTTCAATTCATTTTTAAAGGCTAGTGATGATAGATCGCCAGACTGCCTCTTTTTGTACAAATGGTTACTGGATCTGTGAACGTCTTTCATACCACGAAATAAAGCCGGCTGCGGTAGTCTAGTGGTTCTAGGCGCGCAGTCCGGAACCGTGGGACTGCTACGGTCGCAGGTTCGAATCCTGCCTCGGGCATGGATGTGTGTGACGTCCTTAGGTTAGTTAGATTTAAGTAGTTCTACGTTCTATGGGACTGATTACCACAGAAGTTGAGGCCCATAGTGCTCAGAGCCATTTGAACCATTTTGAACCACGAAATAAATAGCGAAGGGTAAACAGCGCTGCCACCATGATCCTGCCGAACTGAAGAGAGATGCGCCAAACGAAAAATGCCACACCGTAATATTACATGAAATGTCGTGCTATACTTGGTACTTCGAGAAGGAACGAGCAAAGACAAAAAAGGGTGCTGTCGCACGCCCCCACACTTGGCTCGCGTGAAGTTTGGCACATAGTGGGTATCCGTTGTTTACAGGTAATTTGTACATGATTAGTGCTAACATTAATGAGTAAATAAATTTTTGTTTCCACACTTACAGCTACACTTGAAAACAGGAAGGAAATCAGCTGTGTGCCGTTAGAACGAACCACTGTGGTATATACCTTAAGCTGTTAAGAGATACCACCCATGGAAAACCTAAATTTGGATGGCTACTGTATCTGGTGAAATAGAGTCTGCCTGAAAACAAATAAAATTAAAACCAAAAATCTAGGTGGTCACACAGGGATTTAACTGCCATGCATCCGCGTAGGAGTGCAGTGTCTTACGACTGCAGTCTCTAATCGTGGTTTTTTCCAAGGAATCACGTCGAAACTTGACATATATGACTTATGGATATGAATGAGTATCTAAATCATGATCATAAGGCGTTTGACGGTAATTGGACGTGTGTCGAATATCGTAACCACACTACTCGTTGTTGGTGGGATTGTTCTTCAGATGAAACGTGGTCACTTAAAAACTGAATATTCTAATTGAAACAACGTTCCAGTGCAGAAAATGACATTCATTAAGAGTTCTGAAACAGAAAAAATATAAAACGTTAAGTTATATAAAATCTCTAGTTGGTAAACACCGACTGTATAAGTTCTTTTTTTTTTTTTACTTTTTATTATTTTAGGTAAATATTAGAGCTTACTACTCCATGAACTCCAAAGTCGCATCACCACCGTTATGACGTTCTTACCTTCCCTCGTGATACAAACTCTGAATCTCTTAGAACGGAATAGAGAAGAATACATTACGATAACTCGTTCAGTGTATCTTAAAATAACATTTATACCAACCTGTCCGGTTTGTAGTCTTTTGGATTGGGTTGTATCGGTGAGAGGTCGTCGTCGGTTCTGTGAATCAATTAGCCGCGGCCAGCCAGCCCTGGTGGAGGTTTGCGGCGCCCCTAATTAATCCAATCAAGTGGAATAATAAGCCGTTATTAAAACCGTTTTGTTGTCCGTCGCTTACGGCTGCCGCAGGGGGAATTAAAGCATTTGGAGAAAGTGCAGCCAAGGATTATACGTAGATCGATGCGTCCGCCATGTTGCTACTTGGAAGTTGGTGGATAAATACTATCTGGGAACTGCAGAAAGGAAATATATGTGCTGTAGGATGGATTTAGAATGGTTTATTATGAGTACAAAGACGTATTAGTAGTGTTTATGACCATTAGGAGTTACGGCGACGTACTGAGTGTGGGGGTATTTATTTTCCTGAAGATTAGGTATTGTTTCACTTGGCACGGTATTTTGTTCACTTCTTTTCGAAACACGACTAATGTCAGTAACAGCTGACGAATGCTACTGTCGAAGCACAAAAAGGGCGATTATGCTCCTCTTTAAAAGACTCTGAGAGAAAAGTGGGGAACCAGCTCTCTCAATCCTTATTTCGCCTCCGTCACTAAAAATCTTGGCGTGCGAACATATTCATGCTCTTTCAAGAGGGAACATACTAAATATTTTTATCCAGTCCCTCTTTGTAGTGAAGCCTTCACATTCTGAATTTCCCTCTCACTGTCACTGCCTCGTATTTCTGTCATTGGCACTTTCTCCATTCTGTCTCTTCCATTGTCACTGAGCCTCACTGCGTGGCCGCGAGGTTTGAGGTGCTAGGATACGGATTGCGTGGCCCCTCCCACCGGAGGTTCGAGTCCTCCCTCGGGCATGGGTCTGTGTTTTTTTCTTAGGATAAGTTAGGTTCAGTTAGTTTCAGTAATGTGAAAGTCCAGGGACCGATGACCTCAGCAGTTTGGTCCCTTAGGAACTCACGCACACTGTCACTGACTTCGTCGCTTTGCCTCGCTCTTTCTTATCACTGTCTTCTTCTCTGCCAATTTCACCGTCTCCCTCTCCCAATGTCATTGTCCTTGCCCCATTCTCTTTGTATCCCATTGGTACCGTCTCTTTCTTTCTCGCTTACAATCTGTTATCTTTTCCTTTAACCATAATTGTCTCCTCTCAACCATTGTTTCCTCTCCACAAATGTCCTTGCTCGCTGTTTTGACCCCTCGACTGGGAAACTTTAGCATGTGGTATAGGGTGCGGCAAAGAGGGGTAATTTTTTCGTGTTTGTCGGTCTGGGGAGAGGTGAGTCTAGACTCCCAAGCCTATTTAAAGTCTCCACTCATCTCTGTTTCTCATTTCCAGTGTTTCCTCTCTCTTTAGTTCCCACCGCTACTGTCTCCATTCATCACTCTTTGTCTTTTACTGCCACTGTCTGTTACTGACCAACACTATCTCCTCTTCCTGTGGCTCCCATTGCTATTGCCTGCACAAATTTTTGGTGAGACAGACAGAATGAAGATTGAAGTAGCTGCTTCCTAACTTATATGTTGCAGTCTTATAAAGATATCATATTCACCAGTTTTGTGTTCCTACAGGAACATTTTTCAACTGGTTCCCTTCTTTTCCCTATTACGGCAGGGCGTGCTGCTTCTACAAAACAAATTCTGTACCTCAATAAAGTTTTGACAGTTTACTTACGTACCTCGACAAACTTACATGCTTGACCCATACAAACAATAAATGAGTATTCATAATATAAGGTAAACAAAACAAAAAAACATGCCGGCCAGTGTGGCATAGCTGTACTAGGCGCTTCAGTCTGGAACCGCGCGACCGCCACGGTCGAAGATTCGAATCCTGCCTCGGGCATGGATGTGTGTAATTTTGTTAGTAGGTTTAAGTAGTTCTAAGTTCTAGGGGACTGATGACCTCAATTGTTGAATCCCATAGTGCTCAGAGCCATCTGAACCATTTGAACAATAAAACATCTCCCATTCAACGCAAGTTCACTTTACACTACTTTACTTAAATTGCACAATATCTTTATACTTCCCCTCAAACACACCAAAAAATTCAATGTTTGACTTGCAAGTACAGGGAATTTCATATGAAAAAATAATTTTTCGTGGGTGCTCAATTCGCCAGGTATCTCCATTGAGTAATTTCCGGGTCAAGAGAGATTGTATAGGTGTGAATTGCCCTGAAACAGGGCGCCATAAAGTTTTATTGGTGAGAAAATGGTGACATAATTTGGTGAACCTTGTCATGCGTTGAGCACGTCAGTTAAAACTACATTTACCCTTCAGATCGGATATTACGTGCATATTTTACCCTCATAAGTGCGTTTACTTCGAACCTCATGATCTTGGTAATGGATAAAGATATGTAAAAAAAGCGTCAGGGTTCCCTGAGAACGTCATGGTACAAATTTCGACTGCTTATATGAATGGAATGTACAGAAGTACCCATCCCTGCAAACGTAGTTTTTCTGGGTTTTACCGGGAACCTGCCATGAACAAATGGTGCATTATACAAGTATCCTAAATTTTACTGGGCTATACGAAGTGTGTAATGTTTATGTTTTGATTCTTAATGTAGGACAGCTATAATATGCCCGTTCTTCCGATAGGTATAGGATAGGTCGCTTGCCCATGGACTACCGAAACACTTGACGCGTTATCTCTGTGTTTAATAGACTCCGAGATATGTCACGTGAGTAATCGCTTTTCTGGGCGGCTTTTTGGAATTTACAAGGTACTTGATACCATGCTCTGTCGTGTACACAATTATAAAATTGTAGTGATATCTGGGGACAATATGTTACGCAACATTCATATTATGAATAAGCAACTTCGATTTAATTTTCTGTCAAATTTGTTTTTATCTTCTATCAGTTTCGGTTTTGTCTCCTACCAAATTCGGTTTCAATTTCTACCAATTTCGGTGTTATTTTGTGTCAAATTCGGTATTATCGTTTCTCAATTTCAGCATTATTTTTGCCAATTTTATGTTTTTCCTGCTAATTTTGGTGTTACTTTCAACCAATTTTGGTATTATTTTTAGATGAATTTGGTATTAGTTTCAGTTGGCCTCTTTTTTTAAGTTCTATTTGTCTTATTTCTTTGTTTTCCACTGTTGGTTTTTTTTTGTTTTTGAAGCGTGAATGATATCATATTTGTTGTCATCAGCGGCACATCTTCTTATATAACTGGAAAATAAACAAAATGTTACGTTATACGCAATCAATGAAAGAGAAAATTACTCTGCTACCATTGTCAACACTTGTCAACAGTGTGATAGCATCAACCCGGAGTCAATCTTGTTAAATGGCTCAAATGGCTCTGAGCACTATGGGACTCAACTGCTGAGGTCATTAGTCCTCTAGAACTTAGAACTAGTTAAACCTAACTAACCTAAGGACATCACAAACATCCATGCCCGAGGCAGGATTCGAACCTGCGACCGTAGCGGTCTTGCGGTTCCAGACTGCAGCGCCTTTAACCGCACGGCCACTTCGGCCGGCAATCTTGTTAACATGGAAGACAAACTACCTTCAGCTCAAGAAGAGAGATTTTATAAAGATCTCGCTTCTTACTGCCATGATATGTTACATTTCCTGTAAATTATGGGGGAATTCATATCCCTTAAGCGTACCTACACTGGTGAGGGCTGGAATCCCAAATGCTGATAACAGGTGAATGAAATAAGCCGTAATACAAGGCGAGATTTAGACAGTCTCCAGAAATCTGGTTATGGTGCATCCCACAGCAAAATTCCATCGTCTTCCACTCCGAACATCCCAAGAAGATTAACTACGTGGACATATGTGTTTGATTCCACAGACAAACGTTGCGATGCCACTGGTGGGAAACGTACTAAATTCTGAGTCCACTCCAAAGACTTTGCCCATCAACGGTCTTATAAGTGCCGCTGAGTAGGAAGCCTTAAAATTTCCAAAGGAGACTTTTGAAATAAGGATGCGAGAGCCTTGCAGGACCATAGCTATGACTTACGGACTGAAGCTGAGCGTCACCAGCGACGAAAGGAAGCGTCCCGCCTTAAAGCGAAGACACAGGAACAGTGATTTTTACCTGCTGATAAAGTAAACTCTACTGTTCTTCCGACTCCAACAACTTATTTCGGCAAGATGATGGCTTACTGCAGGACTTAGCGTATCGTCATCTCCAGAAGGACCATAGTTAGGACAACGGAACTCCGGCTGAGCGTCGTCACTGACATGCCACATATGGGACACGGGCGGCCACAAATGAATACCATGGCCTCAGGGAACGGCAACGCTTTTTTCATTTCCAGAACGTCTCAACGGAGCCAGTACAACAGAAACCATCAGCCGCCTAAAAACCAACCTGTTTCACGACCTCCTAAAAGAAGCTTAAGAATACGAGGGCTATCTCCACCACGACTGTATGCCCTTATAATGGTACGTAGAAAAGGAGTTCCTCATCACTCTGTTGTGAGCAATACTGGAGTACAAAATACTACCTAATAAAACGTCAGGCTTCCCTTTTGTACTCTTTCGCAGGAAAATATGAAGACCATATTCGGATCTCGGATTTAAGCGGCGACTGAAGAACCTACGTCCAGAACCGACAGATATGTTAGTGAGTTTCGATGCGGTGTGTTTGTCCACTAGGACTCCCGCGTACAACTCAGAGCTATTAAATGGAAGACTACGACACAGAACTTTTCAAACATGTGCTTATTTCGACCAGCTTTCTATAGTGACGGGAAAAAAATCATATCACCAAAACGTAATAAATTTAGGGTAATGAAATTTCGGAAATACACCTGTATTGGTAACATATTTAAGTGATTAACATTTCAAGATAAGCTATTACAAATGTGAAACCCTGGTATTTTAATAACCGGTGTAACCACCAGAGTGTTGAATAAAAACATGCAAACGTGCGTGCACTTTGTTGTACAGTTCCCAGATGTCAGTCTGTGGGAAGGAGACCTATACCTGTTGCACTTGGTCGATCGATACAGGGACAGCTAAGCCGGAGTTGTCGTCCGATTATGTCCCATATATACTCGATTGGAGAGAGACGTGGTGATCGACTACGCCAATGCAACATGTCGACACTTGTGTAGAGCATATTTGGTCTCTACACAGGTATATGGGAGAACGTTTGCTGGAAAACCCCCATGGAATGCTGTTCACGAATGACAGCACAACAGGTCGAATCACCGGACTGACGCACAAATTTGCATTCATAGTGTATGGATAACTACGAGACCGCTCCTGCAGTTATACGAAATTTCAACACATACCATGTAGTCCAGTGTGTCTAGTACGCATACAGGTTGGTTACAGGCCCTCAACTGTTTGTGTTAACTAGCATTTCGCTCTCATTTAAATATATGGCCGAAAGAGTCAGCCTTCAGGAATCGTGAAATGAACCCTATCGTCCAGGACCGTATGCCAAAAAGAGCGCAGGTTCACCACGAGATAGAAATATCCAGAAGCATCTATTGTGCTGAATGAGGCCTAGGTGCTGTAGTGTGCCAGATAGACAAATGAGAACCTCCACCATAGGGAACTGCTGTAAAAGCCAGTTGTGGCCAAGGAGACGTAGCAGTGTTAAATATGGTGGACCTAAGAAGGGCCATAAAGGGAAACATATGAAAACTATTTAATTCCGTAGTAATTCAGGGAATAAAGCAACGGTAATTTTAATCTACCATCTTTCATTAATGTTCATGCTGATCCCAATCAAATCTGAATATTGATCATATGTATTATAGTTCAGGATTTACTGTAAAAGAGAAAGTAACAAGTTTTGTAACAAAGAGCTGAATGCTAAAATCTGAACGCTTTGGTCGATCTTAACAATCGGCATTGGGTATGGACAAGAATTATCACAATGACAAATGTTGTGTAAACCAACTCCGTAACTTTACTTTTTTATAAGATATAGTAAATTTAAATTATGAGTATTTTCAGTTAAGCATCAGACCATCATTTCCTCCACACAAACATATTGAACGATGACAGAATGACACCTTATAAAATCATTAAGTAACAGAATATTTGTTGTAAAGTTTAGTGAATATAGTCACTTTTGTTCTTTATTTATTTAAAAGAAAGAACATTGGTTCAAGGCTACTGGCTGTGGGATTCAAAGCTAAGAAGAAAATTTTATGGGTTTTATATAAAAGAATTAAACGTTTATTATGTAATGGATATTATTGTTACTTTATGTAGAACGTGAAATTGGTCAAGCTTTGATTATTTAAATCTGTTAAAATGAAAAATAATGTATAATAAGCTGTAGCCAATCAGACGGACGGCTTCAGGAAAGGGAACTGTCTTAGTCAGTTGAGCGACGATGTTCTGCGCGCGTGGGACGAGGCCGGAGACGGGCAGAGGGACAGCTCTGGTCCAGACACCAAAGGGTACAGTTCAGATTGAGACGAAAGCTGGCAGTCGGTCTTCAAGCAGCTAGGAAGTGAAACGGCTTAGAAAATTTCGCGTTGTGTGGTATCGCGGGACAGTCTCTGAACGGTGAGCAGCAGTGCGCGTGGTGTGAACTCCAACTTTTCGCGTAGATAACATGTATTTCGCAATGAGATTGCGAAAGATCGAACTGTGTGACATGGATATGCACTCGAATGTAATAGTAACTCTGAATACGATCAATTTGGCTATTATTTTGCTTTCTGGATAAACATTATTCTAACCAAATCGCAACTGTGTGGGCTACATCATTTGTGGGTCGTTGATTTAGTTCCCGATATTATTAGTCTTGGAGGCAACGTAAGAAGTTGTATGAGTAGGCAAGATGCTCTAATGGCTGAGACAACAGAGGCTATTAACAACTTATCCGTCAGAAACTAAACTAAAGGAGCAAGTATAATCTGGCATTAAAATCGAAAATAGTGAAATTAAAAAGCAAATCAATGAAATAAAAAGCGAATTGAATTCTTTAGCTTTATATCAAAACTCTACAGTGATCAGTGTTCCGTGGATGAACTCGGGATCGGTCAAATGTTTTGGAAACGACGGGAAATATCACCCAGTAAATTTTCTAGCAGCATGCAGGGATGGTTTTATAAGCGGAATGTACGACGAGACGAATTCGTGGAAAGACATTTGGAAGGAGAGCCGCAATCATGGGCAAATATACACAGTGATACGTTCCCTACCTAAGGAGTATTTGAAAGCAGTTTCCTGAACAAGGTCTGGAGTGAAGCGAAGCAAACGCGACTCGAAAATGAGCTTCTGAATGGGCCAACATTGAAATATGCGAACGGGTCGATGGGAGAATTTTTTAAAAGTGAACTTGCGAGATTAATGCATGTGAAACGTCCACTGGGAGTGTTTACTGAAATTACGACGCTGAAAAGGCGGTTACTGGAAAATTTACAGTGGGATCTAGTGCACAGTCTTAGCAATTCAGTAGACGAATTTTTGGACTTTGTAGAAAAATTAAAACGGGCGTTGAAATTTAAACTGCAAAGTAAACATACAAATAGTTTTCAGAGTGGAGATCACAATTTCATTCCGAGTAATTACTATGAAAGACATTCGGGAAGTTATCAACGGAGCGCAAACAGCAGATATGATATGGAAACGGTAATAGGAAAACATCCAATGATAAATTTCAAAGGAGTAAAGGCAAGGTATACTTTCGTGACAGGGACTGACACCAAGAACGTGGATTTGAGGGACCGGCACCTGGCGAAATGAACCAGCGTACTGGAAGATCAGGAAACTAAGTTTCGCCGCATTTCAGGTCCGGAGATCGCAAAATAAACCGGCGTTGAATAGGACGCGAGTAAACGGAAATGTGATAAGTGTCAATATATCGGCAGAAAGGCGTCAGAACATTGAAATGAAATTAGTCAGAGATGAGAATCAAATAGGTTATTTTCAAATCAGATCGTACGTAAATGGCGTAATCCTGAGATAATGAAAGTTAATGATAAAAGCGATAACGACGATTTAGGGCTAAATGATTAAGTTTTTGAGTGTGTAACGAAAGAGTATGTGAATGTTAATACAAAGAAAGATTCTATGTGCCAAAAGGAGGCTGAGGTGGAGGAGAATTCGGTGGAGTTAAATGGTATAGAAAATTTTAAAGAGATACTAAGCAGCGGTAACGATCATATTGAAGAAGGTGGTGATGTCTAAGGTTATATTGTGACGGCGAAAGTTGTTAAGGAAATAAGGGCTGCGTAGCATTATTCTTGTCAGCTGTTGATGAATTTATGTGTGTATCCGTGGATACCGGTGAATTATTTTTGAAGGAGGGTAATAATGGTGTTTTATGTGCTGAAGTTACGAAGTTTGTGCTGAGGTTTGAAGCTGCTGGTATTGATACTTCAGAGGAAAAAAATCTCTGTATATGTCTACTAATGGAGATGAACCTGAAATTCTGGATGGACCTGTGGATCTTGAATGTTTGTTACAGAATAAATATGCATCTGAATTTGATGTGCGATCTGCTATTAATGTGACGCAGGAGCGTGTAGCGGAGGGAAAGGTATTATGCTTAGGTTTAAATCAAAAGGCCGCGGAATTTAATGTTACTGTTGATTCTGAAATTGCAAACACTGTATCTATAATTTATGTGATGTAACTGAATAGGATGGTGAAACTAAGAACGGATCTTATATTGGTGATTTGACGACTGAGGTAAATGAGGTTTTATGTAGCAAGTTGTATGATGTATCAGCAGCTGTTTAAAGTGCTGTTTGTGAATGTGTTTGTAATGATGTGGAAGTAAAAATATAACGTTTTATTTCATGATAATGATACAGCTACTGATGTCGATAATTTTAAGGGAGAGTACAATAAGTTTGATTCTAATATAGAAAGTGATATTTGGACTGAATTGTATCATAAGGAGGAATATTATTTTACTGTAACTGATTGGCGATGGTACCGTAGAACATTACGATCGTTATTGCCTCGTTTGTAGACCCGAGAAAAGTTTAAGACAACTAGAGGACTAGAAGGGGGAAAAATGAAATTGGGGCGAAAGAAGCATTTAATGGATTATTTTCGGCTGAGTACAAAACTGAGGGGTGGATCAGACAGGATATGTGTACTCTAGAGATGAAAGAGAAGGGGCTAGCTCTGAGCACTATGGGGCTTAACTTCTGTGGTCATCAGTCCCCTAGAACTTAGAACTAATTAAACCTAACTAACCTAAGGACATCACACACATCCATGCCCGAGGCAGGAAACCTGCGACCGTAGCGGTCGCGCGGTTCCAGACTGTAGCACCTAGAACCGCTTGGCCACTCGAAAGAGAAGAGGAGAGTAGATTAAGAAATAAGTGTATCTGTGTTGAGATTATAAGATTATTATGGAGGGGTAATTTGCAATATCTTATTTCAGGATATATTGTTGCTTGTTTGTTGTTTCGTCTGCCGGCCGGAGTGGCCGTGCGGTTCTGGGCGCTACAGTCTGGAGCCGCGTGTCCGCTACGGTCGCAGGTTCGAATCCTGCCTCGGGCATGTATGTGTGTGATGTCCTTAGGTTAGTTAGGTTTAAGTAGTTCTAAGTTCTGGGGGACTGATGACCACAGCAGTTAAGTCCCATAGTGCTCAGAGCCATTTTTTTGTTGTTTCGTCGCAAAAGGATTTTTGTGGCACAAGGTCTGTGCTATTATGAAGAGATAGTTTAGATGCACATTTGTGTGCGAGGAGGTCGGAGAACTCAGTTATTTGGTGAATGGTATCAGGTCAATAATCAGTGCACAGCAGGCATATAAATTAGGTTTTTAGGGGTATATAAAGGATTTATTTACGTGTATGTATGTGTTAGGCTTATTTTTTTGGATGGTTTTATGTTTGTTGTAATTTCCAAATTATAATTTCTGGACACCCCAATTTGGGTGCTTGGAGATCGGAGAAATTTAGAAAATGAAAATTGATAATGCTTACCTAGGAAGACAAGGAAGACAGATGTATGTTTAACTACTTATCTGAGAGTATTTTGGGGGAATAATTTATTGTTGTACTGAGTGTCGATTTATGTATGCAGCTTTACTGCACGGAATTCAACGAAGGTTAAGACGTGTTCATATTTGTTGTCAATTTTGAGTCCAAGGGAGTTATTTAAATTAAAAGAAAATATTAATTTGTTGATGAAGTCGATTGGAAATCGGTCACGAGATGCATGTCGCTAGTGGTTCAAAATGGTTCAAATGGCTCTGAGCACTATGGGACTTAACAGCTGTGGTCATCTGTCCATTAGAACTTAGAACTACTTAAACCTAACTAACCTAAGGACATCACACACATCCATGCCCGAGGCAGGATTCGAACCTGCGACCGTAGCAGTCGCGCGGTTCCGGACTGCACCCCTAGAACCGCGAGACCACCGCGGCCGGCTATCTCTAGTGGAACTTGAATAACGTGTCAGAATCATTGAAGAATTTACGAGCATCTTGCAAACGCTGTGAATCAGTTGTTCAGTGTGTAGTTTGGATCTGTTTGTATCGGTTCCGCTGGGGGAAGCGTTCAGTGCAGATACTGGGTGGTTTCAGAAAGTGTTTGTTTTCTGGTATCTGCACCAGATTCGAATTTCAAGAAATTTGTTCCCCAAAAACTTTGGTGATGAAATACAGAGCCATGCAGAATTTCGGCGGGGTACGCGGCTCTGAATCTGTGGAGCGCCGCAGGAGACTTCGTTGTGTCAAAAAGGTTCTGTGAAAGTGAGCGCAGTCGCGCTGATATTTCTGCGGTATTTCAATAGACAGTCGAGTTTGATAAATGTATAGTTTTATGTGGCACTTAATTAATACGCCGCTATTGATAATTTACGGAAGATATAAATTTCTTTAAATTTAAAGCATGCTGCATCAACAGCACTACAAATAATTACACTATTGATTTGGTGTTTAGGATATTTATGTTGTTGTGTTATGAATTTGTGTCTTGTAAATTTGGGTGATATAACATATACTGCACGCCAGCTTGTGATGAAGTGGAGGTGTGTGAGCTAAAGCGTACTTCCCTCTCATTTAAACATTTGGCCGGAAGAGTCATCTTTCAGGAATTGTGAAACGAACCCTGTCGTCCAGGACGGTCTGCCACAAAGAGCGCAGATTCGGGTGGGGAAATTCACAGGCTATTGTGTTAAATGAGACCTAGGCTCTGGAGTGTGCGAAACAGCTGATAACATACGTCATAGGAAAATCCCATGGAAGCCATTTGTGGCCAGAGAGACGTATCCGTGTTAAATATGGCTGACCTAGGATCGGACATAAAGGGAAACATTTATCAAAATTATTTAAGTGGGTAGTAATTCAGGGAATGATGCCACAGTAATTTCAATCTACAATCCTTCATAAATTTTCATGCTGATCCCAATAAAACTTGAATATTGATCATAGCTATAATAGTTTAGGATTTACTGTAAAGGTTTTGTAATGAAGATCTGAATGTTAAAATCTGAACACTTTCGTCGATCTTAACGATCGACATTTCATATACAAACGCATCATTAAAATTGCGAATGTTGTAAGCATCAACACTTTAACTTTATTTGTTTAAAAGATAATAAAATTTAAATTATGTATTGTTCAATTAAGCATAAGGTCATCATTTCCTCCACACAAAACACATTGAACGACGACAGCATGACACCTTATTGAATCATTAGGTAAAAGAATATTTGTTGTAAAGTTTAGAGTATAATGCTTACTTTTGTTCTTTATTTATTTATCAGAAAGCACGTTGGTGCAAGGCTACTGGCCGAGGCATTCAAAGATAAGAAGGAACTTGTATGGGTTTGATGTAAAAGATTTTAACGTTTATTATGTAATGGATATTGTTACTTTAAAAAATTGTACAAATGTGTGAGAAATCTTATGTGACTTAACTCTTAAGGTCATTAGTCCTTAAGCTTACACACTACTTAACCTAAATTATCCTAAGTACAAACACACCACCTATGCCCGAGGGAGGACTCGAACCTCCGCCAAGATCACCCGTACTATTACTTTATTTAGAACGTGAAAGTGGTCATGCTTTGATTATTTAAATATGCTAAAATTTGAAATAATGTAGAATAAGCTGTAGCCAATCAGATGGATGGCTTAAGGAAAGGGAACTGCCCTAGTCAGTTGAGTGACGATGTTCGGCACGCGGGCGACGCGGCCGGAGACGGTCACAGGGCCAGTTCTGGTCTAGACACCAACGGGTACAGTTTGGACAGAAACGCGAAAGCGGACAGTCGGCCTTTAAGCAGCTAGGAAGTGAAACGACTTTGAAAATTTTTCGTTGTGTCGTATCGCGAGACTGAGTCTCTTAGTGGTTATCAGTCACGCGCCTGGTGTGAACTCAACCAAATGGCAACTGTGTGGTCTACATCATTTATGGGTCGTTAATTTAGTTACCGATATTATTAGTACTGCTGTTATATGTTATATTCACTTTGAATTGTTCATACTATTTCGCAAACTTTCCATCAGCCAGTTAGTTTAACCAAAGAGTGACAAGTGTCTAATTGACGGCGTGTAACGCAATACGTCCGATTCAAGCCCTAGACGAGTTTTGAGCCAAGATATATCGACGAAAAGGAACCGCATGTGAGCCCGAACATCTTTTTCATGTTAGCTCGCAACTGGACTCCTTCTAACCAATGCACAGCCATCACCGGCAGCTAGGCAGAACCATTTTACATCAGAATATGGAGTAGATCTACACCATCCGCTCCAATGACCTCTCGTATGACACCACTGAAGTTGGAAATGACAGTGGTTTGGGGTCAGTGGAATTCATGTGCAGGGCGTCTGGCTCGGAGCTGTCCGTTAAGTAACAAAGTTGTAGCAGTTCGCTGTTAGGATGTGGTGCCAACAGCTGCTCAAATAGCTGATACAGATTCAGTACGATGCGCTAGAGCCAAACGCCGAACACGATGGACGCATTTTCCTCCTTATATTGGTGGCGTGTCCGTTAAGATTGGTTGGCTATTCAAAGAACATAGAATGTAGTGTGTATTGCACCCTCAGGCACGAGTGGAAACGATTCTGTGTTCTGTTAAAGACTAGGAATACATGAGATACCGCGCCGGTTTGGGAAATCTTGCATTGGCCGGAAGTGTCGCACAGTTAAGGGGACACAGTCGCGAACAGGCTCAAAAAACCCGAATTTTTTGTTTAGTCTTAATCAATGCTCCAATTATTTGGCTACGAAATGCCGTTTGTTTCATACAAATCTGATTATTAGATCCGGAGCTATTAATCTGTTCGTGAAGCATGGTAACTAGCGCCACGTCCAGTAGTCAGCATTGACTGTACAACAATAATTTATTTTCCACGCATATAAATACTCTTTATTTGGGTTGCAAGAGAGAATTGTTATTCTGATGTTTGCCAGCCTGTCTGCATTGTCGACTATCGTTTGTCAGTTTCTTCATCCTAGTTGTTTACGTTTTGGTGATACAAACGTAATGATTTTGTGAAACGTTATAACACAGTGAGTATAATAAGGAAGTTTGGATATAAGCCTAAGTTTCGTGGAAATAAATATGTAAAAATAAACCGCGAAACTGCTAGTTTTGAACAGAGGGCAGAAAATAATATTGAAAGTGAAGTCAGTGTGAGGGTCAGTGCTTCAAGTAAGAAGCTTCTAGATGCTGCCGGTGTTCCAAGTGCCTCTCAAATGCATGGCAATGCAATATGTGGTGTGAACAATGTTTCTGTTGTTACTGAAACAAACATTCTGATCTCCATGAGGTTATTACGTGAACTTATCGAAAAACACACAAATTGTAAAAACTGTGGTGGAAACGTTACTTTGCATGAAGATGTGGTGAAAACCAAGGGAATTGTTTGTAATTTAGTTTTGACATGTTTGGAATGTAGCTGTACTGCCAATACAATGTCATCCCACTTAACAAGAAGCAGACTGTATGAAAACAATATAAGATTAGTGTATACACTTAGATCTATTGGAAAAGGGTGAAGTGCAGGTGCTGTTCTTTGTGCAGTGATGAACATTCCTCCACCTCCAAGAAAGTTTGATGTTTACAACAAGACTATTGGTGCAGTTGTAGCTGAGGTAAGTGAATGTACAATGTTGAAAGCAACCAAAGAAGCAGTTCAGTTGAATGATCCAAAATCTGACCCAAGGCAAATTTCTGCTGGTTTTGATGGCAGTTGGCAGAAACGTGGGCATACATCCCTAAATAGCACTGTGTCAGCAAATTCTTTTGATACTGGTAAGGTTCTGGATATTGAAATTATTACTAAGTTCTGTGAAATCTGTAGCAAAAATCCCACTATACAACATGTACGCAAAAAGGACTATGATGGTTCTAGTGGCGGCATGGAAGTGGCTGGTGTTGCTAATATTTTCAAAAGGTCTGTGCAGTCAAGAGGTATCCTCTATACAGACTATCTTGGGGACGGGGACAGTAAGGCTTATGAGAAAGTGGTAGAAGATAAACCTTATGGGCCTAGAGTCAAAATTCATAAAGTGGAATGTATATGACATGTACAGAAAAGAATGGGATCACGACTTCTAAAGATATGTAAGGGAAAAAAGTTAGGTGGTAAAGGGGCCTAAAAAAGGCTGAAATGGACAGGATCCAGACTTATTATGGTACAGCCATTAGAAATAACTGCAACAATGTAGAGTCAATGAGGAGAGCCATCTGGGCTATATTCTTTCATAAAATTTCAACAGATGAGGAACCACAACATAACCTTAGCCCACGGGGACCTGACAGCTGGTGCAAATTCAACAACCCAGCTACATCTTCCAGCTATAAGCACAAACATTCAATTCCAGAAAAAATCCTGCTAGCTGTGAAACCCATTTTCAGAGACCTTAGCCAACAAGAGCTCTTGAAAAAGTGTCTCCATGGAAAAATTCGCGAAAACAGTTTTTGGTAGCCTTGTTCAAATGACAGAATTCAAACTTTCACTTGGGTTTTGAGTTTTCGCGGAATTATCGCCAACTGTAGATTTTCATATCGCGAACACAAGGTATAAAAGGGCAGTGCATTTTCGGAGTTGTCGTTTGTTCTCAGGTAATTCATGTGAAAAGGTGTCCAACGTACTTATGGCCACACGATGGGGATTACCAGACGTTGAACGCGGAATGATAATTGGTGCTAGACGATTGTGACTTCCATTTCGGAAATCATTAGGGAATTCAATATTCCGAGATCCACAGTGCCAAGACAGTGCCGACAATAGCAGATTTCGGGTATTAACTGTCACCATGGGAACCGTAGTGACGGACGGCCTTCACTTTACGGCCGGCAACAGGGCTTTTTGCGTATAGCTGTCAGTGGTATTATACAAGCAACGGTGCGTGAAATAGCTACAGAAATGAACGTGGAATGTATCCGCTAGGACAGTGCGGCGAAATTTGGCGTTAATGGGCTATGACGACAGACAACCGGCGCGAGCGCCTTTGCTAACAGCACGACATCGCTTTCAGCGCCTCTCCTAGGCTTGTTACCATTTTTGTTGGACACAAGACGACTGGAAAACCATGGCCTGGTCAGATATGTCCCAATTTCAATTGGTAAGCCATCACCATAAAGCTGACTTATAAAGCTACAAGTAACGTAAAAATCAAACTTCTTTGCTGGTTAATTTCTGTAAAATAGTTTCAGAAACATGACAGTAAGCATGCAGGATCCTCGCGACACATGCCGAATGTGCGCGTCGTGCTGTAACGTTGTGTCACTTCGTAAGTGCTATAAGCGTCTTACTTTGTGATTAGTCTTACATCCGACACCTGTACGACACCATGAACTCACACTTACATGGTTGTATTCAACATTTTGGCAGTTACATTGATTATTAATGTACCAGCGTTTGCTATGACTTACCTAATGCTTACAGTAACATGTGATCTTGCTACATTAATCATTTAAATGGTTCAAATGGCTCTGAGCACTATGGGACTCAACTGCTGTGGTCATCAGTTCCCTAGAACTCAGAACTACTTAAACCTAACTAACCTAAGGACATCACACACATCCATGCCCGAGGCAGGATTCGAACCTGCGACCGTAGCAGTCGCACGGTTCCGGACTGCGCGCCTAGAAGTTAATCATTTAAATACGTTTCTTAAACAAATACAGGGTGAGTCAGGAGGAAAGGTACGTGTTTTAACTGGAGACAGCATTACTGAATCCAAACATGAAACTTAATATGGACATATGCCCTATTCCGAATGGTTTCCGAAATAGAACCCTTTTAATGTACATTTCTATTTATTTTCTGTATTATTCATTGTCATTGTTTACAACGTACCACAGTTATATAGAGGAAGTTCATTCGAACATTTTGATAAAAGACGCTTGTGGTCTATCAAGTCGGAAAACTACCTTAAAATGGCCTGAAAAAAGTACCTAAGGTACAGCAAACGCGCGTCGCGTGAGATTTTCTATATTCTTGCTATCTCTCCGCGCAGACTGTTAGTTTAGACCTTTTTTTGCAGCGAATTTAATTTAGTTTCATTGTGTACTGAGACGCGTTTTCGTTGGGGTGTGTGGTTTTCGAGTTATTAAATAACAACGTACAAGAGTGATATTAAACATGTTCTATCTCGGAAACTATTCGCAATAGGGGACATATCCATACGAAGTTTTTTTGTTCAGAATCACTAAAACTGTCATGTCTCAAAGCATGCACCTTTTCTCCCGACTCACCCTGTATATTCCCGAAATTTCATTACTTTACATAACTTGAGGATGGAATTGTTTCTTAGCGTTGCGATTTTCATTCTGTCAGTGTATTTAATGGAAGGGTTACACAACACCACAATGGGTTGATACGAAGCAAGCTTTTTTTTCCTTGCGACCCTGATCCAGGAATCTCAGAGCTCGCGAATTCCTCAGTAGAGACTGCGGAGCCTGTGAAATCATCACCCTAATGGAATTCGTATCAGCATCAGAGTATCGGGGAAGTGCCGCCAGCGGCAGCAGGCAGCGGCCGGGTCGCCGCTCCACCCCCGCTAGACGCGGTGGCCCCTGCCGGCTGTAATTAATTAATTTATCCCAGGAAGCAGGAGGCTGTGCGCGAAACTGGCTACCAGCGACCGATCCCTCATATTTCCAAAGATGTGTGCTACAGGGGTAGCCCCGTCGGGGATCGGGAGCATATCGTATCGGTCCTCTTCGTCGTAACATATTTCTCAAGGTAATATACGATGAATCTCTAACCTACATTTATCTCTCACTTTACGATTTGATCCTACTGCTACATAATAATTCACTGTTGATAGCGATAACAACTGAAACTCGATTGGTGTATTTCTCCACAGCACATTATTCACACATTTATATCTTCGTGAGTTTTCTGCTCAGGGAAACTTAATAAGCTGAAATTTTCCTTCTGTTAACTTGTACTCTCATGCTTTCTACCTCTCCTGACGGTTCGTTGTGTAAAGGATGTAAATCTACCACACCGCCACTCCGGAATTATGAGTCTGTGTTTCTTTCGCTTGCGTTTGTGTGTGGGTGTTGTTGTTCCACACAGCTGCCTGAGTCTGTGGATTGACTTCGATCAAACTTTGTACACATAACACTCATTGTATGAAAAGAAGCATCATAAGCATCATGCGTGTAAGAACCACTTACCTCCAATTGGGACGCTGATATCATAGGAGGTAGACACAGACCGCGCAGAAGGGAATTGAATGAGAGAAAGAGTGAGGAGGAAACAGAGATAAGGGAGGAGGAGAGGGTCAGATAGATGGGAAGGAGGAGATGGGTGGAGAGAGGAGTAGGTGGAGGTGGACTGAGAGATGGGGAAGAAGTAGATAGACTGAGAGAGGAATAGGAGCAGATGGGCAGAGAGAGCTGGAAGAAGGATATGAGAAAGAGAGGGGGAGAAGGTGATGGACAGAGAAGTGGGGTGGGAGGAGATGGGCATAGAGAGAGAAGAAGGTGATACTGACACTGATAAATTGGGTGGAGGAGATGGACAGAGAGAGAGGGTGGAGGAGGAGTGGAGATAGACTGAGGTTAGGGAGGAGAACATGAAGAGAGAGAGAGAGGGAGGAGAAAAGGATTGACTGAGTGCAGAGAGAGTGGGACAGAGGAGGACAGAAAGAGATATGTGAGAAGAAGATGACAGAGAGAGAGGGGGTGGAGGAGGAGATTGTCAGAGAGATGGTGGAGCAGAAGATAGATGCAGAAAGGGGAGAAGCAGATGAACAGAGAGGGGGGAGGAAGAGGTGGTTAGACAGAAGGGAAAGGGGAAGATGGTAAGGGGTGTGGGGGAGGAGGAGAACAAGGGGGAGATGGATAAAGAGACAATGGTAGAGGAGATGTGTGCATTATATGTAATACGAGTACACACATAAATGGGTGGCCCACAGGTACAAATCTAGTGTGGCCTCACTGTGTTTAATCAAAATACAATACACTCACAGAAACCAATTGATCAGTGGTAAAAAAAAAAAAGTTCAAATGTGTGTGAAATCTTATGGGACTTAACTGATATGGTCAGCAGTCCCTAAGCTTACACACTACTTAAATTATCCTAAGGACACACACACACACCCACCACCCATGCCCGAGGGAGGACTCGAACCGCCGCCAGGACCAGCCGCACAGCCTATGACTGCAGCACCTTAGACAGATCGGCTAATCCAGCGGGGCAGCCGTGGTAAAAATTGCTGTTTTCAAGAGCGCGCCGCAGCGCGTAGGATGAAGCAGTCGCCTGGCGGTGGCGCCGTAGTGGCAATTGCAACATTGGTGTCTCCCTCTGGTGGGAAAGGGGAAATGTTGCCTGTTCACGTGCATTTAAGGGGCACTATGGGCTCGCGAGTGGTCAGTCTGAGAGTCGGTGCAGTGAGTCGACAGAGTTAGTAGGAAGGCAGATACTCGCATGTTAGTCAAAAATGGCTCTGAGCACTATGGGACTTAACAGCAGTGGTCATCAGTCCCCTAGAACTTAGGACTACTTAAACCTAACTAACCTAAGGACATCACACACATCCATGCCCGAGGGAGGATTCGAACCTGCGACCGTCGCAGTCGCGTGGTTCCGGACTGCGCGCCTAGAACCGCGAGACCACCGCGGACGGCGCATGTTAGTCAGTCGGCTCTAAGTCTCAGTCACTGTTGGCTTGTGGACTGAGTCGGGTTCGTCGTTACTCCATCGTTGGACGAGTTGGCAGTCAGCAACAGGCAGGTCCGCATGGTACAAGTACGCGCGGGGACCGTGGTCGACGCAGACGGAAGGCCGTTGGTCGATCGGTGGGCTGGTCGTCGGATGACGACATGTGGTCTGCTGAGCACTGACACCAATATGAGTCGGGAGCAGTTGGCCGCATGCAACAGTCGGGTCCGTGTGGTGCTAGTATTCGCCGGGACCGCTGTCGGCGAAAGCAGGCTGCCGTTGGTCCTTTGCTCGGCCGGTCGACTTAGTCGAAGACGTCCTGGATCCTCAGGATGAACTCCATTTCCCGAGTCGGTATGTGGTTGGACCTTGTTGGTTCGTTGGAACTGAAGCAGCGACGTAGTCTCCACAGAGCGAAGCCAGGCCGGGGCTTTTGACGGCGGGCACGCGCTGTTGCATTTGGAGGCGCTAACTGCGAGAGCGACATTTCGCTTTCCTCCGAAGCCTTATCCTCAAGTTGAGTAATTAGTTACTTCTTTTTAAATCTCTACTGTCACGATTCGTTCGTTATTTGTCGATTGTTGTATCCGCAGCCATTCACGCGTGTGATAACAAGAGGTGTGTGTTGTTGTCTAGAACCCGCAGCCTTCCTCCGTAGTGATTTGACAGTTGTGACTTGTGTTTTCTGTATTCTTTTAAACTTGTCTTGAGTGATGTTTGATGTCTTGACCTTGGTGAGGCCGAGTTAGAGGGCGTAGGTATCTTGCGCTACTCGACATCGGCCGATATTCTCTGTTGTTTGTGCAGTTGGATCTGACTGTTGGAAATCGGTCAGATTGTCGGTCGGAGTGCTAGTATGTCTGTCGTTCCACCTAAGACTTTCCTTAGAAGTTAAAATTAAGTTCCACCTTCGGTGGCAAGTTGATATTTTAATTTTAGTGTTTTGTATCATTTCCATCCCTCCTACGGGGTGCCTAGTTTATGTGCTTGTGTGAATTGTTGGAGTTTTTAGTTTAAAGTAATCTGGCGTGTTGCAGATTATTTGCACAAGTATAGTCTTTTAGAGGTTGTTGTGGACGTGTCAAGATGGAGCTGCAAGGTTCTCAGCCTGAAAGCTCATACAGTCAAAAAATTTGTTTCTTTTGCCTCTGAATAAGTTGTAACTTGATATTTAGAAGGTGCTTTCTGCTTATAATTTTAAAACAGTTTAATTTTATTTTTAAAAAAAGAATGCTTTTAGGAATAACATTTCCATTTGTCAAAACCAATTTGATTATGATTTCATCAGTTACTCCCTGGCAACTACTTCCACGCTCACATAGTGTGATTAAATGTGTTAATGTTTTTGATGAATCGCTAGTAAATAAAATAAATTCTTCAGTATATTATTTGAAAAATAAATTCACGGTTCACCAATGCTCCTAAAATTACAGGCCCAACAGCAGCCTCACAATTAATCAGTTCAAAGTCCTGGAAATAGATTAGTGTTACCCCAGACACAAAGGACAGCTTAACAAAAAGGCGAAAGTAACTTTTATTCACAACCTTCTATTCATCATAATGGAAAGCTTTCTGTGCTAAATGATTCCTTGCTCTCACCTGCCGTAATATATGGATGATCGTAGACAAACACTATCTGCTGCTCCAGCCAAATGATAACTGGTGTACTTGGTGTTAACAGCAGGCCAAACCCAATGCTGACAGTCCACAAAACCATGGCCTTGCAGCCTCCAAGATATCCGCTCCAACTTCAAGCAGCACTGTTTAGCTTCTTCCAGCTTGTCTTTGCTTTTGCCAGCAGATTCCTAGTGCCAACTGGTGAGTCACTCTTCATACTCTGAACTGTGTGACTCCTGAGTGGGGCAGCAACGATAAAACAAAACAAGCCCGGCCGGTGCACCATCCAAAATCCCGGATCTGTATCAAGGCTTAACAGCCACAATTCACATTGTTCCAGTGCAGGCTCCGACCTGCCACTGCAGTTCTGTACTTCTAACTCTTGCTGTCATCTGTATGAAGCCCACCTTCACCGAGACTCCGTGCCGCTCAGTGATGCCCATGTGTACCCCGTACTCCCAAGATGAAGATCAGCCTCTACCAATTGCTTACAGCCACCACTAGACATGTGCCCAGTTGATGCTGCTCAGCGGACACCTCCCTGAGCCAGTGTTTCTGGGACAAAAACAAGCCCTAGCAGCATGGCGTGCCTCTCCTGGCACCACTCTCAAGGACTAATCCATGACCGCTGCCCACGGCGCTAGCGCTGGCTCCAAGTTGCTGCTCCTTTCTTGTTGTACGGCACACTGCAGGGCCGCGCCACCACAGCTAAGCTCCGCATGACGATGTCACTGCCAACTCCGGTGGTACCCGCGCCCTCTGGAGCCACTGGCCGCCTGAGCTGTGCTGGTGCCAACTGGTGGGAGAGACCATGGAATAGCTTATTCAAGATGCAAGATGATCAGATAGATTATGCCATCCGATATTTCCGTATGGTGTTCGACAATGTATCAAATCATCAGCTTCTAACCTAGGTATGGGTATCTCCACAGAGATGTGACTATCTGGAGGAACATTTGACAAATAGGATACATTACGTTATATCGAACATCCAGTGTTCTTCAGAAATGAAAACCACGTCGGGTGTACCTGGAGGAAGGGTAACAGGACCTCTCATTTTTTGAAAAGGAGCAATAATATGTATCTTATGCAGGAGCAATAATACACTACTGGCCATTAAAACTGCTACACCAAGAAGAAATGCAGATGATAAACGGGTATTCAATGGACAAATATATTATACTAGAACTGACATGTGATTACATTTTCACGCAATTTGTGTGCATAAATCCTGAGAAATCAGTACCCAGAACAATCACCTCTGGCCGTAATAACGACCTTGATACGCCTGGACATTGGGTCAAACAGAGCTTAGATGGCATGTACAGGTACAGCTGCCCATGCAGCTTCAACACGATACCACAGTTCATCAAGACTAGTGACTGGTGTATTGTGACGAGCCAGTTTCACGGCCACCATTGACCAGACGTTTTCAATTGGTAAGAGATCTGGAGAATGTGCTGACCAGGACAGCAGTCGAACATTTTCTGTGTCTAGAAAGGCCAGTACAGGACCTGCAACACGCGGTCGTGCACTATCCTGCTGAAATGTAGGGTTTCGCAGGGATCGAATGAAGGGTAGCGCCACGGTTCGTAACACATCTTAAATGTAACGTCCACTGTTCAAAGTGCCGTCAATGCGAACAAGAGGTGACCGAGACGTGTAACCAATGGCACCCCATACCATCACGCCGGGTGATACCCAAGTATGAAGATGACGAATACACGCTTCCAATGTGCGTTCACCGCGATGTCGCCATCCACGGATACTACCATCATGATGCAGTAATCAGAACCTGGTTCGTCCGAAAAAATGACGTTTTGCCGTTCGTGCACCCAGGATCGTCGTTGAGTACACCATCGCAGGCGCTCCTTTTTGTGATGCAGCGTCAAGGGTAACCGCAGCCATGGTCTCCGAGCTGATAGTCCATGCTGCTGCAAAAGTCGTCGAACTATTCGTGCAGATGGTTGTTGTCTTGCAAAAGTCCCCATCTGTTGACTCAGGGATCGAGATGTGGCTGCACGATCCGTTACAGCCATGCGAATAAGATGCCTGTCATCTCGACTGCTAGTGATACGAGGCCGTTGGGATCCAGCAAATGATTAGCTTTACAGAGCATTCCATAAGGTTGGCGCCGATAAACCGCAATCGCTGTAGGGTACAATCCGACCTTTATCAAAGTCGGAAACGTGATGGTACGCATTTCTCCTCCTTACACGAGGCATCACAATAACGTTTCACCAGGAAACGCAGGTCAACTGCTATTTGTGTATGAGAAATCGGTTGGAAACTTTCCTCCTGTCAGCCCGTTATAGGTGTCGCCACCGGCGGCAACCTCGTGTGAATGGTCTGAAAAGCTAATCATTTGAATATCACAGCATCTTCTTCCTGACGGTTAAATTTCGCGTCTGTAGCACGACATCTTCGTGGTGTAGCAATTTTAATGGCCAGTAGTGTATGTATCTTACGATGTAGTAGTATACAGTAATTTAAATAAACATATGTCAAATTAGTATTCGATACAGAGATACAGCTGTTAGAATGTAACCCAAAGAAATAGTCCGTGAAAATTTTTAACGATACCGTAGTTGATTTTCATAAATTCTAACTTCCAGTGTAATGCATCGAATTCTCTTGACAACACTGTTTGTAGCTGTTCTGATTCATCTTGGAATTCTTTTATGAGGACAACACTAATCATAATCCGGACTTTCATTTCGACTCTTGTGTTTGCTTTCTCATCGTGGTCTGCGTCTTTCAGCCATTCCTACAAGCAAAAATCTAAATGGGCAAGGAGGTGGTCTTTGGTGGCTGAGAAACGCGACCATTTGTGCTTGTCCGTCTTCCGGGAAAAAGGTTTAGATTATGTGTCACCTGAGGAACAGAATGTACAGAAGCCCCATCAGGTTGGAAGAACGTACCCAACCCTGCAGCCAAAGGAACCTTTTCCAATAATGCTGTAAGCTCGGTTTCAGGAAAGTGTAGATAACAGGGCCATGTAAGTGGATGCGGTATGCGACTGTACCACGAACTATTGCTAACGCTGTGGTGGGTGACGAATAAATGTTTTGTAACATTTGCCAGAATTACAGTCAGTCAGTTCACCTTTCCTCTATAAATAAGCTCGGAGCCTCCACGTGCTAATGCACTAAAATGGCAGCCGCACACAATCCAGCACAATACAGTTCAGTGGGTCTCAGTAGTATGTGAGTCGACTTAGTAATGTAGCTGCGTTTTATGTCCAAAGGCGCCAATTCGAATGTGTCACAGTGGCCCAAAATATTTGTAAATAAATGTATGCAGGAATTGCTACACTAGCACTTAGGTACGTACTCGCACTTGTTTAAAGTATTTATAACACGTTTATTGCTGCTCCCACAAGCACGACAAGTAATTGTTTAAAACACACTTTATCTTCGAAAACTCACAATCCGTCCAAGGATTTATGTGTCAGTGGAGGTTGTCACGTAATCCACGATAAATCCCGTGAGCTATCTTCAAGAAAATCGATAAATTTCCACAGCGCCAGTTCAAACTACAAGTCCCGCACCAGCTTCCCATTAAAATTACTTTAAGTCCAAATTGTAGCTCGGTGCAACAGGCTAAAATTTATAAATTCTCCACCAGGTTGTCCTCCTCACAGTACACACACTACAAAAATCTCTATGTCCAGATTGGGCACTCAGAAAATTTCGGAAACCGAAAAAACAAAAATCGCAAGCTTTTACAAGTTGCCCTCCACGAAACTCTGGAAGTCTAGAGTAGGGGACTTAGAATAATTCAGCTTTCACAAACCTCGGCTATATTTCCACTTATCGAATACAACGACTCACAGAGGCCCTCGGTCAACGACCGCTGAAGTCAAATCAATAACTTAGGAAGACGCGGTTGATATCCGTTTGACCTATGGCAACGCCATCTGAAATTCACAATTTAAACCTTTAACATACCTACTGTACATCAGTTTACACAAAAATTTTCTTAGAAAACATATGCTGCCTTTTGTTTTCTTCTACTCTTCTTCTTTTACCGCGCGAAATGCTCATTTCGACTTCTAACTGTCCATCATGTTTTCTACTTCTTCCACATTCTGCCCATTTCTAGATACTGCACCAGTGTCACAGTGTTTAGTGAAAACGCATCATACTGAAAAGTGCGCTAGAACTGACCAACAAATCACTGTCATAGTTGAAATATTCAGTTATGTAAACACAGGCACAACTTTGCAGTTTGAACTTCAAAATAAATGCTGAGGAACCAATATGCGAAATGAAAACTTAATTCTGCAACCATCTGTATCTATGTAACCAATAAAAACGGATACATGTTAAGTGGAATGTATTTTTGGAGGTACTATGTTCTACCGCACATTACCATTCCTCCTGAAGCACTGCGTTATTAGCACCTCACAAAGTCTAAAAGGGTGGTTTTGTTCTCCATTTGGCATAATGGTCGACTGTGGAATCTGTAGATTTGGGGGCATTCGAAGGTGACAGTGGCCCAATGTTGGACATGAGGACATGCATACTTCTCGTCACTTCTGACCACTACAAAGGAGGGTGTGATCCAGCACTTGGTTACCGCTTCATACGTTCGCCTGCATCCGAGAAAAGTAATGGATTCCCTGCAACATTCAGTGTCATTCCACACAATTGATTGGAGACTAACAGCAGCCCGGTGATGGAATTACAATCCCATGCATAGGCTACCGTAAACACCACTACACAAACGGCTGAATTCGGAATGGTGCCATTACTGGGAGGCATAGGCTGACGTTGAAAAGCATTGCATTATGTTCAACAATGAATCACTAATCTGCACTACCCGACATGACGCTAATCGGCGAGTATGATGGCAAGCTGGAAAGAGGCTCTGTTCTTTCCATGTTTTGGAGAAGCATGACGATGTTAGTTTTGGTATCATTGTGTAGGGAACCATCGGGCATGACTTCAGGTTAAGGCTGGTAGTGACTGAGAGAGCTCAGACGACAACAACAGATGTCATGCATATCCGGTCTCCTCATGTGTTACCTCTGATCTGACAATATCGTCGTGCCAGTGCACACTTAGCACACGTTTTTGTAAACTGTCTGCGTGATGTCGAGATACTCCTGTAGCCAACTAGGTCCACAGATCTGCCCCCAATTAACATGTATGTAACCAGCTCATTCGCCAAATCTGTCCCATTGCCAGAGCCGAGGATATCAAGGACCCGTTACGACAGTTGTAGGTCAGCTTGCCTCAGCGACTTTACGACACATTTTACAACCGAATCAGAGCATGCCTGCTGGACAGAAAAGGTCCCACCTCATACGAGCAAGCTGCCCGATTCCTTGTAAATTCGATTTAGTAATTACTGTACCTACTCAATCCTCTTACATTTTGTTTCCGAAACATATACAGAGTGGTCCACTGGTCGTGACCGGGCCAAATGTCTCACGAAATAAGCGTCGAAAGAAAAAAACTACAAAGAACGAAACTCGTCTATC
The DNA here is from genome assembly GCF_021461395.2 of Schistocerca americana. NCBI lineage: Eukaryota > Metazoa > Arthropoda > Insecta > Orthoptera > Acrididae > Schistocerca > Schistocerca americana. Next base: position 462,047,768 of record NC_060122.1, on the reverse strand, counting down.
TTGAAGGGGGGAAACAAGATGGCGCTATGGTTGGCCCGCTAGATGGCGTTGCCATAGGTCAAACGTATATCAACCGCGTTTTTTAAAATAGGAACTCCCATTTTTATTACGTATTGGTGTAGTACGTAAAGAAATAAGAATGTTTTAGTTGGACAACTTTTTTCGCTTTGTGATAGATGGCGCTGTAATAGTCACAAACCTATGGATCACAATTTTAGACGAACAGTTGGTAACAGGTAGATTTTTTAAATTAAAATACAGAAATACATTGGAACAACCGAAATAAAATGTTCAGACGTACCTACGTTCTGTATTTTAATTTAAAAAACTTACCTGTTACCAACTGTTCGTCTAAAATTGTGAGCCATATGTTTGTGACTATTACAGTGCCATCTATCACAAAGCGAAAAAAGTGGTCCAACGAAAACATTCATATTTCTTTACGTACTACACGAATATGTAATAAAAAATGGGGTTCATATTTAAAAAAACGCAGTTGATATCCGTTTGAGCTATGGCAGCGCCATCTAGCGGGCCAAAGACAGCGCCATCTGGTTTTCCCCTTCAAACTAGATGAGTTTAGTTCTTTGTAGTTTTTTCGTTTGATGCTTATTTCGTGAGATATTTGGCCCCGTCACTATCAATGGACCACCCTGTGTAAGCATAGTGACACCTTGATATATGAACAGTCACTCTGCAGAATCGATAGGTGTTTTATCCTTGACAGGCGATAATCGATAGTTAAGTTTTCGCTTTGACAAAGATTAACTCTGCCGATCAAGTGTAAACTCGACCACGACCACTTGACATAGTATTTATGTCGCTTTCCGACTTTTCGGTTGGCAGCACTCAGCGTCGCCAGGAGCACCTCCGATGATGTTCAACGCAGATCTGGACAAAACGTCAGGAACCGAAAAATTTCTTTGATCACGGCCGTACAGCCCGGAAGGCTCATCATCAAATTGGTGTAATTTTGTCCTCGCGACTATATAGTGAAGGACTGTAGCGTATTCCTGTATTTCTGACCAACGATGCCCATGAACAAAATTTCGACAAATTAGGTTTATATCTTTTGGATTACCTTATAAAATACGCCAGACTTTCTTGCATTAGGAAATGGTATCGGACGTCATTTTCATGCGCCATGTCCTTTAAAGAGCGTTTGCACCACCCTTACTTCAGCCCAACTATAACAGTTTTTAGTGCAACGTGTTCCATCCCTCGCTCCCTCCCACCCTCTCTCTCTCTCTCTCTCTCTCTCTCTCTCTCTTCCTTTCTCTCTCTCTCTCTCTCTTTCTCTCTCTCTCTCTCTCTCTCTCACACACACACACACACGCACGCACACACACACACACACACACACACACACACAGTGTGTATTTATCATGACACTGAAGTTCTAAAGCCGTATCGTATTTGTATACTTGAATATTTCTCATACACACTACTGGCGGAAAAATAGGTAAAAACAGTAGACAAGATATCTGAGACTCACGACTGACGAAAGGCTCTTGTCCAAGATCGATATACAGACTCCATCAGACAAAGCCGAAAAGCTACTACAAAAACTGGGAAGAGTGTACAGAATACAGACATCCCCCGACACATAGGAGCTTACATCCTCCTGAGATCTTTGAGTGCATTATAAGCTTGCAGCAAGCGCACGCAAACTCTACCTGGCGATGAATGGAACTGCTTTGAGGGGAAGAGGCAGGGGTGTGCTTGTACGGTTATCAGCCGCCTTTGAAACTGTGTTTATGGAAGCCCTTATGGCGTCTTTCCAGTCCAAGTTACTATTAGCTACCGTGATGTCGATGGAGATAGGCTTCAGGGGCAACATAATGGCAGTCACAGAAGAATGTTTAGGTACTTGGTTTAGTCTGACGTTAGTTGCAATACTGGCCAGCCACACGGCAGTGAGCTGCCCCGCACACAGCTTGCCGCACCGCTCAAAACTGGTTAGGCTATAGGAAGCTAAAAGGAAAAACAAGAGCTATTTGGAGGATGTGGACGCCAGAAGTCAAGTGATATATCCAGCTACTGAATATAGCTTCAAACTACACGAAAAATGTTGATATTGCAAAATGGATATCGATGTCTTAGCATATACCACATTCAACTTGCAATTGTGTCAAATTGTGCATCTTGATGTCACGTGTTCATATCAATATACTCTACGGTGTATGGGCTGCAGTTCACAATACACGCAACTTTTTATAAGCTACTGGGTGTTTCAAAATGGATATCGAGTTCTTAGCGTTTATTACATTCAACGAACAATTGCAAACATTACATGAAACGAAAGCGCTGCTGAAACAGTTTTTCTTACAAGATTTCAATGTTAGTGTCATTCGTCACATGGCACAAATCGACCAGACAGTTGAATTTTTCCAAAACCTTGATCTGTGCGTGTGCTTCAGTCCTATTTCTAAGCTGGACAAATCAACTGGTTGCGGAGGCAAGTACATATGATAATTTATGAAGTTCGAAAGGTAAAAATTCCCACAGTCTGACTCACAGTACGCTTTGGGTTGTTGGTTACAACTTTTTACACCTCTTCTATTCAAATTGCCACAATTTGTCTCACAGTACGCTTTGGATTGTTGGTTACAAAATTTTGCACCTCCTCTACTCATTCCTGGGAGTGGCAGTTCCTTTGCCTTCCTGGAGGTTTCAGCTTGCACTTGCTGCTATGTTTTTCATCCATGACCTGACTGCATGTGCCAATGGTACAGCTTCATTCCGTCGAAGGTTGAAATGACGTACGATTTTCCCGTCTGTAGCCGAGACGGCGTAAGAAGTTCTCTGACAGTTCTCATCACTGTAGCAAGCATTCAGCTGCGGAGCCCTAAAGACTGCAGTCAAAAACACTGCCAACACTGAGGCACTGCCATACAGACGTCTACAAAATCGCGTTACGCTATTGGTTGTGGTAGGCGCGCTAATGTGCTGCGCCCAGCCCCTGGAGCTGCCAGGGATCGACTTTAACACCGACTCACGTATAGCAGCCGCAACACAGTCATCGTTTTCGTAAAATGTCTTCTCAGCCACAGGCCCGCTCCTAGACCCACTACAGCACTTCATCTCAACCGTAAACTGAAACATACGACATACATTGAGTGTTGCAAGTGATACCATTTCACTTTTAAAGACTAATTGAAACGGCCAGTTTTTCTGCCACATTATGTCGTATAAGTAAATTATTTTAACTACTTTGAATTTAAGTAAATTATCTAAACGATTTAGGTGTAGGTAAAAATGATGTGAAGTTCCAATGTATGTGCTGTATTATCAGCAAAACTTTTTAAAAAGTCCAGAAAAGAAATTAAAATTAAGGTTTCTAAATCTATGGCAGTGTCTGCACTTCTCTGAGAGAGTGGGGCCTAAAGCGCTAAATGACAGAGAAATAAAGACTGAAATCAGATTGCTAAGAGATGGGAAAATATGTAAGAATTTAGACAAATCAAAAATGAAGATATGAAGATATAAAAAACTTTAGAGTTTAACTAAGAAACGACGTATCTGAATGGACGCTCTAGAAAGAATATCAGAGTGGCGCTTAAGACTAAAATCCATTATTTATTTATTTATTTATTTATTTATTTATTGTTCCGTGGGACCACATTTAGGAGAAGTCTCCATGGTCATGGAACGAGTCAATACATGAAATTATAACACGATTGTAGAAACAGATAAAATGAAATATAAGAAACATATTCAGGCGACAAGTCGTTAGTTTAAACAAAGAAAATCAAGAATGTAACACTGGAATTTGCTTAATTTTTTAGCTCTTCCAGGAGCTCCTCGACAGAATAGAAGGAGTGAGCCATGAGGAAACTCTTCAGTTTAGACTTAAAAGTGTTTGGGCTACTGCTAAGATTTTTGAGTTCTTGTGGTAGCTTATTGAAAATGGATGCAGCAGAATACTGCACTCCTTTCTGCACAAGAGTCAAGGAAGTGCATTCCACATGCAGATTTGATTTCTGCCTAGTATTAACTGAGTGAAAGCTGCTAACTCTTGGGAATAAGCCAATATTGCTAACAACAAACGACATTAAAGAAAATACATACTGTGAGGGCAATGTCAAAATTCCCAGACTATTGAATAGGGGTCGACAAGAGGTTTTCGAACTTACACCATACATAGCTCGAACAGCCCGTTTTTGAGCCAAAAATACCCTTTTTGAATCAGAAGAATTACCCCAAAAAATAATACCATATGACATAAGCGTATGAAAATATGCGAAGTATACTACTTTTCGTGTTGAAATGTCACTTATTTCAGATACTGTTCTAATGGTAAATAAAGCGGCATTTAGTTTCTGAACAAGATCCTGAACATGGGCTTTCCACAACAGCTTACTATCTATCCGTACGCCTAGGAACTTGAACTGTTCCGTCTCGCTTATAACATGCCCATTCTGTCTGATTAAAATGTCAGTTCTTGTTGAATTGTGGGTTAGAAACTGTAAAAACTGAGTCTTACTGTGATTTAGCATCAGATTATTTTCCACAAGCCACGAACTTATATCATGAACTACATTATTTGATAATGTTTCAATATTACACACAAGATCCTTCACTACCAAGGTGGTGTCATCAGCAAACAGAAATATTTTTGAATCGCCTGTAATACTAGAAGGCATATCATTTACATAAATAAGAAACAGCAGTGGCCCCAGCACCGACCCTTGGGGAACGCCCCATTTAACAGTGCCCCATTGGGAATGAACATCATTACCACTCTCAATATTGCGGAGGATTACCTTTTGCTTTCTGTTCTTAAAGTAGGAGGCGAACCAATTGTAAACTACTCCCCTTACTCCATAATGTTCCAACTTCTGCAGTAATATTTTGTGGTCAACACAGTCAAAAGCCTTCGTTAAATCAAAGAAAACACCTAACGTTCGCAACCTTTTATTTAATCCATCCAAAACCTCACAGAGAAAAGAGACTATAGCATTTTCAGTTGTTAAGCCATTTCTAAAACCAAACTGTACATTTGACAGCAAATTATGTGAATTTAAATGCTGCAGTAACCTTGTATATACAACCCTCTCGATAACTTTAGCAAACACCGATGGCATAGAAATAGGTCTATAATTGTCAACATTATCCCTGTCTCCCTTTTTATAAAGTGGCTTCACTACCGAGTACTTTAATCGGTCAGGAAACCGACCACTCCTAAAGGAAAAGTTACAGATATGGCTAAGTACTGAGCTAACATACGTGGAACAATACTTCAGTATTCTGCTAGATACCCCGTCATATCCATGAGAGTTCTTGGTCTTTAGTGATTTAATTATTAACTCAATCTCCCTCTTGTCAGTATCATGGAGGAGCATTTCAGGTAACAGTCTCGGAACACTTTTCTCTAAGAGCGCTATATGATTCCCTGTTGGGACTAGGTTTCTATTTAGTTCACCTGCTATATTCAGAAAGTGATTATTAAATACTGTACATATATGTGACTTATCAGTAACACGGACATCCCCACTACGCACTGATTCTATATTCTCGACCTGTCTCTGCAGACCAGCCACTTCCTTTACGACTGACCATATGGTTTTAATTTTATCCTGAGACTTAGCTATTCTATCTGCATACCACATACTTTTTGCCTTCCTAATAACTTTTTTAAGCACCTTACAATACTGTTTGTAATGGGCTGCTGCATTTAGATTTTGACTGTTTCTAACGTTTTGATATAATTGCCACTTTGTTCTACAAGATATTCTTATCCCTTTAGTCAGCCACCCAGGCTGCCTGTTTGTGCTAGTACCCTGTTTTGAACGTTCTAACGGAAAGCAACTTTCAAAGAGCACGAGAAAAGTCTTGAGGAAAGCATTATATTTATCGTCTACTGTATCAGCACTATAAACATCTTGCCACTCTTGTTCCTTGATAAGGTTTACAAAAGTCTGTACAGCAACTGGATCAGCTTTCCTAAAAAGTTGGTAACTATATTTAACATGTGTTGCAGCACAAAAATCTTTTAGACTTAAAATTTGTGCATCATGATCTGAAAGGCCATTCACCTTTTTGCTAACAGAATGCCCTTCTAATAATGACGAATGAACAAAAATATTGTCTATGGTTGTTCTACTGTTCCCTTGCACTCTCGTTGGAAAGAATACGGTTTGCATAAGATTATATGAATTAAGGAGGTCTACCAGCATCCTTTTCCTTGCACAATCACTTATACAATTAATATTGAAGTCACCACATATAACTAACTTTTTGTATTTCCTATACAGTGAACCAAGAACCTCCTCTAGCTTTAGCAAAAATGTTGTGAAATCGGAGTCTGGGGATCTATAAATAACAACAGTAAGAAGTTTAGCTCCACTAAATTTAACCACACCTGCACAACATTCAAACACCTTTTCAGTGCAGTACTTTGAAACATCAATTGACTCAAATGGGATACCGTTTTTCACATACATGGCTACTCCCCCACACCGCAAAGAGCTCCTAGAAAAGCTGCCAGCCAACCTGTATCCTGGTAAAGGAAGCCTCTGAATTATCTCCTTATTTAAGAAGTGTTCAGATATACCAATAATTTCAGAGTCAACATCTATAAGCAGTTCACTAACTTTATCTCTAATACCTTGTATATTTTGATGAAATATACTAATTCCCTCATTAATCGGATACCCAAGCTTTGTAGAAAGTGGTTTCTTTGTTAGAGAGACTTCCCTTAAGCAGGAATACCTATCAGCTGACTTCAATCTAAAAAAGGTACAGCTCTAACACCCACAACTACCGGAATTTTCCCATGAGTGATCCCACCACCCCCACCTATGCTGTCACCTATAAGTTTTGCCAACCTCCCCTTCCCATACCTGTTGAGGTGCAGGCCATGTCTGGTGAAACCCGTCCTACTGATAGACTCCACCGACACCACTGAAATGTGACTCTTGCCTTCTGTCATCAGCGCACCCCCAAGTCTCATGTTATTACGCCTGACGGCTGTATTAAGATGAGGCCGATCGTGACGCTGAAACAGTTCCACAAAATGCACATTCGTGTTGCCAGTCTGAGTGGCTATCTTTTCCAGGTCACCATCTATGTCATACTCCCCATCCCTATCAATACTATTACCAGCCCCACCCACAATCACTACCTGATCCTCTTTAGTAAAATCCCTACATAACACCCCTATGTTAAAAGTCACCTGAGCCAATCCTGCATTAGGCTTCACAATGCTGGTGACCTGGTACTCACTCCCCAAAACTTCCTGCAACTGCTGGCCTACACCTCTACCATGAGAACTACCTAACAGCAGAACCTTCTTCTTTCTCTTAGACTTTGCAACTGTCCTAGCCACCGTAACTGCTGAGGTCTGCTGCATACTTCCTACATCTACAGCTACTAGAGATTCCTCTCCACTAGACTCTGACAGTTGGTCAAATCTATTACAAACACCAATAGTAAAACTATCTGAAAATCTCCTTCTCCTAGCAGATCTCTTGCCAACAGCCAGCTCCCATTCCCCAACCCCCTTCTCCCTCCTCATCCTATCTAGCTCCTCCTGTGCGTTTTTCAACTGCACCTGAAGGGCACAGATCTTACGCTCCTGCTCCTCTATCAACTTACTCTTGCTACATAACCTGCAGTTCCAGGAGAGGATCTCACCAGAATGCCCACAGGCTTCCCCACTGCATTCCCCCCAGTGAAAATACTTCGAACAAGTCTCACACCGCAATCCACTACTCACGAACCTACGGCAAAGCCCACACTTCTCACTCATGGTAAAATTTTACAATTATTGAAACAAGAAAACAACTTTATCTAAGTTCCGCAACTACAATAATAAGATGTTAAAAACTGACTACAATTATCACAAACTTGCTCTACAAGGGAAGTAACTACTATTATTGACAGTATTAATCAACAACAAATGAGAATATAACAAAATACTAACACAGAAAGAAAATCAAACGTCTAATGACAGTAACGAAACTGAAAGCAGTTCGCAAAAATTTCTTCTGAAGTTATTTCACCGGAAAACACCAAGAACACCGGTTGAAGACTACTAAAGTTCCTAAATAAACTACTATACACAAACAATTAATTAGTACTTAGCTTTCGATGCGCCGCTACAGCTGCAACTGGTCAGCGCGGAATGTAAACACGGGTAAGAGGTTAAGTTGCTCGATACGAAACACTCACAAATATCAGGCCACAACCCAAGAAATGCAGAGGTGAATGAAGAAACCACTAATAAGTCACTTATATAGTAAATATTATCACAAAAACAGTTAAAATATATATCAGAAACATAAAAATAGATGAAAACTTAGAGAGCGATCTCACACGCAGTTAAATATGTTCCACGCGAAAAAAGAAGTCTTGGTAAGCGCAAGAAGATTGTTCCCTGAATACTGGACGGGTGCCACAACTGGTCTCTGAATGGTGAAATAAGGACGATGATACAGGCTCATACCAGAAGGAAAAGTAGGCCGCAGTGTACAGAAGGTTTTCCTGCAGTCTACCCGAAGTCGGTGGAGTCCACCGGCCAACGCGTGAGGAGGAAAACTGAGATTAAATTTTTAATTGCAGGCATAACGTCGGAGAACTTAATGCAGCTCGCGGGAGCTAGCTCAATAACGGACCCTCGGGCGGAATTCATCTATTAATGCTGATGGAAAGTGAAGCTGACCTCTCTTCCTAATGCCTTTCAGTCGACAGTAAAGCGTTTCGTGGCTAAGACGACTGGGTCACAAAGCGCCTAGAGGTCTGTAGAAGATCGTTATGTGTCTTTCTTAAGCCGCTGGGATCTCTAAGAATGGAACATTCAGTCTCACTCATATAGATGTAAACATATTATTACTTATTGGCATGTCCTTGTTGCGTATGCCGACAAAGTAGAATACATTTAGATATTTCTACAGTATATTATTACGCGCTACGGCATAGCTAACAGTAGTTACCGTAATTTACAGAAGGTTTCTGCAGTTATAATTAGCTGTAAGATCAGTAGTTTATGAACGTTTCACGAGAATACTTGTTCGTCTCTTCATATTTTAATCTAAACTCCGAAAAACTCATGTTTAATCAACTTCGCAGTAGTTTTATGTGGAGTAAAATGTTTTCTCCTTACGCCACAGACTAATTTCCTTATATAATCGTTCTGGAATAAAGATTCTTCATGCCATAAATCAAATAAGTGATTCCAAAATTATGCCATATATAGGTTTCTCATACTTTAACTGTGATATTTCTGTTTTTTAGTGGTACATTGTTGTTGTTGTTGTGGTCTTCAGTCCTGAGACTGGTTTGATGCAGTAGTGGTACATTATACAAATAAAATCGCAAATACATGTAATATCTCTGCCTAAAAGCTATGTCACCCGGCTGCCTCAGACAAATTTCACGTTAAGACTTAAATGCGACTGGTGTAGTTAGTTATTTGACGGCTTCAGTAGATATGTTACCTCCAATTTATTATTTATCCTGTACAAATCTTTTCACAGCAAATACGTAACACTCGTAGCTGTTATTTCGTGTTGTGACTCATTGTCAGAACTTTAAACAAAACTCGTTCTCCATCTTTTCCACAGTTACACTGTAATGTTTGTCATTACATAATGTTATCCAGTTTTTGCCTTCTTCTTCTTTTTTCTTTCATAATTCTGTCAAGGAAGCTATTAATAAGCATCTCCCTGCAAGACATGTGCAAACTAAGCCTTTTAATTCTCTATAGTATTTATTGTCTTTTAAACACCTTATTAGCATTGTTAGTTCTTTCCGTCTAGCTTATCATTCTTATCATTTCCACTTGCCCTACATAAAAGTCTCTATGAGTTTTCTTCTGTCTTCCTTATAGTCGTAATATCCTTCCCATACAAAAACACTCTCAGTACCATCCTTAGTTACATTGTAATTGTTTTCCAAATTCTCATTAGTGCATACTGCGTAGGATGCGAGAGGGAAATATCACTCTTGTCTGACTCGGCGAATATAAGAGATCCTAATTTGTTGTCACAATTCTTATTTTAATCCCGACTTTATAATGTAGGTCAAGTCGAATAATTAGCTAGGTTTTCCACCAAGACACTTCCGCGCCTCTCGAAATCAGTGCAACATTGCTCTTTTTTTCCTGTCAAACGCGATTTCCAGTTATCCAAAGATCCCATAAATCTTTTTGTCCTTCTGTATATACTTATCTGCAATTATGATTCACCTGCGGTTTTTGCTCCCATTACTCTTCGAGAATCATGCTATTATTTACCAATAAGGCCGTTTCTAAATGTCATCGTCAGTGTAGTTACTTAATTGAACCCTTCTTGAGTGTTAGATATTACCTTGACACCCCTCAATTTTTCGTATGTATTTACGCTTTTTCTCTTCTTAATTGGATTGGTGGCTGTTGTGGAAGAATAATCTGGCCGTTTCCCACTTTCACAAACATCATAATGTAAATGGGTACTCTCAGTCATTCCACTCCTTCTCCTGGTTGTTCATCCAATGAATTCACATTTAGATTTTCCAATAAATAAGATACTTTACTACCTTATTTTTCGGAATATAGAACACTTTTGTATCTTAACCACAACTTGTCTCAATCTTTCGGTAAGCAACATACTTTTCTTCGGCTCTTACATGTTCTCAGTATTTCGTATCACTGGAGCCCTAAAATAATTGGTAAATGCTTCAGAATTTGTCGCAGAACAAGAGTTATCTTTACATGTCTTCTTTATAACATTAGTCAGTCTGTAATTACCAACATCGTTTTGGAATGCATGTTTCGACAACCTGTTCTTCCTTCCAAAAACCGTTTTACAAACCGGTTCTTTGTAACACAATTTGTTTTGAGCAATACCTTTTTATTACAGATCAAAAAAGTTTCGCATAACCCTGGTTCCCAGAACTCCTGAAGATAGACTTTGACTGAGGATATTGTATCACAGACTCGGTCCCTTTGACTGTTCAGAGATGTCACCAAATCCGATGTAAACAACCATGCATGAGCAGTGCCTATTGGACGAAGGGGGTCCGACAGCCGATCAGTTCTAGTCATTCCAGCAGGAAAGAGGTACATGGCTCGTGTGTCTGTAGTTAAACCATGCGAAGACGGTCAATACCGCGGTTCGATCGCGTCCGCATTGTTACTTTGCGCCAGGAAGGGCTCTCAAGAAGGGAAGTGTCCAGGAGTCTCAGAGTCAACCAAAGCGATGTTGTTCGGACATGGAGGAGATACAGAGAGACAGGCAGATCACATGCCTCACTCAGGCCGCCCAAGGGCTACTACTGCAGTGAATGACCACTGCCTACGGATTACGGCTCAGAGGAAACCTGATAGCAAAGCGACCATTCTGCTCCAGTGGCCGGAGCGTAGAGCTCGTCTGTTGATACCCCAGCGAGAGCACGGATGACAGGACCCTCACAGAGCACTCCTGGAATGGCGACGAAATGCGGGACATTTCCTGGCGCCAAGATACGTAGTTGGCAGGCAGCAGTTCGTGTCCTGGCGGTGATGAGACGTCTGCGTCATCGGCACGCTGAGCAACACAGGCACGACGTCACATTAATGCCCAGCTGTTCGAATGCTGATTATGTGTTTTAGCTTAAATGCTGCTGCTGTTCACTGATGTTGCAAAAGTCGCAGTGTTTTGTGTCACACGGCTGTATCTATATGAAAGCAACGACGAGCTGTCGTAACCAGCTGCGGGTCATTTTGTAATTCTTCTTGCTGAATGGCCTGCTTTCGTCATACGGAGGGCTGTGACACCGGAGACGTTTTGTTCTAATCAACACGAGAGTCGCTGACCGGCGTCTGGACTCTAGAATGGCCTGATTACCTTCCTGGCGTTCCGTCTCTGTCTCCAAGACCCACTATTTTTTATTCTTTACTGTTCCTCCGTTCTATAAAAAGTATCTGCCCTAAAATTTTGTTAGCACATCAACCAAGTTTTCCAATTAATTACATTTAACTTTTATTCTCCACTGTGCCAATTTTTTCATCTCAGAGTAACATTTGCAACCAACGTCCCCAATTATTTGCTGTATGTATTCCAATCTCTGTATTCCCCCACAGTTTTTACCCTCTACAGCCCCCTCTAGCACCATGGAAGTTATTCCATGGTGTCTTAACGGATGTCGTCTAGTCGCTATTTCTTAACAGTGTCTTCCATATATTCCTTTCCTCGCCGATTCTCCGGAGAACCTCCTCACTCTTTACATCATCAGTCCAAATAATTTTCAACATTAATCTGTAGCACCACATCTGAAATGCCTCGATTCTCATCTTTTCCGGTTTTCCCACAGTCCACATTCCATTGTCGTCCAATGTTGTGCTCAAAATGTACATTCTCAGATTTTTTTCCTCCCCAATTAAGGCATATATTTGATACTAGTAGACTTTGATGTCCCGCTTCGTCGCGCACTGATTCTTCATGACCAGTCTTTTAAACTTCAGCCTGCTCTTCATCACTACTAAATGGTGATCTGAGGCTGTATCTGGTCCTAGGTACTCCTTAAACTCTCAGATTTCGGAATCTCTGCCTGAGTATGATGTAATCTAACTGAAATCTTTCCTTACCTCCAGGCCTTTTCCAAGAACAGCCGCTCCTCTTGTCAGTCTAGAAGAGAGTATTTGCTGTTACTAGCAGAAATACACTGCATAACTCAGTTAGTCTTTGTCCTCTCTCATTCCTAGTACCAAGTCCGTTTTCTCCTATAATCCTTTCTTCTACTTCTTGGGCCGGCCGGGGTGGCCGAGCGGTTCTAGGCGCTACAGTCTGGAACCGCGCGACCGCTACGGTCGCAGGTTCGAATCCTGCCTCGGGCATGGATGTGTGTGGTGTCCTTAGGTTAGTTAGGCGTAAGTAGTTCTAAGTTCTAGGGGACTGATGACCTCAGAAGTTAAGTCCCATAGTGCTCAGAGCCATTTTTTTTTCTACTTCTTCCCCTACAACTGCATCCGATTCCCCATGACATCTCCCTTTATAAACTGAATTATCCTTTCAGTATACTCATGTACTTTCTTTATCTCTCATTCTTCGGCTAGAAACAGTGCATATGCCTGAGCTATAGCTGTCAAGTGTTGGTCTGCTATTGATTCACATGAGAACAACCATATCCGTGAAATGTTAACAGTAACTCACCCTCTCCCTTACATTCCTATTCAGACCGATCCTACTCTGTCATAGCATTTTCTGCTGCCCAATATATCAAGATTGAGCCTTAGTGATTCCGTTTTCAGGCTTTCTCATATCACCTCACCATTGGCAATTCCCTCCCAGAGAATGGGGGCTATTTAGAAATCTTTTGCCAATGAAGAGATCATCATCCCACTTTCTCAATTACAGGCCACATGTCCTGTGGATACACATCATGTGACTTTAATTCAGTTGTTTCCATTCCCTTGTGCATCCTCACGCCGTTGATGATTGCTGATTCTTCTGCCTTTTGGGGGTGGTTTCCCACCCTGAGAGCAAGACGGTGCCCTGAGCCTCTGTCCACTTCTCTGCCCACTTTGAGAAGGTCGTTGGCTGGATTAGGCTGACTTCCTATGCCGGAAGTCTACGGCCGCCATTGCTGATGATTTTTATTCAAAATTTAAGAGGTGGTGAGGTTCAAATATAGAACTGGGAACGTTTGGTTAGTAATCAAAGACGCTACCCCTAGACCATGGGCTTAGGTCTCGATTCCTATTACTGCGAAAATCATACAGACAGCTGAGGTTGAGTTCCTCATAACTATTAGTTGCTGTTGATGTTCTTTACTGTACCTTTTTACGTCATAGAAAATATGATCCATTTATATACAGCTATACAGCGTGACTAACATCTGATCTATGGAGGCAAGCACAGTGAGCCTAATGTGTAGTTTAGTTAACTTAGTTTTCATTTGGGTAGAATTTCGAAGGGTAAATTAGGTAGATAAATCGAGGTGTGGGTTATGTTTGAGGTGGTAATTCCTGTTATGAAGTTGGTAATCGGAAGGTTGAGTTGGAAACTCAGATTGGGTTCTGCTGATTAACAACTCTTGACCTTATAGGTCTGTTCGCCGTGTGTCACTTTGTCGACCTTGCTCCTAACAACTACAAATAATTACGGTTTAACTAGCTATGGAGCATAACCAATGTACATTTACTCTTCGGAAAAATATCTCTTTTGTCTGTAATTATTTGTTTCGGGCTAACTGCTACACTTTCATGGGGATGAAACAATGTAAAATTGTACATCTTAGGAACGGTATGTATCTGTTTTGCAGAGCAGATGTGGGAATGGCTTGGCTCAACAATCTAGTAATTCCTGCGTGAAAACAGAGCATGGGATTGTCTGTAGTACTTCGTGTGTTTTTACCTTTGAACTCTCTGTTGTATATTCCATGCCATAGGGTATATATGAAGAGTGTAACACAAACATCTACAGTTCATAGAAGTTAACTGATGCCCATGTGTGTTCTCATAATGGTCACCATACTGTATGATGCTGAAAGATGTTGTCCGCTTACTGTTGATAGTAACTGAGATAGTGCAGGTAAACATCTTGATTTTATGTAATCATTCCCGCAATTAATCCAGTCGTAACGGTATTGGTATTAATTGGTTCTGAATATCATGGAACAAAGGTTCCTATAGTTCCTTCGTCTTCATACGTGCATCAGAAGTACTTCAGGCAAAGTTGTGAAATGATTTTGCAATCTTTCCCAGAGTGACTACGTTATCCAGATGGTCCCTAATTATGTCCTAGTCGTGCATTAGTCGTACCTGCTTCTGCCTGACTGTAACCAAGGCATGCAGTTGTCTGGTATCAGTGAGTATGTCTTTTTCCTAGCTGACGAGCTGGATAGTGTGCACGTCGACAGCCTTTTACATCCTACTGTACTTATTGTAATATCTTTTTGATATTTTTAGGTTCTTTGTGAGAGCTGTTACGAAACGCCTTTCATAATTCTTCCACGTGAGCCTTGCTAACCTGTATATTGTCGCATTTGCGGGATTAACTCCATAGTCTGAAGTAGCTGTGCTTTAGTAATGGAAAGGCTGATCGCAGCAACTGATATGCCGCCTGTGTATTGTTAAGCCTTGTTTAGTTATTTATCATGAGCTTTAATTTGTCAGACGCGTCCTTTAATTTCCGAATTTCGTTCTTCAGTGCTCAAATATTGCAGTCCAATGTTAGGATACACTGGTAATTTCACATTATCATATCTGGTTGTCATGTAAACAAGACACCACTGTTGGCAGACGCAAATTAGAAATTCTGTCACCCTGCAACAGCATAATAAGCTTATTGTGATGAAGCTTCTTATGTTAGTTTCCCTTATTCCAGAGCCCGATGTTTGGTGCTGGGACTGCTTCTTCTCAGTTTGGGGTAGAACCATGTGACCTAAAAGAAATGGAAATCTTGTTGTTAATTTATTATTATTGCTCGTGGCCTAAGTCCATACTGATGAGTTGGGGTAGCTGCAGACTATCTTGCTTCCTATACCTAACCCCTCCCTTCTTTCCTTTCACCCAGGTCCTCCCCTCTCTTCAGGCAAAGTTGCCAACAGTAGAGGCACTACCTCCGTGGTACCCTTAAAAGGATGAAAATTACTGACGTCAAGTTGTAGTTTGACATTAACAGCTGATGTCAGTTCTGTCACTTGAAAGGCACCCTGGTAATGTGCCACAACTTTTTTGTCTTTCCTTTTGGTAAATACGGGTGGGTCATCATCGCCCATTGACCTATGTGATAATTAGGTAACAGTGCTTTCCAATTGGTTCTGTCTTGTCATTCTAAAGCTTTTGTGCTCATCTTTTTCACCTGTCACCAAATAGATTTTAATCTGATATAAGATCGTAGGCTTCGGCTGCCGGTGTCATAGTGATTAAAATTATTCTGGGTATTATGCCGCGTCATTGCTAAAAACTGACAACAATAATAAAGTAAAACCGACGTTTCGGCCGAATTGCAACGGCCTTCCTCAGGGCACGACTTGTTTTTCATGGGGACAGGTGTTTCTATTAGCCGGCCGAAGTGGCCAAGCGGTTCTAGGCGCTACAGTCTGGAACCGCGCGACCGCTACGGTCGAAGGTTCGAATCCTGCCTCGGGCATGGATGTGTGTGATGTGATGTCCTTAGGTTAGTTAGGTTTAAGTAGTTCTAAGTTCTAGGGGACTTATGACCACAGCAGTTGAGTCCCATAGTGCTCAGAGCCATTTGAACAATTTTTTGAACGTATCCCCATGCAAAACCAGTCGTCCCCTGAGCAGGGCAGTTGCAATTCGGCCGAAACGTCGGTTTTATTTTATTATTGTTGTTAGTCTTTAGCAATGACGTGACATAATACCCAGTCGAATTTTAATCACTAGTTTTTAATCAGTTAGAGAAATGTTTCACTGGTGAACATTGACTTGCTGGAAGAGGAATACAGACCTCAAGCAGGAAAGGCACCTTCTAGACAAAAATCGTTTCATAAATGAATAGCTCCATGCTGCCATGCGTTTTCAAATATATCTTCCTGTGAGGTATGCAAGTAGAGCATCCCAATCATTATGTAGTGCGTTAACATATACCTTAGCATTTTTACGAGAGTGCTACAGGCTGCCTCTGTCTAACCATTTGCCTGTGGGTGTAAAGCGCTGGACTGAAATTTATTAATGTGCAGTAACCGACGTAACTGCTTCATTATGTCACACACAAATTTTTCTCCTTCTTCAGCCATTATTGTATCGGTGTACGTAAAGAACCTTCAATAACCAATTACATACATATTTTATAGGTTAATTACCGTATTTTGCTACTGTAATGGGAGTCTTGTTAACACCAGATGCTTTCCGCTTTATCTAAAGCATCTTCAGTAGTCATACGAAATGATGAGGTGACAGTAATTCTTCTCAACACAGAAACATAAATATCTGGTGCTGCGAAAGTGCTGTGTGCTGAGTACACAAAACATACATGTGAAAGAACAACAAGGAAAAAGCGAACAACAAAAAACCTGATCATTGATGATGCTTTAGAATACAGTGGAACTTGTCTGGTCTTAATAATATTTCCATTACAGTTGCGAAAGACGGCAGTTAACCTATATAATTTGTATTTGCCTCGATACTGAAGTTTTTTTACGTATACTGCAGACAGAACAACATGACTAGCATAGGTGCAAGGAAGCACATTTGCGTTTCGATAGGGCTGACGTAGGAAATCTACACCCGTCAATCTCGTAAACAGTGTTACGTGTGGGCCAGATAGCCGACAACTGCCACTGGAGCGCGCTGCGATTGCGAACACCAAGTTGGGGCCCACGTACTGCATGCACAAGTCGCATCGTTTCTAAGCATTCAGCAGCACGTTGAACTCAGCACGGTCACCGTGACGTTTGGAAGCACGGTCCGTAGCCGACGGCTTTAGCATTGTAATAAACTGAGTACCGGATCGAAGTCTTATTAATAATAGAAACCTATATCTCGGTTTATTAGGTTTTCCGACATATTTATATCGGTAGTCTTAATTAAGCTGACTGAGACCCTTGGCTTGAATAGCTTGGTATTTATGATTATACCTGAGATGTCATTCGGGGACAGTTCATCTGCTGGGCTGTTTCATTCTGGTTTGTCACTCACGATCCATGCACCTCTCCTCGATGACGCGACGACTCTAAATTTATGGAATAGCGTAATTTTGAGGCTTATCAAAATAAAGATGTCGGAAATACTAGTCAAGGAGAGCGGAGGTTTCAGTTTAAGCAAGGCATGGGATCCGGTACTCAGTCCATTAAGATCATGCCCATCAGGGCTGGAAAATACTGCTTTCACATAAAAACAGCATGAACTCCGAAAAACAACTGAGATTCAAAGGGCCTCAGGGACGTAGGAAGTAAATCTCGGATCTGAACAGCATTGCGACAACAGCTACAGTGTACAGTGTGGTTGGAGTCTATGCAGCTAGCACACATATAAACACAGGTCGAAGCCTTTGAAGAAGACTGGGTTGGTCGTCGAAGCATCGTGTAGGAAAATAATGACTGCTACTCGAATGAACATCCGAGAGCGAACCGGCGATGTGTCGAGGCGATCTTATTATAAGGATTTCAGCAGTCAATGATATTTTTCCGAATGGACCCAAACTTTTTTGAACGGGTTTAAAGGAACTTTGAGCGAACGCATGCACAGAATCTGACGCCTACACTTTGAACTGCAGTAGTGAGTGTAGAACGTTGCGAAAATGGCCATAAACAAAATTACAACATCAGTACAGTGAGGATAGCTGTATACAAGTATACATAAGGCGGCAGTGTAGCGCAGGCAAGGTATAAAATTGCAGTTCATTGGCGGAGCTGTCATTTGCACACAGGCTATTCATGTGGAAAGGTTACCCATGAAATTATGGCCTCACCACAGGTATTAACAGGCTTTGAATGCGGAGAAGCAGGTGGAGCTAGACGTCATGGACAGTTCATTTCGGAAATCGTTAGGAAATTCAATATTTCGGATCCACAGTGTCATGAGCGTGCCGAGGATACCAAATTTCAGGCATTACATCTCACCGTAGACAATGCTGTGGTTGACGGCCTTCACTTAACGACCGAGAGCAGCGGCGTTTGTGAAGAGTTGTCAGTGCTAACAGACAAGCAATACTGAGTGGAACAACCGCAGAAATCAATGTGGGACGCACTACGAATGTATCCGTTAGGACAGAGAGAGAAATTTGGCGATAATACGTTATGGCAGCAGGCAACTGACTCAGTTGCCTTTGCTAATAGCTTGACATCGCCTGCAGCACCTCTGCTGTGGTCGTGTGCATGTCAGTTGGAGGCTAGACAACTAGAAAACCTTGGACTGATCAGATAAGACCCGATTTAAGTTGGTAACAGCTAACGGGGGGGTTGGAGTGTGGCGCAGACGCAACGAAGCCATGAACCCCAACTGCTAACAGGGCTCTGTACAAGCTGCAGGTGACTCCATAATGCCGTGGGCTGTGCTTACGTGAAGTAGATCGGAGCTCTCGTCCAAGTGAACCGATTATTGACTCGAAGTAGTTATGTTCAGTTACTTGGAAACCATGTATAGATATTTATGGTCTTCCTCTTCCCAAACAACGATGAAATTTTTATGGATGACAATGCGCCATGTCAATGGGCCAAAATTTTTCGCGATTAGTTTGGAGGACATTCTGGACATTTTGAGCTAATGATTTGGCCGCCCATGCCGCCCAAGATGAACAGCATCGATCATTTATGGGACGTAATCGAGGGGTGGAGATGACTTCGAACACAAAATTCTGCACTGGCAATACTTTTGCTATTATGGACCGCCTTATGGGCAGCATCGTTCTACACTACTGACCATTAAAATTGCTACACCACCAAGATGACGTGCTGCAGACGCGAAATTTAACCGACAGGAAGAGGATGCTGTGATATGCGAATGATTAGCTTTCCAAGGCATTCACATAAGGTTGGCGCCAGTGGCGACACCTACAAATGCTGACATGAGAAAAGTTTCCAGCCGATTTCTCATACACAAACAGCAGTTGACCGGCGTTGCCTCGTGAAACGTTGTTGTGATACCTAGTCTAAGGAGGAGAAATGCGTATCATCACGTTTCCGACTTTGATAAAGGTCGGATTATAGCCTATCGCGATTGCGGTTTATCTTATTGCGACATTGCAGCTAACGTTGGTCGAGATCCAATTACTGTTAGCAGAATATGGAATCGGTGGGTTCAGGAGGGTAATACGGAACGCCGTGCTGGATCCTAACGGCCTCTTCTCACTATCAGTCGAGATGACAGGCATCTTATCCGCATGGCTGTAACGGATCGTGCAGCCACGTCTCGATCTCTGAGTCAACAGATGGGGACGTTTGCAAGACAACAACCATCTGCACGAACAGTTCGACGACGGATGGACTATCAGCTCGAAGACCATGGGTGCGATTACCCTTGACGCTGCATCACAGACAGGAGCGCCTGCGATGGTGTACTCAACGACGAACCTGGGTGCAAGAATGGCAAAACGTCATTTTTTCGGGTAAATCCAGGTTCTGTTTACAGCATGATGATAGTCGCATCCATGTTTGGCGACATCGTGGTGAACGCACATTGGAAGCGTGTCGTCATCGCCATACTGGCGTATCACCCGGCGCCATAGTATGAGGTGCCATTGGTTACACGTCTTGGTCACCTCTTGTTCGTACTGACGGCGCTTTTAACAGTGGACGTTACATTTCAGATGTGTTACGACCCGTGGCTCTACCCTTCATTCAATCCCTGCGAAACCCTACATTTCAGCAGGATAATGCACGACCGCATGTTGCAGGTCCTGTACGGGCCTTTCTGGATACAGAAAATGTTCGAATGCTGCCCTGGCCAGCACATTCTCCGGATCTCTCACCAAATGAAAACGTTTGGACAATGGTGGCCAAGCAACTGGCTCGTCACAGTACGCCAGTCAGTACTCTTTATGAACTGTGGTATCGTGTTGAAGCAACATGGGCAGCTGTACTGTACACGCCATCCAAGCTCTGTTTGACTCAGTGCCCAGGCATATCAAGGCCGTTATTACGGCCAGAGGTGGTTTTCTGGGTATTGATTTCTCAGGATCTATGCACCCAAACTGCGTGAAAATGTAATCATATGTCAGTTCTAGTATGTTTTCCCATTGAATACCCTTTTATCGTCTGCATTTCTTCTTGGTGTAGCAATTTTAATGGTCAGTTGTGTATATTTCTGTAGAGGACTTCCAACGACTTATTGAGTTGATGTAACGTCGAGTTGCTGCACTATGCCTGGATAAAGGAAGTTAATACGGTATTAGAAACTATTCCATGATTTTTGTAACCTCATCTATGTCTCCTTGTATTTTTAATACTGAAAGCAGAAAAAACAAATTTTAAAACCTTTTGATTTGCACTAATAATTTTCGACTCATTTTTTTTTTCTGAGGCACAGATTCTCATTTCAAATTGGTATGCATATCACTCAGTAATAAAACAGATAAACATACATGCTGAAGGCAATTATTCGATTAAAATTTCTGTAAACATAAAGTCTTATATTTCTAGTTACGATGGCGTGTCGACTCGAACAAAGTCCTTTTCGAAAACTGCGTTCTTTGATACCCAGAAAGTGTACGATTACCAGAATTACATTGTCACATAAACAGACAATGCGGCAGTTTGAACTGCGCGAGATTTTACCCGTGGATGGGAAAATTTAAAAGTGACCGAGGACCGTAACTGAAGGTCACCGCTCTGGACGTTCAGTGTGTGGCAGTATCGACCTAGGCATTGGTTAGTCGTATGAATACACTTTTCCAAAAAGACCGACGACCTACAATTGAACAAACTGCTAAAAATGTCGAGTAGGTGTTAACACAGTTTATTCTGTCATTCAAAACAAACTTAACTACATCAAGACTTTTGCAAAGTGGATTTTCCGAGAGCTTCCGTTCATTACAAAGAACACAGATTTTGCATTTGAACGGAGATAAAAAGTCGTTTCAATAGCGAAAGTTATGGATTTTTGGACATGGTTTTAATCTGTGAAGAAGCCTGGGTAGCCGCGCGGGATCAGCCGAGCGGTCTAGGCGCTGCAGTCTCGGACTGTGCGGCTGGTCCCGGAGGAGTTTCGAGACCTCCCTCGGGCATGGGTGTGTGTGTGTGTGTGTGTGTGTGTGTTTGTCCTTAGGATAAGTAGGCTGTAAGCTTATGGACTGATGACCTTAACAGTTAAGTCCCATAAGATTTCACACACATTTGAACATATGAAGCCTGGGTACTTCATTTTGAGACGGCGTCCAGCTCTGAGAGCATAAAGTGGAAACAACCGGTACCGCCTCTCCATAATAAATCAAAAGGTTTTCACCAGCTGGTAAGGTCAAGTCAACCATCACTTGGAGTCGCTATGCTGAGACTTCCTTGAGCAACAAACAACTGACAGCCTGTACTAATGGGGCAACATAGAGGGCATACTCATGCCCGTGCTGAGTAGCGTGTGTGAGGAATGGCACAGGAAAGGTTTGCTTCTTCTTTAAGACATGATTAGCCTCACATGACACAACATGCAGAATTCCCTGCTGCCCCAAACGTCCAGGAATACTCACTGACAAAAATAAATAAATAAAGAAAATCGAAAGACTAAGAAGGAGTTATGTGACACAAACGAAAGATGGTAGGTGTGTTTCTGCACCTATGTGGATGGAAATGAGCTTTGCTTTAAACAGAGGCACTAACGGTCGTGAGCGTTAGTTGTCTTTTAGGT
Source organism: Schistocerca americana (assembly GCF_021461395.2). NCBI lineage: Eukaryota > Metazoa > Arthropoda > Insecta > Orthoptera > Acrididae > Schistocerca > Schistocerca americana. The sequence continues at coordinate 462,025,564 of NC_060122.1, read as the reverse complement.
AATGTTAGTCAAGAATGGCTTCAGGGCGATAAAGACGCCGTTATCAATACCTCACTGAGTTTGAACGAAGTCCTGTAATAGGGCTACGAGGAACTCGGTGTTCCTCCTGCGATACTGCAGAAATACTTGGTATGAATGTAGGCATTGTACATGATTTATGGCAGCAGTGGTCACGTAGATGTACAGTTGCAAGAAGACCTGACTCTGGACGCTCATGTGGCACCACAGACAGGGAAGACCGTCCTGTTCGGTGTATGGCTCTATGTTATCGTACTGCATCTGCAGCAGCAATTTGAGTCGCAGTTGTCACCATGGTAACACAATGATTTGTTACAAATCGGTTATGTCAAGGGTAGCTCCGAATCAGATGCCCCGTAGCGTGCATTTCATTGGACCAAAACCACCGCCATTTGCTACATCAGTGGTGTCAACCGACAGAGTATTTGAGGGGAGGATGGAGGTCTGTTGTAATTTCTGATGAATGATGGTTCTGTCTCTTTGCCAGTGATGGCGGTGTGTTGGTTACAAGGAGGCCAGTTGAGGGCCTGCAACTTGCCTGTACCTATACCTGGAGTTATCTGAGGTGCGCTTTCGTATAATAGCAAGAGCACTCTCGTGGTTACTCTACGCACTCAGCCTGCAAAATTGTGAGTCTGGTGATTTTACCTGTTGTGCTGCCATTTACGAGCAGCACTCCAGGAGGAGTTTTCCAACAGGATACGCTCGACCACATAACGCAGTTGTGACTCAACATTCTCTACAATCAACATGTTGTCTTGGCCTGTCGATACCAGATCTGTCCCCAATCGAGCACATATAGGACATCATCGGTCGACAACTGCGGTGTCAGTCACCAACAGCATTAACTATCCTTGTATCGGCCGAACAAGTGCAACAGGCATGTACGAACGTTTTTATACTTGCATTCAACATTCTGGCGGCTACACCGGCAGTCAATTTACCAACATTTCACGTTTGTTGTGGCTAACCTAGCGTTTACGTCAACCTGTGATCTTGCAACGTTAATTGATTAAATCTGTTTGTTACCTAGACAAAAGTATCCTGTAAATTTCATTTTATATATTAACTGTTTTTTGGAGTTGTAAATCTTTCCGTCAGTGTATCTCGGTCTACTGTCTGTAGAAAGTGATATACGCGACGTGCAGTGAAACCAGTAGTTTCTGCACATTCGACGGTGCAAGATTTACAGGTAATCCTACCCTGTGAATCGCTTCTTCGAACTTCCACCGACAAGTTCCTTGATGTATTCTTCCTCATGTAGTCCCTTGTTGCAAATTTTGCAGCTTACTGGATTCATTTTGAGCTGAAAATAGGCTTGTGCCTCTGATTGGACGTGTGACTAGCTGGTTTAAGTAATGTCCGCCTCGATAGCTGAGTGGTCAGCATGATGGATTGCAGTCCTACGGGCCCGGGTTCGATTCCCAGCTGGGTCAGAGCTTTTCTCCTCTCAGGGACTGGGTGTTGTGTTGCCTTCATCATCATTTCATCCACATTCGGCGCGCAGGTCGCCCAATGTGACGTCGAATGTAATAAGGCCTGCACCAAGGCGGTCGGACCTGCCCCGCAAGGGGCCTCCCGGCCAATGGCGCCTAACGCTCATTTCCATTTTCCTTCAAATAATATTCCAGAAAGCTGTTATGGTGCATTTATTAACAAGCAACGTGAAACAATTCTCAGTCATCCAGTTTCACACAATTAGTACTACAAATTCGAGGATACTAACGCTGACTGAAATCTCTAGTAGACTTCCTGTGATACCAGAATGATTTGTGCGTTTTTGGCAAAATATTAATCGTTATTTATTTTTAATATAAACGGTTTGCTGCATAGTTTCATTGTGGTACAAGTCTTTTATGACACTTTGACTGAATCCAAAATTTGTCGTCTCAAAAATGGAATGCCACGCGGATTGAGGCGCCGTGTTACGGACTGCGCGTTCCCTCTCGCCAGAGGTACGAGCCCTCCTTCGAGCACGGGTGTCTGGCCCTTAGGAATTCACACACACACACAAAATGAAATAATAATATCTGGTACTGAGATCGCTCGCTCTGTTTACGAATGGAACAGGAAAGGAAATGACAAGCAGTGGTACAGGTACCCTATGCCACGCACCGTACGGTGGCTTGCGGAGTATCAGTGCAGAAGTAGATGTAGAAAAAGTCATAGTTTCGCTGCTTAATGTCAGTAGTTGCCTTTCATTTAAGATCGAAAAATTAGATCCATACATACGACTTGCTCTCTCTCTTATCACACTGTCGTATTTTCAGCACTGTATGAAGTTGCCATTAATGCTGTCTGCGTTCCAGTCTTGGGGACCCTCTTTTACTCGTCACTCTAGCAGTCTATGACACCGCTTATTCATCTTAACAGCAGCGTTCCAATACAGTGCTAACACCCAAATTAAGAGAAATCTCACAAACTGACGCTGGAAACAATTGGCAAAGTGGATTGGTAGCTTCTATATCATATTGCTTACAGTCCTGACCTTGCCAATTCCGATTTTTATCTTGTTTGGACCAATGGAAGAAGAGTTGCGTTGAACCAAATTCATCTGCAACAAACACGAAAAGAAAACAGCGTAAAACTGGCTTCTAGGTCAAGGTAATGAACTCTTCGCTGAGGAGATACAATGACTTGTAAGAGTAGTGGACAAAAGCATAGAAGCTGGTTGGAGGGGGTGGGGGGGGGGGGGCAGTGGAGAGGGACTAAATGGAAAAATAGATTCATTTAATAAACCGATCTCGCCTAGTTATTGAGTGAATCTCTTACGTTTGCCCTTCTGCATATGCCTGTAAGTCTGTATGGCCGCAAGGAAAGAACCTGTAACCAGAAAGCAGAAATCTAGCGCCAGAAAAGCGGCCACTGGCTACTTTACGATCCCCATTAGCACCTTTCACGCTTCGGTGTGCCCGTATTGTCGCTGCGCTGGCCAGGTAACGGTGTCAGCAGTAATGGCAGCGACATCAGAACGATCCGCCACACAAACACAAAACGCGCACGCCATTCCAGTGCAGGCGTTGCTCTCCAATCTGCCGCCGGCGCGCTCGCCAAGTCCCTCCCGTAGCTTCAAGGGAGCAAAAAGGGCAAACGCCGCATGCGTGCGCCCAGCGAGGGGACTGCGGTGTAAACAAAATTCCCGGCACTGAGGGTTGGTGGGCTAAGGGGGGGGGGGGGGCGGGGGGGGGGGCGAAGGGTGCAGCTCGGAAAAGCCGGGCCGGAGGCGTTTGCAGGGCCGCTGCGGTCGGGATGCGGGGTGTACGAGCTCTGCCTCTCTCTCTCTCTCTCTCTCTCTCTCTCTCACACACACACACACACTCACATGTAACCGGTCTGCTGCTAACCTGTTCGCTCTCGTGCATCGTAACCAGACCTCAAAGTGCGGACCCACCCACACACACAGAGGACATATGCGGCGCGCGGCCGCGTCATGCCGTGCGTGTATGCTAATGTAATGCATTTTAAACGCGCCGAGATCAAAGAACAAGCGTGCAGTAGCAGTTTGCCGCGCGGCCGGTCGCTCATCAGGGGCAGCTGATTACTCGCGCTCCACAAACACAGCGCCGCGCCGCGCCGCCCGCGCGTCCCCGCGGCTGCTTGCAGCCAGTCACGCCGAGCCGCCGCGCAGCGCGCTGCATGCGCCATCACCGGTGATTGACCTATCATGCGCAGCGCTGCGGGATGCGGCCGCCATCACCACTGACGTGTAAACACCGCTAAAGAGCGCGGGACTGCACTGTCCCAACACCATTGTTTCTTTCCACACGATGCTCATTCACGGGGGTGTCTCTCTAGATCTTAGGTACCAGGAGAAGAAATTGGACTATCCGTCAAAGAGGTACTGGACAAAAAAGTGCGGCGGTGCGATCCGTCTTGTATTACTAAGCGTGTTGGCAATAGCACGTGTTACTATAAGCAACTGCTACCGTGGCTCTCGGTGCCTGTGTGTACTTCGCACACGATACCAGAGGGTAGCATGACTCAGCTTAGGCAGTGGTCACAGTGGTACCGCAGTATACCACAGTTCTGGCCGAGATTTGCTCTCCCGAAACGCGCTCTCGCTCTTCGAACGCCACCGAGTCTGCTTGGGCTCCAGCTTCCCCCACCAATGCGCCATTGTACGAATGTGTGGCGTCTATTCTTCAGGACAGACGATAGGTGGGGCTAGGTAGGAATGTGGGTCGGTCGAGATGCGTGTCGAGATGGTCCGCCCTGATGCGATAAACAGTGCGTTCTGGGTGGTTAATGCAACTGCCTAGTAATTAGGGTTTGAACCCCAAAAAATGCGTCAAAACGCTCTGAGCACTATGCGACTCAACTTCTGAGGTCATCAGTCGCCTAGAACTTAGAACTAAGTATACCTAACTAACCTAAGGACATCACACACACCCATGCTAGAGGCAGGATTCGGTCCAGACTGCAGCGTCTAGAACCGCACGGCCATCCGGCTTCAATCCCAGTCTGCCACACATTTTCACTCGTCGCCGCTAATTCCGCATATAAAGTCCAGATGCAGCTGACATCAATTGTACCTTCCCTTTTCTTTACTTTCTCCTCCCTCCACCTTCAAATTACACTAGGCCATTGGTTCCCAACAGGTGGTCCGCGGACCCCCAGGGGTCCGCGCGCTGTGCCAGAGATGTCCGCAAACAATTATAGGAATCGGCTTGACATGCAGTCAGATTTCAGAGTGAAAGTTTCAGGTTCGGAACCTAATATTTCAGAAATAACGGACTCAAAGATCAGGTTGAACTCATCTCATTAGGGACTGAAAATTAAAACTAACTGTATACTGATGGAGTACTCTCTTGTAACTGTATTTTTTCAAATAAATAATACCTTGTATGAAAGTGGAGTTTTCTTATTTTCCACACATGTCTACTCAATGTAATCTCAAGTGTAATACACCTGAAAGACCACCACACTCAGTTTTAAATTTTTCCCGTCATTTTCAGTTCATACTCAATTTTTATTTTTTTAAGGACTTTGTTATACTAAACACCCAGATTTGAAGACAAAGATTTTGAGCATTAATCAAAAATTTATCAATAACACTGTTGGCTAACCTGAAAAAGTTTAAGCTCAATATCTTTTCAATAATGAACATGTCAATGTTTCTTGTAAGTACCAAAAATAGAAAACGTATAAAAAGACTCTTAATTTGGCTTTTTTAGGTACTTGATACTGTGATATGACGAGATACCAATCATGCTCGATGAGGGGCCCCTCGAGAAAATTTTGTTGGGAACCCCTGCACTAGCCTATTCCCAGCAGGTGTGTCAGTGAGACGATTATATGTTAAGAGGCACATACACGGGAAATGTAGCAAGATATGAACCGCGCTGCTGCTACAGTCGCAAGTTCGAATCCTGCCTCGGGCATGGATGTGTGTGATGTCCTTAGGCTAGTTAGGTTTAAGTAGTTCTATGTCTAGGGAACTGACGACCTCAGATGTCAAGTCCCATAGTGCTTAGAGCAATTTAGGAAGATATGTTACAACACCGTGCGACTACTTCCATGAGGCGAACATTGCAGCACAATTTCGTAAGCAGTGTTTGTATTCGACTTTCTATTTTTTTCTGCATTGCAGTAACTTTACATTATGGTATTTAACATCAAGTTGTGATGTTTATAAATTTGCACCCATTTTGATTTAGAATAGGTAATATACCTGGAACTAGGGTTCGTTATAGTTAAACACATGGAATTACGCAAATAAAGATCTCTGAAACATGTACGTTGCTGGGACTTCATCAATTTCATTACAGGAAGAACAGTTCACACACTTTTGTTGAAACAAATTTTGAAATAACTTGATCAGTTTGTCTCTGCAATCCAAGATATTGCGCATGACATTTTATAAACGTCTTTTAAATTCCTGGATTGGACAAACAGGTGGCTGAAGTGGCTGCTACTCTGTTCATCTATCAGCTGAAGTAGGAAATAATGAGGTACATTAGCAGCCAAAAGCGAGAACGACCAGACAAATAAACCGAAACCTGTTTTCTGTCACGCAGTGTCTTCGAATCTCTTTGAGCACTCGTAATACAATTTTTCTGTTAATGACACGCAGTCATGACTGTCGACAAATGACTGCTTCGGATTAATAGGAAATGTTCCATGTCATGAACTTGAAGCTGGTTTTTCCATAGATTCACATTTTGTTTGATAGCATCAATCTTGTATGCCGTATCTGTTACCAAATGGTTTAGCTCTAAATTAATACACTTACTACATTCAGATAACTGGTGACGTCGACCATAAAAGATATTGTCTGCACTCTATTAGCCCTAACTCAGTTTTTTTTTCCTAATGGTTGCATTAAGTTGAGCCAGCCTTCACTGTCATTCATTAGAACGCAAGTGCATCAAACCGTCTTTGTGGCTGGCTTTGTAATGTCGCTCCAGTAAGTATTTTTCAAGAGTGCAATAGGATATTGAAAACTTTACATAGCCTCCAATCGATACGAAAAGTACGGAAATTACCATTCGGCACTGAAAGATGTGCCTTCTCCACTTTTCTCTTTAGGACAAGTGCACTGACACCATAGTATTCCTAACGCACAACGTAAATCTAATTTAACACAAGTAGTAAATGGAGAGAACTGCTTCGTATCTGACAGAGCGATTGCTTTACAGCAGCAGTGTCCGGCTGCGTACTTCGATTTCCTCTTCCTCCTCGCCGCTCAGCCCCCACTAGCCACTGCACTCGCTCGGAGCGTTAGGCAGGAGCGCCGCCACAACGCTCACGCTCGCACTCACGAAGTGTTGTTTGGCCAGGTCTTATCTAACACATCCAGTTATGACACTCTTGCTCATTTTTGTTACATACTGCGAAGGAAGTGCTCCAAGAAGATAGAAAGCTACACTTCTCAATATGATATCAGATGAGTGTGAACGGTATCGTTTATATTGATTTATACCATAGTTTTTTTGGCACCTGTTATTCAGTGGTTGTGTCTTTTATTAGTAATCGAAACTTTCTCAATCCCAGGTTCGAATGTCACCGCTGCTTAAATTTTCAATAAAAATCATCAGCAATGAAAGCCAAAGACTTTTGGTATAAGAAATAACCCTCACTCTGCCAATGGCCTTGTCAAAAAGAACGGATGAGCAGACAGCAGCAGGCCACTCTCTTGTCCTTGGTGTGGGAAGCGGCCCCTCAAATGCAGAAGGTAATGGAAACCACTCCATTAAAGACACGTAATGTGCATCCAGAAGACATGCTACCAGTAACTGAAAAAGTGTCCAGGTGATCTCTTCACTGAACAAAAGAATCCGGACTACTCCTCCATTCAGATCTCTGGGAGGAAACTGCCAAGCGGGAGGTGGGATTAAGATTGAATAACTAACGAAAGGGTAACGTTCTCATGTCGGGGCGTGGAACGCCAGACGTTTGAACATGGTAGGGAAGCTAGAAAATCTGAAAAGCGAAATGCTGAGGTTCAATTAAGATATAGGGGGGGGGGGGGGGCGGGGCGGGGACAGTGAAACTGAATAGAAAGAAGACGAGGATTTCTGGACGGACGAATATAGGGTAATATCAACAGCAGCAGAAAATGGCATAATAAAAGTATGATTCGCTATGAACCGGTAGTTAGTGCAGAGGTTGAGTTACTGTGAACAGTTCAGCGATAGTACTGTTCACGTCAGAGCCGACAGCAAACCAGTGCCAACAACAATAGTTCGAGCTAACAGGCTGATGCTGCAGGCAGAAGATAAAGATACAGAGAGAGTACATGGGGATATTGAACGAGTAATTCAGTATCTAAAGGGAGAGGATACACCAATAACAATGGCGGGCTGGAATTAGGTTGTAGGGGAAAGAGTAGATGAAAGGGCTACAGGAGAATACGGGCTTGGTAATAGGAACGACAGAGGAGGAAGACTACCTGTGTTCAACAATAAATGTCAGTTGGTAATAGGGAATACTCTGTTCCAGAATCACAAGGGGAGTTAGATTAAATCATGGTCAGACAGAGATGTCTAAATCAGATACCGGATTGCAAGCCGTAACCAGGAGCAGATTTAGACCCAGATGACAATTTAGTAATGATGAAGAGCAGGCTGAAGTTTAAGAGACTTGTCAGGAAGGAACAGTGCGGAAAGAAGTGAGATACGGAATTACTAGAGAATGAAGAGGTACGCATAAAATTCTCTGAGGGTTTAGATTCTGTGATAGTGAACATTTCAGCAGGCAGTTCAGCCGAAGAGGAATGGACATCTCTTGAAAGGGCAACCACAGACTCTGGCAAGAAAAAAAGGGTACAAGGAAGGTAACTCTGAAAAAATCATGGCTGACAAATTAAATACTTCATCTGTTCGACGAAATAAGGACGCACAAAAATATGCAGAGATATTCAGGAATACCGAAATACAGATCACTTAGCAACGAAATAAATAGGGAGATCAGGAAAGCTAAGGTGAAATGGCTGCACGAAAAAAGTGAAGAAACTGAAAAGGAATGATTGTCGGAAGAACTTACTCAGCATGTCGACAAGTCGAAACAACCTTCTGTGATACTAAAAGCAAGGTACGTAATATTAAGAGTGTAATGGGAATTTTATTGTTAAACGCAGAGGAAAGAGCGGATAGGTGGAAAAGGTACATTGAAGGCCTCTATGAGGGGAAAGACTTATCTGAGGACGTGATAGAAGATATAACAGGAGTCAATATAGAAGAGATAGGGGTCCAGTATTAGAATCATCATTTAAAAGAGCGTTGGAACACTTAAGATCATATAAAGCTTAAGGGATTGATATCACCGTCGAAATTTCTAAGACCATAGGGGAAGTCGCAACAAAATGAGTATTCACGTTGCAGTATACCATTAGACTTTCGGAAAAACATCATTCTTACAATTCTGCACATCTCAAAATTCAGTAAGTGAGAGAATTACCGCACAATCAGTTTAAGAGATCATGCATCAAAATTGCTGACAAGAATAACATACAGAAGAATGGAAAAGAAAACTGAAGATATGTTGGATGACGACCAGTTCGGCTTAAGAAAAGTTAAAGCCACCAGAGCGGCAGTTCCAACAGTGAGGCTGATGATGGAAGCATGAGTGAAGAAAAGCCAAACACTTTCATAGGATCTATCGACCTGGAAAAAGTGTTCGACAATGTAAAAAAATGTTCGAAATTCTAAGGAAGATAAGGATAAGCTATAGGGAAAGACAGGTAATATACAGTACGTACAAGGACAATTGGGAACAACAGAAGACTGAGAGATGCAGAGCGAAGTAACCGGACAAAACAGGGCATAACATAGGGTTTTGGTCTTTCGCCACTAATGTTCAGTCGATACATCAAAGAATGAATGACGGAAATGAAATTCAAGGTGCAAGGATATCAATGATAAGATGCGCTGGAAGAATTACAGGATTTGTTGAATGGAGTGAAGAGTTTAATCAGTATAGAATATGGATTCAGAGTAAACAGAAGAAAGACGAAAGTAATAAGAAGCAAGGGAGACATAAAAAGCAGATTAACACTGGTAGAAAGAGCATTCCTAGCCAAGAGAAGTCTACTTGTAATTAAGGTAGGCCTTAATTTGAGGAAGAAATTTCTGAGTGTTCCTTTTGAGCGCAGTATTCTATGGTAGTGAAACGTGGACTGAGGGAAAACCGGAGTAGATGAAAATTGAAGTGTTTGAGACGTGGTGCTACAGGAGAATGTCGAAAACAGGGAGGACTTGTTTCAAATGGCTCTAAGCACTATGGGTCTTAACATCTGAGGTCGTCAGTTCCCTAGACTTAGAACTACTTAAACCTAACTAACCTAAGGACAACGCTCTCATCCATACCCAAGGCAGGATTCGAACCTGCAATCTTAGCAACAGCGCGGTTCCGGACTGAAGCGTATAGAACAGCTCGGCCACCGCGGCCGATCTGGGTGGACTGATAAGATAAGGAATGAGGAGGTTCTCGGCAGAATCGACGAGGAAAGAACTAGATGGAACGTACTGACAGGAAAAAAAGCACAGGATGAGAGGACAGCTTTTAAGGGGTCTGGTAATAATTTCCATGGTACTAGAGCGAGTGGTAAGTGGTAAAATCTGTAGAGAAAGACAGAGATTGGAATACATCCAGCAAATAATTGAGGACGTAGGCAGCGATTGCTGCTCTGAGATGAAGAGATTGGCAGAAGAGAGGAATTCGTGGGGGACGAGCCAAACCAATCACAAGATGATGACCCCAAAAAAATGTTTTTACAATAGGGTGCGAATGCATTGCCGTAAAAATAGCCGTAATTAAAGAATTATACGAGATTTGTCTTTATTTAGTTTCCTAATGACCCTGCGAGCTACGAAACGACAGATCAGAGGACAGTTTATTTACGATTGTCTTGTAATCTACAGTTATTTACCGAAGAATATCGTTTCGTTTCAGAATTAAAATTGGCTAGCAAACAAAAGAAGACGTGGTATTTTGCAGGAAGACGTCGTATATCTGCTCACTAAGTTTAAGTTTTCCTCACTACACTCCCACGCAGGTTAGCGAATATAGTACGCAAGAAAGTTGTATGGAATGCAATTAACGTACTAAATAAGCTAGCACGACTCTAACTGAAGGGAGAACCATGCAGACGTGACAATAAAAAGCCAAATGCAATTAAACTGTTTTCCAACACGGAGGAAACCAGTAACACACTGTTATATGTGAGCCACAAACGACAACCCTCTTAAACACATTCGCTCTTTAAGCAAAATAATTACATTTACAGAAATATTCGTGAATTAAATGTTGAGTAAATTGTAAAAAAAAAAATGTGAATCATCAGAATTGTTACGTCTCAATGAAAATGCCAACCATAATAACAAAGGACGATAACAGAAATACACGAATATGCTTTCATGCATTAAATATGTGTTTATGTTCTCCTGCTTACAGCAGAGTAAACTGCAACTGCACACCTATTCCAAAGTATTCCTTAGTGAGTAAGTATGAGTAAGCAGTAAGTTACATCACTGAATCAGTGAGATTTGGCTGTTTTTACATTTATTTAACGGCTATTCATGTCTCTTGATAATTTACTAACGGTTGGTGCGCAAAAATATAGTAACTATTTCATTAATCAAACAGGAAAACATTAAAAAAGTTATTAATCTTATGGTTGGCTTTCTCGCCACAAGAGGCGCTACTGTCAGAAGGTAACAAGTTTCACACCAATGAGTGTTGCGACTGTACATGATGGACTGTGGTGACAACCAGAACGGGCAACAGACACAGTGGCCACAGGACGCACGAAAACATCGACGGCAGCTTCATCACAGTACGTCCAGTCTCCTTCGTCAGCTTGTAGAGGGATCAAGGAGGGCAGAATCAACTCCGTCCTCTGTGGGATGGATGCCACGACGCATCGCTGCTTGGACAAGTGTGCTGCAATGTTGCTCTTTCTATAAAGACTACCCCGAATTCATGTGAATGAATTATATTTGTAAACAAGGGCAACACACGTATGGCGAAGTATCTCTCGTTTCAATGACACACATTTCTATAGAGGATAGCCAAACGTTACCAACCCTTTGCCTCAATGGCGTATGTTTCCTTTTAGAGAGGCCTAAACTTCCCGGTATCGGGCCATTTAAGTTGGTCGCCTCACCCTTTACATCTTTATATTATTGTGATAGATAATCGGCCATTGTGGGTCTTTCCGCCTCCACTATATGACGTACTCTGAAACGCCAAAGAAACTGGTACAGGCATGCCTATTCAAATACAGAGATGTACAAACAGGCAGAATACGGCGCGGTGGTCGGAAACGCCTATGCAAGACTACAAGGGTCTGGCGCAGTTGTTAGATCGGTTACAGCTGCTACAATTGCAGGTTGACATGATTTAAGTGAGTTATAGTGTGTTACAGTCGGCGCGTGGGACACAGTATCTCCGAGGTAGTGATGAAGTAGGGATTTTCCTTTACGACCATTTCACGAGTGTACCGTGAATGCCAGGAATTCGGCAAAACATCAGATCTCTGACAACGCTGTGGTCAGAAAAGATTCTGCAACAATGGGACTAACGATGACTGAAGAGAATCGTCAACGTGACGCAAGTGCAACGCTACGGTAAATTGCTGCAGATTTCAGTGCTGGGCCACCAACAAGTGACAGTGTGTGAATCATTCAACGAAACATCATCGATATGGTCTTTCGGAGCCGAGGGCTATCTCGCGTACCCTTGATGACTTCGCGACACAAAGCTTTACGCCTCGCGTGGGCCCATTAACGCCGACATTGGACTGTTGATGACTGGAAAAATGTTGCCTGCTCGGACGAGTCTCGTTTCAAATTGTTTCGAGCGAATGGACGTCTACAGGTATGGACACAGCCTCATAAATCAGTGGAAACTGCATGTCAGTAGGGAATCGAGTCCATGCCACGTCGTGTTGCGGCACTTCTGCATGCTCGTGGCGGTCTTTCACGATATTAGGCAGGTCTATCAGTTTCTTGGGCTCTTCAGTGTAAAATATGTAATTAATACATGTTAATAATTTTTACAGTAGGAATCATTTAATATAAAAACAACATCGTTTTTTTCCTTTTTTTACATGATTGACACAGAGGTCGGGTGAGAGGTGACATGCGGTTCTTCAAGCGGCACAGAATATGATTTTTACTGAGCAGCAGGTATTCAAAAGAACAATATAATATTTATTGGAAAGCCATGGAAAGCTGTTTGACGGTATTTAATTGAAAATATTTACGAAATACTTTAAAGGTAGAATCCTTTAATTTTAACTTGATTGACATCGTAAAACAAATTCGGAGATGAAGTGGAGTAGGTTGAGTGGAGCATCTTAACGGACAATGTGGCTGATTGTGCTAGCAACAGTGCTATTATTACACAAGGTTTACTTGGAATTTTTACAAAATAAGTCGTTTGTGTCACTAATCGCTCTACAGTTTTAAACGAAGCTTCGCCAACAAAATCTAATACTGGTACTATGTTAAAGCGTCCAGATAGCTTGATTTGTAGCGTCGAATTTGAAATTATTACGGTGCACAACAACGATTATGATACGCACGCAGGTCGTAGAACATTTTATACACTGACAGAAAAGAAATCGCAACACCAAGAAGGAGTTCTGTGGCATAAACTCAAAGTTGGTAGGCGTGTTGATACATCTCAGACATGACGTCTATTCAAATTTCGCGCTCCTAGCATATGTGTATGTAGTCGAGGTGGACGTGCCTTTTAAGTAGAATTGCTTTGAGGAAGGTTGCAACGTGGAAAAGATATTCGCTGTCACTACGGGTGAAGTCGACCATTTGGTACTTCCTTGTGGCAGTGTTGTTGTGTTCCATTAATTGTCCAAAGACGTGACGGCTGCTGTATACAGGGATAGTGTTTTGTGATCACCAGCGCTCTTTCTTAATTTTATATACCAGCCAAACAGCGACTTGGACTTGAACTCTGACAAAGGTGATATACAAGCTGTTAGCATGGTCCAGGGCACTCACAATGGTATTCCCACGAGTTAGTGTCTTGTAGCTGGTCAGAAGCTCCCGATATAGCTGCATCTACACCTGAAAATACGCCTATACTCCGCAAGCTGCCTTATAGAATGTAGCGGAGGGCATTTCTAGCAGCATTAGCTTTTCCGTTCTTTTCTGTTCCATTCACGAATGGCGCATGCTACGAATGATTCACTATAAATATCCGCATAAAGTCTACTTTCTCTGATTCCCTCGTCTCGGCAATATCACGAAAAATAATACGTTGCTCGACTCTTCTTTGAACATAATCTCTCGAAATTTGAACATTAAACCAGTCCGTGATGCACAAAGCCTGTATCGTAGCGTCGACCACTGGAGTTTGTTGATGAACTCCGTTACGCTCTCGCTCCGAGATCTTCTGTACCTCTTATATTATTTCTGCCTTATGGGGCTTCTCGGACTGTTGAATAGTAATAGTACTCAAGACTCACCCGATCGATGTTTTGTGAGCCAGTTCTTTGTGGACGAATTACATATCTTTAAGATTCCTCCCTGGCATCTGCATTTCCCACTATTGATTTTAAATAGTGAATCTACTTTAGGTCACACTCGATGGTTAGTCCCAGGCAGTTAACAGTAGCTGCGCTAGCAGTTTACAGTGATTTGTTGTCATTAGTGTTACCCACAGTAGTAGATCTCTTCGCTTCTTTACGGGCAATGCATTACACTTATTTACGTTCAGGGCAAACTGCCAGTCCCTGCACGAACCGCCGATGCTCGGCAAGTCTCCCTGCTTTCCGCTATAGTCTTCTGGCGTTGCAGCCTTCCTATAGATAACAGTACGGTCTGCGAGTAGTTTCATGATTCATGAAGCCTCTAACGTTATTCCTAGATCATTAATAAACATAAATAGTAAGCAGTAGCGCCAATACAAAGAGATGCCAAAAGTCATGGGATACCTCCTGATATAGTGCCGGACTTCCTTTTGTTCGGCGTAGTGCTACAACTCGACGCGGCATGGACTCAACAAGTTGTTGTAACTCCCCTGCAGAAACAGTGGGCCATGGTGGCTCTATAGCCGTCCATAAATGCTTAAGTGTTCCGGTGCAGGATTTTGTGCATGAACTTACCTCTTGATCACGTTTCAAAAATGTTTGATGGGACTCATGTCGGGATATCTGGGTGTCCAAATCATTCGCTCGATTGTCGAAAAGGTTCTTCAAAGCCAAATGCGAACAAATGTGGCCTGGTGACATGGCATCGTTGTTTGGAAACATAAAGTTCATGAACAGCTGCAAATGGTCTCCAGGTAGCGGAACATAAACATTTCAATTTAATGATCGGTTCATTTGGACAAGAGGACCCAGTCCATCAGATATAAACACAATCCACACCGATATGGAGTCAACACCAGCTTGCACAGTGCCTTGGTAACAACTTGGGTCCATGGCTTCGTGGGATCTGCACCACACACAAGCACTACGATCAGCTCTTAGCAACTGAAATCGGGACTCATCTGACCTGCGCACATTTTTCCAGTCGTCTAAAGTCCAATAGATATGGCCGCAAGCCCAGGAGAGGCTCTGCAGGCGATGTCGTCCTGTTAGCAAAGACACTTTCGCCGGCTGTCATAGTGCATTAACGCCAAATTTTGCGACACTGTCCTAACGAATACGTTCCTCGTACGTCTGACATTGATTATTCCGGTTATTTCGTTCAATACAAATGTCTGTTAAATCTAACAACTCTACCCAAACGCTGCTGTTCTCGGGCCTTAAGTGAAGACCGTCAGCCACTACGTTGTCCGTGGTGAGATGTAACGTCTGAAATTTGGTATTCTCGGCGCATCCATGATATTGTGGATCTCGGAATATGGAATTCTCTGCCGATTTCCGAAATGGTATGTTCCTTGCGTCTGGCTCCAAGTAACATTTCACGTTCAAAGTCTATTAATTTCCGTCGTGCGGCTATACTTACGTCGGAAAACTTTTCACATGAATCACCTAAGTAAAAATGACATTTTATACCTTGTGTACTCGATACTACCAGCATCTATTTATCTGCATATCGCTATCTCACGACTTCTGTCACCTCATGGTAATTATAAGTAGCAGTGGCACTATAACACTTCCTTGGCATACGCCGGCCGGAGTGGCCGAGCGATTCTAGGCGCTTCAGTCTGGAACCGCGCGACCGCTACGGTCGCAGGTTCGAATCCTGACTCGGGCATGGATGTGTGTGATGTCCTTAGGTTGGTTATGGTTAAGTAGTTCTAAGTTCTAGGGGACTGATGACCTCAGATGTTAAGTCCCATAGTGCTCAGAGCCATTTGAACCTTGGCATACATATGAAATTTCAGTTGTCGCTTTTGCTCCGTTAAGAACGATGCGTTGAGTTCTGTCCGTAAGGAGCCGATAATTAAACCACAAATCTGGTCCGATACTCGGTAATGTCGAATCTCGTCCACTGGACGACAGTGAGGAAGTGTCTCGAATGCCTCCCAAAGGTCAAGGAATACGGCATCAACCTGAATACATTTGTCTGAGTCGCTTTGGCTCTCATGGACGAACGGGGAAGTTGAGTTTCAAACGATCTCTTTTTGGTGAATGGAAGCTGATTTTATAGAGCAGGCAGATATTCGTTCTCCAAGGCTTCATAGCACATGAGTGTAAAAGATGCTGCATAGTTCTACGACAGACTGTCGTCAGCCCGTAATTGCTTGTGTCCGTCCAAGAACCCTTCTTGGAAACGGTAGTGACCTGCGCTTTATTCCAATTGCTATGTGCCCTTCGTTGCCCCACTGGCAAACGACAAACTACTTCTAAAAGCGGAGCAGTTTCTTTCACATAAGCTCTGTAGAACCTAACAGTCATCTCGTCTGTCCAGTGCCTTGCCGTTATTGAGCGTTTTAATTGATTTTGCGTTCCGCAATAACTTATCTCAAAATCTGGCATTTCAGCTCCATGTGATTACTGAAAGGAGCAACCACATCACTAAATGCTTAGGGTGTCTGGACCACTCCCGGAACAGCTAAACCCAGTTATAAACACATGTGACACCCTCAGAGTCTCTGCAACCCTTAGACATACACCAAGATTTACTTTTGACCTCCAGAGAGAGCTTCTATTGCATTGGGAAGTCGTGTTACATTGCTTCACTGTCTTTTAAGCCATTAAGCTCGCCAAAAAAATACATTTGCCGCTGCATCTGTCATCCACTGTGGTAAGCACAGTAGTGCCATGCAGCTTTTCGCGGATGATGCTGTAGTATTCAGAGAAGTTGCAGCATTAGAAAATAGCAGCGAAATGCAGGAAGATCTGCAGCGGATAGGCACTTGATGCAGGGTGTGGCAACCGACCCTTAACATACACAGACGTAATGTATTGCGAATACATATAAAGAAGGATCCTTTACTGTATGATTATATGATAGCAGAACAAACACTGGTAGCAGTTACTTCTGTAAAGTATCTGGGAGTATGCGTACGGAACGATTTGAAGTGGAATGATCATATAAAATTAATTTTTGGTAAGGCGGCTGCCATGTTGAGATTCATTGGAAGAGTCCGTAGAAAATGTAGTATCAACAAAGGAATTGGCTTACAAAACACTCGTTCGACCTATACTTGAGTATTGCTCATTAGTGTGGGATCCGTACCAGGTCGGGTTGACAGAGGAGATAGAGAAGATCCAAAGAAGAGCGGCGCGTTTCGTCACAGGGTTATTTGGTAAACCTGATAGCGTTACGGATATTTTTAGCAAACTCAAGTGGCAGACTCTGCAAGAGAGGTGCTCTGTATCGGGGTGTAGCTTGCTGTCCTGGTTTTGAGAGGGTGCGTTTCTGGATGAGGTATCGAATATATTGCTTCCCCCAACTTATACATCCCGAGGAGAGCACGAATGTAAAATTAGAGAGATTAGAGAGCACACGGAGGCTTTCCGGCTGTCGTTCTTCCCGCGAACCAAACGCGACTTGAACAGGTAAGGGAGGCAATGACAGTGGCACGTAAAATGCCCTCCGCCACACTTCGTTGGGTGGCTTGTGGAGTGTAAACGTAGATGTAGATGTAGAAGCATCTCCCATTGTTACGTAGAGGTCAGAGATCCAGTTAGTTGTGCCGATTGTCCAAACTTTATTGTCGTTGTTGTTGTCTGTAAGAAACTCTTAGTACTTAAACTAGTTTTACGTGTTTATAGATCTTCAGTTTCAGTTCGTTTTCTTACCATTAGTTATTTGTGTGAGGTGAGGGTAGTTCGTTATTCGTTATCTCTAGTTATGTATAGTAAATAATGGAAAAAAGGATGTATCATGATTCAGATAATATAGGAAGGGAACAGAAATCGGGAAAGGTGTCCCAAAAATTTTTCGTCCCTTCCTACTCTTTAGGTGACTGAATGTTCATCTACTTAACCTACAAAAAGCGGAGTTCTTACTTTATGCAGATAAAATAAGGCTCGTAAATAATACAGTTTGGGCTCCGATGGTGTAACGGAATGGAGTAGAAGGCCAAAAGGCATAATTCAGCAAATCTGATGATGCCGCTATCCGAGATGCGGGACGAGATGTTAAATAAAACTATTATATTAGTGGCCCAGACAAGTATTTAATCGATAATTGCTACAGATGGCTGCATGGCTCCTGAGAGACTTCTTTTCTTAAGTGATAAAATAATACAGCTTGAGAGAAAGCAATTGAGCAAACTGTACACAATATTTTTCAAAAAATTATTATGTAGTCCTCAGAAATTGGACTCTCCATAATTTTGAAAAGAGAAAGAAAACACTTAAAATTGCTTAACAGTGTTGGGACTTCCTTAATAAACCAAAGCAACAATCCTAGCGAAACTCATCGTTTTATGTTTAAGATTGTTTGTTGTTATGTTTACTATAGTTTTTTCAACTCTGGAATGATTTTTCTGGAAGGGTAGCGACCGACATCTTGTAAGGTGGCTATAATGTCGCACCTTACAAGAACACATCCACGTACTTTGCCGTGATCTACAAACACAATTAGGTATCATGTGATAGGTTGTTCATCGTATATATGAATATATAAAAGAGACTGACATTGTCATGTACGTCTTTTAAATAATTGTTAACGCTTATTGCATGAAAGGTGATGGAGTACCTTTATTAGAAAAACGGCGAAATGAATGATTGCCTACACTAGTAGAAGTTGGAAGGCTAGTGGAGATGAAATGGCAGGCAGAACTCAAACTATGGGTGGAAGGACCACACAGGTATTGGTCCTGCTTAAACACAGGAAATAGCAAGACCGACGTCGTAGCACCTAAGCGCTGGTGCTCAATAGGGTCGCGACCGGCCGGGCTTGTAGCTCAAACGGAAGGATTACACTTCGGAAACTACGAAAATCTTGGACACAGGGGAAAGGAACGTAGAGGCGGCACCTTGGAAACCACGCAGACTGGGTTACTTCCAAGGATTTTTACTCAGAAGTGTACCATTGTATGAGTACAGGATTTTCCTCGCAAACTTTCCACCCTGGACGACAAAAGACTAAAATGTGTTTGGTCGGCTTTTGGAAGAATCAGTAGAGAAGGAGAATATTCCGTGTTTTGCGAATATGTCACCCGTTTTCGGAATTACGATAGTGGGGAGCCGAGCCTTCCTGGAGGCCAGCTGCGGAGAGAAGACGTCTTCCGTTGTGAACGCACGTGTGTGACAGTCGCTCAATGTCAGCTTTTGTTGGTACAGACAGACTTGCCGTATTTGCTCTCAGGAGAGTTTATAGTTACAACAGTTAGGCACTGTACTGTTGCGAAACTATACGTTTCCTGGACTTCACCTCCCGGATCTAAGTCGTCGTTGAGTACGCAGCGTTCAGTAATTAAGGGCACTCCTTCTGCCTGTGCTTACGTTGAGACGTTATCTGAACTCCATCCTTGTGGTTGGCAGTTGGCGTTTCTCGTCTGTAGAACACAGAGAGGAGAAGACAGTATTACAGTATATCAGTCAGAGACCGCCCTTTGCCGTCCTAGTGTTTGAAGGAGTTTATTTGTGGCTGGAGTTCTACCACCGTCGCAGACGAGTACGAGAACCAACACTTCGACCCACCGGACGCAGTACATACGGTGATATCGCTAATTGCTTTGGCTTATTAGGAGATATAAGGCTAAAGAGCTGTGATCACGTAGTATTTATTTCCACTGACGTTGCAGTCCATTGTAGATCATCTTTAAAAGTAGTGTCTTCTCGTGTTTGGTACATAGATGGTGTCAGTCAATTCGCGTTATTTATATCAAATCGCGCAGTCATAATAAAAGGGCAGAGTTGTTCAGTGGATCAGTAATTTTAGCTAGAAAATATAAACATTTGTAATAGAGATTATTTTTAAAATACGATAAATGTATATACAGCAACAACGTTTATCATTTAGTATAATTAGTTCCCTTAATCATTCTTTTCGGTTTAGGTCGGAATTTATATGTTAAAGAGCATTAAGAGATCCTAAGATCTGCTTCAGGGGGTAGTCAGACCGGGCCAAATCTTCATTAAAGCGTTTATTATTTTCCGTTGCGCACAGTCATTTAACACCGCCTGCAGTAGCATCATGGAATCATTCTCCGCCCTTGACTTATTCCAGCTCTGTCTCCGAATTTTGATGATCTCGACGGAATGTTAAGCCCTAGTGGTCCTTCCTTCCGAACAACGTACTCAAGCTGACGTCACGTTGAATAATATAGAGACAAGAAGAAGGTAAACAGAACATTCTGAAATACGAGTAGATACGGGCCGAAAAGAAAGTTAACCACCTTCTTGTATTTTGAGAATGTATTCTTCTTGCACAGATGTTAAATGTGGTCTGTTAATTAGTTTTGACGCTGGTATTATTGTATAATATTTCTTTAATAAATTAAAACTTAACCTTTCTCGCATACATTACAATACGTCGCATATGGAATCTTTGTGTACTCCTATAAATATCAGGAAACGAACTTTATTTCAACCCATACGTTACTAAATTCGTTGCGTAATTCTGTATTACTGTGCATACTCTAGTAATTTGAAACAAAGGCTTTAATTATTACTCAAAGCAGTGTCAGAATAAAATGTATATTTCGTTGCATTGTTATGAAATTTTACAGAATGAGAGCAATGCCTGTTGTAGGACTGCTTCAATGATGTATTCAGAATGTGACATACCATATAAGTGAAATACTTTAGAGAGGGATTTTGATTCCGTGAAAATAAATTAATATTCATAAACGTAATGAAATTTTATATTTTACTGCATGGAATCCGGTCAAGTGTGCATGGTTTTTCCTATTACATGAATAGATTTCGTGTTTCCGTATTCGTAATTGAATATTTTGTACTAAATTTATTCTGGACGGGTGGAATGTAGATTTAAATAATCGCAGCGTTGCCTCACTTTTTATTCTCCACGTTGCATCACCCCCATGTCGATAAAGCAGCGATGAGCTGCGTTTAAGAACCTTCGACTACTCCCTGTGATGTATTTTGTTTAAATAAATGAACGATTGTTTTAGGTCTCTGTTATTATAATAAATCATTTCTGTTTTACCTCCAATTATGACCAGATGCCTTTCCCATTACAGGTGTGGTAACCATTTTGTAATGTGTAACACTTACGGAAATATAGTAAAATATATTTAAGCTAATTGTGTCGTTTTAATAATCTAACTAACGATAATCATCACTGTAATAAATAATTATTCATGTTTCTCAATACGGCTCTAGATTTCTGTAGGACTGTCGTCGTACGCCGATAACAAAGGCAAGGATTTTACCAGCAGAAATTGACAATGCAGTTAGGGCATATTGCACGGCCAATATATCAAAGAACACGTCTTCTCGAGCCTTTAGTTGGGGCATTTCAAAGTCCGATTGCCTCAAATTATTCTGCCGTTATTTCAGTTTCAAATAACACGGTCATAGCATCCCTTTGTTAAACAGGCGATGGCATAACCGCTAATTTTTTCTCAATAAAACTACAGGTCTTCTAACCAGTCCCACGCACTTACCTATACGCCATTGCATAAATACGATGCTTCTTTATATCTGATCCTCTCATTTGAGCTAAATAATTGTAATAGTCATTAATTCCGAATTCCAATATCGAATCACTAATTTTTTCAGGGGATCGTATGGTAAAAATTATTATTCATGTCATCCGTTCTTAGTAAAAGCACAGACATAAACCGACGAAATACGCAAGGCAGAAAGATACAGATATTAAACTTACGTTTCCGTGGCGGAACTTGTTTTGACTGTATGCAGTATAAATCCCTTTTATGTTTCATGAACAACACATCTTCAAAATTTCCAAGCCACGTCTGACAGGAAAATGGAAATGTAATAGCTTCAGCCCGGCACATGAAATTTGGCGACACCCCTTCCACCGTTCTCCACAATCAAGATACGACAGCAAACTTTTACGTAGAGAAAACTGTTTCATTGATGCGCGTAATTTATCATTTATTTGATACTTACGTCCAGAAGCTAATTATTCAGTGATACAATATATAACTTCAGTCATATTCAGTTTGAGTGTTGTATTGTGAATTTCAAACTAACTGAATCTTGGCAGTAGTAACACGTAATGGTGAAAAAACCAGACTCAGTTGATGGTGGACGTAAATGCAATTACTAATGAAGGTCCTTAACATGAAAGATATTCCAAACCACTCGTAGATATTTTGCTACATACATAGGTTCAAAATTTTCTTTGTCGAATTTTATTTCGATTCTGACGTATGATGAAGACAGGCGAATTTAATTCAATGACTGCGGAAGACAATGCCGATTTGCCAATAGGCGATGTAATCGAGACAGATAATATGGTTGAACAAAATGCTACACAAATTCTCCCTTCAGCACCTGAAGCAGTGCTAAGTTCTGAAGAGAAAGAAATGGGATTTTTGAACAGTAATCTCATGCACGCACAAATCCATGCCGAAAGTGAACAGAATTTAGGCAATACCTTGGTGGACATGTGCCTTGTACTCACAGTGCACAAATTACACAGCCCCCACAAACCGATATAATGGCATACTTGCAGCATTTGTTGGAGGAATTACAAGCAGATATAAATAGAAGTTAACGACTTTAACAATTGTGCAAACCATTTTAGATTTGAAATTCAATCACTTAAAATTCGAATTGAAAACCGATCTAGCTACCCTGATCGATAAAAAGTTAGATGAAAGAACAGAAGATCTTGCCGCAAAGCAACATTCAGACGATATCCGTACACGATTACAGATGGACTCGGGTGACATAGATGCGCTAAATACAAATTTTTGATAATCAGTCTTCGCAATGTACCATCGTAGATAAAGAAATTACACGGTTACAAACTGTATTTGGGGATCTCCCAGCAAAAGTACACAAACTTAATGAAAATCAGGATAAGCTAAGAAATGTTGTGAAAAATACGGAAACCCTTGTGGAAAATGTTGCTAGCGAACAGTATAGTCACCTAAAACAACAGATTAGTGCGCATTGTCGAACTATCACAGACAGTTACACTGAGTGGCGCGAAAGAAAAAAAACCGAAGTTGCGGAAAAGGTGAAGCAAGATTTGAATAAAACAGTCACGGAAAACGTCACAAAAATCGCAGGAATACCTGACAGTGCCAGTGAAAATTTGCAAAAGGAATAGTCTCAGGTCAGAGATGAATTACAAAAAGATTCACCCAAATGGCGCGATGAAGTACCTACGCGGGTTAATACAATACACAACGAACTGTCGGCGGCTGTGGAATATACGTCTGATGCGTCACGTAAAAGTGGCCAAACATTTGGCAATAGTCAAAATCGCGAGGGGTATCCGTCAGATTCTAGTGAAGAGGCGGACACAAATGACGTCTCTCTTCCAAGCAAATATTACAAAACGGACACAGACTCAACACCTTCTACGTTATTACTGGAGGAAAGTTTGATAAAGCGTTGGTAATTCAAAGCTGCTACACAGAGAAACGAACTCCAAATCCTCTGGTTTTCATTAAATGTTTCGCGGGATGTTAACCCCTTCTTCCCTCCACCCCCCACCCACACCTCGCCGACAGAGCATCAAAAGATTTTGTTCGTGGTAATAGACGTCCTGGATGATGGAGTCATAGGGGCAATTAAAACGGCTGAAACAAATGAAATATATGCGTAATCTGAAAAGCTGTTTTTAAAGAAATACTGGTCCACATCCATGCAGGAGGGCCTAAGGAAAGTGGTTTTCAATCCAGAACCCTTTAATGCCAGACAGGACAGCCTCTGGCGGTACTTCGAAAAATACCTGAGCAAAACACAATATTGGGACAAACCCGTTTCACATAAAGACGTTATAAGGGTGCTTAGAGGGAAGTTACCGGAAACATACGTAAGGATTTGGTGTACACTTCCAAAGACGGCCTGAATCAATTTCTGGCCATCTTTGATACTACTGATCTGATACGCGAGGATGTGAGAGCCAATTATAATCAAAATAACATGAATAATGAGGCGTGGTATGGCCACAATAACGGCGGGCTGGCAAGGGCGCTGGGTGCACAGTCCGTGACGTCAACGCCCACGTCACCAAGCTATGACGGTTAGCCTGCCGATCAACGCCGCAGAGTAACTGTAAAAACAAAGGGAAGTTTAAGAATAGAAACCACCCCGGGTATCAAGGCAAACTTAAAGTACTGGAAGAGGCCTAACCAAAACGTGAACAACTATTCTGTAAGACAATAGTAACAATAATCCGAAAAGCAGTCATAAGCCGGGCTTGTCAATTGACTATGTTAACTGGGTACCATTTGCACAACAAGGGCATTCCGTAAATATAGTGGAGGTTACAAATGAGCATACTCAACCCGACGTGCATTCTGTGTCGACAAACGAGAACCGACCACAGTAAGTTCTCAAATGTCGGTCGTAACACGGTCTGGCGGCACAGAACAAGTAAAAGCAAACCTCATCAGATACGGTGGTGGTGTTGACATCAGGGACGAAATCATACAGTAGTCGCACACGTGCCAAAATAAGATACAAATGGCAGTACAGGCTAAAATGAAAGGAATTTTATGCAAAATACGTACCACTATAGTCCTCAACACATCCGCGACTGCAAATTGAATCCCACAAACATTTCCCAAAGAACAAAAGAAGCTACAAACATTTATATGCTCTCAGTACAAGGCTGCAAAGTCTCTGGTGCTATTGGTTTAAAAGCTGTATTAGAGAAATGGCAGACACAGGTGGACATAAGAACAGGACAAGGAGTTATATTGTGCTCGTTCTTAGTAATAAGCGGTCTCACTGTGTAGTGCCTCCTCACCATTCATTATTTAGTGAAAATATCCCACTGATCGACATTTTACACAGGAAAATTCCTTCTGGTGCACGACGGTAAACAAATAAAGTTGATTTATTGCAACTGCCTGAAATACGAGGTAAGATTTATATGTAAATTGAAGGTGGACGAGGAAAGAAAGGAAATGAAATGAAATGGATTACTAATGTCAGATGGATTGAAACATCACCTGGAAGAATCAGAGACAAGCGTTAATGTGTACCGGACCGTGATTTGAACCCGGGACCTCCTGCTTACTGGATAGGCGTGTTAACCACCGCGCCATCCAGGACACAGTGTTATCGCAGCTGCGTGGGCTATCTCGGCAAGCCCTCACGGCCGAGCTACGCTCCCACAGAGCGCCGCCTATCTGCAGTCCCTGTCAAATTATTCTATTCTCGCTACTTTGCGATTTCCGCAGGAAGTCCGACGTACTTTTCCACTCACACTGAAAAAAGTGGATCCACTAGGCAAATCAATTAAATGAATGCGTCGTGTCTGTTCTTCCGGGCATAAACATATAATGTACCACACCTGCAGTTTCCCCATGATGCTTGTTCTTTTGGACATCTCTGGAAGAACAAACACCACGTATTCATATAACCGATTCGTCTAGATGGCACATGGACCGGCCTTCTTCAGTGCGGATGATCAAGTTACGTCGTAACTCCTGTGGGAATCTCACAGTAGCGAGTATTGAGGAAATGAACAGAGAATACGGGTAGGTGTCTCTTGGTGTGATGGTCGGTAGGTCGTGAGGGGTGGTGAGATAGTCCTCGAAGTTTGAGTGACAACGTGTTCCGGATGTCACAGTGGTCAACGTCCCTCACCAGTAAGCAGTTGACTTTGGGTTCGAATCCCAGTGAGGTACATATTTTCATTCTTAGCCACCATTTCTGCGAAATGCAGCTGACATCAGTAATCTCATCCCTCTCCTTTCCTTTCCTCTCCCCCCCCCCCTCCCCGCCCCATCCACCTTCAATTTACATTTAATGTATCACAGCTCAAGACTCCGTGTGATGTCTCTTCTTTCGGAGATGTTACTTTGCGAAAATTTTGTATATATGAACACAATTTTAATTTAATCCAATATGAGGCGATGTTCTGCACGTTAGCTAAGTTTGAATAGTTATTAATGACTTAGCGATAGACATAAATTTGAAATACGAAACATGAAATGTGAGCACGTTTTTACGCTTTTTGAACGAAGCTTGTGCATTTGTCCCCGGCGCACATCCTTTAAGGAAAGAAGCATAAAACTGGTTGTCTTATCGTTAAATAGGTTTACACCTCAACTTCCGTAGGATCAAATTTAGTAGTAAGTCTCCAAGGTCACGGAACGCGACAGTACATGAAATTACAACATAAAATTAATAACAGACAAAAATAAAATATTTATGAAGGCGGGAAAAGTCAAGCCATAAGTTTAAGTAATCGCAATCAATAAAACAACAAGAATCAGATTAATTTTTCAAGGAACTCCTCGACAAAAGGAGTGACCAAGGAGGAAACTCTTCAGTTTCGATTTGAAAGCTCGTGGATTACTGCAAAGATTTTTGAATTCTGGTGGTAGCTTGTTGAAAATGAATGGAGCAGTATACCGAACACATTTCTGCACAACATTTAAGGAAGTTCAGTCCAACTTGCAGGTTTGATTTCTGCCGAGTATTAACTGAGTGAAAGCTGATTATTCTTGGGAATAAGCTAAAACTGTTAACAAGAAATGACAGTAAGGAATATATATATATATATATATATATATATATATATATATATATATATATATATGCCTATTTCAAAATACCTAGACTCGTAACAGATGTCGATTAGAGGTTCGTTAACTTGCACACTTATTGCCCGAACCGCCCGTTTTTGAACCAAAAATATCCTCTTAGAATCGGAAAATGTAATACCATCCGACATAAGCGAATGAAAATAAGCAAAGCAGATTAATTTTCGTGTCGAACGATCACTCACTTCAGATACCGTTCGAATAGTAAAAGTAGCAGTCTTAAGTCATTGAACAAGTTCCTGAACGTGGGCTTCATACGATGATTGTTCAGCTTGACTAATCATATGCTCATTCTGTGAAATTAAAACGTCAGGTGTTGTTGAATTGTGCGTTAGAAACTGTAAAAACTGAGTCTTATTGTGATCTTGTGTAAGTTTACTTTCTGCAAGCCATGAACTTATGTCATGAACTGCACTATTTGAAACCGAGCCAATGTTACACGCAAGATCCTTACTACCAAGCTAGTGTCTTCATCAAACAGAAATATTTTAGAGTTACCTGTAATACTAGAGGGCACACCATTTATATAAGTAACAGGCATGGTCCCAACACTGATCCCTGGGGCACAATCCCACTTGACCATACCCCACTCAGACCCCACATCACAGCCATTCTCAACACTGTGAATAATGACCTTTTGCTGTCTGTTGCTAAAGTAAAAGGTGAACTAATCGTGACCTACCCCCTGTATTCTGTAATGGTCTTACTTCTGGAGCAATATTTTGTGATCAACACAAACGCCTTAGTTAAATCAAAAAGTAAGTCTAGTGTTCGAAATCTTTTCTTTAACCATCCAGTGCCTCACAGAGAAAAGTGAACATAGCATTTTCAGTTGTTAAATGACTGCTAAAGCCGAACTGTACATTTGATAGCAAACCGTGTGGTGTAAAATAATCAGTTATCCTTACATACACAGCCATTTCAATAACTTTATCAAACACTGATGGCATAGATATAGGTCTAGAATTGTCCACATTATTTCTATCTCCCTTTTTTAAATCGATTTTACTACTAAGTACTTTAATCGTTCGAGAAACGGATCATTCCTAAAGGAAAAATTAAAAATATGGCTAAATACGGGGCTAACATGTGCAGCACAATACTTTAATATTCTGCTAGGCACTCATTCGTACGTATTAGAGTCCTTAGTCTTCAGTAATTTATTTATTGACTCAATCTCTCCCTTGTTTGTATCACAGAGGAGTACTTCAGACATCAGTCTCAGAAAGGCATTTGCCTAGTGCCTTGTATGATTCCCTGTAGAAACAAATTTTTTATTTAATTCACCAGCAATGCTCAGAAAATTATTGTTAAAAACTGTACATATATCTGATTTATCAGTAACAGAAATATTTCTGGTACGAACTTTCATATCGTCGACCTTGTGCTGCTGACCAGACACTTCCCTCAAAACTGGCTATATGGTTTAATTTTATCCTGTGAATTAGCTATTCCATTTGCATACCACATACTCTTTGCCTTCCTAATAACATTTTTAAGCACCTTACAGTATTGTTAGTAATGGGTTACTGTAGCTTGACTGTGACTACTTCTAACATTTTGATATAATTCCCCCTTTGTTCTACATACCCTTATCACGCTAGTCAGCCACCTGGGCTGCCTTTTACTGCTAGCACCCAGTGTAGAACGTTCTAATGGAAAGCAACTCTCGAAGAGCATGGGAAATGTGTTTAGGAAAGAATTATATTTTTCATCTATGTTATCGGCACTTTCCTTGACGAGGTTTAAGAAACTCTCTATTTCTGCTGGATTAACTTTCCTACATAGCTCGTAATAATACGTGACATTTGTTTGAATACAAAAGCCTTTTAGGGTTATAATTGGTGCAAAATGGTCTGAAAGGCCATTCACCCTTTTACTAACAGCCCGCATCTCGTGGTCGTGCGGTAGCGTTCTCGCTTCCCACGCCCGGGTTCCCGGGTTCGATTCCCGGCGGGGTCAGGGATTTTCTCTACCTCGTGATGGCTGGGTGTTGTGTGCTGTCCTTAGGTTAGTTAGGTTTAAGTAGTTCTAAGTTCTAGGGGACTTATGACCACAGCAGTTGAGTCCCATAGTGCTCAGAGCCATTTTGAACCTTTTACTAACAGAATGCCAGTCTAGTAATGAAGAATGAATAGAAATATTGTTTGTGGCTGTGCTACTGTTCCCCTGCACCCTAGTTGGAAAAAACACGGTCTGCATCAGATCATATGAATTAAGGAGATCTATCAACATCCTTTTTCTTGCACCATCATATAGAAAATTTATATTGGGGTCACCACATATAATTAGTTTCTGGTACTTCCTATAAAGTGAATCAAGAAAGCTCTCTAGCTTGAGTGGAAATGCTCTAAATCAGAGTTATGGGACCTATAAACAATAACAATTAGAAGTTTAGTTTCACTAAATTCAACTTCCCCTGCACAACATTAAAATATCTGTTCAGTGCAGTACATGATACATCTATGGACTGAAATGGAATACTGTTTCTTACATACATGGCCACTCCCCCATCTCCAAGGAACTCCTTAAAAACAGCCAGCTAATCGGTATCTTGTTAAAGGAAGCCTCTCAATTGTCAAATTATTTAAGTGTGCTCTGATATACCAGTAACTTTCTATAAGCTGTTCACTAACATTATCTCTAATACCTCTTATATATTGATGAAATATTCTAACTCCTTCTCTACATGGAAACATGACTTCCTCTGAAGGCGAGCCCTTAGTTACAGGGACTTCCTTTACGCAGGTATACCTATCACCTGACTTCAGTCTAGAAAAGGTGCAGCTCTAACACCAACTACTACAGGAATTTTTCCATGAGTGATTAAACCACCTCCGACTACACTATCGCCTCTAAGCATCGTCAGTCTCTCCTTCCCATACCTACTGAGGTGCCTAGTGAAACCCGATCTATTGATAGACTCAACTGGTGCCACTGCAATGTAACCCATGACCTCTGTCATCAGTGCCTTCTCCAGTCCCTTGTTAACTCGCCCTACAGCCGCATTAAGATGAGACCGATCATGTTGCACGAAATGCACATTAGTGCCACCTGTTTGAGTAGCTATCTTTACCAGGTCATCACCTACATCGTATTCCCCGCCCCTATCAAGGCTGTTCCCTGCTCCACCTACTATCACTACCTGATCTTCCTTTGAGAAGTTCCTACATAACTCTCCTATGCTGTCAATCACCTGAGCCAACCCTGCACTAAGCTTCACAATGCTGGTGACCTGGCACCTACTCCCCAACACTTCCTGCAACTGCTGGCCCACATCTCTACCGTGCGAACTACCTAGTAGCAGAACCTTCTTGAGCCGTGGCGAGCTGGCGCCAGTATTATTTTGTTTATGTATCGGTGAGATCGAATGTGGTTTAGCTAAGCTATCTTTGCTTTTCGCTTGTCTTATCTTCCGGGTTGGTGGGCGAAGCTAGTTGGTTGTTAGCCTTCAATGGGTAACCCTCGAGATCTCGTGACATTCGCTGTGAGACGAGTGTCAACGGTTGCCGTTGCAAGTTGTGGTGTAAAATTGGTTGAGACTTTTGGCGACATGGACAACTTGGAGATACAAGTTCTGTGACTTTGCTGAGAACAAAATCCCAAGAGAATCTGTAGAACCCGCTCCCTCATATTGTGTACGTGATGTGGAGTAAGTGGTCGTAATTGTATTTTGTAGACCGACGCACTTAGAGCCATGTAAACTTTATTATTGTAGCGAGACTTTCATAGTCGAAGATGGTGTGAAAGAGTTCAGTTGGCCTACTTAAATGGTGGCTCTTATTTGAAAGTTTTCTCAGAAATTTTAATAGTGCCCTGTGCCTCTTGTAATCAAATGATTTCATGTTGGCGTTTTCAAAGATTGAACTCTATTAATACAGTCGTCCATGAGTAAAATACTTAAGGTCAAAGTTGCGATTTTGTCAGTAGTGTAACGTGTTCATTTACAGGTTTACCCAAATATCGAGTCAAAGGTTCTGCCGAGTGTTTCGATGTTTCACAGTAATTGGAATGTCTTTGTGATTCGGGCAGAAACTTTTGATTGTGCTAGCGCCTTGGTGGGGAGTGAAATGTCGTCCGAGGTCTAGGCCTGGCAGTATTTAAGAACCTGACCACTACCGGGAGCTGTTCACATATCGCCTTGCAAAGCTTGGTATATATCTTCCTTCTGCCAGGGTGGATTATGCTGGTAGATATATAAAATATATTGTATGTTACCTGTTCGTGTATGAACTGTTTCCTAAAATATTGCGGATTGACAACTGGCTAAAACTTAAGCCGCATGCTATCCGCTGAGTCCCTTGTGCAGCTCTTTCTAGTAATTATTTTATTAACATATCTAAGCACGTGAACATTTATTTTTAAAGGTTACTGTTTCTGCTGTAGTTTTCTTTATTCAAGTGGTTCTATCATGTTATGTAATTGGATCTTAGCTTGGCACTAGTGTTCAAGTGTCATTAAGTCATCCTTTACTGATAATTCTTTGTATTATATGTATTTTGAGCGAAATCCTTTATAAGAGTTTGAATTTCTAAAGTTTGTCAGTTATTCTGCTTTCTTAATAAGGGGCTGTTTATTTGAGTACCGAGTAAGTTGGGTTTCTAATTGTATTTGCAAAGCTTTATCTAGTGGCTTGTACACAATTTGTAATTGTCAGGTTCCCTAAAAGGCGTAATGTCAATAAATTGTCTTAATTATAAACTGTGACTACCAACCATGACTCCATCCGCTTCCTCTTTAATGGTCTTTAAGATATGGTGTGTAAGTGTGGTACGATTAAGGAAATCACGTACCACTTCTTCTTTCTGACGTAAGCCTTCTGACTGCATTCTGCCAACAGGCTTGTCAAAGAGGGTGGAAGAGCGGCTCAGGGCACTCTCTTGTCCTTGTCGTGGGAAACTCCTCCTAGAGGCGGAAGAATCAGCAGTGATCAAGGGCATAAGGATGCTGAAGACAATGGAAACCACTGCATTAAAGACACATAATGTGCCTCCACAAAACATGTGGCCTATAACTGAAAAAGTGTCATGATGGTATCTCCTGTGGCAAAAAATTCCGGAATAGTCTCCTTTGGGATCTCCGAAACGGGACTGCCAAGGGGGAGGTGACCATGAGAAAAAGACTGAATAATCAAAGAAAGGATAACGTTCTACTACTCAGGGCGTGCAATGTCAAAAGCTTTAATGTGTTAGGTAAAAGATAGAAAAAATGAAAAGGGAAATGCAAAGACTTAGTCTAGATATAGTAGGGGTCAGTGAAGTGAAATGGAAAGAAGACAAGGATTTCTCGTCAGACGACTATACGGTAATATCATCAATACCAGAAAATGGTATAACGCGAATAGGATTTATTACGAATAGCAGGTTAGGGCAGAGAGTGTGTTACAGTAAGCCGGCCGTTGTGACCGCGTGGTTCTAGACACTTCAGTCTGGAACCGCACTGCTGCTGCGGTCGCAGGTTCAAATCCTGCCTCGAGCATGGATGTGTGTAATGTCCTTAGGTTAGTTAGGTTTAAAGAGTTCTAAGTCTAGGGGACTGATGACCTCAGATGTTAAGTCCCATAGTGCTCAGAGCCCTTTCTTGTGTTACAGTGAATAATTCAGCGATAGGGTCGTTCTTGTCAGAATCGACAACAAATCAACACTGACAACGATAGTTCAGGTATACATGTCGAAGTCGCAAGCTGCAGATGAAGACATAGAGAAACTATGTGAGGATATTGAAAAGGTAGTACCGTACGTAAACGGAGATGATATCCAAGAGTCATGGGGGATTTCAATGCAGTGGTAGGAGTAGGATTAGAAGAAAAGGTTACAGGAGAATATAGGCTTGGGACAAGGAATGACAGAAGAGAAAGAGTAATTCAGTCCTGTAATAAATTTCAGCTAATAATAGTGAATACTCTGTTCAAGAGTCACAAGAGGAGGAGATATATTTGGAAAAGACTTGCTAATACGGGAAGATTTCAGTTAAATTACATCATGGCGAGACATGGATTCCGAAATCAGATACGGATTGTAAGGCATATCCAGGAGCAGATATAGACTCAGATCACGACACAGTAGTGATGAAGAGTGGACTGAAGTTCAAGTGAAGAGTGAGGAAGAATTAACATGCAAAGAAGTGAAATACAGAAACTGTAATGGAAGATGAGACACAGATGAAGTTCTCTATGGCTATAGATACAGCAATAAGGAATAGTTTAATGGGCAGAACAGTTGAAGAGGAATGGACATCTCTAAAAAGTGCTATCACAGAAGTTGTAATGAAAAACGTAGGTGCAAAGGAAATAACTGCAAGGAAAGCATGGGTAACAGAAGAAATACTGCACTTGAACGATGAAAGGAGGAAGTACAAACGTGTTCAGGGAAATTCAGGAATACAGAAATACAAGTCGCTGAGGAATGAAATCAATAGGAACTGCAGAGCAGCTAAGACCAAATGGCTGCATTAAAACGTGAAGCAATCTAAAGAGATATAACTGTCGGAAGATCTGACCCAGCATACAGGAAATCAAAACGACCTTGGTGACAGAAAAAGCAAGGGTGGTAACATTAAGGGTGAAACGGAAATTCCACTATTACATGCAGAAGAGAGAGCGGATAGATCGAAAGAGTACATTGCAGGCCTCTATGAGGGGGAAGATAGTCTGATGTGATATACGAAGAAACAGGAGTCGATTTAGAAGAAATAGGGGATCCAGTATTAGAACTAGAATCTAAGAGAGCTTCGGAGGACTTAAGATCAAAAAAAGGCAGAATGGATGGATAACATTCCATCAGAATTTCTAAATTATTGGGAGAAGTGGCAAGAAAATGACTATTCACGATCAGACTTTCGGAAAAATATTATCCACAGAATTCCGAAGACTACAAGAGCTGACAAATGCGGAAATTATCGAGCAGTCAGCTTAACAAGCTTATGCATCCACATTGCTGACAAGAACAATACACAGAAGAATGAAAAAGAAAATGGGTATGAGCTTGGTGACGATCAGTTTGGCTTTAGAAAAGGTAAAGGAACGAGAGAGGCAATTCTGACATTGCGGCTGACAATAGAAGCAACACTAAACAGAAATCAGGACACGATCATAGGATCTGCCGACCTGCAAAAAGCGTAGAACGGTGTTAGATTTTCCAAATTCTAGGAAAAATAGGGGTAGGCTATAGGGAGAGATGAGTAATATACAATATGTACAAGAGCCAAGAGAAAATAATAAGAGTAGACGATCAAGAACAAACCGCTCGGATTAAAAAGGGTGTAAGACAGGGTTGTAGTCTTTCCCCCCCATTGTTCAATTTGTACATCGAAGAAGCAATTATGAAACTGAAAGAATGGCTCAGGAATGCAAGGTGAAAGGATATCAATGTTACGATCCGCTGATGACACTGAGGTCCTGAGTGAAAGCGAAGAAGAATTACATGATGTACTGAATGAAATGAACAACCTAATGAGTACAGAACATGGTTGGAGAGTAAATCGAATAAAGATGAAAGTAAGGAGAAGTAGCATAAATGAGAAAAACATGAAATTTAACATCACAATTGGTCACGAAGTAGACGAAGTTAACAAATTCTACTAGCTAGGTAGCAAAGTAATCAGTGACGGACGAACTGAGGAGGACATCAAAATCAGACTAGCCCTCTCAAACAGGACATTCCGGTCCAAGAGAAGTCTACTAGTATCAAACTTAGGCATTACTTTGAGAAAGAAATTTGTGGTAATGTACGTTTGGAGCACAGCATTGTATGCTAGAAAAACATGGACTGAGGGAAAACCGGAACAAAAGAAAATTGAAGCATTTGAGATGTGGTGTTACAGGCGAGTGTTGAAAATTAGGTGGACTGATAAGGTAGGGAATGAGGAGAGTTTGGGAGGAATCGCAGATATGTATGGAAAATACTGACAAGGAGAAGGGACAGGAGGACAGGACATCTGTTAATACGTCAGGGAATTACTGCCATGGCACTAGATGGAGCTGTAGAGGGCAAAAACTGCAGAGGAAGACAGAGTTTGGAATACATACAACAAATAATTTGGGACGAAGGTTACGAGTGCTACTCTGAGATGAAGAGGTTGACACAGGAGAGGAATTCATGGCTGGCCGCATCAAACCAGTCAGAAGATTGATGACCCAAAAAAAATGATAACCGATGTATATAGACAAGTAATTATGAAAGTAATGAGATTAATAACAATCGTACACTTAACGCAGTGGGTCCAACAGTGATGTAACTCATATCTTCAAGGGCGAAAAATACAATGTGCACCGTTTTCGAAAAAAGGCCGTATGGGCATGTACAAAAACTATGATCGTCTTATTTTGCTCCACACTACGACATATTCTAAGCCTATCACAAACTGAAAATTATTTCGAGCAGTTACTTCATGAGTCCACGAGAATAGTAAATGAAGGTGAAAACATACTTGATCTCTTAGCAACAAATAATCCTGAGTTAATAACCAGCATCAAAACCGATATAGGGATTTGTGAACACAGGGTTGTCGTAGCGAGACTGAATATTGTAATCCCCAAATCCTCTAAAAATAAGCGAAAAATATACCTATTCAAAAAAATCACATAAAAATTCACTTGAGGCCTTTCCTGAGAGACAATCTCCACTCATTCCAAATTAATAATACAAGTGTAGACCAGATGTGGCTTAGATTCAAAAAAATAGTATCGGCAGCAATTGAGAGGTTTATAGCAAATAAACTAACAAACGACGGAGCTGATCTTCCTTGGTACACAAAACGGGTTAGAACACTGTTGCAGAAACAACGAAACAAACATGCCAAATTTAAACAGACGCAAAATTCCCAAGATTGACGATACTTTACAGAAGCTCGAATCTTAGAACGGAGTTCAATGCGAGACGCCGATAACAGTTTCCACAACGAAACTTTGTCTCGAAACCTGGCAGAAAATCCAACGAGATTCTGGTCGTATGTGAAGTATGTTAGCGGCAAGAAACAATGACTGCCTTCTCTGCGCGATAAAAATGGAGATACTATCGAAGACAGTGCTGCCAAAGCAGATTTACTAAACACAGCCTTCCGAAATGCCTTCACAAAAGAAGATGAAGTAAATATTCCAGAATTCGAATCGAGAACAGCTGCCAATATGAGTAACGCAGAAGCAAATATCCTCGGAGTATTGAAGCAACTTAAATCACTTAATAAAAGCTAGTTTTCTTTCCAAACTGTATACCAATTAGGCTCCTTTCGGAGTATGCTGATGCATTAGCTCCATGCTGAACAATAATATACAACCGTTCGCTCGAAGAAAGCTCCGTACTCAAAGTCTGGAAAGTTGCACAGGTCACACCAATATTCAAGAAAGGTAGTAGGATTAATCCACTAAATTACAGGCCCAAATCGTTAACGTCAGTATGCAGCAGGATTTTGGAACGTATATTGTATTCGATCATTATGAATTACCTCTAAGGAAACGGTCTATTGACACACAGTCAACATGGGTTTAGAAAACATCGTTCCTGTGAAACACAACTACCTCTTTACAGTGCTAAGTCCTATTGACAAGGGATTTTAGATCGATTCCGTATTCCTGGATTTCCAGTAGGCTTTTGACACTCTGCCATACAAGCGGCTCGTAGTAAAATTGCGTGCTTATGGAATATCGTCTCAGTTATGTGACTGGATTTGCGATTTCCTGTCAGAGAGGTCACAGTTAGTAGTAATTGACGGAAAGTCATCGAGTAAAACAGAAGTGATTTCAGGCGTTCCCCATGGTAGTATTATAGGCCAATTGCTGTTCCGTATCTATATATACGATTTGGAAGACAATCTGAGCAGCCGTCTTCGGTTGTTTGCAGATGACGCTGTCGTTTATCGACTAATCATGTCATCAGAAGATCAAAACAAACTGCAAAACGATTTAGAAAAAATATGTGAATAGTGCGAAAAGTGGCACTTGACGCTAGATAACGAAAAGTGTAAGGTCATCCACATGAGTACTAAAAGGAACTTGTTAAATTTCGGTTACACGATAAATCAGTCTAATTTAAAAGCCGTAAATTCAACTAAATACCTAGGTGTTACAATTACGAAAACTTAAATTGGAAAGAACACATAGAAAATGTTGTGGGGAAGGCTAACCAGAGGCTGCGTTTTATTGGCAGGACACTTAGAAAATGTAACAGACCTACTAGGAAGACTGCCTACACGACACTTGTCAGTCCACTTTTAGAATACTGCTGCGCGGTGTGGGATCCTTACCAGGTAGGACTGACGGTTTACATCGAAATATTTCAAAGAAAGGCAGCACGTTTTGTGTTATCGCGAAATATGGGAGAGGGTGTCACAGAAATGATGCAGGATTTGGGCTGGAAATCATTAAAAGAAAGGTTTTTTTAGTTCCGACGGAATCTTCTCACGAAATTCCAATCACCAACTTTCTCCTCCTAATGATAACATTTTGTTGACACCGACCTACATAGGGCGGAATGATCACCACGATAAAATAAGGGAAATCAGAGCTCGTACGGAAAGATATGGGTGTTCATTCTTTCCGCGCGCTATACGAGATATGAATAATAGAGAATTGTGAAGGTGGTTCGATGAACCCTCTGCCAGGCACTTAAATGTGATTTGCAGAGTATCCATGTAGATGTAGATGTAGTTGTAGAATTGTATCCCTTGGGCAGGTTTACTTATGAGATGGTCAGTTATGACTCCAGTTCCACCAGTGATGAAGAATACAAAGGTCTGCTACGAATTCCAGCGCAGAACACAGGGCGTGTGCCGCAAGTCAGCCTTTAAAGTTAATTTGCTAAGAAAAATTCAAATTGAGTGGAAATTTATTATGGAGTTACACGTTGTGCTAACATTTAAAAAATTTAGATATTCTGTAGCTTAATGATTAATTACGTTTATGCTGTAAGACCAGAGGCGATGGCTGAACGATTTGCATTGTACTTTCACTTCACTTAAGTCCGTAATTACGCTCTTGAGCCTACATAGCAGCTTTTTAACAGAGTTGCCATTGAACAACTTAGATTGTTTGCCATCTCTCAAACAAATGTACAAATGAGTGTGAAATCTTATGGGACTTAACTGCTAAGGTCATCAGTCCTTCCGCTTACACACTACATAACCGAAATTATCCTAAGGACAAACACACACACCCATGTCCTAGGGAGGACTCGAACCTCCGCCGAGACCAGCCGCACAGTCCATGACTGCAGTGCTTCAGACCGCTCGGCTAATCCCGCGCGGCTGCCATCTCTCACACCCGTACTCGAAATGTACGGGTTTGAAATATATATATAAGAAAGCTTTTGAATTTTATCAGTATTTTCTCCACATCTTTGTCCTAAGTTGGATATTTATTGATGACTGCAGAGGTATTCTGCTTTTTCAATCCCGTCGCCCTTTCTAAGCAAAAAGAGACTTAGATATGCTTTTAACATTACTTAAAACACGTGTGTCCGCCACGATATCTGAGTGGATGGCGCCGGCACGGTAGCTCAGCGTTTTCGGTCAGACAGCTGGTAGGCCTCTGTAATAAAAAATTGAGTAGATCAACAGACGAACTAGAACGGTTGTCATGTGGCGTTCTTTGAGCTTTCTGCATGTACTCCGTTAATCCTATCTGGTAAGGATCTCGTTCCGCGCAACAGTACTCCAAAAGAGGACGGACAAGTGTAGTGTAGGTATCTTATAATTGTTCTGCCAATATATCACTGTATTTGGTTCGCCTTCCCCATATCTTTTTATCAGTCTTCTTTCGAACTTAAGTTGCTAATAATTGTAATTTCTAGGTATTTAGTTGAATTTACGGTCTTTACATTTGATTGATTTATCGTGTCACTGAAGTTTAACGGATTCCTTTTAGCACTCGTGTGGACTACCTCATATTTTTCATTATTTATGGTCAACGGATAATTTTCACACCATGCAGATATTTCCTAAATCGTTCGCGGATTCGGTTTGATCTTCTGATGCGTTTACTAGACGCTAAACTTCAGCATCATCTGCAAACAACCTATGACGGAAGCTCATATTGTCTCCTAAATCAAAAAATGGTTCAAATGGCTCTGAGCACTATGCGACTCAACTGCTGAGGTCATCAGTCGCCTAGAACTTAGAACTAATTAAACCTAAATAACCTAAGGACACCACACACATCCATGCCCGAGGCAGGATTCGAACCTGCGACCGTAGCGGTCACGCGGTTCCAGTCTGAAGCGCCTTTAACCGCACGGCCACACCGGTGGGCCCTCCTAAATCGTTTATGTAGATAAGGAACGGCAGTGGACCAACAACACTACCTTGGGGAGCGTCAGGAATCTCTTCTGTTTTACTCGATAACTTTCCGTCAGTTACTACGAACTGTGACCTCTCTGAAAGAAAATCACGGCTCCAGTCGCAAACCTGAAACAGTTTCCTCTAGCAGGCAATTTGATTTCAAACCGCTTGTGAGGTACAGTGTCAAAAACCCTCCGGAAATGTAGAAATACGGAATCAGTTTGTGCTCAGCCATGTCTCCGCAATATCCTTTCTTCCAGGTGCGCTAGTTCTGCAAGGTTCGCAGAAGAGCTTCTGTGAAGTTTGGAAGGTAGGAGCTTAGGTACCGGCAGAAGTGAAGCCGTGAGGACGGGGTCCCGTGTACTGGTTGTGTAGCTCAGTCGGTAGAGCACTTGGCCGCGAAAAGTAAAGGTCACGAGTTTCGGCCCAGCGCTCCGTTTTAATCTGCCAGGAAGTTTTGGTTTGAAATCCCTTGCCAATGGCACTCAACACTTCGTGGGAGTAAGGAGCTAGTTGGTTTCATAAGAAAGATGTTTTCTAAATCCGTGTTGACTGTGTGTCAACACACCATTCTCTTCGAGGTAATTCATAATGTCCCAGCACAACATATGTTCCAAACTGCTGCTGCTTACAAACGTTAATGATATAGGTCTGTAATTTTGTGGATTACTCCTGTTGCCTTTCCTGAATATTGGTGTGACGTGTGCAGTTTGCCAGTCAATGAGTACGGATCTTTCGTTGAGCGAGCGGTTGTATACAATTGTTACCTCTTTATGGTTGTTACATCATTAAATCCTTGTAGCATTCTCTCTATGTTACTCAGAACTATACCGCATTTATAGCAGTGTGCTATTGTGGGCAACAGATAACCAGAGGTAAACATGGTGCCTCGACGTTTAGAGTGTACGGCAGGACGCGATAAACCTTAACCCTGCTTCCAGACTCCGTCGTCCTACATCTGTCGGGGCCGCCGCTATCGGATTCGACGTGGCTCGGGCGCTGATTAATTGCAACGAGTACTGCTGTGTCCCGTCTCTCTCTCATTGGCACGCACACACACACACACACACATGCACCCACGCACCCACGCACACACGTCAAGTAGAGGCACACGTTCGCGCACACGCATGCACACGCACGCTCACACACACACATGCACACACACACGTTCACGCCGGAGGAGAGACAGACAGCCCGTGTACACGCTATCAGCGACGAGAGGAAAGAGGCCGTTGGCAGCCCTGGACTGACATCAGCGGGCCTGAAAGCCCGTGTCGGCGCGCTGCTGCCCATCTAACTCTGGCCACCCCGTCCCCCAGCGCCCCACCCCTTACTCCCGTACGCCGCGTGGCATGCATTTGTTTAATTAGCAAGGAGTGGAAGAGGGTCTGGCGAGCACGTGTGGCACCGCCCGTGCGACATTCTCTCCACTAGCTCACATGCCAACCAAACACACGAGTAATGATGTATGTGGCTGCAGGTAGCCTGTCGGCCGCTCTCGATGCGCCGTCGAGGTGGACGTGTTTGTCGCACGAAAGGCGAACACGTCAGCGTAATTCGTCATCTGGGTAGAATGTCAACTGCAGTACACTAGTTTGCCACTTACATAGTCACCGTGACGACAAAATTATTTTGGTGCTCACCATAGAGGTCTTCATTGCTCATACTGAAGTCTCGGGAGCCAAACATGTTTAAACGAGTGAGTATTAAAAGATTGTAGATAAAAGGGTAAATTGTTGCTCTAAACTACTCTTTTGAAACACCAAGAAAAAAAAACATTATCAATAACACTTCCAAAGCTTCCCATGACTTCATTTTAAGAAGTAAGTAAAGAATGGTTTAATAGAAAGTGGGTACAAAGGCTACAACTGATAACTACGGCTAGCTGGTAAATAAATAAATATGGATGTGCCACCGAAAGATCAGGATGGAGTGTGAAAGATTTATCACATTTTGAAACATGTATCACATGTTTTAAATGTCAGGTCCCCACGTTTCTGCTCTCACGTCACAATATAAAACCTGTTAAAATGTGGTATGCTGAAATACATACGCCAGAAACGCCACAAATTAGTCGTTTCTCTTCCTTTGGCGATACGTCATGGATCAGAGGACTATGAGCTACACGAAGTTGGGTCAGTCATTGCGCCGGCCAGTGTGGGTGAGTGGTTCAAGGCGCTTCAGTCTGGAACCGCGCAAGCGCTAAGGTTGAAGGTTTGAATCCTGCCTCGGGCATGGATGTGTGTGATGTCCTTAGGTTAGTTAGGTGTAAGTAGTTCTAAGTTCTAGGGGACTGATGACCTCAGAAGTTAAGTCCCATAGTACTCAGAGCCATTTGAACCTGCCTCGGGCATGGATGTCTCTGATGTCCTTAGGTTAGTTAGGTTTAAGTAGTTCTAAATCTAGGGGACTGATGACCTCAGATGTTAAGTCCCATAGTTCTCAGAGCCATTTCAACCATTTGTCAGTCACTGCCACTGCATCCCGCCTCTGTGACCAGAAGGACTGCAACAGTCAGATTGTTGGATTAACAGGTCCCACCTTGTTTTCCGACGCTTCCATATGCTCTGCCTGTCTATAACTTATGTTTGTCTGGCACAACAGCGAGGAAATAGCTTTTACAGAAATAGAACAAGTTTCTATCTCTCTAACAAGCCCCCTTGGCTTCGATATCAGAGACATCATTTTCTTGGATTCCTTGTCCTGGTCTCAAGCAGAATACTACTTCCTTTTCCCAGTTATGGATACGACTAAAGTACTTCTTTCTGTAGGGTACGTCATTGAAATCGCCAAGAAGGCACTGGGCGAATGAGAAAAATCTGTCTTCTGTCATGCCACACCTGCTCCATGTAGCATTCAGTTCGGTGCTGTGTTCCGTAAATTCGCTTGGTAGGCGAATTTTGAGGCCACATCCAGCGTAGATTACTGGGAAGCCGAGAGTTTACCCCCACTTAGACCCACCAGTGTACATTACAGTAAAATCGTGATGCTAATTTACAAGACGGGTAAAAAGTTATTTAAAAATTCAACCTGAACTGCATTTTTTCTTTAAAATTCGTCATTTCTAAAGTAACTCCGAGGCTCTGAAGAAACCAAGGTGATGATTTGCTTCACCCTTGACATAAAACGTTAATACATTCAAAGATTGAATTATCTCATTTTGAGAGTACTGAAGGGTGATCTGCTTTAATGGTTAAAAACCATTCAACCGCCAAGATTGTATAAAATATTTCTTTCCTTAAGATAACCTGTTTCAATAGACTTGGCTGTTCTATTCAGGTCTTAAAAATCTTTTTCCTGTAAAACACGTTCATTTTACGCTGAATGTCAAGCACAAGACGTCATGTGGATAAAAATCAGCACATTATGGTTTGTCATCGCTAAAATATTTAAAAAGGTATAGCACCCTGTGCAAGAGGCCATGTCCATATACGTTTTGCTCACAGATGCTTGTTACATCATACAAACACCGTACAAAATAGCACACATGTTTACATATGCTGGACACGAATAGGATGTCCAGAACATGCGACGTTTATTGATTTCCTCAACGCTATGTATCAGTCGGACTGGGGATGATGAGGCAAGCGGTAGAGCAGGTAGTGGTGGAAGTCATTAGGGGCCCATTACTGACTAGGCGTATATGTTAGGCTGGGATAAGTTTGCCTGTAAGCTAAGTTTCCTGAGCGACTGAATAATTTCTTTTGCGGCAGCCCCATCTCCGCAACTGAACTTGAGTATACAGGTGTTACGGTCTCGGTTGAGGTGTCCTTTATTTTGGAGTGAATTTCTGGTCCCTGGAGCAAAATACGTCACAGAGCTCAGTGACTACAGAGTAGAATAGTTTTTGTATTTTCCAAACAGGGAATTTTCCTTTTGACTTTGATCTCCTGAATTCTGAAGATAAACGATAGCCGTACCTCCACACAGCATGGATACCTTTGCGATTCTCATACAACAGTTGCGCTGCACAAGAATTCCCGTCTTCGTGTGCAGGTAAGTCACCTCAAGTCACAATATCACTGCATGCTGTCGCAGTGTGACTGGAAACCTGAAACTTCGAACAGCATATTACACAAGGAATATAAGGTCTCACCTTCAGGGGAATAAATTTTGCTGCAATGTTCGGAGATAACACTGGAGAACTGAAGGTCAGATTAAGTTAGTTATCTTTCTTAGTTCAATATTTGATTACTTTAATTGGATTCTGATATCGGTCACACAAGCGTAATTGCGTTCCTACCTAAGTCTTTCTACATCAATATACACTCATGTTAAAAAAAAAATAAAAAATAAAAGAAAAAACAGATCACCTTGAACTACTAGAGGTAGGACGTTCATATTCACAGGATATTTGCATCAGTATGTTCTACAGAAATGATTAGCGTTTCAGTTAACTTGATTCAATATGTGACCTGTTGCATAACAGACACAGGGTCCACCACTGGCCCTGAGAACTCGTTCCATGCGTAATGGCATCGACGCGACGGCGTCCTGTGGTATAGCCATCCATGCTGCATTCACGTAGTTCCAATGTTCATTTGTGGTGGCTGGCACTGAGTCACAGCGCAGCACCTATCATTTCACCACATTCCACACTTTTTCGATTGGCGACAAGTCTGGTAATCTGGAGAGCCACGGCGGAAGGCTGACATCCTGTGACACCAACAAGGCATGTGTTCGTGCATGGCGTCTGGAGTGTTGTGCAAAAGGGGTATGACTACGGGTCGCAGGATGTCATTCATGTAGATCACACTGGTCACAGTGCCCTGGAAACACACAATCTGCAACTAGTGCTTGACCCAATAGCACCCATCACCATAAGGCCGCCGGCCGGAGTGGCTGAGCGGTTCTAGGCGCTACAGTCGGGAAACACGCAACCGCTACGGTCGCAGGTTCGAAACCTGCCTCGGGCATGGATGTGTGTGATGTCCTTAGGTTAGTTAGGCTTAAGTAGTTCTACGTTCTAGGGGACTGATGGCCTCAGACGTTAAGTCTCATAGTGCTCAGAGTCATTTGAGCCATTTTTGAACCATAAGGCCTTGAGTTGGCGCTGTGTGCCTTGTGCGAATGCAGTCACTACGATCCGCTCTCCCTGTCTGCGGCGAACCAAAATGCGGCCATCATTTCCAATCAAACAAAACTTTGATTTGCCATTGGTGTCCCCACTGACGTCGCTCCATACACCATTGCCGCGAAGCGCGTTTCTACACTTTCACCAAACGTAGGTGGAGAAGTGGATGAAGCGCACATTAGCCATGCCGTAATAAACGGTGGCGGACTGTCACACCCGACAATGTACGATGCATTAGACTATTCCACT
This sequence comes from Schistocerca americana, assembly GCF_021461395.2. Taxonomy (NCBI): domain Eukaryota; kingdom Metazoa; phylum Arthropoda; class Insecta; order Orthoptera; family Acrididae; genus Schistocerca; species Schistocerca americana. Next base: position 461,981,412 of record NC_060122.1, on the reverse strand, counting down.
ACTGGGCCAGAGCTGAGGAGGATGCGGATCTGTTCTGCAATGGCATTTGGATGAGGTGTTGATATTCTCGAGGAGCAGCCTGTGTGGTGCGATCTTACCCATTTCGTCTTGTTTCAAAACCCTCCCTCAATTATCCTGCACCCACCCATTGCACAGCCGAAACACTACAGCGACATGAGCAGTAATTTCCGGGATGGATGCATCACATTCTTCCATGCCAATAATGCGCTCTCTGTCAAACTAAGTGATTTGAGGGTATTGTTTGCGCATACGTCTGCGAGGCATCCTGCACGTCTGCTCAAGTCACATTGATCCATTGCCTTCGGTTTATAGCGCCAACGAGAGCCTCAGGTTTGTTTTACCAGTAGGTGGTGTTGCGCCGCGATTTCGATATTGACCTTGAACCCACGGGTCGACATGGTTCAAATGCTAATCATTTCTGCAGAACATAGTAATGTACATGTCCCGTAAATATGAACATCCTATCTCTAATTGTCCAAGGTGTTCTGTTTGTTTTCTGAACATGAGTGTAATTAAGTCTCTTCATGATTCAACATCCTCGCTCTGATCAAGGGCGTCGTGTAATTCAGTCACAATCTGTTATTCTCCTAGCACGTGGCGGCCTATCTGAAGCCCTTATCGTAGGTTGGATGTTACTATGCCTAGAAGAACACGCATTCCATTATGAGTGTTTGTGATGATTTCCTAATGGGGTTTCCTCGAGCAGCTACGTAACATGGTGTTTGGACTGCTATAAGCACAAACGAGAGGAGCGAGTAAAGGACAACAAAACAAGCACATAATGTGCCAACCGGGATTAGCCGAGCGGTCTTGGGCGCTTCAGTCATGTACTGTGCGGCTGGTGCCAGCGGAGGTTCGAGTCCTCCCTAGGGCATGGGTGTCTGTGTTTGTCCTTAGGATAATTTAGGTTAAGTAGTGTGTAAGCTTAGGGACAGATGAAGCTAGTCGTTAAGTCCCATAAGATTTCGCACACATTTGAACGTTGAAGCACATAATGTAACAAACATTGTCTGCGCTAAAAACACGAAATCCACTTTCAGACGTACGACACAAAATGTAATGATGGTTTTCAAGACGCCCTGACGAGACGGAGTCAGTAAAATTATTGCCATATATATGAAGAAAATATCAAGAAAGTTATTGTCATTTATATGTAACTGTTTATAACAACAGCTAGCTACAGACAGCAACGTTTGTGTACGATATACCGTTGTGTAGGTCTTGAAGTCAGTTGCTAAATGACCACTTTCATGTTATTAATAAATAGAGGTACTAAGTGACACAGGAAATTAATTTAGTATTTATAAAAAACGTTACGAAACAAAAAGTTCTCCACAGATCAGCGCGAATTGTTTGTCCTATTATTTCGATTTGCTTATGTTTATATAGTGTAAATTTTATAAAGTTAATATTTGTAAGATGGGTGTTTGAGTAGATTAGTGTAGCGGTTGTTGGCTGCTATAGACGATGGTGCGAAAATTAATGAATGTTAGTTTGAAGAAATGTGGGATAATAATTGCTTGTGGAAAAGATTTCTCTGTTTTCCTGCTATTGGTGATGATTGTTGTTAACGAACCTATTGGCTGCTGTCCCGACCGTGGGAACGATCTAATTCTCTTTTAGCATGGATTCAGTTGATGATTAATGAACATAATGGATAAGACTACAGCGGGAAGCTACAAACAAGTGAAAATGCAACTGTTCTAATAAAATCTACTATATTGTTCCTGCAATGTCACGTAATATATTGGCGAATCAGGCTGATACACGAGTATAGCTCTAATTTTATGAAGGCTGGATCCCATTGCTTCTTGCTGCAGGGCAAGAATATAAAATATGAAACATTCAATCGCATGAAGAGCATTGAATTAAAACGGTTCACCCTTTGAGCTACGAGAAAATGTGACGAACAAAAATAGAGAACTTTGTCCACTAAAATGGAAGGGAACGGAAACCCGGTCATGGCACCTCAAACAACTATTCCATTAGCACCATAAACAGTGCCCGGTCTAGCGTTCTGAACGATTAGTAGCATAACTGCGAACGCTACTGAATGTGAATTCAGAGATGAATTTAACTATCTACAACTTCGCGAGTGGAACGGTTCATGGCGGCAAATGGAGCCCAAAGCGTGATTACCAACGCTAAGATGGAACCTGTCCCGGAATCTTAGTCGTCGTTTTTTCTCATCTCCATTCAACTCGATCAGTTCGTAGCAACTGGGGCGATCATTGGGTTTCTGGTCACCTTCGTGGCCTCGAAGACCTCGATACAGTAAACTTCCTTCGACAAGAGAAGGTCTATATAGCCAACCCAACCAGCGCTGCGGTTACCATTAGCTTCCCTTTGTAGCAATCGGAGCTTGCAACCCACATGTTAGGACTACTGAAATGGGGACAAGTTCCACGAAGACGGCGGGCTCTCGTGTTTTCTGCAGCCTGAATTTGAAACGAACGGCTGCCTAGCCTCTGGCAATATTAGCCCTCTTGCGATAATGCAGAAGTAATCAAATTAGGACACGGAAAATTCGGCCGCACTCACTAGCCCGTACTCCACTTTTAAGGCAAGCCGACGATGATATGAAGTATCGGGGACAATTACACTGATTGTTAACAATTATGGATTAATTTAGAAGAAGTTTGAAATAACGATTCAGTCAATTCGAGATGCATATCAAGCGAAAGTTTTTTTTTTCTGAATAACCTGAATCTTGTGTTAACAGTATTAATTCTTGAAGTTTTTCCGGCGTACTGAATGTTCGATGAGATTTCGGGATTGCAGCCGGATCATGTTGACTTTTTGCCACAGTATTTTGGCTGGCAATTATCCAGCCATCTTCAGGTGAGTGTCCGTTACTAGAGACTGAATTTTTTTTCTTTATTGAATTTCGATTCCCCCCCCCCTCCCCCTTCCCAGAGTGGTGGGCTGGCAGCAGCGTAATATACCGCTCTGCAGCCTACAGAAGAGTTAAAAACATAATGAGTAGATAAAAAACATAAAAACAAAACAGTCGTTAAAACGGTGACTGTTTAAAACAGTAAATTGGCGAAAAGTTTGGGAAGTGAAAATATAAGAACAAAAGTTTGGTGATGCTTATTAAAACACACAGAAATTGGACAGGCACAATTAGAAAAACACGGCGACAATCTGTTTTCTGTTTGTAAGACTCTAAAAAAAAAAAAAAAAAAGAACCATAGCGACAGCTTTGTGCCTGTTCGCAACACTTAAAAAAAAGGGAATGCAAAACAGTGAACACTGACGTAAACTGCACTATAAAGTAGACACGAAGGCAGAGGGGGGGGGGGGAGGGGGGAGGACCCAGACATATGAGGGGGACAAGGGGGTTGGAGGAAAGGAAAAGCAAGAGGGTTGGGAGCCAATAGAGGCAGAGGACACATGAGAGGGGGTGGCATGCTGGACGCGAGAAGGACTAGGAAAGGCAGTGGAGGAGAGAGCAAAACGACATTGGGGAGAGAATGGAGTCAAAGAGAGGGTACGTAGGGAAAACAGGAAGGAAGGGGTGGGGAGATGGAGCCTGGGAAAAAGACAGAGGGAAGAAGGGGGAGGTGAGGATCAGAGTTGATAGGAGGGATAAATGCAGTAAGAGAGGGCATCTTTCAGGAGAGGAAGTTGTTGGAAGCCACCTTGGGAAAGGAGATGAAGGGTGTAGAAGTGGAGGGTATGGGGACACCAAGCTGAAAGCGTGGCAGCAGGTGGGGCTTGGGGAGGAGACAAGCAACCAATGGATGGGGGGGGGGGAGGGAGGGTGTAGGTAGATCAAGTCGGTGGGAGGTGTAGAGGACTCAGATATGTTTGAGGAAAAAGAGCAGATGGGGAAAGGGATCATGTCATAGAGGATCTGCTTGGGGGGTGGGAGGCGTATTCAGAAGGCGAGGTGGAGTGCTTGGTGCTCGAGGATCTGTGGGAACTTATAGAATTTGTGGGAGAGATGGATATCCAGGCAGGACTGGCATTACAGACATTGGGACAGATCAAGGATTTGTAGGTGTGTAGAGTGGTTCAAGCCCATGTCTGGCCAGATGAAGGAGACAGAGGTAGTTGTGGACTTTGGAATGGAGAGAGTGGAGATGAGGGATCCAGGTTAGGTGACGGTCAATGGTGAGTCCTAGATAGGTGAGGGTGGGGGAGAGGCAGACAGGATGGGTGGTAGGGGAAAGTTAAGGAGCCAGAAGGAGTGAGTGGTGCGACCTACAATGATTGCCTGGGTCTTGGAAGTACTGATTTATAGGAGCCACTGGTTACACCATGTGGCAAAAAGGTCAATGTGATTCTGGAGAAGGCATTCAGACCATTGAAGGGTAGCTGTGAAGGCAAAGAAGGTGGTGTATGTTGACTGAAGTGGCGGGGAGGGGGGTAGGAATGTAGAAGAGAGGGGAGAGGACAGAGCCCTGTGGCACACCCACAGAGGGGTAGAATATGTGGAAATCAGTGTTATGGATTTTTAATGTACGAAGGGCGACAGGAGAGTAAGGAAGCAATCAGACAGACATAGTTGATAGGAAGGGCATAGGTCTGGAGTTTAAACAGGAGACCAGGATGCTATACACAGTCATAGGCCTTTTCCAAGTCTAGGGAGACAAAGATGGCAGAGCGACAGGAGTTAAGCTGGAGGGAGAGGAGATGGGGAAGGCATAGAAGTTGATTAGGAGAAGGAAGGTCAAAGGGTGTTGGGGAAGAGCTAGTGATGGATGAACTGGTTATGGATGGATTCCAAGAGTTTGCTGAACACTGATGTGAGACATATGGAGCGATAGGAAGAGGTATCAGACTCAGGCCTGCTAGGTTTGGTGAATATCTCGATATGGGAGGTTTACCACAGATTGGTGTAGAAGCTGGTGGCAAGGATTTTGTTGTAGAGGGCGGCAAGGACTGGAAGGAAGGAGAGAGGGCAGTGTTTGAGATGGCAGTAGGTAATGTGGTTAGGGCCAGAGGCAATGTTGCATTTAGTGCAGAGTGTGATTCTGATGCCCTGTGTAGTGATGGGAGTGTTGAGCTCTGATGGTCGTGTGTGGTCTGAGTACTGGGAACTAGCAGCAAGGGGAGGAGCAGAGGTATCTGTACATTCGATGGCATCAGGGAAGAGGGAATAATCAAACTGGGGTTCATCTGGAATGGAAAAGACTTAAGGTAGGTGGGAGGAAAAGTGGTTGGCCTTACTGAGATTGTCAGGAAAGGGATAATCATCATGGATGAGAGGGTACTGTGGGGTAGGGCAGTCCCCAGTAGGGCGGTGGAAAGCCAACCAGTAATCGAGAATGAGATTTTCACCCTGCAGAGGAGTGTGCTCTGATATGAAACTTCCTGCCCGTGAAAGGCAAAGTTCCCAAGTTCTAAAACTGGCACACAGTTCTAATCTGCCAGGAAGTTTCATAGCAGACCAATACCTGGAAGAGTTTATTGGGCATAGAGTTGTGTGCATGTCTGTCGCCAGGCATGGCATTTCTTCGCAGTAAGCATATTGTGGATGTGTCGTTGTAATTGATGGTGGCAGATGAGTGTGTCCCAGTCACGAATGTGGAGGAAGGATTGGTACAGGCAACGGGATTCAAGAAGGAGGTTAGCCTCTGGGGGGAGGGCTGGGTGGTGATGGTGGATGGCTTTGATAGGGATATGAGTGGCTACAGCATCAGACGATGTCTGTTGGAGGAAGGCAGCGGTTCAGAAGATGTCATCGGGAGATTGGAGGGTAGGGTCGTGGCATTCGACCTGGGTACATATGGAGTCCCAATAGGCATACCAGTTGATGCAGAAGTACTCGTGGACAAAGTTAGGAGGAATGTCAGTCCGAGGAATCGGGTGGGGATGGCGACCATCAGACACAGTGAGGAGGATGCGGGCATGGTCACTGTCAATTAGGTGAAGGATTTTCACAGTGATTCATCCAAGGAGATTGAGAGAGGCTAGGATCAGATCAGGAGTGGGATTTCGGTTGGGTGAGTTGGGGGAGGGAACCAGGTCCACACGGAGGGTGGCGATAAACTGATGCCAACAATGGAGTTCAGCAGGAGCACAGCTGTGAATACTGAGGTCTGTAGCAGTCACGTAGGTGGAAAAGGTGTGGTCAGTGAGGACCAGGAGATCACATGGGATGGGTTATGAGGGCGGATGTAGTTGGTGGCACATGTGACAGGGAAGAAGATGCTGAGGGTGAGATGCTCAGCGGGATTGTTGAGGAGAGGTTGAGGCCAAACAGGGAGGTGCTTAAGGTGGCTGATAGCAACCATGGAAAGCGCAAGGCGGTACAGGTTATCAGTGCACTGGAGAGTGTAAGGGGCTGTGAAGATGGAGAGATGGGGTTGGAGGAAGGTTTCATTTAGGCTGAAGGGAGTCACATGTGTGGGTTGAGGGTGTGGAGGAAGAGGTGTTTGTGGGTGGGCAGGGGGCGAATATTATGGTAAAGGATACAATAATGTTGCCTCACCTTGGTAGGGAACATTTAAACATGGGTGGTGAGGGGGTGAATGTGAAGTGGGCCAGAGTAGGTGGCATAGGTGATGAGGTGAAAGACGGAATGGGCAGCAACGGCGATTTGGGAAAGGATGTGGGGGTGTAGGAAGGGGTGGATGTTTTGGAGCGCAATGGTGTCAAAGTGAATGATGTCTTCTGCAGTAGGAGGAGAGTGGAGCTAGTTGTTGGGGTGGATGGGGTCATTGACAGGACAGACAGCGATGGTTAGATCTGGGTTGATGGGAGGAAGTTTTGCATTTAGAAGAGTAGGTAGGATGGGGTTCATTACAGGTATTACAGGAGAGGAGATAGGCGAGGTTTGGGCAGTTCTTCAGGAAGTGGGGATCTTTGCGATGGAAAAAGGTAGGTGGGCTCTTGCAACTAGCAGTGACGTGGTCATTATACTTAACGCAACATTGGCATCAGTAGGATTGGAAAGGGGAATGGGAGAGGTCAACTTTGTGACCTCTATTATAGATGAGGCAGTATGTAGCTGTAAGGAGGCAGCCGAAGGAGAAGGAAGATTTTGTGAATACATGCGTAAGGCAAGTTGGCCTGACAGCACTAAAGATGTGATGTGCCAAGTGGCATCAATTTAGTTCTGCCAACACCTCAGACGCTGTGATCACTAGGCTCCTTCAACTTGGAGTTGAGGGGATCCAACCCTCAAACTGGGAGACTGCTAGTTCCCGGCGTCGGCTTTATAGCAAAAATTGACTCGGAAACGCAAGCACATTGGCGGTCGTCACAGGAGCGTCCTCTATCGAAATCCGCTCCATCTGGAAATACTGTTCTATCTGTGGTGTGCTGGCGTTCATGTCGCTAGAAACCAGATGTCAGATGTCGCCAGAAGTGTCATTATGAATAAACAGTCTTCTCACAGGTCCCAAGCCTTGTCCAGTTGAAAACCGCCGTCACGATTTATAAGACTTTGTGCTAGGCGTATTTCCACAGATTCCTTAATTATTGAATCTCAAGAAGTTCTCGCTGGAGGCCAAGATTCTCGTGGCAGAAAATCCATAGCATGTCCTGTGGTAATGCAATGCTCAGCTACAACCGAATTATTGGGCTGTGAAAGGCGATTGTGGCTCTCATTTCAACGCACCTCTTATGTTCTGTGCATGATGTCCGACTGATGTAAGGTTTGCCATATTGGCATGGAAATTTGTAGATCCTGGCCTTCTGCAGACCCAGATTGTCTTCTACTGAACCGAAAAGGGCATCAACCTTCGCCAGTGGCCAGAGAACTACTTTATCTTACAGGTTCCCTAAGCTCCTGCTTACTTTTGATGAAAGATTGTCGATGTATGGAAGGAATGCCTTGGACTTGAACAGCTCCTTCATGTTTTGGGTGGTCCCGTTTCTTCCTTCTTAGCGCTGTGCTAATATGATGTGGAGAGTAGCCATTACCTCTGATCACCGACTGTAGATGTTCTAGTTCCTTTGTATGGCTGTCTCCATCAGAAACAACACGAGCCCGGTGCACCAACGTTTTAAGGGCTGCCAATGTCTACAAAATTCCTTGCCAGTGTGGCAAAGCTTACATTGGTCAGACGACGTGCACAGTAGATGAAAGATGTGTCGAACATGAACGTCACACTTGCCATTCACAGCTAGTAAGTCGGCCGTAGCGGAGCATTGTATTGCCACAGGACACACTATGGATGTTTCTGCCACGAAAATCTTGACCCCAGCGAGAACATTTTAGGATTCAATAAATAAAGAATCGGTGAAAATACGCCTAGCACAAAATCTTATAAACCGTGACGGCGGTTTTCAACTGGACAAGGCTTGCGACCTGTGGTTTCTCTAATTTCTTCTGAGAGGAGACAGTTTATTCATAATGACATGTCCGGCGACATAGTTTTTAGTGACATGAGCGCGCAACCCGATTGAAAGCGGATATGTAGTTTTCACCTCTAAGCGTGCGCCTGCGTGCCACAAATATCGCAGTATTCCAGATGGCGCGGATTTCGATAGAGGACGCTTCTGTGATGGCCGCCAAAGCGCATGCGTTTCCTCACCTATTTTTGCTATAAAGCCAACGCCCGAGCCAATTTTAGCTATAAAGCTGACGCCGGGAACTTGTAACCTCCCATCTCGAGGGTTGGATCCCCTAAATCACATGTCGAAGGACTACCCTGTCTGGGCTTCACTCAGGGTGCAATCTACGCGTTGGAAGAACCCACTGCCGTCGCTATCTCTCTATCCGTCCGTCCGTCTGCTTGCTTGCCTGCCTGCCGGCCATTACCGTCTGTCCGCCGTCGTCGCCGCCGCCGCCGCCTGGTGCTGTCCGCCGTCCGCCGTCCGCTGTCTGTCTGTCAGCCGCCACGCGCCGCCGCTGCCGCCCAGAGCTTGTCGCCGTCGCCACCGCCGTCGTCGCCGCCTGGTGCTCGCCACACGGTGTTCGCCACCACCTTCCACTGCTGTCGCTCGTCCGTCCGCCTGCCTGCCTCTCTCTCTGTCTGTCTGTTATCCGTCCAGTGCTTGTCGCTGCTGCCACCGCCCTGGTGCTCGCCACCGCCTGCTATCCATCCGTTTGCCGCCATCTGCCCCCGTTTGCCACCGTGCGCCATCGTCCATTGTCACCGTCCGTCCATCTTTCGCCATCCATCCGTCATGAGCCTTCCCATCTCCACTGTCATTTACACCTTCCCCTCTCCCACTTCCACAATCATTTCCTCGAGTGGTGCCCCTGACCTCACCCCTCTCACCTTGCCACCCCTCCCCCCCCCACCCATTTCCTCACCTCCTCCTCTGCATCCTTCCACCAGTCTCCACACTTCCTACACTCCTGCCCCCACACCACAGCACCGAACACACCTCCCAGCGCCTCCACCATGCCTACAGCATCTACTGCCTGCTACCTCCCTCTCCTTCCCATCCAGCTCCCCTCCTCCCAGCCTTTTTCTTTGGTCATCATTCTACTGACTGGTTTGATGCGGCCCGCCACAAATTCCTTTCCTGTGCTAACCTCTTCATCTCAGAGTAGCACTTGCAACCTACGTCCTCAATTATTTGCTTGACGTATTCCAATCTCTGTCTTCCTCTACAGTTTTTGCCCTCTACAGCTCCCTCTAGTACCATGGAAGTCATTCCCTCATGTCTTAGCAGATGTCCTATCATCCTGTCCCTTCTCCTTATCAGTGTTTTCCACATATTCCTTTCCTCTCCGATTCTGGGTAGAACCTCCTCATTCCTTACCTTATCATTCCACCTAATTTTCAACATAAGTCTATAGCACCGCATCTCAAATGCTACGATTCTCTTCTGTTCCGGTTTTCCCACAGTCCATGTTTCACTACCATACAATGCTGTACTCCAGACGTACATCCTCAGAAATTTCTTCCTCACATTAAGGCCGGCATTTGATATTAGTAGACTTCTCTTGGCCAGAAATGCCTTTTTTGCCATAGCGAGTCTGCTTTTGATGTCCTCCTTGCTCCGTCCGTCATTGGTTATTTTACTGCCTAGGTAGCAGAATTCCTTAACTTCATTGACTTCGTGACCATCAATCCTGATGTCAAGTTTCTCGCTGTTCTCATTTCTACTACTTCTCATTACCTTCGTCTTTCTCCGATTTACTCTCAAACCATACTGTGTACTCATTAGACTGTTCATTCCGTTCAGTAGATCATTTAATTCTTCTTCACTTTCACTCAGGATAGCAATGTCATCAGCGAATCGTATCATTGATATCCTTTCACCTTGTACTTTAATTCCACTCCTGATCCTTTCTTTTATTTCCATCATTGCTTCCTCGATGTACAGATTGAAGAGTAGGGGCGAAAGACTACAGCCTTGTCTTACACCGTTCTTAATACGAGCACTCCGTTCTTGATCGTCCACTCTTATTATTCCCTCTTGGTTGTTGTACATATTGTATATGACCCGTCTCTCCCTATAGCTTACCCCTACTTTTTTCAGAATCTCGAACAGCTTGCACCATTTATATTGTCGAATGCTTTTTCCATGTCGACAAATCCTATGAAAGTGTCTTGATTTTTCTTTAGCCTTGCTTCCATTATTAGCCGTAACGTCAGAATTGCCTCTCTCGTCCCTTTACTTTTCCTAAAGCCAAACTGATAGTCACCTAGCGCATTCTCAATTTTCTTTTCCATTCTTCTGTATATTATTCTTGTAAGCTGCTTCGATGCATGAGCTGTTAAGCTGATTGTGCGATAATTCTCGCATTTGTCAGCTCTTGCCGTCTTCGGAATTGTGTGGATGATGATTTTCCGAAACCCAGAAGGGCGAAAATGCCGACTCTGCGCCAGCCACTTCTCACAAAATGTCACCAACCCCTCCCTCTCCCTCCACCATTTCCATGGACACCACCCCTCCTCCTGTCACTCATCCTCCACACCTTTGTCCTGTCAACTCCGGACTCCGAGTTCCTTGACACCTGTACTCTCATCATGGAGATATGAAAGAATCTCCCTAGTGCTCCCATCTCCCAACTGATTCCGCACAGGGTCTCAGTCATCAAGTAGCCCTCCCTCTCCTTTCATATGAACCTCCTCTGTAAACTTCTGTGCATCATGTTTGGCCCCCATGCATCACTAAAACCCTTCTTCTCCTCTTCCCCTCTTCGTCAGCCCCAGCCTTCAATAGCCCTGCAACCTACACAGCCATGATCACCAAGCTCAGCCCAGTGATGATGGAGGAGGAGGTGTTGGCTGAACTGAACTCACAACCTGACCTTGAAATCCGCTCTGCCCACTCTATCCACAATGCCTCCAGTCTCATTTATCTGATGTGGGTCTTTTTGGAGTCTGCCCACTCCCTTGAACACCTCCTCACCCACAGTGCCCTGATTTTTCTCCGCTGTCACCCTTATGAATCCCTTCCCAGTCCTATTGCCGCAATTGCTGCCTCATGTATAATGATCAACTGACCTCCAACTGTAAAACCCCCGCCTGACCCCATTGCAGGGCCTCCCATTTTCTAAAAGACTGTCCTAACCTCGCCAGCCCTCCTTTCTGTATTACCTGCAGTGGCCTCCACCCACAGGCACAAGGCTAAACTCCCTTCTATCACCCCAAACTTACTCTTCCCACCCATCCTGTCACCCCTATCCACCCCAACAACTCCCTCTATCTGCTCCCCATGGCTGAAGACCTCATCCGTTTCCTAACCATAGTCCTCCAGAACATTCACCCTTTCCAACACCCCCACACCCTGTAAAACAGATCTCCGTCGCCACCTTCTCCATATTTCACCTCAACACCTTCGCCACTTACTCCCAGAATCCACTTCACCTTCACCTGCCTCAACACCCTCATTTAAGCTTCTCCTTTCCCTCCACTTACGCCCCTTCTCTTCCTGTCATTGCATAGCACAAGTGTTGCATCCTCTTCCAAAACATCCGCTCCTTCCTCTCCAACAAATAAATCTTTATGTACACTTTCTTCCAACACCAGGTCGACATCTTCCTCCGGAATTAAACCTTTCTCAAGCCCCACCATACTATCCACACCTCTCCCTATACCGTTCACCAAGTTGATGCTCCTATTCCCTAAGTGCAGGGTGAAGTCACCATCAGACGCCTTAGGCACATCCCTGTCCGCCCACAGCCCTTTCTCAATGACCATGCTAAACACTTTATCCTAAGCACCTTCTGCCTTTCACTGTCACCTGCACCGCCATCTGTGTACGCTCCACTGCTCCTATTCCTTATGACTTCATCTCTCACATTGACGCACTGTCTCCACCTATGTGATTGCTGCCAACTTCAACATTCTTAGCCGCTCCCCTGCCACCCTTTTACAGTGGCACAGGTCCTCCTCATGATCCAAGGTGACCTTGTTCCCCTTCCCATCCTGAGAGCAACACCACCCCAGATGTTGTCACTGACTCTACGAACCGGCTCGTGTATGACAGCGTCGATATCCTTGACCATACAGGTAGTGACCACCTCCCTGTCCTTCTCACCATAATGTCTGCTCACCACCGGCCTCCGGCTCCCTGCCCAGTGTCTCGTCCCACAGTAGGCCATGACGACTGTCGCGCTAACTGGGACGACATCCAGGTCGACAGCCACCCTCTTACCGATCATCATCCTGATGCCATCCTCCACACCTCGACCTTCCTTCAGAAGGCCATTACTGATGCTGCCATCCACCCCTAACGAGTCATGGAAATACTTTGGCTCTCACAGGATAAAGATAGTGACAAACTTCGTAAAGATCTCGAATCAGTTAAAAACACCTTTTTTTTAAATTTTTTCCACCCAAATTCACTTAATGTATGCCTGTCTTTATCGTCTACTTCACAATAAAACAAAACAAGTTGCCCTTCAGATGGTTCAAACGGCTCTGAGCACTATGGGACTTAACTTCTGAGGTCATCAGTCCCCTAGAACTTAGAACTACTTAAACCTAACGAACATAAGGACATCACACACATCCATGTCCGAGGCAGGATTCGAATCTGCGACCGTAGCAGTGGCGCGGTTCCAGACTGTAGCGCCTAGAACCCCTCGGAAACCTCGGCCGGCGAGTTGCCCTTCTTTGAACTTTTCGATCCTCCGTCAGTCCTCTCGGGTAAAAATAGTAAACTACGTAACGATACTCCAGAAGAGGACGGAGAGGAGCAGTGTGGGCAGTCTTTTCTTGGACTTTTATTGCACCGTCTAAAGGTTATGCCAATAAACTATTATGTTTGGTTTGACTTCCCTACAACGTTTTCTTTTTGGCTATTTCTATTTAAGTTGTTTGTAACTGTAATTCGTAGGTGTTTGAGTCAACAACCTCTAATCGCATGTGAATGATCGTGTAACCTAGATTTAATAGGTTCTTCTTTGCTTTTCACATGGATGACTTCAAACTGTTTACTGTTGAACTTCAAATACCACTTTTTTCATCCTGCATATGATTTTTTTCCAAGCTATTTGGAAATTTATTTTACATTCTGCTGTTTTCACTAGACAGTAAACGATAGCATCATCTGCAATCAACCAAAAATGGGTGCTGAGATTATTTCCTAAATCGTTTATGTAAATTGACAAAAGCAGAGGGCTTCTAATACTTCCATCGGAACATCGAATCTCTCGTCGGTTTCATCAGGTGACTTCCTGTCAATTACTACGAACTACGATCTTTCTGACATGTAATCACGAATCCAATAGCACATCCGAAACAGTGCTACACAGGTGTGCCGTTTGACTGAATTCTGGTTGTGAGGAATGGAGTCAAAAGCCTTTTGAAAGTTTAAAAGTGTGGAATCAGACTGTGATGCTCATTGCTTCGTGTAAGTAAAGAGCTAGTTGCTTTCCAGAAGAAAGATATTTTCTGAATCCTTGCTGACTGTGTGTCGATAGATCTTTCCTTCGGCGTACTTCGCCATGTTTGAACATAGTATTTGTTCCAAAATCGTATTGCAACTTGATGTCTGTTACATGGATTTATAGTTCAGTAAATTACTTTCATTGTCTGTCTTGTTTATTGTTGTGACCTATGATTTTATCTAGGCTTTAGGTAGAGATATTTCGTCAAGTTAAAACGCTAAAAATCGTGCTATTTCTCTGTATACTCAGAAGAAACCTTACTAGTGTACAGTCTGGACTTTAAGACATGCCTCTATTAAGTGACTTAAGATGCTTCGCTATACTGAGGATACCTACTTCCAAATTGCTTATGCTGACTGCCGTTATTAACTGGAATTCTGAAAACTTTACAACATTTTCTCTGGTGAAGGAATTTCGGAAACCTCGTTTTGATTGGGCTGTTGTCGATAATATTACCATTCCATTAAATTTTGTGGCTGCAGTGGACCACATTGACTTCTTGCAACGATTTTTCGACTGAAAATCATTCAGTCACTTTGAGGTGAGTGTTTCTCTGGATATTGATAGATCACATCACTAACTTTGTACCAAAGCTGGGGCGGGGACGCATGAGCAAAGGCAGTCAGCACATGAACGACCTCTGTCGAGTTTCTCGCGCTCTTCCAATATTGCTCCATCTGCGATACACAGGCACACGCTTCATGGTGATACTAAATGTGCGCTCTGTTTCGGAATGCGCGTTTGCAGAATTAAAATTCAGATGTCAAATAATAAAATTAACCATCGCTAACAATCTCATTAGCCATAAAATGTTTTCTTGCTGAAGAAATTAAAGGAATCACCGGATCCCATGTCTTATCGAGTCGAGAGTCATAATCTCAACTGATTAGATCTTCTGGCATAGATATTACCTCCGTGTGGTATCCTGTATTGATAAAACTCTTTGGATTTCAAAGCTGGCAATGAATTGAAAGTTTTTGTCGGACACTCATAGTGGTCCTGTGGGATCTGGAAGACCGAATGCAGTGTGCCCGCTGCGTCACGCCTACAGCGACTCCGTACCACGAGCGTGCTCTGTCGCCATGATATAGGATGGTCGGCGCCAGCCACACTGCCCTTTCGCAACGAGCCACTGTCCTCTCGCACTTGGAGCCTCTTCGATACGTGATTCCACAGGCACCGTCTAGTCGCGTCTCCGACACAGTCGTTCTAATCATTCTGCTCCCTTGCAGCTTTCCTATGACGACAGTTACCTCACCACTCCGTAGACCACCTCTCCTTACCACTGTGTTCCAAGTCGCACACAACACTCTGATTCCTTAATAACTGAATCCTTGAAGGGTCTCATCGAGGCCAAGATTCCGTGGCAGAATAATCCTCGGAATGCCCTGTAAAGATACTATGCGCGACTATGGCTGATTTTTTTTTAAATCTGTCTTCTGATTGATTTGATTCGGCTCACCACGAATTCCTCTTCTGTGCCAATCTCTTCATCTCAGAGTGTCACTTGCAACCTATGTCGTCAATGACTTTCTGGATGTATTCCAATCTCTGTATTCCTCTACAGTTTTCGCCCTCTACACTTCCCTCTAGTACCATTCCCTCATGTTTTAACAGATGTCCTATCACCCAGACCCTTCTCCTTGTCAGTATTTAAACACATACTCTTCTCCTCACCGATGCTGCGCAGAACCTCCTGATTCGTTACGCTAACAGTTCACCTAATTTTCAACATTCTTCTGTAGCACCACATCTCAAATGCTTCGATTCTCTTGTTGTGGTTTTCCCACAGCCCACGTTTCACTACCATACAATACTAGTAACAGCGAAACTGCAGGATGCATGGCACCTGTGGCCGATATATAATTTTTTTTATGAATTGTATGTAAATACCGGGTGATCAAAAAGTCAGTATAAATTTGAAAAATGAATAAATTACGGAATAATGTAGATAGAGATGTACAAATTGACACACATGCTTGGAATGACATGGGGTTTTATTACAACCAAAAACATACAAAAGTTCAAAAAATGTCCGACATATGGCGCTTCATCTGATCAGAATAGCTAGAATTAGCATAATAAAGTAAGACAAAGCAAAGGTGATGATCTTTACAGGAAATACTCAATATGTCCACCATCATTCCTCAACAATAACTGTAGTCGAGGAATAATGTTGTGAACAGCACTGTAAAGCATGTCCGGAGTTATGGTGAGGCGTTGGCGTCGGATGTTGTCTTTCAGCATCCCTAGAGATGTCGGTCGATCACGATACACAAGTGACCTCAGGTAACCCCAAAGCCAATAATCGCACGGACTGAGGTCTGAGGACCTGGGAGGCCAAGCATGACGAAAGTGGCGGCTGAGTACACGATCATCACCAAACGATGCGTGCAAGAGAACTTTCACGCGTCTAGAAGTATTTGTTTTTTTTTCCTAATAAAACCCCATGTCATTCCAAGCACGTGTGCCAATTTTTACCTCTCTATCTACATTATTCCGTGGTTTATTAAGTTTTCAAATTTACACTGACTTTTTGATCACCTGGTATTTGTACTTTAAATGCTTTCTTTTAATAAGTAAGGACATCACTTCACTGTATGTGTTAATTTAGCTAGAAGTCTGTTGACATTTAATTGTAATTATCTCTGTCTTACTGTGAAACTTATAAGCTCTGGGAGAAAACCAAAGACATTGTTATTTGCATCGACTAGCAACGATATTAGCAGTGCTTGTGTGTTGTAAAATCTTTGGGTAGGGAGTTTTTGCACGGAGCGGGAAAAGAGAGAGGGACAGGTTCTAGCGCTTATAGTGTGCGGAAGTGTGATGTTAACGCTCTCGCAGTAGAGAGTACCATTTTCGGCATCATCATGTACGCGAGCCGACCAGATGTCTAGTAGCAGGATTACGGGCAGTGGACAGGCGGAAGAGACTGTATTAATTACTATTTCCCATTTCTGTGGTGAGCTGTGGCTCCACAAGATGCTACTGTCTTCAACAACAGCAGCAGTTCCAGCAACACAGTTTCGTCGTCGGCTCCAAGTTTCGTCGTATGCACAACACTGAAGTGAGACTGTTCATTGGTAGAAAGTATTAACGGCTAACCCAGCGGCACCTGAACGTGATTTGATTGATAAAATTTATTATAATAATAATCAGTTAAATTCAGGGCGATTGTGTCTTCATTGTCCCCAGACACTGTGACCTAGTAGGATCCTTGTTCCTTTTTTTTTCCTTATATGCTGATTGTCATAAGAAATCAATTGAATAGTTTCAGCCAGTTTGTTAATGAATAATATCACTTTTAAGAATTTTAGCCTCAGTCTACTTTCAATTTACTGTTGTACAACAGAAGTTTCAGTATATGACTAAAGCCAAGCAATTTCATTTTTCAACTTTGAGAATCAATCACTGGAAAAAATCTAAATCTAAAGAAATTCAGAAACTAAGAGTGCGGGCGTTTTATTTATTTTACATATAGCTTGGAGCACATGGCTCTTTGGTTTGATACGTATTCTAGGGTTTAATTCAGTTCAGGTCGGTAAAGAAAGGCTCAGTTGTTCAGAGAGTAATATGAAATCCAATTTGCGTAATAAGTAGTGGCAAAGTAAAAAGTGCTTGCTTTTTTTCTAAATTTCTTTGATGATGTTATGTTGAGGTCACTGGAAGTCATTGTTCACGTAACGAAGTTCAATACTAACATACAGTTTAATTACATATTTCCAAACCATTACTCGATTTGACGCCAACAGAAAATTAGTGTCAAGAAACGTGACAATGTTCAGTTACCACGTCAGTGTTTAATAATACATGTTTTTCTTTCCCATCATCTTGTACAGGATTTTAGATGTAAATTGCCCTAGTGGGCTGGCGACTATTAATCATTTCCTTTTCGTTCATTAGTGAAACTTTTGGATTCATGATCAGTTGTACCCCTTTTCTGTCTGGTGTTGTTCGTGAGTGAATGCACAAAATAACTTTCATTTTTCCCAATTATAGCCGTGTTTGGTTTAATTACTTTTAACTTTAGTAGACTTTTCCATGAGAAGGGTCGGTTGTACACTTTCCTCCTACTTGTCGGTATTAATTCTTTGGGGAAGATAGCCTTATCCAATTGTGATTGTGTGGGTGCTATTCTGTCATTCTGCACAATGGATTAATCTGAGATGTACCCCTTACCCTGTGGCTCCTGCAAGATGCAATTTCCACCCCCACAATACTACAGAAGTCAGACAGACGCTTCTAACGTTCTAAAGAGAAATGCCTGAAAAACTTTCAGCAAAAAATATCTTCTGGAGTCGTCCGCTGTGAGGAAATAACAAAAAAATTCATAAAATTTCTTATGTAACTAGTGGGATACTTGGGTACTGGAGCAGTGCTAGTTAGTGTAAGAAAAACATGAAACTAACGAAAATTATTATTTATTTTGCAAAAATTCTGAGAAATCACAATGGCACTTTTAGTTATGAACTGAACAAGTTACTTCCGGGTTCTTTTCGGAATGTGAAGTTACCTCTCAAGGACAGAATTCGCTAATGTAATTTCTATACAAAGTTTAAGATTGTTATTGACTTGGCAGAATGACTGAGAGCCGCGCCTACTCAACTTGAATAATTATCTGTTAGAATGTTGCTAGGTGTGGTCAAGGCTGTCACGTGTGAAATGCAGTGATGTGTATGGTTGTGGAGGAAATATGAGGCTTGCAAGAGCTGTAGCTGTACTCACTGCTGTTTGCGCCGCTCGCTGCTGACAAATAAGATAACTCTCATTCTATCTGGATTGACTTAAACCAATCAAACTCTCCCTACACCTTGATGAAGTCAAGGACTCCTATTCGCGCCTAGTCTATCTATTGGCGTGGTACACCGGTCAGATAACCAGTCCACCACGATGGTTCAAATGGTTCAGATGGCTCTGAGCACTATGGGACTCAACTGCCGTGGTCATAAGTCCCCTAGAACTTAGAACTACTTAAACCTAACTAACCTAAGGACATCACTCACATCCATGCCCGAGGCAGGATTCGAACCTGCAACCGTAGCGGTTGTGCGGTTCCAGACTGTAGCGCCTTTAACCGCTCGGCCACTCCGGCCGGCCCACCACGATGGCACTCAAAAATTCGCTCGCAGGTGTTTAACTGTAACTCTGTCCATTCACACCGCACAATAAGTGTGGCGGCCAACACATTGAACAACACTTAATCGCAAGGACTCAATATAGAGTCGCACTCTGATTCGCTATCGAGAGAGGTGCTCTCCCAGTGAAGTACTGAGGACAGACTTGTTCCTCACTCTTTGAGTACACGTACGAGCGCGCACGCTCTTGTTACGTGTTCTCGCTCCAAGAGCAACAATGGAACGGCCCCTCTCCGTGCCAGACATGAAAAGGTATATCTTTTGGTCCCTTCCATTACTCCTTCAGCTCAAGGTGTTAGAAATATCGTCTACCAATCAGCATTGCTCTACTAAAACGGGAGAATGACGTTTGTTTAAGGCGACCAATCTGGAAATCTGTAGCATTGGTGTTTGCTGTCTCCCTGTGAAAATCTCTGAAACTGTGTGCTATGTTGTAAAGAATGCGTAGGCTGGGCGCTCCCACACAATGTAGCGCAATTTGCCTTTAAGCTGAACACAGGGTCGTTCTTCCTTCCCTTGGGCAAATGCTGTCTGCTCTATGGGCGGTCACCGGCTGACATAGATAGCCTGAGTCATCCTCTGAAGGGACCGGCCCCCCGGGCGTGCGGTTTGCGTCTCCGAAACTAAAAGCCCCTGCGAGCGTCGTGTCTTGAATTTGTGTGTGTACGCCAGCCTCGAGTATTTGAATCTCGGAGCGCATTTGTTATTGAATATCGTTTACATGAATTCATACAACACTGACTTTATCTTATCGAGTTTGGGTTCGAATGAAGCCTCTTGATGTGCGGAATATGATTGTGGGGGCGGAATATGTAAGAAATGGAGGTCAGAAGACCACGACGTCTTACACAGTTAGTAATAATCCATTAGGCATACACTCCATCCATGGTCATATTTAATATCGCAAGCAGGATAGGCCGATTAGTAACGGGGAAGTTACATACTGTGCTCCAAATGTACATTCTTGGAAATTTGTTCTTCAAATTAAGGCCTATGTTTGATACTGGTAGACTTGTCTTCACCAAGAATTGCCTTTATGCTAGTGATAGTCTGCTTTTGATGTCCTCCTTGTTCCGTCCGTTATTATTTATTTTGCTGCCCAGGTAACAGAATTTCTTAACTTCATACACTTCGTGAGCATCAATCGTGGTATTAAGTTTCTCGCTGTTCTCTTTTGTGCTACGTCTCATTACTTTCGTCTTCCTCCGATTTACTCTCGATCGTGGTACTCATTTGACTATACATTCCATTCAGCAGATGATGTAATTCATACTCCTTTTCACGCAGGATAGCAATATCGTCAGCGAATCGTATCATTGACATCCTTCCGCCTTGCATTTTAATCCCACTCCAGATCCTTTCTTTTATTTACATCACCGGTAATTCTATGTAAAGACTGAACAGTAACGGCGAAAGACTACATCCCTGTCTTACACACAGTTCTTTGTTGGCTGACATAATGGCCTGCAAACGGCGAGAGTGGCGATAATGTTCAACGCCCCTTTCAAACACGTGCGTCTTGTCTGCCCGCTATGGGCTTTGCGATACTGGCTAGCCACTATATAGTGCCTGGCCTCTGTAATCCCAGACCGTCATTTGCCGAACGGTATAAAAATAGCGATAATAACTAGCAATCTCCAATGACAAATCCCGACCTGAAGATGGCTAAGTGGTTGTCGGCAGAAATGTCGTGGCAGGAAGTCGACGTCGTCCGGCTGCAGTCCGGAAACTCCACTATTTACGACGGGAAAATTTCAAGAGCAGCATTTACACTACGAGCAGTGCACATCTTCCACAGTGGTGCAATAAACTGACGGCTGCCTGCCCCTGTTGAACAGCAAGGCGTCCGGCTGTTTGCGCGCAACTGCAGCGACAGCGACCGCAGCGCCGTCGGCCGGCGCTCCGCCTCGGCGGTTTCCGCGGCCGCAGTGGAGCAGCCGGCCAGCCGCGCGGCGCCCGCGGCCTGCAGCCTGCAGCCGAAACCCTGCACGCGTCACGTGTGAATACGCAATGAGCTCGCGCTCTCCGCTGCGGTCATGCCAGATGGCCCGACATACTCGCCGCCCCACCCTCACCCCCACGGCCGCCCGTCCGTGAAAACAATGGGAAAGCGCCACTCGCGCCGGCGATGAGGTCGCCTCGACGCGTGCGGTGGAACATTTTGGCGCACATTTAACTGTGTCCTCGCATCTCCGCAATGTTATTCTTTCAGCTGCAGGATTTTAACTCATATTTTAAGCTCCGATATACGATGTTACGGCAGAAAACTAGGATTCCGACAAAGGACCAACACTCTCGTGCGAAATGGAGCTCCCTTTCAAAAAGTGGTTCAAATGGCTCTGAGCACTATGGGACTTAACAGCTGAGGTAATCAGTCTCCTAGAACTTAGAACTATTTAAACCAGACTAGCCTAAGGACATCACACACATCCATGCCAGAGACAAGATTCGAACCAGCGACCGTAGCAGCAACGCGGTTCCGGACTGAAGCGCCTAGAACCGCTCGGCCACAGCGGCCGGCGCAGAATAATGATTTCGAGATAAATGAGAGAGGTGAAAGAGAGAATAGAACATCGAGTGACAAGTTGTGGCAACAAAGGGGGAGGACGGTGATGTCTTCCTACCAAATGGCGATGCCAATGGTAGTTGCCAGAATCCAGCATGCTCCAACAACGCTCTTGCGTAAAATAGTTGCTCTCGCAGCGTCAAGTCGCGAGAAACATGTCCATTGTAATGACCAGCAAAACAACAACGAGACTCTAGGCAGCAGGTGCCACGAGCTGAATGCCATTCTCGGTGACGTCTTTTACGCACGCCATCGAACTGTAACCGTTGTTGTCCTAAAGAAAGTGCGGATGAGGTAGCCGTGCCGTTGAGTTTTATGACCAGGAGTTATCACTCTTCTGTAAGCTTCTGACCTCAAGAAATAGGTTTGCTGAAACCTACTGAAAAAGACAGTGGTCATCTTCCACCTGCCTCTTGTGTCAACCTCCTCATCTCGTACAATTTTTTTTTTTTTAAGTTAGATCAGTGGCAGTCAACCTGGTCCCCACCGTCCACTAGTGTACGTTTCAGCTTTCATGGTGGGCGATATGCCTTAGAGGTTTAAAAAACTTCTCGTTACGTTTTCATAAAATTTTGAAATGAATTATTTCCCTTTTTTGTAAATCACCAATACTGTGGAACCACTGGGTGTTTAGGAAATCTCTGTGTATAAAACACAATGTCCTGATTCACTGACTGACTGACTCGTCATCGACAAGCTCAGACAGCTAAGGACAGAAACATGAAATTAGGAGAAGGTGTGAATCTTACATTGTAGGCGTCATTTGAGAAGGGATTAGTCGGAATTTCAACTCTAAGGGGGTGAATCAGGAGATGAAGGCTTTTTTCTTCAAAACAGTGTCACTATTTAGGCAACTTTGGAAGCAGAGCTACGAAAATTGGTATTTGACTTCTAGGTCAGAAATAAAAAAATACGTGTTACAGCACTTTTTCGAAATTTAAACCTATGATGGTGAAATAATTGATGAAATTTTTTACTGAAAATTTATCGTTATTAAACGACTACTAAATTATTTTTAAACCAGTATCTATAAAAACTATTTGACTTCTCAGCTGAAAAAAAAAAATCTGTGTCTTTGGGACTAGAACCGCTAAGGGGATGGAATGGAGGATGAGATTTTTATGAAAAACCATTCTTAAAGCTAAGAAAAATTAAATTTCGCTTCTCAGAAATAAAGAATATGTGTTTCACAGTTTTTTAGAAATTCAACCCCCACAGGGGTGAAAACGGGGATGTAAGTTTTTATAGAAATATTCAATTGTGCAAATATTTTTGACTCTAATTGTATGAAAATTTGTATTTCGCTTCTTTGTTAGAAATTTAAAAAAAAACAATCATTTCACTGTTTTTGAAAATTCAACCCGTAAAGCAGTGAAATGGAGAGTGAAATATTTTATGGAAATATTTCTTTGTGAAACAATTCTTAAAGCTAAGCTTTGAAAATTGGTACTTGGCTTCTCGATTAGAAATGAAAGAAACACCTGTTTCATTGTTTTTCGAAATTCAACCTCTCAAGGGGTGAGATAGTGTCAGGCTGAGTCACGGACTAGAAACCTCAAGTCTAGAGATGGTATGGATCTTATACTGCAGGCACCCTTTAGAAGCGATTGTCCGAAATTCCACTCCTGAGGGGGTGAAGTAGAGCTGAAAGGCTTTTTGAAAGTATGTTGCCATTAACGGAATTTTGAAACTAGAACTTCGAAAACTGGTACTTGGTTTATCGGTCAGAAAATAAAAGATACGTGTTTCAGCATTTTCTAGAAATGTAACCAATAAGATTTTTTTGAAAATAGATAGTTGCAAAAGAACCAGTAATAAACTTTTAAAGCTATATCTATGACAAATTATATTTGATTTCTTGGTTGGAAATAATAAAATACGTGTTTCATTGTTTCTGGAAATTTCACCCATAAGGGTGAAATCAACATTTCAAGAAAATATTTACTTACATTAAATAATTTTAAAGTTAAATTTATGAAAATTGGTATTTTACTTCTCGGTTAGATAAAAAGAAATATTCGTTAAGGGTTGGAACTTGATGAGAAATAGCTCCACAAGAACGCAAAAGGAATGATTAACAAAAACTTTCTACTCCATCTAGCAGAGTCACTTTTTGTTCAGAAGTACAATCGGAAAAGACTACGCTTATATGGTCTTGATTAATGTGAAAAGCTTAGAAGGTGTTGCAATTTGTGAACAACATAAAAACCGAAATAAAAAATCTGCGCAGGCTATACAGTCTACATGAGCGGAGCCGCGGGTGCTAAGCTAGTTTTACTACTAACAGAGATACAAAAGTGGGTGGCAGGAAAAAAAATTGACTATCCCTGTCATGGATTCTGTGCCTTCATCCTGTATCATGGATGTAATTCATTAATGCCTTAACACGCTTCTTCTGATCTTGTCCTTTGCTCTTGTATGCGTTTTCCACATGTTCCTTGTTTCAGCGATTCTATGTAGAACGTATTCGTTTTTTGTATTATCGTTCCATTTAATTTTCAGCAATTTTCTATAGCACCGCACCCTCGACCTTTCGATTCTCTTCTTTTCCGGTTTTGTCCCAGTCCATGCTTCACAACCGTACTCTCTTAGAACAATGTAAGTTTTATGGAATTATTAGCTTTACAAACAACAAAATTGAGTCATACTTAACAAACACTAAACAGAAAGTTGTACTGAATTATTAAAAGATGTTGACAGGGGAGGAAATTATAGTTACTTGGGATGACTCATGAGCGAATTCGCACAGCGGTCATTGTTGGGTCCACTCCTATTCCTTATAAGCGTGAATGACCTCTCATTTAACAGCTATCAAGCAGATAATATCCTCTTTGCAAATGATAGCCTTGTTACAACAAATCCTATTGAAGGCAAAGGATCACAATAAACGTTCAGTGACATTTCCCAATAATTATTGAGTGACTTTCCGAAACTGGACTCATCCTAAATTTTGGAAAAAGGAAACGGCACTATATTTATTTCAGCCTACGAATAGACTCAAGACAAGGCAAACGTAAAAGTGTGGGGGTCCATTAACCGCCGGAAGTTTAAACGTATGGCCAATGACAGTATCCCTTAGGGTAATGGCAGCAATGGACCGAAAAGGACACCAGGTGCACATAGTGTTTATGCTGGAGGGTTTTGTTCAACGTGTTGAAGAAACTATTGCACCATCCTACGAGGGAACAGAGTGCAGCCAACTGCAGATTGTGGTGCACCTTGGAACAAATTATGCCTGTCGTTTTGGCTCTGTGGACATATTTGGATCATTCCAGCGACCAGAATTGGACACGCAGTTTCTTCAAAGCCCACGATTAGCAGCATTGTCCCCACAAACGATCATTTACCCTTGGTTCTGAATCGAGTGGAAGGACTACACCAGAGATTTCAAAGGTTCTGTGACATGCTAAGCTGAGTCTTCCTGGAATCGCACCATGGGTTTGAAAACAGTAGGGTCATTATAAATGCTCAAGTGTGCATTACACATTAAAGGCTGTTACCCAGGTAGCATACTGTGTGGGTTGCACACAAAGTTTTCTTTTTTTACACACATCAGAAGTGCTTTGCTTCACCCCCCTCCCCCTTTCCCAGAAACCTGAAGTAGACGTTGACTGTTGATACTGTAGCACAGACACAGTCCCTTTGACTGTTGAGAGATGTCACTAATCCCGTCCTGAGATATGAAGAACCATGCATGAGCAGCGCGTATTAGACGGAGGGGGTCCGACAGCCGATCATTTCCAGTCATTTCGCCAGGAAGGAGGTACACGGCTCGTGTTGTCTGTACTTCAACCATGCCTTGACGGTCAATAGCGCGTTTCGATTGAGTCCGCATTGTTACTTTGTGCCAGGAAGGGCTCTAAAAAGGTAAGTGTCCAGGCATCTCGGAGTGAATCAAAGCTATCTTATTCGGGAGGAGATACAGAGGGACAGGAACTGTCGACGACGTGCCTCGCTCAGGCCACCCAAGAGCTACTACTGCGGTGGATGACCGCTACCTAAGGATTATGGCTCGGAGGAACTCTGATGGCGTGGCCACAATGTTGAATAATGCTTTTAGTGCAGCCACAGGACGTCGTGATACGACTCAAACCGTGCGCAATAGGCTGCATCATGCGCAACCTCACTCCCGACGTCCATGGCGAGATCCACCGGCCAGACGGTGTGGCCGAGCGGTTCTAGGTGCTTCATCTGGAACCGCGCGACCGCTACGGTCGCAGGTTCGAATCCTGCCTCGGGCCTGGATGTGTGTGATGTCTTCACATTAGTTAGGTTTAAGTAGTTCTAAGTTCTAGGGGACTGATGACCTCAAATGTTGTCCAATAGTGCTCAGAGCCATTTGAACCATTCGAGATCCATCATTACAACCACGACCCATGAAGCGCGGTACAGATGGGCCAACAACATGCGAAATGGGTCGTTCAGGGCTGGCATCACATTCTCTTCACCGATGAGTGTCCCATATGCCTTCAACCAGACAACCGTCGGAGACGTGTTTGGAGGCAACCACTGTCCAGAGTGTAGCGAGGTGGAGATTCCCTGCTGCTTTTGGGTGGCATTATGTGGGGCCGACGGTACACTGCTGGTGGTCATGCAACGCGCTGTAACGGCTGTACGATACGTGAATGCCATCCTCCGACCAGTAGGGTAACAATATCGGCAGCATATTTTAGAGGCATTCGTCTGCATGGACGGCAATTCGTCACGCCATCGTGTACCTCTTGTGAATGACTTCCTTCAGGATAACGACATAGCTCGACTAGCGTGGCCAGCATGTTCTCCAGACATGAACCCGATTGAACATGCCTGGAACAGACTGAAAAGGGCTGTTTATGGACGACGTGACCAACCAACCACTCTGAGGGATCTATGCCGAATCGCCGTTGAGGAGTGCCTTGATTAACTTGTAGATAGTATGCCACGACGAATACAGGCATGAATCAATTGAAGAAGACGTGCTACTGGATATTAGAGGTACCGGTGTGTAGAGCAATCTGGACCACCAGCTCTAAAGGTCTCACTGTGTGGTGGTACAACCTGCAGTAGAAAAAGGGGAAGTGATGTTTATGTTGATCTCTATTTTAATTTTTTGTACAGATTCCGGAACTCTCGGAACCGAGGTGATGCAAAACCTTTCACGATGTGTGTGTATTAGAGTCTTCTCCATCCAGTCCAAAAGACGATACTACTATGGAACGCAGGAGTGTCTGTGTAAGATCTGAAGAAGGACTGCTGACCATAGATGTTAAGTCCCATAGTGCTCAGAGCCATTTGAACCATCTGAAGAAGTGTCCCCCCCCCCCCCCCCCCCATAAGTGACAGTATTCAAATCCTAATGATTAACTGCCGAAAAGTGCCAGAGTTCTAAGTGTTCCTGAACAGCTCCCGATAGCTGGTTTGAACACGGAATTTACAGCAATGTGACTTTTGGGGAAAATTTCTGTGTATATCTAAAGGACAGACTAGTGGGAAATATAGGTGATCTATTTCTCGCAGTACACAAGAAACTGAAATCTAGAAATTTAAAGTACATGTGAGAGTTTTTGGACAATACTCTGTTCGTTTGCACGTAGTTCCCCAATCATACAGTAATCACCAGTGGTGACTTGAATCATCCAACAATCAATAGGGAAAATTACAGGTTTGTTTGTGGTGAGCGTGGCAACACATCCCGTTTCGCAACTCCACTCATGATGGAAATATATCTGGTGGCAACAAATAGACATGACGTCTTTAAAGATATCCTGATCGAAACTAATATCAGTGACCATGATGTGATTGTTCCATGATTACCAAAGTAGAAAGGACAACTAAAACTAGCAGAAACGTATGATTAGCAAGCTAAATAAGAAACAGTAGTGTCATATCTCAATGAGGAACTTGAAACTTTCAGTACAGGGCAGCAGCATTTAGAGGAACTGAGGCTCTTATTTAAAGGAGCACTTCACGATGCACTGGATAGATAAGCACCCAGTAGAATAGCTCATAATGATAGTTACCCTCCAAGGTATACAATCACTGTAAAGAAGCTTATAAAGAAACAGAGATTACTACATAATAGGTTTAAAGCAAGATTCTGACTGAAACGCGTTTGGCTGTCAAGAGATCAACGCTTGCAGCCTACAATAACTTCCGTAGCTCAATATTGTCAAACGATTTTTCATAAAACCCAAAGAAATTCTGATCGTATGTTAAGACTGTTAGTGGCACCAAAGTTAGTGTCCAGTACCTAGCGAATGAGACAGGCAGTGAAACTAAGGGTAGCAAAGCAAAAGCTAAAATGCTGAAACCCGTTTTTAAATGTTACTTTAGAAAGGAAAACCCAGTAGAATTGCCCCAATATAACCCTCGTACCATTGGAAAGATGACTAGAATAACTATTCGTGTCAGTGGTGCTGAGAAACAGCTGAAATCATTAAAATTGAATAAAGATCCAGGGCCTGATGGAATTCCTATCAGACTCTATAGTAAATTTGCGTCTAACTTAGCCCCTCTTCTAATTATAATCGGTCTTATATGCCTCTAACAAAAAACCATGCCCAGTAGTTGGAAGAATCCACAGGTCACACCCATCTACAAGAAGAGTAGTAGAAGTGATCCACAAAACTACCGTCTCATATATTTAACATCGATTTGTTGTAGGTACTCTGAGATCAGACGTAATGAGGTATCTCGAACAGAATAACCTCCTCCATGACAACCAGAATGGATTCCGAGAACATCGATCATATTAAACCCAACTCGTACTTTTCTGACAAGACGTACTGAAAGCTTTGAATGAAGGCAGTATTTTTTTGATTTTCGGATAGCATTTCACTCATTACCCCACATAAACCTATTGTCAAAAGTACGATCATAAGGAACATCAAGTGAAACTTGTGACTGGTTTGAGAACTTTTTGGTGAGGAAGACGCTGCATGTTATCTTGGATGGAAAGTCATCGTCAGATGTAGAATTAACTTCGGGTGGGCCCCAAGGAAGTGTGTTGGGACACTTGCTGTTTATGTTGTATATTAATGACCTTACGGAAAATATTAACCTCAGACTTCTTGCAGGTGATGCAGTTACCTATAATTAAGTAGAATCTGAGAAGCTACATAAATATTCAGTCAGTTCTTGATAAGATTTCAAAGTGATGCAAAGATTGGCAACTTGCGTTAAAGGTCCAGAAAAGTAAAACTGGGCACTTTACAAAATTAAAAAACGTAGTATCCTTTGACTGTAATATCAATGAGTCACACTGGAGTCGATCAACTCATACTAATACCTGGATGCAACACTTGCTAGTGATATGAAATGCAATAATCACGTAGGTCAGTCCTGGGGAAAGCAGGTGGTAGACTTTGGTCTATTGGTAAAATACTGAGGACAATTAGTATATAAAGGAGATTACTTACAAAACACTAGTGTCACGTTTTCTAGAATGTTACTCAAGTGTGTGGGACCGATACCAGATAGGACTAACAATGGATAATAAAATATATACAGAGAAGGACAATAAGATGTTTGAAGAACAGGCTTTATGTGATGAATCCAGGAACATAGTACAATCTCCTACATTGTGCTCACTTAGCGATGGCGAAGATAGAATAATTATAGCATGCACAGAGACATTCAAGCAGTCGTTATTCTCACGCTCTGTATGTGAATGGAAGCTGTAGTAAATGATACTATGGGATGTACTCTTCGTCATGCACTACACGGTGGTTTTCAGAGTATAAATGTAGATGTATAAACAGACACCAATAATTTATGTAGCACATGAACATGATTCAGAAAACAGGGTAGAATGCAACAACTTTTTGGTTTTACATATTGATGAAAACTTTAAGTAGAAGAAGTATGTTACTTAGCTGCTCACATAAATAGGTTCAACAACTTTTGTTCTTCGTGTAATTGCTCGTCTTGGAAACCAACTAATCTCCTAATACATAATGCATATTTCCACTTAGTAATGTCTTGTGGTATGATTTCCCGGGTAATTCATCACGTAGAAAGGAAGAATTGGTTGCACAAAAGCAAGCAGTAATTATAATATGTATAGCACAAATATCTGGCAGGTGACTCTTCAAGAAGTTAGTTACACCTTCACAAGAAATATATTCGCTAGTAAAACTTTGCCATGAATAATCCATCACAATTTGACAAGAACAATGATATCCACACTGACAACATTGGAGGAAAAAATTGTCATTATTATCCATTATTGGAACTGTAAGAGACCCAGAAAAGACTTAACAAGCATCATCAAAAACCTTTGATCGTTTGCCCAACAGCAGGTAGTGAAGCAAGTTTTAAATCTAAGCTTAGTTCTTTTCTTCTAAACAACTTCTTATGTCCAACAGGAGAATTTGTATATATAAACTGATAACCTGCAAGAAAACTAGTTTTTAAGTGTAGCTGGATGAGTAGGGCTCAAAAATAATATGTTCAATAATATTAAAACTAATTATGTACACATACAATGTAAACTGATTCCTTCCACATCGTTTCTATGAAAAAGTTTGCTTAAGTAACATTCCACTAACTAATAACTTAACCAATGATCTAACTATCAAACGCAACATCATAACTGACTCCCTTGTGCCTTCAGCTATCATAAAAATGGTTCAAATGGCTCTGAGCACTATGGGACTTAACATATGAGGTCATCATCCCCTAGAACTTAGAACTACTTAAACCTAACCAACCTAAGGACATCACACACATCCATGCCCGAGGCAGGATTCGCACCTGCGACCGTGGCGGTCGCGCGGTTCCAGACTGAAGCGCCTAGAACCGCTCGGCCACTCCCGCCGGCCTTCTGCTATCCAAAAGCCATCTGAAAGGTCTTCAGTTCTCTTTTCCAATCGTTTAATTATCCTTGTTAAAAACATACATACGCGAGCTATTAAGCTGAATATGCGAGAGATGGCACTCTAAAATGCCGTTGCTATCTTAGAATTCTTTGGATGATATTTTTCAAGAACTCTGATATGTCTCCAGTCTCAGAGAATCCACAAAGCAATTTGAATAGTCGTTTGATTCCCAATTCTCTCGATGCTTTTTGAAATTCTGAAGGGATTTTCTTCTGCTTATTTAATTGCAAGTCTGCAAGCTCTGTTGAACTCTGTCATTAATACGGGACCCCAGTGTCTTCCACGTCGACTCCCTCTTCTTCTTCTGTTATGTCGTCTGGAACTTCTTATCCCAAGTAGAGACATTCAAATTACTCTTAACGCCTACCAGCTCCATCCTCTGCATTTAACACTTGAATTAATCTTCTGATGTCCTCGCTTTTAATTTCACCGAACGTTATTTCGACTTTTCTGTGTGCTGAATCAGTTCTTCTAATGACCACCTTAACTTAGATTTCTTCACACTCTCCCTGCAGCTATTTCGCCTTGGCTTCTCTGCACTTGCTATTTATTTCATTCCTAGATGACGTATGGTGTCGTATTTCTGTTTGTTTTAATATTTTTATATATTCCTCTTTCGATGATCAGTTGAAATACTCATCTGTTCTGTTTCTTGGCAAGTACCGTGCTTGCATCTATATTTCTCTTTCCAACTTCTTCTTTCACACCTCTTCAACCGAACTGTATACCGTGGTATTCATTATCGCAGACTCTTCAGACATGCATCTCATCACTTTCCAGTATTTTAGTATCCAACTTCTTCTACATTCATCCTCCCACACAACTCTCTTAGACGTAAATCTACTCTTCATCATTACTAAACTGTGATCCAAATCTGTATCCTCTCTATCGAACGTCTTACAGTCCGATATTTGACATTAAAATCTCTATCCTACTATTAACTAGGTGGAATCTTCCTGTCTCTGTGGACCACTTTTAAATATGCCTCTCGTCTAGTGATTATTGAAGTGTATGTTCGCTATTACTCGTTGAAATTTACAGCAGAACTCAGCCTTTCTCGTCTCTGATTCATATTAACGAACCAGTATTCTTCTGTAAATCTGTCTTCTATGTCTTCACATACAATCGCGTTCTAATCCCACATAATTATTAGGTTTTCGACTCCCTTTGCATATCAAACTACCCGTTCAGAATCGTCATATAGTTTTTCTAACTCTTCATCTTCTGCTTTTGACGTCGGCATCCGGTCCTGAGTTATTGTTGTTGGCGTTCGTGTGTTGAGAAGAATCCTATCTCTAAATTGTTCAAAATAAAGCACTGTCTACCCCACCTCTACATTCATAACGAATCATAGTCCCATTAAACGATTTGCCACTGCTGTTATTATTATACTATATTCGTCTGACTAGAAAGCCTTCTTCGTGTCATTTCACATCACTGACCCACACAATACCTAGACTGAGCCTTTGGGTTTTTTATTTTAGATTTTCTAGCTTTTTCAACGATTTTTCATCTTATGAGATGGTAATTTCCGAGTTATAAAGTGTCACCGTTTCGTTATTATTCATTTACTTCTCACAGTCACTTCCATGTTGGGAATCTCATCTTACAGAATGGCATGAGGGAATAATTGGGTGTCTTTGGCCGGTGGAGATACCACACTGACATGTTTTCAATTAAAGCCCACATGTCCTAATGATACACATTTGTGTCTTCATTGTAGTGACTCTCATTGGCCTTCTGTCATCTCATGGCTTATTCAACTGTTGTCTCCTCCATTTTAAGAACAGTTTGTCACCCAAAGGGCAAGCGGCTTCCCTGAAATTCTGTCTGCTCCTCCGCCGTCTATGACACAACTGTTGACAGAACGGGGGTGACTCATACTGGAAGTCATTAGCCGCATTTGCTAATGATTTTTATTCAAGATTTAAGGCATGGCTGATACTGAACTTGAGCTCCACGGCTTTTTGATTACGCTACACCTAGAGCAGAAGTACTGTGGGATCTGAAAGCAGATATGCCTTCGTTCCTCAGAACTTTCACGTCCTGCCTTGACGTCAGTGGATGTCAGCGACTTTCATGGCAGGGCGCCTCTCTGGAGAAGAACATGACGTCCAAATGTTTAGCTGACTCAAACAGTTGTTGTCATTTTGATGAAACTAATACCCTCTCTCACAGTGATCGTGCCATACAACAAATTTTCTGTACTGCTCTCAAGTAGCAAACAACTGGATGTCATTGTCTTCTTTCTTTCCAATGTATCTTAGAGTGTAACATACGCATTTAAAATTCTGTACCCATCGAAATGAACTTGATGTCAAAATTTTAATTATAGCAGCATGTCAGTTGCAAAGAAGGTATTAATATTCCATAATAGTAGAGCATCATTTTAATTAATTGAGTTGGCTGATTTTGATAACTGGATTCGTGTGAGAGCTCTTGTATTTGTTTCGACACATCTCGAGGCTGTTTTCAGTTGTGGTGTTACAACTGAGACGTCCCCTTTGGAAAATAATAAATTACTGTGATGATAAACCTATTACTTTATTTGATTTTCAAACAGCTGAGCAAAACTTAACGTACTCAGACATTTCTATCTTTACTCATTCTGATCGTCACTAAACTGACATATAATATTTTTAGCGCAACGCATTCTGACTTCCAATATTCCCCACAAAAGAATGGTCCTGACTGACAATTATCTATACCTTTCATGAATCAATTACCTCACAAAAATCTTCGTTACTCGAACTACTGCAGTACAGCGAGCGCCAATACTGCCAGCTAAATAAAAGATTCTAACTACTCAAGGCACTAACTACTATAGGCATAGTTAGCAAATGAAAGATACTGATGGAGAACAAACAATGTATTTACCTTAATAGTGTTCAAAAGTCATATATATATCAGTTCATGACATCCAGTCTTGCAAATTTCCTATTTCTGACGGACACACGTTCAGATCGTCCGGTCTCAAAACTCTGCCATCTATCACCTCACTTCCACCACTGCTGGCGGCTCACCTCCAACTGCCCAACGCTACGCGCTGTTCACATCCAGCTGCCCAACACCACAATAGAGAATATTCCAACAATCCCAACCAGCCACAGGTTGCATACAGCACAGTCAATGATTTTCATACAGAGCGCTATGTGGCATTACCAACATAAAAACCTAAACAGCCTACTTACACAACCTTTTTCGTCACCGTGAATAAACACTCATCGATTGACACATGTCATGTGACCCTGTGTTGCTTGAGTCAGTCGGGCCATGTTTCAAAGCAGTTCAAATCATTCTTTGGTTAACACTAGAACACTAAAGGGGGGAATAGAAGTGTCGTATTGTTACTGAACCATCGTGAAATTTACTACTCCATATTTTATTCAAAGGAAGTCATAATTTATAATTTATGGACTAGTTAAATATAGTTATAAGATCTCCAATAGCACGTAACCCACAAAATCAGTACGTAAGTCCTGTTTTACACCCTATACTGACAACACAAAACTGGCAGGAAATGGGAATTTGTATCAACTGCAATCATAAATTTTATAATGGTTTAGTAGTGTAGGCTTAAAGGCACTTGGGAGACTTGCATAGTACTGTTGATCACTCTATGGCACCAGGAAGAATAAAATTTGCTCGGAGAAAGTAAATGGCCTAAGCGTATTGTGCAGCGACTTGATCAAGCCAAGAAGTAAACTCAGCTACGAGCTCAAGTACAATAATTAGGTATTATCAGACATTGCAAAGTTAACCTGCCATGGAACTGCAGTGGCTTCAGGGACTCCAAGGTTATTTATGAGTACCAAGAGGAAATGGAATTTTAGTTCCAAAGTATTATTTTTCTATTGAAAAGAATATTTGTGATTTCTGGGTGACAGCTATGTCAAGAAAGTCACTTGAGAAAACGTACCATTCCGGCAGGGCAGAAGGACGCTGAGTGACTAACGGCGGCTTGCACTTGTTATGTTTATGAGACATGCAAAAGACAGATAAATTTTCAAGCGTATCAGGGTACAGAAGGATGTGAAGAACGCTGTAGTTTTTGTTACGTGTAGGCAGTCCCTACGTGGAGGGGGGAATGTGGAATGTGACCATAGACTGCAGAGCCTGCGCAGAAGCAGCAAGAAGGAAAAGGCAGGCACTTGTACCTGGAAGTGCGAAAGAGCAGACTGATGAAGTGTTCAGGAAGCAAGGGAATGTGCCGAAGGGAACTCAATCTAGTTAGTTTACGGGGAGGTGGTTATCTTGTATGGTGAATAATTTCGAGGAGAGATTTGCATTTTGTAAAAGTGTAACTTAGATAAGCCTTTTGCAGCATCATGAGTGAGGACGCAGAGTCAAGATTTACTGGAGATTAATAAATGAGCACATTTTCCGACTGCAGTATCCTTAGTAATTAGCCTGTGCTATCTAGTGTTTTCTCGATCTGTTCTAATGTGTGTTGTACATTATCTGATCAAAAGCATCCGGAAACCTCTATGTTATACGGTAGTGACTATCAGGCGGCATACTCGCCAGTAAAAAAGAAGGTGGGGACTACTGCGTCATCAGTAGTGAAGCAGTAACAGCAGAATGGATCGGCCAGGAGACCTCAGCACTTTCCATTGACGACTAGTCTTTAGATGTCACGTCAGTAATACACCCGTCATAGACATTTCAACGCTTCTAAATGCGCTGAACTCGACTACTGATGACGTGACTGCTAAGTGGAAAAGTGGAGGAACAACTTTCACTAAACCAAAACCAAGCAGACCTCATGTCCTGACGTACAGCGACCGCCGGTCGTTGCGGAGGGTAGTAGTAAAAAATCGCACGAAAGCAGCGGATGAATTCACTGGTACCATCAGTCCCGATAGCTCAGTAATTGTGAGAAGGGACTTAAAAACAGTAGGGTACAGATACTGTAGATAGTGTTAACTGACACTTGAGGTGGTGTGATGCCACTGGACGGTAGAAAACTGGAAACGAGTAATCTGAAGTGATGAATCACGCCATGCCTTGTGGATGTCGTTAGGTATGGCGAATGGCCGGAGAACGTCATCTGCCGTCATGTGTAGTGCCAACGGAGAGGAGGGGGTGTTACGGTACGATGGTGACTTCCTTCGTTGGCATTGGACCGCTTAGTTTGGCTAAGGAAACGCTTAAGGATGGGTATGAACACATTTGACAGAACTGTGTACTGCGTACAGTGCGAGGCCAGGTCTGAGACAATGGAATGTATGAATAGGAGAATACCGCCTGTCATAAAAAATGGTTCAAATGGCTCTGAGCACTATGGGACTCAACTGCTGAGGTCATCAGTCCCCTAGAACTTAGAATTACTTAAACCTAACTAACCTAAAGACATCACACACATCCATGCCCGAGGCAGGATTCGAACCTACGACCGTAGCGGCAGCGCGGTTGCAGACTGTAGCGCCTGGAACCGCTCGGCCACTCCGGCCTGCCACCTGTCATAAAGCAGCATCTGTGAGACATTGGTTTGTGGACAATAACATTCCTGAAATGGACTGATCTGCCCAGTGTCACGACCTGAATCCAATGGAACAGCTCTGCGATGAGTCAGAACGTCGACTTCATTCCAGGCCGCAGCGTTTAAGATAACTTCGTTCTCGAGTTTCGGCTGTTGAGGAAGAATGGGCTGCCATTCTTGCATAGACATTGAGACAGCCCAATGAAAGCGTCCACAACAGAGTTGCAGTCATAATTAAGGTTAGGGGGCACGCACCCCTTGGCAGTATCCTCTAATAGGTATGTGGATACTTTTGATCAGACAGCATACCAGTAAACGAGATACGTCATACATGTCATTTCATATTCATTATGGACTGCTGTTGTTTAGTTACATTTACTGCTATCAGTCTTCCAGCGTTGATAAGCTGATCGTACCCGTGAATTTTCGAGAAAACAGCTGGCAGAGGGCTTGGTATTTCGCGTTTGGGAAACAACCCTCGTCTTACGGGATGAAAACTTTATAGTGAGTCTGGCGACCCAGTGAAGTTAATAGTAGGTGGTTTATTTATTGGGAGGGGGGGGGGGGAGGAGGACCAAGCAGCGAAGTCATTGGTCAAAGTACTCAGTATCGATTGTTGAGGGGGGGGTGGAGGGGTCGGGGGTGAAGTAGCTGAACTTGAAAATTGGAAGGTTGTGGTAAGGTCTTATGGGACCAAACCGCTGAGGTCATCGGTCCCTAGGCCTACACACTACGTAATCTAACTAAAACTAAGTTACGCTATGGACAACACAAACACACACCGATGCCCGAGGGAGGACTCGAACCTCCGACGGGAGGAGCCGCAGGGACCGGGACAAGACGCCCTAGACCGCTTGGCTAACCCTCGCGGCACTGAACATGAACACTTTGTTTTAGGCGAGTACGTTAGAATCACAGCAGAAACAAAATATAGCAGTAACAGTGAAACATAAATCAGCAAAGAAGTTGGGCGGTAAAATTCCATCTCGTTGCTCCAGAAACATTGAATAAGCAAAGCAGCGCGTCTACACAAATTGCTTACTGCAGCATTTGGTGGAGCGGGCGTTTCTGCTGGGAATTTGCTCGTGTCGTGAAGCGCCATAATCGTCGCCTGTGATCTCTGGGCGACGCCAGCTGCGCGACGTCGCAGCGTGCTTACAGAAATCTCCGACTAAAGTGCTAAGCCCGAGTCCCGCGCGAGGGACCTCTGCGAGTGGCACGTTCTGGGACCGTGCGGCGGAGCGGTCGGGAAAATGAGGCACCGTTTAGAGCGCTGGCAGGAATTTAGGCTGCGAGGCGCCGCGCCAGCAGGCACGCATTGTTGTTTCGCTGGGCGGAGGGATTTAGGGATGCGCTCTCGACGCCCCTTCTCCCAACCCCTGGTTCGCGGATGTTGCGGGTGGAGTGTTCCGAGACCGGAGGCGGAAGCGGGGGCGGCGCCGAGGTGCCTGGCCCGCGTAATGGAGGCGCAAATGCGCGCCGAAGGCTCGGAGGCGGGGCTGGAGGTTAATGCAAGCAATCTGTGGCAACAGGCTCCGGGAAAGGCGGAAATCTTGTTTTTCAAGAGATTCGCCCGCTCGGCGGGACCACTCTTGGAACGTTTGGCGCTGTTGATCCGATGAGTGCGCAAAGCGGAGCATCACTAGCTGTCGCTGTGAAAATGTCTTTATTGAGAGAGCCTGGACGTGGAAGGATAATAACATTTTACAACTGCTTCACTGCTTGCCTCCACAGAATTGGGGACACAGCTGAGAGACTCGAAACTGAAGTATCTACAACTACTTACTCGTTCCAGAAGTCACATTTTCGTACATGATAGAGAGCACTTCCTACCAACTTCATCCATTTCTATGCAGTTACAGTTACGTATAGCGTGTGGGAAAATGGACTGCCTAGGTGCGAGGTAGTTTCTTGTCTCAGAATTGAGGATGGAGTGAAGTACGCATGGAGTTTTGATTACCAGTTTTTAAAGACATAATAATTAACTTTTGTTTGTTTGCAATTTCATGGCTGCTGCATTCATGATGCATATTGAAACTGCCGTTCCACAATACACTGAGCTGACAAAAGTGACGGAACAAGGACGTGCTCTGGTACAGATGGCGGTAGTATCGCGTACACAGGGTAGAAAAGGGCAGTTTATTGGCGGAGCTGCCATTTGTAGTCATGTGATTCATGTGAAAAGGTTCCCGACATGATTATGGCCGCACGACGGGGATTAACAGACTTTGAAGACGGAATGGTAGTTAGAGCTAGACCCAATAGAAATCTTATTTAGGAACCGTCAGATAATATGATGTTTCGTGATCCACAGTGCCAAGAATGTGCCGATAATACCAACGCAGTGACCGACGGCCTTCATTTAACGACCGAGAGCACCTGCGTTTCCGTATAGTTTTAAGTGATAACAGATAAGTGTCAGTCAGTGAAATATTGCAGAAATCAATGTTGGACGTACAACGAAAGTAAGCGTAACGACAGTGCGAGGCAGCAGACGACCGACGTGAGTACCTTTGCTAACCGCGCACCATCGCGCACTGCACCTCACCTGGGCTCGTGACCATATCGGTTGGATCCTAGGCGACAGGAGAACCGTGGCCTGGTAAGATGAGTCCCGATTTCAGTTGGTAAGAGTTGATGGTAAGGTTCGAGTGTGGCGCAGATCACAGGAAACCTGGGATTCAAATAGTCAACAAGACAATGTTCAAGTTGGTGGTGACTCCATACTGCCTTGGGTTGTGTTTACATGGAGTGGACTCGGTCCTCTGGTTCATAATGAACCGATCATTGACTGGAAATTGCTATGTTCGGCTGCCTGGAGACAACTTGCGTTCATTCATGGACAAGTTTCCAAACAACGGTGGATGGCAATGCGCCGAGCCACAATTGATTGTCATTTGTCTGAAGAGCTTTCTACGCAACTCTAGCGAATGATTTAGCCATCCAGATCGCCCGACATGAAACCCATCGAACACTTTTGGAACATAATCTAAAGGTCAGTTTGTGCACGAAATCCTACACTACCAATTCTTTAGCAACTATGTGTGGGTATAGAGGAGCATGGCTCAACGTTTCTGCATGGAACAGCCAATGACCTCTTGTGACGTCTAGTTGCTGGTTACGCCAGGCAAAACGTGGTCTGACTTTTGTGAACTCAGTTTAAACTTCTTAACTTACTTGGACCACTTCTTAATAAAGATTTCGTACTTAAACTACTGAGTGAAATTGACTATACGTCTCTTTGCTGGTCTTTATCATTTCATATCTGACCTACAGAATCTGCCCAGACTAACAGAACTCAAACTTTTCCTATTCATTAATTACCCACAATATTCATCGGTAACGCTATTTGACTGCTTTAAAATTAACTCAAATGAATAGCCCTGAATTAGAAGAAATTTTAAGAATAACTCATACATATCATATGTCACTTACCTCACAGAAAAACTTCATGACACGAACTGCAGAGATACAAGCGCCAATACCGCCACGTAAATAAGAGATTCTAACTACTGACGGCTGTAACTACTAATGGGCATGTGCTTACAGAGCAAATAATGTATTTAGCACATTTTACCTTAATCAAGTGACAACCACTTCAAAAAAATTATATAATCATCAGTAATAAATCTCCATAACGGATACACATTCAGACCGTCCGCTCGCGCTAATACTGCAACCCCAACACTGCTAGCTATTAACCTCTAACCTCCACTGCTGACTACTCATTCCCCTCTTCCATCACTGCTGACTGTTCACCTCCAAGTGCAAGTCCGACCAGCCACAGAGTCTCCTTCAGAGTGCATACAGCGCTGTCGGAGTTATTAATGCAGAGCGCTACATAGCGCTGCCAACATACAAACACATAAACAAGCTACCTACAAAGTGCACCGAATGTAGGAAAGTGGATTACCAAGATGCGGACGAGTTTCTTATCTAAGAGGTGGGGATGGGATCGAGTTTGGATCATCACCTTAAAAACATACGCAATAAACATTGTCTTTGTTTGCATTTACGTGTCTGCCTTCAAGGGACAATGAAGTAGAGCGCAGTAAGATACTTCGTTTTTCTGTGTTTGAAAGTGAATCTATGCTGAGTTCGTAGCAGTGTACAGCAACAAACAACCATTACAAGAATGATCAGATGGAGCAGAATGTTGCAGTGTGGTGAAAAAAGTCTGAATAACGAAGAACGAGTTGGCAGACAATCTCTCTCTGAAGAACTTGGAATTACAGGAGAATGAGAGACCCTGTTGTTCTAAATCCGGCCTATCACAATGGAGGCAACAGTGAAAAAACTCAAAATCATTCATGGATCAGTGTTTAAGCTTTTTCAAAGCATTTTGTACATCACACAGGTCGCTACCCGCTAGGTTCCGCGACTATTAATATACACACGCGAAAAGCCCACTGAACCGAGAAACCGACGGAAATGTTACAGCTGTGTCAGGGCAGTCCAGATAACTTCTTTAGCCACCCAATCTTTTCTGAACCGTGTGTCTCTGGTACTCTGAGACAAAAGACCAAAGCAAGCAACTGAGACATACTGCTTCACCACCAACGGGAAAGATGACGACCCAGACATAATTTGGCAAAATGACGCTGAATTCATTTTGGGACAGCGAAGGTCGGGCACGAAGCGTCGTAGAAGCATACTGTCAACATATCTTCATGAAGTTACGAGATTCTGTCAAGAAGAAACGTCACACAAATCGGACCAAAGGTGTGTTTTCACCCGACGACAAGGTCCCAACTCAGTCTACACATGACACAGCCACAAGCGCTGTTTCCTTGGGCTATCTAGTTTTGCCTCACCCTGTATAGTCATAATATAACACTAAGCCGCTTCTTCCTCTTGTCGCGGGCGAATAAACCATTGTATTTCAGGTGTATTCAGAATGGTGGCAAGGTGATTTTCGAGATAGAAATTTTCCTGAAAAGCTAAAATCCATATTTCTACATCCAAGGTCTCTGGCCAAGTTATCCATCGCTGGCAGAAATGTGTCGCACTGGAGGTTAAATATGTGGAGAGATCACCACAATCCCCTAGTTCCATGTTCATAGCCTTCTTCTTCTTTCTAGTCTATAATTACAATTTTGGGACTACCCGTCGTCTTCTGATCATCCATGTATGACATACACGATCGAGGCAGCATTAATGAATCTCGACCTTCCTGTTCTCTAGATTTTTCCAGACAGGGCTAGGTGAGGATATTGTAGCCTTTCATCCAAGCATTTACATTGAAGTTCCTCTCTCTGTCACACTTTCGTGTGGAGTGTACCTGTGCTGTCTCGATGCGATACCCCTTGGAAGTCCGGCTGTACCGCAACACACAGAGCCTTCCGGCGACTGTGTCACCATCACTCGACCGCTGTAAATGAACAATAGAAACATCCACAGTTGGTAAACACAAGCGCATTTACGGACACAATACACCAAAGCCAGAATCACGGAACTACTTCCTTACACCCGTTACGTGTTACCTGGAAACCGATAAAGTGTTCTTCCGCCGTACGTGCATATAGCCACGTGTCCGACCACAGTCGACACAGTCCCGGCCACGAACCGTCTCCACGGGCAGACAAGCAGTGAGTGCCGCCGACCTCAGCTTCAAAGCACTCTGCCTGCAGCACGCTCGTGAGCTGCTAGCCGTCGCCCCGAGCCGTCGCCGCCTGCCACCGACCTCACACTCGTGGCTTCGGCTCCGTACGCACCACGCTGTCATTGCCCAGCCGTTGCTCACCCACCGACTACGACCTCTCTGGACGCCGCTCAGCCGTCGCCAGATGCAGCCATTTCTTACCACTGACCACCTGCCTTGTGGGTCTCGGTATTAATGGTAGCTGTGAGAAGTTTCCTATTAAGTGATCCAACATCGACTGAGTGAACCTCCCACTGGTGGATCCTTAACTTTATTTCTTGCTGTCAAGCAGTGACTTATTTTCTTATCGTCAAGCAGTGGCTTGTTATTCATGTTCTATGTTCAGCGCTGACAGGTGTGAAAATTACCAAATTATCACTTCAATAATTACCGAAATATCAGTTTAATAAGGCATGGCTGCAAAATACTAACAAGAATTGTTTGCAGATGAATGGAAAAACTGGTAGAAGCCGACGTCCGCGAACATGTTTGGATTCCGGAGAAATGTAGGAACACGCGAGGGCAATACTGACCCTACGACTTCTCACAGAAGGAAAAGTAAATCTATGTTTATAGCATTTGTAGACTTAGAGGAAGATTTGACAATGTTGACTGTAGTGCTTTCTTTCAAATTCCAACAGTGGCAGGGTAAAATACAGGGCGCGGAAGAATATTTACAGTTTGTACTGAAACCCGATTGTGGTTATAAGATTCGAGGGGCTTGAAAGGGAAACAGTGGTTGCAAAGGGAGTGAGACAGGTTGCAGCCTATGCATGGTGTTATTCAATCTGTACACTGAGCAAGCAGTGAAGGAAAAGAAAAGATAAATTCGGATTAGG
Source organism: Schistocerca americana (assembly GCF_021461395.2). NCBI lineage: Eukaryota > Metazoa > Arthropoda > Insecta > Orthoptera > Acrididae > Schistocerca > Schistocerca americana. Next base: position 461,939,114 of record NC_060122.1, on the reverse strand, counting down.
AGTTAAAAAGAGTCTAGGGAGAAGAAATAAAAGATTTTAGGTTTGGCCATGGCAATGTAATTTTGTCAACCATAGCAAAGGACATGGAAGGGCTGCTGAACAGACTGGACAGTGCCTTGAAAGGAGGATATAAGATGACAACATCAAAAGGAAAATGAGGATAATAGATTGTAGTCGAATGAAGTCAGGTGATTCTAAGGGAATTAGATTAGCAAATAAGACTCAGAAAGCAGTAGATGCGTTTTTCTGTTTGGGCAGCAAAATAACTGGTGATGGCCGAAGAACAGAGGATATAACATGTAGGCTGGCAATGGCAAGAAAAGCTTTTCTGAGGAAGAGGTATTTGTTAACATCGAATATAGATTTGTCAGGAAGTATTTTCTGAAAGTATTTGTATAAAACGTGAAACATGGACGTGAAACATGGATCATAAACAGTTCAGACAAGAAGAGAATACAAGGATTTGAAATGTGGTGCTACAGAAGAATGATGAAGATCAGATAGGCAAATGAAAAAAAAATGGTTCAAATGGCTCTAAGCACTATGCGACTGAAGCGCCTAGAACCGCTTGGCCACAGCGGCCGGCTCGGCAAATCATGTAACTAATATGGAGATACTGAATAGAATTGGGAAGAAAAGAAATTTGTGGTACAACCTGATTAGAATAAAGGATCGGTTGGTAGGACGCATTGTGATACATCAAGGGGTCACCAATTTAGTAATTTAGTACTGGAGGGAAGCGTAGGGAGTAAACATCGTAGAGGGAGAGCAAGAGGTAAATACAGACTGAAGCCAACAACAATGTGTTCAGTGACATAATAAGGCATTTTTCATCACTACCTGTGGCATATCAGTGTGTTATTCTCTCTTGTGGTGATGGGCATAAAAATAACGATGTTTTACTATCCCCGCAAATCATCTCCGAATTCGTTGGATGCCCACTGTCATGTCTACTTGATACGGCTCTATGGAGCAGCACTGTAGAACGGAACACCAGAGTCTTGCATGCTGTTTCTTTCACAGATGCATTGCCAGAACTCTCTCAAAACATAACTCTAGCTTCTCTGCTAAACAATTATGTTTGTTGTGGGCTCACTGTTTTTCAGAGTTTTTGAAACGAATATACACTCCTGGAAATTGAAATAAGAACACCGTGAATTCATTGTCCCAGGAAGGGGACACATTCCTGGGGTCAGATACATCACATGATCACACTGACAGACCCACATGCACATAGACACAGGCAACAGAGCATGCACAATGTCGGCACTAGTACAGTGTATATCCACCTTTCGCAGCAATGCAGGCTGCTATTCTCCCATGGAGACGATCGTAGAGATGCTGGATGTAGTCCTGTGGAACGGCTTGCCATGCCATTTCCACCTGGCGCCTCAGTTGGACCAGCGTTCGTGCTGGACGTGCAGACCGCGTGAGACGATGCTTCATCCAGTCCCAAACATGCTCAATGGGGGACAGATCCGGAGATCTTGCTGGCCAGGGTAGTTGACTTACACCTTCTAGAGCACGTTGGGTGGCACGGGATACATGCGGACGTGCATTGTCCTGTTGGAACAGCAAGTTCCCTTTCCGGTCTAGGAATGGTAGAACGATGGGTTCGATGACGGTTTGGATGTACCGTGCACTATTCAGTGTCCCCTCGACGATCACCAGTGGTGTACGGCCAGTGTAGGAGATCGCTCCCCACACCATGATGCCGGGTGTTGGCCCTGTGTGCCTCGGTCGTATGCAGTCCTGATTGTGGCGCTCACCTGCACGGCGCCAAACGCGCATACGACCATCATTGGCACCAAGGCAGAAGCGACTCTCATCGCTGAAGACGACACGTCTCCATTCGTCCCTCCATTCACGCCTGTCGCGACACCACTGGAGGCGGGCTGCACGATGTTGGGGCGTGAGCGGAAGACGGCCTAACGGTGTGCGGGACCGTAGCCCAGCTTTATGGAGACCGTTGCGAATGTTCCTCGCCGATACCCCAGGAGCAACAGTGTCCCTAATTTGCTGGGAAGTGGCGGTGCGGTCCCCTACGGCACTGCGTAGGATCCTACGGTCTTGGCGTGAATCCGTGCGTCGCTGCGGTCCGGTCCCAGGTCGACGGGCACGTGCACCTTCCGCCGACCACCGGCGACAACATCGATGTACTGTGGAGACCTCACGCCCCACGTGTTGAGCAATTTGGCGGTACGTCCACCCGGCCTCCCGCATGCCCACTATACGCCCTCGCTCAAAGTCCGTCAACTGCACATACGGTTCACGTCCACGCTGTCGCGGCATGCTACCAGTGTTAAAGACTGCGATGGAGCTCCGTATGCCACGGCAAACTGGCTGACACTGACGGCGGCGGTGCACAAATGCTGCGCAGCTAGCGCCATTCGACGGCCAACACCGCGGTTCCTGGTGTGTCCGCTGTGCCGTGCTTGTGATCATTGCTTGTACAGCCCTCTCGCAGTGACCGGAGCAAGTATGGTGGGTCTGACACACCGGTGTCAATGTGTTCTTTTTTCCATTTCCAGGAGTGTATTATAAAGTAATGTGCAGTTACAGTGTATTCTGTGATCACTTTCACAACGTGCTAAATTTTTGGTCTCAGTTCATTTGAGTGGCTACACAGTTACTGAGTGACGGAATTAAAATAAAATAACCATATTTACTGGAAGCAGAGTAATTACAATATCTTCAGTTGCCATTTCAACATTTTGGACATTTAGAAGTGGTTACAGGAGCTGAAAACGAAGGCTGATCCGAGTCGTGGAGGCTCACGTCGTTTTTATTGTGTCTGTTAATGTTGATTCCTGTTGCATGTCCAGAACCCTTAACTAATCTAAAATTACCAAAAGGTCGAAGTAGTAGGTGTTGTAATAAGTACACAGACCATGGCGAATATGAAGTCATTTCAAAAATCTCCCAATACACCCAAAGCTCCCATTAACCTCCCTACTATTTATTTCACGGGTTTCTTCTATTTCATGGGTTTCTTCTATTTTATATCACTTAGCATTACCACCTATAGGTATTTCGCCATTTTTATCTGCTCCACACGTTAACCAGATATCTTTATACCGTATACCCTTCTGTTTCTTTCTCTTTCTTATCATGGCGCATCTATCCTCATTTTAAAACGAGCTTAAAACACTGACCGCTAAAATTATTCTGACATCCCAGTATAATGAAAAATTCACCTCTAGATGTCTTGACAGGCGCAACCGCAAGTATAAAAGAAGACAAGGAGTACTGTATTAACAATAAGGACGCATTAGGAAAAAAAAGAGGACCGGTCTGTCTGGCGAGTTCAGTGGCTTCGAACGTGGACTAATCATTGGGTGTCACCTAAGGAAAAAATCCATCAATGTAATTTTAGTACACGATTTTTGATTATATGACTGTGAAGTGGACACTTGAAATAACGACCATAACTAAACCAAGACCAGGCAGATCATATGCACTGACGAAACAGGGACCGTCGTGCATTAAAGAGGGTGGTAGTAAGAGATCGCATAAAAATGGAGAGTGGAATCACTCGTGAATTCCAAAGTGTTGCTAGCATCCATCTAGCACTAGGACAGCGCATAGGGAATTGAAAGAATGGGTTGTAATCGTCCAGCGTAAGCCATACATTTCTATGGTGAGGGATAACCGAGGCTTGGGGCGGTGTAAGCAACGACGCCACTGGACAGCGGAGGACTGTAAAACGAGTCATTCTGAGTGATGAATCACAATATACCCTACGTAAATCCGACGCAAGAGTTTGGGTTTCTCCGATGCCCGGGGAACGTTAACCGCCATCATGTGTAGTACCAGCAGTAAATTACGGAGGTGTTGGTGTTACGGTATAGGTTGTTTTTCGTGGTAAGGTTGTGGTCCCCATAATGCTCTTACGAAGCGGCTAAATACAGAAGTATATGAACACATATCAAGCCCCTGGCTAGGGTGTGCAGTAGAGGGAGAGAGGAGCATATCGGAGATGATTGATTTCACAGGCGTCAGTGGTTTGTCGACAATAACAATCCAGGAATCGACTGAAGGCCCAGAGTTGCCAACAAAGCTCAGTGCAACATCTTGGAATATGGTGGTGGTGGTTAGTGTTTAACGTCCCGTCGAGTCTTAGAAGAAGTCAGAACGTCGACCGCGCTCCAAACCTCAGCGTTCGACGTCACTACTTTATCTGTTTTCAGTTTTTGTGCAAGAAGGGGCTGCCATCCTCCATCGCCATCTATACACCTAACTGTAATTGTTCCCTCCAGAGTTCCTCCTGTCATACGGGTGAAGAGTGGACACATTCCATATTCCAGAATGAGATTTTCACTCTGCAGCGGAGTGTGCGCTGATATGAAACTTCCTGGCAGATTAAAACTGTGTGCCGGAACGAGACTCGAACTCGGGACCTTTGCCTTTCGCGGGCAAGTGCTCTACCAACTGAACTACCGAAGTACGACAAACAATATTGTTAACTGTATCATCGGTTTAATAATTTTTAAAGACTTTTCTATAATCGATTATATTTTAAAATCCCGCTAACTGAAGGTCGACTTTGCTCCATATCCCAGTGTCCAACAACAATACCTTCAGAAGGCAGACAATGAAACAGTAACAAATAAAGTAAGAGAGGTTTCCTTACAAATTTTGCACATTGATGTATTACATAAGAGAAGCAATTAACGACAACTGCAAACAAAAGTGATCATCAGGTTTCGGGATATGGGAACAGCTATTCCGAAACAACGGAGTTGGAAAACCTCATAAAACTGATGACGGAGGTGAGCGGCACTATAACGGGATTTGAAACCCAATCGGCATTACGAAACCGATTACGATCGATTCACTGACTGACAATGAGAATTTGACTGAGCACAGGAGTTCGAGCTTGATTTGTTAATCCTCAACATTACTGATTACGGAAAGCCAACCCAATGTCTGTTCCTGACCCTAGCAATAACTGTCATATCTAAATTTAGTTGTAGATTCACGCGGTCACCACGATGCTGGGCGAGACTGGAGTCGGTTTATTCCAAAGAAGTCTCTTGTGTGTGACGCATAGAAGTAGATAGTTGTTGATATTTTCAGTACATGTATTGAAGACGATGCACGTACCGACAGGGCTCGAATGTACAAGGTATTGCTGAAATATAGCTTTTAGGAGATACCCATCTCTAATGACGCAGATGGACGTCGAATGGCATGGTGGAATAAACCACAGAAAGATCACATAGAATAGGAGCTATACTCTTCGTGTGTAGTTTTATTTCCTCTGTATTCTGTAGAACTGTTAACCCACGTACAAATCACTCATTATAGCAGCAATATCCTGCATTTAGTATAATATCTTATTTTAATTACATGGCAGATGAAGCAACTAATTTTTGAGAATGTGAAAGGAAGCAGTGTAGCGTAGGTACTTTTTACAGATGTTTCCTGTTGCCTTAATATTTCCCGAAGTTCGAAGATAAGCTGGGAAAAGAAGTTTTTCGATGTTCTGGCTGCCTTAGTATAGCTGCTTAGCGAGTTCTAGGAATTCAAGCCTGTCATAACATGATTAACGTAGGTTGTGAATTTTCTCTACACACTAATAATCCCAACACCGGTAGAGTCCGATGAAAATGACCAGAATGTGGTCTTCAACGATTAGCAGTAAAGGAGGATTTCTACTCCAGTCTTAGAAGATTAACAATTTCAAGGCAGCCAATCGAGTGTCTTTATAGTAGGCTATGGGAGGGTGGCGACTGTTGAAGGATGGTGAAAGAGTATCGACAAACAGGAGAGACAGATCTAGATGATGGTAAGTGGCAGTTGTTGAGCGTGGGCGCCGGTGGCGAAAGAGCTAAGTCGCACAATTTCATCTGTATAAAACGAAGGTCACTGTAAAATCACTGAGGCATTCTACATTAGTAAAGAATACAAAAACAAAATGTTAAATAGCCGAGTTTTTGAACGCAGACTGGAGATGACACGCTTCCACTAAAATACACTTCCATTGCTAGGGTTGCGTTAGTAAGCACGCTGATGACTTCATTATATTTTGTTAGTTATTTTGTTAGTTGGACACGTAATCTTGTTGATTCAAAGTGAACAAAGGCTATCTGGAAGTTCTGTTTCTAGTCATGCGTTTCTTTCGTTGTTATTAGTTTAACTTTTCGTTCCCTTTAAAAAACACAGAGTGTTACTACTACACTGATTTCGGGATAAACTGATGGGTAAGCTTCCTCTGCATAGCTATACATCATAGAATGTAGTATTTACATTTGGCTTTGCACATATCTCCTAGACCTGTGCGTTCTATAATGTCCCATGCCTCGCCTTGATAATGTTGGTAGGGGTATTCAGATTCACAATAACGAGATCCTTCTTGCTCATTTGGAAGGATCAGGAAATGGATGCGGCTAAACTGAATAAAACATGGGAACTTCATTTTACTAGAAATTAAACATTTTTCTACGTAAAACACGCATGGTGTCAAATTATAATAGGGTTATTATTTTCCTTTAACACGCGCCATAAGAACTAAAGATACAAATGAAATAATCTGAAATCTCATCACAAACTTCGTTTTTCTCTGATAAATCAAAACGGATGAGCCAGCCATTTTGCTGAACACTAAAAGCTTCAGTCTTTAAGCTTAGGAGGAAGGAAGCGAGATATTACTCAGATGTCCGTATTTTTATCGTTGGCTGAAGCAGAACGCTTATCCTTAAATAACTACAATTGTTCTCTCTCGTCATATTCTTCTATCTCCTACGTCTCGATGACGTAGAAATCGGGAGGAAAGAATTATATTTATAAATGTTCGAGCGGCAGTCCTCCATCGGCGACATTTAACATGCACTGCAGAGAAAAATAACCTTTCCATACACTTTGAGATGATTGCAGCGATGAAGTTGATAGACGAAATTTCAGTCGGTAGACTAGAAATTTGATGATATGAATGGACATGATTACCTATCGAAGGATACGTACTGACGACGATATTGATAATGTGGAAAGTGAGATGCAGGAAACGACGTTAGACAGATTTATAAAAGGTGTTAATTAACGTGGGAGAAGTAGACGTCCAAGCAACACTGACAAATATTTTGGGAAAGATCTAAATGACTTTAACAGATGTGAATGATAGCGAGAGGAAATGACCCTCCTAGCAATTATAATCTATTGTTTGCTTCATATGGGATGTTCATTAGGAAAGATTTCTCTGATAGTTGGTGGCAGGAAGTTAGGTAAAAGGAATAGTATATTCACAAGTAGGAGGGATTATCAAGAATTTAGGCTTCCACTGTCTGTGTTCATTTCACTTACGACATTCGGTTTCTGGGCTTTTTGCAGTGGTCAATGGGCTACACTTCTGATTACCTCTTCGTGTGTTGCTCAGAATGAAATCGTCAGTGACTCTGGTATTCTAGAGACTTGACGTTCGTGAGCCAAATTATCATTGTTGTCGAGACGATGATTCCCTCTGTCCCTAAAGTCTTGTTACTATGCTTCTTTTTGTGTTTCGAGTGTGTTGTTGCCACCAGCTAAAGACGCAAGTTTCTTTAGATACTGAAGATTAATGCGCTACGGCCAGTTGATCACTGTTAGAGTCGCCACAGGTGAATAAATAATAGTGAGTAAAACAAATGTAGTGCCAGTAACTATATTTGCACTTCCAGGTAAAATACATCGATCGCAACTAACAAGGAACATTTAATTACGTACGTAAAACTCAGCGAGTACAATAGCACCATAAAGGTCTATTATACTCTACATGATGCACTTTGCGGCCGTTTCACTCGAAATATATTGTTCACACAATTGCAACAATCACCAAACACGATTCAACTAAACTAAGCATCTGTCCGCTTCAAACCATTATTAAGGTAGAAGTCTGTGCAGAGGGCCGTTAGGAAATTTAGTTTAAATAAAAGAAACTAAAACATCTAACTGAGCCATCAAATATAAAAAAAATATTATTACCACAATAACTTCCAAAGAAAAGATGGAGGAGTTAAATTGCACGAGTTGTGTTAAATTAAGCAAATAACGCTAACTCCTCCGCCTAACTAATTCGACAATGTTCGGATGATGACACGTCATGAAAATCGTTGCGCGGTTGCGAATCAACAGTTAAGCTTTTTCAGTTATCTATAACATTAAAGTGACCCTTGTTTTCACATTCTGAAGTAGAAAACGTGGAAGAATCTTACCACTTCACAACCTCTTTCAACGGAAGACGAAACATTAGGCAGAAGAATATGCTTCAGATGATGGCTAACGTATCAAAAGCCAAATCCGCCAAGGAGGATGTCGCAATGGAAGATGGATGATATTGGTCGTGTTTGGCGCACACAGAGAAACCAGCAAGTACATCTAAATACCTACTTCGACTTCCGTGAATGACCAGACGTTAAGTTCTGAGTTACATCTCGTTGTGTTACCCGACAACAGTCAGTCAGATTTTTACTGATTATGAATTACGTACTTGAAATTAAAAAATGTTTCCTTTACGCTGGCTGATTTCCAAATTCATAAATCGTTGATAATGTCAGAACATTCGATTAGAGTAAGCAAGCAAACGGGTGAAGTTTTTGCTGCATTGTACCAGCACCTCTTTCTTATATTATGGTAGAGTAATAACAGCGTCCTTTATAGAAATTCACTATGAGCTTATTAATGGTAGTCAAAATGTGCAGAATGGTATTTTCGTGAAAATTATGGAGTGAGTAGGTAACACATGAGGCAGTTATTAAAAGCTGAGTTGTTTTTCAGTGATCAACCATAACGTTGGTTATGTGCAGTTCTTCAACCCTGTTGCTTCCCACCTATTCATTCCGGCATAAATCCGCTACTGTGCACCATTAACGATCTGCCTTTATTCTCATATCTCAGGCTGTAACTGTGCTCCTTTCCTTCCACCAACCGTAGAAACACATTTTTCAGCAACGACTCATGACGTAATGTGTACACAATCTGTTTCTTCAGTTCATACTTTATGAATGGACGATCATTTGCTCATACTTTGATTTAGTTACATAGTGTTCCTGAGCTGACGCTTTAGATCTCAGTCCTTGATGTTGAACGTGTTGTTTTCTCACAATGTGCTGCAACATGGAATGTGTTTAAGAAACTATGCTACTATGCTAAAACAAAGTAAATCTAATGCCCTACTTCAGGAAATTTCGTCAAAATTTAATTACAGGTGTTCTGTTTAAATAAATAACTACTATAATTTTCAGCACAGACGCCTTTAGTAGCGATGATCAGTAAGCAAGTATAACTACTTCCACAAAAGTTACCAGTATATTTGTTTAATTTGTGTAATATCATGATAAATATCTATTCTAGTTAATGTTGTACATACAGATATATTTACAACGTAGAAAACGATTATCAATTGAAGAACTTATTTTCAAACTGACGGATTTTCGTCTCAGACCTATCAGTTCTTAGATTCACACGTTGTCTGCAGGTTTATCCATCACGGTTTTCTTTTCTTTTTTTCTCGCAGTGTTGCTGAAAACGGTATCGGAAAATCAGTGTAGTTTCCAAAGTGACGTGTCTCCTTCCTCTGTTTATTTCCGAACTGTTTCACTTCAGCGCAGCCAATAAAGCACTTGTGAGCTCAAGTCGGCCTTCCGCATAGAATTTTGTTCTCATTGGCTCATAATGTGTAAGCTCTCAATGGTAAAGCGATGCAAAAAATAATGGCGATTTCTTCAAGTCTATGTACAGTCAATCGACAGACGCCCTAAGCAGGAAATGTTTGATGATGTGAATCAGCATTTAATTAAATCAGGGTTAACTAACGGAAATTATACTGAGATATGTTATAGCAAAGTGCCATTTTTTCAGTACAAGTGAATGCTGTTCACAGCATATAATAATTTATTAACTTTTTGTTTGTAGCTCACCACTGCTTTCAGCCTAATATAAATATTTTTTCCTGAATGCAATAACGTAAATGGTGTTCCAGGTGATATATATACGGTATTTGATTTTTTTCACATTAAAAAATCGTAATTATACGGGCAATGAACATAATATGCAGAAAAATTCAGTGATTTTTCTGCAGTGTCAGTTAACTCAAGAACCCAAAGCAGAGCACCAAAAATTTTCTCTCCAGTGTGTTTTTGTTTAAAACACAAAATTGCTGTCTTGTGCGAAAAGTAGAGTTCAAGCAGATTATTTACGGTGTACTTTTCCTGAAACTTTGATTTATGAGGGAAGAGCCATGTCGAAAGGGAAAGCTGCTCAGTCTGAGCCAGTGGCTCTGCAGGCGTACTGAAAATGGTCTGCTGTTAGCCAATGTGTGTGAAAATGAATGTCCAAACTGTAGTGTGAAAAGGATATAGTCAGTAACATACAATGAAAACAATGAGTTTCGCAGAATAAGGGTTTTTGGTGGAAGACTCTAGTCTTTCCACAGGTTGCCGAAATTCTCATTCCACTCTGTAACAGATAGCAATTTTTTTTTTTTTTTACAAAATAACAGAAAACCCCCATTGTCTTTGTGCCAATTACCTGTAGAGAGCTAGTAAGATGAATAGATCTTCTTCCACCTCATACTATCGCTCTGGCGCTGCCGAAACGGACTTTACAGGAGTCGTAGGCATCCATTCTACACATGCTAACAGAGTGTACATGTAGTGGAGATACGGCTGACAAGTGGTATCTACACGGCGGGACGTTTTGCTCGCCAGGGAACAGGGAACTGCTGCATTCGGTTTTTGGGTGCTGGATCTTCGACCCAGGCGCGTTGTAACTCTACTAGCCCCTCCCCCCCCCCCCCCCCCCCACTCGCTCTCAGCCCCATCCTTACCCAGCGAGCATCAGGGAGGGGGAGCAGCTAGGCCTCGCCAGAGCCGCGTCCCGGGATCTGGATCGCGTCCAGCAAAGTTCTCCAGCACCCCTCCTGGATACGATGTGACGTAGTGCTGGAGGCTGGCCAAGGAGCCCATCGCGCGGCCTGCAAAGTGATTACGCTGCGGTGCCTTCCAAGATATTTCACCGGCGCGCAGTCCACTGTTTCTCTGCGATTACGCAGGTACTTCCCGCAACCCCATTTTCGCTCTGCTTGATTCAATCGCATTCCATTAGCGGCAGCGCTGAGCGCGTTCTTCTTCTCCCGCGGGACGACTGCTTCATTTAGCTATCTAGTCACCACCTAGCTTTAGATCCCTACACGTTTTTAGCGTCACCATTTAGAGTGAAGAATGGACTGGGTAGGTCCAGGGCAGCAAATTTGTCTTTGCTCCCGTCAGACCGTGGCATTATTGCCCGGGTACCAGTACACTCTCCAATCCACATATTTAACTAGAACTTGCAAGACATCACCAGTGGGATAAAGAGCATTCTGCTGAGTTCGCTATTTATGTTCGGCTATAGACAAGAGCTTATTCATATTATTTATTCACATATTTACAAAAATTGTGTTGTACATGTATAGATGTGATATGCTCCACAAGCCACCCTAAGGCACTGGATCGCTTTCCACTACTCTTGGGACACATATAACTTACTATATGGAAAGAAGATGAACAACTGTGGAATTAAGAGCGGGAATGGGAGTGAAAAGCGGGTGACGTAGAAACATAACTCAGGAGCGACTGCAGCACTTTCAGTTAGGTTTTGTATGGACATACTAAAACTAAACTAAACTCCCTCCGAACAGACCTTGGAAGGCCAAACGGTACCAACCGGCCACCGTGTCATCCTCAGCCCACAGGCATCACTGGATGCGGATACGGAGGGGTATGTGATCAGCACACCGCTCTCCCGGCCGTATGTCAGCTGCTATTTCTCAGTTAAGTAATTCCTCAGTTTGCCTCACAAGAGCTGAGTGCATCCCGCTGGCCAACAGCACTCCGCAGACCGGGTGGTCATCCATTCAAGTGCTAGCCCAGTCCGACAGCGCTTAACTTCGGTGATCCGACGGGAACCGATGTCACCACTGATGCAAGAGCGTTGGCACCGTTTATGCTATCTGCATAAAAATAAAGGTTGTACAAATCTTCCTTAAGGATGGAGGTGAGAAGCCACGAAAAAAAATGTAACGACGGATATTAGTATCCATCCCAAAGTTTCCGCTGGAACAGACTCGTTGGTGGAAGTACCTTTAAACTTCCACTATTAAAGCATATTGTAATAATGAACCGTCAAAGAATGGTTCACGAGCACAAGAAGCTCATTTGCTTTTGGACTATTGTTTGTAATTTGAAATAAATATTGCTCTCATTTGATACGAGGCTCTCGCAATTTTGTTTTTACAGAAGAAATGAGAGTGAGTGAGATGAAATGAAATGAAAGATTTGCCCTATTACAAATGTAAAAAGTGTGTGTTCCATTTTAACACGTAAAGTATTCAACCATTGTCCATGACTTCTCCATACTTCTTTCCCTGGTAAAATTACAGGTGTCCTCGGGTTTCAAATGAAAATAATACAGATAAAGGTGCAATGTTCGTACAAATATAAGTGAAATAAAAATTGAATGTATATCTGCATGAAGTAGAATTCACGGTTTTGATCTGGTCAAGCTTTCCTGATTTGTGTTTGCAACTTTTTTTAACAAATCATCTTCTCAAAACATTCCTTTCGCTGTGGATCTGAAGACGTTTGTTTTTAGGAAATATTCATTTGACTTTCATCTGTTATCGTTTTGGCACAAACTTATGAAAGGCGTTATTCTATTCGTATGTCGTCCGTGTAGTTACAAGTGGATCAACAATGACTACCTTGCGATCCAGTTGGGTGTCGGATGTCATCTTACTATAGTTTCCTGGGTCCTGTTCGTGAAGCTGAAGATTTTCATTTGTTAATCACGAGTCATACAATCTGAGAAGTCTTTTCTTTGAAATGAACCTTTTCTTACCTGATTGTTAGTTTTCCACCTGGATCTTTTAGAAGGTAACTTATTCTCTTCCGCATAATCAGAGACTCCTGCATTATGTGTAACATCTTAAATCTTCCAGTCGAAGTCTTCTTCGTGCTGTCTCCTCTTTCTATATTTCTACTGATACATTTACAAGGAACTCGTTGTGTCGCATCACAATTTTTTAATGTAAATGACATTTTTTGTCAATTCTTTGCAGAACTTCCTGGTTGGTGGTTTCATGTGTTCGCTTTAATAGCTGTCTCCAGTACCTTAAGTCAAACGTTTCAAGATATATCATTTTATGATTACTGACTGTCCATGTTTCACATCCATAGAGCGCTACGCTCCAAATGCAGCTCTCAACCAACTTTTTGGCTCACTTCAGCATTGATGGTCTTCGAGCAAATCATCATCTATATGCAGTAAATAAGTGAAAAGAATACTGGACAGGTGTCAGCAGAAATGGTGAAAGAAAACGGATGCTTATAGTTGTGAATGACATAGCTGTGATAAGCTCCATATGAAATAAATCTTCAAACAATCTTAGAAGTTATGGATTCAGTACAAAGGAGTTAGTACAAAACAGAAGCTGATTCAAAAAGAAAGAACTTATCGTATTTTCCAAGGAACCAGAAGAAATCAACAACAAAATTAGAGGAAACAAAGTAAAACAAACAAACTCCTACTAATATTTAGGATACGATATTTCAGTGCCCGTGTTATTCCTAATTATGATGCAAAGTTCTTTTGGGTCCTTCCGTGAGTCGTGAAAGGATAGCCAAATGGTAAGGCGACTGCTCACGATAAACGGATAATCAGGCTTACAGTCCTGGTCCGGCCCAAAGTCTCATTGTCATCATTTCATTTACGGCTGAACGTTGTCCATATTCGGAATTGCGATTACATTTAAGATATTTACTATTACTTCTATTTACAGTATCTTGCATTTATTGCCATGACGGAGTTTGCACAAAATAATATAAGTAAATGACAAAGGAAGTATTATTACAGTGATAGAGAAACCTAGATGAAGAATCTTACAACGTTTTCAGGACAAGGACACAGGAGTAGTAATGGCAAACAAACGACGCTGAAATATGCAGACAATTATATTGGAAGAACCTGAAAGGACGTAGAAGGAAGATGAAACTTGATGATAGTAAGTTAATATGGAATATATAAAATAAAATAACAGAAAATAAGAAAAGCAAAAGAAATTTAAGGAATCTCGCTAAACTTGTAACGTACAGAAGAATGTGCCAAAGAACTGAATACATCATTTTACCGATAATGTGTGAAACAAATGAAACATAAAAACTACCCTGACAGCAGGAAACATGTTTGTTTCAGTACAAAATTCTGTTTCTTGGAGACACTGAGTTTAGCTTGAGTAAGAATTATCTGAAAGTCTGAAACATGCACAAAAGGATAGTGTTATGTGTCCTGCGAGAAAATGGAGGAGAAGCAGATAAATGTGCCACTAATGAAAAATATTAAAAGTATAATGAACAGATGAAAAAATGGAAATAAAAGGCAAAGGAGACAGCAGAAAAAAATCTGCAAAAGACTACTTGAGTCGCTTAGTTCCAAAATGTCCTTTATCCAGTCGTCATATATCTCGGTAACTAGTAAAAGACGTATTTAACAACTACTCTTGTATGTATAAACTTGAATTATTTCTGCATGTTTCATAGTAATCTATTTTTGTTATTAAAAACATCATTAAAATAACTTATTTCAAAATTTTGTTGTAAATAAAAACTCTTTAATAAGGGACGTTTCAGAACCAAAATGTGGAGAAGAGACATTTTGAAAACATACATTTACCAGAAAATTATTAAAAAATAACATTACAGGAAACCTACACACATTACAGAAAAAATAATTTTAAAAGTGCCTAAAGGGTAGTCATATACTTATTCAAATTTGAATTTGTCCTATTAAGTGCTGGGAAGTAATTAAAAGCCGTTTCAATCGTCCTTGTGTCCACCGGCGTTTTCATCATCAGATTGCTCTTCAGGTCTATTCTGTACTCGATTGAATATATTATTTTTTGTAGAAGGCCAGGTCTTCATTTTGAGCCCAGTTTTTCCCTGAGTGAAGAGTCAGTAGCTTGTTGACATCGTTCACTTTCATCTCTTTTACTGTTACTCCAGGTAGTACTAACGGTAGTTCAAAGTTTTGAACGTTAAATCCAGGTTTGACTATTTCCTTCGCGTCTCCGAGATTGCTCTTGTACCAAGGTTGACCTGCAACAAGTACTTAAATGGTTGGCACATTGCCTAGTGTTATAGTAAATCTTTTAGCAGTTGAAAAATTGCCAATTTCCAGGCTTCTTTTGGTAATTTTCACATACCTTCTTCGAGTCAAAAGTATTGGAGCTCTCAGTCATACTGAGAACGGTTCCAGATTCCTTAAAGATTTCAATGTGTTTCTCAGGCTTAATAACAGTATCATAATTTTGAATTTCATTCTCAATACTGCCAAATACATGATAAGGCAACATACATTAATGACCTGGTCCAGGGAATACTAAAACAATATCATTTACTAACCAGAATTGAAACATAATCATCATTGAAATGTTCCAGTTTTGTTCTAAACAACCATCCGCAAAAAGCCTTACAGTGGTCACTTCTTCCAAGCCGAAATTATGTTGCGTATAAAAAATTGCTGATGCAATTTCATTCGAGTCTTTTTTGAAATCCGATTCTGTCCAATGATATATAAAAACACAGTCTTTTGTCTGCTTATCTTTAGATGTACCTTGGCAGATAGTAAAGTTAAATAAATAGAACTGGTGAACTTTGGTAAGCTGCCTGGTCACGGATTTAGGGTAAAACCAAATTCTTTTGGCAGTCAAAGGGTGATTTCATTTTCAGTTTTCAGTAAATTAAAGAATGCTTCTGCCCTCCGTTTGAAGAGATTGAAATCAATTTCAACCGATTTTTCCCCGCTGCCTAATTTCAGCTGAAACTGGATGCATTTGGAGCGGTTGTACACAGCAGGAGAGCCAAAGCTTAAGTTATAATATTTGATAAACATTTCATAAAAATATGAATGTCGAACTCGAAGATCACTTTCTTCTCTTGCATTGTAAGCCTTATGAAACTTACTTATTGAAAGATGATGTCCATTATAATTATCCGGGCTGTTATGCCGTGGTCGGTTGATGAATTCTGATGTGATTCCCAACGTTTCGTCTCCGACTGCGGGAGACATCTTCAAGGGGTTCCGTAGCTTGATGGAAGGTCCAACACACACACTGGTGTGAGGTCTTCTTGGAGGTCTGATAAAAGATAGTGGAATAGCTTTCTTGGCACTGGACGACGTGCCTGTACTAAAATATATTAAGATGAATGTCATTAAATTGAAGATGTCTCCCGCAGTCCGAGACGAAACGTTGGGAATCACCTCAGAATTCATCAACCGACCACGGCATAACAGCCCGGATAATTATAATGGACATGATATTTCCGGCCGTGAAAGTTTACATTTTAGTATTATTGAAAGATGACCCGAAAAACACTGTCTTGTAATTCTGGTGTTTTTCAAGTGGGCAAAGGCTTTCTATGAATGACTTTAAAGAATGCCTTTTAGCCTCAAACAGCTTAGACATATGGTCTCCTCTTCTGTCCTCTATAGCTAGACTTCTGGAGAGGAAATATTTCCTACTGACTCGTTGAGCTCTTTTCTCACTAACACCAAGTATGCCACAAAATGATTTCTTACATACCCGAACCAAAGAAGTGTTTCCAGATGTGGTATGTGGGATTAGATAGCGATTCCAATTTTCAGTGATTTGTTTCCGTTCATCTTCATTAGTTCTCCTCCGTTTAAGTGTTTCACTCACAGTATATTTGAGTATATAGTTATGCTGATCAATTATATTCTCAGAAGAGTAAAAGCTTCCATGGAACTTACGATCATCTTGCATTGTAAGTTGATTACACTTAAGAATTTGGTGAGAATGAAGGCACTGTGGTAGTCTTGGGAAAGCATTTGATGTATAAAGCTTCCGCTTCTCTATTGTCTTTTTTCATTTATATGGATTCCTTATACGTGTCCTTCCTTTTTTCTCCTGGCATGGAGTTATTTTCAGTCCCTCCATAATCTGTTGTTCAGTAGTTTGAGGTTGTAGTTCCTCCAGTATATTTCCTCCAGTGTAGTTCCTCACAGTATATTTAAGTATATAGTTATGCTGATCAATTATATTCTTAGAACAGTAAAAGCTTCCATGGAACTTACGAACATCTTGCAAAAAAATGGTTCAAATGCCTCTGAGCACTATGGGACTCAACTGCTGAGGTCATTAGTCCCCTAGAACTTAGAACTAGTTAAACCTAACTAACCTAAGGACATCACAAACATCCATGCCCGAGGCAGGATTCGAACCTGCGACCGTAGCGGTCTTGCGGTTCCAGACTGCAGCGCCTTTAACCGCACGGCCACTTCGGCCGGCGAACATCTTGCATTGTAAGTTGATTACACTTAAGAATTTGGTGAGAATGAAGGCACTGTGGTAGTCTTGGGAAAGCATTTGATGTATAAAGCTTCCCCTTCTCTATTGTCTTTTTTCATTTATATGGATTCCTTATACGTGTCCTTCCTTTTTTCTCCTGGCATGGAGTTATTTTCAGTCCCTCCATAATCTGTTGTTCAGTAGTTTGAGGTTGTGGTTCCTCCATCGTTCAACCATAAAGTTTATAAACTTTTAGGCCTATAACACTGCCTGTACAGTACACTTTTAAAACAAGAAGTTCACTTTAAACGCAGAAGAACACTTAAAAACAGCATAATTCCAATTATTGGTAAGAATTTTGACAATAAAAACTAGCAGAAACGCAATGGTGAACACACAAACCAAGCACCAACTTCACAATAAACAAAAAACCTAACATATCGTCAACAGTAAGCAAAACTTAGCTTTAGCTGACCGCCAGTTATACCACAACACGTATCACTGGAAAAAAACCCTACATAATAATTTTAAATTACTCTATTCCTTAAAATGGTTGGTAAGAGTCACTTATGAAAAAAAATTACACACTGCTTAGGAAAAGGCAAAGGATATAGGTCGTTGTTTTTAAAAAAAATAGTGGTAGATGAGTCGGCCATGTTGGTTTCGATAAGGGTAATTCAAAACTAAATAGACATACTTCAGGATTTTATTATTAAATTTTATATGGTTTAAAGGACGTTTTGAACGAAAACCGTAGTTTAACATCTTGTAAAAAAAATTTGATTAACGCTGTGGTAACAATAATTCAAGTTCCACATAAATTGGATAAAGAACGTTTTGGAAATGCGATACTCAATTTCAAAAGAAATTGAGGTCTTCTGGGATGTCTGATAAAAGATAGCGAAATAGCTTTCTTGGCACTGGACGACGTGCCTGTACTAAAATATATTAAGATGAATGTCATTAAATTAGTTTGTAGTTACAAAAACGCTATACTGAAATAAAAAAACAAAATAGTTTCTCTAACGTTAATTTGAGCATATTTATTCACATACATACACACACACACGCACACACACACACACACACACACACACACAGGCGAGCGCGATTCCGAGATTCCGCATGTACACTATCAAGCACACACAGAAACATGCCGTAATCGTATGTCAATGCATACTTTTCCAGAGACATTGAAAGGCATCGAAATAGTTTAAATTCTGGTGATTTAAAATTTCCCCAAGTAAGGAATAAACTTTGTGATTTAACCATTCTCATTTCCAGTGTCACCTTTGTAAGTGTCAATCTATTTATCTTTTCCGTATCGTGAAAAGTGACTGGGGAAAACTGCATGTGGAAGACTTGATAAAAGCAACATGCTGTTTTGAGATCATTGTAAACTGCTTTGACTTTATGCAACACGGATACTAATAATGCATTGAAGGCATCACATGTATTAATACCTCAAAATCTACGACCATCTGGAAAATGTACCTTTCGTCCATAAGCTTATTTTCAGTCGAGGTACGTACAAAACTTTGTCGCCTACGTAATCATATTATACTCATATTATCATCATATGTTTCGTATTAAAGGTAAGTTCCCTTCAATAAATCATATTTAGATACTCATTTTATCTATATTCATGTTTCACCTGTATAGATTTTCATCCTTCGACGTGTTTACATTTTAGTAAAGTCATTGTGGATAGAACATTTATATCTGTGTTGTTGGATTGGCATGATACGTATAGCTATGGCAAATTCTTCCATATTAAAATAATGACAATCACGCTTTAGTTAATTTATCTGTCTTTAATCATTACTAATTAACTCCATTGCCCCTTCAGATTTCTGTTATTTTTATGGTTTTTCTGAATGCGGATATTAAATATCTCACCATGTATAAATGAAGATGTGTCAGAATAATTATGTTTTGTAATGGACGATGAATGGTTATGTGTATGTTTGCTGAACCGTAATAAGATGATATCCGCTGCAGTATCTGTTCAGTGTTTTCAAGTTTTGTTAATCTATTCCGCTGCAGCTATGTTTCAGTGGCAGTTGATATATGATGCAGTTTTGGTTGTTTAATTCATGTTTATTTTTTCTTAGCTATTTGCGTGTCGACTGCCTTTTTCGTACCACCATGAAATTATCTATACCCCGTAATGTGGTCTGTATGATGTGGTACAGGGCATAGGACACCTCTATGTACTCAAAACAAGAGGTATCAATTTGTGAGAAAGGTGTTACACAGTAGAACTCACACCAAATGAACGATGTTAAAATGTAATAGGGACTAATTTATCTATAAACTTAAAACATGCGTTACTGTGACTGGTAAAATAATGCAAGTAATGTAACACACAAGGACGATCATACGCACAATAGAGACACTTCTACTCGGAAACGGTAAAATTAATTTTACACAGTGTTCAAATAACTTAACGGGAATGCCGCCGGGTGACATCGTCGACAACTGCCATTTTCAAGACATAACTGCAACAAGTAAGCGCGGCACAACGGAATTTGAAACTTTCAGTTTTCAGAGAAACTTCGAAAAATAACAGTCACATACATGGCAAACGCTACCGCCATAACAAGCCAAAGATCGCTGACATCAGAAGTTATCGATAGCGTAGTTAGTAATCAATGCTGCGGCAGCATTAACTCTATTTCTCTATGTTTTGACAAGGAAGAATCTGAGCAAAAATCACCATCTCTATTCATAAAGTTACTTACTAATTTGATTTCGGAGGCTTCCTTAATAAAGCTGTCCCAAATTCTGGAAGTGCATCAGAATCTCCGTCTGTTATACCCGTAGGAAAATCGGTGCCAAGACAATGTTCTGAAATGGCGGATGGGCTGGCTGTTGCAAGCGTGTATGAAGCTTATACTCAGTACACCAGTCCTCCACTGTCCTGATAGTGTGTCGAGTATGTGACATGCCACAACTCCAAGGAATATGGTAGACGCCCGGCTTTCGCAAAACAGGATCATCCTTCACTAGAAGCTAGAAGGAACCTTTTCTTAGACGATGGTCGAAAAACACACTTCATATTTCTACAAAATATGACGTATCGTGTTCGAAATTTCCCCTATGTAAGTAAAAAAGGTCGTAGAATTTAAAGCCACCTCGATAATATCATCAATAACTCGGTGCACAGTGGTTGATAACCATCCAATGCTTGGTTGGTCGATAATGTAACGCACGACTGATCTACCTTTCACTATAACTATTCTGATGAAAGGAGTCTTCGACAAGGGCTAACTCAGATGACAAACACTCAGGGTGCGAGATTACATGGGCCCTGCCATCCAAGGTACGAAGAACCCCTTCACGATGAGCTTCATGGTCCAACTATCAGCCTGCAGATACACATCAGTGTGATTAGCGGGAAGGCCGAACACCTCATCAAACTTCCTCCTGACCATCACGTCAAGGAAGGAAGGACTGCAATCCTTTTCCACTTCCATAGTTAAATAAATATTTGGGTAGACTGAAGTCTGATTTCGTAAAAATCCGTTCAGTTTCTCACTGCCGTGAGGCCAATCAGCAGAAGTATCGTCTACGTATCTGAAAGAAACACGCATGTTTAAAAGTCGACGCCTCCATGGCACGTTCCTCTAAGTCGTCCATAAACAAACTGGTAATAATGGGATACATTGGACTTTCCATTGTAATTCCATGTCTTCTGTTGGTAGTACCGTTTATTGTGTAAAAGCGGGTGGAAGTCATCAAATGTCGAAATACGTTCGTTAACTCAGCACCAAACCTAACATCAATCAATCGTAACGAATCGCACAGAGGAATACGAGTAAAGAGAGGGACTATATCAAAACTTACTGGAATATCAGTCTTCCAAACACATTCACTGTAATCGACGTGAAAAATCCACTAAATTCTTAATGTGGTGACCCCTACCGACTATAGGGCTCAATAGAGTAGCAAGGTGTTTTTCTACACGTTATGTCGGAGTACCAATATTACTCACAATCGGATGAAGGGAAACCATTTTCTTTTGGACCATAGGGAGCCATGTAACCTAGAGGGAACATCACAATAAGAGTTTTTCAGTATCGGCTTCCGGAACACTGCTCAGTATTTACAGCAGAGCTTTTCGCCCTTTATCAGGCCTCGCGGTACATCCAGCGACGCAGGCTTTTGAATTGCCTCACCTGCTCCGACTCTCAGTGCCCGTCAGAGCCTCCGTGTGCTGTACACCGTTCGTCCCTTAGTGCACTGGGTCCAGGAAAGCTCTCACTTGCTCACTCTTGATGGCGTCAATGTGGTGTTTATGTTGCTTCCTGGTCACTTTGGTCTGGCAAGAAAGGAGGCTGCTGCCGAGGTGGCAGTCCTCGTACCTCAGTCCGCTAGTTTTTACATGCCCTCCGATGATCTCTGTGTTGCCGTTCTGTTAGCAGGTGGGTCACTTTGGCATTACCACTGGTCCTCCCTTCATGAGAAGAAGCTCCGGGTTATTAAGCCCCTCCCAGCGGCTTGACAGACATCCTCTCGGCTCTCTCGTCGTGAGGAGATCGTTTTAGCTAGGTTGCCCACCGGGCACTGTCTTTTTAGCCATAGTCATTTGATAAGTGGTGCTCCTCCACCACTCTGTATTCATTCTGCACAACCTTTGACGGTCCGCCATTTCCTGGCGGAATGACATTTTTTTTACCTCTAAGGTTCTCGTTTGTGTCGTTTGTACTTTCAGTCTGAACTATCGGTCGTTTTAGCGAACGACGAGCGGGCTGTCGACCGCGTCTTACTTTTTACCCGTCGTAGCAAATATGGCGAAGTTCATTTAATTTTTAGTTCAGGACCCCCGTTCCTCAGTGGTATATTTTATAAACGTTTCTCCACGTCTCTGTTTTTAGCTGTATTCTCTTCCGTCGTTTAACATGTTGTCGTTTTTAACCCCTTTCTTTGTCTCCGTGTTCTACAGTTCTGAAATGGGCGAATATCACCTTAGTTGTTTTTCCACCCCAAAACAAAATAAAACAAAAATCAAGACTCTTGACTGTCTCCTGCGGCAAGAAACTTTTCTTCAGGAGGCTGTTAGTCTTTCTCTGAAGACTTTTAGTAGGTTCAAAAATGGTTCAAATGGCTCTGAGCACTATGGGACTTAACTTCTGTGGTCATCAGTCCCCTAGAACTTAGAACTACTTAAACCTAACTAACCTAAGGACATCACACACATCCATGCCAGAGGCAGGATTCGAACCTGCGACCGTAGCGGTCACGCGGTTCCAAACTGAAGCGCTTAGAACCGCACAGCCACACAGGCCGGCACTTTTAGTAGGGTCAGCGCCGATTCTGCAATAAGCTGAATCAGTAGATACTGCCAATTTAAAATTAATCCTACTCGACCAAAACAACGGGAATTACAATATCCGGATCAACTCTTAAGTGAACGTGAAACAGACCTCTCAGTTGCTGTGATGTTACTCTTGGGTGCACGTTTTCCTGTCAACACACGACACGTCTCCCCTCCCCCCCCCCCCCCCCTGGCCTCCTCTGCAAAATCAAGAGGTAGTTTAAAACTAATGAAGTCAACTATGGGCAGACGCATGGGAGTCGGTTAAAATTTAAACCCTTCCATAGCACGTACAAAGCGGCGTCGTTACAATGATCCCCCATGAGGTTTATCATAGAATGTCGAGGTATAGTATTAGTCTCCGAATCACGGAAGTGTTCAATCTTTGCCAAATACCGGGCAGTTGCAATATAAAATTCGCAGTCATATTGCTATCATGAAGCAATATCCCGTCAATCCCAAAGAAAAGCCAAAATTTTTGATGCAAACATTGAGTGAAGTCGAAATAATTTGTCGGAAACAAAATAAAACTGTCGTGAAGTGTAATGAATGCTTTCCTGAACAAAAGCTAGGCCAGGTTCAAAAGAGAATTGAACTAGTTACTTGCAGAGCTGTTCCACATGACTCACGAACTTCCCTTTAAATGACTTAACACTCTTGACAACAACGACTATAGATATTTATTTATGAGTCCCTGCTGCAATTTGTGACAGAAGTTGGGAATAAATTGCAATGTTTCAGTTTGTGTGTGTGTGTGTGTGTGTGTGTGTGTGTGTGTGTGTGAGGGAGAGAGAGAGAGAGAGAGAGAGAGAGAGAGAGAGAGAGAGAGTCTCTGTGTGCTTGTACATTTGGATTTATTAGAAACCTATCGGTTAACCTAAGAGAGCACTGTTTTTAATAATTATGGGTTATCAACTACGTCTGTTACATTTATCTTTAAGCTTCCTCAGACACTGTAAAAAAAGGTAAATTGATGTCTTCCTAGCATAGGCAGCCCTGTGTTGTTAGTGACTATAGGAGTGTACACAGAGACCTATTTAAAAAATTTAAAAATGGTTACATCATTGTCGCAATACGACTTACATTGAAGTGGTAGCGAAGTGTGTAGAATAATAAATACGTAAGGCGTAACAGCTAGGAAAAATCACCAAGTGTTAGGTATTTTGAATTAGAGCAAGTGTGAAGCTTGAAAAATCGAAACCACCACTGTGAGACATATAGTTACCAGGCGTGGATAGAACCAAACTACTGTCGACGGGTAAAAAATAATTACTGTAAAACGAAGTATCCACTAAGTGAGACAGGTAGATAGATAGAGAAAGAGAGAGAGGAAGAGGGAGAGAGAGGGAGGGAGAGGGAGAGAGAGAGAGACAGAGAGTGGGAGTATGAGAATGAGGGTGAGAGGAATGACTGGTAGGATGTGAACGTGACATCACCTCTCTTGCTAAGTCTATAACCAACAGCGACATCGGGCTCTGGTAGTTGTCCTACTTCATTTATCTTTAAATTAATCAAAATTCGCAATTACCACATCGCTGAAATGCATTTAGAGATAGTTTAGTTACTTCTGTTCGCTTGACTCAGCGCGCAGACATTTGACGAAGGAAGAAAGTGTGGAAGGTTAAAAGAGTTTAACCTCGCGTCGATGATGCCGGCGTAGACACTCGTTAACATTCATACTGAACTGGGTGGTGCAGTGGTTAGCACAATGGACTCGCATTCGGGAGGACGACGGTTCAAATGCCGGCTCGGTAGCTCAGAGTGTTCGGTCAGAGGATTACTTGCCCTCTGTAATAGAAAACTGAGTTAATCGATCAACAACGAACTTAAACGGATGTCTTACGACGACCGCCGCGAGCAGATGCAAGGAACGAAAGCGAACAAAATGAGATAAAAAAAAAAACGTCTCCGGCCATCCTGATTTAGGTTTCCCGTGATTTACCTAAATCGTTTCAGGCAAATGCCGGGATGGTTCCTTTGAAACGGCACGGCCGATTTACTTCCCAATACTTCCATAATCGCCGGCCGAAGTGGCCGTGCGGTTAAAGGCGCTGCAGTCTGGAACCGCAAGACCTCTACGGTCGCAAGTTCGAATCCTGCCTCGGGCATGGATGTTTGTGATGTCTTTAGGTTAGTTAGGTTTAAGTAGTTCTAAGTTCTAGGGGACTAATGACCTCAGCAGTTGAGTCCCATAGTGCTCACAGCCATTTGAACCATTTTGAACTCCCATAATCCGAGCTTGTGCTCCGTCTCTAATGACCTCGTTGTCGACGGGACATTAAACACTAATCTCCTCCTCCTCCTCCTCATACTGAAACAGGAAGTGGAGGAAAATCGACTGCGTGCTTTTTAAAGGAGCCATCCCGGAATTTGCTATCGGAGAATGATGGAAATCACGGGAAACCTAAGTTTGGGTGGCAGTACAGGACTTACAACCACCATCCCCTGGAAATTTAGTACAGTGTCTTACCACTGAGTCGCCTCAGACTGTGTGAACATTCAAAGTCCACCAAAAGTCAAACACGACGCCTTTTTATGCGTTCAGTAGCCCCTCTGAATAGTATCCATTCGTCTCCAAAAGCAGGGAAGTGAACACGAGAGAAATATCGGCAGAGTGGATGTGTGGGGAACTAACGCGCCTCTCGTGTAGCCTCAGAGCAGAGCCATAAACAAGAAGCAAGCAGTGTTCGTGCCACGTTTTATGACCAACCTGATGAAGAGACATCCAAAATCCTATGCTTCATCCACGGCTTGAAGCAAGGCCAAAAAAATTGTAGATTGCTACGTACTGCCCCAGCTAAGCACCAGAGAGCTATCGGAAAGTCTAACCTTCCAGTGGTAACGGAAACCAGCCTCACAAAGCAGCTTACTTAACAGGTGCTCGCAGTATAAACTAAACAGATATCGTAGAAATATAGAATGATATCAATGAATCAAACTGTCACAAAATTAGACCATTATCCAGGAAATCCAAAATGTTAGCTCTGTCATCTCAATCAGTTTGGTCGCGTACACTCGCACCAGCGGTAACGCGACAGGCACAGGCAACAGCGGCAGCTCCACATGCCGGATGGTTATAACTAAAGTTCAGCAACTCACAGAGGGCCAGTGTAAGCTATAAATATCATATGGCAGCGAAACTTGGCAGATATTATAATGCGTCAATGCGGAACCGATTTATGGTGGAAAAAATGGTTCCAGTGTTGGCCACCAGGTCCAAATATGGCAAGAAATGCAAGAAAGACGTACAGAAATATTTCCATATGTAATGGATTAGGCACGGGACGTGGGCAGAAAAGGTCAAACATGTGAGAAAGGCATAATGTTGATTTTGTTATCAACCACCGCTTACACAATTTGTTCAATATGAACACCGGAGACGTCGATGTGGTGCTGCATCCGTACAATGACGAGATTAACAGTTGCTCGCAGCACTTCCGGCGAGATCTGAGCAAAGTGTTCCCGTATACTGGACTTTAGATCAGGCAGAGAGCGAATGTGTGCTTGGTAAACGTGTTCTTCAGATAACCCCGGAGTTAAAAACATGAATTCATGTCAGATGATCTTGCAGACCATACATCACGGAAACGTCTGGAGATGACAAGTTCCTGGAGGCTTGCATTAAACAGATCTTTCACTGGCGACATAAGGTGTTACCACATCTTGCATGAAAGCAGTCGTTTCCACACAACTGCAAGCAGAAATCACATGCTGTACAAGGACGTGTCGAAAAGTGCACACATCACGGTACGCCTGACAGGCCATCTGGGTTATTCCCTTCGAAGAAGAACAGATCGAGAATAATGATGCTCGTGAATGCTCACCACACAGTGACATACGGTGAGTACAACTGCTCTTCGTGCAAAACAAGAGGTTTAACAGTACCCCAAATTCGGCAGTTCTGTGTATTCACTGCACCCCGTAGTGTAAAATGTTCCTCGGCACTCCATAGAACATTTAACGGCCACATGTCATCGAGTTCGATCCTTGCCAAAAACATGTTGACCATGGGATGGACAATTTTCACGGCACTACACGAGGATTCGCACTGCACTGGGGACGTGCTGCGTGGTCAGTTACAGTAAAAGCAGCGTCGTCAGTATATTCCACCGAGATATGATGCCTTCCTGTTCCAAATATTTTCGAATTACATTACTCGCTTCTTTAAACTGTTTAATGACATCGAGCTTCTCCTCAGACATTGCACTCGGCAGTACTCTCTCGATCCAGCACTGTAATTGAGGCCGTTTATAAAAAACAGTTTCACTAACAGCTCACGGTCTTCCTTCTCAATAGCCATACTGTTCACTCACGTTATTGCTTGCCAAATGACAGCTTGGATGTCTTTCCGTCATACAAGCGGTGTACGGCCTAAGATTTGCACCTGATGGCCACAGGTGGAACTAATTTGTTTTCCTATGTTAATCGGTTTTGCATTAACACATTAGCATATCTCTCTAGTTTTGCTGCCACAAGATAATTCTAGGCTACTGGATCTCCGTGGGTAGCTGCACTTTAATTATAACCACCAGGTATAACAAACCTTCAGAAGTGTGTTTGTTCCCTTCTCCTTCTAACTATTTCACTTCTTGACATTTTCTATTACCTATAATAGTGTATAATTACTGCATATTGTTTTATATATATGTTATAACACTTACTTTTATCCGTTTGAAATGCCGAATTGCTTCTGCCTCGAATAAATAAATAAGAGCAAATACGTTTAGTTACGTGGCAGCCACGTAACAGCGTTTGAGGCTCTGGAATTCTAATGAAGCAATCAGGATTCGCGTCTCCTAGATACACCAGTTTTTCTACAAAGTACTTTTTGTTGAGGTGGTGCAAGAGTAACACCAATATAACTGAGGTATCTCGAAATGATAAAACCCCGCGCCACAGATGGGTATATGACAGACATTCATGTGATGCCAAGATGTCTCATCATATGCAGGTCACGACAGATAGATCATACTCTCGTCTATGTGACATAACGTCTTCTTTTTTAAATGTAAATGAATTTATCTAAACTTGCTGCAGTTCAAAAACTCGGTACCATATAAATAGTTCACATGGGCAACGCATCTCTTCTTCTTGTTGTCATGGAGCTCTTCAAAAATGTTCAAATGTGTGTGAATTCCTAAGGGACCAAATTGCTGGAATCATCGATCCCTTGACTTAGACACTACTTAAACTAACTTATGTCAAGAACAACACACACACCTATGCCCGAAGGAGGACTCGAACCTCCGACAGGAGGGGCCACACAATCCGTGACATGGTGCATCAAACCGCGCTTCCACTCCGCCCGGCTCGAGTTCTTCCCAACAACTACATTCAGATCTGAAGTCCATCCAGCGTGTTACGTGAATTAAGGTAACGATACGCTTTTGTACTTTTCATTGCATTTTATTACCGAAAAGTGACAGAGGTTGCACGTGACAAAATCAGTGGTCACAATTGGTTCCAAGTGAAACAACTCCCTTTTATATAGAAGAATTTGAACTCTCTCCCCATTGTTAACAGCACGATTTTTAAATACTACAATCAAGAATCATGGCATTATTTTGACTTATGTGAAAGGTTGTTTCAAATATTCTTGTCAGATATTCAATTCACCTAAAAAATAATGCTATTACAAAAGGTTATATCAGTTGTGCAGTAAAAAGAAACAATGTATTTCTTGGTTTGTTTACTAAGATGTAGACGAAATTATGCAGGACTCTCCTACCATTTTTCGATATTTATTTGAACAGACCTTTTTAAGAGGATTTATAGTAGTGCTGTCTTTCACACAGACGCTAGCCGTGACGTTTAGTCGTTATGTTTTGGGTTGCATAACGTGGTATATTGTCTTAATTTCTTCGAAAGTTAGTGATTTTCGTCATGTACATTTGTTACATAGATGGGTAATAGCTGTTTACAAATTTTTTTAACTCGCTTTCAGATATTTCGGCTAACGGACAAAAATTGAGTAGCATTATACTATACGATTTCATTCTACAATAACTAGATCAGAACACAATAATTGCAGACGTTCTTACCAATTACCTGAGTTCTGGAGGTCTTATATGTTGATGTTACGTATTCAAAAGGCTGAAGCTGTAGAACAAGAGTACATAATCCTCGGTCGTGTTTGGTTACGTCCTAGAACGAATGTTGCAAGCACTGTTCACCTCATAACGCAGTGCAGTCATTGCCTGCAAAGTCGAAAGATGGTATACAGTCAAGCCTCATGAGGTCATGAGGGTCATACGATCACCGTTGACAAACGAATCGCAAACACTGCAGGGTCCCAATATGCACATTTATACCCTGGTCCCACTTAATAAGTCACTAAGGATAATGCATTTTCTTCCGACATAATGGTTCAAGAATAGAAGCTTTCGAAATGTGGTGTTACAGAAGAATGCTGAAGATTAGATGGGTAGATCACATAACTAATGAGGAGGTACTGAATAGAATTGGGAAGAAGAGGAGTTTGTGCACAACTTCACAAGAAGAAGGGACCGGTTGGTAGGACATGTTCTGAGGCATCAAGGGCTCACAAATTCAGCGTGGAGGATAAAAATCATAGAGGGAGACCAAGAGATGAATACACTAATCAGATTCAGAAGGATGTAGATTGCAGTAAGTACTGGGAGATGAAGAAACTTGCAGAGGATAGAGTAGCATGGAGAGCTGCATCAAACCAGTCTCAGGACTGAAGACCACAACAACAACAACATAATGGTTCAAATGGCTCTGAGCACTATGGTAGTTAACTTCTGAGTTCATCAGTCCCCTAGAACTTAGAACTACTTAAACCTAACTAACCTAAGGACATCACATAAATCCATGCCCGAGGGATGATTCGAACCTGCGACCGTAGCGGTCGCCCGGTTCCAGACTGTAGCGCCTAGAACCGTTCGGCCACTCCGGCCGGCCTTCCGACATAGTTCGTAGATATCCAAGGTGGTCGTAATTAAACTTTCGTTACTTGTGAGAGTGTAGACTAAAAACTATATTCATCTATATATGAATTGCTATTAGGTATTGGCTCTGGCACGTTGCTTGGAATACAAGAACGATTAAGCGCCACAGCTGCAGTCAATCAACATGGATCTGGATAAGGCGATCGGGGCTCATAAAACTGTTTCATCAAAACAACAGCAGTAGCGGTGGTGCTCTTCACCGGTATCAACACATTAAAGCGATAATAAGAGATCCTCTTTGCGCACAGGAGTTGAAGAACGTGATTCGGAAGTTCAAATTAACTGGCGATTTGGGAAATGCTCCTCGGAGCGGCCGACGGACAATTGCGCCACAAATTGTTGAAGAAGCTACCGTTGCCATGGCTGAGGGTACTGGACGCGGTGTGCGATCTTCAAGCAGTGCAAGAGCTGTATCACGGCAGCTGAGCATTACGTGGCCAACCGATCGAAAAGTGCTGCGAAAAACTGGGAAATGATATCTCTAGCGCCGTTCCAGGCCGTCATGGTAGCAGATGGTCGCCACAATGGGCAATGTACGTAACCTGGAACGTAAACGTTGTACGCATTAACAAATGGTATCCTCGCATATGGAACATAAAATGGTTTTTCTCAATGTTTTATTCGTTATTTGTAGAAGCATGTCCTTACAAATGTTTCCACGAAGTTTTATTGTCCTGAAGCAACTCGTTTGTCACGGTGACCCACTCAAGAAGCGAAATTTTAATTACACACATCAAAAAAAGTTTTGCATAACCACGGTTCCGACAGTTCCGGAACCTGTACAGAAAATTGGAATAGAGATCAACATACCCATTTCCGCCCTCTTTACTGCTCATGAGAGACACACATACACCACCATACAGCGAGACCTACAGAGGTGGTGGTCCAGATTGCTGTGCACACCAGTACCTCTTATCCCCAGGAGCACGTCCTCTTGCACTGATGCATGCCTGTATTCGTCGTGGCATACTATCCACAAGTTAATCAAGGCACTCCTCACCGGCGATTCGGCGTAGACCCCTCAGAGTACTTGGTGGGTCACGCCGTCCATAAAGAGCCCTTTTCAATCTATCCCAGGCACGTTCGATAGCCTTCATGTCTGGAGAACATGCTGGCCACTCTAGTCGAGCGATGTCGTTATCCTGAAGGAAGTCACTCGCAAGATGTGCAAGATGGGGGCGCGAACTGTCGAAGACAAATGTCTCGCCAATGTGCTGCCAATACGGTTGCACTATCGGTCGGAGGATTGTATTCACGTACCGCACACCCGTTATGGCGCCTTTCATGACCATCGGCGACATACTTCGGCCCCACATAATGGCACCCGGAAACAGCAGGTAACCTCCACCTTGCTACACTCGCTGGACTGTGTGCCTAAGGCGTTCAGCCTCAACAGGCTGCCTCCAAACATGTCTCCGACGATTTTCTGGTTGAGGCATGTCCGACACTCATCGGTGAAGAGAACATGATGCCAATCCTGAGCGCTACATTCGGCATGTTGTTTGGCCCATCTGTATAGCTCTGCGTGATATCGTAGTTGCGATGGACCTCGCCATGGACGTCGGGAGAGAAGTTGCGCATCATGCAGCCTATTGCACACAGTTTGAGTCGTAACACGACGTCCTGTGGCTGCGCGAAAAGCATTATGCAACAAGGTGGCGTTGCTGTCAGGGTTCCCCCGAGCCATAATCCGTAGGTAGAGGTCATCCACTGCAGCAGTAGCCCTTGGACGGCCTGAGCGTGGCATGTCATCGACAGTTCCTCCATGTCCGAATAACATCGCTTTGGTTCGCTCCGAGACGCTTGGATACTTATCTTGTTGAAAACCCTTCCTGGCACAAAGTAACAATGCGGTCGCGATTGAACCGCAGTATTGACCGTCTAGGCATGGTTGAACTACAGGCAACACTATCCGTATACCTCCTTCCTGGTGGAATGTCTGGAACTGATCGGCTGTAGGACCCCATCGGTCTAATAGGCGCTGCTCATGCATGGTTGTCTACACCTTTGAGCGGCTTTAGTGACATCTCTGAACAGTCCAGGGGACTGTGATTGTGGTACTATAGCCACAGTCAACATTTATGTTCAGGAGTTCTGGGAACCGGGGTGATGCAAAACGTGTTTTGATGTGTGCATAACGCCACTGGAGATAACTCACTAATTCTGCACATAAAACTGTACACGCGGTAGCAATGTTCTTAATCGAAACATTAAGTGGATCTTCATTAGGCAATAACATACTGAATTTCTCACGTTCAGCTGTCGGAGCAATTAACTCGTCATTAGCAGCAGTTTTTAACATTCCACTGCCCGAAAATGTGACTGGTGAGACATTTCCTTCAAATAGCATGCTACACACGAATGCTAACCCAGACGATAACAGGCACCAGGAATTAAATTGCTGCTTCGGTCTGAGCTATTTATATTTAATCTCAGGGAGAACCCTAAAAAGGTTACGGGAGACGACGGTCCACAGCTCCCGTTTACTTTGCGGGCGGCGACCCGACCTCGGTTCGGTTCGGCCAGGGGCGTTCGCCGTTCGAAGCTCGCCGGCAGGCTGTTTTCGCTGATCCACCCCATTTGGTACGGACTAATAGCGCGCCATCGATTGGTATCCACTCCATCAACGCAAGCCGCTCGATAAACAGGGCGCGGAGCAGTGCGGCCGCAACCACTTAACGGTGCCCCGGCTCGTATATCACGGCGCCACGCGGCGCCGGACCACGCATAAATATTCAGCAGCCGCGAAGACGCGATGCCACGAAGAGTGTCTCCGGCCCGCCGCCGCAGAATAATAGCCTGCCCTCAAAAGTACGCTGGAGGCCGTTTCTGTCCGAAGCCGATGTGTCGTCAGCCTGCTGTTTCTCGATCGCATGAAATGGTAATCGACGCGTCCTGTTGAACTTACTGATGTGACCGGAACCTCGGGTGTTGTGAGCCGTCAGCAGCTACCTGCTGTAATGTTAAAGCTGAAAACTGAGGCGCCATGTTCCTTACGGCAGGACGCCTTGCAAGATGTGTGTGTGTGTGTGTGTGTTTCATGATCTAGTAAGCTATGCTGTAATATACAGGGTGATTCGGGTGCCCCTTAGTATAGGCTTTATGCAACAACAACACGTTCAGATACCACGCACAAGATTTTAATAATCTCTCGTTCGTTATGAGAAATATTAGCCGAACAGAAGAAATGAATGGGACCACTTTGTAGGAAATTTATTGTAGTAAAACTTTATATTTGGGCACCCTTTCGCCTTTCAAGAAAAATGTGTGAAAGTGACCTTCAAACGTGTTTTTCTTGAGTAACTTGGAATCCGTGGCCGCAGTGAAAACGTATTCCAGTACAAATTTTATCGACTTTTAATTTCCCACGAAAATGTCCCGTTAATTATTTCTGTAGGACGAATAGTTTGCACATAGCGGAGAAAGAATACGAAAATCCTGAACATGGTTTTTGGAAGAAATGCATGGTGCATTAAACGTATAGGTAGGGGCGGCTGAATCACACTGTCGGCTACATGAACCTGTGCGTCCCTGAAAAGAAGCAGTGAACGCCACCTGACCACTTGTATTTCACGGAATAGTCACACACACAAACACACACACACACACTTACTTTTTATAGGCGCAATGGAAATGAACTTCACGTAGCTAACTGTTGTGGTCTTCAGTCCAGAGACTGTTTTGATGCAGCTCTCCATGCTGCTCTATCCTCTGCAAGCTTCTTCATCTCCCAGTACCTACTGCAACCTACATACTTCTGAATCTGTTTAGTGTATTCATCTCTTGGTGTCCCTCTACGATTTTCCACACTGCCCTCCAATACTAAACTGGTGATCCCTTAATGCCTCAGAATATGCCCTACCAACCGATCCCTTCTTCTAGTCAAGTTGTGCTACAAATTTCTCATCTCTCCAACTCTGTTCAACACCTCCTCATTAGATATGTGATCTACCCATCTAATCTTCAGCATTCTTCTGTAGCACCACATTTCAAAAGCTTCTATTCTCTTTTTGTCTAAACTATTTATCGTCCATGTTTCACTTCCACACATGGGTACACTTTCAGAAACGACTTCCTGACACTTAAATCTATACTCGATGTTAACAAATTTCTCTTCTTTCGAAAAGCTTTCCTTGCCGTTGCCGGTCTACATTTTATATCCTCTCTACTTCGACCATCATCAGTTATTTTGCTCCCCAAATAGCAAAACTCATTTACTGCTTGAAGCGTCTCATTTACTAATCTAATACTCTCAGCATCACCCGATTTAATTCGACTACATTCCATTATCTTCGTTTTGCTTTTGATGATGTTCATTTTATATCCGCCTTTCAAGACCTTGTCTATTCCGTTCAGCTGCTCTTACAGGTCCTTTGCTGTCTCTGGCAAAATTACATTATCATCTGCAAACCTCAAAGTTTTTATTTCTTCTCTATGGATTTTAATTCCTACTCCAAATTTTTCTTTCGTTTCCTTTACTGCTTGCATATGCACTACGAAAAATAAGTAATTTTTCATCAAGAAAACGTCTAAAAATTATAGAGTGTGTTTGCTTGCGTTTTATATCCTCAAGCAGTGGAAATGACAATGTTGCTTCTTATCTTTTCTCACTGAATCCAAACTTGAAAGACTAATGAAACCAATAGTTTATTTAGTAACCAACATCACAACACAGCTTCAACACATAATCTCCTCCTGAATTCTTCATTCGAGAGTCCTTCGCTATCATGTATTGCACAACGTATCTCACTGACATGTCAGATCACTACACAATACAGTCTGTAATCAACCATTCTTCAGAAGGAGCAACCGACGACTTACTACTCCCCGCCTGAAAGGTAAATCCATAAAAAGACGTAGACTATATATTGCTAATGGTTTGCAGTTGTAGGATGTTCTTAGTGTGGTTAACTGTTTGTGTCGTATCAGAGCACGTACATGATGGAGCCGGCGGCAATTTTTGTGCACAATATGGCGGCGTGGTAGACTGTAGCTGCATTGAGTAGAGTAAGTATGTGAAATTACTTGGTTTGGACGAAATTTTTCCGAGGAAAATATCATAAATACGTGTATATATTGTTATCACACAAAATCATCTGGTTTACAAGGCGCAGATGGACCCTCAAAGCAGCAAATACAAATAATATTCTCGCAAAGAGTAAAAGGAATCATAAACTGGTGAGCCAAAACATGATGACCACCGGCGCGTGACCACTACGGTCGCAGGTTCGAATCCTGCCTCGGGTATGGATGTGTGTGATGTCCTTAGGTTAGTTAGGTTTAAGTAGTTCTAAGTTCTAGGGGACTGATGACCTTAGAAGTTTAGTCCCATAGTGCTCAGAGCCATTTGAACCTTTTTTTTTTATGACCACCGGCTTAATATCTTGTTTGCACGTCATGGAACGAAATGCATCTTATTACGGATCTGACCGCAGTTGGTAGGTTTGTGGAGGTATGTAACGTTAAATGTCAACTCACATTTCATGTAATTCGAGTAAACAACGAGTCACTGATTTGCGTATGGGGTTATGGCACCTGATAACGATCCAGGTGGGTTCCGTAGAATTTACATCACACAAATTGGATCGCACAAATTTGATCGTAACTGTGAGTTTGCCATAATGCTCCTAAGATCACTGTAGCACGGTTCTAGCTCCCAGACACGGGCAGTTGTACTGCTGAAAGATGACATCGGCGTCGGGGAAGACCTCAAGCATGAGGGGATGCAGGTGGTTCGCAGCTGTCAGCGTGTCTTCAATTACTACCACAGGTCCCACGACAGAACGTCTCCCACAGCATAATACTGCTCCCACCAGCCTGCGTACGTGGCTTTCTGCACGTTTCGAGCCACCATTCAGCTCGATGGCGGTGTTTGTGGAGATGACCAGCGACGTAGCCTAGCAAAAATGTGATTCACACAGCCGGCCGAAGTGGCCGTGCGGTTCTAGGCGCTGCAGTCTGGAACCGCGAGACCGCTACGGTCGCCGGTTCGAATCCTGCCTCGGGCATGGATGTGTGTGATGTCCTTAGGTTAGTTAGGTTTAACTAGTTCTAAGTATTAGGAGACTTATGACCTCAGAAGTTGAGTCCCATAGTGCTCAGAGCCATTTGAACCATTTTTTGTGATTCACACAAAGAGCCGACACGGTACCATTGATGAACTGTCGAATCCCGATGTTACCGGGCCCATTGCAATCGTAATTGACGATGTATTTGAGTCAATTTGTAAAAACATATGAGTGGTCTGGTGTACGATGAACAGTGTGCTCGAAACAATTGTGCGTGCAGCAGCATTGCGCCTTTTCAGCAGAGATGCCACAGACCAGCATCTATCATATTTTACAGAGCAGAAAAGCCTCTAAACCCCACGTTCTGTGAAGGGTTGTGCACGTCCTACCATTTAGCGGCATGTGGTAGTTTCACTGTCCAGTCTCTTTCCGTAGATGGTCAAGACAGTAGCACATGAACATTCGTCCAGCTTCCCCGTTTTCGACATACTCGTTCACAGGCTCTGCGTGGGAATAATATCCCCTTTGTTAAAGTCGCTTATTTCAACGGATTTCCCCGTTTCATCCCATATTTTTGCTTAGGGTGATCTCTCGTCCGTGTCTGCTCCGCTTACATACTTTTGTTACCGTGTCACGTGCCCGCAATGCTACCAAGCGGCATCCAACGTCACGGTGGACAGCAGCCATAATGTTTTGGCTGATCATTGTATATTCTCAATACACATTTTCTAATCAGGCAACGGCTGTTTTATAAAGCTGGTGAAGATACCAATGTTAAATCTGCAGCAGAATGAATTAATATCCGATCCAATAATCAGCTTCCATCTAACGGAAAGTGAGCAATTTACGGGCTTCCATTTGACCTCACGGAGGGATATCATCGCACGTATGAACTCGGCGTTTCCCAAGTTAACTGTGCCGATATTAGATACGAGCTTCTGAAATAACCTATACGTTTCCCCAGTAGCCACCACAGCAAGCACTTGAAAAGATCTCACCCATTTTCTTCGTCACTGTAGAAACTTTAAACCAGCTCGCACCAACAGCACATAAAGCTAAACTGCCTCCCAAATCAAACAGAACATAACTCGTCGAGAATCAGCAGCAGAAAGGCGAATATACGTTCGATTCCAAAAATTGCGAACGATTCCCGTTAGAGAAACAGTTCGGAGATGATTATGTACCCTATGATAAAGTAACGTCTGTGAGCATGGTTTGTGGACAGTAATATTACTGAAAAAGAGTGTACGCCTAGTGTCCTGCTCTGAGCACAATGGAACACCGAAGAGATGAGACAGAACATCAACTTCACTCCACACCTTGTCTGGTTTCAGTTCTTGAGGAAGTATGGGCTCCCATTCCTCCGTAGACATCCAGACAGCTCACTGAAAGTGTCCCCACTTGAGAAAAAGCCGTCAGAAAGGTGAAGCGTAGTCACACCCCAGATTAAGATACCCTAATAGGTGTCCAGACACTTTCGACATTTGATGATCCTTAACTATTGTTGAAACATGCATTGTATTCGTCCTTGAGAAGTTCACCTTTTGTCAATCACCTTTTATGGCATATAAAATACAAAATCAGTGGATATCTGAAGTAAGACTGTTATTGTCGTCATTAACCCGAGGTCTGGTTTGTTGCAGCATTCAGCCACATTTTATACTTGTACAAGTCTCTTCATATGTGCACGATTTTTGCACCTGACATTCATCTGAAACTGCGTCTGTATTCAAGCCAGGGTCAGCAGCTGAGGGGTCAGTATGTCTGACTGCCGTGCGGAGGACCTGGTTCGATTCTCCGTCCTGCCAGGAATATTTTGCTAGTGACAGGAATGGAACCGGGTGCTCTGGGCTTGAAGGTGCCACCTGAGGGGCTGCTTGAATGAGATATGGCGGGAACAACGTCTGTTAAAATGACAATGCCAGGGACAGCGGTGTACTAACCCTACAACTCTCCATATCACGTCCAAATAATTTGGCGGACGGTCACCGCTGCGTAGTCATCTGGGCCTGGTTACAGAGCTAACTTTGGTTACTGTGTACAATCCTTGATCTACCTCTACAACATCACCAACAATGATCCCAGCCACTGTACTCGAGAACAGGGACATCTGACGAACTGAGATCATTCCACCACCGTGCGACGTTTGCATGCAGTGGGAAAGGTCCAAAAATCAGGTGTATGGGTACCGCATGCTCTGAACCAAAATCACAAAAATCATCGGGTGGAATATGTGCAGCGAAATCGACGATGTGGTGTGCTACGAATAGGTTCCCCGAAGAGTAACCATAATTACTGACATTTATTATCAACAACGGAGACGTTTGCAGACGCAATCCAAGAACGATGACCAGGAAGGCTCCGTAAAGTTATACTATTCCACGATAACGCCCGCCCTCATTCCGCAAGACTGAAAAAAGACGCTATAAAGGAGCTGTGTTGGGAACTCATTCCGAACCCACGTTATTCAAATGATCTTACATTCTCAGATGTTCACCTTTTCAGCTCTCTATCAACCAGCCATCAAGGAAATTCCTTTCCGAATGAAAATGCTCTCCGTTCATGCCCGACGATATCTTCGCCTCAAGAGCCGCAGAATCGAAAAGTTACCCCAATATTGGTAGACATATAAATAGCGAAGGAGAATATACACTACGTGATCAAAAGCGTCCAGACACCTTGTTGAAAACTACTTGGATGTTCGTGGCGCCCTCCATCGGTAATGCTGGAATATGCTGTTGGCCCACCCTTAGCCTTGATGATAGCTTCCACTCTCTCAGTCATACGTTCGATAAGGTGATGGAAGGTTTCTTGGGGAATGACAGCCCATTCTTCACGGAGTGCTGCATTGAGGAGAGGTATAGATGTTGGTCGGTGAGGCCTGGCATGAAGTCGACGTTCCAAAACATCTCAAAGGTGTTCTATAGGAGTCAGGTCAGGACTCTGCGCAGACAGTCCATTACAGGGATGTTATTGTCGTATAACCACTCCGCCACAGGCCGTGCATTATGAACAGCTGCTGAATCGTGTCGAAAGACGCAACAGCCATCTCCGAAATTCTCTTCAACACAGGGAAGCAAGAAGGTGCTTAAAACATCAACGTAGACCTGTGCTGTGATGATGCAACGCAAAACAACAAGGGGTCTAAGCCCCCTCCATGAAAAACACGATCACACCATAACGCCACCGCCTCCGAATTTTACTGTAGGCACTACATGCACTGACAGATGACGTTCACCAGGCATTCACCATACCCACACCCTGCCATAGGATCGCCATATTGTGTACCGTGATTCGTCACTCTACACAACGTTTTTCCATTGTTTATTCGTCCAATGTTTACACTTCTTACACAAATCGAGGAGTCGTTTGGCCTTTAAGGAAGTGATGTGCGGCCTATGAGCAGCCGCTCGACCATGAAATCCAAGCTTTCTCACCTCCCGCCTAACTGTCATAGTACTTGCAGTGGATCCGGATGCAGTTTGGAATTCCTGTGTGATGGTCTGGACGTATGTCTTCCTATTACACTTTACAACCCTCTTCAACTGTCGGCCGTCTCTGCCAGTCAACAGACGAGGTCAACCTGTACGCTTTTGTTCTGTACGTGTCCCTTCACGCTTCCACTTCACTATCACATCGGAAACTGTGGACGTAGGGATGTTTCGGAATGTGGCAATCTCGCGTACAGATGTATGACACAAGTGACACCCAATCATCTGGCCACGTTAAAAGTCCGTGAGTTTAAAGGATCGCCCCATTCTGCTCTCTCACGATGCCTAACGACTGCTGAGGTCGCTGATATGGAGTACCTGGCAGTAGGTGGCAGCACAATACACCTACTACGAAAAACGTGTTTTTTGGGGGGTGCGGATACTTTTGATCACATAGTGTATATAAAAGTTGATTAGAAGAATGCACAACACGGGAAGAGAAGCTGTTAGCAATGAGGATTGAACATATATAGATCATACGAAAAGGTATGTTGTAATACGTCGAGGTTATAAAAGTGGACGCCATGCCGCTACGTCGGTGGTGTCAGCCGAAAGATACGCCCAGGCCAAGAGAAGCAGGTGTGGCTGGATGGCAGAGGGCACTGGTGCTGGAGAAGAAGTGTGTTGGATGCAGAAGTGGTCGTAGAGAGTAACATCGACTTTTGTGAAGAACTATTGAGATATCTCACAGTATGGAGACAGGGTAATGGGAGTCGAAGATGAGAGAGATTTACTACAAAATTTACTGAACTAGTGTTACAAAATTACAACGAAAACTAAAAGTGGTAACGAAACGTGAGTGACTATACGTCTTTGTCACTTCAATAAATCCGTTCACTACATCAACAAAGGATCGAAACTCGCCATCACAGCTCAACTTCATCTTCAGGGAACAAAGAATAAAGTGTTTGTATTGCAGGAGTGCAAGACGCTTCCGCGAAGAAAAGGAGGTTTGAATGTCAATGTTGTTTGCACTTCGCATAATCTCCAAATAATTTTTCTTGCAGTCAGCTTCCATTCACGAAGTCCGTCAGATTCCTTTCAAACAGGCAGTCAGATTCATTAATAGGGACAGACATACAATATTCCGTTGCGCATAAACATTAACATCTTTTTCATACAGGGATCAATATGCGTATTTCAGTGGTTTACAGTGCAAGTACAAACAGTGAAGCTTTCATATACTCCGCATAGCGTATTAAGATTGTTGACTGAAAGTAACTTAATAAATAGTGATTAACAAATAAGAAACGTTATGTACTTCTACGCAAAAGACAGATAGGAATGGGAGATCAGACTGCTCCATATATCAACATGCACCCGATTCGAGACGTGTTGTAGCAATTTTATTCTAATTTTTACCGAAATTACCTCCTATAGGAATATGTCACACTTTTTTTACACCCTCTGTACTTAATTTCTGAGAAATATTTATTTTGCTGTTTGCAGACTACGTTTTATATCTTTTTTACTTATGCCATATTCAGTTATTTACTATCCAAATAAATAATCAAATCTATTACTTACATCGTTTCATTTCCTTACTTAATCTAGAAGCGTCTTCTGGCTCACTTCGACTAAAATTCAGTTTAACTTACTTATTTCTGCGTAAGTTCATCTTACAGCCTCATTTCAAGAAGCTAGATGATCTCTCAAGTCCTGTCTTTGGTAGAATTACGATGTCACTTGGAGACCATTAACTTGGGATAACTTTAGAATGCCAAATAATAGAAAATAAAAGTTATGGATGAATGGAACAATCACTGAGATGAATGGTGAAGTACACAAAAAGGGAAGTAAGTTAGAATTTACATTGCACCAACGACGTGATGAGAGGCGCAGATAACGCGAGGACAGTTTGGCATACCTTCCTTGTTCCTACGTCTTTCTCTCTGAAACTTTTGTGATTGCCCATTCCTGATCACCTCAAATAACAACTGAGCTATTCATTACCGCAGTATCTCTAGCCTTAGACAACTACAAGCGCATCTCTTCATCCCTTAGTATTACCGTTTCCCACTTCTTTGCGTATTGGTTCTTCCTGTAGGATCTCTTCATCTTCAGACTACTCTTCATCATTACCAAATTATGATAGGAGTCTACATCTGCCCCTGGGTACGCATTATTATCCAGTACCCGATGATGGAATCTCTGCCTGACCATGCCCTTTTCCATGTGTATCTCCTCTTCGTGTGGTTCTTGCGCAGGGGATTCTCAGTTACCATCTGTAGTTTATTCCAGAACGCACTTAGTCTTTCTCATCTCTCTTTCCTACTACCAAGCCCACATTCTCCCATAACCTTTTCTTCTACTCCTTCTCCTAGAACGGCATTCCAGTCCCCCACGATTGTTAGATTTTCTTCTTCCTTTACGTACTAAATTATCCGTTCAATATCCTCACATACTTTCTTTATCTCTTCTTCTTCTGCTTACGCCCTCGGTGTGTATACGTGAAATATTGTTGTCGTGTTGCCTTGCTGTCGTTTCTAATGGGAACAATTCTATCACTGAATTGTTGACAGTAACACACTCTCTGTCCAACCTTCCAGTATATATAAATCCTACTCTCGTTATGCTATTTTCTGCTGCTGTTGAAATTACCGTATAATCGTCTGACCATAAATCCTTGTCTTCTTTCGATTTCATTTCACTAACTCCCACTATCCTTGGATTGAGCCATAGCATTTCCCTTTTCAGATTTCTTGCCTTCTCTACCATATTCAAATTTCTGACTTTCCATAACACGACTCAAAGAAAGTTATCCTTTAGTTGGTTATTCAATCTTTTTCTCACGGTCGCCTGCCAGATAGCATAATGGGGGGGGGCTACTCCGGAATCTTTTGAAATTGGAGAGATCATCATGAAACTTGTTCAGTTACAGGTCATAAGCCCTTTGGGTGCACTTTATGCGACTTTAATGCAATGGTTTCCATTGACAATGGCATCCTCACGCCGTCGATCATTCCTAATTCCTCCACCTTTTACGGACAGTTTCCCATCTCAAGGGCAAGGGAGTGCGTTGAACCTCTGTCCGCTAATCCGTTCTCTTTGACAAGGCCGTTGGCAGAATGAGGGAGACTTCTTATGCCGGAAGTCTTTGACCACCATTGCTGATAAGTTTTATTCAAAATTTAAGCACTGGTGTGGTTCTAACCCGAGACCGAGGACGATTTGATTACTCATCAAAGACGCTACCTATTTTTTATTATCAGGTTGACTTGGTACCTTAATCAACAATCAGACGAGTACAGTCAAAAGCATAACTAAATATGAGTTACAGATTGAGATAACGAATAAGTATTAGTAACAAAACAAGAGTAAAAGATTCTAAGTAAATAGGAAACTAACTCATAATCTACTGTATATTTTTTAATTTTATTTATTTTTTAATCATTAACTTTTTGCGTATAAAGAAGAAAATTGAACAAAACAAGCTTAACGTGACTCGTTATCAGATACGAAGAGAAATCAAAGACAACATGGGGGCTTAACCAACACCCTGTCGATTAAAGGCTATTGACACAGGAGAGAGGCATGATGGTTGATCCCAACGGGATAATAAGTCTCTGGTAGTGAGGTGCAGGTTTGAAAGGATATCAGCCCCTAATAAACTCTCAATTATAGAATATTCGCAGGTTTGTTGCAATTTAGGGTTAATCCGACCATATTCGATGGGATGAGTCGGACTTACCTGTCAGAAACAGGAAAATAAAAGAGCTGTTATGAAATACGGCGCCAGTATAATTTACATGTTAAGACATTGCGTCTTAAAAACTAGATGGACGCCTTAACTTTAATTTCTCAAGACTTCATCCTGCGAGCTTGTAGGTCCTGGACAACACTTCATATTGAACTCGAAAGATGTAGTGTCACAACAACAATTCTCCGGATACTAGTGCCGAGTCTGCGGTCCATCATCAATGGAAGCGGGAATATCTGTTCAGTGTAATATACTTTGCTGAAAATATACAGGGTGGTCGATTGATAGTGACCGGGCCAAATATGTCACGAAATATGCGTCAAACGAAATAACTACAAAGAACGAAACTCGTCTAGCTTGAAGGGGGAAACCAGACGGCGCTATGGTTGGCCCGCTAGATGGCGCTGCCATAGGTCAAACGAATGTCGACTGCGTTTTTTAAAATTGGAACCCCCATTTTTATTACATATTCGTTTAGTACGTAAAGAAATATGAATGTTCTAGTTGGACCACTACTGCGCTTTGTGATAGATGGCGCTGTAATAGCCACAAACGTGTAAGTACGTGGTATCACGAAACATTCCGCCAGTGCGGTCGGTATTTGGCTCAAATGGTTCAAATGGCTCTGAGCACTATGGGACTTAACAGCTATGGTCATCAGTCCCCTAGAACTTAGAACTACTTAAACCTAACTAACCTAAGGACAGCACACAACACCCAGCCATCACGAGGCAGAGAAAATCACTGACCCCGCCGGGAATCGAACCCGGGAACCCGGGCGTGGGAAGCGAGAACGCTACCGCACGACCACGAGATGCGGGCCCTACGTAATGTTCTACCGATGTTACTACAAGATGATACACTGAATGGCAGAATGGCGATGTTCTTCCAACATGATGGATGTCCGGCACATAGCTCGCGTGCGTTTGAAGCGGTAGTGAATAGCATATTTCATGACAGGTGGATTGGTCGTCGAAGCAACATACCATGGCCTGGGCGTTCACCGGATCTGACGTCCCCGGATTTCTTTCTGTGGGGGAAGTTGAAGGATATTTGCTATCGTGATCCACCGACAACGCCTGACAACATGCGTCAGCACATTGTCAATGCATGTGCGAACATTGCGGAAGGCGAACTACTCGCTGTTGAGAGGAATGTCGTTACACGTATTTCCAAATGCAATGAGGTTGACGGACATCATTTCGAACATTTATTGCATTAATGTGGTATTTACAGGTAATCACACTGTAACAGCATGCATTCTCAGAAATGATAAGTGTAACGACATTCCTCTCAACACCGACGTTCTTGAGATTTCCGATTCTCGCGCAGTTTGTCTGCTACTGATGTACGGATCAGCCGCGACAGCAGCTAAAACACCTACTTGGGCATCATCATTTGCAGCAGGTTGTGGTTGACGTTCCGCATGTGGCTCAGCACTTCCTGTTTCCTTAAATAACGTAACTATCCGGCGAACGGTCCGGATACTTGAATGATGTCGTCCAGGATACCGAGCCGCATACATAGCGCAGGCCGGTTGGGCATTTTGATCACAATAGCCATACATGAACACTATATCGACCTTTTCCTCAATTGGTAAACGGTCCATTTTAACTCGGGTAATGTATCACGAAGCAAGTACCGTCCGCTCTGGTGGAATGTTACGTGATACCATGTACTTACACGTTTGTGACTATTACAGCGCCATCTATCACAAAGCTAAAAAACTGGTCCAACTAAAACATACATATTTATTTACGTACTACACGAATATGTAATAAAAATGGGGGTTCTTATTAAAAAAAAACGCAGTTGATATCCGTTTGACCTGCAGCA
The DNA here is from genome assembly GCF_021461395.2 of Schistocerca americana. NCBI lineage: Eukaryota > Metazoa > Arthropoda > Insecta > Orthoptera > Acrididae > Schistocerca > Schistocerca americana. The sequence continues at coordinate 461,894,471 of NC_060122.1, read as the reverse complement.
GCGCCATCTAGCGGGCCAGCCATAGTGCCATCTGGTTTCCCCCTTCAAGCTAGAGAAGTTTCGTTCTTCGTAGTTTTTTACGTTTGATGCTTATTTCGTGGGATATTTTGCCCGGACACTATCAATGGACCACGCTGTATACAGGGTGTTACGAAAAGGTACGGCCAAACTTTCAGGAAACATTCCTCACACACAAAAATAAAGAAAAGATGTTATGTGGACATGTGTCCGGAAACGCTTAATTTCCATGTTAGAGCTCATTTTAGTTTGTTCTTCCACCTACACTCAATGGAGCACGTTATCATGATTTCATACGGGATACTCTACCTGTGCTGCGAGAACATGTGCTTTTACAAGTACGACACAACATGTGGTTCATGCACGATGGAGCTCTTGCACATTCCAGTCGAAGTGTTCGTACGCTTCTCAACAACAGCTTCGGTGACCGATGAATTGGTAGAGGCGGACCAATTCCATGGCCTCCACGCTCTCCTGACCTCAACCCTCTTGACTTTCATTTATGGGGGCATTTGAAAGCTCTTGTCTACGCAACCCCGGTACCAAATGTAGAGGCTGTTCGTGCTCGTATTGTGGACGGCTGTGATACAATACGCCATTCTCCAGGGCTGCATCAGCGCATCAGGGATTCCATGCGACGGAGGGTGGATGCGTGTATTCTCGCTAACGGAGGACATTTTGAACATTTCCTGTAACAAAGTGTTTGAAGCCACGCTGGTACGTTCTGTTGCTGTGTGTTTCCATTCCATGATTAATGTGATTTCAAGAGAAGTAATAAAATGAGCTCTAACATGGAAAGTAAGCGTTTCCGGACACATGTCCACATAACATATTTTCTTTCTTTGTGTGTGACGAATGTTTCCTGAAAGTTTGGCCGTACCTTTTTGTAACACCCTGTATATATGAAGATGGTATCTGTTCTTTCGGACACCGGTGACCACGCAGCTCGTTAGAATGAAATTACAATGAAATGAATACCATAAGCTGCGCAAGGCGTTGATATAAGTTAACGGGGATAGTTGAAAATGTGTCCTCTGACCGGGGCTCGAACCCGGAATCTCCTACTCACACGGGAGATATACAAGTAGCGCAAGCTGTCCTTTAGATTAAGCCAATCGAACAAAATCACCCCTCAAAAGCAGGTGAACTTATATATCCATCTGAGCCACCGAGGACACAGAGGATAGTGCGACTAAAGGAACTTATCTGTGTCACGCCTCCCGTGAGACCCACATTCCCAACTTATTGTCCCGCACTATATTCATAGTGTTTCATGGTGTCCTGCCTATTATACTCATTACTCGCGGCTCTACTGCCGATTCCCATAACAGTTCTGCCATTGTTTCGGCACCTCCACAGAAGAAGATGGTGAAATGGGCGGTGAGCCCTAAGTATGTGTATAAGAAGATGGTATCTGTTCTTTCGCCACGTTCTGCGAAGAGTCGTCGAAGTCCAACCATTTAGCGCTTAGTGGTTGTTTCACTGTATTTCTACTTTTTTGCGCACATGCTCACGGCAGTGAGAAGTGAACATTCGACTAGCGTTGCCGTTTCTAAGATACTTGTTCACATTCTGTTGGTAGTAATAATCTGCCCCTTGTCAAATTCGCTTATCGCAATTGTTTTCCCTTTTTCACAGCCCATATCTTCGCTAGGGTGATCACCCGTCCGTGTCTGCCACGCTTTACATACATCTGTTCCCGCGTCATGTGCCCGCGATGCTAACAGGCGGCGTCCAGCGTCGCGTGGGCAGTGGTAATAACGTTTTGGCTTCTCGTTGTACTTGAAGGGAACCGAAAATAAAATCAGAAATAAAGATGACGTATTGCCGAGAGAAATTGCGCAATATCAACGTGCAAGTTCGTGAACGTAAACAGGAAATGTGCTCCCGGTCGATATACGGGTTCCAGGACGTAGTGTTAGCATGAGCTTCGTACAATACACTGCACTCATTGTAGGAGAAAATTTACCATCTGCCTTGGGCATGGGTGTGTGTGTTTGTCCTTAGGATAATTTAGGTTAAGTAGTGTGTAAGCTTAGGGACTGATGACCTTAGCAGTTAAGTCCCATAAGATTTCACACACATCTGAACATTTTCCGTCTGTTTGCCATGGGGCCTGACTACCGCGTAGCACGCCTCTAGGGGGACGAGGTCAAAGGAAATCTACCGGGTGATCAAAAAGTCAATATAAATTTGAAAAATGAATAAATCACGGGATAATGTAGATAGAGACTCTTGCTTGGAATGACATTTGGTTTTATTAGAATCAAAAAAATACAAACGTTCAAAAATGTCCGACAGATGGCGCTTCGTCTTATCATAATAGCAATAATTAGTTTAACAAAGTAAGACAAAGCAAAGATGATGTTCTTTACAGGAAATGCTCAATATGTCCACCATCATTCCTCAACAATAGCTGTAGTCGAGGAATAATGTTGTGAACAGCACTGTAATCCATGTCCGGAGTTATGGTGAGGCATTGGCGTCGGATGTTGTCTTTCAGCATCCGTAGAGATGTCGGTCGATCTCGATACAATTGCGGCTTCAGGTAACTCCAAAGCCAATAATCGCACGGACTGAGGTCTGGAGACCTGGAGGCCAAGCACGACGAAAGTGGCGGCCGAGCACGCAATCATCACCAAACGACGCGCGCAAGGGATCTTTCACCAGTCTAACAATAATTTTTTTTTTTTGTAATAAAACCCCATCTCATTCCAAGCATGTGTGTCAATTTTTACCTCACTATCTACATTATTCTGTGGTTTATTAAGTTTTCAAATTTCTACTGACTTTTTGATCACCCGGTAGTTTGTTACCGCTGATATCTCTGCCTTGGAATCAAAGCCAAGTTCGGAGTTGAACGATACCGAAAGGAGACTAGAGTTGATTTATATGAAGCCTAGGAAGCTGTTATCTACGGAGCGGTAAGCGGTATACGCTGCGTTGCCCTAAGTTCTCCAGTCACTGAGACGTTGAATATAAGACGAAATACCCGTGAAGCTCGTATTTCATTTACTAACGCACAGTGTAAATTATCTTTTTGGCAATATATATTATTGGTACCATTTCACTTACATTTATGACTGAGTTTGATAATGACAGTCAGCAATATAAGCGTTTTCTACTATAGCTGTGGACCAGTAAAGTGTGACCTAGACAGATGTTTGTCGCAGTCTTCTGATGTAAATACTGAAAGCAGACTTTCTTTTTTGTAAGTTTTACCTGTGAGTGCACAGCATGTTATAACTTCGTTATTAATGTCGTGATTGTATACCTCTTTGTATGAAATTTGGCCCACGAATGAACAATTTCACGAGATGGCTACTTTTTACTGAAAAATGACGTAGAGAGGATGTGGCATAGCACAGCTGGAAAACTGAGGACTTTTAACATGAAGTAGATGAAGGTAAATTGGATCCAAGAGTTTCAACTGCCCCAATACAATTTTTAACTGTAAGTGAATCAGTCCTTGTAGGAGAGTAACGTGCAATACTGATGTAACTGCACAGGGTATGTTCTAACACGTATCGAAAGATAAATGATTCATTTGAAAGAAACCTCTCCAGTACTCACTGGCGCAACATGTGTTCGAAGTTCTCTGTGACACGCACTCACCTTATTTAGCTGAGACATTGCATACAAAATTAGAAAATAATATGGTTGCTGAAGGTAGTTCCCAGAAAGGTTAATACTGCTGACGGCAGTTTTCTATACTTATCTTGCAGTCGTACGTGGTACTTCACAGAACAAAGCATAAGTGATCATATGGGTAAATAAGATTTGAGAAATTACTTCGTAAAGAAAACAGTTCATGAGAGATTTGATTTATATTAATCTGTTAGTCATAAAATAGACATGAAAGCTCCTGAATAATTCATTTTCATGTCCTCTAACTGACTACATGGCTGTATCGTACCACATGTTTACAATGACAGAAAAATAATCTCACATGCTTTCTAATATCTGTTTCTTTCACGACGTGAGATTTTGATTGTCCTTATCGAATGTCGTGAATAACAACTATCACTCATTGTTACAAACAATTTTTTTTTCGACCAGCTGGATCTAAACCTCTCTCAGATTTTATAAAGGAGGTATGACTTCCAAGATTAAATTCTCTTTACCTTTACATGAGGAGAAATACTGTCAGTACACGTACGTACGTCTATTTTTAAGCCCACACTAATCTTTTAGGAGAAGTGCCTTGTTTAAAAATTTTCAGCTGGTATTATATGCAGTATTCAAGAGACTGATGCCTCTCTAGATTCCTCATTCGCTCCTACGGCTGTTTTCGAACTGAGAAGTAACTTCCACCGTATTTCTTACGCTAGTGATTTGGCACATGTTGATAAGATGTAGGAACCTAAGGTGAAAGGAAGTTTGCATACCTGATGTACTCTACACATCATTTATTGCAGAAAATAGTTATGATCACCGTATTATTTATTCATTAATTACATGTTCGCAAAACAAAAATCACACTTCAGTTTAGGTAAGTCTCCTTTATTGACCACTCAGTTCTCTTAATGTGTTCTCCGCTTTGGGTGGCACGGTACACTCGGGTCTCACTACTCTGAGCGAACGAGTTTAATCGCTGTGCCAACTCGCTCGGTGTCTTCACCAAGAACGGAACGGAACGTTATGAATGTGGTGGCTGTTTTCTGCAAAAGAACTACTAACAATCAGTCAGTATTACCATCACGTCCGCGCGCTGAAATGACTTCAGATGTGATTTTGTCAAGCAAATTATCGCCTTCAGCACTGGCTTTCCAGAAAGCGCTACATTTATCAGACTTGTTGTTCGCCAGTGGTAAACACATATACTTCGCCAATGCTCTCTCGCATCACAACGAAAATTTCAAAACGCATTTGATAGCGACGTGTGCATCCTCTCCAGCCTGACTACTGAACACTGCGGAAAATGACCCACTGCCTGCTGGCTAAAACGAGAATTGACAGCGGTGGCATTCGGAACGCAACAGAAAGCAACGACGCGTGACGCCGAAACAAAAACACGGGCCATACGACACAAGAGGCCACGCGAGAGGGCAGCGTGGTTTGCTTTGGGAGGAGATGTACAAGACGCTCCAGGCAACCACATCGTTAAACTTAACTGTACCGTGCGAAGTGGTGCAGTGGTTAGCACACTGGACCCGAATTCGGGAAGACGACGGTTCAAACCCGCGTCCGGCCATCCTGATTTAGGTTTTCCGTGATTTCCCTAAATCTCTTCAGGCAAATGCCGGGATGGTTCCTTTGAAAAGGGCACGGCCGACTTCCTTCCGCATACTTCCCTAACCCGAAGAGACCGATGACTTCACTGTTTGGTCTGCTCCCCCAAAACAACCCAACCCAAACCAACTTAACTGTAAATAGATGAAGAACTAACTGGAGGCGTGACTGTTAACTAACGTTCTATGGAAATTAAAAGAGAAGAATAAATAAGTTTATTATTATTATTATTGTTGTTGTCGCTGCTGCTGTTATTGTCGTTACAACAGCAAACAAGGTAAATGAAAACAATTAACTGGATATTCTCTTTTATCACCAGTGGGAGACTCCCCGAGCTTCTGGGACGCTGTAATGTCTCGGCGGATGATTGGTGCAAATCACAGTAAAGTGCGTTTTCTAGTTCGCAAATGGATATTTTATGAGGATTAATGGTTTTCAGATTCCACTAAGACCTCCTGGTACTGTTTACAGTGCGTCGAGAACAAGTGATATCATTTTCACTGCTTTACGATGGGATCGCTGTAATTTGAATTTCAAGCCCTTGTGCGTGGCAAGTTTTCCGTTTTGTTTATCGTCGATTCTGCTGTCACTTGGAATGGCAATGTCAGTGATCCATACTTCCTTTTTCTCCACAGTTGTCATTTTCGATTTGTTGTGTTCCTGCATTCGATATGTCTTTATCTGGAGGTCGCACAGTAATTTGGTGCGATCGTATCAAAAAACATTTTTTACCTTATGGTCCCACCCGTTCCATCCCACTATCAGATCACGATTGCCACAGCATTGTGACTCTGTTGGTAGTCAGTGTCATTAGACTTTTTGAAACAACTCAAGATATGGTCACTTGTTTCCTATGCTTCTTTGCAGAACCTGCGCTTTAGGTTTTTTGCGGGTTTCTTGATTTTGGCTTTGGTGAAGCAGAAATCAAATTCTTGAATTTCCTTCTTTAGGGTTCCGTCGGTCAGCCAATACCAGGTATTTTCATTGTATATTTTGTCTTTGATCTTCTCCAAAGCTCTCCATGGAATGCTTTATTGCGAAGGTTTTCAATCTAGCACTGGGACGTAGGTTTCTGCCAGTCTAGCACTGGAGTGTAGGTTTCTAATACTGATCCTTGTTTTTAAGTCTTTTGGGAAGCTCTCTGTTGCTGACTTCATTCAGACCTGACTCTTGGCTGTCTTCCGCATTGTCTACCAATGCATGCTTCCGTTCTTGGAACGTCTGCCTCCCTTGAAATTGAAGTACACGTCGACGTTACTGCGTGGTTCTAGCGCTTAGTGATTTGTCACGAGCTTTTATCGGCTATCCTGATTAGCATGGATTAATTGTTTCCAGTTCATGCCGGCCGAAGTGGCCGTGCGGTTAAAGGCGCTGCAGTCTGGAACCGCAAGACCGCTACGGTCGCAGGTTCGAATCCTGCCTCGGGCATGGATGTTTGTGATGTCCTTAGGTTAGTTAGGTTTAACTAGTTCTAAGTTCTAGGGGACTAATGACCTCAGCAGTTGAGTCCCATAGTGCTCAGAGCCATTTGAACCATTTTTCCAGTTCATGATTCACGTAGTTTATCTGTTGATGCGAATTATTATTATTATTAGTATTATTATTATTATCATCGCTGATCCATCTGGAGTGGATAGCTATGTCAGCAGTTTCCTTTCCAGCTTCAAAACACAGTGTAGGAAATACCTGCTGTTAGTTTGTTTCTGTAAGAACCTTCGTTGCATTCGCGATCTAAGATGAAAGAAACTGCAATTTGAATCTCTAAGGTATGACTGCAGCCAAAAGAATATTTCTAGCCGTAGAGAACAATAATTCGTGTTAATGAATCCTGTATGATTTACAACTCATAACTCAGACCTCAAGATGAATGAATTAGACTATTTAATTAGAGTGAGCACGAAATAAGTTGGCCCCTTGACTGTACAGTGGGGGAAGGGGAGGGGAAAACGGTAGCGCTGAGGTCTCCAGTCTGAAAGAGCAGTGCGAAGTAGAGTAGGTGCAGTTCAATAGCTGAAGCCTGTGCGCAAATGGATATCTCGCGTAACTATCAAGCTACAGTTAGTTTGGGAAAATTAATATGAACAAGTTATGCCAATGTGAACAGTAATTAATTCGACAAATACAGATGTTCAGAATCAACAGTTTCTCACTAATGTATTGGAAAAGAAATAGTCGCATAAACAACGTATCAACTACAGAAAAATAGGTTCGACCACATGCTTTCACAAGGAAACTTTTGGAACAAAAAAAGATAAAAAATGTAGTTTGCCAGACACTGTTGCTACAGACACTGTTACTACAATAATGACAATGTGAAATGAAGAACATATGTCACGTAGAAATTATGTTTCAGTTCACGAACAATCTGTTCAGCAGTAGAGCCTACCACACAAAAATAAAGTTTTCTTATCCTTCTTCCGCGTCTTTCGAGAGTAGTGAAGCCCCGAGAAGTACTTGCAGCTATATATGAAATCTTCACGGGATGTCAGCCGAGTGGCGAGCAGCTATGTTTTCCCACATAAGCCTCAAATAGTCTGAACCCTGATCGCCCACAGTGAAACCTCTTTACACTTCGCTTATATTCCTTTTATTGTGTGATTGTAATTGGTAGCGGTTCCCGTTACATGTTCAAGTACAGTTATTTTTATTTAAAGCCACCGCATATAGTCCGACTGCCTTATTATGAAGAACTTACTATGTTCATATGGGGTGGATTCGCCTAGTGCTGACTACGAGGATGCTTTTCTTTGCAAGTAACACCTTACTTTCCGCGAGGTCCTTCAACCTAGAAATTACTTAATAGTAGAAAACGAAAGGTGGGTTAAATAAACTGAACGTCATCAAAATCAGTTTCTGTCATTTCGAATACTAGCAACACGAGTCTCATTATGGGTTCCGCCCTGGGCATATACAGACAAAGCACGAATGTAGGATCCTAAGTACCGGACAGCATTCTAATACCTATCCCGCTTGCCACCCATATAAACCTCACGACAGTGTAAACCCTGATCTCCCACAGTGAAACCTCTTTACACTTCACTAACCATTTGAATCCTGGCTTGGCACAATTCTCCTCGGCGCACTGGCAATACTTATTTAACTTCCAACCATGATGTTCGGGCCACGTATAAAACAAAAGTACACTACTCGCCATTAAAACTGCTACACCAAGAAGAAATGCAGATGATAAACGGGTATCCATTGAGCAAATATATTATACTAGAACTGACATGTGATTACATTTTCGCGCAATTTGGGTGCATAGATCCTGAGAAATCAGTATCCAGAACAACCACCTCTGGCTGTAATAACGGCCTTGATACGCCTGGGCATTGAGTCAAACAGAGCTTGGATGCCGTGTACAGGTACAGCTGCCCATGCAGCTTCAACACGATACCATAGTTCATCAAGAGAAGTGACTGGCGTATTGTGTCGAGCCAGTTGCTCGGCCACCATTGACCAGACGTCTTCAGTAGGTGAGAGATCTGGAGAATGTGCTGGCCAGGGCAACAGTCGAACATTTTCTGTACCCAGAAAGGCCCGTACAGGACCTGCAACATGCGGTCGTGCGTTATCCTGCTGAAATGTAGGGTTCCGCAAGGATCGAATGAAAGGTAGAGCTACGGGTAGTAACACATCTCAAGTTCAAAGTGCCGTCAATGCGAACAAGAGGTGACCGAGATGTGTAACCAATGGCACCCCATACCATCATGTCGGGTGATACGCAAGTATGGTGATGACGAATACACGCTTCCAATGTGCGGTTACCGCGACGTCGCCAAACACGGATGCGACCATCACGATGCTGTAAACTGAACCTGGATCCATACGAAAAAATGACGTTTTGCCACTCGTGCACCCAGGTACGTCGTTGAGTACACCATCGCAGGCGCTTCTGTCTATGATGCAGCGTCAAGGGTAAAAGCTGATAGTCCATGCTGCTGCAAACGTTGTCGAACTGTTCGTGCAGATGGTTGTTGTCTTGCAAACGTCCCCATCTGTTGACTCACGGATCGAGACGTGGCTGCACGATCCGTTGCAGGCATGCGGATAAGATGCCTCTAATCTTGACTGCTACTGATACGAAGCCGTTGGGTTCCAGTACGGCGTTCCGTATTACCCTCCTGAACCCACCCATTCCTTATTCTGCTAACAGTCATTGGATCTCGACCAACGCGAGCAGCATTGTCGCGATACGATAAACCGCAATCGCGAGAGGCTACAATCCGACCTTTATCGAAGTCGGAAACGTGATGGTACGCATTTCTCCTCCTTACACGAGGCAACACAACAACGTTTCACCACGCAACGCCGGTCAACTGCTGTTTGTGTATGATAAATCGGTTGGAAACTTTTCTCATGTCAGCACGTTGTAGGTGTCGCCACCGGCGTCAACCTTGTGTGAATGCTCTGTAAAGCTAATCATTTGCATATCACAGCATCTTCTTCATTTCGGTTAAATGTCGCGTCTGTACCACGTCATCTTCGTGGTGTAGCAATTTTAATGACCGGCAGTGTATTTTTTGGCTTCACTGTTTCGGTTACACATATTTGTAGAAATTTCTGTGTATTCTTCACATTTGAAGTTCCGTCACATTACCTTCACTCTACTACTGTCACACTCTTTCTACATTAAATATTACTTGACGGCTTGTGTGTCCCATCAGCCATCCCCGATTATTACTATTTGTTATATTTAATGCTGCGCATTGGGAAACAAATCAGTCTGTTGGTCGAATACCCTCCTCTCAGGTACTGACACAGGCTAACAGAATTGCTAGTAACACCGCAGAGGTAAATTACTAATAGTACCGTGTATGGAGTATAGTGGAAGGAATACGATTTACATTATCGTTCGAATATGAAAATACGAGACAAATCTAACATCATTTGGACCACAGGCTGTAGTGAAAGGAAATACGTAGCTATATGTTACTTTAACTGCACACCGGAAGCAGCTACTAGGGTAGCAGAGTACGTGTGGCGTGCACACGGGGGTTTTTTAGGTTAGAGGGACCCCCCCTTGGGCGAAACGATAAAATACCTGACGGCTTACCAGAGAGGACATTATCATCGTTGATAAAGAACGTCCGTCCTCAGAGACCAAAAACAGGACAAGTTAACGTAATATTGGTAAACTGCAGGAGTATCCAGGGCAAGGTTCCTGAATTAGTATCTCTTATTGAAGGAAATAGTGCGCATATAGTATTAGGAACGGAAAGTTGGTTAAAACCGGAAGTGAACAGTAACGAAATCCTAGACACAGAATGGAATATATACCGCAAGGATAGGATAAACGCCAATGGTGGAGGAGTATTTATAGCAGTAAAGAATTCAATAATATCCAGTGAAGTTATTAGCGAATGCGAATGTGAAATAATCTGGGTTAAGTTAAGTATCAAAGGTGGGTCAGATATGATAGTCGGATGCTTCTATAGACCACCTGCATCAGCAACCGTAGTAGTTGAGCGCCTCAGAGAGAACCTGCAGAACGTCGTGAAGAAGTTTCGTGATCATACTATTGTAATAGGGGGAGACTTCAATCTACCAGGTATAGAATGGGATAGTCACACAATGAGAACTGGAGCCAGGGACAGAGACTCTTGTGACATTATCCTGACTGCCTTGTCCGAAAATTACTTCGAGCAGATAGTTAGAGAACCAACTCGTGAAGTTAACGTTTTAGACCTCATAGCAACAAATAGACCGGAACTTTTCGACTCCGTGAATGTAGAAGAGGGTATCAGTGATCATAAGTCAGTGGTTGCATCAATGACTACAAGTGTAATAAGAAATGCCAAGAAAGGAAGGAAAATATATTTGCTTAACAAGAGTGATAGGGCACAAATCGCAGAATATCTGAGTGACCACCATCAAACGTTCATTTCTGAGGAAGAGGATGTGGAACAAAAATGGAAAAAATTCAGAAACATCGTCCAGTACGCCTTAGATAAGTTCGTACCGACTAAGGTCCAAAGCGAGGGGAAAGATCCACCGTGGTATAACAATCATGTACGAAAGGTACTACGGAAACAAAGAAAGCTTCATCATAGGTTTAAGAGTAGTCGAATCATAGCTGATAAGGAAAAGCTGAACGAAGCGAAAAAGAGCGTAAAGAGAGCAATGAGAGAAGCATTCAACGAATTCGAACATAAAACATTGGCAAACAATCTAAACAAGAACCCTAAAAAGTTTTGGTCATATGTAAAATCGGTAAGCGGATCTAAATCCCCTATTCAGTCACTCGTTGACCACGATGGCACCGAAACAGAGGACGACCGAAGAAAGGCAGAAATACTGAATTCAGTGTTCCGAAACTGTTTCACTGCGGAAAATCGTAACACGGTCCCTGACTTCAGCCGTCGCACGGACGCCAAAATGGAAAATATTGAAATAAACGATATCGGAATTGAAAAACAACTGCTATCACTTAGTAGCGGAAAAGCATCCGGACCAGACGAGATACCCTTAAGATTCTACAGTGATTATGCTAAAGAACTTGCCCCCATTCTATCAGCAATTTATCGTAGATCGCTGGAAGAACGTAAAGTACCTAGCGACTGGAAGAAAGCGCAGGTCGTTCCCATTTTCAAGAAGGGTCATAAATCAGATGCGAATAATTATAGGCCTATTTCGCTTACGTCAATCTGTTGTAGAATAATGGAACATGTTGTGTGTTCTCGTATTATGACGTTCTTAGATAATACAAATCTCCTTCATCATAACCAACATGGATTCCGCAAACAGAGATCATGTGAAACTCAGCTCGCCCTATTTGCCCAAGAAATTCACAGTGCCGTAGACACTGGCGAGCAGATTGATGCCGTATTCCTGGACTTCAGGAAGGCATTTGATACGGTTCCGCACTTACGTTTAGTGAAAAAAATACGAGCTTACGGAATATCGGACCAGGTTTGTGATTGGATTCAGGATTTCCTAGAAGAAAGAACACAACATGTCATTCTTAACGGTTCAAAATCTGCAGATGTAGAGGTAATTGCGGGAGTACCGCAGGGAAGCGTGATAGGACCTTTATTGTTTACAATATACATAAATGACTTAGTTTACAACATCGGTAGCTCCGTGAGGCTATTTGCAGATGACACGGTTGTCTACAAGAAAGTAGCAACATCAGAAGACTCGTACGTACTCCAGGAGGACCTGCAGAGGATTAATGCATGGTGCGACAGCTGGCAGCTTTCCCTAAACGTAGATAAATGTAATATAATGCGCATACATAGGGGCAGAAATCCATTCCAGTACGATTATGCCATAGGTGGTAGGTCATTGGAAGCGGTAACGACCGTAAAATACTTAGGAGTTACTATCCGGAGCGATCTGAAGTGGAATGATCACATCAAACAAATAGTGGGAAAAGCAGGCGCCAGGTTGAGATTCATAGGAAGAATTCTAAGAAAATGTGACTCATCGACGAAAGAAGTAGCTTACAAAACGCTTGTTCGTCCGATTCTTGAGTATTGCTCATCAGTATGGGACCCTTAACAGGTTGGATTAATAGAAGAGATAGACATGATCCAGCGAAAAGCAGCGCGATTCGTCATGGGGACATTTAGTCAGCGCGAGAGCGTTACGGAGATGCTGAACAAGCTCCAGTGGCGGACACTTCAAGAAAGGCGTTACGCGATACGGAGAGGTTTATTATCGAAATTACGAGAGAGCACATTCCGGGAAGAGATGGGCAACATATTACTACCGCCCACATATATCTCGCGTAATGATCACAACGAAAAGATCCGAGAAATTAGAGCAAATACGGAGACTTACAAGCAGTCGTTCTTCCCACGCACAATTCGTGAATGGAACAGGGAAGGGGGGATCAGATAGTGGTACAATGAGTACCCTCCGCCACACACCGTAAGGTGGCTCGCGGAGTATAGATGTAGATGTAGATGTAGATCAAAAATCTACACATTAATTCCGGAATAAATTTTCAAACCGTATAAACGTTTTATATTTCAAGCTAGTGAGGAAATTCGTCAAATGAATTGTCATTCACATAGCGAACCTCAATCATTCATTGGTGTTATTCACTATACTCTTTTGCAAATCAGCTAAATATACTATAAGCGGCCGTCACGAAAACAGTCACTTGAAGGTCATCTCACCGTCCTGAAGTATTACCAGTTAGTGATAATTTCTAATGTTAGTTAAACTAACTAAAAGTGTATTAGGGAACTCTATATTTTTAGTCTAGAACATCATGGAGTGCTTTCTACAATGATATTCCTGCCAGCTGCTGCGGAAAAAAATTAAAACTTAACGCTACTAGATATTCTGAAGAAAATAATTTTTTACTTCAATCTGTAGAAGAGAACAGAAGCACTGACATATTAGTACTGAAAATAATATATAAACATACTCAAAGTTTATGGACGCATATGATGCATATTTTATGGTGAAAAATGATAGTTATCACGAGATAAAAAATAAAATACCATAAAAGGTAAAGAAAGTTGTCATCACTGGTGAATTTAAGTTTAATTGGACCCCGTGGAAACTTCGAGCAAGAATGTGATTAAGGCTCTATGAAACTGTTTTGGTAACATCTGAGACATCATTGTTATACCCTGACACGTATGAAGGCATTTTACTTACCAGAGGCTCTGTGCTCGACAGCGCGCGGGTACTTGAATGTATTTTATGTTTGTAATTTAAATCCAACTGCTCGCCTAAATACGACCGAGAATATTCCCTACACCCCCCCCCCCCCCCCCCCCGGAAAATTTTTATTTCCAGCTCTTAATGGCGCTTCGTCACAATACCCATGATGATGATGATGTTTGGTTTGTGGGGCGCCCAACTGCGCAGTTATCAGCGCCCGTACAAATTCCCAACCTTTGCTCAGCCCAATCTCGCCTCTTTCATGAATGATGATGATGATGAGGAGGACAACACAAAAACCCAATCATCTCGAGGCAGATGAAAATCCCTGACCCCGCCGGGAATCGAACCCGGGATCCCGTGTTCGGGAAGCGAAGACGCGACCGTGAGACCACGAGCTGCTGACGCAACAATACTTTTCACCCAAGTCACCGATATGCGCTATATAAAAGTAACTGCAGGTACTTGCAGGCAGATATTTCCGTTGAAGTCGACAAAAATATGTTTTTGTGCGTGATCTTGTGAAACCTAAGTTTTATCGAAATATACAAGTAGACTATTGCCCTCAGCAAGGAGGAAGTCAGTTTTACACAAAACGTCATTTTTGCTGCTGCTGTGTCTTTGCATACTGTTAAAAATTTTTGTCCCTCTTTATACCTTCTGATTCAGAAACCGTGTCAGCGGAGAAGAAAATGAACGGATGTCTCTGTCCACCTTTGTACCTTCTGAGTCGGAAACCAAGTAACGGACAAAATCATGAGCAGAGGTCTAGTAGCCAGAATAATTCATTCTTTCACGGAAGTCACTCTGCATTTATCTAGCCGTCGGATACTCTCCTGTGTCGTAGTTTTGAAGTACGGCTCTACCCACTCAGTATTTGTCAAAAGCGTCATAATCCGTTATTTCTGTTCTCAATTATACACCTTGCTTGTAGAATCAAAATACGTGTCTTATTATATTTTAATTAATTAATCAATTTATTTAAGAAATTTTGTTGAAGAAAATTCTCTGCCCTTATTAATTTTTGGTATTTTCAGTTATGATTTTCAGTGGTTTCACTTAGGTTTTATCTTCAGTCTTTTAAAATGCTTAAGAATAAGTGTTCAAAGTGGTTCAAATGGCTCTGAGCACAATGGGACTTAACGTCGGAAGTCATCAGCCCCCTAGAAGTTAGAACTACTTACACCTAACTAACCTAAGGACATCACACACGTCCATGCCCGAGGCAGGATTCAAACCTGCGACAGTAGCGGTCGCGCGGTTCCAGACTGAAGCGCCTAGAACCGCTCGTCCACTCCGGCCGGCCAGGAATATAAGTCTTGGGTTTTAAATACCACAGGAGAGCTAGATGTATGTCCCGCAGCGTCGATCGCGCAGATACGCCTCGTCGGAGCTGCTCCACCTGAAATCCCTAAAATGTATATTTCGCTACGAAGATCAGTCGGCACAACTAGGTGCTATGTTGTATGATGCATATGAATTGATGTGTCTAATTTGTTTATCAACGAAAAGTTTGTTGCTTCTGATATATTCTGTCCAAAAATATTGACATTGTAAAGATGCAGCCTCGCAGTATCGTTCCACACTGCACCTCCGATCGCTCTACGTTACGTGACATTTGAAGAATTTTTGTCAAATCTTTCGTAAATTGTTAAATACACACCTTGAATGCGTATTATTTTCTTGAATTTGTTTATTGTGTCATCGACTAAGTAAACATTCACAATGGAGCTTAGTAGCGTCGCATAACAATAGCAAAATCTCTCTAACATAAAACATGCCCGATCTCTGTAATCGCTTCACACCGAGTCCTCCAATTACATGTTTGGTTACTTATTCCAGAGACATGCGTCCGCAGCACGGAACGTCAAATTCTCGCAGGCACTTTATAAAACTCTCGGAATTAATAATTTCCCGTAGGATTGCTACCTACAATTGTAGAGATTCTGCTGATGGTGCTGTCTTTTTCACTCTTCTCGTTGGCTATTGAACTTCAATCACACTTAGAGTCATATGTGGAGATTCTGCTGAGGTTGCGTCTTTTCACACTTCTCGTCAGCAATTGAACCAGAATCATACCTATACCCCCGCCGGCGAAACATTGCACTTGACAGTTCGCTTTTTGTAGAGTTAGGTTGGCTATATTGTAATAGCGATGTTGCAACAGCAGCCTCTATACACACAGCAGACGATTGTTTTCCGTCCTGTCTCGTAAATGCAAGCGATTGAGCAATTACAGTGTATATAAAAACTCTTTTTTAGTTGTACTACAATGACAGAAAGTAAACAACCGTATAATAATGCACGTAAAAGCATAACAATGCGCACCCTTTCGATAACGGAGCAAAGAAATACAAAACACAAGCATATGACGACTGGTACTTTAAAATCAATAATGTACGTAGTGTACAAAGGTAATTAATAACCGAGATTGCAATAAATAACGAATATTAGTAATTTTTCACTCACCAATTTACAGCGATAATGGCGCAATTCCATCCAGCTCGCCATCGTCACTGTTGTCCGATTCATCGTCAAAACCGTCTTCATCGTCGTCATCAGCAAGACAAATCATTAATTGTTCATGGCCACTGATAATGCCTTCTATTGTCTGTGTTGCTCGTATAAGCTTCTCGACGTCCTCTACTCTTTTTCTCCATGAGGCTGCATCCACAGTCACAAGAGCTTCACGCAACAGCTTTTCCACCTCTGTTATTGTAAAGGACTTGTTCTTGTTCCTTACATACATTTTTACACAACTCCATATTAACTCAATAGGGTTGAAATGGCAGTGATATGGTGGCAGCCTTATTACAGTATGACCCCGCTCCTTGGCAATTTCGTCAACTACATATGTAGGTGTCGTAGGCTTATTTTCTTTAACAAGAGAATATAACAGAACCTTTGTCATACTCGTATCCGCTGCAATATTTCGAGCCTGTAACCACTGCACCATAACTTCTTTCCGATCATTTGTGGTTGGGGCTTTGTTCTGTATCACCGAATGATATGAAGCATTGTCCATTACAATTATTGTAGGGACAGGAAATTGTTTTAAATGGTTCCTGAACCACTCAACAAATATTGTGTGATCCATATCTTCATGGTAATCACCAGTCATTTTTTATCTAAAAACTAAAAGTGCGTCAGGGACAAAACCACTGGAGGAGACTGCATGGACCACAATTAATCTAGCTCCTCTTCCCGTCGGCTGATGGCCGCTACTGCTGGGTGTGTTATCCGTCCAACATTTACTGACAGCTTCCCCGGCATTAACCCACGTTTCGTCTAGCCAAATTATGGAATGAATGTCTCTGCCCACAATTTTGTGCAAGAAAATGCTACGAGCGGTAACAATATGTGCCCTCTCTAACAGTACTTTGCGTCCGTCTAGCGTTTTGTAACGGAAACCCATATTTTACCACAATTTTTAGTGATGTTTTACCACCCCTGAAGAGTTCACTTTCATTTAAAGAGATTAATAACTTAGCTACAGTCGGATACTCTTTTCTGCTGTAGTAAGCATAAACATGCCTACGAATTGCATCAGTCTGGAAAGTATATGAATCTGTGATAGGACTAGGCCGCTTTTTCTTCTTTCCCGGGGTTGATAAAAATGTATTATTTGATCCAGACAGCTCAAAATCATTACGGCACACGTCAGTACCTTCCAAGTTTTGTAGTAATACTCCCTTACTTACTACGGTTCTTGCACTAATACCAAGAGTTTTCGACGTACGTTCCACCACTTTGTCGGTAGGAATTGATGGCTGTCCATGAATGCTTACGTAGTTTTTCTCCTGCTCGTAAAACTCACGAGTTCTGCGTAGTAACTCCAGTGCCTGGCTGTTTAGCGGCACCCCTCGACGCAAAGGATTGTCACTAGGTGAACGAAGTCTTTTCGGTGGCATTTTCCAAGTATGTACACTCACAACGTAACAAAAGTCACAACGATATAGCACACAGTACAACGAAACCACGCGGTAAACAACATACAATTCACGTTGTATACACATTTACTAAACAAAGCCGGCAACGCGTGAACTTTGACGTCACAGCACGTGAGTAACAGCAGTGCTCACTGCGCTGTGATTGGCTGGCGCCCCACGCTGAACGCCTAGCGCCTATCGCTCTTCACTTGTTACTCTGTTACGCTGCCAACTTCATACGCAAACGTCAAGTGCAATGTTTCAGCGGCCCGGGTATAGGGCCGTAGTCCTGATTTTCGATTGATACTAAACACAGGTCAGTGCGCCGATCCACGGAAAGCTGGATCCACACAATATCGCACGGAGACACAGAACATCCAGATGGCGTCGGCACTGACTTACTGAACTGTTAACAGAGTGCTTGCGGCAGCAAAGCTACGAGCCATGCAAATCGCAGCGACTAGCGCTGGCAGATTTTGTACAGCAAGTCTGACCTTAAAGGTGTCGAACTTAGTGACTGACACTGTAGTTCATTACTCAGTGGTGCCTGGTTATTATTTTTATTTTAATCATATGTTAGCTGCCAAATACGTCTTCCTTATAAAACGAAAACGGCTGAAAGCAAGGGGAAACTACAGCCGTAATTTTTCCCGAGGACATGCAGCTTTACTGTATGATTAAATGATGATGGCGTCCTCTTGGGTAAAATATTCCGGAGGTAAAATAGTCCCCCATTCGGATCTCCGGGCGGGGACTACCCAAGAGGACGTCGTTATCAGGAGAAAGAAAATTGGCGTTCTACGGATCGGAGCGTGGAATGTCAGATCCCTCAATCGGGCAGGTAGGTTAGAAAATTTAAAAAGGGAAATGGATAGGTTGAAGTTAGATATAGTGGGAATTAGTGACGTTCGGTGGCAGGAGGAACAAGACTTTTGGTCAGGTGATTACAGGGTTATAAATACAAAATCAAATAGGGGTAATGCAGGAGTAGGTCTAATAATGAATAAAAAAATAGGAGTGCGGGTTAGCTATTACAAACAGCATAGTGAACGCATTATTGTGGCCAAGATAGACACAAAGCCCATGCCTACTACAGTAGTACAAGTTTATATGCCAACTAGCTCTGCAGATGATGAAAAAATTGATGAAATGTATGACAAGATAAAAGAAATTATTCAGGTAGTGAAGGGAGACGAAAATTTAATAGTCATGGGTGACTGGAATTCGTCAGTAGGAAAAGGGAGAGAAGGAAACATAGTAGGTGGATATGGATTGGGGGGAAGAAATGAAAGAGGAAGCCGCCTTGTAGAATTTTGCACAGAGCATAACTTAATCATAGCTAACACTTGGTTCAAGAATCATGAAAGAAGGTTGTATACCTGGAAGAAGCCTGGAGATACTAAAAGGTATCAGATAGATTACATAATGGTAAGACAGAGATTTAGGAACCAGGTTTTAAATTGTAAGACATTTCCAGGGGCAGATGTGGATTCTGACCACAATCTATTGGTTATGAACTGCAGATTGAAACTGAAGAAACTGCAAAAAGGCGGGAATTTAAGCAGATGGGACCTGGATAAACTGAAAGAACCAGAGGTTGTAGAGAGTTTCAGGGAGAGCATAAGGGAACAATTGACAGGAATGGGGGAAAGAAATACAGTAGAAGAAGAATGGGTAGCTCTGAGAGATGAAGTAGTGAAGGCAGCAGAGGATCAAGTAGGTAAAAAGACGAGGGCTAATAGAAATCCTTGGGTAACAGAAGAAATATTGAATTTAATTGATGAAAGGAGGAAATATAAAAATGCAGTAAATGAAGCAGGCAAAAAGGAATACAAACGTCTCAAAAATGAGATCGACAGGAAGTGCAAAATGGCTAAGCAGGGGTGGCTAGAGGACAAATGTAAGGATGTAGAGGCTTGTCTCACTAGGGGTAAGATAGATACTGCCTACAGGAAAATTAAAGAGACCTTTGGAGAGAAGAGAACCACTTGTATGAATATCAAGAGCTCAGATGGCAACCCAGTTCTAAGCAAAGAAGGGAAGGCAGAAAGGTGGAAGGAGTATATAGAGGGTTTATACAAGGGCGATGTACTTGAGGACAATATTACGGAAATGGAAGAGGATGTAGATGAAGATGAAATGGGAGATAAGATACTGCGTGAAGAGTTTGACAGAGCACTGAAAGACCTGAGTCGAAACAAGGCCCCGGGAGTAGACAACATTCCATTAGAACTACTGATGGCCTTGGGAGAGCCAGTCCTGGCAAAACTCTACCATCTGGTGTGCAAGATGTATGAGACAGGCGAAATACCCACAGACTTCAAGAAGAAAATAATAATTCCAATCCCAAAGAAAGCAGGTGTTGACAGATGTGAAAATTACCGAACTATCAGTTTAATAAGTCACGGCTGCAAAATACTAACGCGAATTCTTTACAGACGAATGGAAAAACTGGTAGAAGAGGACCTCGGGGAAGATCAGTTTGGATTCCGTAGAAATGTTGGAACACGTGAGGCAATACTAACATTACGACTTATCTTAGAAGAAAGATTAAGAAAAGGCAAACCTACGTTTCTAGCATTTGTAGACTTAGAGAAAGCTTTTGACAACGTTAACTGGAATACTCTCTTTCAAGTTCTGAAGGTGGCAGGGGTAAAATACAGGGAGCGAAAGGCTATTTACAATTTGTACAGAAACCAGGTGGCACTTATAAGAGTCGAGGGGCATGAAAGAGAAGCAGTGGTTGCGAAAGGAGTGAGACAGGGTTGTAGCCTCTCCCCGATGTTATTCAATCTGTATATTGAGCAAGCAGTAAAGGAAACAAAAGAAAAATTCGGAGTAGGTATTAAAATTCATGGAGAAGATGTAAAAACTTTGAGGTTCGCCGATGACATTGTAATTCTGTCAGAGACAGCAAAGGACTTGGAAGAGCAGTTGAACGGAATGGACAGTGTCTTGAAAGGAGGATATAAGATGAACATCAACAAAAGCAAAACGAGGATAATGGAATGTAGTCAAATTAAATCGGGTGATGCTGAGGGGATTAGATTAGGAAATGAGACACTTAAAGCAGTAAAGGAGTTTTGCTATTTAGGGAGTAAAATAACTGATGATGGTCGAAGTAGAGAGGATATAAAATGTAGACTGGCAATGACAAGGAAATCGTTTCTGAAGAAGAGAAATTTGTTAACATCGAGTATAGATTTAAGTGTCAGGAAGTCTTTCTGAAAGTATTTGTATGGAGTGTAACCATGTATGGAAGTGAAACATGGACGATAACCAGTTTGGACAAGATGAGAATAGAAGCTTTCGAAATGTGGTGCTACAGAAGAATGCTGAAGATAAGGTGGGTAGATCACGTAACTAATGAGGAGGTATTGAATAGGATTGGGGATACGTTTATGGCACAACTTGACTAGAAGAAGGGATCGGTTGGTAGGACATGTTTTGAGGCATCAAGGGATCACCAATTTAGTATTGGAGGGCAGCGTGGAGGGTAAAAATCGTAGAGGGAGACCAAGAGATGAATACACTAAGCAGATTCAGAAGGATGTAGGTTGCAGTAGGTGCTGGGAGATGAAGAAGCTTGCACAGGATAGAGTAGCATGGAGAGCTGCATCAAACCAGTCTCAGGACTGAAGACCACAACATCAACATAAAACGAAAATAATCTCATTTACTTATTAGAAACATAAATACAATGTGCAAACAGTTAAGTGAAACCTGCCACGTTTTCACCACAAGATTAATTTAACACAAAAAGGTGACTATAGAAAACGTTTTAATTTCAAGAACTAACGGATTCCTGGTCGAAGCCAACCTTGGTAAAGTAATACCACTACCACTGTCAAATAAATCACGAATTATTTACAAAACTAATTAAGAGAGAGAAATGAAACTATCACGTCCATTTTAAATATCAAATGCCACCAGAACTTTAACCAACCTGCCTACATAACCTGAAAACTATATACGCTGAAGCGCCAAAGAAATTGGTGTAGGCATGCGTATGTAAACAGGCAGAATACGGTGCTGCGGTCGGCAACACCTATATAAGACAACAAGTATCTAGTGCAGTTGTTAGATCGGTTAATGCTGCTACAATGGCACGTTATCGAGATTTTAAGTGAGTTTGAACGTGGTGCTGTACACGGCGTACGAGCGATTGAGCACAGCAAAAAAAAAAAAAAAAAAAAAAAAAAAAAAAAAAAAAAAAAAAAAAAAAAAAAAAAAGGTTTAAATGGCTCTGAGCACTATGGGACTTAACTTCTAAGTTCATCAGTCCCCTAGAGCTTAGAACTAATTAAACCTAACTAACCTAAGGACATCACACACATCCATGCCCGAGGCAGGATTCGAACCTGCGACCGTAGCGGTCGCGCGGCTCCAGACTGTAGCTCCTAGAACAGCTCGGCCACCCCGGCCGGCGGAGCACAGCATCTCCGAGGTAGCGATAAAGTGAGGTCTTTCTGGAACGACCATTTCACGAGTGTACCATGAATATCAGGTAAAACACAAAGTCTCCGAAATCGCAGCACCCAGCAAAGGATAATGTAAGAACGGGACCAACGAAGATTGACGAGAATCGTTAAACGTCACAGAAGTGCAATCCTTCCGCAACTTGCTATAGATTTGAATGCTGGGCCATAAACAAGTGTCAGCGTCGAACCATTCAACGAAACATCATCGATTTAGGCTTTCGGAGCCAAAGTCCCACTCATGTACCCTTGTTGACTGCATGACAGAAAGCTTTACTCCTCGATTGGGCCCGTTAACACCGACATCGTACTGTTGATGACTGGAAACATGTTGCCTGGTCGGACGAGTACCGTTTCAAATTCTAGCGGATGGACGTGTACGGGTAAGGAGACAACCTCATAAATCCATGGATCCTGCATGTCAGCAGGGGACTGTTGAAACTCGTGGAGGCTCTGTAGTGGTGTGGGGCGCGTGCAGTTGGAGTGATATGGGATTCCTGATGGTCCTAGGTACGACTCTGAGAGGTGACACGTACGTAAAGCATCCTATCTCAACACCTGCAGGCATTCATGTTCATTGTGCATTGTGGCTCCAGGAACACTCTTTTGAGTTTAATCACTTCCGTTGGCCACTTGACTCCCCACACATGAACAGTATTGAGCATATCAGCGATATCTTGCAACTTGCTGTCCAGAAGAGATATTCACCCCCTCGTACTCTTACTGATTTATGGACAGCCCTGCATGTTTCATAGTGTCGATTCCTCCAGCACTAGTTCAGACATTAGTCGAGACCATGCCACGTCGTGTTGCAGCACTTCAGCATGCTCGCGGGGGCCTACACGAAAATATCGCACATTCAAATGGATTGTTAAAGGTAGCTTACCACAAGAAGTATTCTTTTGTTTAGTCAGTAAGTCGCACGAATTCAGTTTAGAACGAATCTAATACTCACCACAGTAATATTAAGGTGCACACACATCCAGACATCCTACTATATAGTGACTCCAAAAAAGTAATATTACCTCAGCGAATTAAATCTGACATTAAAATGAAAAACAAGGGAAACAGCTGCTGTACATCAAGAAAATAAGGTTACAGATATTGTATCCCGATTCCACTCAGCCTGAGTAAAAGTGCTTTACTGCCACGTTTGTTTTCGGTCCCATTCTAAGAAACTCGGTGAGGAGTCTGGAATCCTTCATTACAGGAGTCGGAGGTCTCCCTGGTCATACTGAACACTCTTCCACTCTCTGTTTTCCCTTAACACTGACCCCACCTCCACCAAACCCAGCATTTCTTCTCCTCTGCACTCTTATCACGGCTAGCTGCCAAACATGGACACATGCCAAGCACCATGAGGAAAGGTGGCGGCGATTGGAGAAAGGACACTGCGTTGTCCCGCTCTTATTGAACTGTCACTCGTGAGGGATTCAGCTCTAGCTTGCCAGAAATTGGGATCTCGTGATATATTGGTACTACCTCCGAGCCTTCCAGGAAAGCTCTCGATACATCATTTGCTAAATATTTAAAGACACTTCAGAATCGGTATATTATTAAATCAAAGGTAGCAAAAGAAAATGTCGAATATTTTGAGAGGTGGTGTGTACTCACTGAAACAAGAAAATAAAATTCAGCATGGCCGAGCGGTTCTAGGCGCTGCAGTCTGGAACCGCGCGACCGCTGCGGTCGCAGGTTCGAATCCTGCCTCGGGCGTGGGTGTGTGTGACGTCCTTAGGTTAGTTAGGTTTAAGTAGTTCTAAGTTCTAGGGGACTGATGACCTCAGATGTTGAGTCCCATAGTGCTCAAAGCCATTTGAGCCATTTTTTTGAAATTCAGCAAAAATGGGTCCCACGAAGTTTACGTTCAAAGATCTGAGTAATTTCTCATGAGAGAGGCTGCAATAACTTGGGGTGTGGTTATGAGCACAACGTTTGTATAGTCATTCCGTCAACTTGGTGAACAGTACGTTTTTATGTCTTTCTGTGTCACAGTATTCGATTCATGTGTGTTATTGAAGCCAGCTCCACGTATATCTTCATATAGTTGCAATTAAACGTTCGCTTCTTGAGAGAGCCCTCATGAAAACCAAGCGGATTATAGAACAAGGAAACTTTGTGGCAATATTTGTAAGGACATGCGGAAGAAAAATATCGACTAAACCACTGTAGCAAATAGATTTTAATTCCCACATGAGCTGGTAGCTTTTGTTATATGCGTTCCATGTTTACCTTCCAGATTACAAAAGTTGCTCTATGCTACAACCATCTGTATCCACGCCGAACTGGAACCGCTGTAGAGATTGCTCCACTGTTTTCCAAAACATATCAAATGGGAAGTTGGCTAGCTCGCTCACTATGCTCGTTTTCAACCTTCATTGACTGTTAGTGTACCTTTGATAAACCCTGTCCTTCAGGTAACCCCTTCACCTAGAAATCACAAGGGTTGAAATCTAATGATCTTGGTGGCCACGCAGTTTGGAACGCTAGGCCAATGATTCGGTTTTCTGCAGATGTGTTACGGGGTAGCCGAGTGACCCACGAGTTCAAAACACCTCTCTCGCGTAAAGCAGGGATCACATGTTAGCGAAACCGGTCGCGCTGATATGTGCCATTCACGATGCATGTACTCGTTCCTTGGGGTCTGAGTTGCTCACCAAGACTGGCTCCTGAAGGGAGGTCATGACACCAACACTACAAACAACGCAAATCCTGCAGCCGGAAGTCTAAACGTCATTCCTATTAAGTGGGGCACCCGTTCGGTTAGTTACGGTAAAGTAAGATACATTTAAAATTATGGTAAAATATTATGTCCTTTATCCATTCCAATTCATGTGCAACATTTGGTCTTTTCTCGTATACAGACAACAGACTAAGAAAAAGTAGCAAATAAATAAATAAAAATAAATTGTAGCCCTACGGTGCATAAGCTAATGTCCAAAATTTTAAAGCAACAAACGCAAATTTTGCAAGGTTGCGTTTATTTTGTCGCAAAACAGTTTAAACAGGTCATAGTAAGTTTAAAAAATGTAAAGAATACAGAACGTAGGCAACTGAATATGTATAATGTATAATGTATAACGGGTTTATCCAACTTGGATTTGCACACAGATTCCGAAAATTGGTTAATGTTTTCAGTATGGGGTGTGACCACCTTAGGCAGCAATACAGACCTGACAATGACGAGGCATGCTGTGAATGATGTCAACAATCGAATGTTTAGGCAACAACGCCCATTCTTTCTGCAGAGCTGCTCGCAAGTTTTGGAGAGTGGTTGGTAGATGCCGTCTCCCTAGATCATCAAAGACATGCTCCACGGATTGTGATAGGGAAAGCATGCAGGATACGCCACGAGTACAATATCTTCCGTTTCCAAGAAAATATCAACCACCCACGCTCTATGAGATCGACTATTGTCGTCCGTCAGTTCGAAGTCTGGGCCCATAGCACAAAATCTCAAGATTTTACCACGATACCCGGCAGTAGTGAGAAAGCTTCTCGATTCAGCCGTACAATTTCGTGAGAAGTGCTCAACATAATCCCTGCCCACGCCATTAGTTATCCTACACGACATCGGTCACTTTTTATAAAGTTTGTGTCCCGAAATTGTGTTCCATGTTCCCTCCACATGTAAATCCGTCGAGAATCACTGTCCAAACCAAATCGCGCCTCCTGAGTGAAAAGAACATCTGCCCACTGTTCGACCGTCCATGTAGCACGTTGACGACTCTAGTCTAGACGTTCCCTTCTGTGAAAACGCGTCAGAAGTACAGGTACAGCAAGTCTCTGACAATAAATACCACTCTGCCAAAGCCTTCTGTACACCGTTTGCCTTGATAGAACACGTCCAGTGGATGCTGCGAGATCATACACCAGTTTCTGTGCAGTATAAAGGCGGTACCGTCGTGTCCTTAATCCAAATAACAGTCCTCTCTTTTTGATGCCAGACGAGGTAGACCCTGCCCTGGTCTTCGGGAAACACTTTCGGTCTCTATAAACTCTGTCACCACATCCGTGAAACAACTAAATGGAATGAGATTTTCACTCTGCAGCGGAGTCTGGAAGGTAGGAGACGAGATACTGGCAGAAGTGAAGACGGGGCGTGAGTCGTGCTTGGGTAGCTCAGTTGGTAGAGCACTTGCCCGCGAAAGGCAAAGGTCCCGAGTTCGAGTCTCAGTCCGGCACACAGTTTTAATCTGCCAGGAAGTTTAACAACAGAATGATTCACATTAAGCCATCGGGCCACGTCAGTTTGTGACTGCCTGCGGTCCTCCACCGCAGAGAGTCTGGTAGGCGTCTTTTCTGCCATACTGCACCTCTGCGACTGTGTACACAGCCATTGTGGCTGTAGGACTACTCCGTTTTGTACGTGCCACGACATCATCCTCGGCGTGGTTGTCCATTGACCGGAAAGCCATCTTCCATGCAGAACGCGATCGTACGGACATCTGTTGATAGTTGGTATAATTATATCGTGAATTAGCCACCAGAGGGGTAAATAGAAGATTGTTGCTTTCATTTTGGACAAATGGGTCAAATGGCTCTAAGCACTATGGGACTTAACATCTGAGTTCATCAGTCCCCTAGACTTAGAACTACTTAAACCTACGTAACCTAAGGACATCAGAAACATCGATACCCGAGGCAGGATTCGAACCTGCGACCGTAGTAGCAGCGCAGTTCCGGACTGAAGCTCCTAGAACCGCTCGGACGCAGCGGTCGACTATTTTGGACACCGGTGCAGTTTTCCACATACTCGGGCACACGCAGTGAATGTTTAATTATAAACAGCCTGTACATCGACTATAGTTCATGTCACACCCACGATCGGAACACGAGATAGTCATTTTTACAAACAATATCGCAGTCATACAACGTTTCTGCACACGAAAAGAGCAGGTAAGTTGCAAACTGATTACTTGCTATGAATAAATGTCATGATTGAATGTCAAACTGAGTATCTTGTACTGAAATATGTTGACGTCTGAGAAAGCATGCGATTCCAGAACCTTTTTTATTGGGCTTCTTTTTGTTATTTTGATGAGTACCACCTCGCAAAATACTCGACAGTCTAACAACCTATATATCTTGCAATACATTAAGCGAATATGATCTGAGACTTTACCGGCGTACATGCTGCTTCCAGGGTTCTCAGATGTACTGCTGGATTCAATCATCGAAGGTTCACGAAATTTCGGCAAATAACCGTTTCGCGATCATCAGGTGATGCTGATGGAATGACGTGTCTGCTGCGTGCTGGTCCAGAGTTCGAGCCTGGCCGGTCCCGCACCGTGCCCGGTGGTGGAGGTGTTAGTGAAGGAGGAGGGGGGGGGGGCGTGTGCCTGTGAAGGGGGCGGGAGAGAGTCACTCGCCCTCAACACGTCGTCCCTGTCACATCTCCCGTCAGATGTTACGTTCTACTTTGATGGAGCTTAGTGCTGGCTCCCATGACTTGCTCAGTAGAAATTCTGTGTCCCTGTTGATTAAATTACCAGTCACTCTGATTTTAATCTCCTCTTTGAATATGGACACTTAACATTTATCGGCGGTAGTCAGGACTATTCATCATCATCAGCAGCAGCAGCCAGTTCTATCACTTAATGATATGGCCTCTTTGAGTCGGCGTGTAAAAAAGCATTCCAGTACGATGATCCATTTATTCCCATCCTAAACATCCCGTTGCCAATTGAATCCCACTGCCTTCCTTATATCTCTGTATCTGTCTGGTGGCCTTCCTCTAGGTCTTTTTTGGAATGAGGAATGGAAAGATCAACGTTGGGTTACACACACACAAAAAAAGGAACAGAGCAGTTGAAATAAGACGAACAACGAAGGTCGCCGACATAATGGAAATAGTGAATACATTGAAATGGCAGTGGGCTGGTCATGTTGCTGGAATAAAAGATGGTAGGTGGTCTAAACAAGTCCTAGACTGGAGCCAATTTACCAAAAACAGACCTAGAATCAGGACTTTCATTTGCTGGGAATTCATTTTATGTCCAACTTGAGTGCAGTGTTCTGCTATTGCAGACTTTTTGGGCTGCAATAAGCGGATGTGACCCTCTTCGACTGTGCGGATCGTTTGTCCGACACAAGTTTTCCTTCATTCAAAGGGAATTTTGTACAGTTTCTGTAGTTTTTCTGGTCCGTATGGCCCGATGACATAAGTGTCGTTGACACTGCAAAAGAAACGAACAGGTTTTGCTTTGGCGCTTTCCAGTTATCTGTCCTCGAACTACTCCGTGCACAAATTTGCTCCAACTGGCAACAGGGGGCTTCCATTTGTGAAAGAAGCGATTGAAATCTGTGTAACTGATAATTTAATCAACACGGTCACGGGCTTCCCAACAGACCAACGAGCTGGAGCCGGTACTAAACTTCATAAAAGCAGAACGCGAAGTCCGAAGGCAAGTTATGACAGACACGCCGGCCGGAAGGCCACTAAGGTATCACAGTCGGATGCCCATTCCCATCGCCCACTCCACCGAGCACAACGCGGGGGCTGGCGAGGGCCGAACTCTGGACTGGCAGCACCTAGCAGATACTTCATTCCATCAGCACCACCTGATAAAGCCGGAACGATCATTCACCGAAATATCGTGGACCTTGCATCTACGAGGATACTCTGCAAATCACATTTAAGTTTCTGGCAGAGGGTTCATCGAAGCACCTTCACAATTCTCTATTATTCCAATCTCGTATAGCGCGCGGAAAGAACGAACACCTATATCTTTCCGTACCAGCTCAGATCTCCCTTATTTTATCATGATGATCGTTTCTCCCCATGTAGGTTGATATAAACAAAATATTCTCTCATTCGGAGGAGAAAGTTGTTGACTCGAATTTCATGAGAAGGTTCCCCCGCAACGAAAAACGCCTATGTTTTAATGATGTCCACCCCAAATCCTGTATCGTTTCAGTGACTCTCTCTCCCGTATTTCGCGATAATACAAAACGTGCTGCCCTTCTTTGCTGCTATACGATAATGCAGTCCCTGTGTTTTTCCAAATTAGAAAGCAATGTTCCTTCGGAGGTGCATGCATGTCCGAAGGAACAGGCACCGCGGCGACTAAAGCTGTTACGAACTACATGAAATGTATTCGCAGGTGCAAATATGGTCAATCATCAGCTGTATAACTGAATGACGACAGTCAAAACTTGAGCCGGACCAGGTCGCGAACCCGTATTTCCCTCGGTATCGCGAGCTGGTGCCTTAACATTAGGTTACCTGAACACGAGTCACGGCCAGGCTCTAACTTCCATAGACCGGGCAAAGTACTTTCAAGTAAAATATCTCGCCTGTCAGGTTCAAGTGCCTCTGAGCGCTATAGGACTTAACATCTGAGGTCATCAGCCCCCTAGAACTTTGAACTATTTAAACCTAACTAACCTAAGGAAACCACACACATCCATGCCCGAGGCTACCTGCGACCGTAGCAGTCGCGCGGTTCCGGACTGAAGCCCCGAGAACCGCTCGGCCACCGTTGCCGGCGCCTGTACATGAATATACGTAATGGGTATAAGAGTATATTTTGCACACCAATGGTGACGTCATATAGAAGTTTTGGTCTTACCGTGAGTCATTCTCGGATTACGCAATGGTAAGACGATAGCCAGCGCTAAGCGCGAATTTCGGGTTCGAGTACCAGTGCGGCACAATGATTCACTGTCGTCATTCCGTTATACAGCTGATGATTGTCCGTACTCACAACTGTGAATACATTTCATGTACTCGACGACCGGATTCAGCAGTACACTTTAAAACCTTGGGAGAATACATTGTGTTTGGAGCGTAGCGATTATATTCCATCGGCAACTTTTCGGGGAGAATTAGTCTTTCGAGTTCTACACGTGTTGGCTGAAGAACGTTGTTTTGCACTGCAGATTTATTCCCCTAATATAACCCTCCTACCTCTCCTGATAATTAGTCTTTCCAATATGACCGTGTAAATAAAGTCCCTAATCTGTGGGGAAAAGGCATCTACTCCGAAGAACAATGTAAAACCGAGCGAAGTAGATTAAGCTATAACCGAATCGCCACTGCTTAGTACTTTAGCAATGACGATTAGAAACAAAGTTCGGTTAACTTCATATATTTTTATTAAGTAAAACAATTTTTAATTAACAG
Organism: Schistocerca americana; assembly: GCF_021461395.2. Classification (NCBI taxonomy): domain Eukaryota; kingdom Metazoa; phylum Arthropoda; class Insecta; order Orthoptera; family Acrididae; genus Schistocerca; species Schistocerca americana. The sequence continues at coordinate 461,864,064 of NC_060122.1, read as the reverse complement.
CAGCTAGTGCAAAATTTGGAAAAAAATGATTTTCAAGTATGTCAGTAAGGAAAATAACCGACCGTCGCCAGTTCCTCACAGGAACAAAAATAATCGAATTGAAACTGAACTTTGTACTCGTAAGCAATCTTACGTAAGAATAGTTATCGACGTCATGACGTAGGAACAATATAAAACCCACACTTTCAAGTACTTCACACCACACACGTCACAGTAGTCAGATAACAGTCAAATACCAAACACATACAACATATTATATTAGTTTTCAAAGATTAATTAATGTAAGATTGTTTACTGGCTGTGGACAGAAACTTTTTGTTACGTTACTCGCCGTAGTACTGACTGTCGTAATTGTAGCAAGCAGGAAGATTGTTAGAATTTACTCATCGGTAAGGACTGTTATTTACCTAGCAGTTACTCTGAAATTTCTTTGTAATAGAAATCATAAATTGTGCCACAAGCTATAAACTAGAAACAGTGCTTTGACACTGAAATTCAGCGTCCAAGTTATGTAAGGTTTTACTACCAATTTTTTTATCATGAAATTTACTCCTCTTTCAGCAAATGAATTAATAGTGGCTTTTGCCTCATTCTATTCCTGACATTATTCATACTACAGCTGAAGATTTCATTATTGAGTAATTGTCCAAAAGTTGTAAAAATGTTTTGATAATCTAATAAATTAATATTCACTTCATACTCAGTTCATTTTCCGACTCTCTCGGTTCATACAAAGTGATAGGATGGATTCTACTTCGATTATCACTTGGGACAATTATTGACGCGACAATACGCCCGAAAACAATGTTACTTAAGCAATAAAATTCCAACTGCGCTGGTCAACCTATTACACTTCTTGTTATAAAAAATCTAGATTTTACTTCATGATGCCGTTTGTTAGTCGAGTGGCTTCATTTAGCGATAAAATAGGGCACAGGTTGATCTTCTCGCCATACCATGGCCAATAAGAAGGGCCCACAGCACTCTTGATGTTATTTGAATTACTCTTGCTGCAATTGTACTGTGCCCAATAAATGTCATAGCTAGCCCATATTAAACATCCGCCTAACCAACCATTTCAGTTTTCACTGCTCCGCACTTCGGAAACAAGACTTTTTATCTCCGCACTTTTTCATAGCCACCCCGGCGAAAAGCACAGTCAACAAAATCAATCGTCTCCTCGCGACCCCAAACTGCTGCATTTTTTGCGCGCTCGCACGCCCAGCGATAATGCATTTACAACTTATTACACTCTTTGACCATATCTTTTTCCAGACTAGACCAGAGTGTCTACTTATAAAATGTTAACATTCCATGTGTATCCTCTTTCTTAAATAACAAATAGCTTTTGAAACTTGACAACATATTTTCAAGAATAATTTTCAGTACAAATAACAAAACAAACTTCGGAAAACGCGTTGAAAATGTATGGTCATCCACAGAGTTATGGTGTTGTACTACCATTGGCCGTTCCCAAACTGGGAACATTTCAGTCTTTGTAGACAACCTCTCGCTCTTTTACGATGCGGGAGCTTCCCATCAGGGTGACCGAAATATCACGCCCAAATCTCAGACTTTTGCAGCTTCGCTTCAGGTTTCACACTTGTTACTTTAGGTTTACTCAGTTGCGTAGACCAGGGCAGATTAGAAACTTAGTTGGCCTCCGTCCAGAACAATCCGCAAATGATTATACTATGTTGTTGTCCAAAGACTGATGTGACACGGGTTTCCACCTTATTCTATCCTGTACAAGCCTCTCCATCTCTGAGTAACTATTGAACCCTACCTACGTCTATACCTGCTTATTGTATTCATGCACTTGTCTTCCTCTACAATTCCATCGCCCCCCCCCCCTTCCAACCGTCCTTTCGATACCAAACTGACAGTTTGTTAATGGCTCAGAATGTACCCTGTTAACCGATTTCGACCACTGCTCAAGTTGCTCCATAAATTTCTTTTATTCCAAATTCATTTGAGTAAGTCCTCATTAGTCACGAGGGCTACTCGGGAAGTGAGGAACAATCGGTAGCGAAATGGAAAACTAAGTGAAAATTCCACGAGGCTTTTCATAGACGTTTTGGGAAATCTTCATGATGAAGTCCAAACAGTGGTAATTGAATGGTTAACAAATCAGGCAACAGACTTCTATGAGAAGAGTATTCAAAAACTGGTACACCGTTATGACAAGTGCCTCAATATTGACGGAAATCATGTATAAAATTAGATTAAGGTACAGGCTTTCATGAAAAATAAAATTATTGACGTATCTTAGCACGTCTTTTTTTTTAATTTCAAAACGGTATTTACTTAAGAAACACGCCTCGTATTTGTAGGCAACTTCTGGCGACCAAATTGTCGCTGGGACGATTACATCAGACAACAGTGTCGCAGTGTGGGCTCCTTCTCGCTCTAGCGTAGTCCAGCAGTCCCCTACGGTCGCTTCGCATTACATATTTCACGCTGTTTAATTTACCGCAAGGACACGACCCGCGCACCGTCCAGGCGCCAAGAGTTATGCGCGGACTCTGCGTCCCACACCACACCACACCACACCGCGGCGCGCCAGCGAGCCACCCAGCTATTCCCTGCAGCCTAATGCGAAGCGTCCTCTGCACCGTGACCCCCACACCGCCCCTTCCCCTCCCATCGCTTCTCACCCCGTGCGACGTCCAGTGCTCGTACAACGCGCACACACACCACAGGGAAACAGCCAGCTGCGCTCCGTCCTCCCCGAGACCCCGGATAGGACCATTTATATCTTTTTATTATTATTACAAGTTTTACTATCATCATTCCGCCAGAGGGACCTCACTTGGTTTGCAAATGTGCTGACACGGTGCGTGAGATGTTACGCTTGACGTAACAAACAACTTGCCACCAGCGTGTGCTCAGTATAAATGGCCTGGTCTCTGCTAGGGCCCCGCTTTGGCTACAGCACAAAAATCACGCCATGCTGCAATACAAACAGAGCCTACCTCCACACGTTCTTGCTCTTTTATTTCGCCGATTTGTTATGTATTTGTTAAGGCCCTCCTTAAAGCAGTGTTAACCAGAGTACACATTGTCAGTTCGAACTCCGCACCAAAATTTCGGATTTTATGTACTTCCAACATTGTGTTGGTATCATGAACAGCAACTCGGTATATTTTTAATATATTAATTAAGGTTTCTGTCAGAGTTGCAATTAATATTATCATTAGTCCAAAATGGTTCAAATGGCTCTGAGCACTATGGGACTTAACTTCTGAGGTCATCAGTCCACTAGAACTTAGAACTACTTAAGCCTAACTAGCCTAAGGACATCACACACATCCATGCCCGAGGCAGGATTCGAACCTGCGACCGTAGTGGTCGAGCGGTTCCAGAATGTAGCGCCTAGAACCGCACGGCCACTCCGGATTGTCATTAGTGCCTAGTTTTGAACATTACGTTCACTCTCAAACCATTACCTATATTAGAAGATAAAATATTATTATGTAAAAGATTCTCGGTTTTCTTACCTCATCATTGCGGGATAAAATTTCAAGTTTTCGACGAGAGCTTCCAGTGTCATCGTCAGGAGCAACTGACTGTCTTACTGCTGCTGTGGTGGCCTTATATAGCACGTGGACGCCTTCTGATTGGTCAGCTTGTGGTTGTTCGGTGATTACGTAGTGTCGTTGCAGACAGGGTCAATGTGTGCGCTGGTGGCGCCACCGCTTCCGTGGGAACGCAAACCCTGCAAGGAATGTCTGTACTGCTTCTCTGCATCGAGCGCTCGTTTCCATGCGCCGCTCAGATAGTATCTGCTATCAGGGTTAAGGTTGATCTCGCTCATTCTTATTTCAACAGCCTCCTTAATAACAGAATCGCAGTATGTGAAGTGATGGGAAAAATTTTTGTTTCATCGAACAGTATTTTATGTTTGTTCGTGAGGCTTGTGCTCCGCAATTGCCGATTTCTTCAGTTCTCTATTTTTAATATGCCGTTGGTGTTCTGCACAGCGATCGAAAACGGTACGAATGGTCTGACCTGTATAATTTCTTCCGCACTCACAGGGAATATCATAAATTCCAGCAACCCTGAGGCCTACACTGTCCTTAATAGAGCAAAGACTTCGTTTTCATCATACAATGTTATTAACAAAACTTAAAATACAATCAGTTTGGGTGAGCAGATTACAGGAGTGCAATAAAAATCTTGTGTGACGTACCTGCATTTGCAACGTTTCACTGTACATAATAGGTCTGTTTTTATCAGAACAATACTACAAATATTACTTAACTGTACTACAGTCGTCCTGATGCATTCAACATTCACTAGGCGTCTTTAATTGTCTAGGTATAAAAATTTGACAGGTGCTTTCAGTTGTGGACTGTGTGTCGGCATTCTCTGTCTCTGAGTGACCGTAATGTTACAATAATTACGTAGATTGTTGGTAAAGATCTCAGACACTATCGCACTGCGTTATAAATTACTGATGTGTCGTAAGTTAACTGCGTTACTAAATCATAAATAATTTTTAAAAAGAGAAAAATCATTTCTGTATTTAAATTTGGGCTGTCCGTTCATCAAGTTGTCCTGCTCCTTATTCTTCCGTCTATACATGATGAATCACCTAAAACTTGCACCCCAAACACTGCGGTAGTGGAAAGTACTACTGATGTGCGGTTTACACAGACGGATTGGTAGTCTGGGGTTCGTGTAGTTAGCTAACCAACAGACTAATAATACTTAGAAGGTATATTTTTTTTTACAGTTATACACTTCTTTAAATGGAACAATACCTATTGGCACTAACACACGAAAAGTAGTTTAACCTGGAATGTCAGCGGTGTTTGCTGCAGAAGTATAATGCAAGACGTTAACGAGGTATTGTTTCTTTGAAAATTTTCCATACCGACACATGTGTGTGCTATTTAACCTGTTTAGTTGCCATATACGATGTTGTTTTGGTTGTTTACACTGTACTTGTATGGTCATCAAGTGCATTGCGACTTGCTAATCAGTTAGTCCCTGCTAATCAGTATGACAGTACAAGCAGCAGGTCGTGAGTGGACGATAGAATTTACCAACGCAGAAAAAGCCGACATGCTCACGGTGTATGGGGAATTCAGAAAAAATGCAGTTCGTTCTTGTAAGATGTATGAGCCATGACGTTTCATTAGACGTCAACCATCTCGGCAGTTACTTACGTCTCTTAAATCAGTTACGTAAAAGTGGTAACAACTAGACAACGTAACAGAAGAAAACAAGCGACGACAGAAGGAGGGGATATTAATATTCTTGCTGCTGTGTTAGTTGTTCCGCAATTTAGCTCCCGCGCAATCGCAAGACGAAGTGGCACGAATCAGGCAAAGGTCCTATTTCTCCATCGCGAAAACCTACTTCCTTATCATATCTCTCTCCATCAAGAGCTGCTTGGAAAATATTGTAAGAATCATTTTAACTATCGTATACGGCCATTAAGACGGTAGATGTATCACGTATCTTGTATAGTGATGAAGCCACATTTACCAATCGTGTCCAGGTTAACCACCGAAACATGCATATTGGTCTGTTGAGAATTCCCATTGGCTTCGTCAGATGGAACGTCAGCGTCACTGGAGCGTAAACGTCTTTGTGTGTGATACTGAACTATCAGATAATTGATCCGTTTTTAATAGACAGAACACTGAAGACGCATATCTAACGCATTCTCCTAACAGACCATCTTCAACGGATGCTAGAAAGCGTTCCTCTGCAGACTAGGACGAATCTGTACACCAACACGATGGTTTTCCAGCCCATATTGCACAAAATACTACAGCATGTCATTATGATTTGCTTAAAAATCCTTGGTTTGGACGCAGAGGACCTGTAGCTTACGCAGGCCCGTTCCCCAGATTTGACGCCTGTAGACTTTTTTCTGTACGAAAGGCTGAAAGACGCTGTCCACATGGATTCAGATGGTTCAAATGGCTCTGAGCGCTATGGGACATCCGAGGTCATCAGTCCCATAGACTTGGAACTATTTAAACCTAACTGATCTAAGGACATCAGACGCATCCATGCCCGAGGCAGGATTCGAACCTGCGACCGTAGCAGCAGCGCGGTTTCGGACTAAAGCGCCTAGAACCGCTTGGCCACAACGGCCGGCTGTCCACAAGGACATACCAACTACAGCCAAACATATGCAAAGACGTGTTACTGGACCTTGCTCAGACATCTCCGTTGATCTGCTAGCACGTTTGCAGCTGCCGTTCCATATCAGACAGGAAGTGTGCAATGGCACTGCCAGTGGTCATTTTGAACACAACCTGTGGTGGTCATCTGTCTCGTTACTGGTCAGCATCCACGTAATTTGTGTGTCGACTTGTGTTGTTGTTTAGTGTGTGCAGTCACAGGTACTGTAGAAGTTTCGATATGGGAACTGTCCAAAATACGGTCTCTCGTAAATGACTCCCAATAGAATCCAGCAACAAACACCACTGAGATTCTTATTTAGCCTACTTTTAATTTGTTAATGTCAGCAGGCATCGTTCAATTTATAAAAGTTTGTTTTTGCACCAAGAATATAGACTTCTAAGTATTATTACTGCCTGTTGACTGGTTAACAATACGAAGTCCTGGCTACCAATCCATTTTATGAAAACCACACATAAATAGCACTTCCCACTTCCGCAATATTTGCGGTGCGAGTTTTAGGAGATGTACTCTGTATGTTTCCCATTCTTCAAGAATATATAGCTTCATTCCCTTGGGAGTTGCACATAAAATTTTCGTAGTAATGTCAGCATCGCCTGCTATTTGTTTTGTGCTGTGCAAATGATGGCCAAAAGCAGACTTCTTGTTTGGGCTGATATGTTCCTTGTATCTAGAAACAGAATTCCGACAACTTTAACCTATACAGGGTGATTTTTTTTCCACCGTGTACAACTCTAGAGATTGATCGATGAGAGGATACGGAACAAAAAAAGGCTAATGAATTTATGGCCGTAAATGCATCGTTTCCATTCAAGAGACCATTTATTCAGTCATAGAATCTGTACACCAACACGGTGGTTTTCCAGCCCATATTGCACAAAATACTACAGCATGTCATTATGACATTCAGTTACAGAGACTGCGGTCTAACAAGCGCTGCACCAGGCTGCCACAGTTATAGTAAGTGTTGAAAATGGTATCCATGTGCCTCAACGCACGTGTGCATGCGCTGTAACATGTTCTGTCTCACATGTGCACATCAGCCAGGCAGCATCCGAGCTGTGTCAAAGTCAGCGTGAACGCTCCAGCGTCTCCACATCTGGAATGGGCTCTGCATACGCGATGCTTTTGAAATGGCCCCACAACCAGAAATCGCACAGGTTGAGGTACGGTGAACGAGCAGGCCATGCAACTGGACCTCCTCGTCCGATCCATCGACCAGGGATGATACGATTTAGATGCGTCCGGACGTTAACGGCGAAGTAGGCCGGAGCGCCATCATGTAGCTACCACATAACCCTTCGCATCATCAGTGGCACTTCTTCCAGCAGGGGAGGCAAAGTCACCCGCAAGGAACGCCGACAGTTCCGGCCTGTTAGGCGACGTGTAAGGAAGACTGGTTCAAAAATTCGGTCACCATTTATCCCGGCCCACACCGATGCTGATGATTCGTTGTCGCCTACCATGAGCTCTTGCATACTATCCGATAGATGACTATTATGAAAGTTGAGGACACCACTCCGTGTAAATGTGGCCTCATCTATGAATAGGGTGGATTACACAAATCCCGGAATCGTGGTGGCCTGGTGAAGTAACCGGTTACAAAACAGCTCGCGATGAGGGAAGTCTGTCGCTATTAAGCCCTGCACACGTTGTAAGTGATAAGGGTAGTAACAATTGTCATGAAGAATGTTCCACACGGTCGTCTGACTTATTCTAACCTGATGGGCCAACTGCCTGGTACTGACATGGCGGTCGCCTTCCACCGTGTTTTTCCTCCAAGTCTGGAGTCCGAACATTTTGGGTACACCCTTGATGATTTCCTGCTTGCTGAGATGACCCTGTTTCAGACAAACGGCGAAACGCTGTTGCAAACATTGAATGCTGTGGTTCTTGTCGGCTGGAATAGGTGATGCAACTTGCTGCCCGCCGTCCATCACCATTTTCCTTTCCGTAACTAAATACCATGTCGGCAAGCTCTCGATTCGAAGACGGGACCATTATTTACAACGCTTTATCACATCCACTACAAGAAGAGTCAGCAAGAGAAGTGAATCGGACAAAACATTACCAATTACTATGACAATAGAGGGTCTTAGGGCACAACGTATGAGGAACAGTACCGTCCTCTAGAAGGAAACAATGCATATTGCAACTGTGGCTGCATGGTACAGCGCATATTAGACAGCAGCCTCTATAACGACGTGTGACTGAATAAATAGTCTCTGGCATGGAAACCATGAATTTCTGGACCTAAGTCCATTAGACCATTTTTTTCCGTTTCCTCTCATCGATAAATCGCTAGAGTTTGTACACGGTGGAAAAAATCACACTCTATAAAAGCGATGACATTTCTCACTATGTAATCTATAAGCATCAGATGCATAGTACTTGTTCTAATTTTTTACATTTTCGTGTCTTAGTTTAAGCCTTAATGGACCTGCAGTTCGAAATGCTACTTTGCACTGTTTAGGAAAAGCGTGAACTAATTTTTCTGTAATACAGCCACGATATTTCAATGTAAAAACTTTTTTCCTTCCTTACAACGGCTGTTTTTGCTTCTGTATTTTTTTTTTTTTGAGTTTGTGTAACTAAGCTTCTCTTAAAAGCATTGGCTTTTGCTACTTGTTAGTGGATCCTTAACTCTTACTGTATTTCTGTTACGTCTATTGAAATCTTACATAGCCGATCTGTCATAGCAAAGAAATGCGTCGTTTTATGTTATGGTAGGAGCTTGGAGTCATCCCTTGTTATTGCATCTGAGTGTTTCGCTTTACGATAAATCGAAAATTTCAGCTTATTTTCTGTCCTTGTTAATTTTATTTTCGGAATCTTCCCGTAAAAGGTATTTAATACTGTGATACTGCAGGTTAAAAGGGCAGGGCATGCAGATTCTCCACCGCTCCCTTTATTACCATAGATGTATGTCTATATATCGTTTGTACATAACTATCTTCTGTGTCCACTGAGGCTTATTCTGAAACACTGCTGTCTCTATGTTGTTGATAAATATGTCCGCTAATAACTCCGAAAGGCAAATGCCCATCGGCAAAACATGATTCTGTTGGTAGATTTTCTCGCCGAATTCAAAGTAATTATAAATCAGGTTAAATTCCAATAGATCAAAAACTTCTATTAGTTCGTCCTATCGCGTGGTACAATTGCGTACTGAGAATTTGTTTAGCAATATTTTCTGCGTATTTTTTTTTATAAGGAGGCTCGTGGTGTGCTGTGACTCATTACAGATTAATCTGCATTTCGTTGCATCTCTCCATAATAGAGTGGACTGTGTTTACATGGACTGGGTCCACTGGTCCAACTGAACCGACCATTGTCTAGAAATTATTGGTCATGGTCCTCATGTTCCCAATCAACTGTGAAATTTTTATGGACGACAATGTGCTATATCACCGGGCGACTGTTATTCACGATTCGTTTGAAGAACGTTCTGGGAAGTTCGAGGGACTGATTTGGTCAGCGAGATCACCCGACCTCAATCACATTGAACGTTTATGGGACATAATCGAGAGGTCAGCTGCTGCACACCATTCTGCACCGGCAACACTATCGCAATTACGAACAGCCATAGAGATAACATGGTTCAAATGGCTCTGAGCACTATGGGACTTAACTGCTGTGGTCATCAGTCGCCTAGAACTTAGATCTACTTATACCTAAGTAGCCTAAGGACATCACACACATCCATTTCCGAGGCAGGATTCGAACCTGTGACCGTAGCGGTCGCCTCAGTTTACGCTGAACCGCAGCGTGGACAAAACTGGAGATGTCGAGGTGGTTCTGTTCCATTGCCAACTTGGTCAGCAGTCATCACACCAATCTACTGCTTGTTCTAGGGACACGTAAAGAGCCTATTTTGCGAAACTCCAGTCGATACTCAATATACCTCATTCCTACAATTTGACGCAGGCGACCATGTTCGTTAAACTCCTGCGATTCTTTGGCTTTTAAGGAAATCGATAGTTTATCGTTCTACGGTCTGCCATGCTTATGGTGGCTTATATTTTGAACAGCGCACATAAGAGAACAGTTCTGCATTTATTACGTACTTTGCTGTAAACTGAGAAAACACCATGATAAAACTGAACATCTTTCGTATAAGGGTTGTCTTATTAGGCTGCATTTAATGTTACATTTTGGCAGTCGCATATACATGCGTTTCATTGTTTTGAGGATGGTGTCACAGAAACAAAAGTCTTTGAGGTAACAGACACAATGAAACATAACTGCGTTACTACTCTGCAACTGATCCAAAGACAACGACCCTTATACGAAAATATTCAGAAAATACCACTGAACAAGCTTCGAAATTTTGTCGGTTAAGATCGAGTTCATCCTGAATAAGAAATCTGCAGAGATCACATCAACGTTTACTAATCTAACATCAGTTATATATGGAGTCCTGTTATACACATGAAAAGGGTCAGTCGTAGCAGTTTTTAAACCTAGCATTCATGACGCTTCTTGCATGCTCATAGAGCCGACTTCCATGACCCACATTACACTCTCATGTTAATAATCGACCTCTGGAGAACGGATGAGACAATCAGTTCACTTATTTTTCTTACGTAAACTGAACCGTGTTGCTGCTCGCGTTTGTGTCGTTGACGGGTTGGCGTCGTGTACGAGGTGCGGCTAGAAAAAAACCGGACTGATTCTGGAAAAAACATTTATTTACAATTATTTACAATTTCATGTTATCTCCTTCAATGTACTCTCCTCCTCGGTCTCTACACCGCTCCATACGAATTTTCCACTGTTCATAGCAATGCTGCAGATCATTTTCGGTAAGTCCATACATTGCTTCCGTCGCTTTTTCTTTTACTGCTTCAACAGTCTCAAATCTAGTTCCTTTCAAAGCTGACTTGACTTTAGGGAAAAGAAAAAAGTCACAGGGGGCCAAATCAGGTGAGTAGGGTGGATGATATAAGATGGGAATGTTGTGTTTTGCCAAAAACGTCTTCACTGACAACGCACTGTGAGCTGGGGCATTGTCTTGGTGAAGAATCCATGACTTTTTTCTCCACAAATCGTTCCGTTTTCTCCGTACTCGCTCACGTAGGGTAGCCAGGACGCTAATGTAGTAATGCTGATTCACTGTTTGTCCCTCTGTCAATGTGCACAATCCCTTTGATGTCAAAAAAAAACAATCATCATTGTCTTGAATTTCGATTTTGACATTCGTGCTTTTTTTTGTCGTGGAGAACCAGGAGTTTTCCAATGCATCGATTGGCGTTTAGTTTCGGGATCTTAAGTAAAAAACCACGATTCATCGCAAGTAACAACATTTTGTAAGAAGGTGGGATCACTTTCAATGTTTTCCAGGATGTTAGAACAAATCATTCTTCGGCGTTCCTTCTGTTCAATTGTGAGACACTTTGGAACCATTTTTGAACACACTTTGTTCATGTTGAAACTTTCATGAAGAATCTGCCTAACACTTTCCTTGTCAACTCCTGTTAACTCAGACACTGCTCTGATTGTTAAACGGCGATCTTGTCGAACAAGTTTACCGATTTTTTTAATGTTTGCATCAGTTTTTGCTGACAATGGTCTGCCAGTGCGAGTGTCATCACTGGTGTCTTCGCGGCCATCTTTAAATCGTTTAAACCACTCAAACACTTGTGTTCGCGATAAACAATCATCGCCGTACACTTGTTGTAACATTACAAACGTTTCACTTGCAGATTTTCCTAGATTGAAACAAAATTTGATGTTAACACGCTGTTCTTTCTGTACACTCAACATTTTCCGACGCACAGACAAAACGTCAACTACTTAAAACAGACGCCACGGGCAGACTGAGTGCAGGAGGCAGATGAAACTCGAGCAGTAGGCGGAGCGAGAGTCACGTGACAGGGCATGCGACTTTCAGCCTTATTGCATTCGTTTTATTGTTTCACCAGTACTAGTCCGGTTTTTTCTAGCCACACCTCGTATTCGGATTGTGACCTCACGTTTTCTTAGTGCGTTTTTAAATTTTCAAATGTGTGTGAAATCTTACGGCACTTAACTGCTAAGGTCATCAGTCCCTAAGCTTACACACTACTTAACCTAAATTAGCCTAAGGACAAACATACACACCCATGCCCGAGGGAGGACTCGAACCTCCGCCGGGACCAGCCGCACAGTCCATGACTGCAGCCCCTAAGACAGCTTGGCTAATCCCGCGCGGCCTTAGTGCGTTTACTGGCGCCACTTCGTTTCCTGGCTTTGTCGGTCCGTGAGTGGCACAAGCGGCGTTCATCGATAGCGAGCACTGTAGTACTATTTTTGGAGCGACCTCAAGTATTTCCGGGTCGTCGTGTGTCGGAGTTCATTTGGGGCGCAGAGCAGCAGTGAAGTCCGCACAGCCAATACTCGCCAGATCGCTGGCGCCGTACATGCACTTCCCGACGGAAGGATGTGGTCGTGAGAGTGCATGACCACGTCAAGGACCGGATTCAGCGAGTTTAATGGATCGTTATATTCCAGTAGTGCAACCTTCACTGGTGTGTGTGTCTCCGTCCGTCGAAGAGTCCTCATGGCAATAAGTTCTCAGTCGATCATTCACACTGGGACCTCTCCGTGCCCGACTTGAGCGCGAACGACCGATGGTTGGTCGGTCGGTCGTCTCAGCGGATGACGTGTATTTGGTTTTCCGACCACTTCTGGCTCCTCTGTGTTTGAGTCGACTTGTAATTCGTCCAGTTGCTCCACAGTGACTGGTTTTAATATTTTTGGAGTTGTTTGTGCAATTGTTTTCGCGGATCCGTGTGTATCTTGTGTGGTTTCAATGAGCTGTCTGCGTGCTGGATTAAGCAGTTGGTTAGGACGGGCAGCAGGAAGGTCCGCACAACGCCGATACTCGGCGCCACCGCTGCCGACACACGTGCTCTCCTCGATCGAAGGATGTGGTCGCCATGGAGGACGTCCACGTTGGGGACCCGATTCACCTAGATCAAGTTAAATGGATCGTTAAATCCGAGTAGCGAAACTTCCACCATTGTGTGTGTGTCCGTCCGTCGCAGTGACCTCATGCCATCAAGCTGTCAGTTGGGGGTTTTATATTCCGACGTTTCCCTTGCCTGGCTTGATTGGCAACGACCGATGGTTGGTTGTTCGGTCGGTCGTCTCAATGGACGGGTATCTGGTCGTGCGACCGTTTCTGTGTTCTTAGCGTTCATGTGTACTAGTATTTGGTGGATCCAAATTTGTAATTAAATGCTTGTCATTTGGCGATGCTAACTGTTATTCAATTGTGGTATTGATTATCGCGTCGTAGGTGGATTTTGCGAGTGTGTTGGTCGGCGTTTAAGCTGTCCCTAGTTTGAGTAGCGATTCCGTTAAGTGAGCACAACTCTTGGCTGCCCGACTCACCACTTACGCAGTTGTAGGGACTTTTTTATCAGGTAGATCCTTGGACCACTGTCTGTGGACGACTCCCTTCTATATTTGGTCTCATTATGTCAATAGTTTAAATATAATATTTTGCCTAAATTATTCCTATTGCTTGTGGCCTTCAGCCGACAAGTAATTTGAATTCTTCTTAATAAGGCCGTCAGCCGTCAGTGTAGCTTGTGTTACAGTCAGTATTTTTAAAATGATTGTTTTAAAAAAATTTTCTTTAAATAAAGTGTACGTGTTTACTGTGCAACCAACGGTAACCGATTCGGCCCCGTCCACACATTTTCCTGCCTTCCCTAAGTCCCACGTATTATAAGCCTTTTTTGTTATCTGTTTAAGTGCATGTGCAAGGTTATTTCAAATATTTCCCGGGCATCCAGAGGTAACAAACGTAGCCCCTGCCAACTTAAACTTAAGTGGAGGTAAACATAGATCGAAAGTAGTGCGCACTTTCACAAATAAACACTAAGCATTGACGTTATATGGGTGCGGTTGGGCCTCTATCTGTTGGTAAGAAGAACCTTTTGGACGAAGCACAATGTTCGTCATTCTTTCTGCGAACTGGTAAGTGAACGGACATGTTCTCTTAAGCTGTCTCGTTCGGTTATGGATCCAGCTATTGGAATGAGATTGTGTAGTTTGTAGGTGCGCATAATCCATTCTGTTTCAGATTCGTTGCTTTAGACAAACGTTTCGTGATCCCTTTTCTCCAATTTTTTTATTTAATTTCGTGAGCTGAGGTTACTCTGATCGTGGTATGCTTTGTTGAGTTGTGAGCTACCATCACGCGTGTCCTGAGTGTGTTGCGTTAAGTATCGTAATCTCAACTCTTGCTTAGTTGATTATTTGCTAACCAATGTGTCTTTTGGGGCATAATTGTTAAGTGCTTTGGTGTACTTTTGTGTTTGATGTCTTCGCCCTTGTCAGTTAGCCTGCCCGTGTTTGCGATTTCAACATTTACAGTCAACGTGGCCTTGAGTCCTGTAGAGTGTGATGTTCTGGCCCTAACTCCATGTGGAAGAATTATTATTCACTGACCGTTTTTCGATTTTGACAAAACACCTGCTACCGCATGTCTTTGACGCTTGGTCACTGAACTGCTTCATCCTCTTCGTGCATTTGCGTAGTTGTGACGTCGATTCTTTTGACTGATTATTTCCTAGTTTCTAATAGTCGCACGTCGTTAGGTAAAAAGGAGAACAGTACAAGAAGCTACAAATTTCTGTAAACATTCTTTCCAAATGGAGTTAAAGATCGAAGACAAAGCCCCCTAGTCTGCGTAACTTTATGGTATAATACACGTAAAACAATTCTACGGCCAGAAGCTGTACCACCATCTAATTCTATCTTTGGGCCCTTTCTCTAGTAGTTATATATTTTGGCTAGAATGGTCATTTTCCTATATGCGAACACTTTTGTATTTCCACATTTAAATAAAAACTCCGTAATCTGAAGGTTTATTTAGATAGTTACCGACTAGCTCACAAATTAAATCCAAAGATACCAGTCATTGCTCGCGGAAGCAGCTAACTCTGACAACTGAAAAACACGTCGATGTAAGATTTTCGAATACATTTCGTCCCATAACATTAGCACACTTTACAATGAAAAGCATTTAAGTCTTCTCCATTTGTCTAGCCAGAGTATCTCAACCATAATTGCATTAAAAATTCTTTCCCCTTTCCCGTATACTATATTACTATATTGAAATAGCTGTTGATATCATGAATGTTAAGTGTTCGCTCCCTACTATGTTCCCAAAACTACGTGATGGAAAGTTTTTAGATTTCAAAACTGTTATATTTTCTTCTTTTTAAACTCACTCGAGACACCAGACACAAAATACAAGACGTAAGACTATCAGAGACAAGTGACAAGAAGCATAAAGAGCTGAAACAATGTCTTACATCAGAACATATACTAAAAAAACTATACACCCGTGACACCCATGTTCTTTAGACTTCGTTATTCCTATAATTTTTGACACTTCGTATTTCAATGTTAATTCTATGAAGGATAATAAAAGCTTGTCTCATCACATATGCTAACTGTTGGAAATCGTAATTTTTACTTTCCTGCAGAAGTCAAAGAGTGGTTACAAAGTTTATTGCCCTCTCTGCTCTTGCTTTGTTTTTCTCGTTGGGAGCAGATCGCAGCATTAGTTGTTAGCTCACGCACTGTATGAACGCGATTGGGATTAAAAGGTCCTTGTACCGTGGACTGAAACTTTGATGCCAGAAACATGGGACTATTTCCACTCACAATGATCAACGTGTTCTCATGGTTCCATCTTCATAAATAATGAAGACTCCATTAAGCAATAAAGAGTTACGAATTGGAAGCATAAATTAGGTTGTGTGCCCATGTTAGAAACTTGAAAATGGTTTTTTTTTTTTTTTTGTAAATGTATTTTGAACTTTGTCGGTGGTAATTATATGTTTGGCTTGAATAAATGTTCGCAGTTCATGAAAAAATGTATTACTATCCCCGTAAATTGTTTTGCTACCAAGAATTCCACTTCCCGTCTACGCACATTAATCTGTCCCCGAAAGATTAATGACAATGGTATACCAGTGTGCTTTCAAAAGAAAGTAACAAACCAATGAACAGAAGTCAGTGAGGTGATTAGTGCAGTCCCCTAACATCATCCTCTGTTACAAGGTTGAACGAATTCGAATTATCCGTTGCACGGAATCATCATTGATTTGTTTGATGAACCATATTCAAGCCAAACGCAAACATGGTAGGCAGTGAATGTGACATAGGTGGGAGTGCACTGTGCTCACCGATATTGACAAGATTTAAGTTAAGCCTTCCCTCTCACCTTCCTTTTACCTGGTTTCTCTGCTTATGTTCCTCTGTTATAGGCAGAGAAATAATAAAACACACACATCACTTTTATCTGGCAATCGTCCGCCCCCGGTAGCTGAGTGGTCAGCGTGACGGACTGTCAATCCTAAGGGCCCAGGTTCGATTCCCGGCTGGGTCGGAGATTTTCTCCGCTCAGGGACTGGGTGTTGTGTTGTCCTTATCATCATAATTTCATCCCCATCGACGCGCAGGTCGCCGAAGTGGCGTCAGATCGAAAGACCTGCACCAGGCGAACGGTCTACCCGACGGGAGGCCCTAGCCACACGACATTTCATTTCATTTCATCTGGCAATCCCTGCCAATACCTAATTCGTTTTGCATACACGTCACGTTTATCAATCTTCACCAATATTCTTGACCTACAATTACAAAGAGCTTTTAGTGCAATCGTTCGGTAGATAACAGGATCAGGTACGTCACCGACATCAAGTCGGGCTCTCACCATGTATGCTTTTCTGAATGTCTGGAAAATGTTTTTAATCAGCAAGTACGGCTGACATGACAGCCTAGTTTCCGCAAGCAGCTACTCTCGCTACCCATTTCCCCTCTATTTTTTTTAAATTCACTTTAGATTTCCATGTCACTGATTACACATTATTATTTCTCCATATCGGGATTCATCCTGTACAACCTTTCAAAGGAATTTTTGCTGACGTCTGTTGTAGAGTCACAGACTTTGGATAGCGTATACCTACACAGATGACAACAATGATAAGAACTTGGATACATGCGAAATCAGGAACTGTATTTGAAATTTGTCATGGCTGTCCGGGCGTTCTCAAGGCATTTCTATTTTTGTGTGTCCTTTGCTTTATGGTACTCAAAGGCAAAACATCAAAGAGTCATGTTAAGGCGCTTAGAAACTGTAAATATTTGGCCAGTGCATGGATATAAGGTCTAAATACATAGAAAAACGTGCTTTGCGTTTCTACCAGAAGCTTCTCGGCACTTACGTTAGCGAGCACAAAGAACGCAATTTGAAACATTGTTCATATGTGTTACAAGTGAAAGAGCTGTCTGGTAGACATGACTAGTAATCGCTATATAACGTGGAATGGACACGTTAAGAAACTTATCAAAGCACTTCAAAGAGCAATGACTATCTACCGGGCGTGTGAGTGTATACATTTGATGTAACACTGACATCTGACAGTATCTTCTATGAATTTCACTTTGTTTTCTTGGCAGTGCAAATCCCTCAAATATAACAAGCGAACGTAGATTTACACCCTACAGAAAGTAATGAAGAAAAACAGCCTTCATGCCCTGTTTTCGTTCACTCAGATGTTGTTCCAAAATTAAGAGTGTTAAGTGTTAGTTTCAATTTATCATTTATATTCTCAATTCACAAATATATCATGTTGAGGAGAGAGAAGTAGTTAGTTCTAAAATGATGCTTCATCAGTTAGTAATGACGGCATAGTTACACCAATTAATGGAATTCACTAATTAATGGAAGTTTTCTTTTACGAAGCTAACTGGGAATTACTTTGTCATGTTTCATGAAGAAACCATTCCAATAAAAGGTCTTCGATTTCGAATCCAATCAAGCGTTCACACCATCAATCACTCCATCAATCGTCGTCCTCGGAGGTTTGGGAAAAGAAAAAAGTCTTATGAAGCCAGATCTGGAGAGAATGGCTGCTGACGTAACAATTCGAACCCGCAGACAGGCAGAGTTTCCAGTGTTGCGAGGGCGTTGTGCGCCGGTGCGCTGTCCTGATGCCAAAGAACTTCGCGCCAATTTTCTTCGTCTTTGTTTCTTTACCTCTTCTCTCAAACAGCGCAGGAGAGTGTAGTAGTGTGATGCATTGATAGTTATGCCCTTTTGCAAGTAATCCACCACAATTATCCTTTCCCCATCTCAGAAGACCCATGCCATTACCTTACCAGGTGATTTTTGCACCCAGAAATCTTTTGGGGTAGGGGATGAAGGATGTTTCCATTGCTGTGACTGTCTTTTTGTCTCAAGATCAAAGTGGTGAACCCAAGTTTCGTCCATTGCCACATACCTTGCAAGAAAGCCGTCTTCATCCGCTTAAAATTGGCGCACGATTTTTTTACAACACTGCACATGCTCTCGTCTCTGATATACACTCCTGGAAATTGAAATAAGAACACCGTGAATTCATTGTCCCAGGAAGGGGAAACTTTATTGACACATTCCTGGGGTCAGATACATCACATGATCACACTGACAGAACCACAGGCACATAGACACAGGCAACAGAGCATGCACAATGTCGGCACTAGTACAG
The DNA here is from genome assembly GCF_021461395.2 of Schistocerca americana. Lineage (NCBI taxonomy): Eukaryota > Metazoa > Arthropoda > Insecta > Orthoptera > Acrididae > Schistocerca > Schistocerca americana. Next base: position 461,845,366 of record NC_060122.1, on the reverse strand, counting down.
TGAATATCCACCTTTCGCAGCAATGCAGGCTGCTATTCTCCCATGGAGACGATCGTAGAGATGCTGGATGTAGTCCTGTGGAACGGCTTGCCATGCCATTTCCACCTGGCGCCTCAGTTGGACCAGCGTTCGTGCTGGACGTGCAGACCGCGTGAGACGACGCTTCATCCAGTCCCAAACATGCTCAATGGGGGACTGATCCGGAGATCTTGCTGGCCAGGGTAGTTGACTTACACCTTCTAGAGCACGTTGGGTGGCACGGGATACATGCGGACGTGCATTGTCCTGTTGGAACAGCAAGTTCCCTTGCCGGTCTAGGAATGGTAGAACGATGGGTTCGATGACGGTTTGGATGTACCGTGAACTATTCAGTGTCCCCTCGACGATCACCAGTGGTGTACGGCCAGTGTAGGAGATCGCTCCCCACACCATGATGCCGGGTGTTGGCCCTGTGTGCCTCGGTCGTATGCAGTCCTGATTGTGGCGCTCACCTGCACGGCGCCAAACACGCATACGACCATCATTGGCACCAAGGCAGAAGCGACTCTCATCGCTGAAGACGACACGTCTCCATTCGTCCCTCCATTCAAGCCTGTCGCGGCACCACTGGAGGCGGGCTGCACGATGTTGGGGCGTGAGCGGAAGACGGCCTAACGGTGTGCGGGACCGTAGCCCAGCTTCATGGAGACGGTTGCGAATGGTCCTCGCCGATACCCCAGGAGCAACAGTGTCCCTAATTTGCTGGGAAGTGGCGGTGCGGTCCCCTACGGCACTGTGTAGGGTCCTACGGTCTTGGCGTGCATCCGTGCGTCGCTGCGGTCCGGTCCCAGGTCGACGGGCACGTGCACCTTCCGCCGACCACTGGCGACAACATCGATGTACTGTGGAGACCTCACGCCCCACGTGTTGAGCAATTCGGCGGTACGTCCACCCGGCCTTCCGCATGCCCACTATACGCCCTCGCTCAAAGTCCGTCAACTGCACATACGGTTCCCGTCCACGCTGTCGCGGCATGCTACCAGTGTTAAAGACTGCGATGGAGCTCCGTATGCCACGGCAAACTGGCCGACACTGACGGCGGCGGTGCACAAATGCTGCGCAGCTAGCGCCATTCGACGGCCAACACCGCGGTTCCTGGTGTGTCCGCTGTGCCGTGCGTGTGATCATTGCTTGTACAGCCCTCTCGCAGTGTCCGGAGCAAGTATGGTGGGTCTGACACACCGGTGTCAATGTGTTCTTTTTTCCATTTCCAGGAGTGTACATTCAAGTCTTACTGGATCCACCGATATGAAACTTCCCAGATTCTCAAAATATGAACAACACTGTCATGAGCACACCCATGGGCGATTTCCAATTGTGGTTTGAATGTGCTGCGACGTTGTTCGACGGTCTTGCAAAATCATATCGTGAATTGCAGTCAGTGGCAACGGTGAGAGGCCTTCCGCTCCTTGGCGCATCTTTCAAACTCGTTCATCCGCGTTAGAAGTCGAACACCCACTTTTTCACTGTTGCGTAAGATGGAGCACTATCCATAAATGTATTCCGGATAACCTCTGCAATTTCTTTGGACGTCATTCTCTTCGAATGAAGATATCCAATCACAGCACGGTTCTTGTTTCTCTCGATATTCGCCGTTTCGCTTACACTACGGTATAAAACGCATCCTAGTGCAAAACTAAGGAAACTGGAGTCGCGAAATTTGACTTGCATACCCACAAAGGGTCACCATAAAAGTAGGTGGTGTTGTTTATATGAGATATTACGATAACTAACTCGGGGTAGAAACTTTTGGACCGCCCTTCGCACATTTAGTGTATCATTTCCTACTCGTATTATCACCTAAATTCGACTTCATTCGATTACCCTTCTATTACTTTTGTTGATGTTTATCTTACACTTTTCAACTGCTATTCTCAATCTTCTGCGGTACCTGTTAAAGGTACAATGAAACTGGACGATTTTAAAATTTTTATTCTTTTTCGCGTAGCATTAATTCCATCAAATGTTCGGAGGTCATTCATCTTTGACCTCAAAAAAGTTCAGTTGCTAGTTGTCCCTTCTTGAGTGATATCAGACCACAATTCTCCAAACCGAGCTATGTAACCTGCGTTAGAATTTCACACGACCTCTGCGTCCTGCAGAGATTATTCAGATTTTACACGCGTAAAAGGTTGAAGCCGGCAAACAACACTTAGGCCGGGGCCCTCCCGAAGGGCCCGTCAGACACATTGTCAAGTTAATTAACTAAAATCCGTTTGAAATGGGAGCGAGAGAGCGCCGCGCCGCGCCACGACTGGCCGGAAGCTGGCGGAAAAGCCGAAGCTAATTACTGCTGGGCCGGCCGGGATGACTCCGGTTCGCAAACAGCCTCCCCACGGCGGCAACAGCAGCAGCAGCAGCAGACAGAGTCTCGGAGATAAATCCCCCTGGGCAGCTGCGGAGCCGTCCAGGTCTCAAAGGACAACACTGTAAGGTTTATGAAGAACGGGAGCTCTTCCCAGTTCAATGGGCAAATTCAGCCGTTGATCCGAAACATAGTTCTCAATTGCTTATAAACTGAATTATATACTCATTTTCTTGTTGACGACGGCGACTGGTGGTACTACAGTTCAGCGATCCAGTCAAAATTTAATTGTATAGTTCTGCGTGTAATACCATACAGATACTAAACTTACATTGAGGTCATAATGTTATGTTAGACCACCACAGGCACAGCTGGCATATGTTTTGATTTAACTAAGGCGTTTGAATGTGTTGATCACAAAATATTGCTCCAAAAGTTGGACCATTACGGGATGCAGGGAGTAGCTCACATTTGGTTCACCTCTTGCTTTAGCAACAGACAGCACAAGGTCATTATCACAGTATTGAGAATGGCTGTGATGTGCGGTATGAGTGATGTACGGTTAAATGGCGTGGGGAGTGGGGTAGTGCCCCAGGGATCAGTGATGGGGCCACACCGGTTCCTTATTTATATAAATCATATGGCCTCTAGTATTACAGGTTACTCTAAAACAGTTCTGTTTGCTGATGACGCTAGCTTTGTAGTAAAGGATGTTGTATGCAATACTGGCTCGGTTTCAAATAGTGCAGTTCATGACGTAAGTTCATGGCTTGTAAAAGATAAACTAACGCTAAATCACATAAGACAATTTTTTACAGTTTCTGACACACAAAGCAGCAAAAGCTTAAGTTTTAATTTCACAGGATTGGCATGTTATTAGTGAAACTGAACAGTTCAAATTTCTAGGAGTTCAAACCAGTAAACTGTCGTGGAAACCCCACGTTCAGGGTCTTGTTGAAGGACTTAAGGCTGCCATTTTTACAATTCGAACGGTATCTGAATTAAGTGATCGTTCGACACGAAAACTGGTCTACTTTGGTTATTTTCATTCGCTTATATCGTATGGTATTATGTCCTGGGGTAACCCTTCCCATTCTAAACCGATATTTTTGGCTCAGAAACGGGTGGTTCTGGCAATAAGTGGCGTAAGTCCACAAACGCCTTGTCGATCCCTCTTCACGAGTCTGAGTATTTTGACATTGGCCTCTCAATAGATATATTTCTTACTGTCATTTCTTGTTAACAATATTAGCTTATTCCCAAGAATAAGCAGCTTTCACTCAGTTCATACTCGGCAGAAATCAAACCTGCATTTGGATAGGACTTTCTTAACTTTGGTGCAGAAACGTGTGCAGTATATTGCTGCATCCATTTTCAATAACCTACCACAAGTATTCAAAAATCTTAGCAGTATCCACGCGCTTTAAAATCGAAACTGAAGAATTTCCTCGTGGATCACTCCTATTCTGTCGAGGAGTTCCTCGAATACTTAAGCTGATTCTTGTTGCATTGTTGACTGCGTTTACGCAAACTTATGGATTGACTTTTTCATAAACATTTTATTTTTATCTGTTATTACTTTTATGTTGTAATTTCATGTACTGACATGTTCAATGACCTTGGAGATTTGCTCCTCAACTTGGACCTACGGAACTTGACGTGTAAATAAATAAATAAAATGTCTTTAACATCCAGTTAAGACTTTTTCATAAACATTTTATTTTTATCTGTTATTACTTTTATGTTGTAATTTCATGTACTGACATGTTCAATGACCTTGGAGATTTGCTCCTCAACTTGGACCTACGGAACTTGACGTGTAAATAAATAAATAAAATGTCTTTAACATCCAGTTAATGAATAGCCGCTCCAGTTGCTAAAACGTTCTTTAGTCTATGAACGATTTCGTCTTTTACATTACCGTCAATTTTCTAGTGAATCTGAAACTGGGAGTGGTTATTTTAATTTAACCCGACCTGAACAAAAGCACAAGGTTGTAAAAAAAATTTAAAATAGGCACTAAATCCCAGTCAAATCTAATTATCATATTTATTAAAGGCAACTATTTAATGTTATAAGAATTTATTTTATTAATATTGTGTTTTAACTTTTTTTTCAACTTAAAAAACACAGTTAAATAAGATTTACACTTACAGAAAATGAAACTTTAAATTGTGTGGTATTGCAATGGCTGTAAAGTACAATTTAGAACTTTTAAGATATTCCCTAATTCCCCAGTTCTTTTCTCTCCTACTTTATTTCTGCTGTAGTTGGAGAAGATTCTCACGAAGGATGAGCAGTGCTGGCAGTGCACGAAATGAGGCTTTTCACATAAGTAATGTTTCCTCTTTTTGTTGTTCCCGCTCCACCACTTCTTTGGATGGTTCTGTGATAGAACTGAATTATAAAATATAGTGACAGCAAAATATCAGAATCAGTAATCGTAAAAGATGTGACAATTACAGTCCACTCTGGATACATTTATATGAGCCAATTTTCTGCCCTTTCTTTTTGTTCAGCAATTAACCTTCTCCTTACAAACCTTGGATCGAACGTGTTCGCAAGATAGTGACAGGATTTTGCTATTTCATTTTTTTATTACATTCTTACCGGGATGCATAGCAATGCTTCCTAAGAGGTTTATCCATCTCTCGACAGATTGTACATTAATTTTGCTGAAGAAGGCCCAGAACACTACAAATCTCTGTTATCAATGATGAATGACGTCTTTATAAATTACTAGCTGTGTTCCCGACATTGCTCATGTACAGATTCATTAAAATCTTCTATTAGACTATCTCCAGCTTCTCCCTCTCTCATTCCAATTCCTCCCTCCCAACTTCTCTCGCCATCTCCTCCACACTCACCTCTCTGTACAATTACTCCAACCCCATTCTTAGTCCATCTTCTCCTTTCGTCTCTATGTCCATTGCTCCTAACCCTTGTTCTATCCATGTTATCCTCCTCCCTCTGTCTGTCTGCTCCTCTCCACCTGCCAGTCACCACCTCCACTCATCTATCTCCTCCTCCCCTCCAGATTTATACTTCTCCCCTCTCTCCCACCGTCCATCTTCTGCCTGCCCGCCTTCCAGCATCCCCTCTCTCTGTCTTGTCTTTGTCTTTTTCTCTCTCTGCCCATTTCCCGCACCCACTCTCCATGTCCATTTCCTTCTCTGCCCATTTCCTGCTCCCCATCTCCATGTCCATTTCCTCCTCTCCCCTCCTGTTGTCCATGTCTTTCTTCCTCCTCTATCTATCATCACCTCCTCTTTCCTTTCTCTGCCCATCTCATCATCCCCTTCTCTGACCATCTCCCTCACTCTGTCCATTTCTTCCTCCCCTCCCAGAGTCCATCTCCACCCTGTCTAACTGTCTACCACGTTTAGTCCTCCTTCCCTACCAATCTCTTCCTATTCCTCTCTGTGTCCATCTCCTCTTGCTGTAACTATCTGTCACTGCACTCCCTCTTAGTCCATCTCGTCCTCTCTATTGTTGTCCCCCCACTGTATGTCCATCTTCTCCTTCCACTTCCTATTGTTCATCTTATCCTCCCTCCTCTCTCAGTCCATCTCCTCCTCATTCCTTTTTCCCTCCATCTTCTCCTCTTCCCTTTCTCTGTCAATCTCCTTCTGCACCTGCTCCACCTTCCTTTGCTTGTCTCTTCCCACCCCTGTCTCTGCCCATCTCTTTCTGTTTTATTTCTCTGTCCATCTCCTCCTCTCTCCCCTCTCTGTCTGTCACCTCCAATTCCTCTTCTTGGTAAATTGACTTTCTCAGTCGCTCTTTTCTTCTCCTCCTGTCCCCATGCCTGTATCTGTTCCCTCCTTTTCCTCTACATGTCCGTCTCCTCCTCCCGCCACGCCGACAATAAGTTCATGTTCCTTATCCCCACAGTCTTACTTTCCTGTTATTAAGTATATAAGATTTGAATTAAATTGATCCAGAACTTCAGGAGGAACATGCTGCCCGTGGATTTGACCATACACAGATATGTCATATATATTTCGTATATGTTTTACATATTTCTCACAGATTGGTACACGTATTTAACCTGTACCCGCATCGAAATTAACCCTACAGTTTCGTTTACAAGCAGTTCAGTGTTTAAGACGTAATATTCATTGAATTGCGCGTAATAAAATGATTTAATTTTGCACGTACATCCAGTGGAATATACGAATATTATACGGAAAATGTGTTGTGAATGTAGTTAGTAATTAATTAAAACGCCACGAATTATGCGGTACTTTTTCTCGAATCTCATTATTTAACATCGTATCTCCTGAACGAAGTATCTTACAATTTTACATTAATAGTTGGCCCACTCTTAGCTTTGATGACAGCTTCCACTCTCACAGGCATACTTTCAGTCAGGCGCTGGAAGGTTTCTTAGTATGAATGGTAGCCCATTCTGTAAGTAGGCTGTTTATGTTTTCTCTATGTAAGTAGGCTGTTTATGTTTTCTTATTGGCAACGTTACGTAGCGCTCAATATGAAAATCACTGGCTGTGCTGTGTGCAGTCTGTGGCTGCTTTGCATTGTTGTAATACTCGCCATTGTAGTGTTAGGCAGCTGGCTGTGAACAGCGCGTAGCGTTGCGCAGTTGGAGGTGAGCCGCCAGCAGTGGTGGATGTGGGGAGAGAGATGGCGGAGATTTGTAATTTGTCATGAACTGCTATATTTATATATGATGATATCAAGGTAAATACATTGTTTGTTCTCTATTAATATCTTTCATTTGCTAACTATCCCTATCAGTAGTTAGTGCCTTCAGTAGTTTGAATCTTTTATTTAGCTGGCAGTAGTGGCGCTCGCTGTATTGCAGTAGCTTGAGCAGCGAAGATTTTTGTGAGGTAAGTGATTTGTGAAAGGTATAGTTTAATGTTAGTCAGGGCCATTCTTTAATAGGGAATTTTGAAAGTCAGATTGCGTTGCGCTAACAAAATATTGTGTGTCAGGTTAAGCACAGTCGTGTATAAATTGTTAAAAGGGGACGTTTCATATGTCGACCCTTAGCCGAGGATACCTCACTGGAATCTTCTGATTTTTTTTCTTGTAGTTTGTGTAATTAGTGTAGATTTTGTTTATTGCTAGCGCGTAATTATAGAGAGAATTTCCTTTGTAGTTGCAGTCTTTCATTGTTGTATAGTAAAACAGTTGTGGCATGCATGTAGATTTGCACCAAGTATTTCGCAGCTGCGCTTGCAATTAACTAGATATTATTTTCAGTGCTATGTTAATGTGTTCTCTTATTTTTGATCTTCAAATTGTGTTTTTCTGTGTTGTCGTGTGAAATACTGTGACAATAATGGCGTGTGAAAAACGTAATACTAGGCTCCAAAGTAAACTGAGAAATGACAGTGAAAATGAAAGCAGTGTGTTAGCGCCACCGAGTAATGAATTAACTGATGTTCAAAGTAGTAATTTGGTAATCGTGCATAGGGAAATGGAGCGGGCGGCAAACAATGGCACGGACAGTGAAACAATAAGTGAAGAGGGAAGCATTATCGACCGATCGGTCGGCAATAGCTCGCCTCAGGAAGCCGAAATGACACGACACGATCTCGCAAATACTGTAGATTCAGGTTTTGGATTCTCACCGTTTTCTCAAATGAGTCAAGACACATTTTCCGCTTGTCAAAATGTGAATGTTGCCGGTGCAACTTCACTCCCGAAAAGCACTGAGGAACATGTTTCAGACACCAGTGCATTGTTATTACAATTAATGCAACAAATGGGACAAAAGCTTGAAAAGTTAGACACAATGGAACAACACCAGAGACAAACACAGCAACAGTTAGACACAGTGGAACAAAATCTCAAAAAGTTAGACACAGTGGAACAAAATCTCAAAAAGTTAGACACAGTGGAACAAAATCTCAAAAAGTTAGACACAGTGGAACAAAATCTTAAAAAGTTAGACTCATTGGAACAAACTCTTGAACAAACACGTGAAGACTTAACTACTCAGTTACATAACATTGAATCGAAATGTCAAAAAGTCTGTAATGACGTAAAAACACAAATTTGTGAGCATTTTCAACCTATTTTTTCGCGGCATGAAAATGCATTACGGAATCACGAAGCAGCCATAAAAGAACTGCAAACCATTGTTCATGAAAATCATGAGACCTTGCAAGCTAAATTTGACTCAGTTGCATCTACCGATTCGGTTACGCAACTTGCAAAAACTCAGGAAAACTTAAAGGACACAGTAGATACTCTGAAACTTGGTTCAGAAAAACACACTGAGGAAATAAGTACACTATCGGATAAAGTAGCCGAACTTTCAGATCAGTTCACTAACTTGTCTACAAAGGTAGATGATGATCTGAATGACACAACACCTGTAGCCTTCACTGATACAGAAGAGTATGAACAAATTAGGAAATTCAAACAAAATCAGAATCAAATTAATACGCAACACCAAAGAGAAATCTGGGAATTACAAGATCAGCTGACACAGGTAATACAAGAATTACGTATTTCAGAGGACACTCGCGCTCCAACACGGGAAGAGGAACTTAGAAATACGCAAAAGCCACAAAATAATAACACAGGGCATTTCGGTAATTATGAAAGAAATTGGCAAGGTACACCGAATTTTGAGATGGAACGGCCGACACGACCTAACAATGACCGATATGCGACTCGCCGACATGATGATTTTGACTATAAGCTGTTCATTACTACACGTAAATTCAAAACATTTAAGAATTCTGGCAACGACATTCATCCACAAGCATGGCTCCATCAATTCTCTCATTGTTTTCCTCCCAACTGGTCGTTGGAACACAGATTAGAATTTATGTGTGGCTACTTAGAGAATGAACCAGCTGTAAGAATGCGATCGGTAATTCACGATTGCCACAGTGAAGGAGAGTTTTACCATGCCTTCCTCTCAGCGTATTGGTCTCAAGCTACACAAGACCGTGTAAAACATAACATCATAATGATGAAACACTTCGAACAATCTGAATTTTCCAGTCTTGTGAAATATTTTGAAGACATGTTGCACAAGAATCAATACCTTTCAAACCCATACAGCCCCTCAGAACTCATCCGCATTTGCTTAATCAAACTGCCTAAACATTTACGACATATTATTTTAGCAGGACGTTGCAAAGACGACATTGAAGCTTTTCAGGGACTGTTACAAGAACTAGAAATTGACACTGATAATCGCGGAACGCGAAAACAAGGACACAACAATTACAGGTCACATCCGTCACAATTCCGTGACGACAGAAACGATAACCGGACACGACTGGTCTATTCTTACAACGCAAATCGTGACCAAAATGGACACCACCCGTACGACAACCGTTGGCAGAGTAGTAATAATTACAGGGAAAGATCACCTCTCCGCGGTAGTGACTATCACAGAGACAATCAGAGAAACAGACAATATGGGAACCAAAATAATTATTATCAAGGGAGACAGAATAACTTCAGAAGCAACAGTTCAGTGCGCAGGTACGATTCAGGGAGAAATTCTCCACCACTTAACCGACAAGAAAGTAACTTCAGGAACTACCGACATGACGACAGACGATGTGATCGTAACGACAGACCTGAATTGCATCAGAACTGGCGGGATTCAAACAGAGCAGGGCACTTTCGACAACGTGAATTTGTAGAAGTTAGGTCTCCAAATCCCAATAACGACGCGCGCCAACAAAGGGACAGACAATGACTCGCACCGCAGGCAGCCGCGTGCGGCCGCTGGCTCAGGGAAAAATAACATAGACGCTAACCTTGAGAAAAATTCCAGTATTCTTTACCGACGTATACTGCATGATAATTGTATTCCAGCCAAACTGTGAGTACTATGAAGAGTAAAGGATTGCACCACATTTCACAAGCAAAACCGTTTATTGAAAGATAATCTGCTTTTTAACTTTGTCATTGCATAAAACTTTTCACTTTACATTACTAGTATGCTTGTCAGACTTAAGAAACTGTTAACATGCAACAATGTTTGAAGTTAAATATCCAGTCTAGAACCTAGGGAACATTTTTAAACAGAAATTACGAATGCATTGTTATAGTGAACAGACGACACAGTGTTGTATTTGTACATTCTTGCTTGTTAGTTGCACGATTACGTAACGACTATCGGGCTTAAATACTTAGGACACATAATGGTACTGCTAATGAGATTTTAATGTAACATTTTGGTTTACTTGAAAAGACATTCTTTATTTCAAGTACTTTTTGTGGGATTAAATATGAGTTAGCACTTGGTTTCTTTGACAGCTACACAATTATATCACGACGCTACTAATGTGTGACACAATTTACATTGTTGCTTGTGTGCTGTATCTGCTTTATATCTGCACAGTTTTTTTGAATTCTTCTGCAAAGTAAAATATGTTTTAGTAGTAACTTTTGTCGTATAGCTACAATGAAACTGCCTTTTCCGTAGCACAACAATACGTTACAGCACAGTACTTTCTTCATCATGGCAATAAGCGCAATAACTACGATATCTATACATAAAGCATTTCACTTTTGTTTATCATGAGGTAAGTACATTGACTTCTGCAGAACTTAGCTTTCGGAGGACGATAACTACGACACTTCCACAGAGATTATGTTGCAACAAGACGCACATTTAGCGCTACAGGACACGCATTTGAGTGATTAATTTTGTACTTTAAAAATTTATTTTTTAAGATATTTGAAGTACAATGATACGAAGTTTTTCCGTGATACATTTCATTTCATTGCTGTAATCTGTAACATCTGAGGGTATAATTACATTAATCCTCAGGGGGGTACACGCTTACTTTGTGTACCATGTGTGTGGCAACCACAAGGAACCCTAGCTAATATGGTATTTGCTTATACAACTTTACACATCGGTACCTTATTTCTCTAACACACAAATTACACAGCTATCTGATTATTTAACTGAGAGAGACAAACATTTATTTTACTACATCAGTGACACATGTTTATGCAATCATACAGTTGGATAACTTCACACTTATGAAACTGTATTTTGTCTGTACTTTGTGAACTGTTCATATTTTTTCAGAACCATTGTGATACTATGAGAGCTTTGAATGATGTATTTGGTAAAGGGATTATGATTTTTGAAGTACGTTTGAGGCAGATGACACTTTTGACATGAGCAGAGAATTTTTTTTAGGCTTAGAAATTATTGGAGGAAGTTACGACGATTTTGAGATTTGACTGAGGTGTTATGATGTTATTATTACGACGACGATGTGTATTATGCTACTGAGGTATGTTTATGATTAATAGGCTGAGGCTATATGAGTTATTTGATTAAGCTTCATATTTATAATGACGAAATATTGACGAGTGTCGATGGATACGTATATGTGTAATAAGGTAAGGAGTAATGAATAGTGGGTAGGGACTCTTGACTTGTGAAAAAGGATGTTGGAAACCAAGAATCGTACTTTAAGAGTTATGACATGTGTGAATCATGTGTGAATGTATCACAATGCCACTGAAAATTTTTTTTGGACACTGTTATATTTATAGGATTTTGTTTCTACAGATTTGCAACGCTAATTCTTGACCTGTGAAATATTTCTATGTGAGACTGTCACTGTAGCGGAAACTGCTGTCGTAAACATTTCCGTAAGAAAGTTAAGTGGCCACCTGGACGTAATGCGTCGCGGGCACCCACCTGGGCGACAGCCGCCCGAAAAAAAGCCATTAGCCTTACAGCGGCACAGGTAAAAAAAAAAAAAAAAAAAAAACACACAAAAGGAGGGGGGCCATTATACTCGCTATTGACATTACCTTGTCGAAAGCATACTGTGGAGCTCGTAATTTATGATATTTACTGAAATGCTTATAAACTGATGGGAAATATTCTTACATCTGCAAACCTGATTATGACAAGTGTCTTTCTACGAGAGTTGAGAGCTACTGACTTACGAAATGCCACATCACTATTGAATGATATTTTTATGCTTTGGTTTGCGTAATTGCTTATTTCATTTGACATCTGTTTTCCAGCTGTGTTGCAGCATTGGTTTCATAAAATAAAATTAAATGCATTTGCTAATGTGAACACTTTCTGTCAACAGATCTATTAAATAATTATTTTATGATCCACATTCTTTAAAAAAGGAGCACTTGGAAAGGAAAGAACAATAAGAAGAAACTAGTAACAGTAACACATAATTTTCTTTTCAAGTACATGGTAATATTTTTTTTACAATAAGTTGTTGTGGTGCACCACTTTAATTACATAGATATTAAGATGTGAATATACATTTCCCTTATCTGCATTGTTGTTTTTACTGTAATATTTTTTCTGCTTGAGCTATGTCATGTTTAGATATAAGCTGCTGTTTGCCAGGCATAGTGCTACTGAACTTTAATTTGTGTTACTCTGCTAAGCCAGATATATTTTTTCGTTTGCTGCACAGTGCCTTACATTAGTTGTAATATTGCAATTGCTTTGCCTATTAAAATTTTTTGTCATTGATGTTTGTGTTAATTGTTTTGTGCTGCTGCATTGCCTCGTCCCTTAGTTTAGCATCTGAGCTCAGTAGATTTAAGTTAGCTTAAGAGGGGGTAGACTATATAAGAAACTAACTATTATAAATTTATAAGAAATAGGACCCCCCATGAACCATGGACCTTGCCGTTGGTGGGGAGGCTTGCGTGCCTCAGCGATACAGATAGCCGTACCGTAGGTGCAACCACAACGGAGGGGTATCTGTTGAGAGGCCAGACAAACGTGTGGTTCCTGAAGAGGGGCAGCAGCCTTTTCAGTAGTTGCAGGGGCAACAGTCTGGATGATTGACTGATCTGGCCCTGTAACAATAACCAAAACGGCCTTGCTGTGCTGGTACTGCGAACGGCTGAAAGCAAGGGGAAACTACAGCCGTAATTTTTCCCGAGGGCATGCAGCTTTACTGTATGATTACATGATGATGGCGTCCTCTTGGGTAAAATATTCCGGAGGTAAAATAGTCCCCCATTCGGATCTCCGGGCGGGGACTACTCAAGAGGATGTCGTTATCAGGAAAAAGAAAACTGGCGTTCTACGGATCGGAGCGTGGAATGTCAGATCCCTTAATCGGGCAGGTAGGTTAGAAAATTTAAAAAGGGAAATGGATAGGTTGAAGTTAGATATAGTGGGAATTAGTGAAGTTCGGTGGCAGGAGGAACGAGACTTCTGGTCAGGTGACTACAGGGTTATAAACACAAAATCAAATGGGGGTAATGCAGGAGTAGGTTTAATAATGAATAGGAAAATAGGAATGCGGGTAAGCTACTACAAACAGCATAGTGAACGCATTATTGTGGCCAAGGTAGACACGAAGCCCACGCCTACTACAGTAGTACAAGTTTATATGCCAACTAGCTCTGCAGATGACGAAGAAATTGAAGAAATGTATGATGAGATAAAAGAAATTATTCAGATTGTGAAGGGAGACGAAAATTTAATAGTCATGGGTGACTGGAATTCGAGTGTAGGAAATGGGAGAGAAGGAAACATAGTAGGTGAATATGGATTGGGGGACAGAAATGAAAGAGGAAGCCGCCTGGTCGAATTTTGCACAGAACACAACATAATCATAACTAACACTTGGTTTAAGAATCATGAAAGAAGGTTGTATACATGGAAGAACCCTGGAGATACTAAAAGGTATCAGATAGATTATATAATGGTAAGACAGAGATTTAGGAACCAGGTTTTAAATTGTAAGACATTTCCAGGGGCAGATGTGGACTCTGACCACAATCTATTGGTTATGACCTGTAGATTAAAACTGAAGAAACTGCAAAAAGGTGGGGATTTAAGGAGATGGGACCTGGATAAACTAAAAGAACCAGAGGTTGTACAGAGATTCAGGGAGAGCAGAAGGGAGCAATTGACAGGGATGGGGGAAATAAATACAGTAGAAGAAGAATGGGTAGCTTTGAGGGATGAAGTAGTGAAGGCAGCAGAGGATCAAGTAGGTAAAAAGACGAGGGCTAGTAGAAATCCTTGGGTAACAGAAGAAATATTGAATTTACTTGATGAAAGGAGAAAATATAAAAATGCAGTAAGTGAAACAGGCAAAAAGGAATACAAACGTCTCAAAAATGAGATCGACAGGAAGTGCAAAATGGCTAAGCAGGGATGGCTAGAGGACAAATGTAAGGATGTAGAGGCCTATCTCACTAGGGGTAAGATAGATACTGCCTATAGGAAAATTAAAGAGACCTTTGGAGATAAGAGAACGACTTGTATGAATATCAAGAGCTCAGATGGAAACCCAGTTCTAAGCAAAGAAGGGAAAGCAGAAAGGTGGAAAGAGTATATAGAGGGTCTATACAAGGGCGATGTACTTGAGGACAATATTATGGAAATGGAAGAGGATGTAGATGAAGATGAAATGGGAGATATGATACTGCGTGAAGAGTTTGACAGAGCACTGAAAGACCTGAGTCGAAACAAGGCCCCCGGAGTAGACAATATTCCATTGGAACTACTGACGGCCGTGGGAGAGCCAGTCCTGACAAAACTCTACCATCTGGTGAGCAAGATGTATGAAACAGGCGAAATACCCTCAGACTTCAAGAAGAATATAATAATTCCAATCCCAAAGAAAGCAGGTGTTGACAGATGTGAAAATTACCGAACTATCAGCTTAATAAGTCACAGCTGCAAAATACTAACACGAATTCTTTACAGACGAATGGAAAAACTAGTAGAAGCCAACCTCGGGGAAGATCAGTTTGGATTCCGTAGAAACACTGGAACACGTGAGGCAATACTGACCTTACGACTTATCTTAGAAGAAAGATTAAGGAAAGGCAAACCTACGTTTCTAGCATTTGTAGACTTAGAGAAAGCTTTTGACAATGTTGACTGGAATACTCTCTTTAAAATTCTAAAGGTGGCAGGGGTAAAATACAGGGAGCGAAAGGCTATTTACAATTTGTACAGAAACCAGATGGCAGTTATAAGAGTCGAGGGACATGAAAGGGAAGCAGTGGTTGGGAAGGGAGTAAGACAGGGTTGTAGCCTCTCCCCAATGTTGTTCAATCTGTATGTTGAGCAAGCAGTAAAGGAAACAAAAGAAAAATTCGGAGTAGGTATTAAAATTCATGGAGAAGAAATAAAAACTTTGAGGTTCGCCGATGACATTGTAATTCTGTCAGAGACAGCAAAGGACTTGGAAGAGCAGTTGAATGGAATGGACAGTGTCTTGAAAGGAGGATATAAGATGAACATCAACAAAAGCAAAACAAGGATAATGGAATGTAGTCTAATTAAGTCGGGTGATGCTGAGGGAATTAGATTAGGAAATGAGGCACTTAACGTAGTAAAGGAGTTTTGCTATTTGGGGAGCAAAATAACTGATGATGGTCGAAGTAGAGAGGATATAAAATGTAGACTGGCAATGGCAAGGAAAGCGTTTCTGAAGAAGAGAAATTTGTTAACATCCAGTATTGATTTAAGTGTCAGGAAGTCATTTCTGAAAGTATTCGTATGGAGTGTAGCCATGTATGGAAGTGAAACATGGACGATAAATAGTTTGGACAAGAAGAGAATAGAAGCTTTCGAAATGTGGTGCTACAGAAGAATGCTGAAGATTAGATGGGTAGATCACATAACTAATGAGGAAGTATTGAATAGGATTGGGGAGAAGAGAAGTTTGTGGCACAACTTGACCAGAAGAAGGGATCGGTTGGTAGGACATGTTCTGAGGCATCAAGGGATCACCAATTTAGTATTGGAGGGCAGCGTGGAGGGTAAAAATCGTAGAGGGAGACCAAGAGATGAATACACTAAGCAGATTCAGAAGGATGTAGGTTGCAGTAGGTACTGGGAGATGAAAAAGCTTGCACAGGATAGAGTAGCATGGAGAGCTGCATCAAACCAGTCTCAGGACTGAAGACCACAACAACAACAACAACAAGAAATAGGATACTGTACAGTGGAGAAAAACTATTATTGACAGAGGATGTGAACAAAATACAGAAGGCAGGCTTAGATAGGACTTTTTGGGAATAATGATGAACAAAGGGAGATCTCCATGCAAAATACTGCAGTAAAACAAACCCTGTCCTTTCCCTTTTGTGTTATCCCACTATATGTTTGTGTACCCTTGTGTATTTGTTTTGTTCCTGTCTCTGTGTAGTTTCATAGAATTTTTTCTTCTTTTAATATTAAGCTACTTTCACTATGATGAGGAATACTGTTATCCTCAAATACAATTGGCATTAATAATGTGTTATTTACTTTGTAAAGATGTTTAGACATTATTTATTCTGTTTTGTGTTAATGCTCATGTGTGAAGTTGATGTTTAAAAAGTTATTGTAATCTTTTATGTATGTACTCATGTCATAATTCCACTGATGTATATGTTAGTTCGATTCTTTTGTAAAGCCTGTACTACAAATGTTATCTGTATAGTTATGTTTTTAATAATGCATTTTGTACCTTTGTTATTGTATTCTAATGTTATAAAATTGTAATTGTCACCAGTTTATGATATTATTAACATGTAAGTTACATTTCACTGCACACGTTTCTGTTGGTCATAGTATATGGACAATATGTGAGAAGTAGGGACTGTTAGCGTTTGCACGTGTGTTAATAATTCTGCAAGGGACTGGATAACAGCATTGCTGGTTCTATGGACAATTCCAAAAACTTTGTGAGTGCACAAGTGGTGGTTATGGACTTGCTATATTGTCTGCAAGACTCTTCGATGGTGATTGTGCACCTGCACATTTGCAACAGATGGCTACTGGCCGTCTCTACAAGGACTACAGTGAGTCTACATCTTTGATGATCCATCAATACCATTATTTCTACAAGGACTGCAGTGGGTCTGCACCTCTGATGATCTACCAATATCATTATCTCTACAAGGACTACAGTGGGTCTACATCTATGATGACCCACCAACGCCATTATTTCTACAAGGACTGCAGTGGGTCTGCACCTCTGGTGGCCCACCAATACCACAATCTCTACCAGGACTCCAGTGGGTCTGCTCTGTGATGACCTACCTACCAATATTCTTCCAAACTTCGAATGACTCTGCTGTGGGTTTGCTCTGTTGTGGCCCATTACCTGTCTGCATGTCAAGAGTCAGCACTGTCTTTCCGTTGGAAGGACAACACTACTTCTTCAAGACTGCATGGAAATCCACTACTCCCGTGTGCATTTTCTTCTACTGCTCAGACTTTGAGAAAAACACTACTATTTTACCGTAATGAACAATCAGGACTGTCTTTATGGACTGTGAGAAAATTTTAGCTTTTGACCAACATTGTATCAATAAGTGTGTGCCTTTGATTTCTTTGTTATTGTAATTGTGAAAAAATTTTAACAAATATGTATTGGCCAGTGCCCAAAAAAAATTTGCAAAATTTTTTGTGGGGAGCATGGGGGCTATGTAAGTAGGCTGTTTATGTTTTCTCTATGTAAGTAGGCTGTTTATGTTTTCTTATTGGCAACGTTACGTAGCGCTCAATATGAAAATCACTGGCTGTGCTGTGTGCAGTCTGTGGCTGCTTTGCATTGTTGTAATACTCGCCATTGTAGTGTTAGGCAGCTGGCTGTGAACAGCGCGTAGCGTTGCGCAGTTGGAGGTGAGCCGCCAGCAGTGGTGGATGTGGGGAGAGAGATGGCGGAGATTTGTAATTTGTCATGAACTGCTATATTTATA
Organism: Schistocerca americana; assembly: GCF_021461395.2. Lineage (NCBI taxonomy): Eukaryota > Metazoa > Arthropoda > Insecta > Orthoptera > Acrididae > Schistocerca > Schistocerca americana. Next base: position 461,827,350 of record NC_060122.1, on the reverse strand, counting down.
TATGATGATATCAAGGTAAATACATTGTTTGTTCTCTATTAATATCTTTCATTTGCTAACTATCCCTATCAGTAGTTAGTGCCTTCAGTAGTTTGAATCTTTTATTTAGCTGGCAGTAGTGGCGCTCGCTGTATTGCAGTAGCTTGAGCAGCGAAGATTTTTGTGAGGTAAGTGATTTGTGAAAGGTATGAAACGTCCCCTTTCAACAATTTATACACGAGACTGTGCTTAACCTGACACACAATATTTTGTTAGCGCAACGCAATCTGACTTTCAAAATTCCCTACAAAAGAATGGCCCTGACTAACATTAAACTATACCTTTCACAAATCACTTACCTCACAAAAATCTTCGCTGCACAAGCTACTGCAATACAGCGAGTGCCACTACTGCCAGCTAAATAAAAGATTCTAACTACGGAAGGCACTAACTACTCATAGGGATAGTTAGCAAATGAAAGATATTAATAGAGAACAAACAATGTATTTACCTTAATATCATCACAAGTCATAATATATATATCAGTTCATGACAAATTTCAAAACTTCGCCATCTCTCTCCCCACATCCACCACTGCTGGCGGCTCACCTCCAACTGCGCAACGCTACGCGCTGTTCACAGCCAGCTGCCTAACACTACAATGGCGAGTATTACAACAATGCAAAGCAGCCACAGACTGCCCACAGCACAGCCTAGAGGTGGCGTTACTAATAAAAAACCTAAACAGCCTACTTACATAGAGAAAACATAAACAGCCTACTTACATAGCCCCCATGCTCCCCACAAAAAATTTTTACAAATGGTGTTGGGCACTGGCCAATACAGATTTGACAAAAATTTTTCACAATTACAGTAACAAAGATATAAAATGCACACACTTATTGATACAATGTTGGTCAAAAGCTAAAATTGTCTCACAGTCCATAAAGACAGTCCTAATCGTACATAACAGGAGAATAGCAGTGTTTTTCTCAAAGTCTGAGCAGTAAAAGAAAATGCACACGGAAGTAGTGGATTTCCATGCAGTCTTGAAGAAGTAGTGTTGTCCTTCCAACGGAAAGACAGTGCTGACTCTCGACATGCTGACAGGTAATGGGCCACAACAGAGCAAACCCACTGCATAGTCAGTCGAAGTTTTGATGAAAATTGGTAGGTAGGTCACAGAGCAGACCCACTGTAGTCCTGGTAGAGAGTATGGTATTGGTGGGCCACCAGAGGTGCAGACCCACTGCAGTCCTTGTAGAAATAATGGTATTGGTGGGCCATCAAAGATGTAGACCCACTGTAGTCCTTGCAGAGATAATGGTATTGGTGGGTCATCAAAGATGCAGACCCACTGTAGTCCTTGTAGAGACGGCCAGCAGCCATCTGTTGCGACTGTGCAGGTGCACAATCACCATCGAAGAGTCTTGCAGAGAATATAGCAAGTCCATAAACCACCACTTGTCCACTCACAAAAAAAATTGTTTGAAATGTCCTTAGAACCAGCAATGCTGTTATCCAGTCCCTTGCTGAATTATTAACACACGTGCAAACACTATCAGTCCCTACTTCTCACATATTGTCCATATACTATGACCAACAGAAACGTGTGCAGTGAAATGTAACTAACAAGTTAATAATGTCATGAACTGGTGACAATTACAATTTTATAACATAAGAATACAATTACAAAGGTACAAAATACATCATTAAAAACATAATAATACAGATAACATTTGTAGTACAGGCTTTACAAAAGAATAGAAATAAACATATACATCAGTGTTACAGGAATTATGACATAAGTACATAGATAAAAGATCAGAATAACTTTCGAAACATCAACTTCACACATGAGCATTAACACAAAACAGAGTAAATAATGTCTAAACATCTTTACAAAGTAAATAACACATTATTAATGCCAATTATATTCGAGGATAACAGTATTCCTCATCATAGTGAATGTAGCTTAATATTAAAAGAAGAAAAAATTCTATGAAACTACACAGAGACAGGAAGAAAACAAATACACAAGGGTACACACACACATAGTGGGATAACACCAATAGGAAAGGACAGGGTTCGTTTTCAGTGTAACCTTTGGTACTGCAGTCCAACCCAAAACTTCATATATCTTTCCTCTTATTTCATCCTTTGTTTCCACCAAAAAAAATTCTAACTAAGCATGCTTTCTGTGTTTATATGTTCACACATCTCTTACCTCATTTTTATTTTCCATTATCTTACCTCATCATTTATTTCCAAGAAAATCCTACCTAAAATACTTTTTTCCTTTTTTTTTTTTTTTTTTTTTTTTTGGCCAAACCATTTTCTTATAGCGTCTAAATGCATTTCTTCCAATTCATCATAGTTAGTTTCTTATATAGTCTACCCCCTCTTAAGCTAACTTAAATCTACTGAGCTCAGATGCTAAACTAAGGGACGAGGCAATGCAGCAGCACATAAAACAATTAACACAAACAGCAATGAGAAAAAAAATGGAAATGTGCAAAGCAAGCTACAGTAAATCTAAATTAACAAGCAATGCAACATTACAACTAATGTGAGCCAATGCGCAGTAAACAAAATAATTGAATCTGGCTTAGCAGAGTAACACAAATTAAAATTCAGTAACACTATGCCTGGCAAACAGCAGTAACTTATACCTAAACATGACATAGCTCAAGCAGAAAAAATAGTACACTAAAGATAACAATGCAGATAAGGCAAATGTATAATCACATCTTAATGTCTAAGTAATTAAAGTGGTGCACCACAAGAAGTTATTCTACCAAAAAGTTACCAATTACTTGAAAAGAAAATTATGAATGCAGTTACTAGTTCCTTCTTATTGTTCTTTCCTTTCCAAGTGCTCCTTTTTTAAAGAATGTGGATCATAAAATAATTATTTAATAGATCTGTTGACAGAAAGTGTTCACATTAGCAAATGCATTTTATTTTATAAAAGCAATGCTGCAACACAGCTGGAAACCAGATATCAAGTGAAATAAGCAATTATGAAAAGCAAAGCATAAAAATATCATTCAGTAGTCATGTGACATTTCATAAGTTAGTAGAAATTCTCTCAACTCTCGTAGAAAGACGCTTGTCGTAATCAGGTCTGCAGATGTACGAATATTTCCCATCAATTCATAAGCATTTCAGTAATTAGCACAAAGTGCGAGTAATCATATGTTTTCAAGTAACGAGGGTGTCACATTAGCGATGAAAGGCACACCCTAATGGCTTGTTCTCCAGGTGTTTGACACGTCCCACGTCCCCTTTTTTTTTTCTACCTGTGCCGCTGAAAAGGGCTCGCAATAATGGCTTTTTCTCCAGGCGACTGACACAGCTGGGTGTCCGCGACGCATTACGTGCAGGTGGTCACTTAACTTTCGTACGGAAATATTTACGACAGCAGTTTCCGCTACCGTGGCAGTCATATAAAAATATTTCACAGGTCAAGAATTAGCGTTGCAAATCTGTAGAAACAAAATGCTATTGATATAACAGTGTCCAAAAAATGTTCAGTGGCATTGTGATACATTCACACATGATTCACACATGTCATAACTCTTAAAGTACGATTCTTGGTTTCCAACATCCTTTTTCACAAGTCAAGAGTCCCTACCCACTATTCATTACTCCTTACCTTATTACACATATACGTATCCATCGACACTCGTCAATATTTCGTCATTATAAATATGAAGCATAATCAAATAACTCATATAGTAGCCTCAGCCTATTAATCGTAAACATACCTCAGCAGCATAATACACATCGTCGTCGTAAAAATAACATCATAACACCTCAGTCAAATCTCAAAATCGTCGTAGCTTCCTCCAATAATTAAAAAAATTCTCTGCTCATGTCAAAAGTGTCATCTGCCTCAAACGTACTTTAAAAATCATGAATCCATACCAAATACATCATTCAAAGCTCTCATAGTATCACAGTGGTTCCGAAAAAATATGAACAGTTTACAAAGTACAGACAAAATACAGTTTCATAAGTGTGAAGTTACCCAACTGTGTATTGCGTAAACATATGTCACTGATGTAATAAAAAAAGTTTATCTCTCAGTTACATGATCAGATAGCTGTGTAATTTGTGTGTTAGAGAAATATGGTACCGATGTGTAAAGTTGTATAAGCAAATACCATATTAGCTAGGGTTCCTTGTGGTTGCCACACACATGGTACACAAAGTAAGCGTGTACCCCCCTGAGGATAAATGTAATTATACCCTCAGGTGTTACAGATTACAGCAATGAAATGAAATGTATCACTGAAAACTTTCTTTGTAATTCAAAAATCTTTAAAAATAAATGTTTTAAGTATAAAATTGATCACTGAAATGCGTGTCCTGTAGCGCTAAATGTGCATCTTGTTGTAAGATAATCTCTGTGAAAGTGTCGTAGTTATTTTCCTCCGAAAGCTAAGTTCTGCAGAAGCCAATGTACTTACCTCATGATAAACAAAAGTGAAATGCTTTGCGTATAGATGTCGTAGTTATTATGCTTATTGGCGTGATGAAGAAAGTACTGTACAGTAACGTATTGTTGTGCCACGAAAAAGCTGTCTCATTGTTGCTATACCACAAAAGTTACTACTAAAACATGTTTTTCTTTCCAGAAGAATTCAGAAAACTGTGCAGATATAAAACAGATACACCGCAAAAGCAACATTGTAAATTGTCACTCATTAGTAGCGTCGTGATAAAATCGTGTAGCTGTCACATAAACTAACCACTGTGCCATCTGGTATCTCACAGAAAGTACTTTAAATCCAGAATGTATTTTCAAGTAAACCAAAATGTTGCATTAAAATCTCATTAGCAGTACCAGATATAATGTTATTTTTCTCGGAGCTAGCCGGCGCACGTGTATGCCTGCGGTGCGAGTCATTGTCTGTCTCTTTGTCGCCGCGCGTCGTTACTGGGATTTGGAGGCCTAACTTCCACAAATTCGCCTTGCCGAGAGGGCCCAGCTCTGTTTGAATCCCGCCAGTTCTGATGCAATTGACGTCTGTCGTTATGATCATATCGTCTGTCGTCATTTCGGTAGAATCCGTAGTTTCTTCCTTGTCGGTCACGTGGTGGAGAATTTCTCCCTGAATCGTAACTCCGCGTTGGTCCGTTGCGTCTAAAGTTATTCTGTCTCCCTTGATAGTATTTATTTTGGTTCCCATATTGTCTGTTTCTCTTATTGTCTCTGTGATAATCATTACCACGGAGAGGTGATCTTTCCCTGTAGTTATTACTACTCTGCCAACGGTTGTCATACGGGTGGTGTCTGTTTTGGTCACGATTTGTGTTGTGAGAATAGCCTTGTCGTGTCAAGTTATTACTTCTTTCATCGCGGAATTGCGACGGATGTGACCTGTAATTGTTGTGTTCCTGGTTTCGCGTTCCGCGATTGTCAGTGTCAATTTCTAATTCTTGTAACAGTCCCTGAAATGCTTCAATGTCGTCTTTGCAACGTCCTGCCAAAATAATACGTCGTAAATGTTCAGGTAATTTGATTAAGCAAATGCGGATGAGTTCTGAGGGGCTGTATGGGTTTGACAGGTACTGATTCTTGTGCAACATGTCTTCAAAATATTTCACAAGACTGGAAAATTCAGATTGTTCGAAATGTTTCATCATTATGATGCCATGTTTTACGCGGTCTTGTGTGGCTTGAGACCAATATGCTGAGAGGAAGGCATGGTAAAATTCTCCTTCACTGTGGCAATCGTGAATTACCGATCGCATTCTTACAGCTGGTTCATTCTCTAAGTAGCCACACATAAATTCTAATCTGTGCTCCAATGACCAGTTGGGAGGAAAACAATGAGAGAATTGATGAAGCCATGCTTGTGGATGAATGTCGTTGCCAGAATTCTTAAATGTTTTGAATTTACGTGTAGTAATGAACAGCTTATAGTCAAAATCATCGTGTCGGCGAGTAGCATCTCGGTCATAGTTACGTCGTGTCGGCGGTTCCATCTCAAAATTCGGTGTACCTTGCCAATTTCTTTCATAATTACCGAAATGCCCTGTGTTATTATTTTGTGGCTTTTGCGTATTTCTAAGTTCCTCTTCCCGTGTTGGAGCGCGAGTGTCTTCTGAAATACGTAATTCTTGTATTACCTGTGTCAGCTGATCTTGTACTTCCCGGATTTCTCTTTGGTGTTGCGTATCAATTTGATTCAGATTTTGTTTCAGTTTCCTAATTTGTTCGCTCTGTTCTGTGTCATTAAAGACTACCGGTTTTGCGTCATTCAGATTATGCTTAACCTGACACACAATATTTTGTTAGCGCAACGCAATCTGACTTTCAAAATTCCCTACAAAAGAATGGCCCTGACTAACATTAAACTATACCTTTCACAAATCACTTACCTCACAAAAATCTTCGCTGCACAAGCTACTGCAATACAGCGAGTGCCACTACTGCCAGCTAAATAAAAGATTCTAACTACGGAAGGCACTAACTACTCATAGGGATAGTTAGCAAATGAAAGATATTAATAGAGAACAAACAATGTATTTACCTTAATATCATCACAAGTCATAATATATATATCAGTTCATGACAAATTTCAAAACTTCGCCATCTCTCTCCCCACATCCACCACTGCTGGCGGCTCACCTCCAACTGCGCAACGCTACGCGCTGTTCACAGCCAGCTGCCTAACACTACAATGGCGAGTATTACAACAATGCAAAGCAGCCACAGACTGCCCACAGCACAGCCTAGAGGTGGCGTTACTAATAAAAAACCTAAACAGCCTACTTACATAGAGAAAACATAAACAGCCTACTTACAGGTATAGTTTAATGTTAGTCAGGGCCATTCTTTTGTAGGGAATTTTGAAAGTCAGATTGCGTTGCGCTAACAAAATATTGTGTGTCAGGTTAAGCACAGTCGTGTATAAATTGTTAAAAGGGGACGTTTCAATTCTTCATGGAGTGCTGCACTGAGGAGAGGTATCGATGTCGGTCGATGAGGCCTGGCAATTCGTCGGTGTTCCAAAACATCCCAAATGTGTTCTACAAGATTCAGGTCAGGACTCTGTGCAGGCCAATCCTTTGCAGGGATGTTATAGTCGTGTAACCACTCCACCACAGGCCGTGCACTACGAACAGGTCATCGGTCGTGTTGAAAGATGCAATAGCCATCCCCGAATTTTTCTTCAGCAGTGGGAAGCATGAAGCTGCTTAAAACATCAATGTAGGCCTGTGCTGTGAAAGTGCCACACAAAACAACAAGGGATGCGAGCCCCCTCCACCGCCTCCGAATTTTAAAGTTGGCACTACACACGCTCGTAGGTGACGTTCAAAGGGCATTCGCCATACCCACACCCTGTCGTCGGATCACCACATTGTGTATCGTGATTCGTCACTCCACACAACGTTTTCCCACTGCTCATTCGTCCAATGTTTACGTTCGTTACACCAAGCGAGGTGTCGTTTGACAATGACCGGCGTGATGTGTGGCTTATAAGCAGCCGCTCGACCATGAAATACAGGTTTTCTCACCTCCCGCCTAACTGTCATAGAACTTGCACTGGATTCTGATGCAGTTTGGAATTCCCGTGTGATGGTCTGGATAAATGTCTGCCTATTACACGTTACACTGTCGGCGGTCCCTGTCAGTGAACAGACGAGGTCGGTCTGTTCGCTTTTGTGCTGTACGTATCCCTTCACTTTTCCACTTCACTACCATACCGGAAACAGTGGACCTATGGATGTTTAAGAGTGTGGAAATCTCGTGTACAAACGTATGACACAAGTGACACCCAATCACCTGACCACGTTCGAAGTCCGTCAGTTTTACGGAGCACCCCATTCCCTGTCTCACGATGTCTAATGACTACTGATGTTGCTGATATGGAGTACCTGGCAGTAGGTGGCAGCACAATGCACCTAATATGAAAAACGTTGGTTGTTGGGGATGTCCTAATATTTTGGTCACATAATGTATTATTTTGCTGGTACATTCAGTGGTGTATGAGAACGTTGTCCGTCAGTAGTAAACAAGCAATAAATTACAACTTCATCCCTGATGCGACGATTCTACTGCATGAGCAGTGAAAATGTAACACACAATAAACTTTGTTCTTTTCATCATTTGGTCGTGGTTATCAAGGAGAAATAGTTCGGTAATGGTTTGTAATTATGAGTAAAGTTTCCTCTCGTTCTCAAACACTGGATGAATATACTCTGGCTATTTGCACGTCACGAGCTACGCAACTTTTCCTCCTCACCATCCCTTTGTCTACAGCTCGTTGTCTAGAGGCAAGCGATGATGCCTCTGTATCACGAGCTCCCGGGTTCGATTCCCGGTGGGGTTGGGAATTTTCTCTGTCCGGGGACTGACTGTTTGTGTTCCTTCATTATTTCATCACCATTATTTCTGAGAGGGATTCGATTGGATTGTGAAAAATGAAAATGGACTGTGTAGAAATTGGGACTTTGTACGGACGCTGATGACCGCGTGGTTGAGCGCCCCACAAACCGAACATCATCATCATGATCATCCCCATCACTTTGACGAATAAGAGATTCTTACCCCAACAGCGATTGTTTATGGGCAGTAAATGACATGTGTCTCAAGTTTGCTTAAAATCAGCCCAGTGGTTTAGTAGGAGATGTGGAACGTACTGACATAGTTACTATACCTACACACTTATGAGTATCTGCCGATATAATATGTATGAACAACATTCCACAAGTTTTTCTAATGTTAACAGAGTGCACTCTTACAATTTCTACAAATTTAGAACAGTTATCTACAAACGTTTGTATGCAATCATGCTGGGGATTCTGTGTAGTAGAATTAGGGAGCTGCGGCGTACGACCATTCCTTTCCTTTAACCAACCACGTGATTGATGGTGGTTCAGAAAGTACTCGTCAACTTTATCGGCATGCTCTGTCACCCTCGTAGGCGTTACTTCTTCTTCGGGTAGATTAAAGCCTTATGTTAACAAGTCAGGCAGGTCTTCTTTTAAAAGATGTCACATTATTAAAATACGTTTTCATTATCAGTTTAAACAGCAAATACTTATTTCTGAAAATTATCTCCACTGATTTTAGTTAATGCTTCTAAATACTCTAATCATGATTTAGCTGTCTATTGGTTGGTTTCACAATCAATTGCATTTAACAGTAATCCTTGTTGGCTTGTATGGGTACTGGCTGCAATAACTGGGTCATTCTTTATATGAGACCACTCATCTTGCGGTACTAGAATGCATTACGGTCTTTTAACTGAAATTTTATATTTGCATCAACCTCATGTGCAACTTTATCAAGAAATAGCCAACTTCATTTGGAACGATCAAGACCAATGGAACCAGTCGGAGTGTTGGAATCATGTCTTTGTATTGTTGACTTGAAGCTGCATAAAATTTGGCTTAGTAATACACAAAAAAGAATTTTTATTTTCTTTTTCATGCATTTTACCTGCCGCGAAAAAAAATATAAAACAAAGAAAAGCACATAATTATACAAGACTTACCCATATAATATCGATCCATTGGTGGAACACATTATGAATTTTTCACGATGACATCATGTGCTTAAACAAAAGTATTGTGATAACTGTACAAGGCTCTAGCTGCCAACATAGGAAAATTTAATGTACTATTTTTGTCTGTTTAATTTATCTGTTCGTCCACTAATAAAGTAGTTGTAGGAATTTGAATTGAGCTACTTGTTAGTATGAAACAGGTCCAAAACGTCAATAAAAGCCAAAAATCGACTATAACACATTGTGTTTTTAAATACCCTGGTTTTTCTCAACTCTGGATATAATGGGTACTTTAATAAAACATACGACTGAAAAGTTCCCTGAATGGTGTCATACACATTAAGAGAGTGCTCCCTATTGAATGAATCACCGAATTGAAACAGTGGTGCACGCTACCAGCAAGCTCACGGAGTCACTGTGACAACTCCTGTAATTGCAAAATACAGCAATGCTTTAACATGACGTTTTGTTTCAAAATAGAGAAAATGTCGACTGAGACTCATGGACTGTTGGTGCAAGTGTACGGCTTTAAATCTGCGCGTAAAAAGTGTGTGTTTTACTGCTTTAAACGCTTTAGGAATGTGTCGAGGATGAGCTGCCAACAAGCACAATCCCGGACAAAATCGATCGCGTGTGACGCATGCTTGCGGATGATCGGCGGTGTCTTTGAGAATGTCAGCAAAGACAAGCACTACTGTTCGCGAGCATGTGAATTGCCTGAAGATTTGTGCCAGATTTTTACCGCGCACGCTGACAGACAAGCAGAAGAAAACTCGGTTTGAAAAGTCTGGTGATTTCATCGCGTCTCACCTCAATCCGCAGTTTCTGGAAAGCGTCGTTACAGGATATGAGACCTGGTGCTACATGTACGATCCGGAAACCAAGCGATAGTTAATGGCGTGGTGTTCACCGTCTTCCCCGCCTCCAAAAAAAGGTCGGGTGACAAAATGCAGCGTTAAGACGATGTTCATTCCCTTTTTAGGCGGCAAGGGACTGATCCATCGCGAATTTCTACCCGAGGGTCAAACTGTCTATGTAAAAGTTCACGAAGGAGTTTTGATACAGCTGCTTCAACGCTCCCGGCGTGTTCGATCAGAATTGTACCGGAGTGGACCGTGGAATTTCCTGCAAAACACCCATCTGCAAACGGCGAACCCCGTGCTCAACTTTCTCACTCGGCGCAGGGAGACCGTCTTACAACACCCTCCTTATTTATCAGATTGGCACCGGCAGACTTCTTTTGGTTCCCCCACCTTAAATAACTTGTGAGATTCTTAGGCTTCGCAGATTTTGCGGTTATCCAACTACGCGTGAGCACGGTGCTTCGGTCGATTCCACAAGAAGCGATTGGTGAGATTTTCCAACAGCTTTACAGCCGATGCCAGAAGCGTGTCGCGGCTAATGGCGATTACTTTAAATGCCAGTAAGCCAAAACTTATTTGTAATTCTGATTTCCTTTACTTTCTGAGACTATTCACCGAACTTTTCTGACGAACTTGATACTTTACATATTAGGGTTATGTAAAACCTTAAGTTTACATTATATATAATATAAGTACAGAAAAATAAAACACCCGAAAGCTAGAAAAATAGAGATAGCATACATCGTGCTGTGGAGGGGCAACGTCAAATGTTTCCGATTACAAAAGTCGGCTGAACTTAAAAGTGAGGCACCCACAAATATAATAGGCAGAAATGGGCGTATATGATTACACAAACTACTCATTTTAATACATTAAAAGTATTGATTGGTTTTAGCGTTTAAATGAGTTATATTTCGACAAGTTAGAAATTTGGACCTTCATGTTTTACCAGTTGACAGCTGAAGGTACTTGTGTAGATATAACGAAATTATGAAAGAGTGGCAGTGGACGATGCGTCCAGGTTAGGCGTAGAGTTATGTCCCTAGGGGGTGCTGGCAAAGGTTAGAAACAGGGAGCTGCGGAGGGGTTTGGCGTGCCGTCGACGCAACGTGTACTGTTTACAAGGACATGTTTACTACCGACTGAATGCGGCTACGAAATTGCAGTCTCCTCAAAGGAAGCTGCAAATAACGGGGTGGCATATGTCCAGAAATCTGTTGTTTCCTAGTATGCGCTGCTTGCTGGTCGTTTTCTACCGCGACTTTTTCGAGTGAACATAAAATTCTGTTTCATACAGTGTCGAAGATAATCACACAATTTTTTATGCAATGAAGAAGGAATACTTTATGGACATCTATGAAGAAATAGAAAATGGTGCCCACCTCAGAAAATCAGTAGGCTACACAGCGTTCTCCCGAACATTCAGGAACCAATCTGTGACGTGTGCTCCGCTGGAATTCCATTTTTCACATTACTCTCATTTCATCTACATTTCATTACATGAGGTGTCTTCACTGCCGACAGTGCCAAGTTAATTGTGACCATACTGTCTGTATACGACAACCGTTTGTGTTTGTGGAATAATTATTTATTTCATTTTCTGCTACCTGTCACTTCTGTTTGATTTATGTTTAATTGAACGTAATGTAACGCCTTTCGAGCATATTCTGCCCATCTTTAGGCGTTTATGTATAGAGAAAAATAAATTGCCTTTAATTAGATTAAACTAGAACTTTTTGTTTACTGTTCGCTGCAGGAGGAGCTACTGGGGCATTTGTAGGAAGGATGCAGGACAGTGGTTGGCCATAAACTGATGTCCAGTGACGCCTTCTGCTGGTGTGGAACTACGTCTTGTTCTTTATTATGATTGACACCAAAGCCTGAGAGGGATGTAGGTAGTTACACATCATTTATTATGTTGGAAATTTCGTGATACACTTTTCTATATGGCAGTTATTCACTCACGATTTTGATGCTGTCTATCGGCTTGGTACACTGGCGGAGCTGTTGTGTAACATTACACTGTCACTGTCTTTTAATGTAATTCACTGCACAGATTTCTTTTATATACATGTAAACACTATACACACAATTCAATATGGCGGCTTTATACCGCGGATGAGTGTCAATTATCGCATTTTATAGCCATATTCATTATACTAGTAGTCGATCGGATAGTCTTAAATCTATTGCAATAGAAATAGCTGAAGACCACTGAAGTATTTTGTTTTTTTGAAATCGGTTATATCATAAAGAATATTATATCCAAATTTTCTATTATTAACGAAAATTTCCATTTCTTCCATCATACCTACTCTCTTACTTCTTTTCCGACCTTGTGTAAAATTTGAAGTTTGTCTTCGATTTTCAAAGGGTGGCCTATGTCTTTAATGTGCAATGCTACTACTGATTATCTACATTTATGCAGTCTGTAGCAGTCTATATGTTTTTTAAATCGCTTTCTGATATTTCTGCCTGTTTGGTCTATATAATATTTGTTGCTTTGACAATCATAAAATAAATAGTGCAAACCGTAATGTTCACAAGAACTCCTCCAGTGTACGAAGGATGAACAGCGAAGCTTTGTCGCAGTGAACACCGTCATATGGAAAAATGTATCACACGATTTTCGCCACATAATAAGTAATGCAAAACTATCTGCACCACCACATATCGTGGTGTCAATCATAAAAACAACGAGACTCAGCTCCACGCCAGCTGACGACATCACTGTGCAAAAATGTCTGGCCACCCACTCTTCCTCCCTCCCCCCTCCCCCCCAACTCTCCCATCAAATATCCCAACAGCCCCTCCAACAGCGCACAGTGAACTAAGAGTGCTATATTAATCTAGTGTAACACAGTTTATTTTTAAGTAACAGTTTTCAGAATGCGTGAACACCTGAAGATTGGCTGAACGTGCACGAAAAGCATTGAATTATGTAAAATGAAACAGAAGACAAACAAAAGTGAATGGTAGCAGCAAATAAGGTAACTAATCAGTTTCAAGGTGAGCGTTTCTTTTCCCGAACTTTGCATTTCATTAAAAGTGTCTACATCGCCACCCTGCACCTCCATCCATCGTGAAGCATGATGAACTCGATGTGGTGAGGTTGCCTGTGTGCAGCAGTAAATGGACTCCTGTCGCAATGGTATTTTTGAAAAGTCCAAACAAATTTTTGGAAATTTGTAGTAAGGGCTTATGGGACCAAACTGCTTAGGTAATTGGTCCCTAATCATACCCAGTACTTACTCTAACTTAAACTAACTTACGGTAAGGACAACACACACACACATGCCCGAGGGAGGACTCGACCTTCCGACTGGGTGAGCCGCGCTGACGGTGACAAAGCACCCCAGATCGCGCGGCTGCAAACTAACCTATGTTTCCTGACGAAGAGCAACAGTCCTTCATTAGTTATGGAGGCAACGATCTGAACCATCAAGTGATGTGGTTTTGACGACCGGTGTGTGTGTGGGGGGGGGGGGGGGGATTTGAGGGGAGCGGGTGGAAACTAGAAGCGCTATATTTCTGGTGAGCATGCAGCTCTACATTGTAGACTAACATGGCGAGCTGCAGCAATCTTTAATCTTATTAATGAACTACTAATGAGCTATTTCGCAGAAAGAACAATAATTTACTTGCCAGCGTTACTGTTTTACCACAAAATGAGGCATTAAAAGTGATACTGCATTTAAAGTTAGAGAATTAATTCCACTTAATAAAAGCACATTAGCTCAATGGCTGTGGAAAGAGTGACCAGAAGCCACGGGGAGTGGACAGAAATATGGAAATACCAAAAACACAGCACATGACCACGCCTAATACGGTGTAGGAAACCGCTGGCATTCTAAAGAGCTTCCAATAGGCTCAGAATTGTTAAATACAGAAGCTGTATGTTTTTCGAGGGAGTCTTGCAGCGTTCTTCCTTAAAAATAGTGGCAACGTCAGGTAGCTATGAATGAAGTGGATACTCCTCACGAACCTGTCACACCATAGGAGGCCACAAAGCCTCAATAACACTGAGATCTTGTAACTGTGATGGCCCGGGGAGATGCGAAAATTTATCCACATGCTCACAAAAAGAGTCCTTGACGATGCGAGTAGTGTGCACGGGTCCTTTGTCCTCTTGTAATACAGCCGCACCAGTCTGGAACAAATATTATATGATACGATAGATGTGATAAGCCAAAATCGGTACATTATCCTTGGCAACTGCGTCTTTGGAGAGTACCCATCAGTCCCATGGAATACCACAGTATATAAAGGCACATTTGCATGCCGAGCGTGAGTTTCCGCGGAAACGCGAAATACTAATTAAATAAATGATCAGTGACAAATAAATAAAGCCTATGGCACACAACTGCAGCGCTGTGTCGCTGATAAAACAAAAGCACAACTACGTTACTCTTATGTTTGATTAAGAAAGGGGAGCTCTGGTTGAAGTGGTGCGAGAAGCACGTATTTTATTTTATTGTCTGGCACACCGCCATATTTCATGTTATAGAAGAATACTGCGAGTTGCAACCACACTAGGCACTCGATTCTGTAAAGAATTTATATTTATAAAAGTAAGTAGCATTATGAACTGTAGGCTTATTCATTGAATATATCTGATTTAACTAACTGTGTAACTTTTTTATGTTTAGTAGACAATCACCTCTGTACGACGTATTGGCATGGCTGGCAAATTATTGTAATATTGAGATTTAGATTATGAGTCCGCACCTACCGCAGCAGTCTTTGGAAACGATTTAATTACGAAGTCCGATTATTTCAGTTTTATTTCACGGTCAACTACGAGTAACATTGCCTTTACGAAAAAGCCATTGTCAAGCGTCTGATAACGAATAATTAAACGTCCACGTTCCAGATAAGCAAATACAATTGCAATCACAATCACCATCATACAGATAGAATAATTAACATATTCAAAAAAATAACATTTTTTTTATATTTTATTTATTCTATATTGGCGACCGTGACAGGACTTGTTATTTTGTCATTTGTTACATTGTTCTCTTTGTTTCACGTAAAAAATCAACTTTCTGGACCTGGATGTCAATGTATGAGAGATAACAAAATCTGAAGATATTTTCCAATTCTGAAATTTTGCGGGAAGACGCAATGAAACTTCCAGCAAAATAAGGTAAGACGCAGCATCTTTGCATTGGTAGGCTTGACCAGACGTATAATTCAGTGTATTAGCTTTTCAGTAAATTCTGTAGTGTTTCTTTTCTGCATAACAGTTTCAGTGATAAATTTCATTCTCAGTACTTTTCCCTAAACAATAACGTATGCAACAATACCAATACACGAGTGTACAATATGGCCGACTTCTGTACGATATCATGTAACATGGCTAGCAGCCATTACCAATAATCTCAAATTCAGTTTATATTTTTAAATTAACAGACAGCCATTGTTGCTACGAGCGATTCATGCTCAACTACATTTTATTTTAAAATCAGCGTCAAAAATTTTCTTGAAACATATATCACGTGTGGCATGGTAATAACTAGAAATCAATACGCAAAAATGGAACAGCGAAGACGTACTATTCAGACGCAATCCGACTCGGACGAGAGACAAGTGTTAGAAAATGACTTTACGACAGCAACCGGTAGTGACGATTCATCAAACATTGACGCAAGTGTTGACGAAAATTTTGACAATAGGCCGTCCACTACAAAAATTTCAAAATCTCAATCAGAGCCCATGTTAATGCATGACGTCACGTCTAATGACGCGGCGGGGGCAGAGACCTTGAAAACGGTAAACATTGCCGACATGTTACAAATGCTAATGAAACAAAACGCAGAAAATATGGCAACCATAAGGAAAGAGAACGCCGAAAACATGGCAACCTTAAAGGCACAATTAGAGACACAAAATGAACAGTTAAAAACACAAAATGACGAAATCAAATCTGATCTCATAGCAATCAAGATAGGTAGTGACACATTGTGTAAGCGTGTGGAACTTATAGACGCCACACTGACCAAACAGATGACCGAACTCAGTACTAAATTTTCCCAGCTCAATACGAGACAAGAAAAGACTACAACTGACGTAGCACTTTTACAGACACAAGTAAAAAACCTTAATGTCACGTGTGAAGTTCTTACTGAACAAATTCAAACATATCCTTCAGTACATGACAACCTTGAAAAACGAATTACTGACGTACAGAATAAATTTGACAATGTTGAACAACACCTGACTGACATCTTACAATCTGATGCCACAGCTCATTTTCAAAATATTAATAAAGAATTTCATGATTGGGTTGAGAACAAAGACAAACATTTTGATAGATGCTTACGTGAAAATTTACCAACAATTGTGCACGACTCCGTAGCGCAATACATTACTAATAACAAACAGCAGATCAGTGACGCAGTACAATCCGTCACTGCACCCATGAGACAATTCACCGATCAACTACAGTCTGAATGTAACGAAAATATCAGTCAAAATGTACAGTTCAGAAACCAATATACATTCGAGTATGATACACACATTCCGCACACGACAAATACACAAGAACAAAACACACCACGACTACAACACATACCACGATGTGGAAACACAAACACAAGCTATTATCATGGTAAACCACAGCAACATTATCGTAATTACTCGCCAGCTGAACATACCAGTAATTACAGTGGAATAAATCCATATCACAATGCGAAGGAAGATGAAAGCTTAATGAAACACAGGCAATTTCAGATTTTTATCCCAGAAAAACGAACCATTCATCCGGTGATTTTTCTTAAATCTTTTAGTAACGCATTTCCACGCACTTGGAGTGACCGGAAAAAGATTTCATATATTGTCGGTTACATCCAAGGCGATGCAGCTGTCTGGGCATACAGTCAAGCTGACGTATGTACCACGTACAGTGAGTTTGAGCGTGCTTTTCTGAACAAATTCTGGTCGCAATCCGTCCAGGAGCGACTCAGAAGACAAATTTTAGAACCTGAAACTTTTAACAGTAAAAATGGTAACTTACGCAGATATTTTGAAAAATACTTGAACATGGGACACTTTTTAGACGAACCAGTCGCAACGCGTGATATGCTCCGTGCGTTGAAGGCCAAATTGCCTTTCAACGTTAAAGAAAAACTCCTACATATCCCGGATGACGATTCAGATTATTTTTTAACAGCCTTAGATTCGGTTGACATGTTACTTGAAGATCAGCGCTTCGCGCGGCAAAACAGCAGCCACAATGTTTACACTAGTGGTATGCAAAACATGCAGGCTTGCCAACACAATTCTGGCGCGCCCACAGTTGGATACGCGGTACAACAAAAACAGCAAACTCACATGCCGTCTCAGTACGGAAATCAAAATCAACACGCGTATTCCAATACAAACAATAGTTACAACAGTAATAACATTTCATGCGGCAATCCATACAAAAGGCACCGCGGTAATAACTACAACGGTAACAACGGATACAAAGGTAATAACAAAAACACAAACAGAAATAGAAATAATAATAACTACGAGCCAAGACAGCATCAAGGTTGGACTCGTAACGATCAGTACTTTCATTCAAACTCTGCTTTACCACAGCAGCCACCAGGTCAAAATTGGAGCATACCTTACGACCGACAGGTAAGTTATAATGCGCAACAGCAACTACAACCGCAAAAGTTTGGAGATCATAATAGGCAATATCCGAATGTGAATATAATAGAAATGACACCTGATGCACAACCTCAATCTGTGTCAGTACCTAGTACAAATGCTAATCCAACAAACTAGAAGCAGTCACTACTTTGCCCCAGGTCGTGGCTGAAGAATTCTTGGGGGGGCGACTTCAATGTTAATCAGTTATTTGACACCACACTTGAACAACAGAATAATGATATGCCGAGTAATTCTAAACAAAAACTACCTGTTTTATTTATAAGATACAACCACAATAACAATATATCAGATGAACTTTTACAAGACAGTACACAATGTCGTTTAAACACAAATGAAATTGTTTTAGCATCTACTACTGGTGTAGTAGGTGGGATTCCAACTACTATTATCCTAGATACAGGTGCAGCTGTGAGCGTTTTGTCTTTTAATTTCTATAAAAAGATGTGTGAATTGGAACCTGTGCCTGAGTTTCCTGCCCAAAACTGTAAAATAACTACTGCACTAGGTAATAAGTCATGTAGGGTTACGAAGCAAGTTTTTGTAAACGTTAAAATAGGTAATGGAACCGTACAATGGCCATTCCTGGTTGTACAAAACCTTGTGACAAATTGCATATTAGGAATAGATATTATGAGCGAGAAGGACTGCATTATAGACTTCTCCAAAGGTAAATGTATTTTAAATGATAAAGGCAGTGTAATTATTATTGATTTGGACAGGAGAACTCTAAAGCATGACAAACACTGTGCAGGGTACAAAGTTCAGTTAGTACTTGACAAAGACATTCAAGACATGCAAACACACTCATCTGACACAGAGCTAATGGACTTGAAAACATTGCTTGATCATAAGATAAGTGAAGCTACAGCTCTCAGTGTACATGAACGTATAAAACTACAGGAAGTGTTATCCAAATATTTACAAGTTTTTACCAAACGATTAGGTGTTATCAACACGTATGTGTACAAGATTGAAGTTAAGCCTCACAAGATCTTCTACCATAAGACATATAACGTACCGTTATCTCAACGACCTGCTGTGTGGCAAGAATTAAAACAAATGTTAGACTGGAAGGTCATTGAACCATCCACCTCACCTTATTGTAGTCCTCTACTTGTTGTCAAAAAATCAAATGGAAGCATTAGGTTAGTGTTAGACGCACGAGCTATTAATGAAATAATTTTACCGGTTCACACAAAACCTGAAAATTTAGAAGAGCAATTACAGAAATTTCTAGATGCAAAATATTTTTCCACAATAGATCTCGCTAATTCGTTTTGGCAGGTGGGTATCACTCCTGATTCTCGGAAATATACTGCATTTATGTTCGGGGGGCGAACCTATCAGTTTTGTGTTCTACCCTTCGGACTGAATGTCAGCTCTGGGGTATTCATTACAGCCCTGGATACCGTGCTTGGCGACGATTTAGTTGAGACAGTCACACACTATGTAGATGATATACTGATAGCTACACAATCTTGGAATGAACACGTTGACACAATTCAAAGAATTTTAGAAAAATTGGCACAAGCTGGAGTCACAGCCAACCTAAGAAAATCAAAATTTGGTTGCAGTGAGATAAAGTATTTAGGACATATCATTAATTGACAGGGCATACGGCCGGATCCCAGTAAATTAGATGCTATCAGAAACTTTCCTAGCCCTCGAACTAAAAAGCAGTTAAAATCATTCCTTGGGCTATGTTCATTTTTCAGACGTTTTTTGCCACAACCACTTTTGAACAGTAAACATCTGCTAAATCTACTCAGAAAGAATCAAGTTTGGATCTGGTCGGAACAGTGCCAGAATGACTTTAATAAATTAAACATGCTTTAGTGAATGCTAACATATTGAGCCATTCAGATTTCAATTTAGATTTTTGTATGACTTGTGACGCTTCACGTACTGGCTTGGGCTGTTGCTTATTTCAAGTTGTAAAGAATAAAGAGCAGGAACAGATAAGAATTATTGGGTTTGCGAGTCGCACTCTAACTGAATGTGAGCGTACATACTCCACTACTGAGTTAGAAACACTTTCCATAGTATGGGCATTCAAGAAATTCAATTATTATTTATTTGGAAAACATACAGTAATTTACACCGATCACCAGGCCCTGACATTTTTGTTAACTTGTAAACTTGTACATCCTAGACTATCACGATGGGCAGTTACACTTCAGAACTACTCTTTTGAAATTAAGTACATAAGAGGTAAGGACAACACCATTGCAGACACTTTGTCTAGACTTCCACAAGGTATGAATGATACCAACAGTGACTTAGAAAATATAAATGACTACAGGATTCTCTTAATGCAAGACAAGCAGTATCACCAATATTATATTGATATGTGCAGATACATGGCTGAATTACAAAAATCTGATCCTCACTGGTATAAGATAATAACATTACTGGTAGAAAAACACAATCATCCTTTGACTAAGTATTACAAGTTACACAATGATGTGTTATTTTACCGCCGACATCCAAATGCTACTAACTGGTGTGTATGCATTCCCAAAGAGTCTGAACGTAATCTAATTTGGCACACACACTTAGTTTGGGGTCATTATGGGACGAAAAAGTGTTTGGCAAACCTCAGTACATACTGTTATTTTAGCAATATGAGAAGAAAAATTTACAGGGAACTGAAAACATGTGTCATATGTCAAAAATCAAAACCTCAGAATTTATCCACAAAAACAGATTTACATTCTATTTTACCTAGTAAAACCCTGGAAATTCTGTGTACTGACATCAGTGGACCGCATCCAGCAAGCTCTGGAGGCGTCAAATATGTCTTAGCTTTTTACGATATATTTTCTAAACATGTAAAACTTTATGCTTTAAAATCCGCCACTGCAAATGCTATAATACGAAGATTCTCAAGTGATTACCTGACGCACGTGGGAAAACCTAAAGCAATTCTATCAGATAATGCAGCATACTACTCTGGGTACAAATGGAGAAATTTCTTGAAGGACAATAACATTAAAAGTATATTTATTTCGAGGTTTAGTCCACAATGTAACGCGACTGAGAGACTTTTCCGAGAATTAAACCGTTTCATGAGGACCTATATTTCATCAAAACATACTAATTGGGTGTCCTACCTAAGTCTTTTCGAAGACGTACACAATAACTTAAATATTTACGATACGAATTACACACCTAACGAAATCATGTTCAATTGCAAACAGAACGATCAGTGGATAGAACCATTACCTAAGTTGTCAGACAAGGAAATCACACCTGAACAGAAAATAAAAGAAGTATTGACTACATTGACACATCACGCACAGATACGAAACAAACATCACAGAAACATAATAAAAAGAAAACAAAAATTCGAGGTAGGAATGCTTGTACTACTTCGTACTCATCATAAATCTGTAGCACTCAAACGACGCAACGCTAAGTGGCGTCTGCTATATGAAGGACCTTATATAATTGTTAACATACCGCATCCTGGTGCGTATCTGTTACAACATCCTAGAACTAACAAAATTATTGGGCTATACGCACACCGAGATCTTAGAGCATTTCATGCTGAATAATGTCAAAGTCATACCCATCAAAATATTGCTAAGCAACTCGAAAAACTCTGTTGTTACAACACAGATAATAAGTAGTATAGAAATTTTCATTTCAGCGGTTCCAGTGACGCAGTTGAAGACAGAAGAACTCTTCTTTCAGCGCGCGTCTCCACCTGAAAGACGGAATATTAAAGTAAAATTTATGATTACGTAGCAGTGGATGACATATTAATTTTTCACGGAACATTTGTTACTGAAGGTACCACTGACTTGGTGTGACACCTGACGAACTGACAGACGTCACCTGTGAAGCGATCTTTTACTTTGAGAAATAGATTAGACGCACATCTCTCAACACGAAAAGCATCTATCAGTAGTCAAGGCCACACAGACACTCTACACACACGCACAAAACGCGAGGAATCGAACATTTTCTCTCTCTTACTATTTTGAATATTTATTGAGTAGTGAAAACGTCTGGTCTTGCCTACTGATGTAGTGAATGGTGTGTCTAACCTATCTTAATTTCAGATGACATCACAAAAAAAACAACATCGATAATATCCCAGCAAAACCGCTAAAGAGGATGTAAATATCTGCAATTCATGTAATCAAATGTGACACAATGTAATAACCTATAGCGATGTAATAATGATGTAAACATGTTTATGTGCAACTATATTATGTTTATGCTAAGAAAATATGTGACGTGTGTATGTATAATTACTTTTTTTTTTAACTGATGTATAGTGCAACTGTTACTATGTAAAAATTTGAACAAAACGAGTGCCAAAAAGACATTGCATAGTGAACCACTGTTCACGGACATTAACGAACATTACTAACTCTGCAACTACGCGGAAACCTATGTGAAAGAAACTGTTAATGCCATTCATTATGCAGCGTATCTATGTAAACGCGATGAACGATTTCCTTGATTAATAACAACGAACATTTAGGTGAGCTATATTCAGCAAAAAACTGAAAATGTGAAGTGCATAATTCGTGCATCGTCTAGTGACATTACTACAGTACCCAACTTCAAGATGTTAACTGGATTAAATGGACACAAAGTGCCTGTCCAGAAAACAACACGACGGGTGGAAGAATTTTGGTTGGAACTTCAGGGAATGAAATGTTCTCGAAATGTGATGGACACTCTTACCTGGACTGTCCAAGGATCGACACCAGCTATGTGCCGTCCGAGGTTCTGCAGCCAAGCTTCCACGGAATGTAAAAAACGAACTGCACGTGGACCAATTACTCGACGGGTCACGTCTGATCTGTAATAAGCAATGCTTTTAGTCACAACAAACTGCATCACTACGACTATAATGGAAATGAGAAATGGACACGCTTATGTATTAATCACGTTGTTATATAACGATGTTACTGTGATCAAAAAACTTTACCACGACGATACTAACCTGTAAAAAATTATTGTGCAGCGGATGAATATGAACTGTAATAACGACACGATGTGTATAGGTCAACGCACCTGAAAAATACGGACATTTTTCTTTGAAGTATTTCAAAACAATACTATGTAACTAAGAACATTCAACAATCTAGTTGTATTGTGTTATAACAAATATTGTAAATTTAAAACTAAGTTACCTGTCATAGAATGTAGTCTTCATATGTAATCTTGGTTGAATATTTTCTTTGTGCAACGACTGAGAAACGCGCGCACACGAACAATATGAACTGCAATACTGTGCCGCGTGATCTAACTGTACGAAATAACGGCAGTGCCGCAGTTACACAGACGCTTCTGCGCATGCGCGCACTCTATCTGCCAACATAAGAACTTTTACGGCGCACCCGCGTCATTCAAATTTTGTATATAATGTGTATAATGTGTAATGTAAGTCATGTAAATAGTTGTAGATAACTTAGATTTTCTTGTGCCTTTAGGTGAATTGCTCGCCTGCAGGTGTGTCCTTTCGCCTCGCAATTCAGGGGGCAATATAAAGGCACATTTGCATGCCGAGCGTGAGTTTCCGCGGAAACGCGAAATACTAATTAAATAAATGATCAGTGACAAATAAATAAAGCCTATGGCACACAACTGCAGCGCTGTGTCGCTGATAAAACAAAAGCACAATTACGTTACTCTTATGTTTGATTAAGAAAGGGGAGCTCTGGTTGAAGTGGTGCGAGAAGCACGTATTTTATTTTATTGTCTGGCACACCGCCATATTTCATGTTATAGAAGAATACTGCGAGTTGCAACCACACTAGGCACTCGATTCTGTAAAGAATTTATATTTATAAAAGTAAGTAGGATTATGAACTGTAGGCTTATTCATTGAATATATCTGATTTAACTAACTGTGTAACTTTTTTATGTTCAGTAGACAATCACCTCTGTACGACGTATTGGCATGGCTGGCAAATTATTGTATATTGAGATTTAGATTATGAGTCCGCACCTACCGCAGCAGTCTTTGGAAACGATTTAATTACGAAGTCCGATTATTTCAGTTTTATTTCACGGTCAACTACGGGTAACATTGCCTTTACGAAAAAGCCATTGTCAAGCGTCTGATAACGAATAATTAAACGTCCACGTTCCAGATAAGCAAATACAATTGCAATCACAATCACCATCATACAGATAGAATAATTAACATATTCAAAAAAATAACATTTTTTTTATATTTTATTTATTTTATAAGTACTGCTGCCGAAATCATCACCGAAAGCCAGCACTGTTTCACTCTTGGAACGTAAACGCAGCCAGAAGTTCGAAGCAGTGTGCAACAAGATTCATCCGACCGAATGACTTGCTTCTATCGCTCCCTCCGCCAACCACCGTATGGTGGTTTTCACGTTGTCTATGTAGCCATAGATGAATGTAGAAGTGGAAATAGGTATAGGACGACGTACTACAGCATTTATAGTTGATAAAATAAAACTGCCAAACTTAAACTGGGTGCTGGAATAAACTTAAAACGAATTATGAACGCAGCTCGTCGTAGAGTAAAGAAGAAAAACTGTGCAGTCGGCGTTGACGGTGACTAAAATTGCTTTTAAGCTAAAAGGGGGAAGAAAAATAAATCGAGTTAAAGTGCTTATGCTTCTACCGATGCCTAAGGCGACTGGTGCAATCATTCCGTTTCTATTTCCAGCCCCTGTAGAGTTACGATCAGTCCGTTCTTTGGCTGAAGGAGCTGCCGCCTTATCTCGAACAGTGAAGAATGCACAAAACTTAGACGAGCGACTACAGGAAGCTAAAAGATATAACAGGGCCATAGGGAGCCATCGCTGTTGGAAAAGGTCTATATTTAAAGCCATGAAGGAAAAGACTTTGTCTGTTTACAGGAAGACAGTAATGCTGCAGAATAAAACATTTTCGAAATTTGGGGAAAGATGGCGTGATATCACGGGGCGAGTCAAATGCAGAGTGACATGGAACTTTTACCGAGGCATAACACCGAGCCATTTTCCGTTACGTAGGGAAGAGGTCCAGGTAAGGCACTCAGCCATGTACTACGCCCTGATATGTAATCGTACGCTTTTGATACAGTTAATGTGGGGTTTTGTAGGCTGCCAAGGAGGGGAAGAAATTTAATGTGCACTTCTTTTGCATACCGGTAGAAGTCATTCTTGACGTGTAACGAATGCTTCCCGAAGCCATGAAGAGCAGAGGATGAAGCCAAATGCAGGTGTTGTCTGATGCCGGTTTAAAAATGTATGTGGCTGAGGATCAGAAGAGATTCTCTATGGTTTAAGGCGACTAGCTGAAGTGGTAAGGACTGCCAGTCTTGGTTGCAAGAAGAACGACTAGACCGAATGCGGACTTCTGGCATAGAGCCGATCTCAGTGTCTGAATCAGAGCTCAGACGATTTTACTGCCGTGCAGGTTGCATATCTGTCGTCTTCAACCACAGGGTAGCGACATTTCAGATTCCGCTTAATGGGTCATGTGTCCACTACATGCAGGAGACGGCTACATGCTACATGGGCTAAAGGCGCTGCAGTCTGGAACCGCGAGACCGCTACGGTCGCAGGTTCGAATCCTGCCTCGGGCATGGATGTTTGTGATGTCCTTAGGTTAGTTAGGTTTAACTAGTTCTAAGTTCTAGGGGACTAATGACCTCAGCAGTTGAGTCCCATAGTGCTCAGAGCCATTTGAACCATTTTTTTGCTACATGGGCATTGAGGGCTGTGTGGAATAGACTGTGCTGGTTTTTTAGGCTACAGGGTTTCGGGAAAACGCAGAAAGAGCTTCAGTTTCAAAGGGCGCACACAGGACGAACACAGAAAGAGGACAGACACAGAAAAAATCAATATTGTAGTTATAAATTGTCGTAGGTGTGTTGGGAAAATGCCAGAGCTGCAAGTGCTAATAGAAAATAGTGAAGCTCAAATCGTTATCGGTGCCGAAAGCTGACTAAAGCTGGACATCAGTTCAGCCGAAATTCTTACAAAGAACCTAATAATGTTCAAAAAGGATATATTAAATACAGTTGGTGGCAGCATTTTTGTTTTTGTTAGAAGTAGTTTCTCTTGTAGCAAAATTAAAGAAGACAGTTGTTGTGAGCTCTTATGGGTAGATGTTATACTTGATAATTGGTTAAAATTAGTGATTAGTTCCTTTAACTGATCCCCCAACTCAGATGATTAACTTACTGAACAGTCCAAAGAAAATGTGAGTCTCATCACCAATAGGTATCCCACTCATACAGTTATAGTTGGCGGGGGTTTAAATCTGCTCTCGGTTTTTTGGCAAATTATGTATTCCATGCCAATGATAGGCATAAAACATCGTCAGAAAAAAATCTTAAATCGCAGACTGATTTAAGTCACAGAAACTTGTTAGCCAATTTTAGTTACTTAAATGAATGGTGTTTCTCCAGTCTTACACCCTTTTAAATTTTTTTTTTTTTTTTACCTACGTAAATATTTATTAATTATAATGGCATCACACTAACGGCCTTTCCGCAGTACTAACACCGGTCCCGGTCAGACCGCCGAAGATAAGCGATGTCAGGCTTGGCTAGCCCTTGGATGGATCACCGTTAGTCTGCCGACTGCTATTGGCAAGTGAGGTGCGTTCAGCCCTTGTGAGGCCAGTTCAGGAGCTAGTTGACTGAGAAGCAGTGACACCAGTCACGAAAACTGACAATGGCCAGGTGAGCTGTCTACGTGCCCCTCTGTATCCACATCCGGTGACGCGTAGGTGCTGAGGAAGACACGGCGGCTGGTCAGTATCGCTGGGGCTTCAAGGCCTCTCCGGACAGTGCTTTTGTTTTCGACGATATGGCGCTGGGCATTAATGTCCTATTGGGACCTAAACCACTATCTGAAAACGTTTAGAAATTAATTGTGGCAGTAATTTGAACATAAGAGACTCAGAAACAGAATGTATTGTTTCTGATTATTATATTTTATTTTAAAAAGTGAACAGCCAGCTCCAGGATTCCATCTGAGGTATCTAGTTACATCTTGTTTGTGACAATGTACATGCGCAGCTTTCTGCATAGGCTGTACTACAGCTTATGGTTAGTTTACAGGCAACAGCAATGCTTTATCCCATGCCCGTCTACTTTGGACGCAAAGTATGACTTCATTCTAATAGTTAATTCTCCACCAACGTTTCGAAGGCGGAACTTTTGCTGAGTATATTTATAAATCATTAATTTAATACCAATTGCGGTTCTATTTTTGACATGTTGTTGGGTTCTGTTTTATTTTCGCGATAGCCTTAGCCCCATTTTCTGTTTAAGGGCGCTCGCAAATTTTAAACACGTTTATAATTATCTTGAGACATGTGTTTTTATCACTTTTGAAGAGATCGCCTCTATGAACTGACTGCAAGTAGAGAGAAACCTAAACGGTTTTATTTTCTATTGCATGCCATTGTCAAAATTCCAAGACATTTAATAGATTTGAATACAGGTAAACACCTCATAATGCAAACATACTCTGCGATACCTGTCACGTCTTTGAATAATGATACTTAATAGTTGCAGCTATGCATATTATTCACCTCGGAATATTTCGATTGTGGATTCCCTACATAAAAAGCGTTGTGTTCGAATGTGAATCACACATCAGGGATAATCCTGCGAGTGATTTCTCGCTAAGCCTAAAAAAGATGCACTGATAGCTGCTGCTCTGTATCGCAAAAACATTTTAGTGATCACATTGCAAGAGAATGATACCTTATTCGAGCAGGCAGTTCAGTTTCATATTTTGGGCTGTCACTGGATAGAAAAGCGGAAACTGCAAGTAGAGACCACTATCATCTAAGGGTGAATTTCCATGATAGATGCAACTTGATGTACAAACTGCTAAGGTACACACCCATCTTCTTCCTTAATTTGAGAGGGTATTATGATCATTTTCTTGTTCAGATCTTGGGTGAATCCAGGATGGAGAATGATGAGATCAGTGTCATGCGTGACAACGTAGAAAAATACATTTCGCCTCCAAATCAATCATGTCAAGGATATCACTCCACCTTCCGGGGTAGCAGATCGGTTCTAGGCGCAACAGTCGCAGGTTCGAATCCTGCCTCGGGCATGGATATGTGTAGTGTCCTTAGGATAGTAAGGCTTAAATACTTCTAAGTTCTAGGGGACTAATGACCTCAGAAGTTAAGTCCCATAGTGCTCAGACCCATTTCAACCATTTGATATCGCTCCTCTTCTTGAATTTGTCACAATTCATGCACCGATCTCTTCAGGAGGTTACTGAGAGAATGCATTGTGAGGATATGCACATCACTGTTGCCATATTTCACAATAATGCAAATTTTAAGCATTGTGACGAAGAAGGTGGTCTTTCCAAACGAAAACTTGGACTGTATTAAGAAATTCGACAAACAGGTTCACCACGAAAGTCACGGGTAATGCCATAACCGATGAAGAGTATAGGTGAATGGGAACGTGTGGGACTACTTCAACATCTCTTATTTAGAAGCATATTTTAAATTGTACAAGGAAGCAGTCAAGAACTTGCTCGCTGACGTTTTTGAAAAATTCACCGGAGTTTATGAGTGGGCACATACAGTACATTCCGAGTCCTGCCTTTTATTAGAGCGTGCCAGGGCTCTCATGGGACGCGATATTATAAAAGACACGTATCAACATCGAACTGTTGAGGGATGTAGATGAGCTGGTGCTCCACTGGTGCCAGTCTTCATCAATTCTAATCACGATCATCTGACTCGATTTTCGATACCTGCTTGACTTAGTATCTTTGACGGATGGCTATTTAGCTGCGGCGCGCGCTCTCTGGGTCTCCAGTTCGGGTATCAGCTGTGTTAGTGGCAGTCACGTCTGGTGTTGTGCCTGTATGTAGCGTGGCGAGTGGCCGAGTCGGTTCGACGAAGTAGCGTGGGCCGCTGCTGCGGCGTGTTTTGCCGTTGCAAGGCAGATCCACTGCCGATGGTGATTTGGGTTTCTTGGATATGTGAAGGACAGTACTCCTTCGTGTCTCTTCGATGTGATTCAAAGTCAATGAACTGGAGTCGTGGAAGTGTTCATCGGTGGATTCTGTTCATGATAGCTGAATACCGCTGTCCACTAAAAACTATCTTGGCTGTTTCAGTTTCCTTTGATCTTCTTGCCTGATATGTTGACGGCATTTACGGGAGTGCTAGTGGATCACAACCAACAGACATGAAGCTGTGTTTAATGCATACTAAGTAGTGCGTAAGTTTGTGCCTGGCGTTCAGAAGCGGGCCGAAATATTTTCCCTGAATCCCTTTCTATTTTATTATTTTATTTGTTGTTCTAGAAGTTGTTTAATGAAATCTTAAGACTCACTGTCATGTATGTTAAGTCTCCTTAAGGTTCATTTGCGCCACGTAGAATTAAAGGTTTATTGATAACTGGTTGGGTTAATATCCTTGTGTATCTGTTGCATCAGAATGTTGTCTGCCGCTGATGTGTTTATGTTTCAGATAATTGGCGGTGGTCGATGCGAGCAAGCTCCGATCAGGGTATCACGGTGGAAGAGTGTAAATTAAGGACTTGTATCGGTATCTATGGTTACGTTGTTAATGTGCGGCGATTCCATATTGCCGATGGAGCACTGTGGTTTTCCGCAACTCACCTCCAGATCAAAGTTGAGTATATTTTTAATTCACCTTCTGGTCCATGCGTCTCCTGTATCTGTTAGAATCTTTCGGTTTGCTCGCGTCCATCACCAATTGATCGTAAAGTTGAGGCGATCTCATGTTAAGACGATTTAGTATGTTATTATATTGAATGTATTACAATCCTGCTAATTTGTCAGAAATTTTAAGACCAATTGTGGAAAGATCTGAGCTTATTGGACTTAAGTGGGTTAATGTTCTTAGCCGGGTCCTGAGCTACATGAAAACTAATTTCTGTGTTAGTTGAGGCATGTTTGAGATTTGATTAGTTGTGATTTTATGAATATTGTTTTAATTAATGAAATTTGGGTAAGAAAATTTAGAAAGATTTGTATTTGTTGGACTTAATGCACCCACTTAGCTGTGGATGTAGTTTATAGCTTTGATGTGAATTATATGAAAAACAGTTTCATGTAAGTTATAAAGTTCGTGAGGTTTAGTTATGGCAGTTATATTTTATTAATAATGGTTTTATGAATATTGTTTTATATAACGAAAGTTGGTTAAGCTAATTGTGAAATATCTGAGTTTGTTGGACTTAATGCATTCTTTAGCTGTTGGAAGTAGTCAGAGTTTTGATGTGAGTCACGTGGAAAACAGTTCCATCTAAGTCATGAAGTTAGTGTCATTTTGCTCACTCAGTCATATTTGATTAATGATGCTTTCATGACTATTTTTTTAATTAATGAAATTTGATTAAAACTATTTTGAAAAATATGTGGTTGTATAAGGCGAGCTCCTTTCTATAATCGTTGCTACTGTTAATTTGATATGCGCAATATGGTTGTAATAAGGAAATGTGTGGCACCTACAAACGGGTTGTGTTTAATTTCGATGTGTCGAAAGATTTCCACACATCAGTTGATATGTTGCCCTTTTTCGAAGGCAGGATTGTCGGGGGACTTCGCCATTGTGCCGACAGGTATGCCAGGGCGAATAATCCACGAATGAGTGAGGAGTACAGGCCATATGACGATTTGAGTCACATGACTTACTTAGATGCATACAACCTCTACGGGAATGCCATGCAAGAAACTGTGTCGCTTCGAGGGTCCCGATGGCTGCCCAGTGAGGAAATCATGACAGTGAATGATGAGGTCCAAGATGTATCTGCTGAAGTTGGTGAGGGACATATCCTGGAGGCACACCTGGAATACCCTGCCATTTTGCAAGACGCACATAATGACTTGCCACTGTGTTCGGAGCGTCACGTCCTGCGAAATAGTTCCGTGCTCAAGCTGATGACAATGCTGCGAAATAAGCTGAGGTACATTATACATTACAGAAGCCTCCAGCATTGTCTCAAGTTGGGGGATGAAAATTGTTACAATCACCTGCGGCATCTCCTTCAAGCAGTGTCCCTGGCTAAATGAGTGCAATTATGTTAATTCGGAAAAAGAGATCTTTTACGACTTGAGATTTTGAAAAAGATTATTATAAAATTAGCGAGTAATTGAGTATTGAACGAAACTATGAAATCCGTTAAGAAGCGTCAGAAAATTTACGTGATTTACCGTTGGGAGGGGCGTTATGGTGCAATTGATTACATCAGAAGTAGTAGTGACTGCTCTCCGAGCGCCGGCTGCTGGCGTTAGTGATCCATGGAAAGCCGGCGCTGACGTCATCAGTTCCGGGAATGCTGATCTCAAAGTTCCCGTACCAGCAGTTACTCATGACGTAAATATGTGTTCACTATTATGCTCCTAAAATCACTGTATAACTTATCTGGCCTTGAGGCAGGGACGGTTATTCTTGTGGAAGATACTAATGTTGCAGGGAAAAACCATCACGCATGTGGTGACACAGGTGGTACTCGATAACTTTCACATGCTCCACAGCTCTTATGGTGCCTTAGATTACTATTATAGGACCCATGGAAGCCCAGGTGAACGTTGCCCACCGCCCTGCGTCTGTGGCGCGGTGTACGCTTCAACTAGGCGTTTCCGTGGATGATGCTTTATACGACAGGGCAACACCTGGCCATTTATCCACAGTCCAACATCGATTATCTCGCTCCCACCGCGTTTTATTTACTGACGCCGTTATGTCAACGTGGGAACACATACATGTTATTTCCATCAGAGTCGCACGCTCTACACTGTGCGCTGAATGGTGTGTTCCCCAACACTTGAGGTTGCATCCGCGATATACTTTGTCAGCATATCTGTCACAGACCGCCACCTATCGTGCTGTGCAAAGCGGGAAATCTCCGGGCCTCTATGTTCTTGATGTACCTACTCGTAGATTCACCGTCCTTCACTTCCTATAGATGTTCATGATAGTAGCAATCGAACAGCCGATTAACTTCGTAGTTTCAGAGGCAATCATTCCCTAGCGCCGAGCCATATGAATATGCTCGTTATGTAAGTGGCTTTTGCCAATGGAATTCTGCATTTGCGTCCTACATCGTCATTGTGCTATTTTGCACAGACAAAGTCATGAGAGAAGGTTGTATACGTGGAAGAGGCCTGGAGACACTGGAAGGTTTCAGATAGATTACATAATGATAAGACAGAGATTTAGGAAACGAGGTTTTAAATTGTGAGACATTTCCAGTTGCAGATGTGGATTCCGACCAGAGTTTTGGTTATGAAGTGTAGATTAAAACAGAAGAACTGCAAAACGATAGGAATTTACGGAGATGGTACCTGGATAAACTGAGAGAACCAGGAGTTGTAGTTAGTTTAAGAGATAGCATTAGGGAACAATTGACAAGAACAGGGGAAAGAAATGCATTAGAAGAAAAAGGCAGCAGAAGATCAAGTGGGTAAAAAGACGAGGGCTAGTAGAATTCCTTGGGTAACACAAGATATATTGAATTTGATTGGTGAAAGGAGAAAACATTAAAAATGCAGTAAATGAGGCAACCGAAAATAAGTACAAAGGTCTCAAAAATTAGATCGACATGAACTGCAAAATGGCTAAGTAAGGATGGCTAGAGGTAAAATGTAAGGATGTAGAACATGTATCACAAGGTGTAAGATAGATACTGCCTACAGAAAAATTAGAGAGATATTTGGAGAAAAGAGAACCACCCACACTAATATCAATAGCTCAGATGGAAAACTAGCCCTAAGCAAAGAAGGGAAAGCAGAAAGGTGGAAGGAGTATACACAGGGTCTATATAAGGGCGATTCAAATACACCATGTTATTCTAAACTCTTTTGGTTACTAAACACTATTTTTCAACGCAATCCCAGTTCAGTGCGACGGCCTACGCAGCCTTACTGGGAGGGCCTCTATTCACGTTCCAACACTGCAGGATTCACAGCTGTGTGCGACCAGGCAGCACGCAGGATATCGAACAAGTTTGCGCAACCTTGTTGTAATGATATACACCACGCCCAATGATTCACCGAGCGCTCCTTTACAGCCAGGTCTCTTTAGACATTTTGCAAGCGTCTGTGAGTATCTGCGATGTTATGGTTTTCAGCCAAATGAAACTCAATGACAGCTCTCTGCTTGTAATGCTTCTCCGTGACAATTGCCATTATGAATGCCACATATAACGTCGCCCCTTATCGGAACCTTATGAACTATAGAGACTGAAGTAGGAATATTCCACGTTGTCTAGTAACAAATTCCACGTTCCTTCAACCGAAATTCGCCGAGAAAAATTAATGTGTTGCATTACGTAGAGTTCTGCTCATAGAATTAGTATATAGATAGTGAAGCTATAAAAAAAAATAATCCATAGAAACACATAAGGTAAGACGACGAAGACGGTGACGCTCATCTGCTTTTGAGCCGTGCTGGGGCTCCCGTTGGTGCTGTTTGTAGGTTTCTGTTCTCTGTTGGAGGCCAGACCGTATAGTTTAGTTGACGTGTTTGTGGTTGTTTGTCTTCTTCTCGTGCTGACTGGCGCTACTTGGTTTCGCAAGCATTGCCTGTCTACTAGTGGCAGCAGCAGCGGTTATCGATATGTAGTAACTGTTGCCCTATCTTTGGGGCTACGTTGTGGTTCTTCCGGGTCGTGTCAGTGTGCAGTTCGGTTGGGGACTCAGGAGGAGCCAGGTCCGCAGAGCGCTGTAACAAGCTGGGACCTCTGGCAGCGCGCATTGACTGCCAGATCCAAGTCCTGTGGTCACGTGGGTGCACGACTTCGTCGTAAACCGGATCTTGTAAGCTTTTAGTGCATTCGGATTCAAGTAGAGAAACCTCCACATTTTGAGATCTTGTGATTCTCCAGTGACTTGGGTTCGTGTTGCTGCTCGTAGTGTCACCGAGGTGAAGAGTAGCGAGTGGAGTGCTTGGGGAGGGAGGATCTGATTAGCTATCCTTCTAATTACTATTTATTGCGTTCAGTTTGTTACTATTTCTTAAGTTCAACCAGCGGTAATTTTCCTGCCTCATGGCCACTAACGCCACAGTTACCTGCCCAGGGGTTAGTGTATGTAACGGCAGTGTACGTTTCCTCGCCTTGCCACTGCTGTCCGGCGAGGCGTGTAGTTTTGACAGCTTTCTTGAATGTAGGTTGGTTGATGATTCTTCTACTCTGGTGGTAGTGATTCCTTTCTCGTACGGGCACACTAAGCACAGTAATCTGCGGGCGGAGTGCAGACCGCTGGTTCTGGCTTTGGCGTATTTTTAGATCTTCGCATTTGGTTTATTGGATGTCAGGTAGCCTCACTCGTTAGACTGCCACTAGTCTTAGTTACCATCTTGTGAAGTGAATGCAACTCTTGGCTGCCTTTCTCATTGCTCGCGAAAGTGTTTTTTTGCAAGACTTACTGAGAGGTCGATTCCTGATGCACCGTCTGTGACTGGCCCTTGAGTTTTATTATTATATTTGCTGTTTTACTGTATGTTTCTAATTTTTTTATATAATTGCGGTATTTGGCGTTACAGCAGGTTTAAATGATTGTGCTACCCAGTTTACCATAATTTTGTCTCACCTATTTAGTGATCAGTTGCTTGTCCTTTTAAATTAACCTTGCTATTGCATTGCTGTTTTACGGTATGTTTGTTAAATATTTTATAATTGCCGTTCTTGGCGTTAAAGACCTTCAGCCGTGACTGTGGTTACTTGCCTTAAAATTCAAATTGGTATCACATTGGCTTGTTTTTAAAACATTATTTACTCTGTTTGTGTTTTGTGCTCCTTTGGTAAATTGTAGCGCACTGAAAGCAGTATTAACTACATAGTTGTTTATTCAGCCACTAATAAAGTGTGATATTCTTCTTTATTGCTGAGTCTGGTTGGTTCAAATGGCCCTGAGCACTATGGGACTTAACTGCTGAGGTCATCAGTCCCCTAGAAGATAGAACTACTTAAACCTAAATAACCTGAGGACATCACACACTTCCATGCCGAGGCAGGATTCGAACCTGCGACCGTAGCAGTCGCGCGGTTCCAGACTGTAGCGCCTAGAACCGCTCGGCCACTCCGGCCGGCGCTGAGTCTGGAATTACCGTTTTAAAATAATGTGTGCCATTGCAAAAGGGATCCAACAGTAACAGATTACGGCCCTGTCCACAATCGTAACCGAATCCTGCCTTCCTTGACTACCAAGTCACAGCTTTACTCCGCCACTTTATGATACATTTCCTCAAGGCCACTTTGCGTAACCTTCTGCATCGTTTCTTTCTTTTCAAGGTCCCACCATGAAGGAGGACGACGTAAGTAAACAGAACCGACAGCCTGCGGTGTGACACGGCTGCTGAGTGGGAGGGTAGGACAGAGTGTGTGGGTAGCTGCTGTGGTATACCGGGACAGCGCATATCGCTCCACCAGTGAGGGCGCAGAGACGGAAGCGTGGCAGGGTCCGCAGCTGCTCCGCCTGACACCCCCATCAGTATTCTCCGTCGCTCGCTCTGTTTCCTTAGCCGCGAACTTGTTTTCCTGTCATCTTCCAGATTTTTCGCGTGATTGATGGGAAATGTATTCACCCCGGCCACATCACCGAGCTATTGTGTACATATTGACTAGGCCTCTTGCGTGATTCCTTCCGCAATATGGCTAATCGATGATTCTGGCGTGGGTTCCCTTCCTCCCTCGTATTCATTCGCTGAAGGGAACAGCACTTCTCTGGAACTGCATGTCTATCCCAGACTCCTACCTCACGACTGTGAAACGGAACTGAAATAACCCGTGTTAAGGGCGTTCACATTCAGTGAGCCTAGCTGTAACGAAATTTCACGAAAGTAACGTGAATCGAGCGTTCACACATCACTGACATTTATGGGAATGAAAATTTCGTCACGGCTTTAAAAGTTTATTTCAGCGATGACCTTATCTGTAGTAACCCATAAAGTTAATATGGTTCTGAAAAGTTGAAGGTGAGATAGTTGTTATGAGTATTTGTAGTTCTCAAACAAGCGTATATTTTTCCATCGTCAGTGGGGACTACAAATCAGGACAAGAAATAAAATGCAGGCATATGGCACACGTTCTACATTTACAGCTTAAATGATGAAATCTTGAATATCGTCTAAACTGGAGATCTCATGTACTCATAGTACGGACGCCAGAGACACACTTGCAAAATTCAAGATACGGTAATAAGCATGGGTGGTTCATTAGGGTGGACAGACTAATAAGAAGACAGAAGGATTTCGTGTCAATTTCGCAACAAGTCAAAGAGCCTAAAATAAGAACACGAAAAAGATTAGAACAATGATGTATTTTTATGGATCACAACAGGCTATTATTGTATACTTGAAAGCATTTGAGAAAGTTATTGATTCAGTATTTGCTTTTCCGTGCAGGAACTGTTTCTTTTCTAATTTTGCGCAGATACTTAGATTACCAGACTCATCTGAAAACTGGATTCCAACATACAATCAAGTTTTCCCATTGTGTCTATGTCTGTGAGCATGTAGCCGTTATTTTGGACTACTGTCGGCAGGGCTGCTTCCTTGTGTTCTCTATGAGTGTATGAGACATTACGCGATTCTGTAATATCCTGTTAGCAACTATGTGTTACATTATCAAATATGAGTACCGAAACACATGCTGATGTACAGAGGTTGTCGCAGGAGGAAAGGTCAACATTCAGACACATGAATGAACGCTCAATTGAAGCAAAAACTTGATATCGATATTTTCTGTATTCCGAATGGTTTTCGACACAGAACTCATATAATGTACATTTGCTTTTGGACTAAAGGCACGAACGTGTATGTGTTACCTATCTCTTTGACGAATTGTTCTATCCCAACCTACCTCGCTGCGTAGTTTAGCAACATGTACAGTCACAGCAACACATTGCAGAAATGGTGCAGCGTAGTCCCGCACCAGCGAAAAAACATGAGCCCATTTCACAAACAGCGTATCCTCAGTCTTCAAATTTGCGACAATGCCGCCCAGCTTAAATTTTGTTACTAGTTAGATGGCAATCGTTATTCGCTTCCTTTTATATTATTCACTGATGAAGCCACGTTTACACTGGATGGAATCAACAGTACACGCATTAATCATCAATGGTCTTAGGAAAATCCACACCCTAAAGTGGAAACCACTTCCAATTTCATTTTTCGATCAAT
This sequence comes from Schistocerca americana, assembly GCF_021461395.2. Lineage (NCBI taxonomy): Eukaryota > Metazoa > Arthropoda > Insecta > Orthoptera > Acrididae > Schistocerca > Schistocerca americana. The sequence goes on along the minus strand of NC_060122.1, from coordinate 461,790,182 downwards.
CTTTGGGTAAGCATGATCGGTAACGTACTGATAGGTCCATGAACTTCAAAAGAGCGAAAGATAGGACAAAATTAATTGCATTTTCTGAAAATTTACTTGTTGAGCACCTTAACGACGTTCCTTTGGTCATGCGGACTGCAGTGTACTTCCAGCTTGACGAAACCCCTCCACATTTTACCGGGCTCGTGAGGGAACATCTCAACATCACTTACCCCTGACAGGTGGATTACTGGTGGTAGTAAGACGAACTGGCAATCAAAACCACCAGACCTTACGTCATTAGATCTTTGTTTATGAGGCTGGATGAAGCCCGGGGTGTATTAATACACTCCTGGAAATTGAAATAAGAACACCGTGAATTCATTGTCCCAGGAAGGGGAAGCTTTATTGACACATTCCTGGGGTCAGATACATCACATGATCACACTGACAGAACCACAGGCACATAGACACAGGCAACAGAGCATGCACAATGTCGGCACTAGTACAGTGTATATCCACCTTTCGCAGCAATGCAGGCTGCTATTCTCCCATGGAGACGATCGTAGAGATGCTGGATGTAGTCCTGTGGAACGGCTTGCCATGCCATTTCCACCTGGCGCCTCAGTTGGACCAGCGTTCGTGCTGGACGTGCAGACCGCGTGAGACGACGCTTCATCCAGTCCCAAACATGCTAAATGGGGGACAGATCCGGAGATCTTGCTGGCCAGGGTAGTTGACTTACACCTTCTAGAGCACGTTGGGTGGCACGGGATACATGCGGACGTGCATTGTCCTGTTGGAACAGCAAGTTCCCTTGCCGGTCTAGGAATGGTAGAACGATGGGTTCGATGACGGTTTGGATGTACCGTGCACTATTCAGTGTCCCCTCGACGATCACCAGTGGTGTACGGCCAGTGTAGGAGATCGCTCCCCACACCATGATGCCGGGTGTTGGCCCTGTGTGCCTCGGTCGTATGCAGTCCTGATTGTGGCGCTCACCTGCACGGCGCCAAACACGCATACGACCATCATTGGCACCAAGGCAGAAGCGACTCTCATCGCTGAAGACGACACGTCTCCATTCGTCCCACCATTCACGCCTGTCGCGACACCACTGGAGGCGGGCTGCACGATGTTGGGGCGTGAGCGGAAGACGGCCTAACGGTGTGCGGGACCGTAGCCCAGCTTCACGGAGACGGTTGCGAACGGTCCTCGCCGATACCCCAGGAGCAACAGTGTCCCTAATTTGCAGGGAAGTGGCGGTGCGGTCCCCTACGGCACTGCGTAGGATCCTACGGTCTTGGCGTGCATCCGTGCGTCGCTGCGGTCCGGTCCCAGGTCGACGGGCACGTGCACCTTCCGCCGACCACTGGCGACAACATCGATGTACTGTGGAGACCTCACGCCCCACGTGTTGAGCAATTCGGCGGTACGTCCACCCGGCCTCCCGCATGCCCACTATACGCCCTCGCTCAAAGTCCGTCAACTGCACATACGGTTCACGTCCACGCTGTCGCGGCATGCTACCAGTGTTAAAGACTGCGATGGAGCTCCGTATGCCACGGCAAACTGGCTGACACTGACGGCGGCGGTGCACAAATGCTGCGCAGCTAGCGCCATTCGACGGCCAACACCGCGGTTCCTGGTGTGTCCGCTGTGCCGTGCGTGTGATCATTGCTTGTACAGCCCTCTCGCAGTGTCCGGAGCAAGTATGGTGGGTCTGACACACCGGTGTCAATGTGTTCTTTTTTCCATTTCCAGGAGTGTATTACGAAAGGTGAAGGTGCGAAATGAATTGCTTGCTCGCATCAGGGACGAGACAAGCAATATACGGTTCTCCAAGAATGGGCAAACACACTGAAGCTGACGGTGGAATACTAGAACATTTAATATGAACTCTTCAACAGCTGTATGAAGTGTATGATAATGCTTAGAGGTGAATGGGGCAAAAATATCTATTTTTCAATTGATACTTAGTAAAACTCATGTTCTGATGTTTACTAAATGTTGTACATGTATCTGTGCTTAAACACGACAGTGTACTTAATAACAGGAAACGAATAACAGTGTATATTAAATGTGTTCTATATCGGAAATCATTCGAAATAAGACATAGATCCAAAAAAATATTTTTGTTCAAGCGGCCTCTTTTGTCACTTCCCTCAATATTGATAATTTCTCCTGAGACACCGTGTATATCTGTTTTCATCACGTTGTGGTAGTTGGCAACATAATTATTTATATAATATCCAAATGTGATTTACTCATCGAATTGTGCCTACAGGCGCCAAACTTTTGCATTTTTTTATGCTGTGCACTATGTTACTGGAATGTAGTTTCTGCAACGACCCTGCAAATATCATAAGTTGCTATGAAACTGTCGCAAAAAATCAATGAATATTCTATCACAGCTGGCTGCTCTCATATCTATCAAGACATTACTGTGATAAAACTCGGGGCAAGTACAGCTATTACTTTTTTTTCGAAGGCATCGAGCTCCATATGACTTAATTGTGATGGAATCCTCTCCGGCAAAATATTCCTGAGCAAAAATATTTACCCATCCGGATCTCTGGTTGGTGTTGCTCAGGGTGATGTCTTCAGGAGGAAATGGATGACAGTCATTCTATGGACTGGAGCGTGGAATGTTACATCACTTAACTGTGTAGGTAGGCAGGAGAAATGGATAGGCTGGAGTTAGGCATATTGCTAATTAGTAAACTAAAGTGGCAGGAAGAACAAGGATTCTGGACAGGTGAGTACAGGCTTGTAAACAAAAAATCGAAAAGAGATAGAGGAGGAATAGGCCTATTAATGAATAAGAACATAGTAATACGACTAAACAACTATGAAGAGCCTAGTGAACACATTATCATAGCCAAAATAGACACGAAGCCAACACCCACCACAGTAATACAAGATTATATGCCGACACGCTACAGAGGTTCAAGAATTTACAATAATGTGTAATTAGATAAAGGAAATCGTTAAGAATGTTAAGGGAGATGATAGTTTAATTGTGATATTTGAATGGAATTCAGTAGTTGGGAAAGAAAGGAACGGAAAAATACAAGGAATGGAATAGGAAGCCGCGTGGTAGAATCTGTAACAGAGGAAAATTTAAACATGGCAAATACTTGATTTAAAAATCATGAAAAGTTCCATGCATGAGAGAGACCTGATATTACTGCTTGATTATGTAATGGGAAGATGGAGATTTCGAAACCAGATTTTAAGCTGTAAGACATTTCCTGGGACAGTTGGAGACTCTGGTTATCATTTATCATAAATTAAAACCGAAGAAATTTGAAAATGATAGGAAATTGAAGGGCCCGTACCTCGACAAATTGTTAGACCCATTGTTGCTGACAGTTTCACAGGGAGAATTAGGAAAGGATGTACTGAAACAGGCGAATCAAATACAATAGAAGACGAATGGATAACTTTGAATGGGGAAGGCAGCAAGGGATCAAACAAGTAAAAAGTAAATGCGTATTAGAAATCACTGCATAACATGGGAGAGATTTAACTGACAGAAAGGAAAATAACAGTGTAGCAAATGAGGCAAGCGGGATGGGATACGTACATCTAAAACAATTAGACTGACACAAAATACAAAATGACTAAGCATCAATGGATTGAGGATAATGCAAGTCTGTAGAAATATGGGTAACTAGGGGAAAGATAGATGCAACGTAGAAGAAAATGAAAAATGCCATTTTAGAAAAGCCAAGGAGCTATTTATATGTCAAGAACGGTTGCATGGCTGAAAACGCTATTTATACAACTCTCCATCAAATATTACAAGTCTTAGACACTGAAATATCGCCAGCTGGAGTTTTATGTGATCATTCCAAGGTTTTATATTGTGTAGATAATGTTTCACCCTTAGAAAAACTGGACTTAGTAAATCTATGCCTTTACACACAACTAGTATGAATCATATTTAACAAAAAGAACGCAAAAAATATTTTCTGGATCATTCACATAATTTCGGATGTGTAGGGAATTTTAGTGACTCTATATATGTCACAAAGGTAGGGCCCAGACCGTTCAATTTTGGGTCCGCTCCTATTCCATACATTCGTATTTGTCACTGACCTTCAACTTAACTTTCAACAAGCAGAACTGCTATTCTTTCCAGACGATAACTTACTACTGTCGTAATAAATCACATTTCAGAGCGAAAGCCACATAAGTGTTTGTTAAAGCTGTATTTCAAATAATTTATTGTTTCTCTGAAAATGGACTCTCCATAAATTTTGCGAAAACACATTGCATTCAGTTCTGTACAGCAAACAGAGCCATGCGCTGTTTGAGCCTTCCCAACGTAATAACTGTTTCATTGGTTCATGGGCGTCGTGTTGGGTAATGTTGTGAGAGCTGCACAGTATTTCATCGAGTCAAGATGACGAGAGACCCGCTGAAATAGTGTGCAGCTTCCACAACATCATCCGACCATCGCGACGACCGCGAACCAATGACGAAAACAGCCATATCAACAATTGAGGTAGTAGACAAACAGGAGTCAGTGAATAGGATATAACGTCCCAAATTTTTAGATGTAAATATGGAGGAAAACTTGAATTAGAAGAAGCAAATTACTGAGCTTCTCAAACTATAAAGTTTAGCTCCTTTCGCTCTTCGTATAACTGCTAGTCTAGGAACCAAACGAATCAGCCTGGTGACACATTTTGCATGTTTCCACTGAATCGTGTCTTAAGAAATAATTTTCTGTGGTGTCTCATTACTTAGAAAGGAAGCATTGACTGCACAAAAGCAGTCACTAAGAACAATATGTGGTGTTCACTCCTGATTGTCAAGTAGGTATGTATGCAAATAATTAAAGATTTTAAGGGCACCGTCACAGCATATCAATTTGCTATTAAAACTCGTCGTAAATAATCCATCAGAGTTTGAGAAGATGAGCGATGACCATACCTACAACATTAGAAGAAATAATTGCCTTTGTTGCCTGTTCTCAGCTGTCATTGGGTCAGAAAGCAGTGGAACGTGCAGCAACAAAAATGTTTGTCATTTGCCCAATAACACAAAATGTGAGACAGGTAACAAAACAAGTTTTAAATCTAACATAAAATCATTTCTTTGGACAATTCCTTTTATTCCATGGACGAATTTCTATTTAAAAACTGGTAACTTGAAAAAATCCTGGTTTTTAGGTGTAGTTGCATGAGTAGAACCAAAAAATAGCGTGTTTATTAATGTTAAAGCTCTCATTTATCCATATACTGTAAACTGACACGTTCCACATCATTCTAACGAAAGAATAGTTCTGATTATTGATGGGTCATGTAGCAAACAAACTGAATTACTAAACAACTCAAGGAAGTATTAGACTGCAATGTTCTCTGATAGTCGACAAAGAGATGAGTTGGTTGTTCTGTGTTGACACTGAGCTACTGCAACAACACGTGAAGCCGGACACTGAGCTACTGCAACAACATGCGAAGCACACTATTTCAGCATTTGCGTCGAATGCTGCAATGTAGTTCATCTCCACGGTAGATCTGGAAACATATTTTTGACTGCGAGATGAATGGATAACAGGAACATTGCTAATCGTACTCACATAATCCATCAATGATCTACTCAGCATTATTCCTTCGTCTAAAAATTACTGAAAATTCTTCTTGGCCGTCAATTTGAACATGAAACACATAATGAAGTTGTCTGAAACGATGAATCTATATTCAATGAACAAATTTTTGATTCCATCATTGAGGAGACCACTTCGGTCCATAAAGGCTTATGGTTAATTTGCCGACTTAGGTTACATTACCACTAATTAAACTTTCAGACAGATTCACGAAAATCTTCTTTCAAACCACCATTTAGAAAATCAGTTTTCACGTGAAACATTGTTTCATGTACGTATGGTATACTCCAGCCAAAGCTAAAAGAATATGTATAGATTCATACTTAATGACAGTTGAAAAATTTCTCCATAGTGAACTCTGGGATTCTGGGAATATCCCTTTGTTCAAAAATGGTTCAAATGGCTCTGAGCACTATGGGACTTAACTGCAGAGGTCATCAGTCCCCTAGAACTTAGAACTACTTAAACCTAACTAATCTAAGGACATCACACACATCCATGCCCGAGGCAGGATTCGAACCTGCGACCGTAGCGGTCACACGGTTCCAGACTGTAGCCCCTAGAACCGCTCGGCCACCCTGGCCGGCTATCCCTTTGTGCCTCATTACAATACCGTCTGTTTTTCGTTTACTTATTTACAACGAATAGGTTGACGAGCTGGAGGTAGATCCACCAAGTCCCAATTATTATTTATTGATAACGCGGGCATATTGTCTGTCATTTACCTGTTCCACTTTTCAGAGTCTCTGCATACTACCGTCTCCTTGAAGATTTGTTGTTCATAAATGACTGCTGCGCAAGCCAAAGTTTCGGAAACGAATTATAAGGTGAAGTTCATCGTGATTTCTAAGTTTCATTACAAATTGAGCAATCTTCTCAGCGACACAGAATCTTTGATCTTGTGTGATTACATCTCCAGTTCCAGAGGTGGTTGAATGGTACGATCCTCTGCTTGTGCTGGGAAATTGTATTCGCACGTAAAGTTGTCGGTCTGATTTGTTTAGAACACATTGTGATACTTTCATTTTAAACCACGTCTCATGAAACGGATATTTCCTTTATTACAAGATAATACACCCCAAACTGTTATTGTGACCATTGTAACCAACCACCATCACGTTCCTTGAGTTGCTTTGACATTTGGATGGAAAATGTTTGAGTTTATGCGTGGAGCATTCGGCACCAAACATCCTCAATTGCTTCCCAAACAGCCGGCCGCGGTGGCCGTGCGGTTCTGGGGCTGCAGTCCGGAACCGCGGGACTGCTACGGTCGCAGGTTCGAATCCTGCCTCGGGCATGGCTGTGTGTGATGTCCTTAGGTTAGTTAGGTTTAAGTAGTTCTAAGTTCTAGGGGACTTATGACCTAAGATGTTGAGTCCCATAGTGCTCAGAGCCATTTGAACCATTTGCTTCCCAAACAATTTCTCATAATGATACTATTCACTAATAGACTTACACGGACAACAGTTTAAGAGCCGGCCGGTGTGGCCGTGCGGTTATAGGCACTTCAGTCTGGAACCGCGTGGCCGCTACGGTCGCAGGTTCGAATCCTGCCTCGGGCATGGATGTGTGTGATGTCCTTAGGTTAGTTAGGTTTAAGTAGTTCTAAGTTCTAGGGGACTTATGACCTAAGATGTTGAGTCCCATAGTGCTCAGAGCCATTTGAACCATTTGCTTCCCAAACAATTTCTCATAATGATACTATTCACTAATAGACTTACACGGACAACAGTTTAAGAGCCGGCCGGTGTGGCCGTGCGGTTATAGGCACTTCAGTCTGGAACCGCGTGGCCGCTACGGTCGCAGGTTCGAATCCTGCCTCGGGCATGGATGTGTGTGATGTCCTTAGGTTAGTTAGGTTTAAGTAGTTCTAAGTTTTAGGGGACTGATAACCACAGATGTTAAGTCCCATAGTGCTCAGAGCCATTTGAACCATTTTGAACAGTTTAAGATGGAGTCCGCCGTGTTGACAATGCAATATCCTCCCGGACACTAAACCTCCATAAATGTTTCACAATCTAGTCGACCCTGCAGGAAGTAGTATAGACAAAGTGCAGCAAAACTGGTCGTTAACGACTATTCAGTATTGCAAAACTGAAGTTAATCTGTGCGTAGATTACCTTTCTGAATCGGCACTTGGAACTTACTCCCAACTGTCTGACGCAATCCCTTATAGCAGACCTCACAGTGTATTAGAATCCTCAGGAGCTGCAAGACTTCTATCCGTGTTGGTATGTTTGGATGAGCGGACAGTTAAAAAAATTTTGCGTTGTGCTGTTACCGTGCATTTATTAGTAAACACCGTAAAATGATTCACTTATAGTCAGTTTGATACAATTAATCTCAAAGGTGTTCGCCCCTGGTAGTTGAGTGGTCAGCGCGACAGAATGTCTATCGTAAGAGCCCGGTTCGATTCCCGGCTCGTTCGCAGATTTTCTCCGGTTTGGGACTGGCTGTTGTCATTTCATCCCCATCGACGAGCAAGTCGCCGAAGTGGCGTCAAATGAAAAGACTTGCACCCGGCGGACGGTCTACCCGACGGGAGACCCTAGGCACACGACATTCACATTTTATCTAAAAGGTTCCTGAAAATCGATGGCATGTGCGATACAGAGATCAGATATCGAGTGCATCCTAGCTCCGCATGTAGCATAAATATCTAAATCACTTCTCATGACATGAGAATTATTCGTACGTTGTTAGTAGAATACGAAGCGTTATTTGTTTCTTAAAGTAAACAATTTACTGCGTAGTGGAGTTATGTAAAAAACGTTAATCAGGCTACGCCTGGCATTTATTATGTGAATAGTGCACTCTAATAATATTCTTTTCACGACTAAATGTTGGTAGTTTCCCACTACTTAAGATCACCAAGTTAGATCCGCTCCGATGACTCGCTCAGGATCCTCATCTTAAATGGTATATTTTCAGCGCCATACCGTAGAACCAATCTCGCTGCCTGCGTTCCAACGACGAGAACCGTCACATTATTCGTCACTGTAGCAATCTACATGGTGTTTATTATTAAGGTATAAAAAGCCTCGAAGTGACATGGATGACGCTAAGACAAGAAATTCAATACAAAACACATTGGGTTGCGAATGTAATGCTCTCGACATTCGATGCACTCGATAAGCTATACATGTCACCTGTATTGTTTCAAATTGTGGGCTCATGTAGGAGCTCAGTCTTCATTAACTTGACGCAGTGTTGGTAAACCACAGTTCCTGAGCCAGGAAATGTTAAGTGCTACTAGTCATCTGTAACCTTAAGCTCTGGGCATTCTTGTGCGACCTACATGCGTTGCACTCAAGATTAGCTACATGCCGATAGGGTGGATTGCTGTTAAGATGATACAGTTATTAGCGGTCGACCAGTGGGGAACTTGTCGGGCCCCATTTGTATAAGGCTTATCCAGGCAAAGTGAAGCTGTGTATTAGTGGTCTCAAGTTTCTCCTGCTGCTCTTAGAGGCAGTTCAGGGGAAAGTTTAAAAAAAGGAAAAATACTCTCAATGTGCTGGAAGTGATAACACCCACGCAATCAAATGAGCTGTGGATTCGTTGTGGAGATCTTCAGCTCAAGAAGGAGTGCTATGTATAAGAGGTCCACAAAAATCTATGAAGCACTTGAAGATTGGCACACGTGGAAACTGTGTATCACGTGAAGCGGTACATTTACACAAAATTTAAGCTTGTGACAATTACAGGTATTACTGTCTATTCCAGGCATAATACAAAGTCTTCGCCTAGTTATTGTGCGCTTTTAAAATAAAATAAACTAACCGAATTTTCCTCTGATGTATTAAGCAGGCAGACAAATTATTACTAGGCCGAATGCAGATGCAATCAACGATAATTCATGTGACACAAACTACGATGGATTATAGTTTAAGTAATAAATGTTTATTGCCTGTAAAATTCACTCGTTAATTCGTAGGATGAGGAAAGAAGCTACACAATTAAGTGATTTAAAGAAAGACTGAGCGCACACTATGAAAAACAATAAATAAAACAGCTGGGAAACACAGACAGTGTTCACAGCTAAAATCTAACAGAAACTGACCTCCACATTAGCTGACATATGATTAAAATCTAACCAACACGCAATGCATTTAAGCTAAGTTTCGTTCGTAGAAGAAACTAATCAGCGAATTGGCTCAAGTCCAAACCCAGAAATTCAAGCTGTGCTGAACTACTGGCAGAAATCAGTTTGAGTTCTGACTACTACAGAAAAATTCCAAGCCCTAACAAACAGTTGTGAAATACACTTATGTTAAGAAAACACTGAACACGTCGGATGGCTAGAGGTACGACGCTCATATTCACAGGACATGTACATATTTATGTTCTGCATAAATTATTAGCATTTGAATCATGACGGCCCGCAGGTTCAAGGTCGACATAGATATCGCGGCGCAACACCACTTACCGGTAAAATGTACCTGCAGCCCTCGTTGTTGCTATAAACCGAAGGTAATGGATCAGTATGACTTGAGCAAACGTGCAAGATGCCTCGCGCGACCCGTACTGTAAGATCAGTGAGTCTGGAAGAGGGCGCATTATTGGCATGACAGAATGTGATGCAACCACTCGGGAAATTGCTATTCATGTGGGACGACGTGTATGGGCAGTGTAACAAATGTCTGATGAACGGTTCACGGAAGGCCGTAGACCCCCGAGAAGATCGACACCTCATCCGAATGGGTCTGCACGACAGATCTGCGTCCTACTAGGCTCTGGCACAACAGTGGAACAGTGGAACACATCGTACACTACCAGGGCTGACAGTCAGTCGCCGTATATTACGGCATGTGTTACGTACACGTCGTCCACTTCTCCACCTACCTTTGATGAATGTGCAGAAACATGCAGACGACAATGGTGCATGGAACGACGTCACTGGAAACGGGAACAGCATCAGATAGAATTTTCGTACGAATCCAGGTTCTGTTTGTTTGAAAATGATGATCGCATTTTGGTTCGCCGCAAACAGGGGGAGCGGCATCACAGTGACTGCTTTCGCACAAGACATACATCAATGGTGTGGGGTGCTATTGGGTACAACTGCAAATCACACCTGGTGCATGTCCAGGGCACTGTGGCTAGTGCGACCTTTAGCCATACCTTTTATGCACAACAACCAAGACACCATTTTTCTGCAATAAAATGTAAGACCACATTCTGCTGTACAAACATGTGTCTTCTTGGTATCACAGGATGTCAGTCTTTTTCTCTGGCCCGCCAGATTATCAAACTTATCGCCAATCGAAAATGTGTGGGGTGTGGGGAAACGATGGGTGCAGTGGTGTGGACCGGCCGCGGTGGCCGAGCGGTTCTAGGCGCTTCAGTCTGGAACCGCGCTACTGCTACGGTCGCAGGTTCGAATTCTGCCTCGGGCATGGATGTGTGTGATGTCCGTAGTTTAGTTAGGTTTAAGTATTTGTAAGTTCTAGGGGACTGATGGCCTCCGTTGTTAAGTCCCATAGTGCTCAGAGCTATTGGAACCATTTTTTGCAGTGGTGTGACCCAGTGCCAAAAACCACAGATGGACTTCGGAACCAGGAGAATGCTGCATGGATGAGTATACCAGAGGACGCCATTTACGCCTTATACGCACTGATGCAGTCAGGCATGGAACAAGTTACCAGGGCTCATGGTGGGCACTGTGTCTACTTAGCAACAGGACACATGCCGTCCGAGGTCACTGGAATGCTAATCATTTCTGCAGAACATACTAATGTACATGTCCTGTGAGTATGAACGTCCTATCTCTAGTCTTTCAAGGATATGCGCTGCTGGATCACCACTCTGACGAGCCTAGATCCTGCCTCGTTAACTGCGAACCATACTTTGAGAAACTGCACGATGGTCACTGCCCTTTGAAAGCTTCCGACATCCGCTTCAATCAAACAACCCGCATCTAATGTCACTCAAAGACTTTGTAACTCCAGCAACCTGATTCACGACTTTTCATACATAAATTACAACAAAAATCTGACTGCGCTATTAGGTACGCACTAAAATTCGAATCAAAACTGATACTTTACACTTAATTTTATGTGCAGAAATTTACCAGAAATTTTAAGTTAAGCAAATGCAAAGTTTGAGTGCAGTACTAAAAATCAGTTCATAATCTCTGCGCCATCAGTTATTACAGTAAATATACATGTGGCGCCACTTCCTTATTGAATTTTTCCTCCTCTTTCCATTGAATAAATCAGTATAATGATAGGTACAATAGGTTTTAAGTTAAGAGTAAAGCTATAGAAATTTATAGAAAGCTAATTTTAATACGCAGATGAAATGTATCTCTTACGAACCACATTTTATAAATGGTGTGTAATTACGTCCGCATATCCTTATTGTCTTGCTAATTGTATATGTGTCCTGTATGAAATTTTATATTGATTTTCAATTAAAGTTCAGTTCAAAGACGTCTCACAGCACAATTAATTATGCAGCAAAGCATGCGAGTAGTTCAATCGGTGCGCAACACTGGGAGCCAATAGGTAGTGCTTGGCTCCTTTTGTGCCATAAATATTATAGAAGTTATTAAACATTTGCTGAATTAGAGTTACAAAAATGACCTCAGTGGTGTATCTTCACACATATATTAACCAGAATGAAAAATGTTCCTGTCACAGAACGAAAGTGGCGAAAATGTTCTGGAGAGATCTGTGGACGTAAAAGAAAAGAACTAGCTTTCCGACTTAACCGGCAACTTCAGAGACACTTAAAGTAATTACATATTCGCATATTTTTACTTGTTAGTATAGTGCCCATGTCATGCAATGTAATGATCGTGTCAAGTAAGATTAACACGATACATGATGTCATGTCGTATGAGATGACGCATGCCATCATGTCATCCAACACGGCATTTGCAATGTCATAGAGTATGATACTACGTGTCATTAAAGTTTACATTCGCACGCATCGCCTATTTGGGATACTTTCCATTATAGATACACCTCCACTCCCAGATTCTTCCTAAAGGAGATGCATCCCACTCTTTAGAAGCACATAAACTTGTGTCTGTTTTTGCACCCCTCACCATACATGTGACAGCGGATGAGTTTGGTGGATAAACTATACCCTTCGGGAAAAAATCAACACCACACCCAGAAATTTAAAAAAATAAATATTTTAGAGTATCCCCAGCAACAAATCCTCTCCCAGAGATTTTATCCCCCAAGAAAAACTTTTCTTAGCTTTTACGTGTATGCTCTACAGCCATGTGGTTTTCTGTAGCTTTTCCTACGGGTGCCGAATTTTCTGGATTCTGGGCACAGAATCAGGGACTTTACGAGAAAAGTTCAAAGATCGAGGTGTGTCAACATGTTGCAGCTGAGAGAGCTCACTGCGCTGAGGGGATAGGGATAACTGGAAAAAAAGCGAGATTATGTCGAGATGTTTCAGTTTAAATGTCTTTGAAGCTACCAGGTTACACGGAGAGCTACTTCCCTTCTTTTATATCCCTAACTTTGATCAGAATATAATCTCCTTTTTGTGCTGTGAAAGGAGCATTTTTCATTCTCATTTCCAACTTATATTTTACCATAATTTCGACATTGGATCGCGAAAGGTTCACAACCAACGTAGAAATTTGTTGACGCGGATGACGAGTGATACACATAGACTTGTTATTGTCTTTCGAATCGTGTTGCTTATATCGTGGCAACGGATAAAGGTTTCACAAAACAGGACGTACATCAAGTCTGTAAAGTAGAAGTAGAAAAAAAAAAAAAAAAAAAAAAAAAAAAAACTCGCAAAAACACGTTTTCGCATATATAATTCGAATGAAGTTAAATTTTTGGAAATTAATTTTCTATTTTCTCTTAAAAACGTATTTTTTAATGTTTTTGATTCCCTTTAAACCCTTTCCGCACATTCATTTATTCATTTCACGTAAGAACGAATTTTACGAGCTAAATTTAGCTCTAAGTTAAACCATCAGATCTCGACAACGCATAAAGATTATTGGCTTAAAAGATTCGTTTTAACTTTATCCATTTATTCCCTTCATACACAGTTTGAACCGAATGGTTCAGGTTTAAAGTATAGAAGTGGCGTCCTTCAGAAATCTCCCACAGTAAAGTGTTTTTGCATGTAATATCCAAACGAAGCAAGACTTTTCAATCTCTTAAAAAGTACCAGAGTCCAAGATCCAATCCATCGGTGGACCAAATTTGAACCATCAGTCCCGCTTCAGTCCAGAGTTATTTAAGAGTAACTTTTTTTGTATGTAGAATCCGAACGGGGCACATGCAAATGTTGTGACTAGCTGAGCTTAATTTCAACACAGTCAAAATCCTTTGCAAAAGGAGATAATCGATTCGCACAATTTGTCTGCGCACCAGCTCCTGTTAGTCCTTCAAACTTTGCTTAAAATACTGCAACATAGCTGCAGTAAGACATATGTTCAAGTGGCTGTTCAGGTGGCCGCTGGTCTGGGATAAACAATAAGTTATTTACCCCCTGTTCTTGCTCAAACACTAAGACCCCCTAAATATCGATTCTGCGTGATAAATAAATATTGGTTACAGGGCTTCCACGCTGTAACGATACAAATAATATCTGGATACTGGCAGAATTTTGTCGCTTTCCTCTTTTAATTTGATATATTGCCCTTCATTGCATCTATTACGATTTGAGCTCTAGGCTCCCAAACGCGAACGATGTACACTTATAACACAAAACTTCAAGAAAGCTGCCTACCGCAACGTTGGATGCCGCTACAAGCGGAGCAGATATGGACGGGGCATCACCTTGCAAATATATGGGCTGCAAATGCGGAAATCCATTGAGATAAGTGACTTCGACAAAGGGCAGATTATTATTATTCTGAGCCTGTGAACGAGCATCTGGAAACCGGTGAATCCGGTCGAATGTTCATGTGCTACTGTCGTGAGCATCTACGGAAAGAGGTAGAAGGACCGTGGAACTACCAGTAGGCGCTAAATGGTTCGACGTCAACTACTCTTCACAGAATGTGGGGTTCGGAGGCTTCTCTTCTCAGTGAAGTAGGATAAATAGAGATCTGTGGTAGCTCAGCTGAAAGAGCACAATGCTGGACCAAGGACAAGTGTTTCCGACCACACCGTTCATCGTACATTGTTGAACATGGAGTTCCGCAGTACACCAGTCCTACATGTTCACATGTTTACCCAACGACATCGTTAATTACGATTTCAGTGGGCACGGGACCATCGGGATTCGGCCAGCGATCAATGGAGACGTGTCAGCTCTTCGGGTTCATCACTTTTTTACAATACCAGGTCGTTGGTCGTCACCACAAACCCCGTCATCGAGGTGAAAGGCGGCTCGAAACGTCCTGCGCGCTACAGAGACAGGTTGGTGGAAGCAGTATTACGCTGTGGGAGACATTCTCCTGAGTTTACATGGGACTAGGGATAATAATCGAAGACAAGCTGACAGCTGAAAACCACTGGCATACCTTCATACTGGATGTCTTTCCCGATGTTATCTTTCAGCAGTATAATAGTCCGTGTCTCGGAGCCAGAACCGTGCTACAGCGGTTTGAGCAGCATTATAGTTAACTGACGTTGATGTCTGGGCGACCATATTCGCCTAATGTAAATCCTACGGAACCCATCTGGGATTGCATGACCTGCGCATAGATATCTAATGCTACACATCTGCGCACACCTACCAACAAGCTGGTCGCAGGTTGTGTTCCAAAAATGTGCAGCATAGAGACAGAAGTGATGACACTTTCTACAGGACCTGACCATCATTTCGAAGGACAGTGCTGAAACACGTACAGTGCAAGCTGTTACTGATTTGTTTGATTGATGGGGCTGGTAAGTGCTATACCACCTGACGTAAGCTCTCGTGAGTTCAACTCGATTTCTGACCTGAAGGAAACACTTCACGGTATTCGTTTCAGAAGTGCTACAAATTCGTCGGGCAATAGACGGCACCGCTTGAACTGTCAACACAACTGGCACTGCTAAGAGTATCCTGCGACTTCCACATCGCTGCCAACGGGCTATACACAATTCTGGAGGCTACTTTGAAGGTCAGGAAAACTTTGAAACACGTTTATATTTTGTACGAGCTGTAAATAAATAGTTACCATTATTAAAGTTCCAACCCTCGTATATTGCTCTTATTCAACATTATTTTTGTTCCCATCGTTTTTCGTACTCTCGTATTTGATGTAAGTCACGGGAAGTTTCATTGACTATGATGAAATGTGCTCTTTCTAGTATCTGTTAATAAAGCTTGAAGAAATTTGCTTAAGTAATGTCGCTTTTTTAGTATTCGTAAGGAAGACTGTTCTAGTCACCAAGACTACAAAGCATAAAGCTATTCATTTAGATCTAAGTCCACACTCTGCAACCCACTGTGAAATCCATGACATACAGTGGCAAGAAGGAACACCACTCAAAGCAGAATTATATTCTCATTACGTGAATACCAATATTGTCGAAACCTACTAATATGGAGTTCTTCACTAAACGCGAAAAAGAATTGAAAACGGATTAAACCAAAAATAATAGAGAATAAAAGCAATTTACTTAACATGTTTTTAAATCACGCAGCTCACACACAGTTTCGTTGTTGTTGTTGTTGTTGTGGTCTTCAGTCCTGAGACTGGTTTGATGCAGCTCTCTACAGTAAAGCTGCAAGTCCTCGGGAAAAATTACGGCTGTAGTTTCCCCATGCTTTCAGCCGTTCGCAGTACCACAGATTCGTAAGCAGTAATAATTACACCAAACTCCACAGAACGCCATGCAACGCAACCAGTATGTGTCATATATGAAACAAAACCAAATATGGGATCATTTATACCATCCAGTATTACGGATTCGAACACAGCTCAATCAGGATTCGAGCAATTTATCTACAGCGCAGATCAAAGAGTTCAGTACACACGAGAAGTTGTAAACAGAAACACAATATGATGAAGCCAGCTTCTGTACTACGGCTGTTTACTGCGCCACGATAACAAACACAAAATACTAAAAGTCAGCAAATACGAAAGCGAGATGATGGATTCATAATCTTGCAGCGCTCCAACTGGCCTGGCAGCAAACTAAGGTCGTGTTATCGGAAGTCGTTATTTGAATTTCACCCGCGTGTAGCTACTTCTCGGCATGTAATGAATTTGCGAAAAAGATACCAATGCCGCTCGAGCGTTGGATCAAAGGGCATAGCGTATGGCATGCTGGGACCAACTATCGTGCGCATCTGTCAAGATGGAACACGCCACTGAATGCGTGCGATAAACAGTTGTATCATACTAATGAAAATGTGGCTATCAGTTGTATTTCAATATATTCTTGCATTTCCTTACGGCCATCGAATCACAATACTTTTATTCGTTAACGAACTATCTAATAGCGATGCTGATCGTACGAGGCAAATCATTTTTGTGCACTGAGAGGATTAAAGGTCCTTCTACGCTTTCCTGAGGCACAACAACTTCCCTTTCGCTTCTCTAGAACGTTCACCGTCCATTGTAGCTT
The DNA here is from genome assembly GCF_021461395.2 of Schistocerca americana. NCBI lineage: Eukaryota > Metazoa > Arthropoda > Insecta > Orthoptera > Acrididae > Schistocerca > Schistocerca americana. The sequence continues at coordinate 461,773,088 of NC_060122.1, read as the reverse complement.
AGGGGTTCTGTTAGACATCCATCGAAACAATCACATGTCTGCGAAGATTGTCCTTCAGGTTGCTCCATTGTGAGGAATGAGGCTTCTTTGGACATATGACACACTTTGATACGCACTTATTTTCACATCTAATTTAATCTGTATGGAAATTCTGCCAGTCAAGTGAAAAAGCTACGGTGAGCACATAGGGCTATTTTGCAGACGATCTATCGCCTCACTTCAGACTTGGATTGTACTCACGAGAAATTGGTAATAGACAAGGTTATTTCCAAAAGTAAAATTAATTTTACTTAAACAAAACCTAATCTTTCACGGACATACTGAAAACTTCTCATCTAGTTATTTTCTGAGTCTTCAGATGAGTTCTGAAGAGCTGGGGCTTCAGGACGAAATATTACTAGTTCATGAGCGCCTAAAGTATGGCTTCAAATGTCCCATTTTATGGGTAAACTACTCCGTGGTCCTTGAAGTTACTTGACATACCTACGATTATATTACTCAGCGCTTAGCCTGTAACCCGGAACACAGGACCAGTTACAAGTTGTTATTTAATGACTTCCAGAACAACAAAAATTTGATTTTAATTATTTCTCAAAATTATAGACTGAATTTAAAAATTTAAAGTGCTAAGGCAATCTGCTCATTAAGCTGTATACTCATATGTTAAAAGGATAACATGACAGGACACGTATTACAGTTAGATAATGTGTGATGTCTTGAGTTAAAAAAAAGGGTGATAGCGCCAGATTCCCTGATTTATTTCTCCAACATTTGAGAATGAGAGCTCTTACCGACTTTAAACATATTTAAACGATAATTCTAATTTTTTATCGCTGAAATCATTCATAAAATAAAGAAAGGAAAAAGAACGTCATAGCGTTTCCTCATCCATGGAAATTGCATTGTTGTTTGGGATCCTGAAGTACATGAAAGGCTGTGAGTGGTTTACAATTAGCGAAACATAACCATTTCCAGGCAGTGATAGGTTCAGTTGGATTGGAGGAGCCAGTTCATTCCACGTAACCACAGCCCATTGCACTATGGAGCCACCATCACTTCCACAGCGCCTTCTTGATTGACAACTTGACTCCATGGCTTCGTGGGGTCTGTGCCACACTCGAACTCTATCATCAGCTCTTACCAGCTGAAATCTGGACTCATCCATCCAGGCCACAGTTATTCAGCTTTGTAGGCCCCAATCGATACAGTTAAGATACCAGAAGTCGTTGCAGGCGATTTCGTGCTGTTACCAAAGGCACTCGCGTCAGTCATCTGCTGCCATATCTTGTTATGGCCAAATTTCTCCGCATTCTCCTAATAGATACGTTCGTCGTACGACCTGCATTGGTTTCTGCGGTTATCTCACGCAATGTGGCTTGTTTGTTAGCACTGACAACGCTACGCAAACGCCGCTGATTTCGGTCGTTGAGTGAAGGCCGTCGGCCACTGCGTTGTCCGTAGTGAGAGGGAATGGCTGAAATCTGTTATTCTTGGCACGCCCTAGACCCTGTGGATCTCGGAATATTGAATTTCAAAGGGATTTTCGAAGTGGAATGCCCATGTTTCTAGTTCCAACTACCATTCCACGTTCAGAGTCTGTTAATTCCCCTTCGTGCGGCCACAATTACATTGGAAACGTTATTACATGAATCACTTGAGTACAAATGACAGTTCCGCCAAAACACTACCCTTTTATACTTTGTGTATGCGATACTACCGCCATCTGTATATGTGCATGTCGCTATCCCATGACTTTTGCCACCTCATTTTGTATCACTAAATGCACCTGCAAAGTTGTTTCATTGTAAAACACAGTTCAGGAGATATGACGTTACAAACATTAAGGTGCTAGAAGAACTCGCGTCTACTTAAAATCTATGTTCATCCATTGTTTCGTAATGAGAGAACGTAGCTACTTCCCACAAAATTTAAGCGTAATTTCAAACCTTTTCTAATCTTTACTCGCTTACGTTAGCTCGTTTGTAAAGTAGTCAGACGTTTGAACCTGTCATAGACAAGGGAGTTCGATTCCATAACAAATCAGGCGTTTTCTTGTAGGAGTGTGGATGACATTAGTGGGTGAGTAAAGCCATAATCAATAATGATAGTGACATGGGACGCTAGTTAAAAAAGCAACAAGTAGAGGAAGTGTAAAGTGAACATTTACAACAACACTCATTTTCCGTGAGGCCGTACGCAGGAGTTTCCGTGATATCTAGTGTCCACTGTCTAAAATTACGTCTCCTTCCGCGTGTTTTTTGCTGCGAGTAAGGAGTAAAACGCATTCTACAGATCGTGCTGTTTCTGCTGAAACCTGAAACAGCTCGGATAAAAAACACATATTAAAGACTAAACGGTTAAAACTAACACTGCGATGGAAACTGGTGCGCCGTCTGTGGCTCGTTACAGTGAGAAGAAAGTGGTGTCAGGTCACTGCAACGTCGTAGTTATACGATCGTCCTTCAGAAACGTCAACTCATCTTGTGGTTATTTCTTCTTCTGCAGTCCGGCCCACACGTCTGACCTGTTAGAAACTAGCCGCGCAACACGACTCTAAAAGTTGTAAAAAATGTTTTCTTATTATCAGGTTAACTGAGCGGTTAATTGGAGGGTAGTATGTGAGTGAAAACGTCGATATATTGTCAATTTTTTGGTATAAAAACACTGCCAGGACCTTGCTAATATTAAGTTACACTTTCAACATTCACACGCAATCACAGTCACTGGTTCAAATGGCTCTGAGCACTATGGGACGTAACATCTTAGGTCATCAGTCCCCTAGAATTTAGAACTACTTAAACCTAACTAACCTATGGACATCACACACATCCATGCCCGAGGCAGGATTCGAACCTGCGACCGTAGCAGCCCCGCGGTTCCGGACTGCAGCGCTAGAACCGCACACAGTCACTGGTATTACCCAGTTTACGGTGTCGAACAAAACCCGATACCAGAAAGGATTACAAAACAGATTATCTGTGATAGAATGCTCGCTATAATATTAACCAGATCGATCTGTTACAGCGTTTAGTTTTTGACGCCGACTTGCACAACCCACCACGCAGTTTATACTTAATTCAATGGTCACAATTTACGTACAAGAATCGGAATTTCACATGCTCGTCATTCACTCAAGTTCGCCTTTACTTTGCAGCATTCCACGGTTAATTTTGACTCATTAACCTGCGAAACGCATGTATTCAGGGCTCCGAACACGCGTCGTGACATGGTAAGTGCTGAGCTCCAAACTGACTTCGACTTTAGAAACGAATTCTGTTTGTGCACAAAATGTGTGCGAAATTACTGCCCTATGGCTGGTACACATCGTAGCAATCCTATATTACTATTAATCAGGATATGGTTCAAATGGCTCTGAGCACTATGGAACTTAACATCTGTGGTCATCAGTCCCCTAGAACTTAGAACTACTTAAACCTATCTAACCTAAGGACATCACACACATCCATGCCCGAGGCAGGATTTGAACCTGCGACCGTAGCGGTCACGCTGTTCCAAACTGAAGTGCCTCGAACCGCACGGCCACACTGGGCGGCTAATCCGGATAACCATTTGTCCAATAACACCCTAACAGCTTTTATGAACAATTTATTGAATGATCAGATCTGTAAAATTTGCTATTATCAAGCTTCCGCTTTAAATAACAGTATAATCGCCAAATGTTCCTTGTTTCCATAGTCCCATAAACTGACTAGCTCCGCTTTACAAATTTCCCCTGAGACTATCATTCTTTGTACGTAAAGACACAGTCCTCAAGTTAAAGTGTACTCAGTTAACAGACATAACAATATTTATTTATCAGAAGATACGGTTTTGTTTCCAAAATATACCGTTTTGTCTACGTCTGATTTAAGTCTGTAAGATGTTGACATCTTTCGGCTACAGCAGAAACCGCGTGGAACTGCTGCTGGACCAGAGCGTACGTTTGTCATGTTAGAATTACGACTGCTGACATTTTTAGAAATATTCGAAATCCGATATGTAGATATTTAAAAAGATTATCATCATAATCAGCTCTCGATATACCGAAGAAAAGTATCGATATATCGACAGAGAAATTATCGAAATACCTGTCTATAAATTATCGGCTACACATCGTAAATACATTGCCGCTTTTAGAGCTGTTTGTTTAGATATTGATTTATTATTAGATATTGTGTAAATCAACAAGCCAGCAGGGTGCCTATGCCCCTTAGAGCAAGAATTTAAAGGTAACCGATGCACGTTCACACTTGACGATAAACACTTTGCTAACGATGGCAACTGCATGTAAGTGGCACAATAAAAGGTGTTTAATGGGTCCGTCGTTCGGATTCGTCACATATAGGATTTGTTCGGAGCATTTCACGTCGACTTCACTGTTTTTCCATTTCTGCCAATGCCAGTGGCCAAGCAGTTGTAGTGTCAAAATTGTCTGGTGACGTTAAACCTTGCAGTTTATTTTCGTAGCGCGGAGCGACAATTACATCAGCATTTCCCCTCACATGTCTCAGACCACCGTTAAGATCAAATTTGTCATTTAGATTTTTGTTCATTATTTTCAGCGACTCTTTTTGAAGAATGCCGATGTGAAGAGATAGCACACTAGTTACGTTAAAAATTGCTTTTTAACGTAACTAGTGTGCTATTTCCTCACATCAGAAATCTCGCTATTCCATTCACACCGCCACCTCGGACTACTTCTTTTGTGCCACATATACGAAGTGTGGCTAAAAAAAAACCGGACTAGTACTGGTGAAACAATAAAACGAATGCAATAAGGCTGAAAGTCGCGTGGCCTGTCACGTGACTCTCACACCGCCTACTGCTCGAGTTTCATCTGCCTCCTGCACTCAGTCTGCCCGTGGCGTCTGTTTTAAGTAGTTGACGTTTTGTCTGTGCGTCGGAAAATGTTGTGTGTACAGAAAGAACAGCGTGTTAACATCAAATTTTGTTTCAAACTAGGAAAATCTGCAAGTGAAACGTTTGTAATGTTACAAAAAGTGTACGGCGATGATTGTTTATCGCGAACACAAGTGTTTGACTGGTTTAAACGATTTAAAGATGGCCGCGAAGACACCAGCGATGACACTCGCACTGGCAGACCATTGTCAGCAAAAACTGATGCAAACATTGAAAAAATCGGTAAACTTGTTCGACAAGATCGCCGTTTAACAATCAGAGCAGTGTCTGAGTTAACAGGAGTTGACAAGGAAAATGTTAGGCAGATTCTTCATGAAAGTTTCAATATGAACAAAGTGTGTTCAAAAATTGTTCCAAAGTGTCTCACAATTGAACAGAAGGAACTCCGAAGAATGATTTGTTCTGACATCCTGGAAAACATTGAAAGTGATCCCACCTTCTTACAAAATGTTATTACTTGCGATGAATCGTGGTTTTCTACTTACGATCCCGGAACTAAACGCCAATCGATGCATTGGAAAACTCCTGCTTCTCCACGACAAAAAAAAGCACGAATGTCAAAATCGAAATTCAAGGCAATGATGATTGTTTTTTTTTTGACATCAAAGGGATTGTGCACATTGATTGGGTGCCAGAGGGACAAACAGTGAATCAGCATTACGACATTAGCGTCCTGGCTACCCTACGTGAGCGAGTACGGAGAAAACGGAACGATTTGTGGAGAAAAAAGTCATGGATCCTTCACCAAGACAATGCCCCAGCTCACAGTGCGTTGTCAGTGAAGACGTTTTTGGTAAAACACAACATACCCATCTTAGATCATCCACCCTACTCACCTGATTTGGCCCCCTGTGACTTTTTTCTTTTCCCTAAAGTCAAGTCAGTTTTGAAAGGAACTGGATTTGAGACTGTTGAAGCAATAAAAGAAAAAGCGACGGAAGTAATGTATGGACTTACCGAAAATGATCTGCAGCATTGCTATGAACAGTGGAAAATTCGTATGGAGCGGTGTAGAGACCGAGGAGGAGAGTACATTGAAGGAGATAACATGAAATTGTAAATAATTGTAAATAAATGTTTTTTCCAGCATCAGTCCGGTTTTTTTCTAGCCGCACCTCGTACTTATTTCACACAGTCAAAGAGAAAGATTGGACGTAACGAAAGCTCAAAAAGTAGTAAGACGCCTTCACACAGTGAAAGTGAAATTATTTTCTACTAGAATTTCAAAAGAACAACTTCAAATATTTACCGAAAATTGTGAAAATAATAATACTGGATGATCAAAAAGTCAGTATAAATTTGAAAACTGAGTAAATCACGGAATAATATAGATAGAGAGGTACAAATTGACACACATGCTTGGAATGACATGGGGATTTATTAGAACCAAGAAAAAAATACAAACGCTCAAAAAATTTCCGACAGATGGCGCTTCATCTTATCAGAATAGCAATAATTAGCATAACAAAGTAAGACAAAGCAAAGATGCTGTTCTTTACAGGAAATGCTCAATATGTCCACCATCATTCCTCAACAGTAGCTGTAGTCTAGGAATAATGTTGTGAACAGCACTGTAAAGCATGTCAGGAGTTATGGTGAGGCATTGGCGTCGGATGCTGTCTTTCAGCATCCCTAGAGATGTCGGTCGACCACGATACACTTGCGACTTCAGGTAACCCCAAAGCCAATAATCGTGCGGACTGAGGTCTGGGGACCTGGGAGGCCAAGCATGGCGAAAGTGGCGGCTGAGCACACGATCATCACCAAACGATGCGCGCAAGAGATCTTTGACGCATGTAGCAATATGGGGTGTTCTTTTTTTTTGTTCTAATAAAACCCCATGTCATTCCTAGCATGTGTGTCAATTTTTACCTCTCTTTCTATATTATTCTGCGGTTTATTAAGTTTTCAAATTTATACTGACTTTTTGATCACCCAGTACATAAAAGAAAAATATCGGCGCTCGATATTTCCATCTTATATCGAAATCCCTCTGGTAGAAATATGCCTATCTAAATCGATATTGTTTGGGAAATGATTCGGTATATCGATACATCGATGTTTTATCAACATCCGTAATTGGGACCGCGACTCAGATATGAAGCAGTCTGCTTGCTACTGTCCAACTTTGGCGCGCTACAAGGCGCTACGCGTCAGTCGCCACGCAACAGATGAGCGTGGATGAAAGGACACTGCCCAGTGCGTAATCTAGATAACATTATCTCTTCGTGAGGAGCTGGACTAGAGGAATCCGCTCAATCCGTAGAGACTGGTTTTGTCCGTTTATTTTGGTCAGGGAAGGGGGAGAGCAGTGGGGGAAAACATTGGAACTGGCTTTCGTCCGCGAAGTAGTGGTGACACTGTGAGCTAGGGAACGAGAGAGACCGTCATTAGGGACAATTCCTCCGGTCGGAGCTCTGCGCAGCTGGAAGCGGATCTGTTGAGCAGGGCTTGGCCGAGGCGGAGAGTAAGATAACAGATGTCGGCAGCAGGGGCGATGGCAGAGGAGAGGAGCCGCTAATTGACGCCGGGCCCTTCCTCCCCGCCGTCCCCTGCAGTCGCCACGGCTGATGCTGTTAGAGCAAGAATCGGATGTTGTCTGATGACAGAGATGTGTTCTTACAGAGGAGCTGCCGCAAGGGTTGCCGTGCGCGATCGCGTGTAAGGGGAGCAGAAATGTACAGTCGGTGGCTAGAGCTATTGTCGCGGCCATATCACGTATGTCGAAGAAAGCCAGAGGATTCTCTCTGATAGTCTAACTTGTTACATTCTGTTAATGCAAGCGCCTTATCTTCTGACGTGCAACGAATGTAATTAAATGGCCATCTTTTTAGACACTGGGACTTCATTATATGACATTTGCATTGATCTGGGGACAAAAGAACACAGATATGTATAGGACACATTTAAATATTATCACGTTTTCGTCATATACATTCCGTGACTGATGGAGACATAGGAAACATTTATGTACACCAGGTGTGGGCAAATAGCGACCCGCGCGCCGCTAATAGTTTTTGACAGTCAGGATTTTTTGTAAGAATTGATACCTTTACTGAAATGCTAAATTAACTAATACATGCAATCATTTTAAAAGATGCGGTCCTTCGCATAGACTGCCCCACTAGCCAAACTAATGCCCACCCCTAATGTACGCTATTCATCTGTTTTATTTCTTACATTATGGGAGAGGCACATTACATATGAAGAGTGGAAATGGGAAGCCTTACCAGTGTCAAACTCGCAGAATGAGAATACCATACAAAGTATTTCTGATTGTAAATAACTCCCTTATTTCCAAAAAAGGTATTTAGATATTTCAGAATTTTAATGCAAATCGCATCACCGAAAAAGTAATGACACAAATAACAAAATATATGCCTTATTAAACATTATAAGAATCTAGGGGCACGAAGGGGAACCGGTGGTTGACAAGGGAGTGAGACAGGGTTGTAGACACTCCCCGATGCTATTCAATATGGTTCAAATGGCTCTTAGAACTATGGGACTTAACATCTGAGGTAATCAGTCACCTAGACTTAGAATTACTTAAACCTAACTACCCTAAGGACAGCACACACATGCACGACAGAGGTAGGGTCCGAACCTGCGACCGCAGCAGCCGCATGGTTCCAGACTGAAGGGCCTAGAACCGCTCGGCCACCTCTGCCGGCCCCGATGTTATTCAATCTGTATTGTGAGCAAGCAGTAAAGGAAACAAAAGAAAAACTTGGAGTACGAATTTGAGTTCGGAGTGAGTAAATAAAACCTTTAAGGTTTGTCGAAGACATTATAATTCTATCGGAGACAGCAAAGGACTTGTAAGAGCAGTTGAATGTAATGGAGAGTGTCTTGAAAGGAGAATATAAGATGAATATCAACAAAAGCAGAACGAGGACAATGGAATGTAGTCGCATTAAATTAGGTGATGCTGAGGAAATTCTATTAAGAAATGAGACACTTAAAGTAGTAGATAAGTTTCGCTATTTGTGCAGCTAACTAACTGATGATGGTTGAACTACAGACAATATAAAATGTAGACGCAATGCCAGGAAAAGCGTCTCTGAATAAATCATCGAGTATAGATTATATCATGAAGTCTATTCTCAATGTATTTGTGTGGAGTGTAACCATGTATGGATTTGTGTGCAGTGTAACCATGTATGGAAGTGAAACAGGAAGGGTAAAAACTCTGGACAAGAAGAGAATAGAAGCTTTTGAAATGTGATGCTACATCGGAATACTGAAAATTAGACGGGTAGATCACGTAACTAATGAGGAAGTACCGAACAGAATTTGGGAGAAAAGAAATTTGTGGCACAACCGGACTAGAAGAAGGGATCCGTTGGTAGGACTGGTGGTAAAACTCGTAGAAGAAGACCAACAGATGAGCACAGTAAGCAGATTCCTAAAGATGTAGGTTGCAGTAGTTACACGGAGATGAAGAGGCTTGCACAGAATAAAGTAGCGTGGAGAGCGGCATCAAACCAGTCTTTGGCCTGAAGATCACAGCAACAACAATAATTTAGTAATACCCTTCTAACCACCATGAGAGGAAATTGATAGGTTTTAAATAACAATAAAAAGCTTGAATCTTGTAAAAAGAAAACGGCAACCAACCAACTCTTTCCTCAGAGTCTTTCGCTTCATTAACATCTTGTCGGTTTACAACCGCATCATTTCCAATAATATACTCGAGCTTTCGATAGCTGTCTTCGCTATCGTCATCAGGAGCTGTAATCACTGACTGCCGGTGCTGGTACGGTGTTATGCTTATATACATGTACTGGCAGCGTCTCCACCCTTCCAGAGAGGAGAACATGCGAACAAGGCAAGTCGGGCAGCTCCTAGCGGCTCCATCCAGCCACGGGACCGAGGTCAACGATATATACGGGCCCTGCAACATACTTGTGACGTCAGGCTAGTCGGATTGTCCACCACACTTCGTGAACGCATGTCTCCGTGCAGTGCCCACTGGAAATCAATATTTAATGGAGAAGGAATCGACTAAGTTCTTAAGTTTGTCGTTTACTATCGAGAACTTTCATGCTTTTAAACACGCACTCAAGAATTATTAAACTTGTCTGAAATAGTTAGTCGCTCCCCGCCGGTGACGGCTGCTGGCACTGGTTAAGACATGCAGTGTCACGTGCTGAGACGTACGCACCACGGCGTGTCTTTCTCGTTGGTCTCGCTGCACCGAGTGACGTCACTTCTCGCTAGCGGCTGGCGCTACATTGGGGACTGCCACTCCGGCATCCCTGCAAGCATCAAGCCTACGTCTTTGCTTTCGCTCAATGTCCAAAACCTGACCCCATGTTCAACTAAATGTGTACTCCCGGCCTCTGTTAAAATTGTTGCTGTTCATTCTAATTTCCGCCGCATCATTGATAACAGACTCCCAGTGAGATGTTGTTTGAGACAAAACTCTCATTTTTCTCAAATTATAGTTTATGCCCTTTTTTCAAGGCCCTGTGTACTAACGTGTTGAGTACCGCTTTATTGTGTACAGGGTGGTGAAAACTGTTGGCATTATGTACCTGTCATTGTACATAGATATCCTATACATTGAATGACCAAAACGCCCTTCTGCCTTCAGCTCAACTGAAACATCCAAGAATGGCAGCTTGCAATCTCTCTCAATCTCTAAAGTAAATTTAATGTTGGCATGGACACTGTTCATGTGGACAAAGAACTGTCGCAGTGCAGTGCATTTTCACCTTGAGGCAATATCAAGAAATTGTCGGTAACTTCGCATAGGAAGCAAGATGGTCGCTGCCGGGCAGAGTTTGGAGCTTCGTCCTCAAAGTGGCCCATGAGAAAGTTCAAGACAACCAGAGACAGAGGGAATCCTATGGCTCCGCCGTCCTTCATCTCGTAATATTCACTGCGATATATAAAGTACGTTGTCGAGAACAGTTTGACGATCTCAGGTTGAAACTGAAGGGCCGAAAGATTCAGCATGTCTTGTACCGGCACTCTCGTATAAAGAGACGCAACATCCATACTTTATAACCATTACGTCATTTTGGCCTATATTTTCTTGAGGGTCTCAGCGAATGACAGTGTCCCAGTTTGGGTGCTGATAGCTCTGCCAATTGTTTTGTCAGTCTGTAGGTGGGTGAACTGATTGACTCAGAGGAACATTTTTCTTTGTGTATTTTGGGAAATCCATAAAGTCTGGGAAGTTTGGTGTCGTAGGGCACTACTTTACGTACTTTATGTACCGCAACGAATGTTATGAGGTGAAGGGTGGCACAGCCATTGGGTCTTCACTGTCTCCGGCAGTTGCGAAGCTTTCCATGGAGCACTTTGAGGAGCAAGGTCTGAACGCTGCAAGGTTGTGACCATCTTGCTTCCTGTGATATGTTGACGAAGGGTTCCTGATATGGTCTCGTGGTGAAAACACACTGCGGCACGTTGTACTATAGTAGATCAGGAAGTTGACCGAGTTCGGTGATAATTAACACGTGTATCATATTAAAGCTAATGCAATATCTTAGCAATATGATGCACTAGAGACAGTGTTGTAGTATGTCGTTAATGGGATACAAGATAACAATTGCAGAATAAGATACCAAATGCCAATGAAGGGTTGCAGTGAACTGTTCCACGTTCACTGTACCAGCCAACGCTGAATGAGAGCTGTTCTACGAAAATTAGGGAAATTTGTTAACAATTGACTACCAACGAAGATTATTGTATCGAAAAGTTCCCGGCAGATTGATACCGTGTCCGGGGCCTAAATTCTGGGCGTCCCCTTTGGAAGAAAAAACTCATGCCGACCTCACGTCCTTTCTTCTGCAGTGTCAAAAGTTGTAGATAACGTCTCCCTGTTTCATATCGCATTGTCAACTGTGGTTTTCGACTGTGAAATGTGTGGGAATCAACTCCCCAATGGAAGGCGTAATTTCATTGGCGTCCTTTATGCCATCTTCTGAGGTTCCGTGTGTCTGAAATGTTTTCCTCAAGCACCGATAAGAAAATCGTTGATTTCAACGCTGGACGTCGCTATTCTGACATCCGTAGCAGAGGAGTTTTGAATGGCTCTGAGCACTATGGGACTCAACTGCTGAGGTCATTAGTCCCCTAGAACTTAGAACTAGTTAAACCTAACTAACCTAAGGACATCACAAACATCCATGCCCGAGGCAGGATTCGAACCTGCGACCGTAGCTGTCTTGCGGTTCCAGACTGCAGCGCCTTTAACCGCACGGCCACTTCGGCCGGCTAGCAGAGGAGTGAAAAGAAGGGGTGCATTATGGGTAAGAAGGGGTGTGACGACGTTACCATCGCGTGACTGGTCCACGGCGGCGTTGGGTAGAATTGGGGTGAAATTTGGTTCGAATTGTGGCGTCGATAGTTACGATACCACAACGTAGGAGCACGCTCTTGCAAGTTGGCACTACGAGAGAAGACTGACTACGCTGGCCACAGCGCCCTCTGGCTGACGCTGTGGAGCTCAGCGAGTGCCGTCTTGATTTCGCCCCATTTCATCCAGAGCAGACGGTTTGGAAATATCGCTTCTACTACCGAATGGACTAGCTTGCTACTGACACTTTGTATTAACCTGGACTACGGCTTCACACCTACATTCTCATCCTATTCAAAGTTATGTATGCCATTGATATTTACTTGTGTTTTTGACTCTAGCAAAAGTATTAATGTTACATGCAGCACCGAAGTGTTTCACCTCTCCTACTTTATTCACTCCCTTAACCCTTGGCCTATGTTACAGAAGCAGTTCACAGGAGCAGATCCACGCGCCGCCTCTCCAGGCGGGCTACAAAACCAATGTCACTCCATTAACCCAACTTACACGTCATATTAATTTCAGAGCTCTGGCCTTATCTTCGCAAATGTCGACCCTTGCCGTTTGAAGCGTCGCCAAGTCCGATGCTGACATCGCAGGGCGTCACACTTTTCCACCGTTACATAGTAAGGTTGTAGGCACCCTTCAGTCAAATTTCAAACTTCTGCATCTAATCGGATTGGGAGACAATTTCGCGGTTTCAAGAAAGTGACCCTTTAATTGTGTTGCACAGCATGTATAGCGTTTATCGGTCCATTAACAACGGAACATCATTGTGTCTACAGTTGCTGCATAGACCAACAATATGGACGGAGGTACAGCGAAGGGTATTGTGCTTTCTTCTCCTACAAGTAGCGATTTAATGTTTATAATGAGAAAACACAACAAATGTGTTGAAATTCGTCTTTAGAAATGACATTTAGCGAGTTGCGAAGCACTCGTATAATTGAAAGATTCTATAGACCGTGTTCCGTCTGTTGGATCAGCCTTATCTTTGGTTGAGTAGTGGAAAGCATGTCCTTCACCAGTGCTCTGAACATGGATCCTTGGCAGACAATCGCGCTGAGTTTTGAGACCGATAGGGCAATGTGGACCGGCAGGCGACTTCTACTCTGCTTCTCCATCTAATAGTTTGAACAGCGTGCTCCCTGCTGACGACTTCTGGGGTACAGACATTTGTCTTGTGTATTACTGAGATGGGTATTCCGAAGCTAGCTCATCCAGAATGTTTCGTGAGACCATTGCGTCCTTGTGCTACATTGGCGTAATTGTGTATTGCTTGTTTTCAGGTTACTTTTAAATGTGTGGTTGGCTGTTGGTCTCCTTGTATGCCATTTCAGCTTTTTGTTCGTCTTGTGACAAATTTTATTCACATGTGGATCAGTACTTACTTTTCATTGATTCATCCAAGCAAAGCAGTTGTCCTTCACACTTCTTTCCCACACTCTAAATAAAACAGGAGAGAATTTGATAAACGAGATAAAAATCACCCATTGAGTGAGAAAGGGGCGTTCTCTTTCACTAACTCTTAACATTTACATTGGCAGTGTCTTTAATTCCGATAGTTGTTAATTAAATTAGATAAACACACTAATCTATGTGATAAACTGATAATTCAAGAAAATGAAGATGACCTCCAGTTATCTGTTCATCGGTTAAAGAAAGCACGTGTAGAGGACATAGAATATTATCTCAGGATTTTATTAAAGAAGATAAAAGTTACCGCCTTTGGAGGTAACTAGGCAATAAGGTAGAAATTAGTAATTAACAAAACAATCATTGTACAGTTACCACAGCTCAAATATTTAGGCTTTGACAAGAATAATGACTATCATAATAATACAGTTGGACAGCAGCACAAATTTCAAACAGTACGTGGAACAAAACATAGAACGCTTAACTACAAAATCGTAAAACTGTGACGATGCTGAATTCAAGCGAAAGTTGGGAAAATTAAAGTAAGGAAGACCGTGAAGTACAGGCAACGAAGATGAGATACTTGAGGAGAATGAAGGGCTGCAAAAGAAGTGATTTGTACAACAACAAAATGTCATTAAATAATTAACAGTTTCTTGATGCGCTGAAAAATATTGTTTGACATCAGGAAAATGTTTCCTATTAACTCTGTTGTCACGTTGTGTTAAACACCGGAAAAAAATTTAATTCACGTTAGGAAATGAAACCATTCACAGTGAGTAGAAAGAAGATACTGATTTCCAGGTTATTACAGGCAAAGGTGGAAACAATACGAGAACAGGATGACAGTTAGAGCACCGAAGAAAATCACGAACTACAAGTCGAAATTAAGCAGAGGCACAGATCGAACAAGGACTCGATGGACGAAAAGTTCGTGAAAACTAAGCAGACTCCTAATGCCTGCATTTAAGACAACTTCTTCAACGACTTTCCACGCGTTCTCGAGATGGGAAAGAGAGCAGAAATTCAATCCTCATAATTATTTCTGGATAATGTTAAATGTGCAGTACGATAACTTCATTCTATTTACAATTGTTGATTTCCATCAAGATGGTGGTGCCCTTTCAGTAGGTTCGTTCGTATGAAAGATGACGACATGAAAGCAAGAGTAAATTCCCGGGGAGTTACTTGCATTTACGACCAGCCAGAAAAACTGTGACAAAACATATGTGCGGAATGCTCTCAGAACTCCAGCGTTAATAATTTTTTCAAAGTATGTGTACAGCTTTTATAAACAATAGGTATTTTATATTATGGAACAAAATGTTGCTGTTCCTAATTTTATGAATGAGGTACGGTCCTTCGAATTCACCTACATCGTATCCCCATGAATAACCTGAGTTCATCACTGTTTCAGATTTCATGTCGTAATCAAAGCCTGTAAGCATCGTCGAGTATGATGCTTTTACGGTGTTTCAGAGAGGACACTGTTGTCCCTTCCTGTGCTACGTGTTGGAAGAGCTTCTCCAGACCGCAAGGGGTGCGGAGTCAGAAATGCTAGAGCAATTTGTACTTCATTGACGGCTCCCTATATTAACACACTGGCTGCGGCCGATGTCCCACAGGCACTATGTGACGCGTGTAGGATGGAATGCAGAATCAGAGCAACAGCAGATGGCGGTGACAGCGCCCTTAGGAATCCAGCAGTGTGCCAGCTCTACGGCGCAACAAAGCCAGTGGCTGGCGGAGCCACTGTGGCCGGGGGCATCTAGTAGATATGTGCAGGTGCTCTTAGTTAGCTGAGGAACCTCAGAGGCTGACTACCGTGACAGGGGATGGCGGCCACTGGGCGGCTCTCTCCAGCAAGTCCAACTGGAGGGCCAGAATCGTCACCACTGGCCGTCAGCCTTCAGGTCGATGGCTACGAGTAGTAGACGGAGCAGCTCGGTGAGGGCTTGTGTGGTCTAGCAGTACAGAGAGGTCACAAAAGTCACGGGACACCTCCCAATATCGTGTTGGATCTCCTTTTGCCTGGTGTAGTGCAGTAACTCCACTTGGAATAGACTCAACAAGTCGTTCGATGTCCCCTGAAGAAATTTTGATCAATGATGCCTCTATAGCTGCTCATTATTGTGAAAATATTTCTGGTGCAGGTTTTTGTGCACGAACTGACATCTCGATTACATCCCGTAAAGGTTCAATCTAATTCATAACGCGCTATCTTGGTGGGCAAATTCTCTCGAATTGCCCAGAATGTTCGTCAAACCAGTCGCGAACAACTGTGGCCTGGTGACATGGCGCATTGCCATCCATAAAAATTCCATCGTTATTTGGGAACTTAAAGTCCATGAATGGCTGCAAATGACTTCAAAGTAGCCAAAAATAAACATTTACAGTCAATGATCCGTTCTCGTGGACAGAGGAGCCCGTCTATTCCACGCAAACACCGTCCACACCATTATGGAGCCAACACCAGCTTGAACTTTGCCTTGTTGACAACTTGGGCCCAAAGCTTTGTGGGGTCTGCGCCACACTGAAACACTACCATTAGTACTTCACAATTGAAACCGTGACTGATCTGACATTTCTACTGTTTCTCAGTCGTCTAGATCCCAACCGACAAGGTCACAAGCCCAGGAGAGGCGCTGCAGGTTATGTGCTGTTAGCAAAGGTACTCGCGTTGGTCGTCTGTTGACATAGAGCCCATTAACATCCAATTTCGCGGCACTGTCCTAGCAGATACTTCCTTGTAGGTCCCACAATGATTTCCGCGTAGTTTCACTCTGTGTTGCTTGTCCATTTGTGCTGAGAAATCAACGCAAACGGGTTATTCTCTGCACAAACTTGACAGTGTAGATCTCACAATATTGAATTCCCTAACGATTTCCGAAATGGAATCTTCCATGCGTCTAGCTCCCACTAGAATTCCGAGATTGAAGTCTGTTAATTTCTGTTGCGCGGCGGTAATCACTTCGGAAACCGTTTCACATGAATCACCGGAATACAAATGACAGCTCCGTCAATGCACCACCCTTTTTCACCTTCTGTACATGACACTGCCGTCACCTTTATCTCTGCATAACGCTATCCCATGGCTTATGTCCCCTCACTGTAGATTCCCACTGATGGCTGGCCAGGAGACTGTACCGGGAGAGAGCAGTGTGCTGTCATCTGAAGCCAAGAGTATTTATGTTTTCTCTGACATGGTGTGTGGTCCCGGGAGACGGTTGGTTCAAATGGCTCTGAGCACTTTGGGACTTAACTGCTGAGGTCATCAGTCCCCTAGAACTTAGAACTACTTAAACCTAACTAAGCTAAGGACATCACACACATCCATGCCCGAGGTAGGAATTGACCCTGCGACCGTAGCAGCACCGTGGTTCCGGACTGAAGCGCCTAGAACCGCTCGGTCACAACGGTCGGCACGGGAGAGGGGGTAACTTTATATACATCGAACAGTGCTACACTATGTAAGAATACGGCACGCTACAGAAGGCAGAAAATAGCGTTCCTGACATTCCAGCAATGTGCCCGCAGTATTACAGCGTCGCCGGCCAGAGTGGCCGAGCGGTTCTAGGCGCTACAGTCTGGAACCGCGCGACCGCTACGGTCGCAGGTTCGAATCCTGCCTCGGGCATGGATGTGTGAAGTCCTTAGGTTAGTTAGGTTTAAGTAGTTCTAAGACCTTAGCAGTTAAGTCCCATAGTGCTCAGAGCCATTTGAACCATTACAGCGTCCAGTTGTAGACTACGACTGCAGGTGACCTGGATATAAATTAAACGCTTGGAAAGGCCTGCTTGATGCTTGGGGTGTAGCTGTGGACACATGTAACGTAATCTCTTTCCTTCGGTTGCACTTCCACCAAAGAATCGATAAGCCGTTGCTTTGAGTTTCACCAACAAAGGTGTCGTGATTGCAAAGATGGTCCTCTCCATGGACATCGGGAGTGAAGCTGCGCATCATGCAGCCTAATGCGCACAGTTTAAGTCGGAACACGACGTCCCGTAACTGCACTAAAACCATTGTTCAACATGGTGTCGTTGCCGTCAGGGTTCCTCCGAGCCATAATTGGTAGGTATCTGTCATTCACTGCAATAGTAGCCCTTGGTCGGCCTGAGCGAGGCATGTCCTCGACTACTCCTGTCTCTCTTTATCTCCTTCGTGTCCGAACATCGCTGTGGTTGACTCCAAGACGCCTGGACACTTCCCTTCTCAGAGCCCTTACTGGCACAAAGTAACAATACGGACGCGGTCGAAACGCGGTATTGACCATCTAGGCTTGGTTGAACTACAGACAACACGATCCGTGTACCTCCTTCCTTGTGGAATGGCTTTAACTCATCGGCTGTCGCACACCTTCAGCCTAATAGGCGCTGCTCATGCATGGTTGTTTACATCTTTGGGCTGGTTTAGTGACATCTCTGAGCAGTCAAAGGGACTGTGTCTGTGATACAATAACTAATCTTCAGGAGTTCAGGGAACCGGGTTGATGCAAAACTTTCTTTAGTGTGTGTGTAATTAAAGACATAAACTGGCTTGTTGCTCTTTAAATGATATCTCAGACCACCGAAACAAATTGGATTTGGCAGTACCCATTTTCTGTACTGCGTTAATTTTCGCATGGCATGTGACTTACAATGGACCGCGAACATAAATCGGGAGATTGTTATTCCTCCACTGTGTATCATTTACAGCAGCAAAAGGTGCCTAATATTGAAATATTTTCGCGGGAACTCTTGCAGTGTGGGTGCCGCACGAAGTAGGGAGACAACTACTCTATAGGTGATTGGTCATTGCTGGGAAGGTTGGCTCGGGTGGACTGAACACATGTAGTGAATTTCTTCCGATCTTTCTTCAATCAAATGTTATTTGCAACTGTTGTAACGTCTCAATTCGCAGCTATTGTCTACGAGTGGGTCTGTTTTTTGTGGAAGACGGCCCTCTTCAGCATGGAGTTAATAGGAGAGTACAGGGTGCCCCATATAAAACCCGTAGACATTGAGCCCGAGATCCAAGTAAAAGTGAACTAACTAAAAAAGCATAGATAATAGTAACGTTCAAAAACATGGACTTGTCTGTTTGTGAGAGTTCCTGAAAGTGGTGGCCATGGGCATCCAGGCATCGCTGACTTCATGTGATGACGTTACCAGAAATAGGCTGAAATTTTTCAGGCGTAATGTTGTTAATTTATTTAGTAATCTTCCGTTTAAGATCGTCTATTTGCTTTTTAGTGTGCCTCATAAATAAAAATCACAGTCCGGTAACCTTGCGGGCCAGAAGCCTCTACTGAAAAGTACGTCTACAGGAAACCGGTCGGTGATTTGTCGCATACTTTGTTTGGCTATGTGAACCGTTGCTCCATCTTTTTGGAATACTGCATGCAGTTTTTCTGCACCTGCTAAGGGTGCATAGAAAGAGATAAAGATGTCTAGATTACTGCCACTGTTTAAGCTGTAATTGAATAATATAGGGGCAATAATGCGCATGCTAGACAAAACACACCAAATACCTGTCTTCTATGAGTTGAACGGTTATTCATGCAGAATACATGGGTTGTTCTCAGACCAGTATCTGCAATTCTGGGAGTTTACAGAACCTGATGAATGAAACCAGGCCTCATCTGACGTGAAGTAAGCAAGGGGTTCAAGTAACCGTTAGCATTTGATGTCAAAACCAATAACAATAATGAACTCATTTTTTCCTGATCCCCAAATTTCGACTGTTGCACCACACTCGGGCGACAGGCATTTAATTTCATATTTTTTAGTATACGATGACACTATATACGAGATACACCAGCCTGTTGCGATAAGCTCCTTACCTACTTGCGGGGACGTCTCGTACTGTCTCTGTCGGTCGCCAATTCATCTGCACATTCTGAACGGATCCTACAGCTCTCCATTTCTGGTAGTGATATTGAATAGTGCTGGTTGTGGGGAGTTCCCTACCAGAATACTTCGCTTGAAACATTTCTTAACATTCCTGTCTTTATGTACAGTCCACAATATCAGTTCGCTGTTCTAACGCAAACTTCCCCAGTTCTATAACACCTCAACAATCTCGCAACAAATAACGCACGAACACACAGATGCATTCAACTATGTGATAAAATGCAAAGTGTCCAACTTTCGAGACAGTGTTGGCGCTTCACAAGCAATTCGACTATAGATGATTAATCGGTACATGGGGCGCACCGGTTTAGTGAGTGAGGGACACCCTGTATTTCTCTAATCAACTGAACCTGTGGTCTGGGTTAAGAGGCCGATTCTTGGTCCAGTGCTTTCCCCAGAACGGCCGGTGTTTGCCAACACCTGTTGCTGAGAAACTTCTCAGAAACGCATCTGGAAACAGCGCTATAATTGGGAGCAGGAACTGTCCAATGGTAATGCCTGTATTCTCTTTCTGATTATGTTTGGCCTAATTGTTAAATAAATTCGTGGAGCCGTTTGTGGCTCACGAAATCGTGGAACAGATCGACCGCCCTGTTGATTAAATTATCCAGGAAAGCGCACTAAAAGCTGTGTTAAAACTAAAGTCAAAGACATTTATGAATATCGTTGCTTTAATTTCATTCGTAACTTAGAATTCGTAATTATATCAAACATATTTTCACCTTAAGTAATTATCCAATGTTTTACTCAATCATAAACTTTGTACATTTACGCTCTTCTGAAAAATTAAAATCTAAATTAATCAAATAAGACCAGAATTAACAGATATTTGGTTTGCTTTTTAAGTTTCATACACAGGTTTTTCAAAGGCATAAAAATATCAATTATCAGTAAACAATGTAACACCGATACTATAATGAACTTCTTCAAATGTCTTGATAGGTTTTAATCCGTGTCATTTTTCATGTTTAGTTGCCCGTGAAATTATTTCTGTGTAGATCGCAATTGTTCCAGAAGCGTATGATTGTATTATGCCTCTAATGAGAGTTTGCTGAGCAATCTCTTGGAAGTGTTTATCATTGTTGTCATTGCCTATCTCTTGTGAAACACCGAGTACTGTTTGCGGCAGGAGACCATGTGCTGAATTTAGTAGTGGTCAGTCCTTCGCACTGAATCACTGGTATTCTAAAAGTAACGTTGAATTCATCCTTAAAGGCGCCTGAGTAATAAACTGCTGTTTCTCTAATAGCTTTTGCAGCAGTCTGACGCTACGGGCCTCTTTGAGGGAGCTTGCATATTTTACGTTTAGTTGATGAAATGTTGATGTTTCGATTGTGTAACGTATGCCTGTTGCAGGTTAATTAAATCAGTGTCGAAGGCCTATGCATATGAGGGCGCCGTTTGAGCCTATGAACTCCATGTGATGTTACTTCTGGAAAAGAAAAACACGCTATATGTACGTTGTATGCTGCTGAATTATTAGGCAGGACACATACAGTGGTGGAGCCGTGCAGCAACGGAAGGCGAGCGTTATTTTGTATTCGTTACAGATTACTGTAAATGATGCTGTAAAAGGTGGTCATCTTTTGACTTCCAGTATGAATCGAAAGACTAGTGCATTCGTTGATTACAGTTTGTGCTGTGAAGGAGATAAATAAAGATAATCTTATTATAAATTTATAAAATAAATAATTTTGGATTTTGCATTTGTTGTTTTTAAAGACTCCTGCTTTCTGTTAAGTCTTTGATTATCCGAAACTATACTGTGGAAGTTAAAGGTTGAAAAGCTATTTTTGTTAAGATTTCTCTACAGAAATTCAATTCTTAGAAGCCTTGTGCTGCTGTTCATTCTTGTATTAACTTGTAGTCAGTAGGGTGCACTAGTTATGCCATTTATACTTGGGGCTACTATTGCATAATTTGATCAATACGTTTGACCTTCTATTGTATACTCAATCAGTTGTCTCTAAGAGACAATCTTGGGTCCAACTACTTGCTTCCACAACAAGGGTGATGATGGTGTCGCAGGTGTCCTTGAACTAAGACCCATGGAGAAGGTCTGGCAGACCAGACCGTTCATTGTCGAAAACTACTTGGCGTAACCATTTCTTTCATGGAAACACACAAAGTGGTACAGACTACTGATTTATGGTTTAATTCTTTCCTCTCTGGTTTCCTTTTTGTCTCTTCAACCTACTTTTTAGTGCAAGTTGCACCAGTTTTTTTTTTTTTTTTTTTTTAAATCTAAAATATATGTGGTTGTCACTTCATTCAAGTCTGGGACAGAACTGTCTATGTTATCACGAGTAGCTTCATGAACTGAATAGATTCTATAATTATTTTTTGATATTTGCTAATGATTCCAAAATTTCGGTCACAAAGGAAATGGCTGTGATGACATCTCACGGGAAAAAAATTGTTGTATCTTCATAAATAGACCCGTTTCTCAGCCGGCCGAAGTGGCCGAGCGGTTAAAGGCGCTGCAGTCTGGAACCGCAAGACCGCTACGGTCGCAGGTTCGAATCCTGCCTCGGGCATGGATGTTTGTGATGTCCTTAGGTTAGTTAGGTTTAACTAGTTCTAAGTTCTAGGGGACTAATGACCTCAGCAGTTGAGTCCCATAATGCTCAGAGCCACGACCCGTTTCTCTTACTGAGAGATGGTAGCCGGAAAGTGTCTGATTTTTGTTTTCGTCTGCGCAGTTAACAGTAAATAAACGGAGCCCTTTTTTATTTTAAGGTAAGTGTTATATAAAATATGACTTCATGCGGGATTTTCTGCCATTCCCTTAATATCAAACATAGAAAGTACTCTTCTTCTCTTTAACGGTACTGATGAAAAATATACTATCAGTAATTTGTCTTAAATATAAATGCTCCTGAACTGGAAAGTGTGGTAAAGTCGTATTCTGCTTGCAGTCCATTGTGATGGACAAAACGCACCTTTCTCTCAGCCTCTCTAATGATAATTCATGCTTCACTGCAGAGTAAAACTTTCTACTCCTGCGCTTAGGTATCAGTAGTTTAACTGTCCTTTTACGACATCATTAAGTCGCGGGATTTAATTCTGAGATTAAGTTTCTCGTAGGTATATCATATTACCCACTGAAGCCCTTCCAAATAGGTAGCCAAAACTCTTATTAAAATCATTTAAGTACGAGAGGTACGAAATACTTCTGAGTTACGATATTTAGCTCTTAACAGTTACCACACGGATTTTATTGATAGCTGAGGGCTCAAGTAGCACATATTATCCCCGGAAAACACAGTTCATACACTTGGAAACATCTAAGATGATCGTAAATAACCGCTAAATTTCTTATGAAACAGGTCTACAACTATACCGCTTTTATGTTTTGGAGTAAATCCAACCGTTTTTAGGTCTCTGATTCTTCTGAGTCACTTTTCAGTCACAGAAAAAAATGAAAGAAATATTTCGTACTTACCCTCTTTCGATCAGTTCCTACGAGTATGTCGCAAAAGAAAGTGGCAATTTTGACTAATCTCATATTATTTATACTGTCTGGCCTTCTCTGTTTAACTTAGAATACGGCAGAAAGCCTTGTATATAGAAATCTCAAGAATTCTCGCAAAGAATATCGCAAAACTTTGAGAACACATTCAAACTTTTCTCTTCCCCCTGTTTCTCCAAGCTCTTTCTCGTACAGTCAATGAAAGAAAGAAACAAATGTGTAATTATTGGTGCAATAAACGCAGCAACTCTCAGGGAGAAGGAACCAATCATTTAAAACGACCCTGCTTATCAGTCAGTGATATTTGTGTTAATTATTTCGGTTATAAACAAACAGTATGGTTTTAAGCAAAGACTTCTTTGATAATTAATAAGAAAAACTGAATTAAATAATGGAAGATAGATGGCTTACCCTCACGACAGTACAGGTTTTTTAGCCTTAATAATCTTGGCCTCCACTGTTAATACAACCTTCATCTGTGCGTCGATCTCATTTTATTTTGTTTGATGTATGTATAATGAATAATGCCCACGATGTTCTGTTTTCTGCGATCTGCACTGATAATTACCACTACATATGCCATCAACATCACTCATTTATTCGTTTGAAGTGAACTAATTGTGAACAGAACAGCGGTAAAACAAAGCCTGTATATCACAGGTTAGAAAAATAAACTTCAGACGGGAACAGCTGTTTACAGCGCTGCCAACAGATTATTTAAAGAGACATACGCCCATACAAAAACAATTGCAGTCGTTGGTTGGAGTTTTTCGCTCAACGTTGGCCTGTCTAGAGAGTTACAGAAACGACGATAATAGAAAAGTGGCTAATGACGAGTTACGTCCCTTGAATAAAAAAGTCGACTCTTATTTTGTCGGCCCCTCTGCCGCGGAGGTAATGTTCCGAAGTGATCTTCTGAGGTCAGTAGCTGTGAATCCTGAGTAACTGACCAAATTATTTCTCGAGAGTGTAAGATCAACAAGAATCGAAATCGTGTACCCATGAGCCAGCGTGGAAGTCTGTTTAGGCTCTTTCCAGTTTTATGTGCGTGTTGCCTTCAACAGAGCGTTTGCGTGCACGGTAAGTGGAGCTCATACATCAGATCGCGGAGTCAATTGCTAGATAGACAGTGGTGGTTTCACTGAACGAGGTGAACTTGTCGACGTGTAATAGAATTCAGTAAATTATATTTGTTTCCATAGATATTTGAGGGTGATGTTTTATGTGACTTTGAGCAGTATTACTTTTTTGCTGTCGTGCTGATTATCGCAAGGAGGTGGTAACAGCGAGTAGGAGCCGATGTATTGAACTGTTAGGAACCGGTGTATTGAACTGTTGGCAGTGACCTTGTTCCAATCCTTTGATCGGATTTCGGAATGTTTTCTGAAACTCGTTAGATAGCTACAGGGCTTTTGATTATTGGTTTTGGAGTTCTGAGAAGCTTAAGCGCGTCTCGTGAGTCAAAGTTAGGCCGGCGTAAATTAACTGGTCGTGTAGCACAGCAAGGAATTAATCTGGATCAGACAGTAAACGTTTCTGACCAAATCCAATGAGCAGTGAGTCACGTAGTTTTCTCTCGCTTGCCGCATGTCGCCATGTGTCAATGCTTGCCTCGGTCGCAAGGACGTTTTAGCGCGTGGCACGGCAACTCCGAGACACGGACTGAAGGAACATTTTATTATTCTTCATCATTCAGAGAACGTAACTAATATTTCGCACTTATGAGTCGTAAGGAACGGGTTGAAGAGGATGCGCTACACTGGTGAGTAAAACATAAGGACGAAAGCAACTTTCGCATGATACGTCACCAACAAGTAAAAAAAGCTCGATGAAACTTAGACGATACATGCAAAGAACTGCTGCAGTGTCGTACAGTAGGTGAGTGAAATAAATTTATAATGAGACGAATAAAAATGACACTTTTATTCATAGACAACAATAACAGTAAAGTCAAGAAATGGTTCAAATGGGTGTAAGCACTATCGGACTTAACACCTGAGGTCATCAGTCCCCTATACTTAGAACTACTTAAACCTAACTAACTAAGGACATTAGAGAAAGCCATGCCTGAGGCAGGATTCGAACCTGCGTCTGTAGCAGCAGCACGGTTCCTGACTGAAGCGCCTAGACCCGCTCGGCCACAGTGGTCGGCAGTAAAGTCGCCAGTATTCATGATCACTCCTGGACTGACAAGGCATGGCTCTGACTAGGGAGCGATTATCGCGGACAGCAATGCGTGTTCTTGGAATGTGCTCCCATGCTGGCCACAACGTTGATAAAGAGTTTTTGCGGTATGGGGTTACATTCCTGTACTAGTACAGTTGACAACTGCAGGATGGTCGGTGGTGCATGTGGACTTGCGGCAATATGTCTCCCCAACTCAACCCACACGTACCAGGCGGCCGCGGTGGTCTAGCGGTTCGTGCCTCAGTCCCGAACCGCGCGACTGCTACGGTCGCAGGTTCGAATCCTGCCTCGGGCATGGATGTGTGTGATGTCCTTAGGTTAGTTAGGTTTAAGTAGTTATAAGTTCTAGGGGACTGATGACAAGAGATGTTAAGTCCCATAGTGCTCAGAGCCATTTGAACCACACGTACCACATGGTATCCAAGTGGGCGAACGGCCAGCTTAGTCCTCTCGTTCCACGAGCCCCATCATCCTCACGATTCGATACGGTCGTGCATTGTCATCCGTAACTATGAAGTCAGAGCCGACTGCGCCTCTGAATAGAAGCACATGGGGGAAGGAGTACAGGATCGCAGTGACACTGACGGGTGAGCGTACCTTGTTTACAGACTTGAACTCAGTACGCTCATGCAGCATTATGCCTCCCCACCCTACAAACCTGGACCACCAAAACATACGTATTTAACAACGCTGGACATACCAATATATGTCGAGCGGTGGGATCATGTAAAGCTTTTGGGGACATTGCCGAACGCGATAGTTTATCTGGCCCGATCGTTATAGTGTACTGACTGCTACACCTTCGAATATCTTTGAGCACATTACACTCATTGGTAGACGTCATTGTCATCCTGTACTCCTTCCCCAAGTGCGTCTTTTCACGAGTGCATTCGGCCCTGATTTCATTTTTATCTACATCTACTTCTAGATGGATATTCTGCAAATCACATCTAAGTGCCTGGCTGAGGGTTCATCGTAGCACCTTCACAATTCTCTTTTATTCCAATCTCGTATAGCGCGAGGTAAGAAAGAACATCACGAGCTGTGATTTCCCCTATTTTATCGTGATGATCGTTTCTTCCTATGTAGGTCGTCGTCAAGAAAATATTTTCGCATTGTGATGAGAAAGTTGGCGATTGGAGTTTCGTGAGAAGACTCCGTCGCAACGAAGAACGCCTTTCTTTTAATCATGGCCAGCCCAAATCCTGTATCATTTCTGTGACACTATCTCCCATATTTCGCGATAATACAAAACTTGATCCCCTTCTTTGAACTTATTCGATGTATTCCGTTATTTCTATATGGTAAGGATCCCACACCGCGTAGCCGTATTTTAAAAGAGGACGAACAAGCGTAGTTTAGGCAGTCTCCTTTGTAGATCTTTTACATTTTCCAAGGGTCCTGCCAACAAAACGCAGTCTTTAGTTATCCTTCCACACAACATTTTCTATGTGTTACTTCCCATTTAAGTTGTTCGTAATTGTAAAACCTAGGTATTTACTTCAATTTACGGCTTTTAGATTTGGTTGACTTATTGTGTAACCAAAGTTTAATGAATTCCTTTTAGCACTCTTGGGGATGGCCTCACACTTTTCTTTATTTGGGGTCAACTGCCAATTTTCGCACTATTCAGATATCTTATCTAACTCGTTTTGCAATTTGTTTTGATCTTCTGATGACTTTATTAGTCGATAAACGACAGCTTCATCTGCAAACAACCTAAGATGAATGAAAAGGCGCGACCGAATAGAACAGCGCAGATGGAAGAGGTCTTGAAACAAGAGGACAGTCGGCGAATGGACTAGGCTGCCCAGTCCCGCGACTTCAGTACCATGGAGCACTCCGTCTTCAGGCCACAAGTGGCCCATCGGGACCATCCGACCGCCGTGTCATCCTCAGCTGAGGATGCTGATAGGAGGGGCGTGTGGTCAGCACACCGCTCTCCCAGTCGTTATGAAGGTTTTCTTTGACCGGAGCCGCTACTATTCGGTCGAGTAGCTCCTCAATTGGCATCACGAGGCTGAGGGCACACCGAAAAATGGCAACGGCACATGGCGGCTCGGATGGTCACCCATCCAAGTGCCGGCCACGCCCCACAGCGCTTAACTTCGGTGATCTCACGGGAACCGGTGTATCCACTGTGGCAAGGCCGTTGCCTGCGGGATGCGTTGGAGAGACATATTGCAGCGTGCCAACATGCAGCAATGACCATCCTGTTGTTTTCAGCAGCGCCGGTGCAGCAATGAAACGTGCTACCAATAGAAATATTTACGAACACTGTTGACGTCATGGGATCGCCTTGCAGCGCAATCATTGCAAGCTGGGGTAATCGCTCAACCTATTAAGAACCGTGTTCCGCATTTTATCAATCGTGGTGACTTCATTGTAGTTCTTCTTTTTGAATAAAAGTGTTTCACTTACCTTATATACTAAACAATAGCAGTTCTTTGTGTGTATGGTCAAAGTATCATAGAGAACAAAATAACCAATGAAGGACGGAGCAAGGAAGTCGTCAAAAGCAGACTAGCACTTACGAAAAGGGTATTCCTGGCTAAGGGAAGTCTAGTAGTATCAAACATAGGCCCTCATTTGAGGAAGAATTCCTGAGAATGTACCTCAGGAGTACAGCATTCTTTGGTAGTGAAACATGGACTGCGGGGAAACCGAAACACAAGAAAATTGCAGCATTTGAGATGTGGCGCTATAAAAGAATGTTGAAAATTAGGTGGACTGACAAGGTATGAGGAGGTTCTGCGCGTTATCGGAGAGGAAAGGGACATGTGGAAAACACTGACAAGGAGAAGGGACAGGTTGATAGGCCATCTGCTAAGACATCAGGGAATGACTTCCATGGTCCTAGAGGGAGCTGCAGAGGGCAAAAACTGTAGAGAGAGACAGAGATTGGAATACATCTAGCAAATAATTGAGGACGTAGGTTGCAAGTTTGCAAGTGCTACTCTGAGAAAAAGAGGTTGGTAAAGGAGAGAAATTCGTGGCGGGCCGCATCAAACCAGTCAGAAGACTCATGACAAAAAAAAGCACTTGACAGAGACATATCATGCGAAAGTTACTTTCGTCCTTAAGTTTTGCACACTAATGCATCTGACCACAAGCAGCTCTCTCGACCTGAGTTGGTGTTTCTCAAAATTTGTCAATAAGGCCCTCCTTTGCCCTGTGTTACGATACTGTTTTTTTTTGTATACATTTGTCCCAGTCCCGAAATGGGCAGCGTGAACGGTTTTTTCAAATTATAAAAAGCAATAACCATTGGATTTCAGGTACAGCTAACACTATTTCGATCACCGTTTCTGCACTGGTTGCGTATCACTGCAGTGGAAGTATACACTTAACAACATAATTATGTATGAGAGTTGTCGAAAATACATAGTGACACGTGCTATTTACGTCAGAGGTGACGGTAGACTACGATTTTCTTTTGAGACAAACCATAGTAAAAGGCCTTACCATCTAGAGACATCTGGTTACATATTGAATGTCAACTAACACGGGAGTTAGGAGAAGTTCGTCGCATTCAGTGCTCTGAATCAAACCGATGCTAGCTACACTCATGCTACTTGGCGGTGCATTAAATACAGAATTTTCTCCAAGTTACCGAAACTACACTACTAGCTCTTGACAACAGATAACTATTACCGATGAGCCAAGTTTTCCGTTTCACGGGACGAATGGACGTCGATGAGACCTGGGTGAAAAGTTGGCTAACAGCTTTGCAGTGAATGCTATAAGAACATAAAATGGAGGGGCCACATAACGGAGTGTATAATATTTTTGTGACGTTTTTAATGAACATTAATCTTTGCGGAAGGCACTATTCGCCTATTTGAGTACAATACTACCCTCGTAATTACATTGGTGAGAGTATGAGGCTCCATCTTACCTGTAGAGGTCGGAATTTATCAGAAAAACAATGCACCATATCTATGGCTAGCACCGACCCAGACCATCTGTAAGTGCATGATGAAGCCGGAAATTTACTTCCCTGGCGCCTTCTTCCCTAAACTTTAATCCAACTGTAAATTTTTGCCACCACCTCGCTGTGTGAGCAACCCTCCACGCACCCGCTAACATCTATCAGAGGAAGCATGACTGAAGATAAACACGAAATCGATGAGCACATACCTGAGACCTTGCAGATCGCATAGGTACAATAAACGGTCTTTACTCTGCATAAACATGGGGGATGGTGACCTGTCAGAACGAAAATGTAACGTGACTGGAATTTCCGATGCTGATGTAACAATTATTTAAAATTACTGCAAAGGTTTTTTCTCTGTATAGAATGAATGTCAATGGCCGGTAGTGACAGCTGTATAAATGAAACAATAGGCGTAATATGTGCTCTGCGTTTTTACCGTGTAAGTTAAATTAAATTCACTGTCATGAAATGGATTGACTCGATGGGTCTGAACTGAATGAAATGAAATGACGCATTGTCAGTGAAGTACACTCGGAAGTGCTGAACGTAAATGCAATCCAAATTTGGTGACTAAATAAAATTATCGCCTGATCTCTACTCGAAACCCAATTTCCTGCTTATCGCAAGTAGTCGCTTTAACCATTGTAGGCCTCCATCCATACCTTAAAGATTCTCCATTACCTGTCTTCTCGAACTGGTTTTATTGTGATATGTTTTGTCAGCTGAAGCGCTTACTCAAATTGTTGAAATTAAGAAACTTTAGAATTGTTAATAAAAAATAGGGCAGTGAAAAAAAACAGTCCTTGCTTTATTGAAATAGGGCATTGGATGCTATCTCACAGTACTGTTGTCGACGGGACGTTAAACACTCACCACCACCACCATCACAGTACTAAATAATTACGAAATAAATCGAAATAAGTTGCTTGTTCCTAATAGTTAAATCACCTTCAGCAACGTTATCCATCTTCCGTCATTACATGGAGCAAAAGAAAAGACAAAAAAGACCTTTAGTACGATATATCTCACTCGAGTAATTACTTTCACTCGAATAATTACTTTCTCCTTAAAATAATTTTTTATCTTACTATAGTAAATTTTGTTGTGCTTCAATCTTGTTTGTATCTCATTGAATCTGTCTTGTAAATCTACTATTAAGAATGCTTGAAATTTTCTTTGTATTTGTGTCTTGAACGGTTTTGTGGTGCTCCATAGTGAGAAAATACTAGTAGTTATCTAGATTTATTTGGTCTCGTTTATTGATAATGTGCTACTTATAATTCGCTACTAGCCAGTAGACTGCATCCGTGGAAAATATTTCCGAGAACAAAACGTTTTCCATCGTGTATACGTTTCTCGTGGTTCTTGCTACGCTGTCTTGTTTCTGCCTTGTCCATCGCTATGTTTTTCGTTTCTCGCAGAACAGTAAGGGCTGGTGTATTTGTACGAGACTTTACAACCTTCTTGTTGTTATGTTTTCTTTGGCGGCATGTTAACTGCAGATTTATTCCATAGAAAAAGACCGAAAGTGCCGACGGATGAACACCTGCGCCGATAGGAAGTTTTTTGCTCTGCGACTGTATCTCTTCCAAGATGTGTTTTGACAGGGATTTGCCTATATCTCAGCGATAACAACCCACCTTTCATCGAAGTCATTTATACAACGGGATTTCCCCTTTCGTGGCCGTAGAATGATTCCCCACTAACCTTCGCTCCACTTACGAGGGCTGTCCAGAGAGTAAGGTCCGATCGATCGCGAAATGGAAGCCACACTGAAAATCAAAAACGTTTTATTTGCAACAATTAGCTACATCTTCCAGCTACTTCTCTGCATAGATGCCGCTCCGTCTGAGACATTTGACGTAGCGTTGTACCAGCTTTCTGATACTTTCGTCACAGGAGGCAGCTGCCTCTGCTTTCTGCATATTGTCTAAATTGATCTGCTGCATGTTTTCTGTGCCAAAATGTTGTCTTCATAGCCAGCGTTTCATGGGAGCAGAGACAAAAAGCAGAGGAAGCCAAGTTCTGGCTGTGTGTAGAGTGACCAAGCACTTAACTTAGAAAACGCTGCATAAGCGTCCTCATTGCTCCTGCAATTGTCATGAAGGAGAAAGTGCATGACAGTTACGTTGTGTGGGCTGCATGAAATCAGGAGAAATCTCTCAAAGGTCTTCATACTTGGCGGGAGACACTATTGTTCTGAGCATCTTTACGTGCTCACTATGCGCTCAGAAAAGAAAAGAGCAACGAGACGAGATCGACGAGCATACTAGAGACACTGGCCAACTCATCTGTGCAAAGTTTTATTGGGTTCTGATTGTGGCTTCCATTTCGCGACCGATTGGACCTTAATTTCCGAATATCCCTCGTATATGCAGTGGGTGGACAAAAATATGGGAAAACATAACCATGGCTAATAAGATGTAGGAAAACCGTTGGCGTTTAAAGCAGCTTCCAGTCGTCTCGAAATGAACAAATATAGGCCCCATATGGTTTTCTAGGGAATGTCATACTATTCTTGCTGCAAAATCGTGGCATGTCCAGGTAACGATAATGGAGACAAAGGGAAATCAAGTATCTTTCCTCCAAAGTAGGCCACAAAGTCTTAATGATATTGAGCTCCGGTGACTGTAGTGGCCAGGGGAGATGCAGCAATTCATCCTCGTGCTCGCAAAACAAATTCTGGACGATGCGAGAAGTGTTAATAGGGGCCGTGCCATCTTGTAACACATCATCTCCATTGTGAAGGAAATATTGTACCACGGGATACACCTCGCCAGCCAAAATTGTCGTATAGTCCTTGGGAGTAAAACAGACTTACGGAGTAGCTGTGGGGCCCATGGTATTTCGCGATATGACTGCCCAAAATGTCACCGATTCCCCGAATTGTTTCGCTGTTTGGATGTAAACTTTCATTCATTTCTCAATAGTCTAGGTTTCATGGCTTGGGCAACACCTTGGCGTGTTGCGGGCACTGGCCTCGCTGATGAGTAGTTTTAGAATTTCAGCGCTGCGCTCCAATTCCCTGCTTATGTAGCTCTCATCGTGTTGTTTCGGCGCTGATAGAGTTCGTGAGTGCAACATTCAGTAATGGGGTGAGTTTTGCAGCTGCGTTGTTCTTACTTTTCGTCACGATCCTCTTGTATGACCGTCTGCCACGATCACTCGAGACACACATTCGTCCGCGTTGTGACTTCGTGGGTCACGTTTTCCCGCTTCACCTGTACGTGTAAATCTTTCTTCTATTTTTTTTTATTTGGTTTCAGCCAGAGCCTGTTTCACCAAACACAATTTTTCACAAAATGGCACAAACAATATACTGGTCTGACTTCATTACGAAATATCAAATGTAATAGATCGAAACAAGTAATCAACAAGATACAGTAGTCATACTGCACCATTACAATAAAAGCAGATAAATTTTAGCCAAAGACTCAATTATATGTTTACGTAATGAAACATAAGAAAAGATCCTCAAATTTTAAAGTTTCGTTTTACAGCGGCGGGTGAAATTGAAAACACATCTGGCAACGGACCGGTTCATGGAATAAACACGGAAAGTATTTGTGTTGGAACGAACATATCGGTATGAAATGTTGGTCACAGGATCTTCACGTACATTTCAATGTGTCGATGATTGTCGTTTTTCTGCAAAATTCTGCAAACGTGCTCTACATACCACTGCCGATGTCATTGTAGAAGCCAAATGCAATGCAGATATCTTAACTACAAATGCAAGTGACAGCATTCAATGAAATGCTCAAAGCAGTATGAATGACTACAAAACGCACAGTGAACGAATGCAAGTTGATCACATGTCATTATTGCACAATCTTTTACGTAAGTGCTGAACGCCACGTCAGGGACACTTTGAAGTTGTCCACAGGATCACCAGTATCGTAGCCAGTGCTCTGCCACGCGTTACGAAGCTTTGGTCCGTATACTTCCACAGATAACTGATTGCAAATGACAGAATGCATTTCGTGATAAAGAATGTGTCATGTACTTTTGACTGCATGTTCCTAATCCGTAGTTTAAGGAAGTCTGTTATTCTCTTGGCGCATATTTTACGTTTCCTGAACAAATACGCTTAAAGAGGTTGAGCAAACTTGATAATTTTAAGTGGAATAGTTTTTAAAACTACAACTTTTCCCCCAGAGGCTTCTAGTTGTACCTGTTCATCCTTGCGTCCAGACCAGAAGTCACGAAGTGCTAGTGACTTTGTAGGCAATTGTGGATTCAAAACACAAACAACAAATGTCTTCGGACGTTCTTTCGTCGTCTTCCAACTCACACTTACCATTCACGAAGACATTTGGAGGGCTGCCGTTTTTCTATTGCCCCTGACACACGGGTCCTAACTTTGCATTTGGTTCTTGGAAGCGTGTGTAGAGTTTGAGGAAACTGGATTTTTTTTTATTTCGTTCGTCCCAGTTGCATTCATTTAAAACTCAGTTGTAGTGGTTACCGCTTTCGGGCTGACACACGCATTTTCAAACCACACACAAAAAAATTACAAAGTACTTGTCATACAATACTGTGTACAAAGTCTTCTGTCCACGTAATAGGTAATCATAATCTTACAGACGTACCTTCCTACTAACCGTAATTATTCATAAAAAGTGTTGCCAGAAGGCATAGCGAAGAATACAGTGAGCGACAAACCTCTGTAGGCGCCGCTCTCATACACACGTGGCTGCCTATTAGTATTCTATGATGCTCCCGCAAGCATTGTCTTTTTATTGATAACTTTTTGAAAGTAAAGAAATATGAAATTTACTTTATAGAAAATTCTGACAACTTTGTTTTACAAGGTAACGCGGCAACCAAATAAAAATATCAATTTTACGTTACGTGAAATTATAACAATTTTTGTTTTGCAGCCGGCCGTTGTGGCCGAGCTATTCTAGGCCCTTCAGTCTGGAACCGCGTGACCGCTACGGTCGCAGGTTCGAATCCTCCCTCAGGCATGGATGTGTGTGATGTCCTTAGGTTAGTTAGGTTCAAGTAGCTATAAGTTCTAGGTGACTGATGGCCTCAGATGTTAAGGCCCATAGTGCTCAGAGCCATTGTTTTTCTTTTTTGTTTTGCAAATTAGCATAGCGTCCAAACATTACATACAAAGCCAGGAGGCGACGACATGGTGGGCATTATTGTATAGAACCCTGTATTTTTGTAGCAGAGTATAGTACCAAACATTACTACCTTTCATATCAATGCTAAAAGCAAAAAGAGACAAATGTACCATCTAATGATACACTGAAGAGCCAAAGAAACTAGTATAGGCATGCATATTCAAAAACAGAAATATATAAACAGGCAGAATACCGCGCTGCAGTCGGCAGCGCCTATAGACAATAAGGGTCTGACGCAGTTGTTAGGTCGGTTAATGCTGCTACAATGGCACGTTATCAAGATCTAAGTGAGTTGGAACGTGATGCTACACGCGGCGTACGAGGGATGGGGCACAGCATCTCCGAGGTAACGATGAAGTGGAGTCTTTCCCGTACGACCATTTCACGAATGTACCGTGGATATCAGGAAACCGGTAAAACATCACCGACATGGCAGCTGCCGGAAAAAGATCCTGTAAGAGCGGGACCAACGACAACTGTAGAGAAACATTCAACGTGACAGAATTGCTACCTTCCGGAAATTGCTGCAGATTTCAATGCTGAGCCGTCAACAAGTGTTAGCGTGTGAACCATTCAACGAAATATCATCGATATGGGTTCAAAATGGTTCAAATGGCTCTGAGCACTATAGGGCTTAACATCTGAGGTCATCAGTCCCCTAGAACTTAGAACTACTTAAACCTAACTAACCTAAGAACATCATACACATCCATGCCCTAGGCAGGATTCGAACCTGCGACCGTAGCGGTCGTGCGGTTCCAGACTGAAGCGCCTAAAACTGCTCGGCTACACTGGCCGGCCATCGCTATGGGCTTTCAGAGCAGAAGGACCACTCGTGTACCCTTGATGACTGCACGACACAAAACTTTACGCATCACCTGGGCCCGTCAACACCGACACTGGGCTGTTGATGACTCTAAACTTGTTGCCTGGTCGGACGATGCTCGTTTCAAATTGTATCGAGCGGACGAACGTGTGCAGGTATGGAGACAGCCTCATGAATCCACAGACACTACATGTCAGCAGGGGACTGTTCAAGCTGCTGGAGTCTCTGTAATGATGTGGGGCGTGTGCAGTTGGAGTGATGGGGGACCCCTGATACGGCTAGATACATTTCTGACATTTATGTAAGAATCCTGTCCACGAATCTCAGATCGCACTATTCGCAACTGGACAGAATTAGGTAGAGGATAGCCAATGTTAGTTTATTGCAGACACTTTACGTTCTTATGTGTCTGCTGGGCGTCTTGTATCTTATTTACTTTACATGATCACAATAACTGTTTTACACTATAATTTGATTTCTCAAGACTAGAATTTATCCTTTCAGCAGAAGCAGAGCTCATCCTCCATCAGTTAATTGTTCATCTGTTATGTGTTTACTAAATGTCGATCGGAGGAAACATTCAATCTGTGTCATCAAGGCACGAGACTGAATACATGATTAACCATACATTAATTGCAGCAATACACTGGATACGTTTATGCGTGCAGAATATTCTTATTGAGGAACAATTAGTGCTTTCTGTAATTTACGTTCTAAATATTTACTACGGGGGGGGGGGGGGGGGGGAGAGGTAAGCTATGAGTGACATGGCCACCTGTTAAGAGACAGTGTTTCGAGAAATTCGATTGGGTAATTAATAAACTGTTAGATCTCCTTCGTTTGCATATTTCAAAACTACACAGTAGATACATTAATGAAAATATACAGGTAAGGCGAACGACTTGAGGAGTGTTAGAGTGTGTGTGTGTGTGTGTGTGAGGCTATGGATGTGTGTATAGGTGTAGGTGTATCTGCGTTTTACTTGATGTAATTGGTAATAACTACCAAGTTGAAGTTAATGTAGCAGGCAGCAAGAGCTCCACTCAGAATCGTCTAGCATTCACCAATAAAAGAATCGTTGCTGAAGTGGAAACTTTCTCTTTCCTTACAAACTATTTTATGCATGAAGTGAGAATACGCGACAACCAGTAAGTGCCTGTTAAGCCAGAGATAACGTACAAACGAAGAAACAGGCCCGAAGGCATTGCGCATGCGCTGTCGCCTCGGCTCGTGTGCAACGGAAGGCAGCCGGCGGAGTCTACTGACGTCATGAAAAATGCATGGCACCCTGCGACTACGGGTAAATTTCCTTGAGGCTCCTTAGTGAGGAGGGTGTTATAACCAGCCTTCTAAACTCCCTGAATATTCATACCGGAGGTCGAACACCCGCCCGAGTCGCAGCCACCGCAGACGGAGGCCGGCCGCCCCCGCTAAGCTCCTCGTTAAAAGCGCAGCCTCACACCACACCACACCACAGCGTGTACGCTGCCCTTCTGTTCCTCTTCTTCCATTTGGCGTCGCCTCTGTGGCACATTTAATATCTGAAGTAGAATAAACCAGATTACAAGACAAGGCTTCTTTCAGCGAACGGGGTATTG
Organism: Schistocerca americana; assembly: GCF_021461395.2. Lineage (NCBI taxonomy): Eukaryota > Metazoa > Arthropoda > Insecta > Orthoptera > Acrididae > Schistocerca > Schistocerca americana. The sequence continues at coordinate 461,736,394 of NC_060122.1, read as the reverse complement.
TTCTTTAACAGTACTGATAAATATCGCCACATCTTGGCTGTATCTTATTTATCACTGCGAAATAGCTACCGAGCTTATTTTGAAAAAGGATTATAGGCGAGACACAACATTTCTGCTGTTTTCCTATTGGGTTGGTTTGTGTTGTTTTGGGGGAGGAGACCAAACTGCGAGGTCATCGATCTCATCGGATTAGGGAAGGATGGGTTAAGAAGTCGGCCGCGCCCTTTTTCAAAGGAACCATCCCGGCATTTGCCTGAAGAGATTTTAGAGAAATCACGGAAAACCCGTATCAGGATGACCGGACACGGGATTGAACTGTCGTCCTTCCGAAAGCGAGTCGAGTGTGCTAATCACTGCGCCACCTCGCTCGATCTGTTTTCCTATTACTGGATGTATATACAGTGTAACTGTACACATTTTTTCGTAGGGAGGACGCAGCATGGATGGCGAGTCATCGACAGGAGTAACTCTAGTAGTGTCCCAAGGAAGTACATTGTGAACCTTGCTGCTCAGGTAACAAATTAGTGACTTAGCTGGCTACATTGCTAGGTACAACAGATAATTAGCTGCCGTTAAAGTTGTGTCCACAATAAAGTGCCTCTCTCTCTCTCTCTCTCTCAAATAACTGTTCGGCTCGGTACCGACTGACAGAGTTGCTGGAGGTCCTACTGAGAGATACGATGCCAAATCGATGTAGTAGATTAGATCATCAAAATTCCGAGCGGGTTGAAGGGCCCTGCACGTAATGCTTCAAGTGTTCACAATTGGGGGGAGTTTTAGCGACATTCCTGGGAAATGTAGGGCTCGTCAAACACGAACACAAGCAGCGGGCGGGCATTATCTTGATAAAGCAGCAACCCTGGATGGGTTGTAATGAAGGGCAACCGAGCGTAGAGTGTAGTCGACATACCAAATGGTTCAAATGGCTCTGAGGACTATGCGACTCAACATCGGAGGTCATCAGTCCCCTGGACTTAGAGCTACTTATACCTAACTAACTTAAGGACATCACACACATCCATGCCCGAGGTAAGGTTCGAACCTGCGACCGTAGCAGCAGCGTGGTTCCGGACTGAAGCTCCTACAACCGCTCGGCAAAAGCGGCCGGCTCACATACCGCTGTGCTCTAAGGATGTTGCGGCTATGAAATGAAATGGCAACGCTGACCACTATCACTGGTCGTCGGGGCATATGTTAGGCCACAATCGGGTGGTTATACCGCCGCTGTCTGGGGCGCCTCCAGACACGTCATCGGCCTGGAATCTCATTGACTAGAGTAGAATTGTCTTCAGTGATGAATTCCGCTTCCAGATGACCCCCGATGACGTGAGAAGATGTGTCTGGAGACGCCAAAGACAGCGATGGGATCATTTTCTCCTCTGTTTTTACGTTACGTTGATCGTTTGTGTCATGCTGAAACTGCAACCAGGAATGCTCTCGGACAAAAGCATCTCTTTTATTTACAGTCTGCTGTGACACCTCAGCCAGCCTATCTTCTTCGCAGATTAATTCTAATCTTTATACTTGCTCAGCATTCTGTGCCGGGGTAGCCGAGCCGTCTCGGGCGGCTTGCCACGGTTCGCGCGGCTTCTCCCTTCGGAGGCTCGAGTCCTCCCTCGGGCATGGGTGTGTGTGTGTTGTTGTTAAACGTAAGTTAGTTCAAGTCAGATTAAGTAATGTGTAGGCCTAAGGACCGATGACCTCATCAGTTCGGTCCCATAGGGACTTACCACAAATTTCCCAATTTTTCAGTTTTCTGCCTACGGAAGCTCCGTTACGATTTGTAACAATAGATTCCTCGAATGTGCAAAGCGTAGAGCTTATTTCAGTAGTCAAAGAGACCTCAGCGTCAGAATATATTAATCTCAGTTATATCTTCTTAAACGCTCTCTGTATGCATTGGCATCACAGGTGGTAGTCACACAGTAATATGGAATGGGCATATGAACAGACGGTTGCAAAGGATAGGAAGAAGTTAGAGGAACGTTGCAGGTTTCAGTCGGTGGTGGAAGTGTGCTCAAGTGGCTCCTACTAGAGAATTCCCAATGAAGAGAAACGTCTGGGTTCGAGTCTCATTTCGACTCTCAAAATTAGGTTGTCGTAAATAACTCTTCCTTGTGATGGTCTTGCACTCAGCATAAACCACCGTTATATTAATCGGCGTAATGTCAAAAGACGCTAAGTAAAACGTAGTATGCGATCTCAGCAACACATCTTTACAAGTTTAAGGGTCTAGAAATCGAATAACTGAAATTACTATGTAGACACTGCTTCGCGGGTTAGTAAAAATGGTTCATATGGCTCTGAGCACTATGGAACTTAACATCTGAGGTCATCAGTCCCCTAGAACTTAGAACAACTTAAACCTAACAAACCTAAGGACATCACACACACATCCATGTCCGGGGCAGGATTCGAACCTGCGACCGTAGCGGTCGCGCGGTTCCGGACTGAAGCGCCTAGAACTGCTCGGCCAAAGCGGCCGGCTCGGGTTAATAGACAATAATTAAAATCAGTATAAAAACTAATGACTTTGAAGTACTTTGTCCGCAGCTCGTGGTCGGGCGGTAGCGTTCTCGTTTCCCACGCCCGGGTTCCCGGGTTCGATTCCCGGCGGGGCCAGGGATTTTCTCTGCCTCGTGATGACTGGGTGTTGTGTGATGTCCTTAGGTTATTTAGGTTTAAGTAGTTCTAAGTTCTAGGGGACTGATGACCATATATGTTAAGTCCCGTAGTGCTCATAGCCATTTGAACCATTTTTTTGGAGTACTTTACACCACACCCTTTCTACTTTTTGTTGGGACTGCAAGGATCACTTTAAAAAGCTCAGTTTTTTCGGTTACACAAGATAAATTATTATTAAATCTTATCTGTGTTTCACACAATTGACTTTGGATTTAAGTATAGTTCAAACTAAATTATTGTTACGATTCTTCAGTTATGGCCCGGTATTTTTTGATAGAACTATGCAGGAGTGTACTACCGGTTCATAACGTCTGGCAGGCACAATATTAACCGGCAGTACACCAGTGACTGTTCGATTTAACCGCTATTGACCATTGTGTCTGTAGCACACGGTTCACAAAGTTCTCAGAATTCAACAATCGATCTTCACTATATGCAGTCTTTAATGCTGCCTTGATTAGTGAAAGAAGCACTTCACATAAGTGAGATATGTAAAATGAGTGTTCCTGGGACTCTCAGCAAGAGAGAGACAGATAGAGAAATAAACCTCTCAATAACAATAAAATCCGAATGGCTTTTGAACATAAAAACAATGGTTTTATTTCTATCTTCCAGACAAGTAACGTTGATACCACAAACTACGTTTCGAATTACCTTCGAAGCAAGTAGCTGAATGGAATGTAGTGAGAGAACAGCCCCCTTAAGGGCAGTGGTTATAAAAAGTCTAGTTTAAAATGTCAGTAATGTTATATCACTGCCAACAAATTGAATTTGCATGAGAGACCAGTCAAAATAGTAACCTTGCGGACTGTAGTCTGTTGTCCAAATTCATGAGTATTCTGTTACCGATTCTTCGCGCTGTCAGAATGAGTGTGAAGAATATTACAAAAAAATCATGGATTTCCATCTCGTAGTATAATACAAATAAATTATGGCAAAAACCTGTTATAATGAGGCCGAGAAAGTTTCATAAGAATTTTTATGTATGTTACTAATTCTCGCCTGGCTGCTCCTGTCGCCTTCCAACGCTCCCGCCCCGCCCCACTCACTCCCCCCCCCCCCCCCCCCCACTCAAAAAAAATTTAAAAAATAATTACATCTTATCACAACAGAAACAAACTCCTATCATGTTGTTATAGTCCACTGCTCAGTTGGCAGTCTGGGAGAAACGAATGTCTCAATGTACGATGAAAAATCATCTGGAAACAGCGAACCTACACCAATTGGAAATAGGACATTATCATATTTATTAAGTAGCTTAACATGAGATTAGAGCCTAATGCTTTATGGGAAAAGATAAAATAATTTTAGAAAGCTACCAGCAGAAACTGTTGTATGGATAGAAAATTTAAATATTACAGTTTCTTCATATCTGTGTCTTTCCAATACACAGGTTGTTTCGAAGTCTTTGCGACAAACTTCATGGAGAATAACTTCTGATGGAGACAAAATGTTCTCTAACGCTGCCTGGCGGCGGTAAGCGTCCTTTAGTATTCACCAGTCTTGGGGTGACAAGTCCTCACCGAACCAGCAAGATCTACTGAACAGGCATAACCGCCTACCACAGTAATATGGCATGACGAACTGAAAATAACAATAATTTCGTAAATTGTAATCTAAGTGTAAAATCACTTTTGTGTAGCTGTAGTCACGGTTAAATTGTAGTGATAATATTTAGGCAGATGGTATTTGTCTCGATTTGAGGCATCACCGTCTATGAATTGCAATCTTCTTGCAAAAAATTCTCTAATAGTGGTCTAGGTTGTAAGGAACGCTGTATCACTGAAGAACCTTTCCGTTAGCCCACTTTTGATTTTATTTCTACAAGAAACCTCGTAACACACGTCAGCGTATGAATTTATTATAGTCATTGAGCACAATGTTCAAAGTCTTTTAAATGCATTCGTAAAAGTGATGTATAATTGTAGCTTTTAATACTTCGCAGCTGCCAAATTCCGGAACAGTGGAACAACAGCCAATTACTCTCAGAAATACGCCATTTTGACTCGATTAGGAGCCCAAAGAAGATGTTATTGCAAAGATGAACATTTAAGTATTCGTAACGCTATAAATCTTTTCTCTGAATCTGTAAGTCGACAGAAAAATTATGATTTTTTTATCCATCTATTGCATTCGGTAATTCTATTTTAGAAAAGGAAAATGCGTTACATATTTTAATCGTAACTCGAAGTAAAAGAAGGTGCCAGTATGTCTAACTTTTAAAGTAGATATTTTTCTTTAAAAACATACCAGTTGTCCCCACAAATATCGAAAAGGCTAAGTAAATAATAATAATAAATGATAAATATAGCGGAATACTAAGCTCGCCTGCAAAAACGGCGAATCGAACGAAAACGACCAAAACTGGAATTAGACAAGACTGGCGTCAGTAGATTCAGTTTAGAACAGAGAAAGGTAACCTAGTGTTGTTAAAGAGGTATGGAACATAATACCTACCCAAGTAAATTGATAGAGTTATTTTCAACAAGGAAGCCAGAAGAATGAGTGTCTCCAAGCGGGGAACGATATGTTAAAAGTGAAGCAGGAACTTTAGTTTTGCTGGGCCCACTGCCTGTAACTCGGGGAAGAGAACTGGACGACAGACAGCACACACTGCGAATGAGTGCCATCGAATTCCTACGCTCTGTCAAGTCTGATGAGCGTAACCAGCTTTAAGCAAAGCTTGGCGTTGCTGGGAAGTGCCAATTAACAATACGACCTGTTCCTCATTACATGATACAGCAGCCAACACCTTTGTCGCAAGGACTTTCAAACACGGTCTATTTTCTGTGATACTTTTTATTTGGTATTAACTTTTTAGCAAATAAATATGGACCTAACTGGACTTGTGATTGAGAACCGTAAGTTACAGAACCTCAATATAATATGCATTCCTACAGTTGTCCGTTGGTAGGTAAATTATATGGTTCCAGGCCAAAAGGATTTCTGCCTGTTTTGGCCTTATGGGTACAAACTGTGGAGTATCCTTCACCCACAGCTCATCTAGGCACTAAACTGTATAATTATTAACGGAACTAAAGTATCACACTTGGAATGCAGGTACGACTTAGCATCGTACCTTTACTGAAATGAAACTGACTGGTTTCTGCATTCAGCTGTGTACTCACCGACATTTTTAACATTTCCTTTCATAACCTGTTGTCCTGTTGATTAAATAACAGTGAAAATAATACATTTAATGCAACTTGTACATAGTTTTCTGTTTGATAAAGACCGCAGTAATACGAAATACTGTGTTACAGTTATAGCTGGAACAATTTACAACCTCACTCCGTCCAGATAAAACACATTGCAGCGTCTAACATCGCTTCTTACTCAGAAGTGGGTCGGCGTAATACAATAAATATTTTGTTCAAAAACTTCATAGAAAGTTATGTTTCAAATCAACATGTAGAAGAAACAAAAGTATTGGCCACTTAAACATTTATTCGCGTGTATGAGCTCAAAGTCATATGCTGTTTCGGGAAAAGCTGCGGCTACATTTCATACCGAGTACCACCTACCTGCCAAAGTCCGCTTCCATGCAGACTAACGAGCATTTCCTCGTACAGTACGACTCTTATAATGAGAATTAATTTACCGGTTTCGTACGTGGGCCTGTGCTACTCCACGTTTTCCCACAAAACCCTTTGCAGTTTGTGTTAATTCCAATACTTCAGATTACTGACGTAAAACATGGTCCATAATACTTAATCGGTACTATAGTCAGTTTACTAACGTGTTTCTGCGCATCTGTTGACATCTGCAACTATACCCCGTAAATCAGTAGCAGGTATGTGATTCTATCTAATATGAATTTCAAAAACGCCACTGTAACTGTTGCACTTATGACCAGAAGTGCATTTTTTACACATTTAGTCGTTACGTTATAGTTATCAGTCTAATTAGCCATAAATGTGCCCTGCATACGTATTTTTTTAACGATAAACGTTTTCTGCAGACCAGTTGGTTTTATTCAACGGATTAATTCTTCATTTCTCACATTACGTTGAAATTTTATTAATGTTTGATGGTATGCAATGTTACTGTTTGTTGCATCTGAAGACTACAAGAGTCTTAGAGAAATAGTCATGAAATAATACACAGAAAACTTATAATCCCAGGGGAATTAGACATAGATCTTCCTATACAATAAAAAGATTTTTATCAAACAAGACGAGCGAGTGATATGTTCGTTGCCTTGACTGGATAATAAAACAATGACCGCTACATTTTCTCACGGCAAACAATGATAATGCCATCACAGTGAGAGGAACAAAATTATCTGTGTACAGGGTTCCACTTATTCTTAATGGGTCACCTTACCATGGAAAAACTGTAGAACTATTTAAAGGATATTGAACTCCAACTCAAGAATGACATTAACAGATATTTATTTCCGCTAATAGTAGAAAAAAATCACATTAAACTGCCATGGAAAAAAGTTCTGTGAAACTCAATTGAAATTACAAAATGACACTAACACTGTGGGAGGAACAAGTGCGTGAACAGGACTATGGAAAAAGCGCTACAAGAAAACACAAATTACAACCAAATTAAGCAACACAATTTGTGTGCCAAAATAAGCAATTATCGGTCCTCCCGGAATACGGATCGTGTTACCACACTTGCAATGTTTACATTCCATCAGCGACAGCTGGTGTGCGCCGGTCAACACCAGATGGTAACTGACAGAGGAAACGTCCAGCATCGTGGCCCAAAGCTGAACAGTCAGAATCTCAGCTCGAGACCCTCTGCTGCCCCATCTTCCGCAAAATACCATATGAAGGGGATGAACCACTCTCATTGCAAACATGACAGATGAGATTATCACTTGTTTCATGAAACATCGAAATGTAGCTGAAACTTACCACTCCAAGCTTCGGCAATGAATATCTATCCAGTACCAACCTCTTTATGTCAGAGTAGCACTTGTAGCCTATGTCCACAATTATATGCTTCATGTATTCCAATATCTGTTTTCCCCTACAGTTGTTATCCTCTACAGCTCATACTAATACCATTGAAGTTCCTACCTGATGCCTTAAAAGATATCCTGCTACCCGGTACCTTCTTCTTGTCAATGTTTTCCATATATTTCTTTCTTCGCTTATTCTCTAGAGAACCTCCTCTATCCTTATCTTGACAGTCCACTTAATCTTCAGTTGCTTAGATTCTCTTCTTTTCCGATTATCCCTCAGCCCATTTTTCACTGTCATCCAATGTAGTGCTCCAAACGTTCATTCTCAAAAAATTCCTCCGTAATGTGAGTCCTATGTTTGACACTAATAGAATTCTCTTGGTCAGGAATGCACTTTTTGCCAATGCTAGTCTCCTTTTTATATTTTCCTTCCTCCGTTCGTCATAAGTTATTTTGCTGTCTAGGTAACAGAATTCCTTAACCTCATCTACTTCGTGACTACTAACCCTGATGTTAAAATTTATGGTTGTTCTCACTTCTGCTACTTCAGTTGCTTTCGCCTTTCTTCATTTAATGTCAATCCGTATTCTGTGCTCATTACATTGTTCATTCTATTCAATACATCCTGTAGTTCTTCCTCTCTTTCATTGAGGATAGCAACGTCATCACCGAATCTAATCATTGATATCCTGTACCTTGAATTTAATTCCACTCTTGAATATTTCTTTTATTTCCGCCATTGCTTTATCGATGTATAGATTGGACAGTAGGAGCGAAAGACTGCATCCCTGTCTCACACCATTTTTAATCCGAGCACTCTGTTCTATCTCCTTCACTCTTATTTTTCCCTCTTAGTTCTTGTACATATTGCATATTACCTGTCTTTTCCTATGGCTTCTCCCTATTTTTCTCAGAATTTCGAACACCCTGCACCATTTGATATTGTCGAACGTTTTTTCCAGGTCGGCATATCCTATGAAAGTGTCTTCATCTTACTTCAGTCTTGCTCCCATTATCAACTGTAACCCTCAAATGCCTCTCTGATGATTTTACCTTTCCTAAAGCCAGAATGATTGTCATTTAACAAATCCTCACTTTCACTTTCACTTCTGCATATTATTCTTGTCAGCAACTTGGATCCATTAACTCTTAATCTGATTGTGTGATAATTCTCGCACTTGTCAGCTCTTTCAGTCATCGGAATTGTGTGGATGATATATTATCTCTATCTTTGTATTAAGATGGAATTAGAGATAACAGCCCAGTTCATGTAACAATTGACGTACGTGAGATGGTACCTCAGACAACAGACACAATACCTGAAGACGTTCTTCCTAGCCTCGAATGACAGTTTGAACAGAATCGGTCTGAAAATAACGCTGCAACCGCTCCTGGTGGGCAAGAACTTCGGACGGAACGCCTAACACGGCACACTACGGTAACGCAACGTCCTAATTCACAGAAGGACTCAAATGACGGCAATCGGAAGATAAAACGTCTAACACACTTTGGACGCTATTCAGAATTTAATTCAGCTACAATGACAACGGATGATAACCACAAAGTACGCGCACAGCGTTCGGAGCAGCCGCGGCTGGAAGAAAACGCTACAGCCGCTGCTATTGGTCGGCGGACACTGCGGACAGGGCGCCAGACGCGGCGCGGACCGCAGAGGGAACGCGTAGCACATCGTAGGCATAAATACCGGACCCATTCACGCTGGAATCAGTATCGGACAGCACCTGAAGAAGACCACGAGTCACGCAGTTGAAATATCGTGCAGGAAAGACGCGAATAACCGGCAGAAATCCGATTAATCAACATGACAATAACGAAGCCTATACCCGTTACACCATTTCCTGCTGCTGTTGGTATTATCCATTAGTCATCTGACCAGAAATCCATGTCTTCTCTTCATTTAACTTCACTGACACCCACTGTACCTAGGTTGGACATTAGCATTTCCATTCTTGGATTTTATAGCTTCCGTGGCACGTTCAAACTTCCGATATTCCACGTCCTGACACGTAAAATGTTACCCTATCGTTGGTTATTCAATCTTTTTCTCATGGCCACTTACCCCTTGTCAGTTCCCAACCCGGAGATCGGAAAGGTGGACTAGTTCGGAACATTTTGCCAATTGAGAGATCATCATGACACTTATTCAATTACAGGCTACATGTTCTGTGGATGCATATGATGTGTCTTTAATTCAGTGGTTTCCATTACTTTCTGCATCCTCATAGGATTTATGATTGCTCATTCTTCCGCATTTCGGAGCAGTTTCCCATCCATAGGACAAGAGAGTGCCCATAACCTCTGTCCGCTCCTTCGACCTCTTTGACAAGGCCGTTGGCTGAAATGATGGTGACTTCTTATGCCGGAAGTCTTCGTTTGCGATTCCTGATGATTTTTATTCAGAATTTAAGTGTTGGTGGGGTTCTATGCGTACAAAGTAAATGCTAAGAAACATGAGGTTGGTACTGGGCTCGAATGGTCAGCTTCTTCATGCCAACGTGGTAATGAGGCAACCCAGTTTGAGTGGCTGCCCGAAATTTTGTAACTGGAGCAGCTGTTTTTCTCGCACTGTCGTGTAGCACCATGGCGACTCTGCCTTTGGTGTTCATGGAGAAAAAGCAAATATGACAAACTCAGTCGTTCTCTGGGTACGTCAGTGGTGCTACGGTTTCCCTAGCCGTCTGTTAGATCAGATCCTAGCTCAGCTCAAAAAAGCCAGAAGCAGGCCGTAGCATTACTTCCACAAAAATTGCCTGTTTCTCTGGGAACGTACACCTCCGCTAATGAGATTCTCTGACTACATTCTGTCTACGGAACGTCTCTGACACCACTTCAGGAGTGTATCATGCCACGGAGAAACACGTAAAGTCTTCCTCTTCAGCCCACATGTCCAGTACTCTCAATTGACTAACCATCAAATAGTGGAAGAAGACGAAAGTATATTTCTTAGCGATTTGTGCTAGTAACGTCGCAATGTGACAAACAAATTTTTGATATGGTATTGAATCCGAAGATTATGTGCTTTATGAAACTCTCTAGTCATATGTTCCTGTTTTCTAATAGAAGTAAAGTGGGTGACATCCAATTGCGCCTTTCTCTTCAAAGCCTTCAACCTGTTCACCATTGGTGATCCGATCACTACCAACGAAAGATTATCGACGGAAGTATGTGGTGTTGTCTCAACCTTTGCGTTTTAACTACTCATGCTTGAGGGAATTTTAACAAAAGATTGTGAATCATTGCTTTATTGCTCACATAGTCTATCAATAGTTTTTCTTTTAAAGTTATACACATTTAATGTTTCTCAATGCCCAGTACCAATGCTAAAAGACTGTGGTGGATGGGTTATTATGCTTTGTTATCATCTTAATCTTTAGTTTGTGTGAAAAATGTAAAAACGTTATTTACCTTAAAATGGTTAAAAATACACCTTAGCACATTACATGTATTACTAATATTTCAGAATAGCTCCAGTCCTCTTTCTTTGACGCTCATACACGTAGTGGCATCTGAAAGTGCAATTTCGAATATTAACTGCACATTCATCCTACTGCAAAAAAGATAATAATATGATGTAATGTTAACGTTAAATAACATTAGCATGTACCTGACGTAAACGGAATGTTAAGGGATGTGAGAAACCATTAAAACGTTCATCTACCCCGACATCTACTTGATTACTCTGCAATCCACAATTAAGTACCTGGCAGAGGTGGTGGTGGTGGTGGGTAGTGTTAACGTCCCGTCGACAACGAGGTCATTAGAGACGGAGCGCAAGCTCGGGTTAGGGAAGGATCGGGAAGGAAATCGGCCGTGCCCTTTCAAAGGAACCATCCCGGCATTTGCCTGAAACGATTTAGGAAAATCACGGAAAACCTAAATCAGGATGGCCGGAGACGGGATTGAACCGTCGTCCTCCCGAATGCGAGTCCAGTGTACCTGGCAGAGGGCTCGTGGGAAGACCTACAAGCTATTTCCTTACCGTTCCACTCTCGAACTGCACGCGGGAAAAGTGAACACTTAAATCTTTCCGTGCGAGCTCTTATTTTACAATGGTGACCGTTCCTCCCTATGTAGGTGTGCGTTAGTAAAACATTTCATGAGAAGATCCTGCCGCAACGAAAATCACCTTTGCTTTAACAATCGCCACCCTAATATCTGTGACACTCTCCCCATATTTCACTGTAATACAAAACGAGATGGCCTTCTTTGAACTTTTTCGGTGTCCTCTATCAGTTCTACCTGATGCGAGGCCCACACCGCACAGCAATACTCCAGAAGAGGACGGACAAGCGTACAGTAAGCAGTAGATGTTTACATTTTCTGTGTTCCACCAATAAAACTCAGTCTTGGGTTTGCTTTATCCAAAACGTTATCTTTGTGATCGGTCCAGTTTAAGTTACTGGTAGTTATAATCCCTACGTATTAAGTCGAATTTACAGCCCTTTGATTCGTGCGTTTTATCTTGCAATCGAAATTCAGCGGATTCCTTTTGGTACTCTGTGGATGACCTCACACTTTTGATTATTTAGAGTCACTTTTCACTTTTGGCACCATACATTTATCTTGCCTAAATCACTTTGCAATTTGTTGTAATCATCAAATAGTTTTATAAGACGGTCAATGACAGCATCGTCTGCAAACAGTCTGAGAGAGCTGCTCACTTTATCTCCTATATCGTTTATGTATATCAGGAACAGTAGTGGGCCTGTAACACTTTCTTTGGTAACGTCAGATATTAGTTCTGATTTTCTCAATGATTTTCCGTCAGTTGCTACGGACTGTGACTTTTCTGAAACGAAATCACGAATCTAGTAGCTCAACTGAGATGATACTCCATATGCACACAATATGGTTAGAAGTCACTTGCGACGAACAGTGTCAAAACCGATCTCGAGGTCTTAAAACATGGAAACAATTTGACATCCCTTGTCGATAGCGCTCATTGTTTCATGAAAATAAAGAGCTATTTGAGATTCGTAAGAACGATATTTTCTGAATACGTGTTGGCTGTTTGTCAATAAACCGTTCTCCTCGAAGTAATGCATAATGTTCGAACACAGTACATGTTCCAGAATCCTACTACAGATCGACGTTGGCGATGTGGGTCTGTAATTACTTGGATAACTCCTATTTTCTCTCTTCAGTATTGGTGTGGAACTTTCCAGTCTGTATATACGGATCTTTCCACGAGCGAGCGATTGTATGTAATTGCTAAGTATGGAGCAATCGTATCAGCGTCTTCTAAAAGGAAGATGACTGGTATACAATTCGGACAGCTGACGTTGCTTTTATTAAGTGATTCAAATTGCTTAACAAAACCAAGAATATCAGCTTCAAAATTACTCATGTTGGCAGTTGTTCTTGAATCGTGTTCAGGAATATTTACTTTAGCTTCTTTCACGAAGGAATTTCGGAAAAGTGTATTTACTAACTCTGGTTTAGTGGCACTGTCATCCGTAACATCACCATTGTTATCTCAGAGTGAGGGTATTGATTCTGTCTTTCCTCTGGTATACACTCCTGGAAATGGAAAAAAGAACACATTGACACCGGTGTGTCAGACCCACCATACTTGCTCCGGACACTGCGAGAGGGCTGTACAAGCAATGATTACACGCACGGCACAGCGGACAAACCAGGGACCGCAGTGTTGGCCGTCGAATGGCGCTAGCTGCGCAGCATTTGTGCACCGCCGCCGTCAGTGTCAGCCAGTTTGCCGTGGCATACGGAGCTCCATCGCAGTCTTTAACACTGGTAGCATGCCGCGACAGCGTGGACGTGAACCGTATGTGCAGTTGACGGACTTTGAGCGAGGGCGTATAGTGGGCATGCGGGAGGCCGGGTGGACGTACCGCCGAATTGCTCAACACGTGGGGCGTGAGGTCTCCACAGTACATCGATGTTGTCGCCAGTGGTCGGCGGAAGGTGCACGTGCCCGTCGACCTGGGACCGGACCGCAGCGACGCACGGATGCACGCCAAGACCGTAGGATCCTACGCAGTGCCGTAGGGGACCGCACCGCGACTTCCCAGCAAATTAGGGACACTGTTGCTCCTGGGGTATCGGCGAGGACCATTCGCAACCGTCTCCATGAATCTGGGCTACGGTCCCGCACACCGTTAGGCCGTCTTCCGCTCACGCCCCAACATCGTGCAGCCCGCCTCCAGTGGTGTCGCGACAGGCGTGAATGGAGGGACGAATGGAGACGTGTCGCCTTCAGCGATGAGAGTCGCTTCTGCCTTGGTGCCAATGATGGTCGTATGCGTGTTTGGCGCCGTGCAGGTGAGCGCCACAATCAGGACTGCATACGACCGAGGCACACAGAGCCAACACACGGCATCATGGTGTGGGGAGCGATCTCCTACACTGGCCGTACACCACTGGTGATCGTCGAGGGGACACTGAATAGTGCATGGTACATCCAAACCGTCATCGAACCCATCGTTCTACCATTCCTAGACCGGCAAGGGAACTTGTTGTTCCAACAGGACAATGCACGTCCGCATGTATCCCGTGCCACCCAACGTGCTCTACAAGGTGTAAGTCAACTACCCTGGCCAGCAAGATCTCCGGATCTGTCCCCCATTGAGCATGTTTGGGACTGGATGAAGCGTCGTCTCACGCGGTCTGCACGTCCAGCACGAACGCTGGTCCAACTGAGGCGCCAGGTGGAAATGGCATGGCACGCCGTTCCACAGGACTACATCCAGCATCTCTACGATCGTCTCCATGGGAGAATAGCAGCCTGCATTGCTGCGAAAGGTGGATATACACTGTAGTAGTGCCGACATTGTGCATGCTCTGTTGCCTGTGTCTATGTGCCTGTGGTTCTGTCAGTGTGATCATGTGATGTATCTGACCCCAGGAATGTGTCAATAAAGTTTCCCCTTCCTGGGAATTCATGGTGTTCTTATTTCAATTTCCAGGAGTGTATTTTACATACGACCAGAATCTCTTCGGATATGCTGTCAGATTTCGAGACTTGAGCGCCAAATCATCTTTAACGGAACCTAGGATGCAGCAGTCTTTGTGTTTACTGAGGGTGCTTCCTACACCTGAGAAGAATTTTTGAAGCCAACGGGTACTCTCCACGGGAGATACGTAAGGCACTACAAATGAAATCAACAGTGCGCACAAAAAAAGCGGAAGAAGACACGGTAAGTTTTAAATCCATGGCTTTCCTACCATACGTGGGAAGCCTTTCGTCAAAAATAGGACGGATCCTCAGTAAACACAAAGTGAAAATGATTTTACGCCCCCGACCAAAGACTGCAGCACACCTGGGTTCCGTTAAAGATGATGTGGTGCTTCGGGAGCATGGAGTTTATAAGATCGCCTGTGAGTGCGGCCTTTCATACATCGAACGGACGACACGTACAGTCCTGGAGAGATGCACAGAGCACCGGAGTTACACCCGTGTCTTACAACCTAATGAATCTGCGGTGGTGGAGCGCTGTACTGGCACTGGGAACTCTATGGTGTACGATAATGTCGAAATTTTATCCTCGACTTCATCTGTCGGGGACTCAGTAGTGAAAGAAGAAATTGAAATTCGGTTGGCGACGATTTTAGTTAATAGAGATGGCGACTTTAGCATGGAAAAGTCATGGAATACACACAAATTCTGTAATTAAATCACAAAGACGTCGCGACGCTGCAGCTCTCCGTGACACATCGATATCACAGAGTGGAACGACTGCGCAGCCATAAAGTTAATTTCCATGCATATGTTACACCTGTTTGCCGCATATCAACGTCTCGGGCGCCTTGTGTATCTTTGGACACATACGCAGAGGTTCGGTCCTAGAATGTAAAAGGACGGAGCAAGTGCTGGAGCATTAGTCATCTTGGCTCTTCTGAAGATGGTTGGACGTTATTCAGCCGAAATATTAGAAGAATAAGCTGAATTTATGGGGCTGCAGGCCCAAAATTTTATGGAACATATCGAGGGCAGATTGAAGCACCAGAAACTGTAATTGTATTAGTGGGGCACCAATTTGAAATGAGACTCAAGTTTTCTTTGAACTGTTCACCTGAGTTGGCAGGTTGGTGAAGAGAACCATTTATTAAGTTATTCCGGTTGTCAAGTACAACCTCTATCCATGATAACTCACAGTTTCACTGCAAGGTAAACTACTTATGGCAGCAATAAACACTCCACCATACGCTGTGTTTAATCCATCCTTTCTGAGCACTGCTTGGATATTTGTAAAAATTTCGGATGATTTTCGGTTTTAGCCGGAATTCCGTACATACAGCGATTTGAGCTTTCTTTTAGCGCACAGAGCTTTGATTCTTTTCCGACACAGATACGACAATTAACGGCTACAATGTCGATTGTTTCCAGATCTATCTTCCCGTGTCTGTCCCGCAACCTTTTAGACTGACACACTTTCTGTAGTTTCCCGAGACCCTCTGACTTAAGAAACCGCCAATTCCCCTCCACACAGCCCCCGCTACCTATATAGTGGACGCACGATGTATTAAGCGAAGCCCGGAAACCCAACACCCTGTGGCGTAAGTCGAGGAAACTGCAGCCCACACAGTCGCTGAGCCACTGATTCAGAACGTCCACTTGGCTCCAAAGGTCCACTGTCAGTTCCGTCGACAAAGCTACAGATGATGAGATCCTCCTTCAGAGAGGCTTCTTCTGGAACAGGGCAAGGGACTGCATTTGGCACAGGGACTTCGTCAGCTACAGTCAGCGACCCAAACCTGTTCGCTAGATGAACCTGAGAGGCCCTCGATCGGCACCCCGGAAAATCCTCAGCTGCCTGCCACACCTTGAAGCGACCTCCCACTCGACCAGAGACCAGTGTGGGCAGTACTTGAGGCGGTTACATCAGTGGACCGATCGGGGCGGACGCGTGTGACGTGCTGGACGCCCCGTGAATACTCACGTCCGCCCCTCCACAGTTACGCCAACTGTCAACAGCCTCAGGCTGCATGACTGAATCCAGCAGTTCCTGGAGTTGTGAGCGAAGGTTCACCAACTCAGCTTGCGTCTGAAAGCAGCAATCACAGTGCCTATCCTTACCATCGATGACCAAACTGTGCATTACACAGTGCTCAGAACGGAAGACTTTTCCTAGCAAGCACATGAACAAGCAACAAATAAAAAATACTATTCTAGTATTCACACAGAAAGCTGAAAATGACGGTCTAACCGGCGTAGGTGTCATGTGCGTCTTATCGAACTCACGTAACTCTCAAGTAATCTAAGGCGTATTATCTGAAACGAATATGAGAAAAAGGAATGCCTTCATTCAAGGTTTGTGTGCCTAGTGTAGCGACCCAATCGTCACTGTCTCTGAGGCAGAAGCTGTGCAAACCTAACGCAGTGGTGTGCTCCGAAATGGTTACGAATAATAACTTCCTCATTTACAGTAATTTTTCCCGAGGGCATGCAGCTTTACTGTATGAGTAAATGATGATGGCGTCCTCTTGGGTAAAATATTCCGGAGGTAAAATAGTCCCCCATTCGGATCTCCGGGCGGGGACTACTCAGGAGGACGTCGTTATCAGGAGAAAGAAAACTGGCGTTCTACGGGTCGGAGCGTGGAGTTTCAGATCCCTTAATCGGACAGGTAGCTTAGAAAATTTAAAAAGGGAAATGGATAGGTTAAAGGTGGATATAGTGGGAATTAGTGAAGTTCGGTGGCAGGAGGAACAAGACTTTTGGTCAGGGAATACAGAGTTATAAATACAAAATCAAATAGGGGTAGTGCAGGAGTAGGTCTAATAATGAATAAAAAAAATAGGAGTGCGGGTAAGCTACTATAAACAGCATATTGAACGCATTACTGTGGACAAGATAGATACGAAGCCCATGCCTACTACAGTAATACAAGTTTATATGCCAACTAGCTCTGCAGTTGAAATGTGTGATGAAATGTATGATGAGATAAAAGAAATTATTCAGGTAGTGAAGGGAGACGAAAATTTAATAGTCATGGGTGACTGGAATTCGAGAGTAGCAAAAGGGAGAGAAGGAAACATAGTAGGTGAATGTGGACTGGGGCTAAGAAATGAAAGAGGAAGCCGCCTGGTAGAATTTTGCGCAGAGCATAACTTAAACATAGCTATGGTTCAAGAATCATGAAAGAAGGTTGTATACATGGAAGAACCCTGGAGATAGTAGAAGATATCAAATAGATTATATAATGGTAAGACAGAGATTTAGGAACCAGGTTTTAAATTGTAAGACATTTCCAGGGGTAGATGTGGACTCCGACCACAATCTATTGCTTATGAACTGTAGATTAAAACTGAAGAAACTGCAAAAAGGTGGGAGTTTACGGAGATGGGACCTGGACAAACTGAAAGAACCAGAGGTTGTACAGAGTTTCAGGGAGAGCACAAGGGGACAATTGACAGGAATGGGGGATAGAAATACAGTAGAAGAAGAATGGGTAGCTTTCAGGGATGAAATAGTGAAGGCAGCAGAGTATCACGTAGGTAAAAAGACGAGGGCTAGTAGAAACTCTTGGGTAACAGAAGAAATATTGAATTTAATTGATGAAAGGAGGAAATACAAAAATGCGGTAAATGAAGCAGGCAAAAAGGAATACAAACGTCTCAAAAATGAGATAGACAGGAAGTGCAAAATGGCTAAGCTGGGATGGCTAGAGGACAAATGTAAGGATGTAGAGGCTTATCTCACTAGGGGTAAGATAGATACTGCCTACAGGAAAATTAAAGAGACCTTTGGAGAAAGGAGAACCACCTGCATGAATATCAAGACCATTGATGAAAACCCAATTCTAAGCGAAGAAGGCAAAGCAGAAATGTGGAAGGAGTATATAGAGTGTCTATACAAGGGAGATGTAATTGAAGACAATATTATGAATAAGGAAGAGGATGTAGATGAAGATGAAACGGGAGCTATGATAGCTATGATACTGCGTGAAGAGTTTGACAGAGCACTGAAAGACCTGAGTCGAAACAAGGCCCCGATGTAGACAACATTCCATTAGAACTACTGACAGCCTTGGGAGAACCGGTCCTGACAAAACTCTACCATCTGGTGAGCAAGATGTATGAGACAGGTAAAATACCCTCAGACTTCAAGAAGAATATAATAATTCCAATCCCAAAGACATGAGGTGTTTACAGATGTGAAAATTACCGAACTATCAGTTTAATAAGTCACAGTTGCAAAATACTAACCCGAATTCTTTACAGACGAATGGAGAAACTGATAGAAGCCGACCTCGGGGAAGATCAGTTTGGATTCCGTAGAAATGTTGGAACACGTGAGGCAATACTGACCCTACGACTTACCTTAGAAAGTAGATTAAGGAAAGGAAAATCTACGTTTCTAACATTTGTAGACTTACAGAAAGCTTTTGATAATGTTGATTGGAATACTCTCAAATTCTGAAGGTGGCATGGGTAAAATACAGGGAGCGAAAGGCTATTTACAATTTGTACAGAAACCGGATGGCAGTTATAAGAGTCGTAGGGTATGAAAGGGAAGCAGTGGTTGGGTAGGGAGTGAGACTGGGTT
This sequence comes from Schistocerca americana, assembly GCF_021461395.2. Taxonomy (NCBI): domain Eukaryota; kingdom Metazoa; phylum Arthropoda; class Insecta; order Orthoptera; family Acrididae; genus Schistocerca; species Schistocerca americana. Next base: position 461,717,258 of record NC_060122.1, on the reverse strand, counting down.
GTAGCCTATCCCAGATGTTATTCAATCTGTATATTGAGCAAGTAGTGAAGGAAACAAAAGAAAAGTTCGGAGTAGGTATTAAAATCCATGGTGAAGAAATAAAAACTCTGAGCTTCGCCGATGACATAGTAATTCTGTCAGAGACAGCAAAGGACTTGGAAGAGCAGTTGAACGGAATGGACTGTGTCTTGAAAGGACGGTGTAAGATGAAAATCAACAAAAGCATAACGAGGATAATGGACTGTAGTCGCATTAAGTCGGGTGATGTTGAGGGAATTAGATTAGGAAATGAGACACTTAAAGTAGTAAAGGAGTTTTGCTATTTGGGGAGCAAAATAACTGATGATGGTCGAAGTAGAGAGGATATAAAATGTAGACTGGCAATGGCAAGCAAGCGTTTCTGAAGAAGAGAAATTTGTTAACATCGAGTAAAGAATAATGTGTCAGGAATTCGTTTCTGAAAGTACTTGTATGGAGTGTGGCCTTGTATGGAAGTGAAACATGGACGATAAATAGTTTAGACAAAAAGAGAATAGAAGCTTTCGAAATGTGGTGCTACAGAAGAGTGCTGAAGATTAGATGGGTAGATCACATAACTAATGAGGAGGTATTGAATAGAATTGGGGAGAAGAGGAGTTTGTGGCACAGCTTGACTAGAAGAAGGGATCGGTTGGTAGGACATGTTCTGAGACATCGAGGGATCACCAATTTAGTATTAGAGGGCAGCGTGGAGGGTAAAAATCAAAGAGGGAGACCAAGAGATGAATACACTAACCAGGTTCAGAAGGATGCAGGCTGCAGTAGGTACTGGGAGATGAAGAAACTTGCACAGGATAGAGTAGCATAGAGAGCTGCATCAAACAAGTCTCAGGACTGAAGACCAAAACAACAACACATTTACAATGGGAAACTGAAGCGCGTCCGTTGCTCTATATTTTCATAAATGAAATATTTAGACGTTGTCCTAATATCAGAATTATTAAACATTGATATCCTGAGACGTTACTGTTGATATTTTTGACAATTTCTGATGAAACTTTGGAGATAATGAAACGAAGTAATATGTAGTATTGAGGCAAGACCATCCACAACGAGGAAGGTTAATTTAGCTGAGAAAAGGGTGTAGGATGGCAAGGGGCAAGTTTCACAGAATTGTCGTACGGAAGGTATTTAGGAAGATTTGTTGTAAATTAACGTTAGAGTGTAGTTTTCGCATATCACCAAATTCGCGGAGAAAATATTTGAGTTTTATGCTTGGCTTACTGCCTCTAGAAACAAATCATTCACATGTATCAGTATCTCTGTAGGCATCATTTTGACGTTAATTACTGAAAATAAAAATTAAGTGCGCTTCTGGTGTCACAGCCATAAACAATCATGAGGCAGAAAACTAGGACACATTCAATTATTTCAGCTAGGTTGATCATTATCTTGTCAAATTTTCTGCTCCATTTCTGTCATTACTTAAACGAAAATGTATACAATGAAACAGAACGCAGCTGCCAATGAAAGCAATGACAAATCGCTAACTGTTGGCTCCCTTCAAAGCTGAACTTCAGATGCATTTTTTTAATAAAATAACTGTCACTTTTTCAATACAAATTGCTCACCAAAACTACTGGAAACGAAACTTTCATAGCAGCTGATCAGTTCGATCTATTATTGCTCAGCTCCAAAAGCGCACCTTAACAGTAGCACATTTCATTAAAATTACTTGCAAATTCATCAATGCAGATGAAATAAGTAACACATAGACACAGTATGCGTTTTCGACAGTAAAAAATCAGATAACAAATAAAGAAAAGAAAACATCCAAAATCCAGTCTTGCAAAGTCATTTATGACATCTTCAGTTACTAATTTCAATGTTAAAAATTTACTAAAAAAGGGTGAACTCATCCAGCTCTGGCAGTGTGTAAGTATCGTGTTCACGGTCTATAAAACGCACTTGTTTCTTCGAAAAAATTGCCTCTAAAATTCAGGTGCGTGTTGTGCTCCAAATTAATAAGAAATTTTCCGTGTTTGTTTTAAATTTCCCCCCAATCTTAAAATTGCCATATATCGGCAGTAGTCATTTAAAATATGCTGTGAAAGAGAAATTGAGACAGGGACATACAGAGCTTGCCGTTATTCCGGGAGGAGTAACTTCACAATTGCAGCCCTTTCATGTCTCGATGAATAAACCATGTGAAGTGTATATGACAAATGATGATGAAGTCCCATACTCGGTGACAGAGCGTAGGGGAACGACGCTGGAGACCCGCACCGCCGTACTAGGCAAGGTCCTAGTGGAGGTGGTTTGCCATTGCCTTCCTCCGAGCGTAATGGGGATGAATGATGATGAAGACGACACAACACCCAGACATCTCGAGGCAGGGAAAATCCTTGACCTCGTGGGGAATCGAATCCACGAGCCCGTGCTCGGAAAACGAGAACGCTGCCGCGAGACCACGAGCAGCGGACTATTTGAGAGAGGAATGGAACAAATGAATGATGGATGACTCAGAACATGAATTCACGCCGAAGGGAGCTTTAGAATGACCTACAATCAAACAACTGTGTTGGTGGATAATACAGCCGTGGACTGAGTGAGAGAAGACATTATTGTTAAAGTGCAGAAAAAGTAACGCTCTTCATGACAGTGAATACCATCTTATATATGAAGAGGACAATGATTATGACGAAGAGGAATAAGAAGAAGAAGGGGATGATTTTCAGAGACTTTAAAAATAAGATTTATTTTATAAACTACAAGTTATATTTAAGTCTGGCCTTGCCATCTAATAGTAAAAAATGTTACTATAAAAAGTTGCTTGAACGGTAAGGTGCGTCTTATAGCCCGTAAAATGCTTAGGGCACAATTTGTTTTTTTTTTTTTTTTTTTTTTAGCAGTTAGGACTGCTACAACGATTTGTCGAAACCTGATTAAAAAGCATTCCAAATTCAAGAATAACCACTAAAACAAAACGTTAATTAATTTTTAAAGAATAAAAACCAGTGCAGTGTTTACATTTTGCATGCGAAGTGTGCCCATTCTATATAAGTGAAATTTACAATGGACGCGAAACATGTGGTAGTTCTGGAAAGTAGAAAATACGAATTAAAAAGAAAGGAGGAGGTGAAGACTGATGTGGAAATCAATGAGGAGAACACAGGGATAAATTTCAGCTCCAGTTTTGTGTTTGGGGTGAGGGCTTTTGTTAAAACAGGGTTGGCAACGGATATGAAATATATCTACGAAATTAAAGTTTGGTAATTATTTGTGTTGACACTGTAGCATCGTGAACTTGAATATGAAGTTGGACATTGTGTGGTTATTGCAGTCGAGATTGAGAAACACGAAGAATGTGTGTAGGTTTTCAGTGTGGACGAAGATCGACGAGATTTGGCGAGAAGGAACACTGTTTGTGTAGGGAGGAAAGAAACACCAGTAAACCCTTCAAAGCCGAGAACCGTCATATGACGGTCCAACGGCAGCAAGCCAATGATATGGCGGACCAGCGGAAGCATGACCTCACTATGAGATGAAAAAGAATGAAGCTAGTCAACATTTTCTAAGTAAAATTTTAATAAGTAAGCCAACGTATAAACCAATTCTTTCCTTTTTCTTATTTCTTCACTTTTTTGGCGATGAGTTTTGAATGAGGTAATATACACTGTGATGGGCCAAATCATTATGGCCACCCGCTTAACAGCATGTAGGCACACCTTTGGAACGCAGTGCAGCAGCGATTCTGCGTGACATGAATCCGATAAGAAGCTTTTAGGTTTTGGAAGGAGATGGGAGGAAGGAAGGAAGATTCGGTTTAATGTCTCGTCAGCAACGACGTCGTAAGAGACGGAGCACACGCTCGGATCGTGATAAGTATGAGGAGCGACATCGCAAAGGAATCATCCAGTCGTTTGCCTGGAGCGATTTAGGGATATCACGGAAAACCTAAATCTGGATGGACGTACGCTGGTTTGAGTCGTCTAGTCCAGTGTGCTAACCACTGCACCACCTCTCTCGATCAGAGGTAGATGGAACCAGATATCACGCCTTGTAAATTATGGGACGGTGGTTTGTGACAGCAAAGCTGCAGCCCTATAGCGTCCCACATTTGTTCCATCATATTGACATCTACCTCAGTTCACTATGATGCTCCACAAATTCCCGAAGTACGAATGTGATCCTATGGCACGAGCTGTTACCCTGCTGGAACACGCCACTGGTCTCAGAGAAGACGTCAGCCATGAAGGGATGCAGGTAGTCCTAATAATGTTTAGAAACTCGACAGCGATCACGATACAATCAATTGTTCCCACGGAGTCTTTAGAAGCCCAGGTGAATGTTCCCCATAGCGCAATACCACCTCATCATGGTAGATGGCATTAATTGTTCTCCTGGAAACTCCTCCAAATTAAGAGCCAGTGGAGGCAGGAACATGCAGTATTTGACGTAAGAACATGACATTGATTTAACTTGATACATGACCATGTTGGCTGCTGAAGAAAGGAAGAATCAAGATGTACAGCATATCCAATCAAACGCTGGGGGTGGTCAACATAGAGGTCGACACCATCTTTTGGAAGAAAGTCTGGTGGAAGGAAGGAAGGAAGGAAGAAAGGTGGGGTTTAAAGTCCCATCGACATCGAGGTCATTAGAGACTCGGTTTCTGTCAAAGATGGAGAAGGAAATCGGCCGTACCCTTTCAAAGGAACGCCCCCGGCCTTTGCCTGGAGTGATTGAGGGAAATCACGGAAAACCTAAAGGTGGAATGGCTGGACGCGGGTTTGAAACGTCGTCCTCCCGAAGTCGAGTCCAGTGTACTAACGACTGCGCCACTTCGCTCGGTAAAGTCTGGTGGACCTAGTGGAAAAATGAAGTCTCCACTCCCTTGCTGTAACTTCGAGATAAGCCAATCTTGCAGCATCGCCAGGTACAGAGAAGCAGTCAGAAAGTAAGTTTTTAACTTGATGTGTATCAAGAATATGGTCAAGAATCTCGCGTAGATTTTCAGTGCCCGTAACACGAACTTTACGACGATTCATTTTCCAGACTTATGGAACGTAGTTTCATCGCTAAGAACCAACTTCTCTGAAAAACCGTCTTCCTCCAGCAGATGCTGCAAGTCATTGCAAAAGTGTGAATATAGCTTATTGTCTTGAGTAATCGGCGAATTTAACAACTGAGCCTTTGTGGTTTGATACACAGGCGTTTTCGTAGAATGCGCCAGAAAGTGTAAAGCCATATCAGCAGATCTCTGCTCTCCTGTGGCATAGATTTTTTGGCATCTTGAGAATTCTCGCACATCCTTCACCTTCTCTGTTCACTGTACTGGCCAGCCTACTTTTCCTCGCACCACATAAGCAGTCAGCGTCACGGAATGTGTTATACAATCCGTGGGCTGATCCTTCTTTTCTTTTTCTACCCGGTGTTGGTTAAGAAACTCACTGAACTGTCGCATTCGGCTCATATTTAGCTAATTCAGAGACACAAAGCGCACGCATCGCTCCCTTATACGCCGCGATGTTCTGACACGCCTGCTCCCTAGGGGTGCAACTGCAGCCACGCCATATCACCTGCTACGAACCAAAATTTGGAAAGATGTTCTGTCCCATGATATGATTGATTTTTCTGTATGTGTTGCAGTTTTCTTGCAGTCGTCCTCTGAAATCCACGAAGTGCTTTGTGTTGGATGCTAAGAGGTGTGTATTAGGTTCCTGTCTAGGGTTAGGTCTAACTGCTTTAATGTGCTAGACGGAGGGACGGGTTGGTTGCAGATGGGAAATGGAACTCTGCACAATGATAATGTAGAGTGGAGCGATGAGAGATAATAGCTTGGTTATTGTGTGGATTCAGTAGAAGATTCCACGTATTACATCAGTCGACCAGGATAGTCAAGGGGCCCTACCGCGCGGTATGAGTATGCTGAATGTATCTTATTCGTCTTCTCTTCACTTGCATACCCCTCTTACTGCGTGAAGTGCCCGCAGCGTTATTAGGCGTCATTCAGGCTGACGGTGTACAGTAGTCATAATGTTTTGTCTCCTGAGTGTAAACAATTCATTTCGTCGTGTTTAGTCTCGCGTTATCAGTTAATTCGCTGACACATTACGCTTAGGTGACAAAAGTAATGGTAAAACACCTAATATCGTGTCGGACCTCCTTTTCCCGGCCTAGAGCAGTAACTCCAAGCGACATGGACTCAACAAGCCGTTCGAGGTCCCTTGCAGAAATAATGAGCCATGCTTCCTTTATAGCCGTCCATAACTGCAACTGTGTTAGCGATGCAGCGAACTGACCTTTCAATTATTTCCCGTAAATGTTCGATCGGATTAATATCGTGTGATAAGGTTGGCCAAATCACTCGCTCGAATTGTCCAGAATGTTCTTCAAGTCAGTCCCAAACAGTTGTAGCCCGATGACATGGCGCACTGCCATCCATGAAAATCACTTCGTTGTTTGGAAAAACGAAGTCCATGAATGGCTACAAATTGCCTCCAAGTAGCATTTCCAGTCAATTATCAGTTCGGTTTGACCTGAGTACACAGTCCATTCCATATAAATACAGCCTCCACCAGCTTACACAGTGCCTTGTTGACAACTTGGGTCGATGGCTTCGTGGGGACTTCGCAACACTCGAAGGCTACCATCAGCTCTTATCAACTGAAATCGGGACTCATCTGACCTGCTCACAGTTTTCCAGTCGCCCAATCGATATGGTCACAAGCGCAGGAGAAGCGCTGCAGGCTATGTCGTGCTGTTAACAAAAGCGTCTGCTGCCGTAGCCCCTTAACGCCAAATTTCGCAGCACTTTTGCTAACGGATAAGTTACTTGTACATCTACACTCATTTATGCTGTAGCTTAAAGAAGTGTTGCTGGTCTGTTAGCACTAACAACTCTATGCCAACGCCGCTGTTCTCAATCGTTATGTGAAGGCCGTCGGACACTGTGTTGTCATGGCAAGAGGCAATATCTGATATTTAGTACTCTCGGCACACTTTTGACCCTGTGGATGGCAGAATATTGAATTCCATATCGATACAATGTACCATGCGTCTAGTTCCAACAACAATTCCGCTTTCAAAGCCTATTAAATCCCTTCTTGTGGCCATAATCACGTCGGAAACCTTTTCACATGAATTACCAGAGTTAAAATGATAACTACGCCAGTGTAGTGTTCTTATAAACCTTGGATATTCGATAATCCCGCCTTCTGAGATGTGCATTTCGCCAGCCCATGACTTTTGTCACCTAGTGTATTTACGTGCACAATGGAGCTCGCTGGCGCGAATGATTCTGTTCTACGTGATGCCACACTGTCCGGCTGTCGACGACGTTAGGTGACAGTAAATGATTTTGGGAGACCGATAGACTTAAAGTGGACGATTTGGGGCGAGGAAGGGTGGGGAGGTGGGGAGGCGGGTTGTAGGACGCAAATAATATTTTCAAAGGAACGAGTTAATAAGATCAGCCCTTTGCAGGTCTAGAACAAGCCAGAGGAACATAAACCCACCTTTTAATTTAGCTAGTGTCTACAGTCTGGCGTGCGCTCTTTATTTTATGCCCTGTAATTCGAAGACGTTGACGGGTAGCTGTGTAGCCAATGTGTATCATACACTATGTGATCAAAAGTATCGGGACACCTGGTTGAAAATGACTTACAAGTTCGTGGAGCCCTCCATCGGTAATGCTGGAATTCAATATGGTGTTGGCCCACCCTTAGCACTGATGAGAGCTTCCACTCTCGCAGGTATACGTTCAATCAGGTGCTGGAAAGTTTCTTGGGGAATCGCAGGCCATTCTTCACGGACTGCTGCACTGAGGAGAGGTTTCGATGTCGATCGGTGAGACTTGGCACGAAGTCGTCTTTCCAAAACATCCCAAAGATGTTCTATAGAATTCAGGTCTGGACTCTGTGCAGGTCAGTCCTTTACAGGCATGTTATCGTCGTGTAACCACTTCGCCAAAGGCCGCCTATTATGAACAGGTGCTAGATCGTGTTGAAAGATACAATCGCCATCCCCGAATTTCTTCTCAACAGTGGGAAGCCAGAAGGTGCTTAAAACATCATTGTAGACCTGTGCTTTGATAGTGCCAGGCAAAACATCAAGGGGTGCAAGCTCTTTCCATGAAAAACACCACCACAATATAACATCCCCGCCTCCGAAGTTAACTGTTGGCAGTACACACTATGGCAGAAGGCGTTCATCGCGCATTCGCCATACCCACACCCTGCCATCCGATCGCCACATCGCTCCACATAACATTTTTCCACTGTTCTTTCGTACAAAGTTTACGCTCCTTACACCAAGCGAGGCGTCGTTTGGCATTTACCGGCGTGATGTGGGGCTCATGAGGAGCCGCTCGACCATGAAATCAATGCCTTATCACCTCCCGCCAAACTATCGTAGCACTTTCAGTGGATCCTGACGCAGTTTGGAATTCCTGTCTGATGGTCTGGATAGATATCTGCCTATTACACATTACTCTTCAGCTGTCGGCGGTCTCTGTCAGTTAACAGACGAGGTTAGCCTGTTCGCTTTTGTGCTGTACGTGTCTCTTCACGTTTCCACTTCACTATCACATCTGAAACAGTAGAACTAGGGATGTTTATAAGAGCGTGAAAATCTCATGTTCAGACGTATGACACAAGTGACACCCAATCACCTGACAACGTTCGAAGTCTGTGAGTTTTACGGAGCGCCCCAATATGCTCTCTCACGGTGTCTAATGACTACTAAGCTCGCCGATATGAAGTACATGGCAGTAGGTCGCAGCACAATGCACCTAATATGGGATACGTATGTTTTTAGGGGTGTCTGGATACTTTTGATCACATAGTGTACATACCAAGTGAGAGAAGCCACTACCTTGAGCTTGGATGCAGCGCAGTGTGTGGTACTGAAATTTATATTTTCTATCATTTAGTAATGAATGAAGAGAGCGAGTTGTTACAAAGAACGTAATAAAGAGAAGAGTGATGGTATGGTATATGGAAATGCAATAGGAATGTTACACAATCTTAATTCGGCAATCACCAAACTGGGCGACATCTCGTAACGATCATATCACACGATTTCCCATTCGTACAATAAGGTATTCTATGACCGTTTTATGTTACGAGATTTTTGGTCACATCAGCAAGGCAGCGTACCCTTACCATCACTTGTCTATCTTTCGTAAGTTATAACTTTCGACTCGCAGCTAAATCAACAATATAAACACTTTGCACATTGCATTTTTATAACCTGGACGCTCTTACGGTGAGCCGTGTTTGTACCTCTTTGAAAATTAACTAGGCAGTCGTGCGTCGTCCGATCGTTTCGTACACAAACTAGAGGACGTTACGAAACGACGATCATTCTGATTGATAATGTTTTTCACTGAAATGCAGTGACCCCATACACCACTAAGTCAACGCCAATATTGAATTACCTTGTGGAAAAACAGTAGGAAAAATAATTTACTACTGGCTGTTAACGGTCATACTTCACGAATATTTTTAATGTTTGTTGTAGCAGAATGAAACTTACAGCGTTTAAATTACTTCGTACTCAACTATTACTTTCAGAAATTTATAAACGAAACTGAATTTAATACTAGTATTTAGTCAACAGTTACGTTCATCTTGACCTTCGAGTGAATGAACTCATATGAAAAGAAATGAAGCGAAGAGTGAAACCATGCGACGCGTCAAATTTGTGACGCCCTTTCCTTACGTTAACACACAAAAACACAATTGCTTTAACTGGTGAAACCTTGCAACCATAAACAATAAATTTTTAGATAACGTCTAAGACAAATGAAGCGGATGCTTGAAAATAAATGAGAAGACTTGTTAATTTTCACATTTCATGTTTAACATCAGAACACTTCCCATACTTGTTGAATTAAAATGAGTCTGGCTCTCCTACGCAACACTATAGGTATAAATTTTCTGTAGTTTGCCTTGGCTGGTGCAGAGCAGATGAGGACGTGATGCTAAGATGCTCTTGCATGTTCTTCACGTCTCTCATAACTTGGGCAGAACGAAGTACCGTAACGACATCCTTGGTCAGCATACTCGAAGCAATATGGTGCAACATTTTCCACACCCGAGAGTTCAGGGAAAAAGAACTGGCTTCCACGGCAACGATATAACAGAGAGGAATTTTATCTGCAGGAGAGCTAGATATTACTTGATGGCACCAACTGTCGTAAAGTTAAGAAAAATATCCACGTCTTGCAGAGCACAGGACAACATGATCTCTCACTGTCTCTGCCAGAAAACTACTCTACCCAGCTCCGTCTGCCTGCAGTATATTTCCTACTGGGATAATCTGCTGCGTTGCTCCCCTTGTAGAATAGGCGTTTACTGACCGGAAACTCGAGGTGAACGTCTTGGTTGGACTCTGGCCTCACGGATGCCATAGTTACAAAGCAGAATGCTATGCCTTGCGTAACAATTATTGAAACTAACCTCAGGATAAGCTCGGACGACTTACACTTTGTGTAATGCTAGAAAAATAGTTAAATGCCCAGTAGCAAATAATCAAATTATTTCATAAGGTATTGATTACATATCACTTTTTATATGAGCATCATTATACACTGAAGCACCAAAGACTGGTATAGGCATGCGTAATCATATACAGAGATTTGTGAACAGGCAGAACACGGCGCTGCAGTCGGCAACGCCTATATATCGGCAACGCCTATACAAGACAACAAGTGTCTGGCGCAGCTGTTAGATCGGTCACAGCTGCTGCGGGTTATCAAGATTTACGTGAGTTTGAACGTGGTGTTTTAATCGGCGCACGGGCGATCGGACACAGCATCTCCGACATAGCGATGAAGTAACGATTTTTCCGTACGACCATTTCACGAGTGTACAGTGAATATCAGGGATTTTGTAAAACATCGAATCTCCGACATCGCTGCGGATGGAAAGATCCCGCAAGAACGGGGCCAACAACGACTGAAGAGAATAGTTCAACGTGACAAAAGTGCAACATTTCTGCAAATTGCTCCAGATATCTATGCTGGGCCATCAACAAGTGTCAGCGTGCGAACCATTCAACGAAACATCATCGATAAGGGCTTTCGGAGCCGAAGGCCCACTCGTGTTCCCCTCATGACTGCATGACACAAAGCTTTACGCCTCGCCTGGACCATTCAAGACTTACGTTGTACTTTTGATGACTTGAAGCATGTTGCATGGTCGGACGAGTCTCGTTTCAAATTCTATCGAGCGGATGTACGTGTACGGGTATGGAGACAACCTCTTGAATCCATGGGTCCTGCATGTCAGCAGCGGACTATTCAGGCTGGTGGAGGCTCTGTAAGGTGTGGGACGCGTGCGGTTGGAGTAATATGGGACCGCTGATACGTCTAGATACGACTCTGACAGGTGACACATACGTAAGCATCCTTTCTGATCACCTGCATTCATTCCTCAACATTTTGCATTCCAGCAGGGCAATGTGGCATACTGCACATTCAGAATTGTTACAGAATCCCTCCAGAAACGCTATATTGGGTTTAAACCCTTCCGCTGGCCACCAAATTCTCCAGACATGAATATTATAGAGCATGTCTGTGATGCCTTGCAACGTGCTGTTCAGAAGAGACGTCCACCGCCTCGTTCTCTTCCTGATTTACGGAGAGCCCTGCAGGATCCATAATGTCAGTTCCCTCCAGCACTACTTAAGACATTAGTCGAGTCCATGCCACGTCGTGTTGCGGCACTTCTGCGTGCTCGCGGGGGCCCTATGCGACGTTAGGCAGGCTTACCAGTTTCTTCGGCTCTTCAGTGTATGAGCATACTTACCTATTCATAAAACAATCAAATCTTATTTTTATAACACGCCACGAACCATTTGAAGTAACATTGTTCCGTTAAAGCTTGTAGTACCACCGCCAAGTTACTGTCCCAGTAGTTTAGCACCGTGCATTCCGTCATGATAGCGCCATTTCATAACGTAGCGTTAAAATGAAGTGAACCCAGTGTACAGCCGAGCGTACTCTGGAAACAAAGATGAGACGCTTTCTACAGTTCATGGAGTGACTCCCATATGAAAGAGAAAAGAGACGGTTCAAATAAAAGCGTTTTGTACAAACGAGAAGTTGTGAGTTTCATGACAGCTTCATAAGATCCCAGTGATCCGGTGGAGATCTGAGTAGCTCACGTTTTAGTATCTCCAGCGGAAAGAACCCGCTTTTCAAGTCCCTCCGTTCCGCATAGTGAAGCACAAAATAAAAAGAAGGAGGCGGTACTGCGACCCAGAATCGAGAATTTCGCTTCGCGACGGCGGAGTGCTGCGAGGGGCGCTCTCTGCCATCGCACGACCCGAAAAATTTAATCCGCTTTGCTAGATGCACGGGGCGCGTACGGAGAGCGGAAAAAGACGAACTTTTTATTAAGCCTTAACGATGTCACGCGAGGTAGTGGCGCCGCCCGCACTCGAATATCGAGCAGAAACCACGCCGCCGCTGCCGCCGCCGCCACCGCCACCTCGGGGGACCAGCCAGTAGTGCCTTATTGACGCGGACGTGCCTGTTAGAGATTACGGAACTTGGCCAAGTATTGGAGACGAAGGCGCGCGCACTTGCCTCGCGCCCGGGACCGCCTTGCCGCGCCGCAGGCGCCCTGCGCCGGTCAAAGCCCATAATTAAGAAGTCAGAGCAAGTTTTAAAGCCCTTCCTACTTTAAAAACTGTTCGCTCGCTCCGCTGCGACATCCCCACTTTGTTACGGTCGCCCTCGGCAAACGTGCAGCCTTCCGCGGCCGTGATTCCCTGTCCATGTCTTCTGGAGAGGAAGTCGGAATTTTTAGGAGACATCTAGCTGAAGTGTTCTGTGGGCTTTAGTGAATTTTGGTGGTCTGTTACGTATTGTTTTTCACATTACCAGCACCTTTTTTTAATTTAACTAGCTGTAATTGCAGTGAACACTCACTGACAGTGAAATTAAATAAATTTCTTACAAAGCACTGAAGAAAAGTCTGGTCAGCAGAACATCTACACATCCAAGCCTAGGTACACATCCGTGCTGCCACAATTCGATGCAAGTATTACTCATTCTCGACTGAATGGAGCCAACCACCGTCTGCCAGAACCCCCAATAGGTGGCAGACCACTACCACATGTGGCAAAATAATGACTGTTATAAGAGGAATTCTTCCAATCCATATATGGCATAACAGAAAACCAGTGCTTCAAAGTATTGGTTAAAACAGTCTTGGTTGCAGTTTTATTTTATTTTTTTTTAATTTTTCAACGACGCGTTTCGCCTTATTTAGGCATCTTCAGGTTATCTTTTCTAGATGGACGCGAGAGGCACCAACTGTTACTCGCTCCTGTGAACGGAAACGCGTTATGCAGATCTTGGTGCCTCTCGCTTTCATCTAGAAAATATAACCTGAAGATGCTTAAATAAGGCTAAACGCGTCGTTGAAAAATAAAAAAAAATGAAATTGCAACCAAGACTGTTTTTAACCAATACTGTTATAAGAGGGCAATTGGTAAAGTAATCGGGCGCGAAATGGAAATCACTGAGAAAATGCTATGAAGCTTTCGCACAGATGAGTTGGGCAGTGTCTCCTGTACACCCATCGATCGCGCCACGTCGCTCTCTCAGTTCTAAGCGCACAGTCAGCGAATAAAGGTGCCTAGAACAACAGTGTTCCCCGCAGTGTATGAGGGCCGGCTGAGAGATTTCGCTTCAAGCTCTGCAGCCTACATAACATAACTGCAAAGCGTTTCCTTCTTCATGGTTGTCCTCGGCCGCACTCTGCTGGAAAAAACGAAGACGCCACAGGAGCGTTTTAGATGGAAAGTGTTCGATCACCCGCAACACAGCCCGTAATTGGCTTGTCCTGAGTTTTGTCTTTACTCACATGAAACGCTGCGTTTGAAAAAAAAATCATTTTGGCATAGACACGAACTGCAGACCAGCGTAGAGAATTGGCGGAAAGCGCAGACCGGTGCCGTCTAAGACGACGGTGTTGGGAAGTTGGTCTATGGCTACGACAAATGTCTAGGTCGGAGTGGCGACTATGTACAGAAGTAGCTCCTTTTAACAAGAGTCTTCCTTTTAAAGTACGTAGTATTTCACATCACTCACTGCGTTAATTATTCGTTATTTAGGACTCGCTATTTCGTGCTATAGCCTCTTCCCACAATTTTTCTATTCATTAAAAATCTCGCTCCCTTTAAGTATGGAGAGAGGGGAAGAATGACGCCCGTTGATTAACACCTTCGAGGAAGAAAGAAACCTTTTCATCCATTCTGTAATGTGCTGGCCTACAGGGCGGCTTTCTCCGATTAGACAAACGCCTTGTGCGCCAGGTGCCAACTACGATTGTTCGCTCACAGCTGAGACCGCAGTTTTCTGAGAAAATGTTGCTGTATCGTTGCCATTTGCCTTAAAAAAAACTCTTTAATTATACCAGTTGACAAAAGTTCTCTGCAAATTTCATGAAATAGACGTACCAGATGTTAACACCAAACATGGTGAGTCTAATGGAAAGTTTCAACAGTGTTGTGCAATACACCTTAGACTCCCATGTATACTGCTATTTGGGAGGGATGATTAATAAGCTGCGTGGTTCGACAGATGTGTTAAAATTTTAAAGCTGCCAAAACTGACATAGTAACAGGTATACGTGAAAGTTTCATCAGATTCGAAAGCAAAACGTTTATTTACCGTCTTGACAACAAATTCTAAAAAAAAAAAAACTGGCATGGTGTTAAACCAATAAACGGATCAATGCGATCACTCCAGAGGCTATTCCAGTTCCTGAGTTCCGTGTTGTGTTGAGGAGTGCTCCTTTGCTTCGTGGATGGAGCATTGTCGCTTCTGTAGACCAGTGTTACCAACTCTCCAAAATGAAATGAGCTAATACTACGTGCAAAAAGAAGCAATAAAAAAGGCTAAAATAACGTATATGTACTATGAGGAGTTTTGAATTTGCAAATAGTTATACTGTGTATCAGACTGACATTACAGTAAGCAAACAGTTATCCGTGAATGTATAGCGTTATTTGAATTACATAGCCTTGATAAAACGGAAAGCATCACCTGCATTTTTAAAAGTTGAAAACAGATGACATTCAGCACTAAAAGATGTTAATTTACACATTTATTCGTATCTATGAAAATTATATATATATATATATATATATATATATATATATATATATATATATATATACTCACATTCAACGGCTGAAAGCAAGGGGAAACTAATAGCCGTAATTTTTCCCGAGGGCATGCAGCTTTACTGTATGGTCAAATGATGATGGCGTCCTCTTGGGGAAAATATTCCGGAGGTAAAATAGTCCCCATTCGGATCTCCGGGCGGGGACTACTCAAGAGGATGTCGTTATCAGGAGAAAGAAAAGTGGCGTTCTACGGATCGGAGCGTGGAACGTCAGATGCCTTAAGCGGGCAGGTGGGTTAGAAAATTTAAAAAGGGAAGTGGATAGGTTAAAGTTAGATATAATGGGAATTAGTGAAGTTCGGTGGCAGGAGGAATAAGACTTTTGGTCAGGCGAATACAGGGTTATAAATACATAATCAAACAGGGGTAATGCAGGAGTAGGTTTAATAATGAATAAAAAAATAGGAGTGCGGGTAAGTTACTACGAACAGCATAGTGAACACATTATTGTGGCCAAGATAGACACGAAGCCCACGCCTACTACAGTGGTACAAGTTTATACGCCAACTAGCTCTGCACATGAAGAAATTGAAGAAATGTATGATGAGGTAAAAGAAATTATTCAGATAGTGAAGGGAGACGAAAATTTTTTAGTCATGGGTGACTACAATCCGGTAGTAGGAAAAGGGAGAGAAGAAAACGTAGTAGATGACTATGGATTGGGGGGAAGAAATGAAAGAGGATGCCCCCTGGTAGAATTTTGCACAGAGCACAACTTAAACATAGCTAACACTTGGTTCAAGAATCATAAACGAAGATTGTATACATGGAATAAGCCTGGAAATACAGGTTTCAGATAGATTAAAATATAGTAAGACAGAGATTTAGGAACCAGGTTTTAAATTGTAAGACATTTCCAGGGGCCGATGTGGACTCTGACCACAATCTATTGGTTATGAACTGTAAATTAAAACTGAAGAAACTGCAAAAAGGTGGAAATTTAAGGATATGGGACCTGGATAAACTGACTAAACCAGAGGTTGTACTGAGTTTCAGGGAGAGCATAAGGGAATAACTAACAGGAATGGAGTAAAGAAATGCAGTAGAAGAAGAATGGGTAGCTTTTAGAGATGAAATAGTGAAGGCAGCAGAAGATTAAGTAGGTAAAAAGACGAGGGCTAATAGAAATCCTTGGGTAACAGAAGACATATTGAGTTTAATTGATGAAAGGAGAAAATATAAAAACCCAGTAAATGAAGCAGGCAAAAAGGAATACAAACGTCTCAAAAATGAGATCAATAGGAAGTGCAAAATGGCTAAGCAGGGATGGCTAGAGGACAAATGTAAGGATGTAGAGGCTTATCTCACTAGGGGTAAGATAGATACTGCCTACAGGAAAATTAAAGAAACCTTTGGAGAAAAGAGAACCACTTGTATGAATATCAAGAGCTCAGATGGATACCCAGTTCTAAGCAAAGAAGGGAAAGCAGAAAGGTGGAACGAGTATATAGAGGGTCTATACAAGGGCGATATACTTGAGGACAATATTATGGAAATGGAAGAGGATGTGGATTAGGATGAAATGGGAGATATGATACTGCGTGAAGTGTTTGACAGAGAACTGAAAGACCTGTGTCGAAACAAGGCCCCGGGCGTAGACAACATTCCATTAGAACTACTGACAGCCTTGGGAGAGCCAGTCCTGACAAACCTCTACCATCTGGTCAGCAAGATGTATGAGACGGGCGAAATACCCTCAGACTTCAAGAAGAATATAATAATTCATATCCCAAAGAAAGCAGGTGTTGACAAATGCGAAAATTATCGAACTATCGGTTTAATATGTCAGGGCTGCAGAATACTAACGCGAATTCTTTACAGACGAATGGAAATACTAGTAGAGACCGATCTCGGGGAAGATCGGTTTGGATTCCGTAGATATAATGGATCCCGTGAGGCAATACTGACCCTACTACTTACCTTAGAAGCTAGATTAAAGAAAGGCAAACCAACGTTTCTAGCAATTGTAGACTTAGAGAAAGCTTTTCACAATGTTTACTGGAATACTCTTGTTCAAATTCTGAAGGTGTCAGGGGTAAAATACAGGGAGCGAAAGGCTATTTACACTTTGTAGAGAAACCAGATGGCAGTTATAAGAGTCGAGGGACCTGAAAGGGAAGCAGTGGTTGGGAAGGGGGTGAGACAGGGTTGTAGCCTCTCCCTGATGTTATTTAAGCTGTATACTGAGCAAGAGGATGTCGTTATCAGGAGAAAGAAAACTGGCGTTCTACGGATCGGAGCGTGGAATGTCAGATCCCTTAATCGGGCAGGTAGGTTAGAAAAGTTAAAAAGGGAAATGGATAGGTTAAAGTTAGATATAGTGGGAATTAGTGAAGTTCGGTGGCAGGAGGAACAAGACTTCTGGTCAGGTGACTACAGTGTTATAAACACAAAATCAAATAGGGGTAATGCAGGAGTAGGTTTAATAATGAATAGGAAAATAGGAATGCGGGTAAGCTACTACAAACAGCATAGTGAACGCATTATTGTGGCCAAGATAGATACGAAGCCCACACCTACTACAGTAGTACAAGTTTATATGCCAACTAGCTCTGCAGATGATGAAGAAATTGAAGAAATGTATGATGAAATAAAAGAAATTATCCAGATTGTGAAGGGAGACGAAAATTTAATAGTGATGGGTGACTGGAATTCGAGTGTAGGAATAGGGAGAGAAGGAAACATAGTAGGTGAATATGGATTGTGGGACAGAAATGAAAGAGGAAGCCGCCTGGTAGAATTTTGCACAGAGCACAACATAATCATAACTAACACTTGGTTTAAGAATCATGAAAGAAGGTTGTATACCTGGAAGATCCCTGGAGATACTAAAAGGTATCAGATAGATTATATAATGGTAAGACAGAGATTTAGGAACCAGGTTTTAAATTGTAAGACATTTCCAGGGGCAGATGTGGACTCTGACCACAATCTATTGGTTATGAACTGTAGATTAAAACTGAAGAAACTGCAAAAAGGTGGGAATTTAAGGAGATGGGACCTGGATAAAGTAAAAGAACCAGACGTTGTACAGAGATTCAGGGAGAGCATAAGGGAATAACTAACAGGAATGGAGTAAAGAAATGCAGTAGAAGAAGAATGGGTAGCTTTGAGGGATGAAGTAGTGAAGGCAGCAGAGGATCAAGTAGGTAAAAAGACGAGGGCTAGTAGAAATCCTTGGGTAGCAGAAGAAATATTGAATTTAATTGATGAAAGGAGAAAATATAAAAATGCAGTAAGTGAAACAGGCAAAAAGGAATACAAACGTCTCAAAAATGAGATCGACAGGAAGTGCAAAATGGCTAAGCAGGGATGGCTAGAGGACAAATGTAAGGATGTAGAGGCCTATCTCACTAGGGGTAAGATAGATACCGCCTACAGGAAAATTAAAGAGACCTTTGGAGATAAGAGAACGAGTAGTATGAATATCAAGAGCTCAGATGGAAACCCAGTTCTAAGCAAAGAAGGGAAAGCAGAAAGGTGGAAGGAGTATACAGAGGGTCTATACAAGGGCGATGTACTTGAGGACAGTATTATGGAAATGGAAGAGGATGTAGATGAAGATGAAATGTGTGATACGATACTGCGTGAAGAGTTTGTCAGAGCACTGAAAGACCTGAGTCGAAACAAGGCCCCCGGAGTAGACAATATTCCATTGGAACTACTGACGGCCGTGGGAGAGCCAGTCCTGACAAAACTCTACCATCTTGTGAGCAAGATGTATGAGACGGGCGAAATACCCTCAGACTTCAAGAAGAATATAATAATTCATATCCCAAAGAAAGCAGGTGTTGACAAATGCGAAAATTATCGAACTATCGGTTTAATATGTCAGGGCTGCAGAATACTAACGCGAATTCTTTACAGACGAATGGAAATACTAGTAGAGACCGATCTCGGGGAAGATCGGTTTGGATTCCGTAGATATAATGGATCCCGTGAGGCAATACTGACCCTACTACTTACCTTAGAAGCTAGATTAAAGAAAGGCAAACCAACGTTTCTAGCAATTGTAGACTTAGAGAAAGCTTTTCACAATGTTTACTGGAATACTCTTGTTCAAATTCTGAAGGTGTCAGGGGTAAAATACAGGGAGCGAAAGGCTATTTACACTTTGTAGAGAAACCAGATGGCAGTTATAAGAGTCGAGGGACATGAAAGGGAAGCAGTGGTTGGGAAGGGAGTAAGACAGGGTTGTAGCCTCTCCCCGATGTTGTTCAATCTGTATAATGAGCAAGCAGTAAAGGAAACAAAAGAAAAATTCGGAGTAGGTATTAAAATTCATGGAGAAGAAATAAAAACTTTGAGGTTCGCCGATGACATTGTAATTCTGTCAGAGACAGCAAAGGACTTGGAAGAGCAGTTGAATGGAATGGACAGTGTCTTGAAAGGAGGATATAAGATGAACATCAACAAAAGCAAAACAAGGATAATGGAATGTAGTCTAATTAAGTCGGGTGATGCTGAGGGAATTAGATTAGGAAATGAGGCACTTAAAGTAGTAAAGGAGTTTTGCTATTTGGGGAGCAAAATAACTGATGATGGTCGAAGTAGAGAGGATATAAAATGTAGGCTGGCAATGGCAAGGAAAGCGTTTCTGAAGAAGAGAAATTTGTTAACATCCTGTATTGATTTAAGTGTCAGGAAGTCATTTCTGAAAGTATTCGTATGGAGTGTAGACATGTATGGAAGTGAAACATGGACGATAAATAGTTTGGACAAGAAGAGAATAGAAGCTGTCGAAATGTGGTGCTACAGAAGAATGCTGAAGATTAGATGGGTAGATCACATAACTAATGAGGAAGTATTGAATAGGATTGGGGAGAAGAGAAGTTTGTGGCACAACCTGACCAGAAGAAGGGATCGGTTGGTAGGACATGTTCTGAGGCATCAAGGGATCACCAATTTAGTATTGGAGGGCAGCGTGGAGGGTAAAAATCGTAGAGGGAGACCAAGAGATGAATACACTAAGCAGATTCAGAAGGATGTAGGTTGCAGTAGGTACTGGGAGATGAAGAAGCTTGCACAGGATAGAGTAGCATGGAGAGCTGCATCAAACCAGTCTCAGGACTGAAGACCACAGCAACAACAAACTGAGCAAGTAGTGAAGGAAACAAAAAAAAAAATTTGGAGAAGGTATTAAAATCCATGGAGAAGAAATTAAAACTTTGAGGTCCGCCGATGACATTGTAATTCTGTTAGCGACAGCAAAGGACTTGGAAGAGCAGTTGAACGGAATGGATAGTGCCTTGAAAGGAGGATATAAAATGAACATCAATAAAAGAAAAACGAGGATAATGGAATGTAGTCGAATTTAATCGGGTGTTGCTGAGGGAATTAGAT
This sequence comes from Schistocerca americana, assembly GCF_021461395.2. Taxonomy (NCBI): domain Eukaryota; kingdom Metazoa; phylum Arthropoda; class Insecta; order Orthoptera; family Acrididae; genus Schistocerca; species Schistocerca americana. The sequence continues at coordinate 461,696,727 of NC_060122.1, read as the reverse complement.
TAGGAAATGAGACACTTAAAGTAGAAAACGAGTTTTGCTATTTGAGGAGCAGAATAACTGATGATAGACGAAGTAGAGATGATATAAAATGTAGACTGGCAGTGGCAAGGAAAGTGTTTGTGAAGAAGAGAAATTTGTTAAAAACGAATGTAGATTTAAGTGTCATGAAGTCGTTTCTGAAAGTATTGGACGATAAATAGTGTGGACAAGAAGAGAATAGAAGCTTTTGAAATGTTGTGCTACAGAAGAATGCTGAAGATTAGATGGGTAGATCACATAACAGATAAGGAGGTATTGAATAGGATGGGGTGAAGAGAAGTTTGTGACACAACTTGACTAGAAGAAGGGAGAGGTTGGTAGGACAAGTTCTGAGGCATCAAGGGATCACCAATTTAGTATTGGAGGGCAGCGTGGAGGGTAAAAATCGTAGAGGAAGACCAAGAGATGAATACACTAAGCAGATTTAGAAGGATGTAGATTGCAGTAGTTACTGGGAGATGAAGAAGCTTGCACAGGATAGAGTAGCATTGCGAGCTGCATCAAACCAGTCTCAAGACTGAAGACCACAACAACGACAACACTCATATTCAGAGAAAAAAAAAAAACAGAACACCTTGAACGCCCAGGCATAGGACATTCATATTCACAGTACATGTACATTAGTACTTTCTGCAGAAATGATGAGCAATTCAATCACCTCGGTTCAGGATGTTTCCTACTGTCTAGAAGTCTTAGGGTCCGCCATGAGGCCTGATGACTTGTTCCATGCTTGATGGCATCGACGCGTTTAAGGCGTGAATGTGGTACTGTGGTATAGCCATTCATGCTGTTTTAACTTGGTTCCAAAGTTCATCTGGAGAGGTTGGCAAAGGATCACAGCACTTCAATCGTCGTTTCACCATATCCCAAACATTTTTGACTGTCGACAAGACTGGTGGTCTGGCGAACCAGAGCAAAGGGCTCACATTCTGTGACACCATGGAGAAATGTGTTCGTGCAGCAACATGTGGTCGAGCATTGTCTTACTGAAAAATGGCGTCTGGGTTTTTGTGCAGAAAAGGTATGGCTACGGCTCACAGGATGTCATTCACTTAGGTCACACTGGTCACAGTGCCCTTGATACGCACCAACTGTAACTTGTGGTTGTACTCAATAGCACGCAACACCATAAGACCTTGAGTTGGCACTATACATCTTTTGCGAATGCAATCTCTGTCTTGCCGCTCCCCCCATCTGCGACGAACAGAAATGCTGCCATCATTTTCAAACAAACAGAACCTGCATTCATCCGTATGCACTACATGACGACTTTCCTGTCCTCAGTGACGCCGTTCCACACTCCATTGCCTTCTAGCATGTTTCTGCCCATTCATCAAAGGTAGGCGGAGAAGTGGACAACGGCAAGTAACTCATGCAGTAATAAACGGCGACCTACTTTCATCCCTGATAGTGTACGGTGTGTTACACTGTTCCACTGTTGCGCCAGAGCCGAAAAGGACGCAGATCTGTCCTGCAGCGTCATTCGGATGAGGTGCCGATCTTCTTGAGGGGGTCGGGGGGACGGGGACGATCTGTGTGGTGCGACCTAACCTGTTCTACGGCCTTCCTTGAACCATTCTGCACACACCCGTTGCACAGCCGAAACACTTCGTCCCACATAAGCAACAGTTTCCGGGAGGACGCACCACATTCTCTCAAGCCAGTAACACGCCCTCTTTCAGGCTTACTGATGTAACGGTAGGTTCGCGCGCACACGTCTGCGAGGCATTCTGCACGTCTGCTCGAGTGACACTGATCCATTACCTCAGCTTCACAGCGACAACGTGAGCGGCAGCCACATTTTACTGGTCGGAGGCGTTGCACCGCGATATCGATGTTGACCTAGAACCCGTGGGCTGACATGGTTCATATGCTAATACTTTCTGCAGAGCATATTAATGTACATCTCCTGTGAATATGAACGATCTATCTCTAGTCGTTCCATGTGTTCTGATTTTTCTGAACATGAGCGCGGCATTGCTTCACCCAAATCATCTGTGAATTCTAGTGAGGCTGACATCTTAGTAAACTACTGCATTCAATAGATCATGGTTCGTTTCCTCGGTTCAGCCACTGGCACATTGTTTATCTGAACTGTGAGGAGTACAACATCTGAATAATCCTGCGTAAATAAAAGTCTGATTTGCTTGGAACAGCTTCCTCCATCATTTTGATTTCCGATACTTTGCTGATGTGGCACTGCTTTGGGTTGCTTTGTAGCACTTTTCAGTTCAGACTAATAACACATTTTCAATGGATATTAAAACGTGGTTTGAAATTTTAGTTCGGTGGAAGTAATAGTCCATTAATCAAAAAATGGTTCAAATGGCTCTGAGCACTATGGGACTCAACTGCTGTGGTCATAAGTCCCCTAGAACTTAGAACTACTTAAACCTAACTAACCTAAGGACAGCACACAACACCCAGCCATCACGAGGCAGAGAAAATCCCTGACCCCGCCGGGAATCGAACCCGGGAACCCGGGCGTGGGAAGCGACAACGCTACCGCACGACCACGAGATGCGGGCAGTCGATTAATCGTCATGCACTTTAATGGTTTCCGTTATTCAAGAAAAGAAAAGTTAGAAAAACAGTTAAATGATTGTGAAGAAAGGCATAATTCCTGATTTCAGATAAATGAGTCATGTGCCAGGTAAACAGTATTAAAAACGAGCCAGTTATAAAAAAGCTGATTTGCGTACTCTACTGAGTACAATCGAATGGACCGGCACGTGGCACGGCGAGTCTTTTGATCTGATTCTGCGATCCCCCAGAGAAATATGAAGTTAAGGAAAGAAGAAATAGCTGCTTCAAAGGAAACTCAATATGTTTATTAGACTTCTGAGACGCGAAAAAATGGTTCAAATGGCTCTGAGCACTATGGGACTCAACTTCTGAGGTCATTAGTCCCCTAGAACTTAGAACTAGTTAAACCTAACTAACCTAAGGACATCACAAACATCCATGCCCGAGGCAGGATTCAAACCTGCGACCGTAGCGGTCGTGCGATTCCAGACTGCAGCGCCTTTAACCGCACGGCCACTTCGGCCGGCTCTGAGACGCGACATTTCCTTTTGAGAACAAGACTGTAAATATCAGGCGTCAAAGTGCTTTTAGCGTTAACGTGGCGAATGCTCTTCATTGTCGTGTCCTGCAGAAAAGGTTCTTCCTTGGATTTTATTGTTTTAATTGTTGATAAAAGCAGGTTACAATAATATGTAGATAGAAACAAGCTCATGAGTTGTGAGGCATTTTTGTGCAAATTCGGTGTTTAGTAACATTTGTCTTTCAGCACAGTTTAATTTTGCAATGCATTAACGACTAATTGGAATGACGAAGACAAATAATGGGGCGAAACTAAGAAAGTAGTGTCGAAGACTTTCATTTCCATTTCCAAAGTGCATGGAATTTTGTTTAAAAAGACGTGATGGGCTGCTTTCTCCTGGCTTTGAAATCACCGAAACTGGTACTTTCAGGTAGTTTTAAAAAAGGCAGATGATTGAAGAATGTTAGAATTTCATTGCTCAGCTACCTTCCAACAAACGGAACTTTTCTATGAATCCCCCGATTTGGTCGGGTACATCGATTATTAACTGCTCTTTGCTCTGCCGTGGAAGATGTAAATGATTCATGTGCACAGTTATATCAGCTTGGAACGCTAGGTCTGGCATCCATTTTAAATCTTTCAACAATGCATTTCTTCCCCTATCGTCTCGAGAAAGAAAGATATTCCTTCACGAATATTACAGGTAATGTCAAGAAACATTTTATCGACTAAGAGAACAGTTAAGTATGTCCCCGTACCCCTCTTCCATATCTTTCAATAACCATTAGATTGGCGGTGATTTACACAGTTTCACTACGTCACCTACTTCTACTCTTTCAGCACACAATGGCTCTTGGTGGAAGAAACGATGAGCTATCGAAATGTCTTATCCAAATTCGCTTTTGTGTTAATTGTTGCCGGCCGGAGTGGCCGTGCGTTTCTAGGCGCTACAGTCGGGAACCGCGTGACCGCTACGATCGCAGGTTCGAATCCTGCCTAGGGCATGGATGTGTGTGATGTCCTTAGGTTAGTTAGGTTTAAATAGTTCTACGTCTAGGGAACTGATGACCTCCGAAGTCCCATAGTGCTCAGAGTCATTTGAACCATTTTTTTTGTTAATTGTTTTTAAACGAGATGACTCATAATTATTTGTGGTGCACCGTCTGTGGCTACAGACTGGAGCTTATCCAACGGCAAATTTATATTATCCACAGATTCACAAACAGCTTCAAAAATATTAGGTCCTGTTCTAGTCGAACAGAGCGGTATCACATCCAAGAGTTGCTCAGTTACTTGCTGCTTCATGTCGACGCCACGCATAAATATTGAAAGAAGAGCCCAGTCAGATATACCTGTGCTTTCGTCAAGTCCTTCCAAAAATTAACAAAACTGTCGTCTTCTTCCGTGTGCTGTGTCTCTCAACTCGTTACCATGTCAGGGATTCGACAAGACACTGTTTGCTTCGAAATGAAATCACCTTCAGTTGCCTGCAACTCCCTTGGAAACAAACATTGTGTAACTGCTACCATATACGGTTTTCCGAGAGGTCTCACCGAAAATAGCTTGCCACCCGTCACTATAATGTGAGTGACGTTGTAACTTGCTCTAAATGCTGCTTTAGTTGCATTTTCTTCACTGTCGCTCACCTGGAAAGTATATACGGATTACAAAACATGAATGAACTATGCTGCATATCTCTTTAACTTCGGTAGTAAGAATCCTTTTGTAAACTTACTTCTCTTGGGATATGGTTCTTAAATTTGGTTCTCTGTGTGCTTCGCCTTCTACCTGCTTGTGGTGCACTACGTAAAGATGTGTCTAATGACGCTGTATGTTGTACTTCTTAGCAGGACTGCATACTTTATGACATACAAGGCACTGAGGACGTCAGTACATCTCAATAAATAGAAATTTGTCCACCAATTGAGGCACAGGACTTCTGCAACAAAGCATTGCTATCACTGAACGCGGTTTGTTGCGTCAGTTGCGGCTATATGCTGCCTGTGATTTCGCTTTCCCGCACCACACGGGTTCCGTGCAGCTGCATGCTGACACACTGGGACCATTAAGGCCATCGAAAAGGACAAAAGCCGAGAGAGGACCGACAGACAAACTTTATTTTTCCCAAATTCCTTCACTGAGGAAGACTGCACTGCACTTTATCCGTTCAATGACTGCATGAATGTCAAAATGACAGAAATAGAAATAAGTGATCGAGGGATACAAAAAAAGAAAACTTAAACAGATGAAGAGAGGAAAGGCGCCACCATCTGACGGCATACCACTACGATTCTATATAGAGTATGGAAAAGCACTTCCTCTCTTCTAACAAGAGTCTGCCACTCGCCATAGGAAGAACGAAGCATTCCTAGGGATTGGAAAAAAAGCACAGGTCAGTCACGTTTTGGAAAAGAGTCTTAGAACAACAGACGCACGCATTTGTCGGCCTGTATCACTGGCGACACTGTTTTATACAATTTTAGAACACGCTTTATGTTAACGTTGTGGCTGGTGCTTCTTGAGATATGAGACTAATTGAAAGTATGATAGCAATTAAACTGGCCGTCAGTTGGCTTTTTTCACCTAATAAGCTGGCGTTGTTGAATCTCACCTATGGCTCTGCTGTTGACCCGACCGCAAGCGGCATCAGGATTCATCACGTCTAGATGAGATTTCTGTGTTCGTATTTATAGTAAGACGAGGAAACAAGGCTAGTAATAACAGACAGATCTGGTCAAATGTGCCGTATATTGTCCCATAAGAAAAAATTATATGAGAGGTAGCGTGTTACGAGTGAATAACGGGTACTGCACAGAAATTAACACACAAGCTAAGAAACTAGGAGAAATAGGATTGCTCCAGTTCAAGAGACAGAAACAATTGAAAAGGAAACATATTACAGACATTTTGATGAACAGTCTACCTGCCGGCCGGAGTGGCCGTGCGGTTCTAGGCGCTACAGTCTGAAGCCGAGCGACCGCTCCGGTCGCAGGTTCGAATCCTGCCTCGGGCATGGATGTGTGTGATGTCCTTAGGTTAGTTAAGTTTAATTAGTTCTAAGTTCTAGGCGACTGATGACCTCAGAAGTTAAGTCGCATAGTGCTCAGAGCCATTTTTGAACAGTCTAACTCCTGAATTAAGAGACAAAGCCCCGTGAGGTACTTGAAGAGCAAGTAGCTATGATGACTGAGGATACCGGCCCAGGCAGGGGAGATTGATATTCCGTATATATGATACATTCCGGTGCCTACGTCTTAGTTTGTGCGGTATTGCTTCGCGGTGGAAACTGATTACTGAGCATATTGTAGCGATTCGTGCGATCAATGGCCGTTACCGATGCAAGATGCAGGAAGCATGTCCACCCTTGCATAATGGCGACAAATCACTAACTGACGATGCCACGAATCTGCTCCAACTGAGAAATGACTTCAACTGGGTCGTCGATGTCGCTTTTGTGCCCAAAGACCCAATGACACTGTACGCCTCCACCGACAGCAAGAGGAGCCGCGTAACCAGAATAACTGGTGAGCCTCTTGTGAATTTGTTTCGGCCCGTGAAGGCAGTGCCTGTGGTGCACAGATTGGGAGACCTGGTGGGTCATCTATGGCAAGAACGAGTGGTCTGTGTCGGTCCGCCGCTGGTCAAGAAGGACTGAAATTCAAACAATGGCTACCTTGGCCCTCCAGGAGTACGGCATATTGTAAAAATTCTATATTAATTAACTAGTCGCCAGAAAATTATAATCGCTTCACGAACTGGGACTTCTGTGGTTTACGCAAACCTACGGAGGTCTCTAGTTGCCGAAGAAAATTTATTTGGTAAGATTTCATCGGCATATACTTAAACTGACTCTTAAACTACTGTTTCGATTCATCCGTGAGATGTATCAGTTGACTAGTAATTTCAAGACAAAGCTGAATCTGAAATCAAAAATATTAATAACATTTTATTTGGGTACTCTCACTTGGTCAGAGGGCTAGACCAGCTGCTGCCATACTTCCACATGCTTTGCGGCCAGGTAGCACAATATACCAGTGTCACAGATTATTACTAGCTTTCTGGAGACCAGAATCTCTGTAAGAATAACAATGGATTCAGAAAAAGACGATAGTGCGAAACCTAGCTTGCACTGTTGGTCCACGAGAAGCAAGTGGTGGAAGATTTCAGCGCTCAGATTGGTGGCTTATTCTTTAGCTTCTGGAAGGAATTCTATACAGGTTCGTACTGTCATGTAGCGAATAGAAAACTTGCATGTCATATACAGATTTGTGATTATATTCAAGATTTATTAGAAGATAGGAAACATCACATCTTTGGTAACGGAGAGAAATCTTCAAATATAAAAGTTATTTCGGGCGTACCAGTTCCCCAAGGGCATGTTATATGACCTAATTCACTATATAATAAATTATATAGGGGATATCACGCATGATACTGTTGTATACAGAGACGTCACAGCGCTAGAAATGGGAAAAGCCGGAAGTCAACAGAGGAATGATGCTCGGTTCATGAATTTGCAGGTCACTCACAATCGAAACAAATACAGCGCATTGCTCATAGTTATGTGCAAATACACGTGATTCTATCATTACACCATTGCGAATCAGTCATTGAAATATGTGGGAGTATCTGTATCGGGCAATTTAAAGCGAAACGACCACATCAAATTTATTGTACGGAAGTCAGATACCAGACTGAGATACATTGGGATAATACTAAAGAGGTATAGTCCATCTACAAAGAACATAGTTTAGAATACCCTTGTTCGACTGATACTTGAATATCTCGTCAATCTGGGATCCATATCACAAAGAGTTGATAGAAGTAGAGAAGATCCAGAGAAGATCAGCGCATTTGGTCTCAGGTTCTTTTAGTAAAGCCGTCGGCACACGGGACGAGGCAGCTCACGTTGACATCATGCATGTAGACGCGATATCCAACGTCACGAGACACATAGTTGTAGACACACGCCAAGAGCTGGTTGCGTGATTTTGCACTTTCAGTACTCTCCAACGGCATCTGTCGCCTTTGTTTGACTCGAAAATCATAGCAGTTTGTTCATGTGAAAGGACGAACGTGGATTTCCTGCGTTAGCTCTGTCAATATGCACATTTCCTTTCTTGACCATATGCTAGTCATGTTGTTCTCTCTATGATATACATAAATAAAAACGTCAATATCCATGAAAGTGTCATGAGAAAAAAATGAAAGATACGTGTCCACTCAGGAAGGACATCAGCTTATTAAAGTTCACCAATCGAACAAACTCACTACTCACACACGACAAATACAGTACGGCATATTGTTTTCTGCTTGTAACTCGGGTGCATTTTGGAGCGTGGTGTTGTTTAGTGTTTGCTTCCTTCTACGTATATGTATAATTAAGTTCATTCGAACTCACCCTTATAACGGTTCAGTTAGATGTTTTCTATTCACCATTAATTAATACGCAAAGGCGAATACAATGAGTATTAAACTGTTGCTGAGTGGCAACACAAGGGAGGGTGGGGAAACTTCTTTTATTAATCTCTCTGTAAAAATACTTTGCAAGTTACAATCGGCAAAGAATGTCCGAGCCGCCACCCAGCTTCTCATTTCAGGGAACGCAGTTCTCAGAAGACTGCTACGGGTGCTGTTGAGGGAGGGAATAGTGGCTCTGCACCCATAACCAGCCGTTTTATTGTCAGGAATTAAGACTGATGTGGTAAATACAATACGTGTATTTGTCTTATTGTGATAACCATTATGGACTGAAATGTTTAATCAAACACCTTTCAGCCGTCTAAATTTCCTGATTGTTATTTTACTGGGCTACTAGTTTCGGCGATATATTACACCATCTTCACGCCCCCTGATGGACGTGTAGGGAGATTCGCATCTTTGGTCCTGCTGAACCAGGTGTTTGAACGCTGACCCCATTTCGACAGGACCAAACGTGGGAATCTTCCTAAACGTCCATCATGTGGCCTGAAGATGGCGTAATATATGGCCGAAACTGGTAGCCCAATAAAATATCAATTTGGGAATGTAGACAACTAAAAGGTGTTTGATTTGACATTCTTTACTGAAAATCCGGGGCTCCGGGACCATCTGTATGAAGACAGACATACAGAGGTATGTTTAACGTTTCGCTAGGCTAACGCTGTTGTATTTCTCATTGTCTCTTATTCAGTGTGCTACATACTACCTACCACAGAAAACTGAAAGAGTGATTTTCCACATTAAAACTTAAAGAATGTGTGTCTCTAAGCGGAGAAAGATATTTTAGAAGCGATTCATTAACCTAAATTTTGTTGGCCTACACATTTTCGCGAGGAGCAAATGACGGGACTTTGGGCAAGACACAAGGCGTATTCCTCATCACAGAGCCCCTATCCCCTTCCAAGTCGCAGTGTCATTACCAGTACGGAAAGAGCTCCTGGTTTCACAACGTAAGGGAACATTGCAACTCGAACGGAATCTATTCTATATGAGGTGAGCTATCTCTCCTGCACGTTTGATACAAAGCGTTAGCGTTGGTTTCATTCCTTCGTTTAGCGACAAGAAGCTTCGAGTTTGAAATATCTCCGCAACTGAATCGCCTCAAATGGCGCCCAGGCGCTCAGAGTAAATTACGTAGAAGGACGTGACCGGATTTCGACTAAACATCATCAACCAATTGTAAAAAATTTTATTACAAAATGTAACAAATGGTAAATTTCCAGTTTCACACTAATCAAGCTGATGATAAGGTGCAATTCTCCAGTTTCACATTAAGCCAACTTTATACCCAATGGTTATTGCTGCTTAATACATTTAAAATGGAGTGACTCCAAAAAATTCTTTAACCATTTAAAAACTAGCCCATGGGACCCTTAAATAAAACTTAGACAAGAAGTAGCATAATTTAGTCTAATTTTGAATTTTACACAACTAGGATAAGAAAAAAACTATCACTGCCAACATGCGGCCTAATTATTCTAATAAAGACGACCGGCTGACGTTCTAGAATCTTATACCACAACTAAAACATTCAAACGGGATCCTGAGGAATATGAAACCAAGAACATGATGGATAACAAAGACGATTACTTATAAATGTATCCCCGTTAACATACTGCTTCTACATATGAAAGCACTTTTAATTAAAAACATGGCCACTGCCGCTTAACTTCAAAGAAATCGAACAACCTGGGCAATGGCCAATCACGGTCCTGTAAAGCATTAACCCAACAGAGTGGAACTCTTAAACGCGCGTAAATTGAACCAGGAGGTAGGATGATGTCTCTTTAAAAAGAAATAGAGAATAAACAAAATATTACAACTATTGCGGCTGAAGCCCATAACTAAGTCCTTGCAGCGTGAGGCGATGCAGGAGGCAGGAGGCGAATATGATATCGGCAGCCGATGCACACATGTAGTAGGCCGAAAAGAGAACTACAGGGCCAACAGTTTCGAAGTTCTGTGCTTGTGTCACAACAGCCGCAAGACTGGAACAAACTAAGAAAGCGTCTACGTTGTAGCACCACTAGGCCCTTTCACAGTTTCCCGTAATCAGGTGTTTAGCCAGGAAAGGATTCCCTTAGCAGGGGGACCTCCACCAAAGTCGTTTTCCGAACACTAAATGACCACTCACTTATACGATTGTAAACACCTTTGCCACGTCAGATTTACTGCTGAGCATACGCTTAGCCGGCCGGGGTGGCCGAGCGGTTCTAGGCGCTGCAGTCTGGAGCCGCGCGACCGCTTCGGTTTCAGGTTCGAATCCTGCCTCGGGCATGGATGTGTGTGATGTCCTTAGGTTAGTTAGGTTTAAGTAATTCTAAGTTCTAGGGGGCTGATGACCTCAGCAGTTAAGTCCCATAGTGCTCAGAGCCATTTGAACCATGCGCTTACTTTATCCACATCCCAGGCATTGCAGCCTCTTAATTCTGCTCAGCACCTGGAGGCGAGATACCGGGACAGGAAACAAACCTAGACATCACCATTATTGCCTTTTCCTGACTTAGTCCGCCTACCGTGCTCAACCAGCTCGAGGGTCACTGGGCTGACGGATAACACGCTGTTCTCATAATCCAAAGGCCAAAGCAGCTAATGAATCAGACTCTCCAAAACACCAGACTCTCCGGACATTAGTTCATACAAACTGAATACTGAATAAGAGGAAAATTACTTAAAACCACAAATCAAATTAATTTTGGCGATTAAGGAAGACACAGGGCGACGATCGCTTCAACAATGCTCACTCGGAAATAACGACGGAGAAACGCCACCTCAAAACGGCTCGTACCAAATCCTGAAGGCCAACGTGACCAAACCCGGGCCCCATACAGCACATTATTCGGAGTGGAGGTGAGTCCGACTTAGACGCCGCAAAACCCACACTCTCACTGGGCGGCGCTTTCTAGGTGCAAGGTGGTCTCCGTGGCGAGGAATAGCTAGTTCTCTGGTGAGCAAGGCGGGACATTTGAAAGAGGGAAGCTGCCACGGATTATCTCCTAGTTTAATGAATGCTCCATCCTTAGGTGTGACAATTTGCCCAGTTTACCTCACTGCTTAACAACAATTACTTTTTTACGTATTTATCCTGATTGGAAGAGACTACTTCCGTAGATCCGAAACGTATCAGACCTTAATCGAATTAACGATATTTGGAATGACTCTATTAGTTCCGTACGCTGTCCGTAAATCCTCAGCGATTCTTTCTCCACTCGCCCTCAGTGGGCAGTACTGAAGACAGTGCGATTCTTCATATTTCTAGATATCTTTTGGCGTCTGATTGATTTAATTCCAAGTTGTGTATTTTTTATGTGGACTAGAAAGGGCAGTTACCTGCTTACCAGCAGGTAGAGACCTGATAGGACAATGAATTTAGTACAAAAGTATTTAGTATTTAATGTTTCATTCCGCAAAACAAGGCAAGGGGCTGTAGAAGATGAACCTTACAATAAATATCGCTGAAACAGCACTGATTTTCTCTGGTACCTCGGTTTCTGTTAGCCAATGATACTTTCAATTCAAATTTTGCTCTTATTTGCACATGTAAAGAACAGAGAATTAAGCGGCTAAACGCTTCTGACACGTTAAACATGTTCAAAAACATAGCAATGTAGTTATGTAGAGTAAATTTCGGCACTGATTTTAATCTGATGATTTGTTTCTGTCGTTTCATTTATTCGTTTCCAAATTACATGTTAATGAGAAAATATTATTTCGTATACAGCCTCGCCGTCTGGCAGTTTTTAAACGCAGTTAATACACCTGTAGCTTTTCATTTCCATATGTACATAAACTCGTTCTGTTAGACTGCATTTGAATGTTGCCAGTCTCTCGCTAAGAGAAAGTGGTATGAACCATTAATTATCTGGCGTCTAAGGTTGAATAGGAGCCATATAATGCGCTGCTGATGTACTGAAACCGGTAAATGTCGATCGTTAATGATTTAGCCCAGAGGAAAATTTTATCCACTGTGATTAAATTGTTTCGTTTTCAAACTGTAAATCCAACTAATGGGAGTTAAATAAACAAAAAATTCTTTCACTTTGTAGTTAGTAAAAAGTCCACGTTAAGCGAATGTTGTTAAGGGGCTCCGGAACGCCCTATACTTGCAATGTTAAAATAACGCTTATAAATTACATCTTTCCTCACAAAGTATTTGAGGTAGGAAGTTGAACTTTTTACAGATTATTTATTGGAATATGGGCTACAACTTAACACAGGGATTTTACAAAATTTTAGTTCAGTTATTAAAGATGATTTTTTTCAATTGTAATGAAAATTCACAACATTTTTTTGCAATTTTTTATTTATATATTCAAAAATATACAGTTTTTTGGTAAAAGGCTGTGTTAAATTATGCAGAAGGTACTGTGTAACATTTACTGAAAGTTTGAAACAAATATGTTTGGAAGATCCTTAGAAAACATGTAATTAGTATGAGAAAATAAAAGTTTTGGGAATCGAGCGACAAAGATTGGATTAACTTTTTAGTGCATTCCAGGTCCATAGGATGGATTATCTTCATCCTCTGCAAACTACTCCTCCAGCTTTCTCTTGTTCCTCCTCCTGTTTACTCTTGCTTGTATTTCTAGACTCTTTACAGCCCTGTCTGCAGCCCGAAGGCGTTCCTTGTCCAAAGCAAGCATCGCTCGTTGTTGTGTTCGTAGATTTTGCTACCATTTTCTTCAGTTGCAGTTACTGCAACACTGTTCCAAAAGGTGGTCATGTATGAACACTTATCACATTTCAGTTGTATTTCACTAGCAAGTCCTACGTGCTTTATTATGGAGAGTTCCAGACCAACTTCACTACAATGAATACATCTTAACCAGTTTGAAAAAATTCCTTTGAGAACCGACATATCAAATATTTAATTCAAATCCGATTCGCCCATAAAACATTCATAGTTTTCACTCATTGAACCAAGCTTCTTCTGTGAAGTATTTTCTTTCCCACTTTGACTGCTATGGGCAGGTGTACTTGAGAGCTTAGGTTCACTCACTTGGTTATCGTCTTTATTGTTTACAGTAATAACACATGCCTTTGGCTTTCCAACATTTCTCCTTTTCTTAAAAGCCTTCAGAGGATTTCTAATAACTTTACTTTTACCCATTATTATACTTCAACAAAACAGAGACTCAAGAAACAGAATTAATTACGAATATTTTCGACATAACGACAGAGTAAATAAACATGAAACAATCGACAATCACACCAGCGATATATATTGAACCATCACAGGTTAGCCACAACACATACTTTATCTCACATCACTAAAATGTACCTGATGAACACGGACGTTAATAATAACACCATATGACAGCAGTTTAACAGCGCCACAGTGGGTCACGCCCATGTAGAACACATTTCAAAAAAAAATTAAAAATAGTTGTAGTCTTCGGAATTGAATAAATTATATATCTATTAAAAGGTAATAGTCTGCAGATTCAGAAAACGCAAAAAAGGAAAAATTGAACTTTTCATGAATTTGAGCCTTTCCGGAGCCCCTTAATCAAACGCTACATGCAGAATTATTTGTAGTTCGCAGAAAACTGTTCAAATGGTTCAAATGGCTCTGAGCACTATGGGACTTAACATCTGTGGTCATCAGTCCCCTAGAACGTAGAACTACTGAAACCTAACTAACCTAAGGACATCACATACATCCTTGCCCGAGGCAGGATTCGAACCTGCGACCGTGGCGGTCACGCGGTTGCAGACTGAAGCGCCAGAACCGCACGGCCACACCAGCCGGCCAGAAAACTGTTAATTTGACATTAAGCGGATATAAAGCTTCAGGTATTAAAGGTGTTAATAATACGCGCATGAAAATATTTTATAAGTAATAGATTTCACCGTTACTTACCGTAAGATCGACCTTTGAGGAAATGGAAAAGTTCATGATTTTCCATAAAACGTACGTCGTTTCTCCAACACAGATGTCTTAAAAGACCTCAAACAAGGCGGGAGTTCCGACTGAATTGTTATTACTTGCCGCCTGAACTGGTGTCAAGTATGGACAAAATAATTTACAAGTACTGTGCTGAATGGGGAAACCTCGAGAAAATTAATATTTTGTGAAAACATCTGGAACCAGCGAAGACTGCTCTGACAAAAAAGGGATGAACAGACTTCACTCCATGTTCTACATTTCCCGTACCGTCAACATTTTTCGTTTGCTTTTTCTATGGCCAGGAAAAAGACCAGTATTCAAAGACTGTCCTAGGCTGGAAACCAGTGTGGCCATGTCTGTGTTGTTTTTATATTTTTCGTACAACCGTGGATTCATACTATTCCAGAGAACTCAATGAATCACAAACATTAAGTGATTTTCAGTAAGAATATTTTTATGGCACTTACATCCTACATACAATATGGATATGATCACCACCTATGTTCGATGTCAACGTGCAATAACCACTCACAGGCAGCAGCTGGCAGCACTAGCAGTTAGCGGGGGGAGGGGGGGGGGGGAATATAAAGAGCGTCAGGGGCACGCTGAAAACAGTGCAGTCGTCATAACGCGGAAACGGAGGGACTTATCTGACGTCGAAATACAGTTGGGGAATGGCGTTCGGATCTAAGGTGGAAGCAATTCCGAAACGGTTAAGTTTATAAACTGTTCGCGTGTCACCGTGGTTAAAGTATAACATGCATGGCAAAGTGGTGCTATCCAAAACTGGCGCCGAGGCAGCAGTGGGGCATCACGGGTCTTAGACGACAGAGGTGAACGACGGTTGCGCAAATGAGTACGGACGAATACACGGTGCAAGTGTTGAGGAATTGACCGCCCAGATGAATGAAGGGACTACCAGCAGTGTCCTCAACAGCCGTTCAGCGAACGTTGCTGTCTATGGACCTATGCAGCGGGCACCTGATTCATGCACCCAAGTTGACTGCTGCTCATCGGCGACGAAGACGGAATTTGCTCTTCAGTACCGCAACTGGGTGTTGAAAATGGTTCAAATGGCTCTAGGGACTATGGGACTTCATACGTATATGAGAATTGTATCTGTTCTTTCGGACATGTCCGAAAGAACAGATACCATCTTCATATATATATATATATATATATATATATATATATATATATATATATATATATATATATATATATATATATAGTTAAGGTTCACCGGCCAATTTACCATGTTCTGTGCGGAAGCACACACATTGCCCGAACTCTTCCGGGAATCGGTAAGGCCGCGAGTAATGAGTGTAATGAACAGGGGCACTACAAATATATTGCGGGACAATAAGTTTGGAATGTGGGTCTGACGGAAGGAGTGCCAGAGATAAGTCCCTGCAGTCGCGCTATCCTTTGTGTCCTCGGTGGCTCAGATGGATAGAGCGCCTGCCATGTAAACAGGTTCGAGTCCCGGTCGGGGCACGCATTTTCAACTGTTGACGTATATAAACGCCTGTAGCAGCTAAGGGTATTCATTTCATTGTATTGATTTAATTGTAATTTCACAATCTGAGGTCATCCGTCCCCTAGACTTAGAACTACTTAAACCTAACTAAGGACATCACACACATCCATGCCCTAGGCGGGATTCGAACCTGCGACCGTAGCAGCACCGCAGTTCTGGACTGAAGCGCCTAGAACCGATCGGCCAAACTGTGCGTCTACTGAGTAAGAAGAGTGGCCTTATGCTCCACAGGAGAGACGGCGTTTGGCGTGTACGGCCCTGAGACAGTCATCGTAAGGGTTCAGGCGGGAGAAGAGAACATTATGCTCTGGGGAATGCTTTCGAGGCACTCCATAGGTGATGTCGTCACTTTGGAAGGTGCAATGGATCAACACAATTGTGCATCATCTATCTTTGTGGATCATGTCCACCCATGCATGCAGTCTGTCCTCGACACGTTGGCATCCACCAGCAGGCCAATGCAACGTGTCTCACAGCTCGCAGCGTACGTGCTGGTTCAAACAGCAGCAGGAAGAGTTTACCGTGCTCCCCACATAGCTCGCAGTGTACGTGCGTCAGCCTTAACACCGCTGGACACGGGACTGGAATCGACATGTCCCCATATCTCTGTCGGTATCTTCAAGAACCTTGTAGATTCTCTTCCTGCACGTCTGTGCTGCAAAATGTGGATATTCATACGTTTAACAAGGGTCACATTAACGCGACGCTTCTGTACGATGCCATAATAAGTTGCTACCTTTTACCAGACTCACGTGGTTGGAGCTCCTTAGAATACTTAACAGGAAAAAATATAATTCGAGTTCTATAAGGAACATGTGACGCAATATTTGGCTTTTCGACATATCTGTGGAGAGTGAGTATCATAAAAGTGCTACTTTTGTAATCAGTTTGTGTTCAACAAACGGATTAGGACAGTAGCTGTATCGAATGGCGCAGCTATTTCCGTGGTGCCAGAGATGATTGTGGTCGGCTGGTCACGCAGGGGCTGCCAGAGGACGGACGTGGCAAGCACGTGACTGCTGCGAGCGCTGCTGTGGCGGAGCTGGAGTTGTGGACTACGGTGGTCAGTTGCTGGATTGACAGAGAGGAACGAGTGCTGGACGCAGCCAAGAGCGATGGCCTCAAGAAACCAATGCGCGCGGGATGGCGGTCGGACGAGACTAATGCCAGCACAAGCAGGACTTGGGTGCGGGCAACAACCTGGTGAAGCGGTTGCAGTCTTTTGCGCTTGGACGCACAGCAGTCCCAGAGCAGGCAAAGGAACGGATTCTACATGACGTATACAGCACCGCTTGAGTGCTTTCGCAGCTGGTGGCTTGGATCCCGTTGGTTTCGAGACACATAAGTGTGTGGATGCTGTGTATGTAGTTACTTGCTGAAACTTCCTGGCAGATTAAAACTGTGTGCCGGACCGAGACTCGAACTCGGGACCTTTGCCTTTCGCGGGCAACTGCCCTACCAACTGAGCTACCGAAGCACAACTCACGCTCCTTCCTCACAGCATTGTTTCTGCCAGTATCTCGTCTCTAATCTTCCAAACTTTACAGTAGCTCTCCTGCGAACCTGGTGAAGCGGTTGCTGTCTTTTGCGCTTGGACGCAAAGCAATCCTACACTCTGCTGCAGAGTGAAAATCTCATTATAGTTACTTGCTATTTACGGCACACGGGGTATATGACAGTATCTGCTGCGAGACAGATTGGACATATCTGTGTTATTAAACGTTTTGGCTGTGATTAAGTTCGAGACCTCCCTCGGGCGTGAGTGTGCGTGTTTGTCCTTCGGATAATTTAGGTTAAGTAGTGTGTAGGTTTAGGGACTGATGAACTTAGCAGTTAAGTCCCATAAGATTTCACACACTTTTTTTGTGATTAAGTGTACCAAACAGAAATTCTTCGTTAACTGCCAGGAGTGTAAATCTGTAGTCTCCTTCAGTGTGTTCACGAGTTTATTGTGCTATTGGCTTCATGCGACAGGACCAGTCGTTCACTCCTTCTTCATTAAGAATTTTTTGATGTTGCTATTACATGAATGCTGTCACATGTGTCATGGTATAAGAAGTTATTCGGACTTAGGTGCATGTAGTTCAGTGGTGTTCTGTGTAGCTGGCGTCTTAGTTTGCCAGTGATGGTGTTAGTGTAGATCAAGTTTTAATTACGGGTTATACAAGTGATTAAATATGAGTTTAAGCATTTATCGACGTAATAAGTTTTACCGTTATTATTTCTCGTTATGACCATGTGCCAAACAGTCTAAACTGTTTTTGTTGATGGCCAGTTATCTGTTGTTGGGCAAAATTGAAATTTTTCTGTAAGTGAATTTGTTGTGTTACTGTTCTAAAGATAACTGTAATATTAGTCATTTTAGCTCTACTTAAAGTTCTTTTGAGCTACAGAAATATGCCCTTAGTTTTATTGTAAATGTTTTTCTGTGCTGTTAACTGAAGACTTGGTGCTTAATAAAAAAAGCTGTTAAATTGAGCTCCACGTCTGTACAACCCTGAGCCCAAACACCATACCACCCAAATCTCAAACTACGTTTGGTTGTTCGTTTTGCGGTGGGGGACGTAATCTGAGAGAATTGTGTTGTAACCCAGACCGGAACGATCGCGTGGTGGCCGTGAACGAAAGAGTGGTGGGACCGAATGGGAGCGGCCCGCGAGCAAATAAGACAGACGAATGGGATAGGATGGACACACACGATGACAGATGACCGAGTAATACACCAAGAACAGCAACACACAAGAAGCAACGGGTTCACAAGTGAAAACCTCACGAAATCAGTAACGTACACTCGGACACGGAAACAAGATGAGTAACCACGATGTCTGTAAGCGAGATATCGAGAGACTCACCACGCGAATATCAGACTGCCTCGCTGAGTCCTTTTTTTTTTCCTTTATTGATTTTCAATCCCCCCCCCCCCCCCCCCCGAAGGGGGCGGGCTGGCAGCAGCTTAGTACGCTGCTCTACAGCCTACAGACTTTTATTTTAAAAAACGGAAGAAGAAAACAAACAAGAAAAACAGGCGATAAAACGGTGACGTCAAGTGTAAAATGGCGGAAAAATGCGGAAAGTTAAAACAGAAAGCAAAAGGGGTTGGCAACGTTAATAAAAGACAAAGGAATCAGACAAGTAACATAGTACACACACAATTAAAAAAACACTGTGACAGTCTGGTTTCTGTTCACAAGAGATAAAAGGCACACCCAGCGACAGTATGATGGCCGTTCGCAACACTTCCCAAAAAACACAGCACTGAACACTCACTGTAAAACACTCATTGTAGAGCACTCACTGTAGAACACTGCACGAAAGTTTCGGCACAAAGATGACACTCCCGAGCCAAAGGCAGATGGGGGGGTAGGGACTTGGAGGAGGGGGAAGAACAAGGAGGGAGGAAGGAAAAAAAACGAAAAAGGGGGGGGGAACCAAGGAGGGAGAGGACTAATAAAGAGGGAGAAGGGCAGACGCGTGAGGGAATGAGAGGAGGCAGAGGAGGGAAATGTAAAAGGACTCAGGGGAGAGAAGGGGACAAAGAGAGGGGAGGTGGGGAAGAAAGAGGATGGAATGGGGGGGGGGGGAGAGGGAGCCCGGGAAGAGGAAAGGAGGGGGAGTGAGGATCAGAGTTGATAGGAGGGATAAATGGAGGGAGAGAGGGCATCATCCAGGAGGGGGAGGTGATGGAAGCCACCTTGGGAAAGGAGATGAAGGGTGTAGAGATGGAGGGTAGGGGGAACACAACAGTGAAGACGTGGCAGGGGGCAGGGATGGGAGAGGAGAGGAGCAACTAGGTGGTGAGGGGGTTCAAGGCGGCGGGAGGTGTAGAGGATGTGGATATGTTCGAGGAATAGGAGCAGATGGGGGAAAGGAATGAGATCATAGAGGATCCACGTGGGGGACGGGAGGCGTATACGGAAGGCGAGGCGGAGTGCATGACGCTCAAGGATCTGGAGGGACTTATAGAATTTTGGGGGGGGGGGGGCTCGCTGAGGGAGAGGCAAGCACTTGAATACATGATATGGTACGTCGCTATTGGCCTCTGGGACTACATGCTTCACAGTGGCGCCCTCACATTATACGCACGTGAGGAGTGCGCTCAGCCACGGCTTACAGCGCAACGGCTGCAGAGACCTCTGATCGTAATTAAGGTCCACGCCGTCTGGTGTGGATTCGAAACCCGCGGTGCTCGGTACTAGAGATTGGGACGTAGATAAGAGATTTTATCTATCTTTGCTGTGTGCTGTTTCAGTAATAGAGGTGAGGGATAAGTCAGGAGTGACATGCCATGGGAAGGACAAGCTCGAAAATGAGGTAACGGTGCATGAGGAGGTTCCAGCCAGTACGATAACAGAACGGTCCCAGGAACATCAACAGGTCATGACTGAGCTTGTGCAGTTGACTGAAGTACAGCTTTATTACGTGAGTAGTGCTATCAGTGTTATTAGTTTTGCCCTCTCGGAATTTGAACTAGTGGTGGAGCTCTTCCAGTATGAATCACCTTGGCATGACCAGATGAGTAGGTTAGAAGAAGAGCTATGCATTATAAGAATAGGGTTGGTGATGTGTTATAAATTGTAGGCGAAAAGAATAGATCTGTGTTAAATGAGTTGTATGAGAGATTTAGAAGGTTTGAAATGATAATTTTGGTGAGCCGTGTGTGACTCATGTTCCCGCCATCTTGTATTTTACACCCTGTTTTTAACGTTCTTCTACCTCACTGCGTTAATTTAAATTACTGGAGTCACTAAGTTGCTGCTTTCCCTGGCCGTGAGCGGCGCTAGCAGCGCTTATCAATATATCCCCTCTCGTAGTATCTTTGCTCCACTGCTATTACTTCCCGGTCGTTGTCTGTAGTAAGCGAGTTCGGGTCGGGAGCTCGGGCTGCCAGTCAGTTGGGACGCGTCTGGAGCGCAGTCCAGACCTGCCAGTCGAGGAGTTGCAAGGCGTCACTAGTGCACTCGGGTTGGAGCAGTAAGGTCTGTGTCGACATAGCTCGCACGACCATTGCCACCACGCATCACTTGAGCCGGACCACAGTCTCGGAGGATCGTCGTTCAGTCCTCCTACCGGACGACACGTTTTGGCTCGCCTATAGTTCATGAGTCAGCTGTGTGTGTGTGTGTGTGTGTGTGTGTGTGTGTGTGTGTGCGTGTGTGTGTGTGTGTGTGTGTGTGCATCGAATCCCGATTTGTCTTCGTGAATGCTTAGTTACTGTTGGGTATCGTTCAGGTCTTCCTGCAAGTGTTTGTCAGGTTGTGTGTGTGGTTGGCGTTATTTCCACTGACGACAATTTTAGATGTCGGCATTCTGAGATGAGTCGGTCGGTTGGTGCGGACCAGAGAGGATATCTCCGTGCGGTGTAGTCGGCTGGGTCCACTGGCGGTCCCTGTGCAGTGTCACAGAATGTCTGGAGCTGTCCGATCACTACGAGCTTCGTCGCCCACCGACCGCGGACGTAAAAGTTAAGTGGTGTGTTAAGTACCCATGCCACGTCCTTTCATGCTGTGTCGTTCGGTTCGGTGGTTCGCTGTTGGGGATGTTTTCCTCTGAGAAACACCGAGTGTTTGTAGTGGTGAAATCGAGCCGCCATGCGGTGGAATGAACTATATTGGTTCACTACAATTCAAGTTCACCACCGGAATTTTCTGCCTTGTGTCCGTTTGTGTTTGGTTACCTCCCTGGCCACTAACGTAATTTCAGGTAGTGTTCCTTTTTGGTGAAATTCACTATATTACCTTATTTCAAATTCAAGTGTACTAGCGAAATTTTCTGCCTTGTAGCCGTTAGTGTTCCGGTTACCTGTTCTTGCCACTAACGACATTTCAGGCAGCGTCCTTTCCTCACCTGTTGTCACTAGCCAACATGGTGTATAGTTTTGACAGCTTAATACATATTTCACTGTGGATAATCACGTCTGTAACAATTTGGCCATTGAGTTTTTATGTACCGATTGGTGGCTAGCAAGTCGTTGGGTCGGTCGGTCAGTCACTGTCTCTTGGTTGGGTTGCTGACGGATCAGCTGTATTTGGGCCCACTACTTCTCTCACCTAAGTGAACGTTAATGTTTCGAGGGCAGCCCCCCACCCCCCACCCCCTGGTGTGCCGTTGTCTATACTGTCCTTTTCATGGGTGTTTAATGGTCTGTTGGTAATCTATTGTAGACAACGCTTTAGAAGAAAAAAAATTGTGTTTTATGTAAATCAATTTATGTAAATCAACTGTGGGCCTTCAGCAGCTTAACACCATATTCTTAAATTTAGTTATTGCTTTTTCATTAAGTGTGCGTTCGGCCATTGGAAAATTAAAGGTTAAGGTATTTTTGAAATTGTGGAAAATCAAGTGTGGGTCTTCAGCCTCTTAAGCCTTATCCTCAAAATTTGCCCTTAAGTGAAAACATTGCGGCCTTCTGCCTTGAAAGATTGTGGTAATATATTTTAAAATTTTTGAAATGTAGTTGTGGCCTTCAGCCGTTTCTATTGCATCTTGTATACGTTTGTGTGTTCTATCCACTTTTGCCTTGTGGCTGTCCGCCTAGCTGTGATTTCATGTGTATATGTCTTCAATGACTTGAAATTTATCTTGTTGGTTTTCAAAATTTCTTGTTTGGAGGCGTTCAGCCGTGAAAGAACTGGATTTTGAAACTCTTAGTTGTAAAGGTTCGCTTATGTGCCGACTTGATTGTAAATGTGTTATTAATCTACAATTTTCAATGAAACTGACCGACACCTTATTTGGCCCTTTCCACAACCCTAATCACCAGTTCTGCCCAGTGGGTTTAGTGGTCGTCTCACTCGGAATTATTTTTAGTGAGTTCAGTGCAAGGAACGAGAAATTCTGAATAGAATAGTGAAAGCTAACATTATACAAGGGAGCAACGTCGTGCTGTTGGTTGGAAAAGCTATAGAGTATAAGAGCCAGCCGGTTCTAGGCGCTACAGTCTGGAACCGCACGACCGCTACAGTCGCAGGTTAGAATCCTACCTCGGGCATGGATGTGTTTGATGTCCTTAGGTTAGTTGGGTTTAAGTAGTTCTAAGTTCTAGGGGACTGATGACCTCAGAAGTCAAGTCCCATACAGCTCAGAGCCATTTGATTCATAGAGTATAAGATGCTGTTTAGTAGGATTTCTCAGAGGATTGCAGTGATCTTTAATGATAAGGATTTCTCGGTAAATTCGATAGCGGTCCCTATTAAATGCATTTGTGGTATGTACGAGTGAAAGAACGAAATACTTTTCAAATTGTGGGACACAGAAATTTTGAAGGTAATACACCTGTGCACTAAGGTAGTTTGGTAAGTAGGACAGCAAGATCCATAGTGAAAGGGGATACTTTGGTAAGAGTAGGGGTAGTGCCTGACAATGGAATGAAAAAGACAGCTGAATCGTATTACTGGTGCGAGCAAGAAATGAAGAGATCAGAGAATACTTTAACAGGATTCTCACAGCTGCGTGCTCATTTTGAAACACGGCCACTGAGGTTGAGGTAGTTACTAGTGTTGTAGAAGGCATTAAGCCAGAGGATAGGTCGTGAGTGATGTTCATGCAGCCTCCATTGACCTTCAGTGATTTAGAAGACTTGTATTTCAGACTGAGGTATTTCGGGACGTGAACCAAAGTAGGGAATACGAACATTTAGTGAGTGTAGTAGATTAAAGAGGTTCGTGAAAGAAGAGAGACAAATGTTACATTTGTTTCTCGTGTAGAGTGGTGGGACAGTTCCGTAAAGATTGCCCACAGCAGATGAGATCGGGTAATAATAATAGTTGACGGTGTCCTGAGGGTGTACCAAAGTATACCGATTGTGTGGTTGCCCCTGTTAAATCAAGTGCCAGTTGGGCATCAGCAGCATACAACATCTTTTGTTTGCTGTGAAATTCTTTACGAACCGACACTTGGGTTATTAGATACAGGTAATTCTGTCACATCATACGCAAGGGGTTTATTTCAGACTCACCAGACAGTGTGTGCCTGTTTGAGTTAGAATCCAGAGAATATTCCGTATGAATCCACAAGTTTCGGTGCACTGTAAATGATGGGATGGATTATGGTTTAGCTGGGAAGACATGAGTTTACGTGGAATATTAAGATAGCGGAGGTGCTATTGACTGAGCTGGTTCTGTAGTCCTTTGAGATTCGGGAAACCAAAACGATTCCGAAATGGGTTCAAGTTCACTTCATCTTCCGATATTGTATGATTAGAATACTTTCCTTTTGCCTGCATTTGGAAGAACTTATAGCAGCAGTATAGCATAGAGGTGGCGGAGATGATGTTCCATTAGATCGTGTGCTACCAAGCCACTGCCACTGCACAGTGAATTTAGCGATGTACTAACGGATGAGTTATAGATGACTCAATTAAATGTAGCATGGAAATGATGGATAGGCTACCACGCATGATAGAACTGAAGGTTTAATAGGGAATATATCGTAGCAAGTTGTTGATGTTAATCGCCCTTCCGAATCCCCTTATTTGGCTCCAACATTTCTAGATCATAAACCATCAGGCCAATCGTGAATGGTAATCAGTTACAGAGATCTTAATAAGAAGGTAATCCTGTGTCCCATTCCGTTATCTGTTTTGCACTCACCCGTGTTTTTACCACCTTGGACTTTTATGCGACATATTATCGGATCCCCAAGATGAGGAATCAAATTGTACCTCGGCATTTGCTACGGACTCGAATTTGGTTGAGTTCAACGGGGCGGTCTTGGGCTAGCAACTGATGTGATAGTGCTGTTTCGACTTTTGGATTTATTTTTTTCTGATATTAAGTTTAAATTTGCATTTCATCATCCGGATAATATAAGTATTAGGAAGGATTTCCAGGAAAACATGGATCACTTGAACGAAGTGTTTAAACGTCAGAGGAATGTGAGGTTGATGGTTAAACAGGAAAGCGCAAGGGTTGGGTTCCCAGCCATGTTATTTCTTACGTCTGCTGTTCCACATTGGG
This sequence comes from Schistocerca americana, assembly GCF_021461395.2. Taxonomy (NCBI): domain Eukaryota; kingdom Metazoa; phylum Arthropoda; class Insecta; order Orthoptera; family Acrididae; genus Schistocerca; species Schistocerca americana. Next base: position 461,671,777 of record NC_060122.1, on the reverse strand, counting down.
CAAAAAGGACGGATTCGCAATGTACGAAGACCATTACAGAATCCCATCCTTTGTCTGGACGGTTAATTTCTTTAGAAAATTTGCTCTAAATTTTTATGAAATTTGGCAAACCATTGACTGAGCTATACAGAAAGGGATATGCCTATTTTAATAAGCAATTCCTTGTGCTAACGGATGCCTCAGTAGCTGGTGTGCTAGTGGTACATCTTCAGGAAGACCCTGAAGAAAGAAGGCCAGTGTATATGGTTCCACAGGACTAACACAATTACTAAATAACTACTCCGTGTATGAAGTGTAAGTGTCACTGGCTATGTTTGCACTGGAGAAATTCAGCTTCCACGTAATACGTAGATCCTTTCTGTTCGAGCCTGATAATCATGCACTGCGTTCTGTTGACAGAGCCAAGGAGTATGGACTGCATAGCCAGGTACTTAAGGCATATTTCAGTCTTTCAGTTTGCAGACATGTGGAAAGTACCTACGGTGTTATCGCAGACGGGTTGACACGCACGTTTCAAGGAAAAATGGGAATGAGTGTATGGCATTGTCGGCTGAGCCGGGGAAGTTCGGACGCCGAGTGCAAATCGTATTTCAGGCGACGCCACATTCGGTGACTTGCTTACCAGTGATGAGGACGAAATGATAATGAAGACAACACAACACCAAGTCTACGAGCGGAGAAAATCTCAAACCCGGCTGGGAATCGAACCCGGGGCCGCTCCATTGGAGGCAAGCACGTTACCACTCAGCTAAGTAGGCGTACGTGTTTCAAGGAGATGCAGAGGAAATGGTCATTAGTGAATTGAATAGGGATAGTAATGTGGAAGAAGTGAATATCATTTTGGGGGACTTTCCTGCATTGTTCAAAGGTATTGCTAAATATGGAGATGAAGATGAGTCATCACGGGTGATAAAAAAGAAAAGAGTGATATGATTAAGAGGTATTTGGTAAGAATAATATCTCTGCACTACAACCCTAGTAGGTATAGGATTGCATATTATCATTACTTCGCAATAGGGGGATACTTAGGAGGATTTTAAAACTTGGTCCAAGATCCACTGAGAGTTCATATGGAAAGTATGAATAGAGACATTCGGACTGTGGTGCGAGCATGTAAGGCCTATCCTATGAGCGAACCCCCACTAACTAAACATTGTGCTCCAGCTTCGAAACTGCTGGATGACCATATGGGAAAATTATATATTGATTTTGTAGGTCCGTTTCCTAGAACGGGAGCAGAAGCAAATAGTCTCTTTTACGTGCCAGTTTCTTTTCAAGGTTCTCTTGCTTGTTTCGTACTAGGTCGGCGACCAAAGTATCTGCTGTATATTGGTTACAGAGGGTTTTTGGTATATTTGATCTCTGCTGAGCGTCATTATCAGCAGTGACACGCCGTTTACTTCCAGAGTCGTCAGAGAGTTCTTGTTTGGTATAGAAATTGAGAATTTTACCAGTACACCTTATTACCGGAATCTGTTGTTTGTTGACAGAGCGAAGCATAATATAATAGCTGACTTGACTGCTTATCATCCCCCCTACAATAGTAGGTGGTATGAAACTATGGGATGACTAATGTATGCTTTTAATACAGCTGGACGTGTTACACACAAGAGAACCCTAATGACATTCATGTTAGCTAACTTGTGGCTGATAGATGATCTGTTAATAGCCAAGATATCTCTCAGGTAGACGAGGAAGAGGTGGTGTAAGGCCAGGATTAATATTTTGGCTACCAATGAACAAGGGACTCAAGTCTACAATGAGGGGAGTCGCTCGAATCCATTTAAGGTTGGTTATTCGGTATATCTTAGAAAATTAGGTAAGCTGAGCAGGGCAGATGCCAGGTTAATGGGAAAGCTCCTGCTCTGCACTAAGGGGGCTTACAAGATTGTGCGATTTCTGACACTTGTATTGTGTTAATTAAGTATGCGTGAACAATGAAAGAATTCAGGGCACACATCTCTCACCTCAAACAAGCCTATGAGAAATAATTGTTATTCTTTATGGGTGGCTTCGGTTTTTCCATTTGTTAGTTATTATTTTGTTGTATTACAGTATCATGTTTCTTTCCTTCTTCAGGTGGTGAGGAAAAGAATGTCAGAAGAGGGAAACCATGCCATGTCGAGCGGCACGGCTATTTCCTCGCCAACAGTGACCACTGTGAGAGTAATGTGACTCTGGCGCCGCTAGAGCGCGCATGACTGCCACCAGCGCTGCTGTGGCGGGCCTGAAGGCGAGGATGGATGGTCACGAGGTCAGTTTCTGGAGTGACACGAAAGAGCGAGAGCAAGGAAGAGCCAAGGACAAGGGCCCTGAGAAAAGCTGGTGAGCATGTAGATGTTGCCGGGTGAGACGACGAAAAACACAGGTGGGGCTAGCATGTAGACAACAAACTGGTGGAACGATTTCAACACACAGAAATCCAGTAAAGGCGAAGGAATGGCCTCTACGTGGTGCAAGGAGCTGCTTTGGCAGCTAACAGTTGCATGCTGTTGGCCTTGTGATTGAGGCAGCGCACAGTGCAATATGAGGACCATACACTGAGAGTAACCACATGTAAACAGCTCCTACATGGATATGTGTGACTGCTGTATGGCTAGTTACTGGTAATTTATGTCACACGGGGCGTGCCACAGTTACGATAAATATAATAAGAGTAAAAACGATAGGCAGGTAAGGTTTCAGCATGGGCAGAATCTCGCAGATATCTTAGTATCAATCTTCACGGAGATGTTTGATTTTTCTCTTGAGAATAGAGACGCCCTCATCTCATGATTAAGTACTCTATTGATTGGAGAAAAAGTTATCCCAACATATCCCTTCGAAGGAAAATCACTGTCAACGTGTGGTCACTGGCCGATGGGTATTCAGCTACTCTATCCAAAATTTTGGATTCGTGGACATCCAGAGACATTTATCCTAGAGGGTACAAGATTATAAAACCGCACCTTCTATAAGTGATTCTTTAAGTCAGAGAATGTATCGTGCTCTAAGAGATAACTTAGACATCAAATACGCATAACATATTACATCTCAAACCGTTAATGTACAGCAGTGCGGGTCTCCCGCATCTTCCCTACGTTCTGTCAAAGAGTATGGGACTTCATCATCATCATCAATGTAGATCCCCTAAATAAGTATACCTCATTATATAATTAACATGAATAGGAAAGCCTTCAGTCTTATAATTAAATTCAGGGCATTTACAGAATTATTCACCTTTTTTAGTTTCAGTTTACAATAACGTTAGTGGACTATCGAAAATTAAAAATCTCACACAGTATATATGAGAAATTCCTGTTAGATATCAACGAAAACTCAGCAAAAATGACGCGCAGATACTCCTCAAAGCGAAGGAACGCATAGCTAACTTTTAAAAAATGGTTACTGAATCTTCGTTTACGAAACTTCTCATCTGACCTCGTCAACGTATTTATTGCTTATTTTCGTGTTCTCTGTTCTTTAAGGCTGACTGCGATAGTTAAAATGTTGAACACAGTGTGTTTTGAAAACTACAGATTTGTTTTGTTTGGATCCACCAGATTAGCCGAGAGCGCTAATGCGCTGCTTCCTGGACTCGGGTAGGCACGCCGGCCCCAGATCGAATCCACCCTGAAGATTACCGACGAGGGTCGGTGTGCTGGCCAGCTTGGATGTGGTTATTAGGCGGTTTTCCTCACCTCACTAGGTGAATACCGGGCTGGTCCCCACGTCCTGCCTCAGTTACACGACTCGCAGGCATTTGAAAACGTTCGCACTATTTCATGGCTTATACGTCTGGGGCACATTGATTCCGTCTTGGTGAGTATGGGATGGCCACAGGAGTGGCATCTGGCCACCCTCTGACACTAACATCGCTAAATCCAAAGTAACGCTGCAGACCCCGCGTTGAAGTGGGACAAAGGCCCAAAGGAAATGAGATTTGTTTAGTTTGGGTGCAGTGAAACGCAGGTCCAGAATCTGTCCAGATGAATTCATTAAACATTTGAAGACAACATCAACTCTGCCTTTATCTACAATGGATATGAGACAGTGGTTGTTAAAACTATTGTCAATATGTCAGCCCAACCATCTATTTACTGATCAAAAAACTCTACAATTCACGCGTTTCCAAGATCAAGCTTTCATCATAAGAAATGTTGTGCTGGAATCTCTGAAACCGATCACTATAAAATATGAATAAGAATAGCAATATTACGTGGTCATTTCTCTTACAGCCATATCTTCCTAAGATGTGCCTTCACGTCACCGTCAATTGGTTTTAGTCTATTTTATTAATTTTCTGGTACTGTTCAAAATGCTTCAAATGGCTCTGAGCACTATGCGACTTAACTTCTGAGGTCATCAGTCGCCTAGAACTTAGAACTAATTAAACCTAAATAACCTAAGGACATCACACACATCCATGCCCGAGGCAGGATTCGAACCTGCGACCGTAGCGGCCACGCGGTTCCAGACTGAAGCGCCTAGAACCGCACGGCCACATCGGCCGGCTCTGATACTATAAAATATAGTGTACGATATATAAGAAACAAGAGTGTGGCTGTAAATTAGCGTAAATATCAAATCGGTTCAGTTAATCGAGATTACCTTCAAAATAAGACCCAACTGAGTCCACAGACGTCTACATTTCATCTTTCCAATGCTCTAATCATTTCTGCATGTCTTGTTCCGTGAGACTGCTTTGTTTTACTTTTAGGAGGAGCATACGAAAACATTTACTATAAATGAGTAGTTCACTATTACTGAGATGATAGATATTGATGAAACTTTTCACCGTGTGCGTCCAATGTCGGGCACTGATATACCACGATGAACAAGTCGGTAAAGCGTCACCACTCTCGTACACTTTATGCCGCTTATGTTGAAGGTTCAATGTTTTCCTTCAAGTGTACACCATCAACAAGCAGTAAATTACTAGAATGAAATTTTCACTCTACAGCAGAGTGTGCGCTGATATGAAACTTCCTGGCAGATTAAAACTGTGTGCTGGATCGAGACACTAACTCGGGACCTTTGCCTTTCGCGGGCAAGCGCTCTACCAACTGAGCTACCCAAGCACGACTCACGCCCCCTCCTCACAGCTTTACTTCTGCCAGTACCTCGTCCCCTACCTTGAAAACTTTACAGAAGCTCTCCTGCGAAACTTGCAGAACTAGCGCTCCTGAAAGAAAGGATATTGCGGAGACATGGCATAGCCACAACCTGGGGGATGTTTCTAGAATGTAATTTTCACTCTACAGCGGAGTGTGCGCTGATATGAAGCTGTGAGGACGGGGCGTGAGTAGTGCTTGGGTAGCTCAGTCGGTAGAGCGCTTGCCCGCGAAAGGTAACGGTCCCGAGTTCCAGTCTCGGTCCGGCACACAGTTTTAATCTGCCGGGAAGTTTCAAGCAGTAAATTGCTTTTCATAATTCTGCTTCGCTTCTTCCTTGGTTCATCATTGTTCCTAATTTTTGCTATGCAAACACTTAATTAGAGTGACCATTCTTGTGCAGCTGTTTTCCTTCCGAACAGGATAGAATGTTATCTATCAGTCTTTTCATTGCTTTACTAACTTGTACTTTGCCATAGAATTTCTAACACTTTATTCGGCCTAAAATAGCAGCGAACGCAATGTTAGGCCAATTTTACAACAGACAAGTAACAGTGTAATACGTATTTATATAGTAATTCTCAATGAGCATTATGGGCTAAGTAAAGTTTCTAACAGCTGTTTTTTTATATAGTGTACACATAAAATTGGTCTGCCGAAAATTTATATACTTATTATCGTTGTATGTAACGTTTTTTATGTAGTGACTGTGGTCAACCACACAAACTACTACAGATAAAACAACGTTATCTATGCTTGTAGTATACAACGCCTGTTGTTTTGTAAATTTAAAAAAAATGTATCAGTGATGTTTCTCAATGTATACATTGTGAAATTTATGTAAACATCATTCAGGGATCAGGCCTTACGCCTGTTGCGGCAGGGCGCCTTCTGCCTACAATGCAGTACGACGGCATTTGATGAGAAATGTCGCCAATCCCTCTAGTAAAACACAAGTATGGAATGAAATTAAAGCTTGATATAATATCTAATTACTTACTGTACTTATCTTTAATGTGCCATAATATCAGCGGACTCAGATACGTGTATCCAGGACAATCGCTCCTCTGTCACTGGTTCCCCGAAGCGGATTTGTTCCTACAATATGTAATAATCCAAGAATATGTTGTACGTAATAACCTAATCATCGTCACAGAATTTGTCTACTAATCTCGTTCACCTTTCTTGCAAATTATTTATAAGTTTGGAATGGCAACCGTTCATAAGTTCTGTACCCTATTTGTAAGGAACAATTTTTCTTGTCAACTACTGCACAGATTGTTTGTTTTAACTTGGAACAACTAAATATCTCGAAAAATATGTATCGTACGAAAAAATGGTTCCAGATAAAAGTCAACATTTGCAAGGGGGACATTCCTCTGTGCTAGAAGTGGCCTCCCCGTAATGCCCTCCTCCCTCCCCCTACCTCATGGGCCGGTCAGCATTTTATCTTCAAACCCATTCTTATTGCAGATTCCGGTTCTACGCCAGAAAACACCTGAAAGATAGCACAAACGCTTTATTCCATTCGTGATGGATGGCGCTGTAATCGACAAAATTCACTTTCTCCGCTCTTTCCAGGTAAGAACTTACTCATTCCGCTGAACATAACATTTTGATAAAAATATAGATTTCTTTACCCAGATGTTGATATTGTTGTTAAAATGCTGTTAAAATTTTAATTAGATTTTGAAAATTTAATCGTACAGTAAAAATTTTGCATTTAGCCATTCCAAAGTCTGGCAAATAAGCTACTGCTCAACGTAATGTAGTTTTCTTTTCACTTCGATGTTGATTTCGTTGAGTCCCACCATATCGGGATTCTTGATTTTGGTGAGATGTGTAGAATCTCACCTTCAGGGTGATTGATTTCGGTATGTTATTCTGTCCAACCGCCGTAACTATCGCACCATCTACTGTGGATGGAAAAAGTTCTACCACACAAACCTTTGGAATTTTTTAGCGTAGAATCGGAATCTTCATTAAAGAAGTGGGTTCCCATACGAAAATAAAAGGTTGGTAACCCTCTTGGGAGGGTGGGGTTTGGGGTTTACTGGGTAACAAGTTTTAGCACCCACAGAAGTCCCCTTTCCTTCTGGAACATTCTTTTCAATGATGCGTGTTTTTCGAGATATTATAACTGCAACTGAAGGAAGGGTGGCCAATAGCGAAATTTTATTTAGTGTTCGTAGAAATATGTACCACGAAGAATGCTTGATGAGGTGGTGTACGGGCTGCTGAATTTAGTACACAGAGCTGCCATTTCTGGCAGCAGGAATGACTCCAACCCAGCTGGGAATCGAGACCAATTGAAATTTGTTGACAGGTACGGGTACACCATCCCAAGCCTCTTCATCTCTATCGGAGTTCATCATTCGTAGGGGCTGGCGAGCGCTGGTATGCCAGTGTCTCAGCAACCCATGATAATTCGTTCTCCTCGGAGGCTGCACACACGTATTCGTCCATCGTGATGCTGTCCACAGAACCGTGGCTCCTCCGAAAAGACGACTTGATTCCAATATTGTGCCCACTTTTGGCGTTTGGCGCACCATTGTCCACACGCGTCTCTCTGCAATCGCGTCAATTGACTCCGCAACAACTTTGCCATTTGGACAGTCTGTGATGCTGCAGACAACATCATACAGACCATGTGGGTAGTTGTCTAAGACGCTGCAGTCATGGACTGTGAGGCTGGTACCGGCGGAGGCTCGAATCCTCCCTCGGGCATGGGTGTGTGTGTTTGTCCTTAGGATAATTTAGGTTAAGTAGTGTGTAAGCTTAGAGACCGATGACCTTAGCAGTTAAGTCCCATAACATTTCACATCAGAACATTTTTTGTGGGTAGTTGTACGATGTTTCTCGGTCGAGAGAACATTATATCTGTCGCTTGGGGCCGTTGAAACTCCACATGGCGTTGAATATGGCCCTCACAAACCCACAGATTCCACATTCAAATAAGCTCGTGGCATTACTAACTACACGAAGAGCAACCTAGCGGAACAATAAACCACAGACTGGGCAGTTCACAACCCTACTAAAGTCGAATTCTGACATATAGTGGTAGACATGTCTTTTCTCCAAACGAGATTTAACACGATATTCTGACGAACAGACAGAATTGAAATGCGCACCCAAATGAGAAATCCTCTGTGTTTTCTTTCCTTATACAGGATCATCAGAAACAGTCTGAAAAGCTCGTAAGGGATGTTGTAAGGGAGCTTTTGCTGAGAGATAATTCTTAAGAAAGAAATTCGACACATTGCGCCGTTTCCGACATAATAATCATTGAAGTTAGCCAATCAGGCTTTTGCGCGTGCAGACTGAAGCGACCTGGCAGGTACAATTAGTGTCAGTTGTTTGCATGGCTTAGATGGTAGCACCCAAGGCAGCTCAGCCTTTAGCTCACGTTCGATCCTCACTAACGCTCTATGCCCAATTCTTTTATCACTTTCCTACTCGGTTTCAGGAAACTAAACGAAGAACACGTTTTGGGACGTCGTCACTGGAGGCCTGCTTCAATAAGAGCGCAACAGCCTCATAGGCTAACTTCAAAGGTTGTTAACTCGAAAAGAACGGAACATACCGAATTTTTTTCTTAACGATTATTTCTCAGTACAGACTATCCTGAAACGCCCTTACAAGCTTTTCGGACTGTTTCTGACCGTCCTTTATACAGAAAATAGATAGTGTTGTCAATAAGTATTGTGTACAGTCTCGCTAAAATGCTGCTTATTTGCATAATCAAGGGATTCATGAAAATTTGATGATTATTGCATGCTATTGCTATTTTAATAGCCAGAAATGTTTCTATTTTGATGGTAACAGGGCGAAACAAATGTGAAACTAGAGGAATCTGCAGTGAAACTGCCGTCTCCACATCTCTTACGCTGAGCTTCTGCGATGCGATGCTATACAGGATGATACTTACTAAGCTTCAAAAACTCCCAGTGACGCAGGTGAGGCAGTGACAAGTCATTTAATATTAGACACTTGGGACCGCAAATGTCGGGGAAATACACCAAAAGTGGATGCCAAGTGTTGAACATACAGGGTGTTACAAGAAGGTACGGCCAAACTTTCAGGAAACATTCCTCACACACAAAGAAAGAAAATATGTTATGTGGACATGTGTCCGGAAACGCTTACTTTCCATGTTAGAGCTCATTTTATTACATCCCTGCAAATCACATTAATCATGGAATGGAAAGACACAGCAACAGAACGTACCAGCGTGACTTCAAACACTTTGTTACAGGAAGTGTTCAAAATGTCCTGCGTTAGCGTGGATACATGCATCCACCCTCCGTCGGATGGAATCCCTGATGCGCTGATGCAGCCCTAGAGGATGGCGTATTGTATCACAGTCGTCCACGAAGAATCTTTACATTTGGTACCGGGGTTGCTTGGACAAGAGCTTCCAAATGCCCCCATAAATGAAAGCCAAGAGGGTTGAGGTCAGGAGAGCGTGGAGGCCATGGAATTGGTCCGCCTCTACCAATCCATCGGTCACCGAATCTATTGTTGAGAAGCGTACGAACACTTCGACTTAAATGTGCAGGAGCTCCATCGTGCATGAACCACCTGCTGTGTCGTACTTGTGAAGGCACATGTTCTAGGAGCACAGGTAGAATATCCCGTATAAAATCATGATAACGTGCTCCATTGAGCGTAGGTGGAAGAACATGGGGCCCAATCAAGACATCACCAACAATGCCTGCCCAAACGTTCACAGAAAATCTGTGTTGATGACGTGATTGCACAATTGCGTGCGGATTCTCGTCAGCCCACACATGTTGATCGTGAAAATTTACAATTTGATCACGTTGGAATGAAGCGTCATCCGTAAAGAGAACATTTGCACTGAAATGAGGATTAACACATTGTTGGATGAACCATCGGCGGAAGTGTACCCGTGGAGGCCAATCAGATGCTGACAGTGCCTGCACACGCTGTACATGGTACGGAAACAACTGGCTCTTCCGTAGCACTCTCCATACAGTGACGTGGTCAGCGTTACCTTGTACAGCAGCAACTTCTCTGACGCTGACATTAGGGTTATCGCCAACTGCACGAAGAATTGCCTCGTCCATTGCAGGTGTCCTCGTCGTTCTAGGTCTTCCCCAGTCACGAGTCATAGGCTGGAATGTTCCGTGCTCCCTAAGACGCCGATCAATTGCTTTGAACGTCTTCCTGTCGGGACACCTTCGTTCTGGAAATCTGTCTCGATAGAAACGTACCGCGCCACGGCTATTGCCCCGTGCTAATCCATACATCAAATGGGCATCTGCCAACTCCGCATTTGTAAAAATTGCACTAACTGCAAAACCACGTTCGTGATGAACACTAACCTGTTGGTGCTACGTACTGCTGTGCTTGATGCTAGTACTGCAGAGCAATGAGTCGCATATCAACACAAGCACCGAAGTCAACATTACCTTCCTTCAAATTGGGCCAGCTGGCGGTGAATCGAGGAAGTACAGTACATACTGACGAAACTAAAATGAGCTCTAACATGGAAATTAAGCGTTTCCGGACAGATGTCCACATAACATCTTTTCTTTATTTGTGTGTGAAGAATGTTTCCTGAAAGTTTGGCCGTTCCTTTTTGTAACACCTTGTATGTCGTCACCCGATGGCGTACCTCGCCACACCTGCTGCGGTTGCATTTCTGGATCCTACTCTTGTTCTTTGGGGAAAGTTCTACACATAAATACGTTAGGCTACTCTGTCTTCATAAACGTACACTGATTTATCGTAGTCTTGTATAACAACTACCGCGAGCGCTACTGTACCATATCAGATCACACAAGAACGAAACCACAGTACGCTTGAGAAGATTTACCCTAAATGAAGTTGTCTTGTCAAGTGGTTTAAACAATTTCAGTAAGTTGCAATACGTATCTTTCACTGCGAGGAGTGTCACTCCAGAGAAACAGTATCGGTTTCTCCACATCCCTGTCACGCTCAACAGATTTCTAATAAGAGCGGAAATGGTATATGATACTGATATCAACAAAACTCAGTCCTAGAGCATTCGCAAGATCTTCCGCGGCCAGCGGTACTCGTCGAGCCAGTAGCGCTTGGCGTGGCTGTACAGGCGCCGGCGCGCACCAAGGCTTCTGCGGGTCGTCCAATTTGGCAGAGTGTCCAGTCGCTCCACGCAACTTGCCGCCTCCACTCGAGTCGATAATTACGTCGGGGCGTCCTGTGTGCCGGGCTCGGCTGTGGCGGTGCCTACTTTGTTGGGAGCCGCTCCTAATTGCTGCCACCAACCTCGTTACCACCCCCGCTGACCGCGCCATCCATGTCCCATACGCTGCACTCCATGCGTGCGTAAGCCAAGTGGTCACAGCACATTGAAATGTTCGTGAGTCTGATGTTTGCTGGGAATATGTACTGTGGCCTTTCTCAGGTATTACACTCTTGAGAACCCTTGTTCGATTTATATAACACTTGTTCGATTTATATAACAATAAATAAATCCTACGGTTTAAAAAGTAGTTTGTTTGCATCGAAAACGGCCAAAAGCAATGATCCTCCGCAAAGCCATCAATTAAACATTTGGTGTGATAAAATTTGTCAATTGAATGTTTTTTTTTTTTTTTGTGTACTAACCATTTCGCTACAGTCGCTCGCTGTGGACACGCATCACTAATCTAGTGCTCTTTTCCTGTTTACATCTGTAACGTCAGTGATACTGCTACATTGTGGATGAAAGAAACGAACTTAGTTTAGAAAAACGAGTGAAGTTAAAGCTTTTGCATGAGCAAGGAAAATTGCAGGCGGAGATTTCGAAAACTGAAATGTTCACGCCGATCTGCAAGATATGCTATTGAGCGATTCGCCATGACAGCGTTGTATGTTAATGAGCCCAGAACCGTGTACAAGCGAATCACAACAGGCTGTGAGGACTGAATGATAGAGTCGTTAAAAAATAGGAAGAAAATCTCTTTAGACCTCACTGCTGAGTTGTCTGCAAGTTTTAGCAAATGGGTATCTGCTCGCATCATTAGCAGACGACTTAAAGAAGCTTACCGAAAAGGCTGTAAAGTCAAGAAGAAGCCGTGGCTCACACTCCGCTGCAGAGTGAAAGTCTCATTCTGGAATCATCCCCCTGGTTGTGGCTAAGCCATGTCTCCGCTATATCTTTTCTTTCAGGAGTGCTAGTTCTGCACGTTTCGCAGGAGAGCTTCTGTAAAGTTTGGAAGGTAGGAGGCGAGGTACTAGCAGAAGTGAAGCTCTGAGGACGGGGCGTGAGTCCTGCTTGGGTAGCTCAGATGGTAGAGCACTTGCTCGTGAAAGGCAAAGGTCCCGAGTTCGATTCTCGGTTCGGCACACAGTTTTAATTTGCTTGGAAGTTTCATAATTGCGCACACTCCGCTGCAGAGTGAAAATTTCATTCTGGAGCCATGGCTGTCAGACAAGAATAGAAAGCAAGCTAGCAGTGGACTCTTAAAACACCAAACTTTCACCGAACAAGATTGGTCCAATATCGTGTCGTCTGAGGAGGCAAACTTTCACGAAGGTCTGTCAACTTCATGCTCTAATAACACCAACCAGTTTGAGTGGAAAACAAAATGTACTAATATAAAAACCTCATGAATGAATTCTATATTATATTTATTCACACTTGAGATTTTTGGTACAGCGGGGATGACATATGTCTTTCGCCGGATGGGCGGGGAATATAATCCATGGCCGCAAAACACGGCGGAGGGAGTATCATGATCTGGGGCTGCATGAACGCTGCAGGAGAGGGAGAAATGGTCGCATATGAAGACCACATGGATTCTACAAAGTGCACAGATGTCCTATAACCTGCTTTACTGCCCGCTTTCACAACCCCTTTTGGTGATACAAGCACGAACAGCATTAAATTCTAACACCATAACACAACCTGCCATAAATCTGTCCGGACAATGACTTGGCTTCGGGAAAATGACATCGAGCATCTGGACTGGACTGCCCAGTCACCGGACCTGAATCCCATAGAGCATTTATGGGATTGATTGAAGTTCAAAGTCATATGACACACAATTAAATCAAAAGCAGAATTAAAAGACTGACTGAACCTTGAGTGGAGCGCCATAAGCGCCGAAGACTGTAAAAAGCTAGTGTACTATCTACCAAAAAGAATTTATGCTGTAATAAGGGCAAAAAGTGGGGCCACGAAATATTGATTTTGTGTGACTAATAAACATTATAAATACGAACAAATTGTCCATGTTTATTTAATTTTATTATTTTTCACAAGACTCAAAGTTACCTAGGGTACTCAAAACTTTTGGGCAAGGGCGTACATCACAAAAGCATGCTAACTGGTGCCACTCTCTTTTCCTCCTTTCGTGTTTAAAAAAAATGGCTCTGAGCACTATGGGACTCAACTTCTGTGGTCATCAGTCCCCGAGAACTTAGAACTACTTGAACCTAACTAACCTAAGGACATCACATACACCCATGCCCGAGGCAGGATTCGAACCTGCGACCGTAGCAACGGCGCGGCTCCGGACTTGAGCGCCTACAACCGCACGGCCACCGCGGCCGGCTTTCGTGTTTCATTAGCGAATATCATGAGGGAAGAACGATTGTCGGTAAACCTTCTAATTTCTCTGACTTTCTAGTTGACACCATTTCGTGAAAAGCCAATAGGAGAAAATAATACATTGTCCGACCGTTCAGAGGATTCACGCTCTCTGAATTTCAACAATTAACCTCTCCATGACACATAGCGCAACTCTCGTAACGTCCATCACTGGAGTTCATTGACTAAATCTGTAATACGCTCGCGCCAACTAAATGTTCTCGCAACGTAGTGCACTGCACCTCGTTAGGTGTTTCCATCTCATCTTTTAATCCTGCTCGGTAGGGATCCCACGCTGACGACCAAGATTCAAGAATAGGTCAAACAAGTGTTTGGTAAACACCTCTTTTAAGGTTGCATTACATTTCTTTAAGATTCTTGCAATTAACCTCAGCATAGTATGTAAATTTCCTGCACTTTGTTTTGTGAGCTCATTTCGCTTTAGGTCGTATCTAGTGGGTACTCACAGGAATTGTATGTTACTTACAGTTTCCGTTGGTTTGTCTCCAGTAGTGTAATTGAATAGTCGCGAAGTTCTTTCCATATTTATCCGCCATGTGATATATTTATTTATGTTCAGCGTCAAATCCTGGGCCCTACATCCATCGCAGATCCTCCGCAGGTCATCCTGCCGTTCGCTGCAGTCTTCTGGCATTTCGGCCTTCATAGAGACACTAACATTGCCCGCAAATAACCTCAGGGAACCTCCAACGTTATCCGCTATACCATTTGTACACTGGTATGAAAAACTTAAAGACGAGCTTTCGCATGGGGTATCACCGCCAAGTAACATAGGTCGATCATACATCGACGATGCATAAATAACTGTTACGCAATAGTACAGTACGTACCGTAAATGATAGAAATGCGCAATGAGACGAACAGAAATATCACTTTTATTCAATGACAATAATTTATGAAGGCACCGCAATTTATGATGTTTCCCTGGACGCTACAAAAGGCCGGACACGCTTATTAATGGGGGTCTGTGATCACCGCGGGCTGTACTGCATACTCTGCGACATCCTACCATTCTCGTCACAAGGCTGCCAAGCAGTTCTTGTGATAGGCGTTCCATTCCTCCAACAGTGCGGTTGACAACTGCTGATGGTCGTTGGTTCGTGTGGGCTTGCTAAAATACTTTTCCACAGCTCATCCTAAACGTGCACATTGCGATTTAAGTCAGAAGAACGAGCAGGGCAGTGCATTCACCGGATATGGTCGAAGTTACATCGAGCTATGTTACTTGGCAATGACACAACTCGTGTAAATTACTCTCGCCCTTAAGTTTAACCGACCACTATATACATTGTAGACAGTGACTGTCATATCTTACTTCCCTTTGGTATCTCCGAAATTATGAGGAGTGGCAGTCAAATCAAATCTGAAAACCCACCAAAATAGGGCCACTGAGTGGTTCAACACCCTCGTTAAGACATTTATCCCACTGGAAGGCAAGGTAAACTGTACCTCTTTCTTAGAACGTGGTTGGGCACTGACGGATCCGCAACCGCACCTCGTCTCGCACCTTCTCGTCGAATTGAAACCGACATCCATAAATATCATTCTTCTGGTCACCAAAAATGTGAAAATCACACGGTGAAATATCCTGGCGGTACGGAGCATGTTGCAGCGTTTCTCAATCAAATCGTCGAAGAGTAGTCTTCTTGTGCTTAGCAGTATGGAGGCGGGCGTTATCGTGCAACAGGACGATTCCGTCCGACAGCATTCTGATACCCAGCCCTACACAACAGTGAAACATCTCACACCTCCTCCGCCAAAGAAATCCAAAGCTGGACACACAAGATCCGGCATGGCACGATGACCATCTTGAACTGCAGGGGCCCTCTGCTTGTCGACATCCTTGATCGTGAAAGCGCAGTTAATGCAGAGCGCTTTGAAGAAAATTTAAAGAAACTTCGACTTTCCGTAAAGTCAAATTCCACAGGAATTAGGACGAGGACTGGTATGCCAGTCACCCTAAATGTGGATTTTTAGCGGTTTCCTACAGTGGAGCCGGCCGCTGTGGCCGAGCGTTTCTAGGCTCTTCAGTCTGGAAGAGCGCAACCGCTACCGTCGCAGGTTCTAATCCTGCCTCGGGCATGGATGTGTGTGATGTCCTTAGGTTAGTTAGGTTTAATTAGTTCTAAGTTCTAGGCGACTGATGACCTCAGAACTTAAGTTGCATAGTGCTCAGAGCCATTTGAACCAATTGAACCCACAGTGGACCAGCTGAATACTATGCTAATACGCACGTCCCTTCTCAGAATACGATTGGGAAACATTTAGAAAATGACAACACACTATCACACGGGCAACAAAACACGCATACCTTTGAAGTAGACTAATTCCGTCCTGGGGAGTAAATTGGTGGCGACAGAACGGTCATCAGGGCACCATCTAACATTAACGATGGCAAATTCGATAATGACCACACCGATCACAGCGATAAAGCCAAACAAGAAGAACGAATTCAGTATGAATAATTTAAAACCTTTTCGGCCGAGTGAAGAGAAGAACTGTAGAACTGTGCAAAATCCAAACTAAATTAGTACAATCTGGATATAACCTGCTGTTACTATAATATACTTGTGATATAGTACTTGTGACATCAAGTTTCATGGAATGTCTAATAAATGTATCTCTCTCATATATATATATATATATTTGGCCCGGTCACTATCAATGGACCATCCTATATATATATAGGGTGGTCCATTGATAGTGACCTATATATATATATATATATAGGGTGGTCCATTGATAGTGACCGGGCCAAATATCTAACGAAATAAGCATCAAACGAAAAAACTACTAAGAACGAAACTCGTCTAGCCTGAAGGAGGAAACCAAATGGCGCTATGGTTGGCCCGATAGATGGTGCTGCCACAGGTCAAACGCATATCAACTGCGTTTTTTAAATAGGAACCCCCATTTTTTATTACATATTCGTGTAGTACGTAAAGAAATATGAATGTTTTAATTGGACCACTTTTTTCGCTTTGCGATAGATGTCGCTGTAATAGTCTCTAACGTATAAGTACGTGGTATCACGTAACATTCCGCCAGTACGGACGGTATTTGCTTAGTGGTACATTACCCGTATTAAATTGATCGTTTACCAATTGCGGAAAAGGTCGATATCGTGTTGATGTATGGTTATTGCTCGGTATTCTCGCCGAGATCATCCAAGTGCCCCGACCGTTCGCCGGATAGTTACGTTATTTAAGAAAACAGGGAGTGTTCAGCCACATGTGAAACGTCAACCACATGCTGCAACAAATGGTGATGCCCAAGTAGTTGTTTCAGTTGCTGTCGTGGGTAATCCGCACATCAGTATCAGACAAAGCACGCGAGAATCGGGAATCTGAAAAACGTCGGTGTTGAGAAAGCTACATCAACATCGATTGCACCCGTACCAAATTTCTATGCACCAGGAACTGCATGGCGACGACTTTGAATGTCGTGTACGGTTCTGCCACTAGGCACAAGAGAAATTACGGGACGATGGCAGATTTTTTGCACGCGTTCTGTTTAGCGACGAAGCGTCATTCACCAACATCGGTAACGTAAACCGGCATAATATGCACAATTAGGCTACAGCCCGATGATACTACAAGATATTTCACTGCATGACAGAATTACGATGTACTTCCAACTTGATGGGTGTCCGGCACATAGCTGGAGTGCGGTTGAAGTGGTAATGAATAACATATTTCGTGACAGGTGGATTGGTCGTCGAAGCATCATACCATGCCCCGCACGTTCACCGGATCTGACGTCCCCGTATTTCTTTCTGTGGGGATAGTTGAAGGATATTTGCCATCGTGAGCCACCGACAACGCCTGACAACATGCGTCTACGCATTGTAAATGGATGTGCGACCATTACGGACGGCGAACTACTCGCTGTTGAGAAGAATGTCGTTACACGTATTGCCAAATGCATTGAGGTTGATGGACATCATTTTGAGCATTTATGTGGTATTTAGAGGTAATCACGCTGTAACAGCACGCGTTATCAGAAATGATAAGTTCACGAAGGTACATGTATCACATTTGAACAACCGAAATAAAAAGTTCAAACGTACCTACGTTCTGTATTTTACTTTAAAAAACCTACCTGTTGCCAAATGTTCGTCTGAAATTGTGAGACATATGTTTGTGACTATTACAGTGCCATCTAACACAAAGCGAAAAAAGTGGTCCAACTAAAACATTCATATTTCTTTGCGTACTACACGAATATGTAATAAAAAATGGGGTTCCTATTTAAAAAATATCCGTTTGACCTATGGCAGCGCCATCTAGCGGGCCAACCATAGTGTCATCTAGTTTCTCCCCTCAACCTCGACAAGTTTCGTTCTTTGTAGTTTTTTTGTTTGACGCTTATTTCGTGAGATATTTGGCCCGGTCACTATCAATGGACCACCCTTTGCTTTTCGATATGCATTAAAAAGGACAGTAAAACACGAAAACCAACCAGTACTCTCTTGAGCCACTGAGCAGCGGTGTAGGACGTGTGTATTAGTGTAGGCCAGGGTGCTGCTCAGTCACTGCTGGAGTATTGATTATTCTTCATGTTTTACTGTTCCTGTTAACACTTATCGATAAAAAAATAACTCACTGGACTTATGTACGACTACAGAGTTTCATGGGCAAGTAAAGTTTTGCACTCAAAAGAATTTTGTTTATAATGGGAAACAAACCAATGCTTCCCATTGACACTGGATGTTGCATGAAAGATATGATGAGCAGCATTTACTTGGACTGACCACACATTGCAAAATCGAGATTGCAACTATCTGCTGAAACTCCACACAAAATGCACCTGTCGACTTTTATGAGGGACATCCTATACACACACACACACAGACATTCACACACACACACACACACACACACACACACAGGCGCGCGCGCGCGTACTAGCCTGTCACAGCATCTTTGCTCATGCATATGTTAGAACTGATGACCTCAGATGTAAAGTCTCTTAGTGCTCAGAGCCGTTTGAACAATTTATACTGGACACACCTCCTCGTCCTCCCCTCTTCATCCATTTTTCCACTCCCCATCCCCTCTCTGACCATATCTTCTACTTCTGACAGCATCCTCCTCCCCCCCTCTCTTTCCATTCTGCATCTCCCCCCTCCTTTCCCCCTTGCTCACTACCCCTCTACACCTCCCATCTGGCACATACATGTCCCTCTCCTTCCCCCTCTATGTCCAATTCCTCCTTCACATCACTCTGTCCATTCCATCCTCAGTTCATCTCAACCTGTCCTCAGCCATGCTCATCAGCATATGTAGTCCACACAATATAATTCAGTAAAGCAGGCCAATCTACTTCCACAACATGCCTGTCATGGAGAGCAGGCTACATGCCCGGGCCTGGGTAAACGTTTCTTGCCCCTGACATGTAGATTTCCCTGAAAATCAGGTTGATTTGGCACATCATACTGTTGCTACACATCCAGCCTCTGGTTCACGACAGCCTGTACGACAGGGATTGGAAAAATCTCATTTTTGTCCGCACCTTTGTTCCTGTTGGAGCTAGGAAGTTATCAACTTGTTGTGCTGAAACTCGTGATACAAGCAATTTTAATGATGAATTTGGCTGAATTCGATCTAGCGGGTTTGGAGGAGATTCCAGAACAACACACATAAACTCTGCTTCATATTTATCGTTTCAACTTCACGTAATACTTTGGGCCCCTTTCTCTAGTTGGATAACTGGGATAGGTTAGGGACACACAAATTGCTAAAGTGGTAACAACTGATTTACTATCGTATTTATTGATGGCTTTGATCAAGTAGTCTTTTTCAGTTTCCATAGTTTCCTGTATCTTCCGGACACAATGGTGCTGGTAGGTCAGGACCTCCAGGCTCACTCAAACGCATTATGTGCTCATCTCATTTGCCTACTATAAGATTAATTAAAGCAAAAATTGGTCAGCCATAAAAGAATTAATCCTTTTTTCCTTTTGTCAGGTTCTTCAGTAACTTTTGTATTATTACAGTGATTGAACTGAAAAGTGTCTGAAATTTAAACCATATTCAAAAATAGAAGCAAAACGTACTGTGTTTCTACCCACGAAGATCAATACTCTTATTTATAGGTGTATATATACTGCCACTTTTAAGTTACGAAACTAACGGAACAGATGTCTTCTGCATCTTGTTTGGCTTTGGATGAATTTATGTTGCCGAACTTTCGTACATTTGTATCAGTCATTGCAGGAACAGTTGCTGTGTATCTGTTTGTGTTGGAATTATGCTTCTAGATAATATAAGTAGGAGAATAAATCCAAAGGGAACCAGTGTGCATGGTTGCCAGATTTATTGAAGATGGTGGCTCTTTCTGGGGTCTGTTGTCCTGTCTCTAGGGTATAGACATGGCGATATCCCATCTCCCCTACTTCCCCTCCCCTGTCCCAACTTCCCCCTCCCTTACCCCACGTTTCTCCTCTCCCCCACTTATGAATTGGTCAGAGAAAGACGCAGTCTGAGCTGAGCTGCTAGAGAGGAAGGATGCAAGGCCCTCTTTTTTTATATTTATGTTTGGATTGTCCTGCAGCTGCCTCCACTCCCCCACTGGTGAACTGCTGGGCGAAGTTCATGCTGTGTTGAGCTATTGGCGTGGAAGGTATTGTGTGTTTGTGTGTCCACAACGAGTACTTCTGATGTGCTGTGAGCATTAAGCAGAGAGGAGTGGACACTGATTGGCATGCTGTATTAGAAATCGAAAATGCACAAATAAGAAATAAAAGTGCGAATTATGTAGTTGGAATGTGATGAACTGTGTAATGGAACACGCTACATCAGCCAACAGATGACCACCAAGTATTAGGCATCTAGTTCTTTCTGACATTTGCTGTGTTGGCCTAACACTATCTATCACATTACTGTACAATGGCGCTGCACTCATACTGAGGTAGGGTGCTCGCTCCATTTATTTACAGCAGTCTGACCTTCAGATGGTGCTATCGTTTGTGTTGGATAGATTGAACAGCTGGTTGTCTTATGTTCAAACTGTGTATAAGTATATTGTGAACTACATGTATACATGTAGTATTCATGTAGATGATTTAGAGCACTGCATCAAAACGATGCCAAATATGAAGCTAAAGGAAAACTCATCACCTTGACGGAAACTCATGCTGAATTCTATGTGTTCAATACATCTTTATTTGCCAAAATCTGTATAAACGTGAAGATGAAGAAGGAATCTGTTAATTTTGTTGATGGTAAACATCCTGTTTCAGATTATCGAATAAAAGTAGTATGTATATTACAGCAAACCCTGTTTTTACTGTTCTTCTCACAGTAATAATAATAATGTTACTATTCTCAGTATCTTCAGTACAATGTCTAGAATACTGCAACAGTAACAAGCTGTCTGAATCACGTTGTCACCACAGACAACACCTTAAGTCATTGTTAAATTAAATGATAGATGAAGCTTTTCAGATGTGAGTAGCTTAGTTGATGACATATATTTTCTATAAAATACCATTGCACACCAATACTTAAAGTAGTTGGTATCATGGTGGGGTGGGTGAAGCATCCTTGACACAAGGAATTTCGTAATGTGACTGGTCCTGTGATGGTGTGGAAGAAAATCAGAAGAAGAATCGGATACTCCTCCCAGGTAATATATGAGCGATAATTGTGGGCCCAAACAGTTAACGCAAGACAAATGTTCTCATGTCACTGCTAACACAGCCAGATGGAGCCCAATGTAAGCATGTATGGGTATTTTTTTTTTCGAATACACTGTTTCAACCCAAATACCAGTGGCTACAAAAGCTACCGCAGGGTGTCGATGATATCACGTACACAGTACACAATATTCAGTCAAAGCAATGACATCCCTCCACCAGAAAATGTAAAGCTGAACATTGTGTTTCTATTTGATAATGTTGCTGTGGAAAACCAGGATGAAATTATACGATTTGTATTTTGGGTGTTACATGGGTTTTGATGTATTTTATTTGATTCAAACATATTCTAGAATCACAAAACAGTTGGTGAGAGATAATGAAAACCTCATTATGGCTTTCACACAAGACGGTTTGAATTTAAAGCGCGTTTACCAAACACATGTAGTAACTATAAAGGTTGAGGGAACTGATAAGAAAGTATGTTACTTACTTGTAAAGATTGACAGAATTGGGCGATAGGTGTTTAAGGTGCAGTCTATGAAGCACACCAGTTTGGATACAACAAGATGTCACCTCAGCTTAAGGTCATCACTGGACAGAAGGCTGTTCAAGAGAATTTATGACTACTAGAGCTAGGACATTTGGATTGAGAGCAGACACTGAATGAAGCCTTTAAACCACTTACTGAATCTTTCAGTGAACTCCCAGCAAAATTATGCAATGACGACGAAATTGCTGATTTTATTAATCACCACTGCAATAAAAGGATAGACAAAACATTTGGTGTCAGTGGTTTTTACCTTAAAAACTTTGCGTAAGTGGCTTACTAGTTTTTAGGGTAAACGGTTACAACAACAAAGAGATCTCACTAGCAGTGTCATCCAAGCTTCAAAGGAAGAAGACCTCTGTAGAAGAGACCAAGCAGGTTACATTCTTACTGTTTTGTGGCTCGACAACAGGGAAGATTAGTCGGCTCCTGAAGAGGCATCAAATAGACTCAATCTTCTGGCCTCCGGTAATGATCCAACAACTAATGAACTCTGTGAAAGACGATGTAGGCTTCAGAACGCCAGTAATTTACAAGATACCGTGTGGATGTGGGCATTTCTATGTCGACCAGATGGTTCGTACTATTGAACACCGCCGCATAGAATATGAAAGGTTTTACCATCTACCCCATGCCGAAAAGTCGGCAGTAGCAGAACATGCTCTGGTAAACGAACACCGAATTGTTTTCGATGAGACGTCTAGTATTGAACGGACCAATGGCATTTGGGATAGCCTGAAAGACGGCCGGGGTGGCCGAGCGGTTCTAGGCGCTACAGTCTGGAACCACGCGACCGCTCAGGTCGCAGGTTCGAATCCTGCCTCGGGCATGGATGTGTGTGATGTCCTTAGGTTGGTTATGTATAAGCGGTTCTAAGTCTAGGGGACTGATGACTTCCGATGTTGAGTCCCATAGCGCTCAGAGACATTTGAACCATTTGATTTTTGATAGCGTGATAAACTAGGGCATATAGATTAAAATTTCTGAAAACACCTTCAATAGAGACAGTGGACTGCAGCTGAGTACAGCGTGGGATCCGGTGCTGAGGGAGTTGAAGCGGGCCCGGTGGTTGCGCGGCCAAAACATTACCATATATGTTGCGGGACCGAGCACCAGTGACGTCATGAACGACGGCACGTCTATATAAGCTCGGGAATGACAACCAAATGACGGTCATTCACTTGACAATAGTAGAGGAGATCTCTGCCGAACGCTTGTGGGCAGTAAACCACTTGGCGCGGCTTGAAACTCGAGAATGTTTTATTAATGGATATCGTCGTGAAAGCACGCATTCGTGCAGTTCTTATGTTGTTGCCAGCATGTGACTCTAGTTTAGTTTCACTGTAAAACCTGCAGTAGCAGGTTCTTCTGTTGCATTTAAATGGTGACTGATTCCACTGATATCTGTGTCAGGCAAAAGTTGTCAGTTTAAGTGACTGCAATACAAAGCACATGCGAGGTAGTCTTTGTGTGCTTGGTATTTCGTAATTAACGTTTTCAACGTGACCTGAGGCCAAGCTGCTGGGCGAACGTTCGTAGTGTTCGCCTTCAGGTTTGATTTCGCTTCATAAAACCAAGTAAAACATATTTCCTTTACCATTTTGGAGAGCCAAGGTCTTTCAGTTTTTGACAATTTCTATTTTAAGTATTATGCAGCTTCCTCGTATTGAGAAAATTGACTAGGACACTTTGTTACCTAGAAAAGCTTGTGTACAGGATGTTTCAGAAAGGATTTTACAAATTTAAAAATCCATATAAATTTATTGAAAGAAGATATAGAGCTGGGGTTAGTGTTATTTCGTAAGGAAACGTTTCAAGTTTTTTTACCTTAAGCTAAAGATGTTGTATGTGGCTTACGTTGGCTCAGTGACTGCGTAAATTCTTGCTCTAAGTTCAGGTAGAGAAGCCGGCACTGGAGGTACAAACAGGATATTCTTCATGAAACCTCATTTAAAAAATCAAGTGGTGGCAGGTCCGGGGAATGTGGGGGCCATGCTATCGTCGCATCACGGCCAATCCATTGACATGGAAAGCGGTCACTGAGAAAATCCCAAACGTCACCCAGGTGGTGGTGTGGTTCACCATCTTGCATGAAATAAACATATCGTTCTTGGTCATCCTCATAGATTTGTGCTATCTAAAATTGTTGTACATATCCAGTTACACTATCCCGTTGATGGTGCCCTCACAGAAAAAAAATGGGCCCCTACACTTTGTTCTTCCTCCATGAACAAAAAACATTTATGCCACTCATAAATTGTAGGTCTACTAGGAGGATCTTCAGCGTATATGGTACCGAATTTACGCTGAACAGTTGTCGTCGATTTCGATTCTTGAAATCAAAATACACAGCTAGCATGCTCGAGTCCAGTGAAGTTCAAATGGCTCTGAGCACTATGGGACTCAACTGCTGAGGTCATTAGTCCCCTAGAACTTAGAACTAGTTAAACCTAACTAACCTAAGGACATCACAAACACCCATGCCCGAGGCAGGATTCGAACCTGCGACCGTAGCGGTCTTGCGGTTCCAGACTGCAGTGCCTTTAACCGCACGGCCACTTCGGCCGGCAGTCCAGTGAAGGCAGCCATCTTTAGCGCTCCTTACGGTGCGATTAGGCACTAGCAAACTACCGGAGACAAAACGTGACGTATTTCCCTAAAAATTGATACTACAATCGCCTCTGTAGGTACTATGAATTTATATGAATTTTCAAAGCTGTAAAGTCCTTTTTGAAATACCTTGTACATCTAATGGTGTAAGGCTGCTGCGTACTCTGACATTTCGGAGTCACAGTGCATTGTTTCATAAAGCAGTTTAATTCGGAAACGGCTGAAGCGATGATATGCAGGTTTGTTTTATGTTTCATTGTAGTTAACCAAAGAAACTTAATTTTTTCTGCGCACCTGGACGTTGCTGCCCTGAAATTTCTATGTTAAACGTCAACACTGTTGCTTTTAAGTTTTCCCATTTTAATAAATTGTAATAAATTTCTTATGATCAATACCGTTTAAACCACAGGCCTTATATATCGGAATTTCCGTAAAGAGACTATATATTTCGAGGTTTAAATTATTTGTGGAAGTTCACATACAGCTGAGTTCAGTATCCAAACTTTTTAATGTATGTCATATTTCTACAGTGTCTTTGTTCGAGATTTTTAAGGACTTCTAGCTTTGGTTCGAAAAAAGGAATTTGTTGGTGCTCTCTCTATATTTGAAATGTTGCTTTAGTTTTTAGTTTGTTGCAATAATTTCGTTGTAACTGCCCCTTTACCCATGCCTGTGGATCGTAGTGGACTGTAACTGTCACCAAAGGCGCCTATCTAAAGATTCTTGTTCAAAGCACTATTTTTGTACTTTTGAGGACAGCTTTACAATCAAGATTTAAACAGTTTCATTGTAAGTGATGTATGAACTAATCCTGTAAAACAACTGTTTATTGACCTTTGTAATTTAATTGCGAATGATTCAAATGGCTCTGAGCACTATGGGACTCAACACCTGAGATCATCAGTCCCTTAGAACGTCTTAAAAATCACTAACCTAAGGAGATCACACACATCCATGCCCGAGGCAGGATTCGAACCTGCTACCGTGGCGGTCACGCGGTTCCAGACTGAAGCACCTAGAATCGCTCGACCAGTGCGGCCAGCCTGCGAATGGTGATAAAATTTTTATTTCCATTTACTTGTTAATGTCTGGCCCTTTTGTACTATCTGCGTGCCTTTGCTTTTTGCTTACGCTGCATAATGCACAGTGTTGAAATTTGATCTGGTACTGTTTTTTAGTAGGGTCCACCCCAGTCGAAACGCATTTTCAGCAACGTCTACTACCAACTGGGAGTATCAGGTAAAACTAAAATGGGCACCATAAGCAAAATTTTAAAAATTTGGCAATGCAAATTTCATTAACAGCTGAGTTTGACCAACAATATACTTTTTAAAGAGATACTGATGTGTTAATAAGAGCCTGAAACCGTAAATATTGAATGCCGTTGGGGAAAATGACATCTACAACTGAAACTTAAATTTTTTTGCTTAAGCTTAACTGAAAAATTTAAATCATATATGGCAGGAGGTAGAAGAATTCATAACGTCCAATAAATATTTTTACAATATTTTAAAATATAAGGTAACTCACTTGATTACAATATCTTCGGAAGGTGAGTAAAAGGTACTGCTGCCTCCTCTCTCCCCCCCCCCCCCCCCTCTTTCTTGGTACCGCATGGGTTAAAAAGTCCTGTTAAGCAACAAGTGTCAAGGCATTGGCAGGAAAATGGCTGATCGTCCTGGCGTCGTACCATGCAAAGACGGTGCGATGCCGCACGACTGTGAGAGGCCGCACCCCCCCAGCTGGGGCGGCCAGCACTGTGCCTGTGTTGACACGGCGGCGGTCCGGCGCCGGCCTGCGCAGTGGTCCGCGGAGCCCAGGCCGGCCGCAAGAGCTGCGGCGGGCAGCCCGAGTTACGGTAATGGCCGCCGCCAGCAGCGGCGCCAGAACCAGTGCCCCGCTCTTCTCTTCTCTTCCCTCCTCCACCCACCCCACTGTACATCATGCGCAGGCTCCGAAGAAGGGCCGGGCCGAGCCGCAGCCACACCGCCGGCCGGCGGCGACACTCCCGTTGTCCCGTCCCGCAGCAGGTTCTGCGGCCTATCTCCTGCTGTCCGGTCAAAGGCTCGTTCACTGTCTTTGTTAGCGATACCGCTGATGGTGGGACACCGACTACAGCGTGGAGTGCATTGGACACTTCGTGAGAGAAAATAAAACGTGAGCGTCACTAGGAGAAACGAGCAGATAAAAGGATAAACCATCGCTCAGTCTGAACAATTTATTAGGTAGTACAGAACAACATATTCTAGCGACCGCTGCTGATGGTGAAACAGCATTAGGAGTTGTGACAAAATGAAGACCAAGTCGTGGACATTCCGACGATGTGAATAGTCGAGAATCTACGAAAGATCATTGACAAAAACACTGGAAATACAAGATACTTACGAGTAGGAGGGAGTGCTATATTCATAGGTTCGGCTCTGGACAGCCCTGTAGGACTTTTAACATTCATTGCAAGACAAAAAGTGAAAAAAAAGCGTGCTACATCACGAACGAATAATCCTAACGGGACGGAAATCGGTACATGTAATGTACATGTGCAGACAAGTAAACGATCACAAAAAAAGTGCTTCACAAATTGAACAACTCAATAGCGCGTTGGTTCACCCTTGGCTCTTATGCAAGTAGTTATTGAGCTTGGCATTCATTGACATAGTTCTTAGAATTTCTATAAGTCCATCCTTGTGATTGGATGTCTGGGGGACGTCGGCCATTCACTTCATGTAAGAAAATGACACTCCATGCGTCCTCATGATATCATTTATTGTATGGCTACCAGCGTCGGTGCTTCAACGTCACCTTCATGCATTAGATGATGCCGAGAGGGGTAACCTCATCCATACATATCTACTGGTTTTCGCTGTACCCGCGATGTTGTCGCTCCAACCATCAATGTGTTCTTCGATGTCCTTTTGAGGGATATTGTGCCAAATATTGTGGAATTGATGTGTCAGGTCGTCGAAATCCCGAGATGGTTCGAGGGCCCTCCCGACAGTGCTCCAAACGTTCAGTTTGGGAGAGATTCGGCCACCTTGCTGGCCAAGGTAGGGTCTGGCAAGCACAGAGACAAAAATTAGAAATTATCGCAACGTGCGATCGGTCATTATCTTCGTGAAATGGAAGTACTCGATGACTTGCATGTAGGGCAACAAAACGGGGCGAAGAATATCGTTGACGCATCGCTGTGCTGTAAGGATGCCACTTGATGACAAGCAAAGAGATCAAGAGGTCCTTCTATGAAAAGAAGTGGCACCCCTTAATACCACCTGGTTCTCTGACCGTATGGCAATCGACGGGTTGGCATCCCACTTGTGTCCAAGGACTCTCCAGACACGTAGACAAGCAGTACAAACTCTCGCCACGTGCGATCGGTGATTATCTTCGTGAAATGGAAGTCCTCGGTGACTTGTCATGTAGGGCAACAAAACGGGGAGAAGAATATCGTTGACGCATCGCAGTGCTGTAAGGGTGCCACTTGATGACAAGCAAAGGAGTCCTTCTATGAAAAGAAATGGCGCCCCATAAAAACATATGGCAACCGACAGTCGGGTTGGCATCCCACTGGTGTCCGGGGACTCTCCAGACACGTCTTCCGCCTGGAATCTCATTGACTGCAGCAGAATAGTCGTCAGTGATGAGTCCCACTTCGAACTGAACCCCAATGACCAGCGAGGACGTACCTGGAGACACCACGGACAGCGGTGGGCTACCAACTCTTTGTCAATGCATTATTAAATGCTGCAATTCACTTTTTGTGGGATGCAGTCTTTTTCCGATAGTACAAAAATTACTTCGGGAAAGTAAGGTTATCCATAGGTAAAAAATATTTACTACGACCAACATGGCCATGTACCTAGTAACAAATATTCTTTTTAAATTTGAAGACGTTGCAGTGTCGAAAAACTCCTCATACTGTATTTAATAATCCATCTGTTTCAATAATACTCTACTAAATCAATAGTCTGTAAGTGAAACCGAAACACGTAGAAATATTGTCAAAAACACTTTACAAGACAAAAATGTTTGAAACAGAGGTTAGTCCCATCTAACACAACGTTCCTGTTTAATGGAGGTACAGTTGTTAAAACATTAAAGAAATTCAGTTAATTTGGTAGCTTCGCATGTTCCATCGCAGCAAATCTCCTTCCGTTTCAAGGTATAAGATGGTGCACGATGAACGAAGTATGGTTAATTGTCCACGAAGAGTTTTAAAAATACATGGAATATTGCTGAAGAATTAACAATATCTTCCAAATAGCTATAATACATTGCTCTTCCAAACTTAAGGACAAGATAGGTAAAGTAAAATAGCGTAGTAATAACCAGTCGGAAATGAATAAACAGGAGAGCATGTTGCGAGAGACCTCTCAGTCATCCACAGAAAACTGAAAGTTACGTGACGTGAGGTCAGCATTACATTAGCGCCGAGTGGGACTGGCCCTGCAACACAGGCATTTGAAGAAACGAGGGAAGTCAGTGTCAGCGAGTAGTTTCGGTGCACTGCGCTGGTGTCTTTCATTACAAATGGTCCGGAGACAGCATTTGGATGATTTCATACTCGAACGAATCGTCAGGAAATTAGGAGGACGAAGTGTGATAAGTGCATTCCAGGAATTTAATATTGTTCACAGCGTTGTTTCACATGCGGCGGGGGAGTTCCGAACCACAGGCACTGCTGCCCCAAGGAAAGGAAGCAGTCGACCACGTTCAACTACAGCAGCAGATGACCGTTACATTGCGCAGCAGGCTACAAGTGACCCATGTCATGCAGCGGGTGCAATTGCAAACACTTTTAACAGGAATACAAGGCACGCAAACTCACGTTCCACAGCGGCATGGCGACTAAATGGGGGTGGTGTCTTTCCTCGTCGACCAATACACTGTGTTCCGTTAACAACTGCACGATCGCGGCAGCATTTGCGATGAAGCCAAGAGCATACGGACTGGATCACCGAGAAGAGGAGGTGTGTGTTCCTTCCGTATGTGACCAGATTCTGACCAGTCGTTCTCGACGTACTCTAGTATGATGAGAAGTGGGAATACGTAATGCACCAAAGAACAATTTCGGGCTGCTCCTCTTACCTCTGAGAAATTAAGGTTACGTTAAAATGTAGATTTGAAAAACAGTTCTCCAACCGGGATTCGATCCTATGACCTCTCGATTTCTTGAAAAGCGCTTTACCGGTACACCACTAGGCCTGACAGAATGAAGATGATAGTTCCTCTCGACTGCAGAAAGTGTCACAGTTTACAGTCATCTGTCATGAACGTACATTGCTGAACAGGGAGGTTAACAGTAGAGTAGAAGGAAAGAAACACTATTTAATTGTTCTACATTGTAACCTATGGGTTTGTTTTCTACGCCAAGCATTGTTTTAGCACTACGATTATACTACTGTGCCCCGGAGAAGTTAAGCGCGCGAACAGTGAATTTTTAAAGTTTTATTCCTTACACGGCCAGATAGTAGAGGCCATCCCGGCCCATGTGCTATTCAAATAACCCACTGGACGCTATTGTTGACATTGCGGCTAAACATGTCAATGGTCAAGCTTATGGAACAGCTCACACAGCTGACTGAATATTTTGTAACTTGACCACTTGTGTGCTATCGGAAACCCACACATTGCAAATTTAACCAGGCTGAGCAACCTGTGCTCAGGGCAGAGCGAGCTACGAAAAGTTGAGAGGACCAGTGATAGGAATCAAATTTATTCGTCCCTATCCAGTAGGACTACGTCATAAGCGTAGCTATTAGGGTATAAACAATCGAGCTTAGGGGCTCAAAGCATTCAGTCATGACGCCGGACTGCAAGCTGTTGACGCTCCGTCTCAGGGCGGCGTTCCCTCAAGGCCTCTTAGCAACCTAGCCGTTATCGGCCATCGTCTTCGTCGATCCCTATGGGGTGACCGACGCATTTGTGGTAGGCAACGGACATCTAGCGTCGGCTACTGCTACCAAGCTAACAACATGGGCAAGACGGGTAAGCACGGGGTAGACACTCGTCCTTCGCGGGTTGGCTGCTCCGATTCGCGATATCTGCCGGCCATGATAAAAAAAATGGTTGTAATGGCTCTGAGCCCTATGAGACTAAACTTCTGAGATCATCAGTCACTTGGAACTTAGAACTACTTAAACCTAAGGAGCCTAAGGACATCACACACATCCATGCCCCAGGCAGGATTCGAACCTGCGACGGTAGCAGTCGCGCGGTCCCAAACTGATGCGCCTAGAACCACTCGGCCACTCCGGCCGGCCGGCCATGATCCAGGACAACAGATATCACCGCATGATTCGGACATTAGCGGATCCCGCGGTCGGTTACGTTTGACAACACACAGTGCAGATGCGATAATGACCAAAGAGCTGTATAAGGCTGCTTGAATAAACGTCTGTACACCCCGGCTTAAATGTGCCCTCTCCCTAACCGTCCTGATATGTAACTACCCAAAATAGACCGGAACGTTACAGTACGTAGACAATACCAATCGTTACAATAACAGCGCAGCTACAGTTGCAGAAACGGTCAATGATACTGTTACTACTACGATCATCAATCCTACTAATACTTCTTCTGTATATCATTTCACTTACGCACATTCACAACTGTTACTGCTACTATGATGTGATTAGTAATCCCAAAATAATCCACACCTCTCATGATATGAACTGCTGGCGATTAAAACTGTATCACCTTCAAGGCAGCTTGCAGCTAATGTCCATTTGACATCAGTGTATTACTTTACTTGCTTTGATATCCAGATGATCACCATTTCAATCCAACCACACAAAGACATCCTCAAACTGCTTGTAGGAAAAACTATTCAGCGGTTTTTCCATTCCTGAATAGCAATTCAAAGGTGTTTGTTTGTTAGATCGTGTTACGCCTCACTTGAGAATGATAGTCGTATTCCAGCACGTATCGGGTTCTGACAAAGGCAGAATCGCGGCCCGTGGAGGCTGTGGTTTACCATTTTACTGTAGTGTTCCTCACGTTGGTTGGGATCTCAAGACTGTCATACGAATATGGAATAGATGGGTTCAGGAGAGTCAGAATCTCCCAAGGATGGGTTGAATTTGGGTTGTTTGGGGGAGGAGACCAAACGACGGGGTCATCGGTCTCATAGGATTAGGGAAGGATGGGGAGGGAAGTCGGCCGTGCCATTTCGAAGGAACCGGCATTTGCCTGGAGCGATTTTAGGGAAATCACGGAAAACCTACATCATGATGGCAGGACGTGGGATTGAACCGTCGTATTCCAAAATGCGAGTCCAGTGTGATAACCACTGCGCCCCCTCGCTCGGTGGCCAAGAATGCCTAGCGTCCTAGGGAACCGGCATATTATTCACTTGGCTGTACATGGTCGTGCAGATTCGTCACGTGCTTTGAGTCACGAAGTAGGCTTATTATCAACAAGGCAGCTATTCTCGTGGAAATGATGACGACGTCTGGAGCACGAGGTGACTGCAGCGAGAGTCACCCCGACACTGGCGCGTCCAACGATAACAGCGCATCACCCTCCTAGATGACTTCCGATACTACCTACAGCAGGAGACTCTGAGTAAAAGGAACTCTGCCAAATTACACTCCTCGCCATCATATTCCGTAATTTTACTTTATCTTAACGTCGATAGCTGTGCCCTATATTCGAGATTCCGTGACGTTATCTTCTGACATGGAAATGGAAATGTTGTTCGGCTAAGGCCTCCAGTCCTCTAGACGTGTCTCCTGGTGCATGTCTTTTGAGTTGACGCCACGTCAGCTACTTGCGTGCCAGTGGGGATGATATGATAATGAAGAAAACACAACGACCAGTCCCTGAGCAGAGGAAAACTCCAACCCAGCCGGGAATCGAACCCGGGACCCTTCGCGTGACAGTCCGTCGTGCTGACCACTCAGCTATCTGTGCGAAATTTTCTAACGTGATAACGCACCATCACATGGTGTCCATGCCTTCATAATCTATGTAGATGTTGCAGATGTACGACTCCTGCGATGGCCATCGTATTCTCCAGATGTCACCCATTGAGAACGTATAGTCGTGTGTTGCCGAGACAAACTCACCACCACTCGTCAGCCACTACGACTTATGAATACTTATCTTTTATTTATTTATTTATTTCCAAATTATACACCTGTTACCTGACGTTTTAAAACAGGTCGTACATCTTACAATTTTCACTTTTCACCTTTTTACAGTTTTCTTTTGTTTTATCTACAACATTTACAAAGAATAATACTTTTCAAAATAACAATAATTTAATGTTGAATTGTTAATAAAATTTTGTTGCTGTTTAAGAAGAATACTAAAGGTTATAAGATAGAGGAGAGATTTGTTAGTACCACCACCGAATGTAACTGACGGTGAATACCTCGGAATGATTTCTTCGAGCTTCTGACCCCCAGTCATACACACACAGAAACACACACGCACGCGCTCTCTACTCTCTCTCTGTCTCTCTCTCTCTCTGTCTCTCTCTCTCTCTCTCACACACACACACACACACACACACACACACACACAGTTATACACAAATGGTTATTAGTAGAGAAATAGTGTTGCTTATCCTATTTATTACTAACCCTATGTATTAACTTCAGGTGTCCGTCCATGTGCAACATTTGATGGTTTTTTGGCTACATCGCTATCACCTTATGCTTTTTTTACTGTCACATCTCGGCTTCCTCCTCCTGTTCTTCCTCATTGTGACTGTTTTCGCTGTCACCGTGGGTATCGCTGCCCACCCTCCGGAGATTATTGTAAAGTTGCATATTGGCATATCTGTTATGTCGTGTACACATATACTCTTCATGCGTTGTTTTTGAAATACTGTTTGTCAATACGTTTAAATGTGTCCATTGCTCTTCGTCTCTTATTGCTGCGTATATATACGTATGTCTGTATCTGTGTAGTCTAAGTGTGGTGTATTTCTATTGTTCGCTCATTGCCTGCGGAAAAAGACAATGGGTTCTGGGGAACCTTCTTCCCTGCATATGCGTATAGGTGTCTGCCTCAGACTCACGCGGTTCAAGTGGGTGATAAGGTCCGTGTCCGGTTAAGAAATGTCCATACCGCGGCTGGGATCGATATGTTTCATTCTCAACCTCTCCCTTATGTCAGGGAGGAAGTCGTGCAGCCTACGTCCCTTATCACTTACATCCCACTCACCTTGCCATGTAGCCAAACGCCTACTTTTGAGGTGACGTATCGTCTCTATCGGCACACCAGTTATTGTGTGTACCTTATGTAGTCTCCCCGTCTTTAAGCAGTACCTGCATCCGCTGAGGTGCTGCCGAAGGCTCGAGATAGGCTAAGTAGGACACTTCTCTACCCTCGTTTGACCGATGCTTTGTTGGTGACCACGTTCTGCCTATGTGCCCATGTGCTAGCTGTGAAGCTGAGTACTGTTTCGAAGAGCACGCAGTGGTATGACTGGCAGAAGTAATCTGTACTGTTTTGAATTAACCATCACCAGTTTCTGTAGTATTTTTTCTGCTTTGTCTGTTGTTAGCCTTACGTGTTCGTGGAAATTCAATTTTTCATCTATGTGTACCCCAAGATAGCGCGTAACGTGTGCTCGTTTGATGTCCCCAATTTTGACCGAAATATTGCGTTGGAGTGATCCTTTCAAATATGTGTATGTTGTTTTGTTTTTGGATTTCCTGAGATTATTGTTGTGACACCATTGTGTAATTGTTTGTAGTATTCCACTGGATTTCTCTTCTAACTGGGCTCTATTGTTTGCAGTGACTGCAGCTAGTAGGTCATCTGCGTAGGTGACAATTCCGTCTGACCTGTCATCCCTATCCAGAAGTTGTAGGAGGGGTTCGATTGTTATGTCCCAGAAGATGGGGCCGCAGATCGAACCTTGACGACAGCCTTTGGTAATTCTTTTAATTATTTTTTCGGTTGTCCATCTGCCAGTCGACTACTTAGTCTTTATAGTAGTCTAGGAAACTGTTGTACAGTGACTCCGGTACCTCCAGATGTCCTAACCTGTGAAACAGTGAGGGCCACCAGGGATTATCGAATGCTCCGGCAATGTCAATCATTATTGCCATGGTGTATTTCTGTTTTGTAGTATTAACCATGTGTAGGGCCTGGTTGATGGCATCATCTATTGATCTGCCAATTCTGAAGCAGAATTGGTGTTGGCTCGTACCCATGAGCGCTCTGTGTGTTTTCATGCGCTTATACAGTAGCTTCTCCTGAATCTTTGCTAGTGTGTTTATTAGGCATATTGGCCTGTAAATCACTGGATATGAATGATTCCTGTCCGCTGAACTCTTAATGATGACTGCTTTGGAGGTTCTCCATACTGTAGGTACCCTGCCAAGCCGTAAGGCATCGTTTAGTAACATTGTTAGGAACGGGGCGATCTGCGGTGCTAATTTTTTCAGTGTTTCCGAGTGGATACCATCTGGTCCAGGCGATTTCTTGTTTTGAGCACTGAGATTGCTAGCGAAACCTCTTCTTGCGCAAAAGGACATGTTACGCTTGCCGTGTTGTATGGTGTGTGCGAGTTTTTTCTTACTGTTGAATGATATTGTGTGTCTGTAGCGATAGCATAGTCATGGAGCAGTTTATACAGATGAAACTCCACTGTATTCCCCCATCCCCTCGTCATAGTGCCGTCATCCTGCCTTAGCGTTCCCAGAACTGATGAACAGCACAGAGCTGAGGCAGAATCGATCGAGGTACCCGTTTCTGTTATCCAAGTTCAGTTCGATTTGATGGCCAGTTGTGCTACAGCCGCTGTTACTAATTGATATGGCAGCTCTGCGTACTAAATTTTCCACCCTGGGTATCCCCAAATCAACTAAATATTTCAACCAATCTGTATACGCAGATTTAGAATTTCTTTATTTCCTATCCATCATCGTGCTAGTGTTAATTGCCGGCCGTGTAGTACTGGAGAGAGTTGTACAGGATAGTCAAAGCAGGAAAACATGATGATTTTTGGTCGCCACTTCTGTTACGACCTGAAGAAACTACAGTAGTACAACAATAACAGTAATAACTATGGGCTCTTTGATTGTTCTACATCTACATCTACACACATACTCCACAAGCTACCGTACGGTGCTTAGCGGAGGGTACCCTGTACCACCATTGGTCGCTCCGTTTCCTGTTCCACTTGCAGACAGAACAACGGGAAAAAGGCTGTCTATATGCTTCCGTATGAACCTTAATTTCTCGAATCTTATCTTCGAGGTCCTGCGCGAGCTGTATGTTGATGGCAGGATGATCGTTCTGCAGCCAGCTTCAACTGACGGTTCTCAAAATTTTCTGAAAAGTGTTCCTCAAAAAGAACGTCGTCTTCCCTCCAGGGATTCTCATCTGAATTCACGAAACACTTCCGTAATACTTGGGTGCTGATTGAACCTACCAGTAACCAATCTTGCACCCCACCTCTGAATTACTTCTATGTCTCCCTGGTGGATGGCTGATCGGAACTATAACATACGAAACATAAGCTCACTTTATTACAAGAAGGATAAAAGATTTACTTAACTTTCTACAATCCATTGCCACAGAAATGAGCCGTGTGTTTACGAATGTCTCTGAAACATAAGACGCCACTTGATACACAGCATTACAAACTCCTCTCTTGAAGTACAAGTTCAAAATTTACAGAAGTACACTTCCATCTAAGTTTGAATAGCAGTAGTGTCGTAATTGACTGCTCTTTGTCGGACGCCACTAGCTGAGCCCTATCCGTCCCCGGTAGCTGAGTGGTCAATGCGACAGAATGTCAATCCTAAGCGCCCGGGTTCGACTCTCGACTGGATTGGAGATTATCTTCACTCAGGGACTGGGTGTTGTGTTGTCCTAATCAACATTATTTCATCCCCATCGACGAGCAAGTCGCCGACGTGATGTCAAATCGAAAGACTTGCACCCGGCGAACGGTCTACCCGACGGGAGGACCTAGTCACACAACATTTACATTTTTACCTGGGCCCTGCGAGTCCATGCTCGGCTCTATGTCGACCTCTGTGCCATGGCGCTCTGGTACTAAGAAGAGAGAGAGAGAGAGAGAGAGAGAGAGAGAGAGAGAGAGAGAGAGAGGGAGAGAGAACATGTCTTCAGGAGCGTCTTCCATTAGTTGTTGTGGAATGCAACGAGAGATCGCTAGTGTCTGTGGTATCGATGCTCATTGTCGATATTGTTGTGGCACCACGATCTCTGGACGATAGCAAACTTTCATTCTAGTGACTGCTTTTAGAATCACACGAGGTATTGCCTGTTACAGACCGCGATAAGCATTTTCCAACATTTTATCAGTTTTTGTTATTATTAAAAATAAGGCTGTCTTTTGGACAGCTCTACACGTTTAAGTGCTTTATAATACATTAAAGTTGTTTGAAATGTTTTTTTCATTCTTCAGGAACAGAATAATGAGGTGGGTAAAATGCCATAAAGTTTTAGAAGTGTTTACATAACTTTTTGGTACTCAAGCCATACTTCTTCACTCGCGTACCATCTTGTGTCATGAACCAGAAGGAGGTCCTTTGGAAGGGGTTAATCATATAATTTTGTGGTTTTATTATTTTTTAGTCCGCCGCTCGTGGTCTCGTGGTAGCACTCTCGCTTCCCGAGCACGGGGTCCATGGTTCGGTTCCCGGCGGGTTCGGTGATTTTCATCTGCGCCGAGATGACTGGGTGTTGTTTTTGCGTCTTCGTCATCATCATCATTCGCCCCATTTCAGTCGGAGCAAGGCAACGGCAAACCACCTATATTAGGACCTTGCCTAGTACGTCGGTGTAGGTCCCGTGCATTGTTTCGCTACGCTCTGTCAAGAAGCACGGGACTTAATTTTCAAATTAATTTAAGGATTTATCTTCACAGTGTCATCCCTCTCATTGCGTTTCCTCCATTCTACTTGCTTAGGAGAGATTACACTGGGAACCAAATTGAATATGGTTTTTTTTTTTTTTCATTCTAGTACACTTGTCATTCTGCACATCATGTAGCTGTAACCACCTGTCCTAAACATGGATCATCGCTCGACAGAATGAATGTGAGTGTAATTACAAACGCAAGCAACTGAATAGATTCAGGTTGAGTTACTTGGTTTAGCTTCGCGACAGATGCCTGCAATCAGCAGTTGAAATTTCAAAGCTACCACTACACCCCACTCAGGCGTGGCGTCGGCTCTCTTGCAATTGGTCTTTTCAGATCCAGGCACCAGGTATCTTCTCGTTCAAATTTTAGACGTTGAAACACTGGAAAATCCTCTGAATGGAGGAGTTGTCAGGCACAACTAAAAATTCGTGTTACTGATTGTTCAGCTCGCTCCCTCCAAGTTTTTCCCTCCCTATATTCGGAGGCGAGGCAGACTGGTTTTAGAGGTTACCGGCTCGGTTAGGAGTCAAGAAGTAGCAGAGTCGCTGTGCTGGCGGTTAGTATGTTATGTGTGCTCCTGTGCACATTTACACGAGTTTGGACGGGAGCTAGCTCAGACTTTTAGATTTAGGAACTCTCTCTAACTGTAACGTCATTTGTCAGAACCGCTATAAGTCTCTCGCGTGTGTTAATTTTTCCATAATTTCACTAATTTCAGATGAGGCAGAGCTTGGTTTTTACCCAGTCACGATTCACCTCACGGACTGTGATCCTGATTATGTACGTATTTCCATTCCATTGCGAGGCAAAAGCCGTGTGAGTGTGTGTGCGTCCATATTCCGCTCCTGACCCATCGAAATCCGTGCTGAATAATTATTATTAATACATGTAAAAAAATGTGTGTGAAATCCTATGGGACTTAACTGCTAAGGTCATCAGTCCCTAAGCTTACACACTACTTAACCTAAATTATCCTAAGGACAAACACACACACTCACGCCCAAGGGAGGACTCGAACCTCCGCTGGGACCAGCCGCACAGTCCATGACTGCAGTCCCCTAGACCGCTCGGCTAATCCCGCGCGGTTATTATTAATAAAGTTTGTCCTTCTGTAAGCGTAGTGTTAGAATTTTTAAACATGGTCCATGTACAAGTTCAGGAGTACACCCCCTTTTGTACATAAATGCGTTGTATTTGTTGTGTTAAGGAATTTACTTCGTTAACCATCTCCTCAACGTACATACCAGCACACCGCCCCTCTTTCTGTGATCACTAACATTACGCACCCTGTAATAAAAATTTACTAGGAAACAGCTAATGAAATTCAGTCTCTGATCTATTGATTTGAAGTGCGATAGTCAGAATTTCGTTACGCGTTTTTTTGCGTGGTAGAAAGTAGGGCTGGCACTTCAGACGACTTGGCACTCATAGAGAGGCGGAAAATGTTAGGCACTGCACGAGCAGCATTGAATATGTAAAATAACACTTTTTTTCTCAAAGCAGGTTGGTTTTATTCAGGATTCCAATACACCATATTATTCGCCACTATTTTGGCTGCAAAACTCTATTCTTCAACGTAATCTCCGTTTAATGCTACGGTCTTACGCCACCTTACTGGGCAGGCCTCTATGCCCGTCCATTACCACTCTAATCGTTAACGTCGGTGAGAACGTCTTACTGTATCAGTAACCTCCCAATCATCCATGTACTGCTTCCCGCGGATTGCATCCTCCCTTAAGCCAACCAGATGGAATTCGGAAGGCTGCAAAGGAGGAACTTAGCTGACACACAACTTCGAGAATCCCAACTGATGGACGAGTGTGTCAGCACTGCTAACAAATATGTCCAGCTGTTCAGCGAGGTGCCTGATCGTGATCCGTCTATTACCTAGAACGTTCCAACACTGCGGGACTCGCAGCTGTGTGCAGCGGGTCGGAAAGCGGGAGATCAAAGAGGTTTGTGCCAGCTTGTTTCGATGACGACAGACACCTCACCCAACGACTCATCTTGTTTCTTCGCTGCCATATCTCTTTGTACAATCTATAAGGCCGATGAATACCTGCAATTCTCTGGTTTTACGCCAAGAAAAGCTCAGTGACGGCTTTCTATTTGGAACGCACCTCGATAACAGTAACTATTTAGAAGGCCACGTGTAGAACAAACACCTGTCTAAACTACGTGAAAGTATAGTGACTGAAGCGGGAATATTTCACCATGTCCCTCAAGAAATTCTGCATTGTTTCAATCGTAATTGGCCGAGAAAAAGTATTACTTATTGAATGCCCTTAGCAGCAGGAGACCGCACCTACGAAAAGTCGCTGTTACAGGGCGAAAGCTCTTCCCATCAAAGAATCAGGTGTCAATATTTAGACGTTTTGTAAAGTAAATAAACAGTGGACGTCTTTTACTAAGGAACATGTGATACTTGCAGAAGAACTGAGCTTCTTTACGCCTTAATACCTTTACCTCTTTGTTAGTTTCCAATCGCTTCTATTTCATGAAGTATTTAACTTCTGTTAAAACTACACGCAGGCGGTGGCTACACGGGTAGCAGCGCCTGTGTGGCGTGTACTCGGCAGTTTCTTATGTTAGAGAGTCTCGCGAAAACACAAAATGGGCTTGTCTCAAAGAGTGCTTACGCGATCAGAATAAGAATGTAGATACAAGAACCATCGCTATAAGAGTTGTAGTTTGTCGTACTGTGTTGGGAAAGTACTAGAAGCCGGCCGAAGTGGCCGAGCGGTTCTACGCGCTTCAGTCTGGAACCGCGCGACAGCTACGGTCGCAGGTTCGAATCCTGCTTCGGGCATGGATGTGTGAGATGTCCTTAGAGTAGTTAGGTTTATGTAGTTCTAAGTTCTAGGGTGACTGATGACCACAGAAGTTAAGTCCCATAGTGCTCAGAGCCATTTGAACCATTTGAAAGTACTAGAGCTCCAAGGGCTAATAGAAAACATTGATGCTAAAACCATTAAAGGCCGGAGATAAGTTCAGCCGAAATTTTTGGGAAAAATCTAACAGCGCTCCGAAAGGATAGGCTAAACACAGTGGGCGGTGGCGTGTTTGTTGCTTTTAGAAGTAGTTTATCTTGTCGCGGAATGGAAGTAGATATTTCCTGGGAGATAGTATGGGCAAAGGTCGTTCTCGAAAACAGGAATAAAATAACTGGATCCTTTTACCGACCTTCCAATTCAGATGTTACAAGTGCTGAAAGGTTCAAAGAATAATTGCGTTTAATTTCAATCACGCACCCAACTTACACAATTATAGTTGGTGGTGACCTCGATATTGAAGAAAATACACGTTTAAATCCGGAGGTACGCATAAGACATCATCCTAAATTATGTTAACTGCATTCTCTGACAATTATTTCGAGCAGTTAGTCCATGAGCCCACGCGAATAGCAAACGGCTGTGAAAACACCGTTGACCTCTTAGCAACAAATAATCCTGAGCTAACAACAAGCATCAAAACGGATGCAGGAATTAGTGAACACGGGGTTGTCGCAACGAGATTGAATATTGTGACCCACAAATACTCCACAGTTAAATGAAAAACATACCTATTCAAAAACGCAGATAAAAATTAACTTGGTACCTTACTGGGAGACAATCTCCACTACTTGTAAATTAACAATGTAAGTGTAGACCAGATGTGGCTTGAATTCTAAGAAATAGTATCGGCAGCAGTTGAGAGATTAGTTCCAAGTAAATTAACGAAGGACGAAGCTGATCCTTTTTGATACAGCAAACGGGTCAGAAAATAGTTGCACAAACAACGAAGAAAACATGCCAAATTTAAACGGACACAAAATCTCCAAGATTTTCGATAGTTAACAGAAGCCCGAAATTAAGCGCGAAATGCAACGCGCGATGGTTATAGTAGTGTCCACAACCAAACTTTTTCTCGAAGCCTGGCAGTAAATCCAAAGATATTCTGGTCGTATGTGAAGTATGCTAGCGGAAAGACACAAATAAATGCCTTCTCTGTCCGATATCAATATAGATACTATCGAAGACAGTGCTGGCAAAGTAGAGTTACTAATCACAGCATTCCGAAAGGCCTTCACAAAAGAAGAAGTGGTAAATGTTCCAGGCTTAGAATCAACATCAGCTGCCAACATAAGTATCATAGAAACAAATATCCTCGGAGTATTGAAACAACTTAAATCACGTAATAAAAGCAAGTCTTCTGGTTCAGACTGTATACCAATTAGGTTCCTTTCAGTAGATACTGATGCAATAGATCCATACTTAACAATTATATACAAACCTTCGCTCGACGAAAGATCCCTACCCAAAGACTGGACAGTTTCACAACCCACATCAATATTCATGAAAGGTAGTAGGAGCAATCCAGTAAATTACAGGCCCATATCATTAACATCCATATGCAGCAGGATTTTGGAACATATATTGTGTTCGAACATTATGAATTACCTCGACGAGAACCGTTTATCGACACCCTGCCAATATGTATTTATAAAACATAGTTCTTGTGATACGCAACTAGCTCTTTACTCACAAGAAGTGTTGAGTGCTGTTCACAAGGGATTTCAGATTGAATCCGTATTTCTAAATTTCCAGAATGCTTTTGACACTGTACCACAAAAGTGGCTCGTAGTGAAATTGCATGCTTATGGACTATCGTCTCAGTTATGTGACTGGATTCTTGATTTCCTGGTCAGAGAGATAACAGTTCGTAGTAACTGAGGGGAAGTCATCGAGTAAAACTGATGTGATTTCTGGCGTTCCCCTAGATTGTGCTATGCCCTTTGTTGCATCTTATGTGTTGTTGCTGTGGCCTTCAGTCCAGAGACTGGTTTGATGCAGCCCTCCATGTTACTCTATCCTGTACAAACTTCATTTCCTAGTAACTACTGTACTCTAAATCCTTCTGATTCGGTTTAGTCTATTCATCTCTTGGTCTCCCTCTACGATTCTTACCCTCCATGCTGCCCTCCAATACTAACTTGGTGATCCCTTGATGCCTCAGAATATGTCCTCCCAACCGATCCCTTCTTCTAGACAAGTTGTGCCACATACTCCTCTTCTCCCCAATTCTATTTAGTACCTCCTCATTAGTTATGTGATCTACCCATCTAATCTTCAGTATTCTTCTGATTCAC
Source organism: Schistocerca americana (assembly GCF_021461395.2). Taxonomy (NCBI): domain Eukaryota; kingdom Metazoa; phylum Arthropoda; class Insecta; order Orthoptera; family Acrididae; genus Schistocerca; species Schistocerca americana. The sequence goes on along the minus strand of NC_060122.1, from coordinate 461,629,305 downwards.
CACATTTCGAAAGCTTCTGTTCTCTTCTTATCTAAACTATTTATCGTCCACGTTTCACATCTATACATGGCTACACTCCATAATAATACTCTGAGAAAAGACATCATGACACTTAAATCTATACTCGATGTTAACAAAATTCTCTTCTTCGGAAATACTTTTCTTATCATTGCCAGTCTACATTTTATATCCTCCCTACTTCGACCATCATCAGTTGTTTGCTCCCCATATACCAAAACTCATCTACTACTTTGTCTCCATTCCTAATCTAATTCGATCAGCATCACCTGGTTTAATTAGACTACATTATATTATCCTCTATTTGCTTTTGTTGATGTTCATCTTATAGCTTCCTTTCAAGACACTGTCCATTCCGTTCAACTGCTCTTCCAGGTCTTTTGCTGTTTCTGACAGAATTGCAAGTCATCGGCAAACCTCAGAGTTTTTATTTCTTCTCCAAGGGTTTTAATTCCTATTCTAATTTTTTCTTATGTTAACTTTACTGCTTGCTGAATGTATTGAATAACATCGGGGATAGGCTACAACCCTGTCTCACTCCCTTCCCAACCACTGCTTCCCTTTCATGCCTCTTAACTCTAATAACTGCAATACGGTTTCTGCACAAATCGTAAATAGCCTTTCGCTCCCTGTATTTAACCCCTGCAATCTGCAGAATTTGAAAGAGAATATTCCAGTCGACATTTTCAAAAGCTTTCTCTGAGTCTGCAAATGCTATAAACCTATATTTGCCTTTCCTTAATCTACGATAAGTCCTAGGGTTAATACTACCTCACGTGTTCCACCATTTATACGGAATCCAAACTGAGTTTACCAAGCTTGGTTCCTACCAGTGTTTCTATTAGTCTGTAAAGAATTCATGTCAGTATTTTGCAGCCGTGACTTATTAAACTGATAGTTCGGTAATTTTCATACCCTTCTTTGGGATTGGAATTATTATATTCTTCTTGAAGTCTTCTTGAATGGAATGTTGTCTACTCCAGGGGCCTTGTTTGGACTTAGGTCTTCCAGTGCTATGTCAAATTCTTCATACAGTACTGTATATCCCATTTCTTCTTCACCTACGTCCTCTTCCATTTCCATAGTATTGCCCTCAAGTACGTCGCCCTTTTATAGACCCTTTATATTCTCCTTCCACCTTTCTGTTTTCCCTTCTTTGCTTAGAACTGGCTTTCCGTCTGAACTCTTGATATTAATACAATTGGTTCTCTTTTCTCCAAAGGTCTCTTTAATTTTCCTGTAGCCAATATCTGTCATGCATCTAATGATATATGCCTCTACATCCTTACATTTGTCCTCTATCCATCCCTGCTTAGCCATTTTGCACTTCCTGTCAATCTCATTTTTTTAGACGTTTGTAATCCTTTTTGTTTCATTCTTTTTACTGCATTTTTACATTTTCTCCTTTCATCAATTAAATTCAATATGTATTCTGTTACCCAAGGATTTCTACTAGAGATTGTCTTTTTACCTACTTGATCCTCTTCGATATTCACTATTTCATCTCTGAAAGCTACCCTTTCTTCTTCTACTGTATTTCTTCCCCCTGTGCTTGCCAATCCTTCCGTAATGCTCTCTCTGAAACTCTGTACAACCTTTAGTTCTTTCAGTTTACCCAGGTCCCATCTCCATAAATTTCTACATTTTTGCAGTTTCTTCAGTTTTAATCTACAGTTCGTAACCAATAGATTTTGGTCAGAATCCACATCTGCCCCAGGAAATGGCTTTCAATTTAAAACCTAGTTCCCAAATCTATGTCTTATCTTCCTGAGTCTCCAGGCGCCTTCCACGTATATGACCTTCTTTCTTGATTCTTAAACCAAGTGTTAGCTGTGATTAACTTATCCTCTGCGCAAAATTCTACCAGACAGCTTCCTCTTTCATTCTTTATCCCCATTCCATATTCACCTAATACTTTTCCGTGTCCTCCTGTTCCTACAATCGAATTCCAGTTCCCCATGACTATTAAGTTACCGTCTCCCTTCACTATCTGAACAATTTCTTTTATCTCATCACACATTTCTTCAATCTCTTCGTCGTTTGCGGAGCTAGTTGACATGTAAACTTGTACTGCTGTGGTAAGCGTGGGCTTCATGTCTATCTTCGCTACAATAATGTGTTTATTATGCTTTTCGTAGTAGCTTATCCGAGCCCCTATTTTGTTATTCATCATATCTATTTGATTTTGTATTTATAACTCTGTATTCACCTAAGCAGAAGTCTTCTTCCTCCTGCCACCGAACTTCATTAATTACCACTATGACTTTAACCTATCCACTTCCATTTTTTAAATTTTCTAACCTTCCTGCCCGATTAAGGGACCTCATATTCCAATCTACGATCCGTAGAACCGCAGTTTTGTTTCTCCTTATCTATATAATCTATTTAGGAGGCAATCTCAGCCGTCTTAGTTGTTTGCTGATGATGCTGCCGTTTATCGACTAACATAGTCATCAGAAAATCAAAACAAATCGCAAAACGATTCAGAAAAATATATCTCTAAGATGCAGAAAGTAGCAGTTGACCCTAAATAACGAAAAGTGATGTTATTCTAATAATGCTAAAAGGAATCCGTTAAACTACGGTTACGTGATAAATCAGTCAAGTCTAAAGACCGTAAATTCAACTAAATATCTGGGAATGACAATTACGAACAACTTAAACTGTAAGGAACGCTCAGATAATGTTGTGGAGAAGGGTAACCAAACACAGCGTTTTAGTGGCAGGATACTCAGAAAATGTAACAGATCTACTAAGGAGACTGCCTACACTACGCTTGTCCGTCCTCTTTTAGAAAACTCTGCTCGGTGTGGGGCCCCTACCAGATAGGATTGACGGTGTACCTCGAGAGAGTTCACAGAAAGGCAACACGTTTTGTACTATAGCGAAATAGGGGAGAGAGTGCCATTGGAATGAAACAGGATTTGGGGTGGACATCATTAAAAGAAAGTCGTTTTTCATTGCGGCAAAATCTTATCACAAAATTGAGTGACAAATTTTCTCCTCCGAATACGAAAACATTTTGTTGATTTAGCGAGAAATGATCATCATAATAAACTAAGGGAAATCAGAGCTCGCACAGAAAGTTATAGGTGTTAATTTTTTTGCGCGCTGTACGAGATTGGAATAATAATGAGTTATTGTGGAGAAGGTTCAATGAACCCTCTGCTAGGCACTTAAATGTGATTTGCAGAGTATCCATGTAGATGTAGATGTAGATCGCCATCATTTGAAGATGTAAGAAAATTTATTAAACTTTTCTTACAGGACTAGCAAGAGGCAAAAATGCGAAAACTGTAGCAAGGTGCTACATTCCCCTAATCATTCAAATACAGTGATAAGAAAACAAAAAGAATAACGAAACCCCAGAAGTAAAACAGGTATGACAAGCTGTAAGCAATCAGCAGTACAGTTACCTCAGTTACCATCAAACACGGAATTGCCCATACAAACTGTTCAGAATATCACACCTAACAAGGACGATTGGCAAAAGTAATGTGTCCCTAACTCAAGGCTATCATTCTAAATTACTGCCAGAAGCAACAAGTGACGCCGTACGAGGCAGCTAGCAGTCGCGTGGGGCGTTCTGTGCCGACCCACAAGTTTGAGCCCGCCGTACAGAGTTTGAGCCTAGTTGCGCCCTGACGCAAACAGAGATTAATGTAGCCGCCGGGTTGACACGTGGCGACCAAGCGCGCGTGTGACACTCGGGGGTCCGCCTAGCGCGCTCGCTCTGGGCCATCCACCCCCTAGAGTAGACTACACCGATGAACAGCTGCTCCCGAGAGACCAGGGCAAAGTTAACTCGCAAGTCTATACACTAGAAGGGAATTTCCTCCATCTGGTCCTCAAATTGTACAGTCGCGCTTGTACATTTTCCGTCCAATACTGCTCTCAGGACTTGTGAAAACAGCTCTCAGGACTTATAAAATATATTTTCACCAAAAATAATTTTGAGTAACTACTTCCAGAGCGCACTAGACCTCTTAGTGACAAATTATTTTGAGAAAATTTTGTCATGAAAGATACAGAATTTAGTGGACACAAGGCTGAATACCGTAAGATCTAAATGCACCAAAAATTAACCCAAAATATGTTTACGTAAAAAACAGACAAATAGTCTTTTGACGCCTCCCTAAGATGCAGTCACCTTTCAGTCCATAGTAACTACGCCAGCATCGACCAAATCAAGCTAAAATTCAAAACCGTAATGTAGATGTCACTTGAGAGTTTTATGTGAAGTATATTAGTAAGAGGCGTCTCCATGGTAGACAAATCCGGTGAGCTCACTGTGTAACTGTTGTACTTTGAGTTCCTATCCCAGTGAAAGTCTATGTGTAATATTTCAAATGTATCATTACTTTTGCTTCTCAGTGAAATGTTTCAACTTTAACCAGACTGAGTATCTGATGTGACTTTTTTCTTACTAGTTGCTGTATGTAGCCATTACTTGTACTACATATCAAATTTCTGTATTTAAAGTACGTACGTACCGTTGTACGTTACATTAATTCCCTATGCACACAACACATCTATCATAAGTAAACAATCTCCTTATTTTGAACTAAATAATACCAGAATGTTTGTCCAACCAATTTTAGTTTCTGAATGTAATCTGAAAAGACAACCACTCCTTCCTAATGCACAAAACACTGTTTACTTTTTACCCTAAAAATCACTTTGGCTTACTTGGGCGAAAACGGATAGCTGCGCTCTGCTTTGTAAGTGCATTCCACAACTGCAAGCTGAAATACATCACGCTGCTTCGCCATTACTTAACTAAATCTGGCCATGTGCAAATGCTTGAATGTTCCGCACTAGCTGGATACATTATTGGTCGGATCTGCAATGCGAGTCCGAATTAGTTTGCTTCACAACTTCAAGATAGCAAGTGGGACGTGGAGGCTCATTGTCGAATAATATGAAGACTACCTGCACTTTAAGTTTGTATTTGTTAGCAGAAGTTAGATGATATGAATATACCTACATCATTGAACGTTGTTATTAAGAAGTAGTTGAAATTTGGAAATAAACAGTAACTTTATGACATTAATTTTTAGATAAAATTTTCATGAAGATTTATTTATGAAGCAAGATTTACATTCAGCATCTAAGAATAAAAAGACATAAAGAGTTATGTCTCCCTTCCCTAAGTTCATGCATTTACGAGATGCTGGAAGGACAATACAAAATGGTCAAACAAAGCGAATTACGAAAATTCACCAAGCAAAACCAAGAAGGATCCCTAGATGCAACATCCCACTTTCTGAAAAGAAAGCACACGTGAAACACATTCCGAGATACAGCAACAGCATTCCGAATTTAGGGCTCCACACCTGCACACAGCTGGCCGGTGTGGCTGAGCGGTTCTAGGCGCTTCAGTCTGGAACCGCGCGACCGCTGCGGTTGCAGGTTCGAATCCTGCCTCGGGCATTGATGTGTCTGATGTCCTTAGGTTGGTTAGGTTCAACCTAGGTCCTAAGTTCTAGGGGGCTGATGACCTCAGATGTTTAAGTCCCATAGTGCTCAGAGGCATTTGAACCATTTTTGAACCTGCACACATGTCTGCTTCCAGTCAGGCTCGATATCAAAGTGTCTCTCACACAGATTTACTACTTGACAACAGTATAAACTTTGGAATCCCAGTAGTCTCCTTTATACTTGTACTAAGGAAAGAAACAGTACGTTTATAAATAGTAAGTTTGGAAAGCTAATTTTTATACAAAACTTTCCTGAAGATTTACTCTTTAAGCAAGATTTACATTCAATGTTTAAAAATTAAAGGGATGATGAGTCGTGAGCTCGTTTCCAAGTTCATGCATTTTCGAGATGCTGAAACAACAGTACCAACTGGTACCTGGGACGGTGAAGGGAGTTCTTCGTGCTGAGTCCTGGTGCAAACTGTATATTCCGCCCGCTTGCTCCGCCGCTTTCACATCAGAGCGTTCCTAACATATCTTTTCTGACGCCACATCCCGTACTGACCTCAGACGGAAACTAAAATGACGAGAAGTTCCGTTCAGTTAGGCATATAAAGTGTGTAAATCTAGCCTACAAAAGAACATTTTCCACTTAAACAAATGAATATGTATATAATGACGAATATCATAGTGATCTGTTAACTAAGAATAGAACAATACCCAAAATCGCAGTCGTAAGTAAGTAAATACATTGAATAGCAGTTCTGATAGAAAATGTTGTCATTCTTAAATTGTAAATTTAACACAGACTCTGAATGACGACTGATGAAATGCGTCTCACGCAGGCTTCAGATTCTTCTTCTGTATAGATACATTACACATTGTATGATTTGCAGAATCATGACCTCACAGACACTTTAACGGTACAATTACGTTAAGGTAATAAAACGTAAAAGTTACTCACCTACAAAACATAAAAGCTCAGCATAAATTTTGTTTGTGACTTTATTACGTTCAATTCATAATAAGATCTGAAATATTTCAAAGTATGCGCCACTGTTCTGCAATGCCATCTGTTAGCAGCCTATGGAACTGTTTTCATCCTTATTTTCATTCCTGTATGAAGACTTTAATATTTGCCAATAATATTATTTGCGTCATCGACTATTTGAAAACTTCTAATCTGAAAACTAGAGCATCTCTTAAAAAGAAACAAATTATTTAAAGCATTTATTATTCTTGTACTCGAAACTGTACTAGCTACCCAGAGATTTTCTTTATCGTAACAGTCGAGAGAGTGATTGTCTGTAGTGATGTGTTCGTTGTGGAATGGCATGTGCTCGGTGTGAAACTGTGAGTGTTCTATGATGATAAAAACTTCTCAGGTTGACAGCCGAGTCATTGCGTTGTTCTCCAGCAATGTTTCAGCAAGTTTCTTACTTTCCATCTTCAGGTGAAGTGTCGGGATCACGTCTCGTCGGGCCAATCAGGCGGAATCGGCGTGGCGGGGCTTGGTGCGCCGCGGGGGGGAGGGGGGGGGGGTTAGGGGGGGGGGGAGGGGAGTATTCCGTGATGATCGATGAAACACGTATGGAGGAATATTTACACACATCAAAAAAGTTTTGCATCACCTCGGTTCCAAGAGCTCCGGAACCTCTACAGAAACTTGGAATAGAGATCAACATAAACATCATTTCCGCCCATTTTATTGTTCATGAAAACCACACATTGCATGTTGTACCACCATGCAGCGAGACGTTCAGAGGTGGTGGTCCACATTCCTGTACACACCGGTACCTCTAATACCCAGTAGCACGTCCTCTTGCGTTGATGCATGCCTGTATTCGTCGTGGCATACTACCCACAAGTTCATCAAGGAACTGTTTGTGCAGATAGTCCCACACCTCAAAGGCGATTAGGCGTAGATCCCTCAGAGTGGTTCGTGGGTCACGTCGTCCATAAACAGCACTTTTCAATCTACCCCAGGCATATTCGATAGGGTTCATGTCTGGAGAACATGCTGGCCACTCTAGTCGAGCGATATCGTTATTCTGAAGGAAGTCATTCACAAGACGTGCAGGATGGGTGTGCGAATTTTCGTCCATGAAGACTAAAGCCTCACCAATATGCTACCGATATAGTTGCACTGTCGGTCGGAGGATGGCATTCACGTATCATACAGCCGTTACGACGCCTTCAATGACCACCAGCGGCGTATGTCGACCCCAAATAATGCCATCCCAAAACATTAGGGAGCCTCCACCTTGTTGACCGAGCGGGGTGGCGCAGTGGTTAGACACTGGACTCGCATTCGGGAGGACGACGGTTCAATCCCGCGTCCGGCCATCCTGATTTAGGTTTTCCGTGATTTCCCTAAATCACTCCAGGCAAATGCCGGGATGGTTCCTCTGAAAGGGCACGGCCGACTTCCTTCCCAATCCTTCCCTAATCCGATGAGACCGATGGCCAAGCTGTCTGGTCTCCTTCCCCAAACCAACCAACCAACCATTCACCTTGTTGCTGGACAGCGTATCTAAGGCTTTCAGCCTGACCGGGTTGCCTCGAAACACGTCTCCGACGATTGACTGGTTGTTTTGGACACTCATTGGTGAAGAGAACATGATGCCAATACTGAGCGGTCCATTCGGCATGCTGTTAGGCCCATCTGTACCGCGCTGCATGGTGTCGTGGTTGCAAAGATGGACCTCGTCATGGACGTCGGGAGTAAAGCTGCCCATCATGCAGCCTATTGCGCACTGTCTGAATCGTAGCACGACGTCCTGTGACTACACGAAAAGCATTATTCGACACTGTGGCGCTGTTGTCAGCTTTTCTCCGAGCCATAATCCGTAGATAGCGGTCATTCACTGCAGTAGTAAACCTTGGGCGGCCTGAGCGAGGCATGTCATCGACAGTTCCTGTGTCTCTGTATGTCCGAACAACATCGCTTTGGTTCACTCCGAGATGCCTGGACACTTCAATTGTTGAGAGCCCTTCCTGGCACAAAGTATCAATGCGGACGTGATCGTTACGCGGTATTGACCGTCTAGGCATGGTTGAAATACAGAAAACACGAGTCGTGTACCTCCTACCTAGTGGAATGACTGGAACTGATCGACTGTCGGACCTCCTCCGTCTAATAGGCGCTGATCATGCATGGTTGTTTACATTTTAGTGCGGATTGCGGCTTTAGTGACATCTGTGAACAGTCAAAGGGACTATGTGTGTGATACAATATCGACAGTCAACGTCTATCTTCAGGAGTTCGGGGAATCTGGATGATGCCAAACATTTTTTGATGTATGTATAACGTGACTTTACACTGAGGCGACAAAAGTCATAGGAGATCTCGCAACGTCGTGTCGGACCTGATTTTGCCCGGCGTAGTGTAGAAATCCGACATGTCACAGACTGAACAAGTTGTTGGGAGTTCGAAAGTGTTCCGGTGCAAGACTTTGTACAGTAACTGACCTCTAGATTATCCCATAAATGTTCTATATCAATGTCAATGGATCGGGATGGCCAACTTTATCACTGGAATTCTCGACAATGTATTCTTCAAAACAATCACGAACAACTGTTGCACAGTGAAATGATGCAGTGTCATCGATATAAATTCCGTCATTGTTGGGGAACATAAAGTCCGTGAACGGCTGCACGTAGTGTCCAAGTAGCCGAACATTACCATTTCGAGTCAATGATCAGGTCATTTGGACCAGAGGAGACAATCCATTCCACGGAAACACAGCCCACATCATTATGGGGCCACCACCAGCTTGCACAGTGCGTTGTTGACATCTTAGGTCGATGGCTTCGTGGTGTCGGCGCCACACTCGCAACCTACCATCAGCTCTTACCAACTGAAATCGGGACTCATCTGATCAGGCCACGTTTGAGGGTCCAACCGATAACTGTTATGGTCACGAGCCAAGGAGAGGCACTGCAGGCAATGACGTGATATTAGCAAAGAAAGTCGCGTCGGTCGTCTGCTGCCATAGACGATTAGGGCGAAATATCGGCGCATTGTTCTAACGGATACTTTCGTCATACGTAGCACATCGATTTTTACAGGTATCTCATGCAATGCTGCTTGTTTGTTAGAAATGACACCTCTACGCCGCTGTTCAGAGCCTTAGAGTGAAGTTCATCGGACAGTGCCGATCTTTGTATGTTAGCGAGATCTTTATATGTTAGAAGGCGTATTTTACTTTCTTGTTGTTTACATTTTAATTTGTGTGCGATAGTGACCGTAAGCAACAACTGTATTGTGTTGACTGACAACTGCTACTTTCATTTATTTAGAATTTTTTTTATTATTTTTTAATTACGTTATATATGCGTTCTAATACGTTTCAGTTTTCCTCCGTCCTTCATAGATGGATAATATATCCCATAAGGAAACAATATAAATATTATCTTCTTATGAAGTATTTTATATTACGAGAGCATTTGTGTTCGTATATCTGTTCAGCTGTTGCTACATGTAACAGTTAAGATTTCTGACGAAAATATTCGGAGCCAGTGTCGAAACCAGGTTGAAGTAAAATCTTGTTGAAACCATATTAATATTATCTTCTTATGAAGTATTTTATATCACGAGAGCATTTTTGATCGTATGTCTGTTCAGCTGTTGCTACATGTAACTGTTAAGATTTCTGACGAAAATATTCGGAGCCAGTGTCGAAACCAGGTTGAAGTAAAATCTTGTTAAACGGTTGCAACAAGATTTTACTTCAACCTGGTTTCGACACTGGCTGTATTACTCAAAAGATGTCTTCAGGAGTATAATTCCATCATATGCACCAACTGCTTTAATTAGTTTAGTCCAACCCTCCCCCCCCCCCCCCCCCTTCCCCATGAACCATGGACCTTGCCGCCGGCCGCGGTGGTCTAGCGGTTCTAGGCGCTCAGTCCGGAGCCACGCGACTGCTACGGTCGCAGGTTCGAATCCTGCCTCGGGCGTGGATGTGTATGATGTCCTTAGGTTAGTTAGGTTTTAGTAGTTCTGAGTTCTAGGGGACTGATGACCATCGATGTTAAGTCCCATAGTGCTCAGAGCCATTTGAACCATTTGAACCTTGCCGTTGGTGGGAAGGCTTGCGTGCCTTAGCGATACATATAGCCGTACCGTAGGTGCAACCACAACGGAGGGGTATCTGTTGAGAGACCAGACAAACGTGTGGTTCCTGAAGAGGGGCAGCAGCATTTTCAGTAGTTGCAGGTGCAACAGTCTGGATGATTGACTGATCTGGCCTTGTAACACTAACCAAAACGGCCTGCTGTGCTGATACTGCGAACGGCTGAAAGCAAGGGGAAACTACTGTTGTGTTGGCAGATGAGCCAACACCGTGTTACAAGTTGGGGCCGAAATGCACGCGTTTCAGCTCACGCAGGCTGGCGTGAGAAGGGAAGAACTATACTGACGTGACGTCTGGAACATGACGAGGAATTAGAATTCAGAAAGCGGGCGTGATTAGTCTGATAATTAACTTTAATCCATTAATGATGAACGTCGCTCTTGACGGTACATGATTCACAATGTTGTGTGTTCATAATATATTCGTAGTAACTGAATATTGCGCCTTGCTAGGTCGTAGCAAATGACGTAGCTGAAGGCTATGCTGAACTGTCGTATCTGCAATTGAGAGCGTCTGTAGACCGTGAACCATCGCTAGCAAAGTTGGCTGTACAACTGGGGCGAGTGCTAGGGAGTCTCTCTCTAGACTACACCTGCCGTGTGGCGGCGCTCGGTCTGCAATCATTGATAGTGGCGACACGCAGGTCCGACGTACACTAACGGACCGCGGCCGATTTAAAGGCTACTACCTAGCAAGTGTGGTGTCTGGCGGTGACACCACCAGTTTTAATGTATAGTTAAATGATGATGGCGTCCTCTTAGGTAAAATATTCCGGAGGTAAAATAGTCCCCCATTCTCATCTCGGGGCGGGGACTACTCAGGAAGACGTTGTTATCAGCAGAAAGAAAACTGGCGTTCTACGGATCGGAGCGTGGAATCTCAGATCCCTTAATCAAGCAGGTAGGTTAGAAAATTTGAAAAGGAAAATGGATAGGTTAAAGTCAGATATAGTGGGAATTAGTGAAGTTCGGTGGCAGGAGGAACAAGACTCTGGTCAGGAGAATAGAGGGTTATAAATACAAAACTAAATAGGGGTAATGAAGGAGTAGGTTTAATAACGAATAAAATAAGTAGGAATGTGGGTAAGCTACTACAAACAGCTTAGTGAACGTCTGTGGAAATGAGATGCTAACAAAGGAAAAATTAAACAATAGAAAGAAATCTTTCCGTTGCCGATGGTGGTACCTCAGTATCACAGATTGACAGCCAGCCTGGGGCCGTATACGCGGCCCCAGTGGTGCGGTGCGTGTTGGGTCCGGAGTGTGGTGACGCAGGAGCGCCGCCACTGTGGTCAGGTCGGCGAGGGGCGGCGCCGCTGACAGAGACAAACGACGGCGCGCTCTGCTGACGGCGCAGGCCGCGCCGCGTCGTGTCGCGTCGTGCTCCCGAGCACCGCTGCCGCTTGCTTCGGCAATCAAGGCGTCAAGGCCGGGCTCCCAGCTCATGCGCGCCGTCCCTTACACAACACGCAACTCACCGCACTCCGCTGCAACATCGTAGAAGTTCCAGCAGCAGTCACGTAGGTGAAGTAAGCGAAGTTCAGAGCTGTAAAATTTTAGCTACCATCGGAAGAGGCTTCATTCTGGTATACAATGGCAACGTGACGGATTTGTAAACTTACTGTGGGTTTGTTGCACGATTATCGAACATATTCTCAGTTCGAATATACTGAATTTCCTTTAGGCAGAGAAGTTGCTGTCCATGCATCAGCAAGGCTTTAGAAAGCATCGCTCCTGGGAAACGCTACTCGCCCTTTTTTCACATGATATCTTCCGAACCATGGATGAAGGGTATCAGACGGATGCCTATTCCTTGACTTCCGGAAAGCGTTTGACTCGGTGCCCCACTGAAGACTCCTACCTAAGGTACGAGCATATGGGATTGGTTCCCAAGTATGTGAGTGGCTCGAAGACTTCTTAAGTAATAGAACCCAGTACGTTGTCCTCGATAGTGAGTGTTAATCGGAGGTGAGGGTATCATCTGGAGTGCCCAGGAAAATGCGGTAGGTCCGCTGTTGTTTTCTATCTACATAAATGATCTTTTGGATACGGTGGATAGCAATGTGCGGCTGTTTTTTGATGATGCTGTGGTGTACGGGAAGGTATCGTCGTTGAGTGACTGTAGGAGGATACGAGATGACTTGCACAGAATTTGTGATTGGTGTAAAGAATGGCAGCTAACTCTAAATACACATGAATGTAAATTAATGCAGATGAATATGAAAATAAGCCTGTAATGTTTGAATACTCCATTAGTAGTGTAGCGCTTGACACAGTCACGACGATTAAGTATTTGGGACAAGCACGTAATGGCAGTTGTGGGGACGGCAGGTAGTCGTCTTCGGTTCATTGGTAGAATTTTGGGAAGATGCGGTTCATCTGTAAAGGAGACCGCTTATAAAACACTAATACGACCAGTTCTTGAGTACTGCTCGAACGTTTGGGATCCCTATCAGGTCGGATTGAGGGAGGACATAGAAGCAATTCAGGGGCGGGCTGCTAGATTTGTTACTGGTAAGTTTGATCATCACGCGAGTGTTACGGAAATGCTTCAGGAAGTCGGGTGGCAGTCTCTAGAGGAAAGGAGGCGTTCTTTTCGTGAATCGGTACTGAGGAAATTTAGAGAACCAGCATTTGAGGCTGACTGCAATACAATTTTACTGCCGCCAACTTACATTTCGCGGTAAGACCACAAAGATAAGAGAGATTAGGGCTCGTATAGAGGCATACACGCAGTCATTTTTCCCTCGTTCTGTTTGGGAGTGGAAGAGGGAGAGAAGATGCTAGTTGTGGTACGAGGTACCTTCTGCCACGCACCGTAGTATTTATGTAGATTTAGATGTAGATGTAGGCTACCATACAATGTGGCAAGTGAGATTAGACTTCGGTAGTTCTTCTAGGAACTTTCTACATCTACATCTACAACTACATAGTTATAGATACTCCGCAAGCCACCGTACGGTGCTTGGCGGAGATTACCCTCTACCACTACATATCATTTCCCTTCCTGTTCCACTCGCAAGTAGTGGTAGGGAAAAACGACTATCCATGTGCCTAATTTCTCTTATCTAATCTTCGTGGTCTTTACGCGCAATGTATGTACTCGTAGAATCGTTCGGCAGTCAGGTTGAAATGCCGGTTCGCTAAATTGGTCAGGTAAGGTCGTATCCGTGTTGCTTGTACATTCGGTGTGTAGCATTGTAAGTAGGCTGTTTAGGTTTTTATATTGGTAACGACACATAGCACTCTATATGAAAATCACTGACTGTGCTGTGTGCAGTCTGTGGCTGGTTTTCATTGTTGGAAATGCTATTGTAATGTTGGGCAGTTGGCTGTTAACAGCGCATAGCGTTGCGCAGTTGGAGGTGAGCCGCCAGCAGTGGTGGATGTGAGGATAGAGATGGCGGAGTTTTGAGAGCGGATGATCCGGACGTGTGTCGATCAGAGACAGTAAATTTGTAAGACTGGTTGTCATGAACTGATATATATATATATTATGACTTTTGAACACTATTAAGGTAAATACATTGTTTGTTCTCTATCAAAGTCATTCATTTGCTAACTATACCTATCAGTAGTTAGTGCGTTCAGTAGTTAGAATCATTTATTCAGTTGGCAGTATTGGTGCACGCTGTATTGCAGTAGTTTGAGTAACGAAGATTTTTGTGAGCTCAATGATTCATGAACGGTATAGGTTCATGAAAGGTATAGATTATTGTTAGTCAGGGCCATTCTTTTGTAGGGATTTTTGAAAGTAAGATTACGTTGCGCTAAAAAATATTGTGTGTCAGTTTAAACACAGTCATTTATAATTTTTCTAGAGGGACGTTTCAGCATAACTATTGGGCGTTACATCTTCATGATTCCTTTCCTTGCATATGCAATCAGTGCCTAAACAGATTCCCATAAAAACCGGAAAAAGTGAACGTATAGAAAATAGAAACTGAGTTGCTAATGATTAATTCAATTTTTATTCGAAAATTGTTGATTTATTATTTCAAACAGAGGGATGTTGTAGTAAACATAAAGACAAGAATACGGATTTAACACACAGCCCAAGAAAAAGCAATTTACTCAACAAAATGATAAAGAAAATCGAGTGCAAAACGCAAATGTATCAAAAATCGCTTCAATGCTCGTAAAAACATATTTGTGTTGTTCATAAATAACTTTCACATTTATCAATAACGACAAGAAACTGTTGGCTTTGATCATGATAAAGAACGTTCTATTGAGCACAAAATGATTACCATATATATGATCGTGCATCAAAACTGTACTTGCATCAAAAGTACCTCCTTTGATTGTATAAAGGCACCGAATTTATGCGATCAAGTAATTTTTATTACTTACAAAATGCAGTTTACTGTACATTCTGTAAGGATATAGGCCTGCTATTGAGGCCGAGTGGTTCTAGGCGCCTCAGTCCGGAACCCCGCGGCTGCTATGATCGCAGGTTCGAATCCTGCCTTAGGAATGGATGTTCGTGACGTCCTTATGTTAGTTAGGTTTAATTAGTTCTAAGATCTAGGGGGCTGATGACCTCAGAAGTTAAGTCCCATAGCGCTTAGAGCCATTTTATTTTGTAACGATATACAATACACAAGGGACTAACACTGAAGATGTGCGATTCTAACTATGGACAAAACAAAAAACCACCAAAAGGACATAGAGAGATCGTCGGCTGCCAATTTCTCTCTTTCACATTTATTTATGTTTCGTTCCTTACCAATGCTCCCAATGCTACCGGCAATCATACCGCTTGCTACGTCATTTATGTAGTGTGACCAAACTACCGAACCGTAATTTTGGTACAGCACAACTCTTCTGATAGTTCACCATTAACACACAATTCTAACGCCTTTGGCATAATTACAGGGAAAGGCTGTTTATCGTCCTTTTACAACATATACGGTCACTCCCTGGGAAGAACTGCAATCATAAAATACCAAGGAGTATGGCCACATATAATTTGTTGTAGCAAAGCCGACGTATTACTGAGGATTGCTGAAATATTCCGAATGAAACGTAATTCACTGTCCAAATACACTGATGGTCATTAAAATGTAACACCTTGAAGCGAGCGTTCATGAAGCACCACGTCGACAAGAAGTGCAAGATCCTTGGATATGCAAAGAAGCACTTAATCGAAAGCGCACCATACAGTTAGGACTAACATAATCTACGTTCCTTAGATAAAGAAAGCAGATTATTCTTTCTGAAAATGCATACTAATATTGGTTGCTAGTAGCAGAGTAACCTACTTTCTGGTTAAAATATCTAAACCGACTGTTCCTCGGACAAAAAATCGTCTTGAATGGTATGTAATAGGCCCCCCTTGCATGTTTCATAGTTTGTGTACAGTATTTATGTAAACACTGGTGCGCAAAACCAAATGACGAAAGCAATTTTCACATGATGTGACACAATTAAATGGCATGGTTCAGTGGAACTTGTACAATTCGTAGAAGGATATACTCCGGCATAGAACAGAAGGTAGATTAAAGAAATATGTAATGGGATGAATCATGTACGACGTTGTTACTGGTTGCATTACGTACGCTCATTTGGCAAAAGGTGGCAACACGTGATGCCTCGAGGGACACTAACGAACATAATCGTTTTGGTGGTACAGGTGCTTATGCATAATGCTGCGTCACCTTCAGTACTATACTGTAGCAGTTGGTTCAGTATGTGGTCCAAATTTCATCGAGCTATTTTACTTGTCTGTGACACATCATGTGAAAGTTACTTTATCCTTACTTTTTCATGCCAGCGTACATAACACGCAATATAATACTCGTCACCTGATTTGTTCATTACTTAATATAGTTTTCCTGACTTTACCTCACAGTTTTAGTTTTTGTAACGGAAAATAAGTAAAATAGGGCGAAATGCGTTTAACAGAACGCGATCGTGGACATCAGGCTACGTCACAGATCGAACTATTATCGCAACGATTATTTCCCATTCCCATACTTTTGCTTCGCCAATTCATGATCAGATTATCAGTTTCCATCCAAGCATAGGCCTTGGGGTAAACTACAGTTCAGCCTGTTATCACAGTGAAGGTTTTAGCGATGTTAGCTACTACACTACAGGCCAAATAGTAACAAAATGGTTCAAATGGCTCTGAGCACTATGGGACTTAACATCTGTGGTCATCAGTCCCCTACAACTCAGAACCACTTAAACCTAACTAACCTAAGGACATCACACAACACCCAGTCATCACGAGGCTGAGAAACAAATAGTAACAGGACACTTTACATTTATTAGCGGATTGTCTCTCTTCGCTCGCACTCACCGCTGCATAATAATCTTTGTTTTTCACTTGCTTTCAGGTGACAGTCTATTCCCAATTTCTCAGAAGACCAACCATTGTCCAAGTCGTGGGAGGTGGGAATCGCCGCAAAGTAGGGGATAGCCTACAGGAGTGAAGTACAGTGGGAAGTTCCGAGTGCCCCAGGACTGATACGGTAGCTGTGAAGGCCCTGTATCATCTCCGAAAAGTCGCGAGGGGTAGCCGCACGGTCTAGGGCGCCTTGCCACGGTGCGCACGGTTACCCCTGCCGGAGGTTCGAGTCCTACCTCGGGCATCGGTGTATGTGTATGTATTGTCCTTAGCGTAAGATAGTTTAAGTTAGATTAAACAATGTGTAAGCCTGCAGTTTGGTCCCATAGGAACTTACCACAAAAAAAACTCTGAAAAGTGGCGGCTAGAGGGGATCTGGGGAAGCTTGCCGCGGAAAGCGTGGATATCAATAACAAAGAACTTCCAAGGCAAAAGGACTATGAATTGGTACTTTGAACATTGGAACATTGTCAAGAAAGGTAGCGAAGATGTTGGATATGATGGAAAGGAGAAAGATAGATATTTTAGGCGTGGGAGAGACAAGATAGAAACAAGGAGGCTGTAGGGAACACAGGAAATGTTGGAAAGGAAATGAAGAAGAAAGATAAAAAGGATTGTTGTGAGGGATGGGCTAAAAGAAGAGGTACAGAGGATAAAAGACCGTATTCAAGATCAGAATAATGACAAAGGAAAGAAGTATGAAGGTGATTCAGGTGTTTGCCCCACATGTGGGATGTAGATCTCAACAGAAGAAGGGCTTTAAGGAAGAACTACAAAAGCAGTTGAACAGACAAAGGATAACAATCATGGGAGACCTGAGAGCACGTATATGGAGTGAAAGACAAGGGTGCGAGAGCGCACTGGGAGCAGAACAATTGATAAGTACACAGAAGAAGGAAAGAGATTGCTGGAATTCTGCAAGAGAAATGGTTTAGTGGTAGGTAACCCCTGGTGTTTGAAGAGAGAGAGAGACACAAACCACATGGTACAGCGCGAATCTAGCGCAGAAAACTTTGCTAGATTACATGCTCTGTGATTGAGAAATGAAGGAGACTGTAACTGATATAAAGGTACTGCCATCTGAGGCAATGGATAGTGACCACAGGCTACTGGTGACGAGCATGATAATCATGAAGTAACGGAAGAAGAGAGAGAATCAGGACAGGATAATTAGAGTATGGAAACTGAAGGAAAAGGGTGTCAAGGAATGATACTACAGATTATCAAGGAAAGGTTACCAAAGAGTAAACCAAAAACGTGAGAAGACGAAAGGAGATAATTTAAAAACGATATTGTGGAAGTTGAAGAAATAGAAGTGACAGATAATGGTGGAGGAGGCGCCATGGCGGAATGAAAGATTCAGTAAGATAGTGTAACGGAAGAACAAGCCCTTGAGAGTGTGGTTCCGAGAAAGGATCGAATTAGCAAGAAAGAGATATTAGAAAAAACGAGGGAGAGGAAAATCAGACAGTGGCTGAGGAGACAAGAAATTGGATGTAAGAACGGACAAAGATGATGAAGGAAGATAGCAGAGGAAGTAAGAAAGTACTACAGGGAATGGTTAAAAGTAAGAGGAGAGATTTGAGTATGGATGCGAAACTGATGGAGAGAAATGAGAAATAGGTTAATAGCAAAGGAACACTGAAGATTAGCATTGAAGGAGTACTTTGAGCAACAGGCGTGGACGAAGTAAATGCCAAAATGGTGAAGGCAGCAGGTGATGTTGGGAAACAGTGGCTGTATCGTGTCATGCGTGTGGTGTAGAATAAGAAGAAGACTTCAGAAGATTGGATGAGGGCACTAGTTGTCTCTACCAAGACATATTAAAATATCCAGGAGAGCCGAATCCGAACAAGTGCGACGAACAAACAGAGAGTAACAGCATGGTTCCAGACCTCACTGAGGCAACTCTTGGAACACCTCTCTGAATTTGAGTGAGACCCTGTGATGGCCTTTAACGATACTGAAAAGTCTTAGAAGCACTCAAAAAGAAAGGAGTGGAACAAGAGACAATAAGCAGTGTGGAGCAGATGTGCTGTGGAAGTCTGAGCTGTGTGAAAGTGGGAAATGAGTGGACGGATTCATTCCAGCAAACAGGTGTTACAAAATAGGGCAGTACATTGTGATCTCTTCTCTTCATCTCCGTATTGAATGAGATGATGACTAAGGCGGTATTAAAAAAAAATCTGCTGAATGGTGTTCACAGATGACTTGATCATCTGGGGAAACAGAAATTCAAGAGCAGTTGTATTTTGGGAAGAAACTGTGAAGTAGGCTGGAATGAAATTTAACGTAAACAGATGTAAGATCCTGGTTACGACTAGAAAGAAAGATAGATCAAGTAGTGGGATAAGGATTGGAGGTGAGCAATTGAAGAAGGTGGAAAGTGCCAAGTACTTGGGAAGTGTGATAGAGGAAAAGGAAGACACGAGAGACAGGTCAGTGAACGTGGCAGAAAGGCAGAAGCATTCGTGTGAAGTATTAGGAGCCTAGTTTGAAACAAAGACATCCAACAAAAAAGCAAAGAAGGAGTATACGGAAGTAACTACATCCCAGTATTCAACTATTCATCTGAAACCTGGGCGATGAAGAAAAGAGATGTGCACAGATTACAGGCGAGTGAAATGAAGTTCCTTTAGAAGAGAGTTAGGACTAAAAAGGAGAGATAGAATGAGGAATGAAAGGTTAAGTGAAATAGTAAAAGAGGAATTCTGGCAAAGCAGGATAGAAATATCAAGCCTAAGACGATATGGGTACTTAAAAAAAACGGAAAACAAGAGGATTCCCCAGAAGATACCTAGAATAGAGATGCAAAGGAAATGACCAAGAGATAGACGGCTGAAAGATGTGGAGGGGTTTGCTGATAAAGAGGCGAGGACTGGAACAGAGTGAACACCGAAATGTGGTAGGAAAACAGAACTAGGTGGCAAAGCTCATGTTCCAAACAGACACAGCCTGTGGCTGGAAACTGTTCGAGATGATGATAGTGATGATGATGATGATACACCAGATTGGGCACTGTCCCACAGCTGTGTGTAGATGGTGAACCCGAACTCATCGACTACATCTCAGAGATTGTTCAGGAATATTTCCTGAGGGACCAGTGGTATCTGATGCCCCGTTACAATCAACATCATCATCATCACTGAAGACTGGTTATGTCTTTCAGCGTTCAGTCTGGAGCATATTCCCCCTTATAAATATCCTCCATGTTCCCCTATTCAGTGCTAACATTGGTGCCTCTTCTGATGTTAAGCCTATTACTTCTAAATTATTCTTAACCGAATCCAGGTACCTTCTCTTTGGTCTACCCAGACTCCTCCTACCCTCTACTGCTGAACCCATGATTCTCTTGGGTAATCTTGCTTCTCCCATTCGTGTAACATGACCCCATCACCTAGACCTGTTCGCCTTGACTGCTACATTTATAGAGTTCATTCCCAGTTTTTCTTTGATTTCTTCATTGTGGACACCCTCCTGCCATTTTTTCCATCTACTAGTACCTGCAATCATCCTAGCTACTCTCATATCCGTAACCTCAACCTTATTGATAAGGAAACCTGAATCCACCCAGCTTTCGCTCCCATACCACAAAATTGATCGATAGATTGAACGGTGCATAGATAAATTAGTCCAGGTACTGACTTCCTTCTTGCAGAAGAGAGTATATCGTAGAACCGTTACAGATAAAAAGGTAATTATGATTTATTTATTACGTTACTGAAAGTAGCTTTATTTGTTTTAAAAAAACTATCACAACCGTGAGAAGCCAGGAAAACAAGAAACCCAAAAGACATAGTACTGACCGTCTTCATAGATGAGGCCACTGATGCACTCCAACGGCGTCACAGTCGAGTTGGATGTAACCTAGTTCCAGTTCAGCTTGTGGAACAAATTTTAACCGACAGTGTTCGGCTGGCAAGGGGAGAAGAGATAGTCTCTCATGTAGTGACGTAATGTGATACTGTTGATGGTGATCCATTCATCACATGGGTATGTTAAGCCTGAAGGTCCCATTGGTGCTATCCTAAATTAGCAGGCTATGGGCCAGCGCTGGGTTTCTTCGTCTTCCTTCTCTGATCATCGTACAACATAGACACGCCCTTTATACACCTACACCAAACCTATGCATCTGACACACCACGCTCACGATTCGCAAAGGAAGTGTTATGCATCAACGAAAGATTTCTGAACCTACCCTGGGGGTCGTCGAGCCAACCAAGCCATACAATAGTCAGTCACAGAATAATGAAACAATCCTCAGGCGACACAGTTACAGGTCTTTTCACAATGTGTTCGTTTTGTTCTGTAAGTGTACAGTAGAGTCCGTTAGAAATGCAGAACTGTTCCCTTACAACTTTCGTTCAAAATTGAGAAATCCATGGCCCCAGTAAATTAAACACCCGTGCAAGGTTGTCTGGCATGCTCGGTCAAGAGTCCGAGGAGTTTGGTGCACTACTTCCGTGGGTACTGCATATCCTAGCAACTTAATCCATGTGAGGATCGACCAGGGTCTCAAAAACAAGGCCTTTCACATACCCTCAGATGAAGTTCATTGGTGCCATATCTAGTGATCCAGCTGGCCAAGGCACACGACCACCGTGACCAACCAACTGTCACCCATACTGAACATCAATGTGATTCTTAACACCGAACAGAGAATATGCCAGCTTACCGTCTTGTTAAACCTCAAAGCTAATGCACCGTCAGTGGACACCTTCTATGAACTTCAGTACGAAACAGATTCAAAGATAACTATGGATACAGAATCAAACGAGATACAACTACAACGAAACAAACAGCACCTTTTCCTCGACATGAAAATGAATAAATAAACTGGTATGTTTCTGTTACACTATAAATACCACAAATTTTGAAGTTTATGGATTAAAATAAATACCTAGAGATAACACCAAAAACAACCGGAAACCATCACAAAGAAAATTTTGGGAAGGTGAACTTAAGAATGTTTTATTGGCAGAACACTTAGAAGACTGAACAAATCTACTAAAGAGACTGTGTATACCACACTTGTCCGTCCTATTATGGAGCACTGCTGCACGGTATGCGATTGTTACCAGAAAGGTTTGGCGGAGGACACCAAATAAGTTCAAACAAAGGTAACTTGTTTCGTATTATCGTGAAATAGGAGAAAGAGCGTCACGGGCTGCAGAAAAAAAAATATGGTAAACGAGTTGGAGTAGCAATCATTATAACAAAGGCCTTCTTCTTCGCGGCGAACTATTTTCAAGACTTTCAATCACCATCTTCCTACTCCGAAATCTGAAACATTTTGTTGGCAACCACCTACAGCGGGAGAAATGGTGCACTTCGATATCCAACCAGTCTTTTTTGTTTTCAAAATATATCGAGTAAGTCTCAATGGAGCTTCTACCACTCCACAACCGCTGGCGCCAGAATCTCAATTGTTAGAAATAAGTAGGATAAGTACTCTGTGAACAAATGGGGAAAAAAGACAACGGAAAACCTAAATCCTCGCGAACGCGAGACCAGCGTGCTAAGCAATGGACCACTTCATTTAATTGTCTCTCGAAAATTTCTCCAACCGCGAAATTGTCCAGGTTTTACATACCTCATGGGCTACTGAACGTTTCCCTCTCTTTATCTTCACACCTTCATTCCAGTTATCGCTTTCGAGAACATCATGGGCCAGCTGTAGCCAGGAAGTCTTTAGAACAAATCTGCAGTCTTCCTGCCTTCTGATCCTCCGCATACATCCACTGCGCTTGGTAGCTTAGCTGTCTAATCAGAAGTATCGGGACACTTCTGTGTAATACAGAACTGAGCGATAGATCCCACAAGAAGAGGCCTTGAAGTAAAAAATCAGTAGAGAACGAATAAGAACACAATTGGTCGGTCAGGAGAAGTCAGTGACTTAAGTGGGCTATTCATTGGGTGTTTGCTGAATAACAAACCCATCAGGGACACTTCAACTCTTCTAATGCTGCCCAAGGCGGCTGTTGATGATATGACTGTGAATGTAAGCGCGAAAGAACAACCACAGCCAAAACAAGACTAGGAAGATTTGGTGTACTACAGGATAGCGACCGTCGAGCAATGTGGAACTTCTTTGTAAAAAATCGAATGCAGTCAACAGAAGGAGCCATCGGTGCGTACCAAAGCTCTACTAGCAATCCAGCTACCACAGTGACTACGCCTGCGGAATTAAAAAGAATGGGTTACAATGGTCCAGCACCTCCTCAAAAGCCGTGTATTTCTCCCGTCAGTGGTAAGCGACGTTTGAAGTGGTGTAAATAGAGACGCAATTGGGCACCGGATGATTGGAAAGGAGTGATTTGGAGTGATGAAGCGCACTATATCCTGTAGCAATCCGATGTAAAGGCTTGGCTTTAGCAAATCCCGCCCTGTGTATGCCAGCAGTGAAATACGGAGGAGATGGTGTTACGGTATGGGGGTGTTTTTCGTGGTTATACTGCCGCCCCCTTATTGAGCCCAAGAAAATACTGAGGCAATACTGACCTTACGACTTATCTTAGAAGAAAGATTAAGGAAAGGCAAGCCTACGTTTCTAGCATTTGTAGACTTAGAGAAAGCTTTTGACAATGTTGACTGAAATACTCTCTTTCAAATTCTAAAGGTGGCAGGGGTAAAATACAGGGAGCGAAAGGCTATTTACAACTTGTACAGAAACCAGATGGCAGTTATAAGAGTTGATGGACATGGAAGGGAAGCAGTGGTTGGGAAGGGAGTAAGACAGGGTTGTAGCCCCTCCCCGATGTTATTCAATCTCTATATTGAGCAAGCAGTAAAGGAAACAAAAGAAAAATTTGGAGTAGGTATTAAAATCCATGGAGAATAAATAAAAACTTTGAGGTTTGTCGATGACATTGTAATTCTGTCAGAGACAGCAAAGGACTTGGAAGAGCAGTTGAACGGAATGGATGGTGTCTTGAAGGGAGGATATAAGATGAACATCAACAAAAGCAAAACGAGGATAATGGAATGTAGTCGAGTTAAGTCGGGTGATGCTGAGGGTATTAGATTAGGAAATGAGACACTTAAAGTAGTAAAGGAGTTTTGCTATTTGGGAAGCAAAATAACTGATGATGGACGAAGTAGAGAGGATATAAAATGTAGACTGGCAATGGCAAGGAAAGCGTTTCTGAAGAAGAGAAATTTGTTAACATCGAGTATAGATTTAAGTGTCAGGAAGTTATTTCTGAAAGTATTTGTATGGAGTGTAGCCATGTATGGAAGTGAAGCATGGACGGTAAATAGTTTGGACAAGAAGAGAATAGAAGCTTTTGAAATGTGGTGCTACAGAAGAATGCTGAAGATTAGATGGGTAGATCACATAACTAATGATGAAGTATTGAATAGGACTGGGGAGAAGAGAAATTTGTGGCACAACTTGACCAGAAGAAGGGATCGGTTGGTAGGACATGTTCTGAGGCATCAAGGGATCACCAATTTAGTATTGGAGGGCAGCGTGGAGGGTAAAAATCGTAGAGGGAGACCAAGAGATGAATACGCTAAGCAGATTCAGAAGGATGTAGGTTGCAGTAGGTACTGGGAGATGAAGAAGCTTGCACAGGATAGAGTAGCATGGAGAGCTGCATCAAACCAGTCTCAGGACTGAAGACCACAACAGCAACAACTGCCGCCCCCTTATTGAGCCCTAGAAAACGTTTAGGAACAATTCAGAAACGATGGTTTTTTGTAGTGCATCCCTTCAGAAAGCAGCACTTGTGAAATAATGCTTTGTGAGTAATAACATCGATGAAATCATTGGCGTACCCACAGTCTCAACCTAACCTAATGGGTCATCTGTGGGGATGAGTTGTAACGTCAACTTCGCTCACGGCCCCAGCTACAGTATGTAACTTTCCTGATTTCTGTTCTTGGGGAAGAATGGGCTGCCATTCCTCAATAGACACTCAGACATCTCACTGTAAATGCAGAGTTCAAGCCATCGTAGAGACGAAAGTCTGACATATCTCATTGTGAAGTCCAGTAACATACGTCCGCATACTTTTGATCAGCTTGCGTACTTCTTGACGACCTACCACCAGTTTTCTCGCACCGGCATCTCGATTAAGAAATTCAAAATTGTGATAGATGGAGTGTGATGGCACACTAATAAAGGTACTGTTGAGAAACTAAGTTTCAAGCTCTGTCCGTTCGTCTAGATTAAGATTACCTGTGGTTTTCTTTAGATTCGATGAAAGTAAACGCCGTGATAGTTCCTTTAACCACACCACCATCGAATTTCTTCAGTACCCTTGTCCAACCCTCTATCTCGTTGTCTAAGGGACGGTGAACCTTTCCCCTCGTCCAAGATCATCTGCAGATTATATGGAACGAATAACCATCTGTAAAGAATGTAATTTTGGTTTTTCCCACCAGGAAGGAGACTTCACCTGTCGGAATCAGTGATCCTTGTTTGGCAGAAAAATAGGAGAAAAAAGCCAAGTAAATCATGGTACACATAAAATTGTAGGAAAAAAGAGTAAGTTGCCCAATTAAAACAGCACACGGTTCTCTGGAACCCCATAGGTAGTGAAGAAGTGACACCTGTCTGTCGTATGGACCTCCAGCTCAGCAAGATGAATCAATGAGGAGATGTGAGAGATTGGCTGAAAGAAGCCCATCAGGAATGCCATTGTTGGTGCGTAAAAGAGGACTGTCTAACTTGTCTACAAGGAATGGTGTAGCATTCGTAGTCACACCACACAGCGTAAGAACGGTGGTCGAAAGATCATCATAATTGACGGCCACTGAAGACGCCTTTCTCAATGAAAATCGGTTCCAAACGTTGCGGGAATTACTGCTAACAGTGAATTCAGCTCCATCTGAACCAGTTTCAGGGCGAACTTTGTGGAGGGGACCGCATGAAACGGACGCTAGGAGTTGGGTACCTCGCAAAAGGCCGTTTCTCACAGACACACATAAGGCCGCACGTCTTCAATGGGCCAAACAGCACAGAAACTGGAAATTAGTTGGTTTGGGGTGGTGTGGTGCGGGCACATCAGTCTTTATTTTGCCTCTTTTCTAATAATACAAGGCCCCGAGTGTACAGACAGGCCAATTGGGCGTTTCACCAGCATTGTGTGACAGGTAATATTCTTCAGGCCGGAGGTTGGTCTGTGGTACGTTTGTTGCGGGCGGGGGGAGGGGGGGGGGGGGGAGAGCTAACTGATCCGCTGAATCACCCTGCCTTAATCCAGTCAAAATGTCTGGGACTGTTAGGAGCAGCAACTGAAAGGTTGTAATGGGTTGTGATGGGCATGCACAGAGTTAGGTAGCTCTGCAGAATCTAATCCTTCAGTAATTGGCTTCAGTTAGATATAGAATACCCGACGAAACTCGTGGTCTCTCTTTCTCGCTGAAATGAGGCCATCATCAAGGTTAGGGGCGGTGTTACGGGTACTGGCATAACGTCTCCAGGAGGCGATTAATTTTTTGACCGGTGTTCTGTTTAGTGTCTGCAGTAACAAAGCTGCATATTTTATGTCGTTATTTCGCCTTCTAAACCCTATCTCTATAATCCTACGTATAACATCTTCAGTCATTGCTTCAGTATTGTATTTATTGGCGGTTTGATGCATCATGAAGCACTGAAGTAAAACTCTGTTTCGTGGATACCAACAATATCTCGCCAATAATTTTTGTTTTGCAGTAGTAACCCATGTACCTATGTACAGATAACACCACGCTTTATACATTGCACTGGATATCCGTTTGACGCTCTAGTTATATTACTCTGGTACTATCTAGTAGTCCATTCTTTTGCATACTCCTAGCTCTTCTCCGAAACTACTGTTACACAGGCGCGTCCTCCTTAAACTTGAGTCTCTTCCCCTGATGCACCGTGATTGGAACGGCTACTAACTTCTCTGATAAAGACGAGAATCGTCCTGCTACCAGAATCAAGACTCATATATAAAGAGCACATCCTTCGATTCGTTCACTGCACAGTGTCGATGTTGCTTCCTCCACAAAAAAAATCAAACCTTTTCCTATGCTAACCCACCTAACCTCTTCACATTTTTTCTTTGGTAATAGCAGACATATTCTTTGTCCTAAAATAAAATATACGTCCTCAACAAACAGCAGGAATATCTTCACACGGGAAAGACATTTACTTCGGGAATGATGGCTGGGTGCAGGACAGGTAGTTCACTGTGAGATGTGTGAAGGTAAACACGTTGTTTGCTGGGTTGATAACATGATTGTGACATAAGTTTATTAAAATGAGTTGTTCAAGTAATTATTCAGACACTTCTACACAGTTGTATTAACTAAGGAACGTACTTATAATTTTAAACACCGGAGTGGGAAGTAAATGGATTATTGCTGAAATAAACTCTTAGGAGAAGAACAAAGACTCCTACGTTTTGTGTCCATTTAGGCACAATGGCACCCACTCTAACCGTGTAGGAGTGTGAAAAAGTAAAGCAACAGAAATGAAGGGGATTTTGTGATGGTGGTATCCGTCCTAAGGTATCAATGACACTGTCACAGAGCCGATGGATTAGCAATGAACTATTTAAAAATTGTTTCAGCTAATTTTTTCGAGGCCTCGGTACAGAGAGACATTTATTCTGATAATGCATTCCCATATGGGCCACGTGACACCAGACGCAGTGAAAATGACATCCAAGAATGAAATTAACATTTCGCAATATCATCACATACCAGGCATATTCTACGGCCACATGATATTTCAGGTCCTGAAATAGGTGTAGCAAGAAAACGTGAAGGACTTTCAAGAACGTAGCCATTTTCTCAGACCTGGTCCTTACGATTTACATCCACTACTCTGTACTCCTTTTCTGTATACAGCTACCGCTGAGAACATCATATCTGCATTCAATAAAGTGGGAATTGTTCTTGAATACTGGAGAAGTAAGCGATAAATCTCTCTCAACAGCTCCAAAACACCACAACTGTTTTTTTGACAGCAGCGTCTAGGTATACGGATAATCGGAATGAGCCGTCAATTTCTACAAAAACCTCATACAATCTGTTGATAGTCTTTGATTTGTACCAGTGTTAAATTTGCCTGAAAAGGTAATGCGCTGACCTGATGGCGGACAGAAAAGAGATAAACGGAAGTAAAAGAAGAAGAAAAATTATGACATCAACATTACCTGTAACGACATCCACAGCTGTGGAAAGAATAAAGGTACTCGGAGTATGTGCTTTTTACCTGTCTGCGATGGCTTCATGAAAACTGTTAATTCTATATTCACCTAATGCTACTAAATCTAATGGTAGTATTTGCGTGTATGTTAGTAATGATGATAATTATGCTGAAAATGAACCAAAAGTGTGTTAAGCGAACTGTATGAATGCCAAGAACTGCATCAATGCGTTATCACGAAGGGAAGTGTATGATGCCATGGAATTTGGTACGCTGTAACGACATTAGGTATAATCCACGCTTAGTTCGCTGTATTTTGTAATATAAACAGTTTTGCGTTTCTCGTTTGTTCTGCATCATTGATTAGTAGAATAATGTGTTGGTCTTCTACGTGTATAATAGGCAATTATTAAATAGAGTTATTGTTTTGACGTCTCATGTGCAGTCACGGTACATGAAAGCTACTATGCTCAGTACATTATTTTCCGTGAGACATCACCTGGACAGCTGCTAAGGTTAGGTAATTCTGTTGTAGACGTCGTTGGATGCCGTCCTGAAGTTGAAACACAAATACCGGTACTGTTGTGGAGCGCCTACTCTTGTTCGACCGGCCAACGAAATACTCTTCGTAACCAGCAGTATACGAAACAAAGAGTGACAGTAAGGGTTCGCGGTGAGAAACCAGACAGGTCAATGCTGTTGTTTGTCATCATCGCCTTTCACAATTTGTTCTGAGCAATAGACAGAGGATTAGATGAATTAAGATGCATCATGTGGTTGAGAATAAGAGTAAAGACACTTAACTGTGCAAATAATCAAGCAATGTTGGTTGAACCATGGGAAGATCTATAGTATCATAAGAGTGACGAAGTAGAGAACAAAGATAAAGTAGGAAAAACTAAAGTGATAATAATCAGGAAAGATGAAGAGTCCATTAAAATATTATCGGAAGGAAAGAGCTTGGACGTTTTATTTAGATAGGGTAAGCATACTGCAATATAGTTGCCCTACGTCCCCCTCCCCCCCTTACCTACCACGCCCCACACCCACAGCCACACTAGGCTGCCAGGAACTGGTGCAGCAATCACTCGTTGTTCATGCTAAGGTAGTTCGGCAGCTCTCGCGAGTCGGACAGCCTGTTTTATGTTTCCCTCCCACTCTTATCTGCACACTGTTTTATTTATGTGAAGTGTGTCCTTCTGTGTATCTAGTAAACCGCAGTTTGTCACTGTGGAAAGGAGTGGAAGTATAAACATGACAAAAGGAGGGCCATATCTGTACTTGTCAGACATGTTCGCACATCACTAGTGCACAGTAGATTGACCCCACGGTGGGCACACCGAGTGGTGGTGATGGGACTGACTGCGCCACCTGGCAGCCCGTTGTAATGAGCTCCGTGTGACAGAATGCCCTACCACAACACTCCGCCACTAGTGGCTGACGACATGGTGGTGGGGAACGGCAGCCAACCAGCAAACAGACTGTGGCTGCGCCATCAACCAGACTGTGGCGTCGTCACTGTGCGCCCTAATGTAATAGGCTCATTAACCCTAGTAGGGCATGCTTCTCAGATTGTCACACAAACTGTACAACACAGTCACAGCGACTCTCAATTATTTGCTGGAGAAATTGACTGACCATAGACTATTTTATAATGAAACTGTACTCTCATACACTAAAAGCATTTTATTTAACCTTTATCATGCACTTTTCCAATCAACACTAGTGTTAACGCATCCAAAATTCTAGACCTTGTAAAAACTGCCATGGAACCTTTTCAATGAAGAAACTTAAAAGTGATCCTTATCTAAAGAGTTTATTTGCAGTTTAATTATATGAAGATGTTATTCAATTAGTAGAATGTAAATATTACATAAATATTTTGAGGTTGTAACGCATATGCAACAATTATGTGTAACATAGCCAAAACAAATATACCTATATTCAAATGGTTCAAATGGCTCTGAGCACTATGGGACTCAACATCTGAGGTCATCAGTTTCCTAGAACTTAGAACTACTTAAATCTAACTAACCTAAGGACATAACACATTCATGCCCGAGGCAGGATTCGAACCTGCGGCCGTGGAGGTCACGCGGCTCCAGACTGAAGCGCCTAGAACCGCTAGGCCACACCGACCGACTGCCTATGTTCGTCAGTGAAATTGGACACGATAAAATCTAACCCGCGTAACACTGTGTGCGTATTGTATGAGAGTCAGTTTCACTGTCCTATAAGCCCTCAACAGATCGTTACACTAGAAACTTAAAACTACCATTTGGATAAGCTATCGGATTGAGTATCTGAATATGAAAAACTACAGGAAAAAATGAACTTGTAGCAATGAATACCTAAGCTATCTGACCGCGTTTTTGAACAAGAATTTGCAAGTGATACAGAATCTGGCTTGTGCAACGGAATTTGCTGGATTAGAGTACATGATATGTTGTTGTGTGTCAGTGTCTCTGTTTTGACGCTAAGGTTTGCTCACACCTCTTTAGATGATTGCCTTTTCACAACTGGTTTACAGAAATTGCAGCAGTATGCAGCAGCAGTGGCTAAAAATTATTGCTTTTAAGAATGAATTGAATAAAAAGGAATTTGCTTGGGTCCTGTTAACTACTAAATAACTTGTAAGAAGGGATTCCATCAATTAAGTATATGAAAAACTTCAGAAATCATAACCACTAATAATAAACAATGACAATTACATAAGTATCAATAATGGTTGAGTGCCAAATTAACAAATTATTTCAATTTCAAACTTACATTAACATTTAATAATCACAGCATATTATTTAGATGTGTAGAAAAATTAACAGTATTTTAAGGCTAAGGAGGCTTCTTTAACTGACGAGCAAACTCAGACTAACAATACGAGCCTAATACTGCAATTGCTTTTGGGCTATGCTTGCAAATTTTACCTCGAATTCCATCTCCAAGCGTAGTTAAGCCATCTACGCCTCTCCTGGCTATATAAATGAAATCAGGCCTTGAGTGTGGTAAGACCTGCCATCACCGACGTGAGGGCAGCGTGACACGTCTTGTGTCTCCGAGCCCTCGACCAACACTACACTTCCATTCTCGCAGACAGACCTCGACTTACAACAATGCTTAGGAAAATGTAAAGGCTTTTTTTTTAAAACTGTTTGTGATCGTGTTTCCAAGTTACTGCTATTTAGTGAAAATTTGTGAACAGTGACCAGGAGAGGCGCGGATGTGGATGCACCCCAATGCATCACCACGGGGCTGCCACGCTCGAAGAAAAAAGATGACCCCCAGCATTTACGAAAAGACTATGAACACCAGTATGGCCTTATTTTAAAGTTGTTTTAGTAATGGCATTTAGCCTGAAGATGAGGTTTACCTCGAAACATGTCGCTAAATAAATAAGTAATACAGTAGTTGACAAAGTTTGTGTCTGGTAGTGGCAATTAAAAAAAAACTTTTACATATTTCTTGAGACAGACACGGTCGAAAAATAGTCAAAATGGTTTCAAATTCCCCAAATTATCCTATTTTCGGGCCTCAGATTGTTACTATCGATATCTGATTGCTTAGTTAGTTCCAATCTTACACAATACAAAGAATAGCGTTGAGTTGGATATGTTGTTGTTGTG
Organism: Schistocerca americana; assembly: GCF_021461395.2. Classification (NCBI taxonomy): domain Eukaryota; kingdom Metazoa; phylum Arthropoda; class Insecta; order Orthoptera; family Acrididae; genus Schistocerca; species Schistocerca americana. The sequence continues at coordinate 461,597,627 of NC_060122.1, read as the reverse complement.
GTCTTCAGACCTGAGATTAGTTTGATGCAGCTCTCCATGCTACTCTATCCTGTGCAAGCTTCTTCATCTCCCAGTACCTACTGCAACCTACATCCTTCTGAATCTGCTTAGTGTATTCATCTCTTGGTCTCCCTCTACGATTTTTGCCCTCCAATGCTAAATTTGTGATCCCTTGATGCCTCAAAACATGTCGTACCAACCGATCCCTTCTTCTAGTCACGTTGTACCACAAACTTCTCTTCTCCCCAATCCTATTCAATACCTCCTCATTAGTTACGTGATCTACCCACCTTATCTTCAGCATTCTTCTGTAGCACCACATTTCGAAAGCTTCTATTCTCTTCTTGTCCATACTAGTTATCGTCCATGTTTCACTTCCATACATGGCTACACTCCATACATATATTTCAGAAACGACTTCCTGACACTTAAATCTATACTCGATGTTAACAAATTTCTCTTCTTCAGAAACGATTTCCTTGCCATTGCCAGTCTACATTTTATATCCTCTGTACTTCGACCATCATCAGTTATTTTACTCCCGAAATAGCAAAACTCCTTTACTACTTTAAGTGTCTCATTTCCTAATCTAATTCCCTCAGCATCACCTGATTTAATTTGACTACATTTCATTATCCTCGTTTTGCTTATGTTGATGTTCATCTTATATCCTCCTTTCAAGACACTGTACATTCCGTTCAACTGCTCTTCCAAGTCCTTTGCTGTCTCTGACAGAATTACAATGTCATCGGCAAACCTCAAAGTTTTTACTTCTTCTCCATGAATTTAAATACCTACTCCGAATTTTTCTTTTGTTTCCTTTACTGTTTGCTCAATATACAGATTGAATAACATCGGGGAGAGGCTACAACCCTGTCTCACTCCTTTCCCAACCACTGCTTCCCTTTCATGCCCCTCGACTATTATAACTGCCATCTGGTTTCTGTACAAATTGTAAATAGCCTTTCGCTCCCTGTATTTTACCCCTGCCACCTTTAGAATGTGAAAGAGAGTATTACAGTCAACATTGTCAAAAGCTTACTCTAAGTCTACAAATGCTAGACACGTAGGTTTGCCTTTTCTTAATCTTTCTTCTAAGATAAGTCGTAAGGTTAGTATTGCCTCACGTGTTCCAACATTTCTAAGGAATCCAAACTGATCTTACCCGAGGTCCGCTTCTACCAGTTTTTCCATTCGTCTGTAAAGAATTCGCGTTAGTATTTTGCAGCTGTGACTTATTAAACTGATAGTTCGGTAATTTTCACACATCTCAACAACTGCTTTCTTTGGGATTGGAATTATTATATTCTTCTTGAAGTCTGAGGGTATTTCACCTGTCTCATACATCTTGCTCACCAGATGGTAGAGTTTTGTCAGGACTGGCTCTCCCAAGGCAGTCAGTAGTTCTAATGGAATGTTGTCTACTCCCGGGGCCTTGTTTCGAGTCAGATCTTTCAGTGCTCTGTCAAACTCTTCACGCAGTATCGTATCTCCCATTTCATCTTCATCTACATCCTCTTGCATTTCCATAATATTGTCCTCAAGTACATCGCCCTTGTATAAACCCTCTATATACTCCTTCCACCTTTCTGCCTTTCCTTCTTTGCTTAGAACTGGGTTGCCATCTGAGCTCTTGATATTCATACAAGTGGTTCTCTTCTCTCCAAAGGTCTCTTTAATTTTCCTGTAGGCAATATCTATCTTACCCCTAGTGATACAAGCCTCTACATCCTTACATTTGTCCTCTAGCCATCCCTGCTTAGCCATTTTGCTCTTCCTGTCGATCTCATTTTTGAGACGTTTGTATACCTTTTTGCCTGCTTCATTTACTGCATTTTTATATTTTCTCCTTTCATCAATTAAATTCAATATTTCTTCTGTTACCCAAGGATTTCTATTAGCCCTCGTCTTTTTACCTACTTGATCTTCTGCTGCCTTCACTATTTCATCTCTAAATGCTACCCATTCTTCTTCTACTGCATTTCTTTCCCCCATTCCTGTCAATTGTTCCCTTATGCTCTCCCTGAAACTCTCTACAACCTCTGGCTCTTTCAATTTATCCAGGTCCCATCTCCTTAAATTCCCACCTTTTTGCAGTTTCTTCAGTTTCAATCTGCGGTTCATAACCAATATATTGTGGTCAGAATCCACATCTGCCCCTGGAAATGTCTTACAATTTAAAACCTGGCTCCTAAATCTCTGTCTTACCATTATATAATCTATCTGATACCTTTTAGTATCTCCAGGATTCTTCCAGGTATACAACCTTCTTTTACAATTCTTGAACCAAGTGTTAGCTATGATTAAGTTATGCTCTGTGCAAAATTCTACAAGGCAGCTTCCTCTTTCATTTCTTCCCCCCAATCCATATTCACCTACTATGTTTCCTTCTCTCCCTTTTCCTACTGACGAATTCCAGTCACCCATGACTATTAAATTTTCGTCTCCCTTCACTACCTGAATAATTTCTTTTATCTCATCATACATTTCATCAATTTCTTCATCATCTGCAGAGCTAGTTGGCATATAAACTTGTTCTACTGTAGTAGGCATGGGCTTTGTGCCTATCTTGGCCACAATTATACGTTCACTATGCTGTTTGTAGTAGCTAACCCGCACTCCTATTTTTTTTATTCTTTATTAAACCTACTCCTGCATTACCCCTATTTGATTTCGTATTTATAACCCTGTATTCACCTGACCAAAAGTCTTGTTCCTCCTGCCACCGAACGTCGCTAATTCCCACTATATCTAACTTTAACCTATACATTTCCCTTTTTAAATTTTCTAACCTACCTGCCCGATTAAGTTATCTGACATTCCACGCTCCGATCCGTAGAACGCCAGTTTTCTTTCTCCTGATAACGATAAGTTGGATATATTGTTTTCAAATCAAATGGAGAGTTCTGACCCACGCCTTACAAAGTGTTCTCAGTTATTCATAAATCCACTCATTCATTATTTCCATTTTCTAGGAGTCTGTTATTCAGTGTTATCGGCAGATGGCAAGCCAACTCTGTTAGGAACAACTCTCTTCCGACAATCACCATTCTTACTGTGGATGACTGTATTTGCTTCATTGTTGTCTGCAGATTTGACAGACTAATCAGTTTCGCTATTGTTCGTAACTCATGCAGAAGCATCAGATCCAGAATCTCTTTCACTACGAAAGTCACTTACATCGTTCTTCAAGGAACTATAAAGTTTGAGATACGTATTCGTTCTGAGAAGCAACGATTTTGATGGGAATAACGTTTCGGATTTAGATGAGAGTCCGACCCCCAAGATACACACATAAATTAGACTTGTCATTAACAGCGCCGCGAATTTGCTTAAACCATTTTATAGAAAACAGCTTATTCATATGATTCCACAGGCTCCAAAACTGTGTATCCAGTTTAAGGTACATAAAATTCACCATTCTATACCTCCTATTGTAAACAGTATGATCAGTGCAGTATGTATCACGAGTTAGCAAGTTTTCTTCACGAAAAATAAAAAGAACTCCTTTGCTATTTGAAATAATGGTTCAGTCGTCCATAGTTAAAATCTAGTCAGTAAAATCAAAGCGTTGCAGATTGATTAAAAAACTAAATGGTTTTCACTAGGTATTAGGAACCTGTAATCTAATGGACCTGTTCAAACAAATACTGACATCATTGGAAAAAATCTACGTACTTTTAAAAAAGGCATTTCTCATGAGCAAGCTACTGACCTGATTCGTTTGTTAAGAATAGTATTAAAATAGATCTATTTTGTTTCCAGTGGCGAACTATAACATCGGCCTAACGAACTGGCAATGCGTAATCCACTGACAGCAACCTTAGGCGATATTTTCATCAATTCGCTGGAAGAATAATTCTTCAATAATTTTTCAGCTGCTGATCCGGGTATTTTGTCGTATTCTCCGTATGCAGACATTTTGATCGTATACAGCGGTTGCCTGGAAGGAATTAAACAGTTGTTTGAAGTTTTTCAGTCTTCTTGAAAAAATCAGCTTCACTTGTGAATTAGGAAATAACGATAGTCAGCTTTATTACTTGGACTCTAGTATTGTTACTGAGAACGACAGACTTCCCTTCGATATTTTTCGAAACGCCACTAATACTAATCAGATTGCGCCCGCTAGTTCAATGCATTCTCATTCCCATAGAAAAACACTTTTCCATTCAGTCATTCATCGTACAGTTTCTATACCTTTGTCACCTGTAAAGATTAATGAAGAGATGAATTTAATAAAAACTATTGCAGTTAATAACAGTTATGATCCCTCGTTAGCTGAAAAGATATTCAAAGTTAAAACTGACGTTGCAGTGATTACTTTAGGCATTAGTGCAGTTTCTGACAATAACGAATACAAAAAAGTTTTCGTATTCCATTTCTGTGCCCTATTTCCTATAGAATTCATCGTCTTTTATTTTAAAAAAAGGTGGATACAAAGTTACATTTTTCTCCAACAATAAATTGCAAAAAAAGACTTTTACACATTCTTAAGGCTACAGTTCAGGAGTTATTTATAAAATCACTTTTGATACGTGTCCCCTTTGTTATGTAGGACAAACTGGAAGATATTTCAGTGTCAGGTACAAGGAATATTTATTGGGAAAAAGATGCTCTAATGTACGTAATTTCACTTTTGCTGATCATCTGTTAATTTCCGTTCACAAACCTAAAAGTGTTGAAGAAATTTCCATTTTTCACAGGGAAAAGAAAGGTCATAGGCTCGACGTACTCGAAGGGCAGGATATTTTCAAGCTTATTCCTTGGCAAAATGGAATCATCCTCAATGAACAGTTACAATTACGCAACAAACATTTTTTCATTTGCTTTAATTCAGAAATTTGAGTCCTTCTTTTTCCCTATATTTTCCATCTCTACTTCAGAAACACCTTTTTCTCTGAATTTCATAGCTGTAAACTACTAAAGTTACGTTCCTGCAGACTTTTTTGGATTGTGCAGCTGTTTGTATAAATATTGTTTAATATCCTTTGTCATATATAATTTCTGTATAGCCTAATAGATGGCTCTGTTGTACTTCATTTACTGGACTTGTATTTTCATTAGTACATGTGTTTTTATAGTTAATGTTGTTTAATTCAGTTATTTCTCTTATAATGTCGGAAATAGGCACCTGTCACTGTCTGCGCGTATTGTTTTGGTAACAACCACTGTGCCGATCAGTCTGATGTTATTCCTGGCAAGGCACACGTTCCAAAGGCTTGAACGTATTTAATTTTAGTTTTTGTCTTGAGCACATCTGCTCGAAACTTTGACCATTGCTTTCTTGCACTGTAATTTTGCGAAAGCAACCTTTGTACGCCATGACAAATCTCGTCTTCGTTGATAATTTTGACAAACTTGATTTCATGTGTCTTATTTTAAAGGGGTTCTTAAAATTTGATCCTGATCAAGACATCCATAGAAATGTCGAGACATCGGTCTATGTGACAAACATTTATATGTGACCGTTTGGCTGCGCTATTCCTAGGCTGATAATAACAGCATTTTTAAATCAATTAATTAGTTTTTAGACAGGAAGTATCTCAAGAGTCAAAAAATTCTACAGGGTACAATTGAACATTATTTCTTCAGCTTGATCATAATCAGAACCGAGATAAATTTTTGTCTCTCCAGATAGCTAATTGGAAATGATATATAGATTAATTGTTGTACAATCATCACTTTTTGGATGTAGGGATGCCTCTGAATAGAACTGCGGAACATTTTGTTCATTGATTTCTGTGGAACTGAATACTGTCAGCATGTTGTTCCCTATAGTATAGTGGAAATATGAAACACAGAAGAAAAAATTTAGCAGACATACGACAGTTTTTGGTTCTTGTAATTATTTATTTGTTAAAAAATTAATAATAAATAAATATTCCTTGCAGGAAATGTCTCTTTTTCACCTCTACTGGTGATACAGAATAATGTTAATGGGGTTAGGAGAATTGTAACGTAACGTTATAAACAAGGTAAAGTAATGACGATTTAAAAGTTAAGTAGATTAAGTTACAAAAGTAAACAGTATTTACCTGTGACGATGAACTTTGTTGTAATTCAGTTTATTCGCACAGTACACATCGCTTTCTTAACGAAAGTAAACAACTCCAGCCGCTGCTGTACATAAGAATAAATTAAATTGTCAGCAGGCAGTGTCTCCTAAATTCTTGACACCGACGTGTATGACCGCAACTGCGTGACAGTCTTGGCTTCCGCAAAGAATGTAAACAATTCGAACAGCTGTATTACATGTTAGTTAATAAGACTCTCAATAGATGGTACCTTCTACATTATTTTCAACAAAACGTTTTTAAGTACCGTGTTTTAACGAAAGTAATAATTTTAAACTATTTATGTGTTTTGTTTACATTAGTGGTGAACGAAATCTTGGAAATGGTGTCTCAATCATTACTTGTGGTTAGGTAACAGGGGGGATATGTGGTACCGACAAAAAACACCGCTGAGAAGTAACATATATGACATTGTCTGGAAAACGTGTTGCAGATAGAGTTAGTAGCAAAGAAGTAATTAATGAAATCATTAGGTCTCATGAAGGAGTTTTATTGTATATACGGTGGAAAGCGGTAAACGTTTTTCCTTGAGTCATTTTCTTCTTTCTTTGAGAGAGGGGGGCAGGGAGGGAGAGAGGTGTCAGCGAGATAATATTCTGTAAATATTACAAATCATGTGAAAAGTTCGTTGCAATTCACTAAGTGCTCTCATTCTCAAACACTGGATGAATATAATCTGTATACTGACGTACAGTGAGATACGTTGCCTCACGTCATGTGCACAGTTCCTAGCTTTATTACGTTTCTTATTGTGTTAACCCTATAACATAATATTATACGTTTTAATAGGCAGATTATTACTGAATTTTAAATTCTTAGATCCGGGCAATAACCAGACCAAATACTGCCAATTACATTTTTGTTGCCCTCGAGACCATTATATTCTTTCACCCTGAATTTTATGCCTATAGCATCGTATCCTTGCAAATAATTGGACATGTTCACCGCGTTCTCAGCACTCATGTGGACGTTTATTCGAATGAAGGCTCATACGAGCCATTCAGTGAACATGGTTCCATGTACAGAGCATAGAAACCGCACTACTGTCGCACGTGCCATGGGAGCGGTTGGTCCAAACAGCTCCTGTGGCACGTGTGACAGTAGTGTGTTTGTCTCTGAGCTAAACAACATTTCTCTTGTGCTTTGCGTCCTGTGTAATACAACGAGACACTAGTACCTCACTCTGACGGTCCACATTACACCACTGCAGGCAATGGAGTCCACTTACTCGTTGGTGAAATAATTACTGAAGTCGTTGTTGTTCATTCTTTTGTTTACTTAATACCTGCGCATAAGTGTTTAGTTATCCATGTTTATCCTGTTTCAGTAGTGTGATGAAAGCGTAATTCTACTGTCAGTTTAATCTGTGGCGCGGTTTCGTTTGCATAGCTCTTTCATGTGGTCGTGTGGAGTACGTTTCGCTCAGACGCACAAGTGATTCATCACTAAACATACTGCATCATTTGACTAACTGAGTTAAGGTATGTCTGTGAAGAGGAACTTTGGAAGGTAGAGGTGCTAACCAGTGATAAGCCTGTACGGCTGCGTGGTTACTGTGTGATCCCCGTTTGAACAACACAACGCATTGCGGTGTGTTCGTTTCTGTGTTTCCGGCCGGTTTCGGCGACCTGCGCTGATGGTGCTCTTAACTTGGCTTCCAAGTTATTGCAAAGGATGACTGATATAGTTATCTTGCTCTGAAGATACTTTACGATGGTCGTTCTCATATAAAGAATAACGAAAATATGACGAGCTTGAGGCTTGCATTTTGTTCCTTCGCATAAAATTTGCTTGCAGAATTACCAGATCTTTAATGTGCCTTTACTCGTATTGGAAGATAACGCCCGTTGTTCAGGGAAGTAAATAGCTTTCGAAACATTAGGTGCAGTATCAGGTTTTGCTTACACCATATTCTCGATTACTCGAGTGTTTCCCGGATTTTCTAATGTATTCATAATCTTTCTTTGCTCATTTGTATACGATGTGCTGGTCCTGTGTACCACAACGTCCACATACAGACAACTGTGTTGCTCGTTGAATCTATGTTCGTGGAATGTATGGGAATATGCACTACTGGCCATTAAAATTGCTACAGCAAGAAGAAATGCAGATTATTAACGGGTATTAAGTGGACAAATATATTATACTAGAACTGACATGTGATTACATTTTCACGCAATTTGGGTGCATAGATACTGAGAAATCAGTACCCAGAACAACCACCTCTGGCCCTAATAACTGCCTTGATACGCCTGGGCATTGAGTCAAACACAGCTTGGATGGCGTGTACAGGTACAGCTGCCCATGCACCTTCAACACGATACCACAGTTCACCAAGAGTAGTGACTGGCGTATTGCGACGAACCAGTTGCTCGGCCACCATTGACCAGACGTTTTCAGTTGGTGAGATATCTGGAGAATGTGCTGGCCAGGACATCTGTCGAACATTTTCTGTATCCAAAAAGGCCCTACAGGACCTGCAACATCCGGTCGTGCATTATCCTGCTGAAATGTAGGGTTTCACAGGGATCGAATGAAGGGTAGAGACACGGGTCGTAACACATCTGAAATGTAACGTCCACTGTTGAGAGTGCCCTCAATGCGAACAAGAGGTGACCGAGACGAGGTGACCGAGACGTGTACCCAATGGCACCCCATACCATCACGCCGGATGGCGATGACGAACACACGCATCCAATATTTGTTCACCGCGATGTCGCCAACCACGGATGCGACCATCATGATGCTGTAAACAGAACCTGGATTCATCTGAAAAAAATGACGTTTTACCATTCGTGCACCCAGGTTCGTCATTGAGTACACCATCGCAGGCGCTCCTGTCTGTGATGCAGCGTCAAGAGTAACCGCAGCCATGGTCTCTGAGCTGATAGTCAATGCTGCTGCAACGTCGTCGAACTGTTCGTGTAGATGGTCGTTGTCTTGCAAACGTCCCCATCTGTTGACTCAGGGATCGAGACGTGGCTGCACGATCCGTTACAGCCATGCGGATGAGATGCCTGTCATCTCTACTGCTAGTGATACGAGGCCGTTGGGATCCAGCACGGCGTTCCGTATTACCCTTCTGAACCCACCGATTCCATATTCTGCTAACAGTAATTGGATCTCAACCAACACGAGCAGCATCGTCGCGATACGATAAACCGCAATGGCGATAAGCTACGATCCAACCTTTATCAAAGTCGGAAACGTGATGATACGCATTTGTCCTCCATACACGAGGCATCACAACAACGTTTCACCAGGCAACGCCGGTCATGTGCTGTTTGTGTATGAGAAATAGGTCGGAAACTTTCCTCATGTCAGCACGTTGTAGGTGTTGCCAGCGGCCCCAACCATGTGTGAATGCTCTGAAAAGCTAATCATTTGCATATCACAGCATCTTCTTCCTGTCGATTAAATTTCGCTTCTGTATCACGTCATCTTCGTTGTGTAGCAATATTAATGACCAGTAGTGTACATATATTTAGCTGACGCTTCTGTGATTTAACTCCACTCCCACGCCTCTGATGAATTTACGTTTAAGTTTCCGACTACTTACGGAGCCTGATATATATTTCACAGTCAACACTTAATTTGAAAAACATCCTGTAATCCGTACTCTGTCTTCAGAAGAAATATTGGAAAATGTAAGGGAATGATGTAATGAGTGTAACATTTCTTTTTTCAGAACTGCATCAATAGCAACTTTCTGGCATTATTTGCATGCTTAATGCCTTAGTAAGTAACAGTTAGGAGACTTCTTAAGGATGATCATATTATGTTCAAAGTGGTTCTTGTGCGTCTTTATGTTTCCAGTTTTGTTTGAAAAGGTTTTAGGTTATCAGCAAATGATACACAAATAAGCTGAATCTTTTATACGGCCTTCGAGTCAGAAAATTCGGATAATAGTCATTTCTGCCTGTGTTTCTTTCCGTTGTGCAAAGTAAATACTAACAACTCCTGAATATGTTACTGAAATATGGTCACACTGATTTGTATGGCATTACTTAGGTCAAAACTTTGCTTACAAAAGGGCACATATTCAGGCCATTTTTCAGAAGACACATATTTATGTATTCATGTGGAAGAAAAAGCACTAGTCTATTCGATCAGCTGGATAAAACCGCTTTAGATGAGGTCTTGCTCTGAAGCGAAAGCAATCGTCTTTCTTAAGGACATTTCACTTACAGTCAATAAGAAAAGACTGATACATTTGATGTATGATGTCAAGATTGAGAGTAACAGATATTTGTCTGCTGTAATAATTGACAAAAATCCCAGTAAAGATTAATGTCCACGAGTTTCACAGTAAAAACGTCCAAAACAGCACCCAAAAATAAAAATATGAACAACTTGCACAATTTTGGTAGAAGATCGGTGATTAAAGATGTACAAAAATTTATCACATTGACATACGAAGAGAGAGAGAGAGACAGTGTAAAGACTTTGTAATATCTGGTATTATATGAAAGGTACTCTTCCTTAAACCACTCATGAAAATTACTGCACTAGTCTTTTCGATCAGCTGGATAAAACCGCTTTAGATGAGGTCTTGCTCTGAGGAGAAAGCAATTGTCTTTCTCAAGGACAATTCACTTACAGTCAATAAGATAAGACTGATACATTTGATGTATGATGTCAAGATTGAGATTAACAGATATTTATCTGCTGTAATAATTGACAAAAATCCCAGTAAATAATAATGAAAAACAAAGTTGTCTATTACTCAAATGAAGTTACAAAATGAAACTGATACTGTGGGGAGGTACCTACAAGTGTGGGACACATTATTAAGAAAGCGTAACAAGATCTGATCTCTTGGGGAGCTCGCCGAAACCAAAGGTAAAGGTACAACATGATGTTACAAACTATAATGGAACCAAGCAACACGTTCTCCGCGGGAAAGTAAGCGAGTAAAGAGCACCGCAGATTATGGCTTGTTCTACCACAATTTTCCCCAAAATGAGCTAGCCGTGCACCTGTCAGCGCCAAATGTTAGCTCGGAGACGAGTGATCCTCACGGCGTGATCGGTGGAATGATTATGAAACATAGACCACCCTCCACAACTCTCTACTACCAAAAAAAAGTTTATATGTGGGAACCACTAATGCTGTTGCCGATGTGACTGACGAGAATATCGCTTACTTCATAGAAAAAACAAGGGGAACATTGCAAAAACTTGCCACTATTGGAGTACAAAATATACCTTAAAGAGAAGATTGATACTGGGACGGAGCAATATCCCACCCATTTGTCGGCTTCTTCGCGCCAAGCGCAGTGGCAGGACGACTTAATTAGAGTGGGTGCAAGAAATTTTGGAGTAAGAGTAACGCTCTCCCTATGCTGGTCAGGTTTCACGTCCATTGAGATCAGAACGGAACAGGCAAAAATGTCATGTCCAATTATTTCCTGTGGATGACAGTGACGATACGATGTCTTTCTCTCAGGACTAGGAGAGGTACTGGCTCTGTCGACAAGAGCACGGTGCAGGGAGCAACCTTACTTCCACGAAAACTGACCAACTCCAACGAGACCTTTCCACTTACTGATGAGGTTCACTCACGACTCTCCGCAGATAAAAAGAATTATTGTTGCAGCATTTTCTGTTATTGTCTTTTGTCTTTTCGAAATTAAATATTGAAATTTTGGAATTTAATTATCACCATATTTTTTTTAACTAGGTTTCACTACCGGGATTGTCTGTTGGCGAGCATAATTTTGGGACGTGATTTACACCTAAAAGCTATCGGACTTCGTTTTTCAAAAGGTGAAATTTTAGATGCAGATTCTGTTTTGAAAGCAAACCATACGTATCACACTGATTGGTGCCGTTAATACGCGATCATTCACCAACAGACATCCCCACACAAAATAAGCCACATTTACTTTACAGATTCGTGAAAAAATGCTGAGGAAAATGTTATGATTATTCTTAATTAGAAACACAATGAAATTAAATAATAATAATTACTATTATTACGCAAAATGAGCACAAATAACGGAATTTCTACTTAACTGCGACAGTACCTGTCAATGTATAATTAAAAACAGAAGAGAACAAAATAATGCCGGTCCAGTTCACTTAACATGGATAATGAAATTACAGAGTGGTTTTATTGTAATCACAGTGTCTATTAAGAAGCGATAAAATCGTGTCAGCGCTACTGCGTGAAAACACACAGTCACGAAATCCGCTAACACATGGGGAACATCACAGATTCCAGAGACCACACTGGGAGAGCACGTTCCCAATGGCAAGAAAGCATAACTTGCCTCATTGCAAATGTGCCCAGCATACTCCAGATAAAATCAATCATATACTGTGTAAAAGCAAATCAACAGTAATGGCATATCGTCCCTCCATTCGTCTTTCAAAATAAACAAAATCTCCCCGGATAGTAATCCTTGTTCATCAGATGGTTAATGCATCCGAGAAATTAGTTAACCCAAACAACCATCCGAAGCAGGAAACGATAATCGGCAATCTTCCATCAAGTTTATTGTAAAAGCAAGACATAATATTGTCTTATTGCTTTATAATAGCATTATAATGTGACAGAAATGTGATACCTTAAGTTTTTACATAAATACGTTATCAAAATCAAAATATATTGTAAGGAACTTACGCTCCACACAAACACATAAATCTGATATTTATAAAATCATCTTTTGACCTTGGTGCATATTAGTGGTCTGATCATTAATGGACATTACTAATCAAAAACATTTTTTTGTGACATAATGAAAAATTCTGTGTATAACATGCATATTTTGTTCAGGTTTGCCCACCAGTTTCAACTTATGAGACATGATTAACATAACACAAGAACGATTAGATGCCACATAAAAACGTTCTCGCACACCATGACGTCAAAATTACAATAGTTAAGTAATGTTTAGTATGAATGTCTCACAGGGAAGACTAATATCCCACAGATTTTCTGCCACTAAGATGCGTTGTGAATATAGCAACTCATAAGAATCCAACAGCCAATAGCATTTAGCATATTATGTAACATTTTCTAGGGCAGAGAATCACAACTTCTTTGTGTTTGCTATTTACAAGTTACACAATGTATTAAATGTTAACCAAAAGACACAAAACAAATAAAGTAGTCTGATAATTGAAAAACAAAGTATAACGGTGTGTCAATAGGCCAGATGTAAATGATTCTTTGTTAAATACGGAGAACAGTAGATGTGACCATGAGCTGGCGCTTCCAACTTGTTTTCGCTGAATAATACGTGGTTATGAGAAATAAATTTACAATAAATTAATTGTGTTTCTACATCAACCTGTTCTCCACAAAACGCAGTGTTTTCACATGGATGTGATTTGGACAGCCGAGATGGCACGCAACAGGGCAGCAGCAGCATCACTTGTGTGATAAACTGTAAATTAATTCAGCTTTTGTTTGTATTTGTTCACGTCCTTCTGCAAAGAGGTGAACTGTACGTGTGTATTTTACTGTGTAGACTAGCAGTTACAACATTAATCTTAGTTTTTGTTTTTGCGTAAGTCGTGTGAATATCCTTCTATAGGGTGGCCTCCTAGTGCTAATTTTCCGTGTGGAGAGAGTTATTTCTGTTTAATAGCTTGTGGTTTCTGAGTTCAGTGAGAAATCTGCACATCTACTTTTAGTGTTACTCTATTCTCCTTTCGTATATTTTCAAACACAGTAGCGCCATTTGAGACCTCAAATCTATTTTATACACAGTTCGATTTCGCTAGGGACTGTGCTTGTTGTGAGCGGACACAAGGAGAGTTGGCTGCTGTCTGTAAACAGCTGGAAGCTGCGCTGGCTACCGTCGACAAGCTTCTGGCTAAAGCCCGAACTTGCGGCGACGTCGGGGAGCCAGTGACGAGACATGCGACACCTTTTCTGTCAGTGGAATCCCCTGGTGGCCCGGACGTCACTGCGGCTTCCGATACGCAACATCTGACCGGTCAGTCCTCATTCCAGAGTGGATGGCAGACAGTCGTGGGTTCGCGTGTCACTGGGCAGAAGGCGAAACAGGCACCAGGCCGTGCGGCTGGCTTCGTACGTCTTAGCAACGGGTACGAGGTGCTTCTCAGTGTTGATGATACCTCTGAGCCAGCACGGGATGTCTCTCCTGTTGGGCCAGAGGTCGATTTTCCTGCACAGTCCGGACAAGTACAGAGGGTGGGTATGATAGTCATTGGGAGCTCCAATGTTAGGCGGGTTATGGAGCCCCTCGGGGAGATAGCAGGCAAGGCGAGAAAGAATTCCAGTGTGCATGCGGTATGTTTGCCGGGAAGCCTCATCCGTGATGTGGAGGAGACCTTGCCGGCGGCACTGGGTGCAACCGGCTACATGTAGTGGCACATGTCCGAACGAATGACGCCGGCCGCTTGCGTTTTGAGGACACCCTAGGCTCCTTTCGGCGGATGGCTGATTTGATGAAGGCAACTAGCAACGCCCGCGGGGTGCAGGCTAAGCTGTCTGTTTGTAGCAATGTACCCAGGGTTGATCGTGGTGCTCTAGTTTAGAGCAGAGTGGAAGGTCTATCCAGAGGCTCAGACGGCTCTGCGACGGTATCGGATGCGAAATTTCTCGACCTCCGCTGTCGGGTGCAGAATTATAGGATTGCCCTTCATACGTAAGTCAGGCGTGCACTACACGCAGAAAGCGGCTTGTAGGGTAGCGGAGTACGTGTGGCGTGCACATGGTGCTTTTTTAGGTTAGAGGACCCCTCCCTTCGGAGCAAACGTGATTTGCCTGTTAAATCAGCCACAGCGACCTCAGAGAATCCTGGTCCTCGTAGATCAGAGACACAAAATATTAATGTGATTCTAGTAAACTATCGGAGCATCCAAGGAAAGGTCCCAGAATTAGTATCGCTTATAGAAGGTTATAATGCACAGACAGTATTGGGTGCAGTAAATTGGTTGAAGCCAGACGTCAATGACAACGAAGTCCTAAGTTCAGACTGGAATGTTTATTGTAAGGATAGGTTAGTCACCAATAAAAAATGGTTCTGAGCACTATGGGACTTAACATCTGAGGTCATCAGTCCCCGAGAACTTAGAACTACTTAAACCTAGCTAACCTCAGGACATCACACACACCCATGCCCGAGGCAGGATTCGAACCTGCGACCGTAGCGATCGCACGGTTCCAGACTGAAGCGCCTAGAACCGCTCGGCCACACTGACCAGCAGTCGCCAATAGTGGCGGCGTGTTTATTGCAGAAACAAATTCGACAATATCTAGCGAGGTTATCACGGATTCCGAATATGAATTAATCTGGGTGCAACTGAGTATCAAAGAACGGTCAAAAATGGTGACCGTATGCTTTCATAGACCACCTGGGTCTGGATCTGTAGTTGTAGAACGCTTCAGACAGAGCTTGCAAAATATCATTAGTAATTTTCCTGATCATGCCGTTGTAATAGGGGGTGACTTCAACTTGCCAGGTATAGATTGAGAGTGTTACGCCTTCAAAACTAGTGCCAGAGACAGGGATTCGTCTGGTATTGTTCTGGATGTCTTGTCCGAAAATTACCTTGAGCAGATAGTTACAGAACGAACTCGTGAGAGCAACGTCTTAGACCTCCTGGCGTCAAACAGACCTGAACTTATCGAATCAGTTAACGTAGAGGAAGGTATCAGTGATCATAAGACTGTGACAGCATTTATGACGACGAGTCCTACAAGGAATGTTAAGAAAGGTGGGAAGATACATTTGCTCAGCAAGGGTGGCAGGATACAAATTTCAGAATATCTCAGCAGTCAGCATCAAATATTCGGGGATGAGTACGAAGATGTGGAGAAAAAAATGGAAAAAATTCAAATTCATCGTTCAATATGCCCTAGGAAAGTATGTTCCCAGTAGGGTTTTAAGGGATGGGAAAGACACACCATGGTTTAATAGCCGGATTAGAAAAGCGCTACGCAAAGAAAGAGCTTTTCATCTCAGATTCAAGAGAAGTATAAGCATAGCTCACAAACAATAGATGAAGGAAACGAAAATGAGCGTGAGTAGTGGAAAGAGAGAAGTGTTCAATGATTTCGAAAGTAAGACGTTGTCAACTGCCCTGAGTAAAAACGCTAAGAGATTTTGGTCGTATGTAAAATCAGTATGTGGGTCAAAATCATCTATTCATTCTCTCAACGACCACACCGGCACCGAAACGGAAAATAACAGAGAGAAGGCCGAAATACTGAATCCGGTCTTTTGACGTTGTTTCACTGCGGAAGATTGTAGCACTGTCCCTCGTTCAATCGTCGTACGAACGTCGAAATGGCATATATTGAGATAACCAATCGCGGAATTGAAAAGCAGCTACTATCGCTTAGTAGTGTAAAGGCTTCTGGACCAGATGAGATACCTATAGGATTCTATAAAGAGTATGCGAAAGAAGTTGCTCCCCTTCTAGTAGTAATTGATAGTATATCGTTTGAGCAACTAAAGGTACCTATCGACTGGAAAAAAGCTCTGGTAATTCCCGTTTTTACACGATTTAAAACGATACTCGTCAGACCGGGCAACATGTGTCCAGTCATCAACAGTCCAATGTCGGTGCTGACGGGCCCAGGCAAGGCATAAAGCTTTGTGTCGTGTAAGGCAGATGCACACAATTGTTGACCTATATCGTTGGCGTCAATCTATTGTAAAATTATGGAATATGTTTTATACTCAAGAACTATGACGTTCTATGAAAATGAACAGCTCCTCTATAAATATCAACATGGATTCCTCAAACAGAGATCCTGCGAAACTCAGCTCGGTCTGTTCCTCCATGAGTTCCACAGGGCAACCGGCCGCGGTGGTCTAGCGGTTCTAGGCGCTCAGTCCGGAACCGCGCGACTGCTACGGTCGCAGGTTCGAATCCTGCCTCGGGCATGGATGTGTGTGATGTCCTTAGGTTAGTTAGGTTTAAGTAATTCTAAGTGCTAGGGGAATGATGACCACAGATGTTAAGTCCCATAGTGCTCAGAGCCATTTGAACCATCCACAGGGCATTGGACAACGGCACTCAGGCTGATGCCGTTTCTTTGATTTCAGTAAAGCATTTGATACCGTGCCGCAATTCCGTTTAATGAAAAAAATACGAGCTTACGGAGTATCGGAGCAGACCTACGGTTGAATTCAAGACTTTTTGCACGTAGAACCCAACATGTCGCTCTTAACGGAAGTAAATCGACAGATGTAAAGGTAATATCCGGAGAACCACATGGAAGTGTGATAGGACCGTTGCTGTTCACAATATATATAAATGATCTAGCAGAAGGCGTCGGATGCTCTTTAAGGCTATTCGCATATAATGCAGTTGTTTGTACCAAATTAGCAACGCCAGAAGATAATAAGAACTTGCAGAACGACCTGCAGAGAATTGATGAATGGAGCAGACTGTGGCAGTTGACCTTGAACGTAAATAAATGTAACATATTGCGCATACTTAGGAAAAGAAATCTACTACTGTGCAGCTACACTATTGATGACGAACAGCTGGAGACAGCGTCTGCCGTAAAATATCTAGGCGTAATTATCCAGAGTAACTTTAAGTGGAATGGCCACATAAAACAGATAGTGGCAAAAGCAGACTCAAGACACAGATTCATCGGAAAAATCATAAGGAAGTGTAACTCATCCACCAAAGAAGTGACTTATGTGGCGCTTGTTCGCCCGATTCTTGAGTATTGTTCATCTATCTGGGATCCCTGTCAGGTAGGACTGATAGAGGAGATACAGAAGATCCAACGAAGAAAGCGAGTTTCGTCATGGGATCGTTTAGCTAGGGAGAGAGCGTCACGGAGATGCTAAACAAACCCCACTGGCAGAAGTTAAAAGAGAGACGTTGTGCACAACGTAAAGATTTACAACTGCAATTTCAGGACAACACTTTTCAGGAGGAGTCAGACAAAATATTACTTCCACCACATACATCTCGCGTAAAGACCACAAGAAGAAAATTCGAGAAATTAGAGCCAATACAGAGGCTTACCGACTATCATTCTTCCGACGCACTATTCGCGAGTGGAAGGGTTGGAGGGATCAGAGAGTGCTCCGAAATTAACTTCCGCCACACACCACTAGGTGGCTTGCGAAGTATGATGTATATTCTTAAAAATTTTCACTTCTGAGTCATCTGAAATCGCGGAAAGCTGGGCTTGTGGCTTAGAACTCCCAGATGGCTGGTTTATGTCAACACCTGTTTTGTGTATGCAGATATGGTAATGACAAGAGATGGGTGCCAAAGATTCCTTTGTTGCTTAATGTGGAGGCCAGTCACTGACCTCCTCTGTACCTGCTGCCTGGGGCCCTCTTTGCACCTCCTCGCTACTCATCTGCTCCTGTAACAGTGGTACGACTCAGTTGCCAAGTTTTGCAACTGTGCACAACAGTACCCCAGCACACGAAATCCTGTATTGATGTATGGCAATGATTAAACCGTGGAATGTGACTGTGCCACCAAGGAAAATTTATTATAAAATACTTTGGATTTACTCATAAGACGAAGCAAATCAAAACATGGTGTCCACAGCAATAGTTAAGTGCAAGCCCTGACATAGTGAAACTCACTGCCCATTATCTTACTCAGAACTGGTTATCCCCAAAAATCTTAACTTTAACAAACCACTGGTGCTCTACCTTCGGTTTGTCCACGTGATGACCTAGGTAAGCTACGTACTATCAACACTAACTTCAGAGAGGTTAGTGAGATCCATCTTAGTCATTACATTTCAAAAATGCAAGCTGGTGAATGAACGAAAATGACACTGAGGATGACACAATTCCTAACACAACTATTGTCAGAATCGCGCTCAGCATTCTATTGGCCAAAGTTAGTGCCTGAACAAATCCTCAAAATTAATCATAAAATTCCCAAGGGTGTTATCGGCAACTTGCTGTAAGCCAAAGAACTCATAATAATGTCCGCAGTCCATTGTCTGGCCCTGCAGAACACAACATCTCTAAATCCCCCTCATGTCATATACACTACAAGTGCACTGTCACTTCAAAATACGATTCTCTACATCCCTTGGAACTTTAAAAAACTGTCAGAAACTAATACGTTTCTCACAGAAAGATATACCACGTTACAACAAAACTTATTACACATAACTTGGAGAGAAATACAAAAGAGAATGAGGTAAAGCACTGTAAAATTACTATTTTACAAGAAAGACACATCACGTTTTGTTACCTTACATCTTCAACGCTTCTGAAACCGGAAATATGTTAAGTATGATCAGGATCAACCGACGATTATCGCTAATTGTTGTTGCCCTTCACGACCTAAAACATTTGCGAGCAGACATCATGCTCAAGCAATATGGGATCATTGCCCCATGCGATTTTGAAACTGGCAAAAGTGTACGCACAGAAACTCAGATTCAACAAAAAAGAGATCATGAAACATGTGCCAACATACTACGCAAACTTTTATCCCTATCGTTTCCCCAAAAAACATATGTAAAGACCCCACTGAAAAAAACGAGTTAATTTCATTTAACTAGGAAATGAGTTTATGGCATATTCTGATGACCAGCCGTCGATACTACAACGCAGTTAAAATGAGTTTCAAGTAACATGGCCAGGCACCGTGATACAAAGGGTTTCACTTTTTGTGGTAACGAAAAGAACGTCTTCCTACACAAAGAACGGGACAAGTCAAAGATTTGCTTCCATAGTTTAATTAGACTATGTAGGTCAGTTAAGATGCGACTGCAGACGGGATCGGCTGAGTTTCTTACTCTATGTTGCTTTCTTATAGTAACAGTGTTTATTGCGACGTGTAATGATAGTGTGATCCATCCGTTAGTCAATCAGCTAAAAAGAGAAAAAGCTGTGGCAGAATGAGTTATGTTTGTAGGGACCTTGGGGGGATCTTTCATGAGTTAGGCAATAATTGAAAATGCTCATTGCGAGAGTGTGTCAAACAAATTAAACCTCCCGCAGATGATCAAGGATTTTAAATTGTTAGATAGCCAGAATGACTGATTATCGTATTCAACCAGGTTAATTGCTGTAACTTTAAATTGTTAGTAGATGGCCTAGACATGATTATTACAATGCCTTACATTGGTCTTTCCGGTAAGTAGTAATAATCAGATGAAATGATGGCTTGAGCTGAACTTCTGTTTGCCAAAGGCCTTCATTGCTTTGCGTAGAACAACGAAGCACAGATTTCAGACAGTGCAATCAAGTATGAGGGGTAAAAGATATCTTTAGGGTAATGGATATCTTTCGGTACATAGTAATAAGCAAATGAAATGGTAGCTTGAGTGAAACTTCTGTTTGCCACAGGTCTTCATTGCTTTGCGTAGAACAACGATGCACAGATTTCAGACAGTACAATCAAGTATGAGGGGTAATAGATATCTTTAGGGTAATGTATATCTTTCAAAGGCCAAAGAGGCAGGTACATTAAGTGGCCTTAGAAATTATCCTGAAAGAAGGAGGCTGCCGTTATCGACCACTTACCGGGTACCTATACTGATACCTACATAACGTGTGACAAATTTCAAGCAGAATTAAAAAGTTTGAATGCAAACCTTTCACAAGAAACCTCTGAAAAAGGAAAGTAATAAATTACAAATAAAATTAAGTATTTAGTACGGGAGACCAGGTTCACCAGCTAAGAGACGTTATATTTTATTCAGCAAAACGAAAAGCTAGACAAGAAAGTCACGAATATGGTGGAAAACGAAGCAATACGCATGGACTGCCAGCAAAACCTACCCTTGCGAAATATTAGCAGTAATGACGTTTATTACAAGTGTCTGTTATTGTTTTACAGTTTCAACATTCATCAAATGTCCATGACCGATGTAATATTTTATATTTACACTGAAGACGTAGAGCGTAAAGGAGTGAATGAAGTTATCAGCAGTTTTCAGAAGTAAGTAAGTGACTGAAATCCTTTATCTAAATGTAAGGGTTCTTGAAATACAATTTTAGATATGGCTTTGCGGCAGCAGCCGTTACAAGAATATGGGTTGCGCAATGCAGCCAACCGGATCCAACAAGAATTTACTTTAACCTAATTTCGACATCGACTGTGAGTGTCTCCAACAGGAAATTCGTAGCAGTTACCTAAACAGATTACTAAACCATTAACGTAGAGAAAAACCAAGAAACAGATACTAAGGAGATTTACGAGGAGACTATACTCGCATGTACTAACAGATGAACAGATTTGCGATTAAAATTATCTCGTCTTACACTTAATAAGAAGATAATATTTAAACTACATAAAAATTACAGAGATTAGAAATGACATTAAATTGGAGACTGTCAGTAAAACTATAGCTACACGACGTAGCACACTGTACACTGGTACGAACTGTAAAAGGAAACAGGCACTGGAGGCGGCATCAGACTGAGAGGATTGCAGGTCAAAGCTGCCACAAGTCGTGCCGTCTATTAACAATCTAAGAAAACCACTGCTTGCAATACAAAAATATTTCAAATAGTATATAAGTGATCACATCACAAGTCAGCAACCAATCTGAAATGTATAGTGGACAGTGCAATAGCAGTTATTCCATATATTTTATGCGAAACCGACATTCAATGTAATAAATAAAACACAGAGAGGAAGAAGAAATTATACAATCTACTCTGAGAAAAAAAGAGGAGGCTGTTTTAGGAATTTCTATGTGAAGGGTTTATACCATTGAAGACTATTCGATTACGTAACCCAAGCTGTTCATTCGGAATAAAATCGTCAATAGAAGAAAGGTGTTTTAAAATTTATAATTCGTCAAATATGTTAAATCTGACATCTTTCTAGCTGTGTGCAGGATTCCGATGTCATGGACGTCTTTAGGCTCATGATGAATGATAACCAAAGGGCGTGTTATATTTGTTTGTACCTTTTTCCTTAAGAGATAATCTTTTATCTATCAATAGCTGCTCGTCCTGTCTGTGTTATGTAATAGACTGGACGTGTGTCACAGCCAATTTCATCGATACTTGAGTTTTGTGAGGAAGGATGCACTTGTTTCAGATTATGAATAAGATTTAGGTTGACTCTTACACAGAATATTACAGTAACCAGCCACTTTTTACAATGCTATTTGTTTCTTCAAAAAGCACCGTTACCGGTTTCGAACGGATAAGTTCATCTTCAGACGACTAGTTCACGTTTTACATTACATTTCGTGTTTTGTTTCCCCACCTGATGAAACTTCCTTCGTGTGGCGATGCTCTACATCCAAAAAAAGATGTGAGACAACGTCTTTTTTAATTGTAATTGTGCCTCCCGACGATTTTAAGTGATGTAAACAAATTATTATTATTAAAAGGAAGATGTTTCGCTTGCTTACGATTACGAATCCGCGCCATTAAGTTCCAGTGGAAGTTGCGCATCATCTTGCAACATCCGAAACTGTATAACGCACTTTTATGTGTATGTGTTTTCACATACTGTAACAAACCACTCACACACTTAGAAGATTCGTCACATGCAGGTATGCATACAAAGATGGCGATATTACAATGATAAAGTAGCCCAAGACTTCGACTCTCACAGATATTTCATTTTCTACATGTATGTGACAGTAGAAATTTACCAAATGCTAATGTTACGTTACTTACTTTGAAAGAGAACTGATTAAAATTAAGGTAAACAAATAAAACTGTTGGTTATAATGTGTTACTGCAGTGATATTACGTAAATATTATGGCATACATGGGAACAAAAGAAAACGATAAGGTCTAGACGTACATTGCTAAATGTTACAACTATTGGCATATTATGGCATATGTTGAAAGCACAGTAGATGGGTAGGATTGGATGTGCACATATAAATATTAGAAATATTACAAAAGTGGACTTTATTTTTATTTTTACTTTAAATTGGAAAGCAGGTGAATGAAATTTTGAAAAAAGGCTGCGTTAATTAACTCGGTTGGCTCATTGTGGAGATTTGTGGTGATTTGCTTTTATGTACATATATTTCAAGCTCCTCAAGCAAATTCATAAGGCTACCTTTCTCATCATGGTGCTGTACTTGTGCATGGTCTTCAATATTAATTATTCCATGACTGTTGGTAATTGGGTTACATTAGATTACATTAGATTAGTACATAGATCATGAATACGACACTTCGTAATAATGCAGAATGTGTCAGGTAAATAAAAGGTGTCTATACAAGATATTACATTACACAAAATATTACATGACACTTAATATTTTCAATTTTTTTCCGTTGGGGTTGGGGAAATTACCCACTTACTATATCCAAAAATTCATCTAATCAGTAGAAGGAGTTTCCATTAAGAAATTCCTTTAATTTCCTTTTATATTCGATATGGCTATCTGTCAGACTTTTGACGCTATTAGGTAAGTGACCAAAGATTTTTGTGGCAGCGTAATTTACCCCCTTCTGAGCCAAAGTTAGATTTAACCTTGAGTAGTGAAGATCATCCTTTCTCCTAGTGATGTGCCATGTACACTGCTATTACTTTTGAATTCGTTCGGATTGCTAATATCAAATTTCGTAAGTGAATATATGAATTGTGAGGCTACAGTGAAGATCTCCAGCTCTTTAAATAAGTGTCTGCAGGATGATCTTGGATGAGCTCCAGCAATTATTCTGATAACATGCTGTTGTGGAATGAACACTCTTTTACTCAATGATGAGTTACCCCAGAATATGATGCCATACGAAAGCAGAGAATGAAAATAGGCGTGGTATTTACTGAGACGTATATCGCCAAAATTTGCGAAGTAGCTGAACTCAAACGTTTCAGCAGATCTCCAGCGTGTTTTTTCCAGTTCAACACCTCATCAATGCATACAACTAGAAATTTCGAATATTCTACCTTAGCTACCGATTTCTGATCGAAGTCTATTGTATTTGTTAATGGTGTCATTCCATTTACTGTGTGGAACTGTATGTACTGTGTTTTGTCAAACTTTTGTCAAAGTTAATTTGCAGACAACCATTTAACGATTTTATGAAAAACATCATTTACAATTTCACCAGTTAATTCTTGTCTGTTGGGTGTGATAGCTATACTTGTATCATCGGCAAAACGTACCAGCTTTGCATCTTCGTGAATGTAGAATGGCAAGTCATTAATATATATTAAGAACAGCAGCGGACCCAAGACTGAACGTTGCAGCACCCCCTTCTTGATTGCTCTCCAGTTTGAGAAATCACCAGTTTTTTGCATATTATGTGAACTGCTTATTTCAACTTTCTGCACTCTTCCAGTTTTGTATGATCTAAACCATTTGAGCGCTGTCCCATTCGTACCACAGTACTGGACCTTATCTAGAAGTATTCCATGTTTACACAATCAAAAGCCTTTGAGACATCACAAAAAATTCCAACAGGTGACTTCGGGTTACTCAGAGCACTTAATATTTCATTAGTGAAAATATATATAGCATTTCCCGTTCAAAAACCTTTCTGGAAACCAAACTGACATTTTGTTAAAACTTTATTTTTACAAAGGTGTGAAGCTACTCTCCAATACAATACTTTTTTCAAGAATTTGGGATAAGGCAGTCAGAAATGAGATTGGGCGGTAGTTGTTGACATCAGACGAATCCCCTTTTCTATGCAGTTATTTAACAATGGCATCTATCTGGGAAAATACCCTGCTTTAGAGAGCTATTACATAAGTGGCTAAGAACCCCCCTTATCTCTTGGGAACAAGCTTTTATTATCCTGCTGGAAATGCCATGAAGTCCATGTGAGCTTTTATTCTTGAGAGGGTTTACTATTGTTCTAATTTCAGAAGGAGAGGTGGGTGGAATTTCAATTATATCAAATGGTGTGAGTATGTCCTCTTCCATTAAATGCCTTGCTTCTTCTAATGAACATTTAGATCCTATTTTCTCAACAACATTTAAAAGATGATTGTTCAAAATGTTTTCGAATTCCAGCTTGTTGTTTGCCAAGTTTCCATTTGCTTTGATGGTAATTCCGTCATCCTGTACTCTTGGTTACCCTGTCTCCCTTGTAATAATATTCCAAATTGTTTTGATTTAGTTGTCAGAAGTATTAATCTCAGACATGATGCACATGCTTCTGGAATTTTTAATAACGTTTCTTAATGTAGCACAATAGTTGTTATAATATTTGGCTGTTTCTGGGTCATTACACTTTCTTGTTATTAGATACAGTTCCCTTTTGTGGTTATAAGATATTTTTATTCCCTTAGTAAGCCAAGGTTTTTTGCATGATTTCTTATAATTAGATTTAACTAATTTCTTGAGGAAACAGTTTTCAAATTCTCTTAAATGTGTATCAAGAAATGAGTTATATTTTAAATTAGCATCGGGTTCCTTGTACACCTCATTCCAGTCTAACAGCTGAAGATTTTCTCTGAAATTTCTAATTATTCAGTCATTAACTGAACAAACAACGTTGGAGGGTAGTTTTGAATTACTGAATGGAGCTTTGTCATATACTGTAACTAGCTGAAAACCGTGGTCAGAAAGGCCATTCTCAACAGGACAAGAATTTATGTTTTTAAATTTATCTTGGTCTATAAAAGAGTTATCTATCAATGTGCTGTACCCGAGTAGAAAAATTAATGACAGATGTCAAATTGAAAGAACCGAGCAAGACTTCCAGGTCATTCTTCCTATTATACTCTTCCAGTGAATCAACACTGAAGTCCCCACAAATAATAATTGGCTTTCCTCTATCTGACACGACAAGGCATCAAAGTTTTCCAGAAATAAATGAAAGTTTCCTGAAGGGGACCCATATACTGTTACAATTATAAAAGAGCCCACCTTCAGTTTAAGTTGATAGGCACAAGCTTCTATGTGTTGCTCAAGACAAAATTTTTTTGTATCTGAGCTTTATACACAGTGATAACTATTGACACATATGGCAACTCCTCCTACCACATTTTCTCTACTCATATGTGCAGCTAGTTTATAACCACTGATATTTACCTTTTCCATATCAGACACAATGCGATGCTCAAACAAGCATAGTATATCTATTACATTATCAGATTCAATGTCATCTAAGCAAACCAGAAGCTCGTCTACTTTATTCTTCAATCCAGGAATATTTTGGTGAAAAATGGTAACATTATTTTTTACTTTTCTTTTGTGAGAATCTACTTTCTTCTTTACTCCACCAATATTTTGGTTAAATATGGTAACATTATTATTTACTTTCCTGTTGTGAGAATCTTGTGAGTTTTGGACCTCCTCAGCACCTGCCTGCCTGAACTTCTGATTGGACACTGATATTAGTCTAAAAAAGAGGTACATCCATGAGTACTAGTGTCTCCCCTTATGGATTTCGCTAACAACCCTGCCGGTTTACTCTTCCCTTTCCTACTGAAGTGTAGGTCACGCCTTGTGAAATCCCCCCTAATAATAGCCTTGACAGGAACAAATCCAATGTCTGACAGAGTGGCCGCCCTACGCAACTCCGTAATTACCTTCCTGACAGAGCAGTTCAACTGGGGTTGATCATGCTGCACGAAAGCAGGCACCTGCCCAACATTGGTATGGGTCGTTGCAGAGGCTATTATCACCAGGTCACACTCAGTACTGTAGCCCTAATCCCTATCAGTACTGTTTTCAACTCCACCCACTATCATCACATAGTCCTGATTTGAGAAACCCTTGCACAAGGAATCTATATCCTCTACCACCTGGCTAAGACATGCACTTGGTTTGAAAAAGTTTGTGACCTGGTGCCTGTCACCTAACTTTTCCTGCAAAATCTGGCCAACACCTCTTCCATGGCTGCTACCTAGCAACAGAACTTTCCTCTTAATTTCTACTTTTTTTGAGACAGTTGGTTTGCTAGTGAGATTCTGTTGCATCTTAACTACATCTACTTCTACTGGAGCCTCTTCTTTACTTAACTGTGGTAGCAAGGCAAATCTGTTGGTTGTGCCAATTGGGAAACTGTCAGACACTGTCCTCTTTCTGTGCCCCCTGTTCCCAACTACCACTTCCCACCGCTGTTTACCCTCCTCCCCCTTAACCTCTTCAGTTCCTCCCTCGCTCTGTCCAAATCAGCCTGAAGGGCTCTAATTTTCTCCTCCTGTTCAGCTATAATCCTATCTCTTGAGCAAACCCCGCAAAAGAGTGGAAGAGTCTCGTTTGCTTTCCCAAATCCCACGCCGCTACAATTTCCGCAATGAAACCACCTGTAACAACAGCTGCCAAAACCCTTGAACTAACTTTCCTACCGCAGCTCACACACTTAGTATGCATGGTAGTTTGGAAATTAGTTAAGAGATTTTCTAAGTGATAATGATAACATATTAAATACAGATGCAAAAGGACACTAAATATGTTTTGGAAACTAACATGTACGTCAACTATTACCAAATGCACTCATATTTGTGGTATAACACTAAATTTGCACGATCAAAATTGGGCCTAAACAGCCGGTGTAACCAAAACGAACTTTTTGCGATTACTGGAAAATACGCAAATAAAAGAAAAACCTTTAACGGCAAGCTTGAAGAGCACACTAATGAATGTATTTCATTAGTTAAAAGTGTTCAACTACAATTAACTACAACCTAAATTAATTATCTTTCACGAGAGCTCTGTCTCCGTACGCCTTGTGCAGGGATAACACCACATATGCATGGCAAATGTGAATTTGAAATGTTAATCAAACGTATGCCATCTATGGGGGTAAGTCAATTATCATCCGCAATTTAGCTATATTTTTGTTTATTTTGGTGCTACTGTCGTTTTATGTTGATGACGCATGCTTTGTTTATTTCTTGTTTTATCTTTTCAATTTTCAAGCTGCTAGGTTAGTTTCGTTATCGCTGCAGTGCTGTTAATCATGGCTGCCCCACTGTCTGCACCTAAGAGGAGCAACATTCAGTGATCCGTTGTTTTTTTTGTGGTCGGAAGGCGTATCAGGGGCAGAAATTCATCGAAGACTTTAGGTACAGTACGGGACCAGTGTTTTGCCCCAACAGAGTGTCTACGAATCGATTGAAAAATTCCGAAATGGTGGCACAAGTGTTACGCACGATGAAGGAGCCGGACGACCGTTTACCACCACAAATGAAGAAACCATTGAGCGTTCACGTGAAATGATTCTCTTAGACAGACGACTAACTATCGACGAAGTGGCATATCGTCTGATATTAGTCGCAGACTTGGGTTTCATAAAGTTTCTGCAGGATGGATAAAAAAAAAACAAAAAAAAAAAACGCTTGGAGATCTGCAAAAACATCTTGATCGCTATGGTAACGAAGTGGACAACTTCTTTGACAGGTGACGAAACATGGCTCCGTCATTACGAGCCGGAAAGTAAGCGGCAGAGTATGGAATTTGCCTCGCACGAAATAGTGAGAGAAGCGGTGCATTCCTGGCTCACAGCTCAGCCCAGAACCTTATTTTATGAGGGTATCAGGAGGCTTGTACAACGATGGACCAAGTGCTTTGAAACCCAAGGAGACTATGTCGAAAACTGATTTTCTTCTAAGTTTCCTATATAATTATAACAAAATTTTATAACGTTTTTGCGGATAACAATTGACTTGCCTTTCTATATGCTCTTTGAACCGTGTCTCAATGCTACTTCCAGTTTGTCCTAAATAGTAAGATGGGTAGCTTTGACAGATGAGTTTGTATATGCCAAATTTTTTGTATGGGGGGCTTCTTATTTTTTAAGTTGTGAACTACTAACTGCTGAACTTTGTTGTTTGTGTGAAAGCATATTTTAACATTTGTGTTTTTAAATAGGTTGCTTATTTTATATAATATGCTCCCTTAGAAAGGTAGTGCAACATATGTTCTGCGCTTTTCTACAGTGACTTGTGTGAGTTGCATGGTTGTCTGCTGCCCAGTTTTATTGGTTGAGGGTTTTTGGATTTTTTGTGATAGTTTGCCTGAGGTTATGGTTTTAAGGATACTAATTTATTTTTCTTTTTTAACATGTGCAAGAGGAAGTTTGTGTAGGCGGTTCAGTGTGAATCTAAAATATGCCATCTTATACTGGTTTGGATGACAAGATGAGCTGTTGATGCATACATCAGTGAATGTTCGTTGGTTATAAATTTCAGTATGATATTTATGGATTTTGTTGGTGATTTTTCATCTAGGAAATAAATGCTATTGTTAATCTCTTGTTCAACGGTGAATTTACATCTACATCTACATCTACATTGATACTCCGCAAGCCACCCAACGGTGTGTGGCGGAGGGCACTTTACGTGCCACTGTCATTACCTCCCTTTCCTGTTCCAGTCGCGTATGGTTCGCGGGAAGAACGACTGTCTGAAAGCCTCCGTGCGCGCTCTAATCTCTCTAATTTTACATTCGTGATCTCCTCGGGAAGTATAAGTAGGGGGAAGCAATATATTCGATACCTCATCCAGAAACGCACCCTCTCGAAACCTGGCGAGCAAGCTACACCGCGATGCAGAGCGCCTCTCTTGCAGAGTCTGCCACTTGAGTTTATTAAACATCTCCGTAACGCTATCACGGTTACCAAATAACCCTGTGACGAAACGGGCCGCTCTTCTTTGGATCTTCTCTATCTCCTCCGTCAACCCGACCTGGTACGGATCCCACACTGATGAGCAATACTCAAGTATAGGTCGAACGAGTGTTTTGTAAGCCACCTCCTTTGTTGATGGACTACATTTTCTAAGCACTCTCCCAATGAATCTCAACCTGGTACCCGCCTTACCAACAATTAGTTTTATATGATCATTCCACTTCAAATCGTTCCGTACGCATACTCCCAGATATTTTACAGAAGTAACTGCTACCAGTGTTTGTTCCGCTATCATATAATCATACAATAAAGGATCCTTCTTTCTATGTATTCGCAATACATTACATTTGTCTATGTTAAGGGTCAGTTGCCACTCCCTGCACCAAGTGCCTATCCGCTGCAGATCTTCCTGTATTTCGCTACAATTTTCTAATGCAGCAACTTCTCTGTATACTACAGCATCATCCGCGAAAAGCCGCATGGAACTTCCGACACTATCTACTAAGTCATTTATATATATTGTGAAAAGCAATGGTCCCATAACACTCCCCTGTGGCACGCCAGAGGTTACTTTAACGTCTGTAGACGTCTCTCCATTGATAACAACATGCTGTGTTCTGTTTGCTAAAAACTCTTCAATCCAGCCACACAGCTGGTCTGATATTCCGTAGGCTCTTACTTTGTTTATCAGGCGACAGTGCGGAACTGTATCGAACGCCTTCCGGAAGTCAAGAAAAATAGCATCTACCTGGGAGCCTGTATCTAATATTTTCTGGGTCTCATGAACAAATAAGGCGAGTTGGGTCTCACACGATCGCTGTTTTCGGAATCCATGTTGATTCCTACATAGTAGATTCTGGGTTTCCAGAAATGACATGATACGCGAGCAAAAAACATGTTCTAAAATTCTACAAGAGATCGACGTAAGAGATATAGGTCTATAGTTTTGCGCATCTGCTCGACGACCCTTCTTGAAGACTGGGACTATCTGTGCTCTTTTCCAATCATTTGGAACCCTCCGTTCCTCTAGAGACTTGCGGTACACGGCTGTTAGAAGGGGGGCAAGTTCTTTCGCGTACTCTGTGTAGAATCGAATTGGTATCCCGTCAGGTCCAGTGGACTTTCCTCTATTGAGTGATTCCAGTTGCTTTTCTATTCCTTGGACACTTATTTCGATGTCAGCCATTTTTTCGTTTGTGCGAGGATTTAGAGAAGGAACTGCAGTGCGGTCTTCCTCTGTGAAACAGCTTTGGAAAAAGGTGTTTAGTATTTCAGCTTTACGCGTGTCATCCTCTGTTTCAATGCCATCATCATCCCGTAGTGTCTGGATATGCTGTTTCGAGCCACTTACTGATTTAACGTAAGACCAGAACTTCCTAGGATTTTCTGTCAAGTCGGTACATAGAATTTTACTTTCGAATTCAATGAACGCTTCACGCATAGCCCTCCTTACGCTAACTTTGACATCGTTTAGCTTCTGTTTGTCTGAGAGGTTTTGGCTGCGTTTAAACTTGGAGTGGAGCTCTCTTTGCTTTCGCAGTAGTTTCCTAACTTTGTTGTTGTACCACGGTGGGTTTTTCCCGTCCCTCACAGTTTTACTCGGCACGTACCTGTCTAAAACGCATTTTACGATTGCCTTGAACTTTTTCCATAAACACTCAACATTGTCAGTGTCGGAACAGAAATTTTCGTTTTGATCTGTTAGGTAGTCTGAAATCTGCCTTCTATTACTCTTGCTAAACAGATAAACCTTCCTCCCTTTTTTTATATTCCTATTAACTTCCATATTCAGGGATGCTGCAACGGCCTTATGATCACTGATTCCCTGTTCTGTACATACAGATTCGAAAAGTTCGGGTCTGTTTGTTATCAGTAGGTCCAATATGTTATCTCCACGAGTCGGTTCTCTGTTTAATTGCTCGAGGTAATTTTCGGATAGTGCACTCAGTATAATGTCACTCGATGCTCTGTCCCTACCACCCGTCCTAAACATCTGAGTGTCCCAGTCTATATCTGGTAAATTGAAATCTCCACCTAAGACTATAACATGCTGAGAAAATTTATGTGAAATGTATTCCAAATTTTCTCTCAGTTGTTCTGCCACTAATGCTGCTGAGTCGGGAGGTCGGTAAAAGGAGCCAATTATTAACCTAGTTCGGTTGTTTAGTGTAACCTCCACCCATAATAATTCGCAGGAACTATCCACTTCTACTTCACTACAGGATAAACTACTACTAACAGCGATGAACACTCCACCACCGGTTGCATGCAATCTATCCTTTCTAAACACCGTCTGTACCTTTGTAAAAATTTCGGCAGAATTTATCTCTGGCTTAAGCCAGCTTTCTGTACCTATAACGATTTCAGCTTCGGTGCTTTCTATCAGCGCTTGAAGTTCCGGTACTTTACCAACGCAGCTTCGACAGTTGACAATTACAATACCGATTGCTGCTTGGTCCCCGCATGTCCTGACTTTGCCCCGCACCCGTTGAGGCTTTTGCCCTTTCTGTACTTGCCCAAGGCCATCTAACCTAAAAAACCGCCCAGCCCACGCCACACAACCCCTGCTACCCGTGTAGCCGCTTGTTGCGTGTAGTGGACTCCTGACCTATCCAGCGGAACCCGAAACCCCACCACCCTATGGCGCAAGTCGAGGAATCTGCAGCCCACACGTTCGCAGAACCGTCTCAGCCTCTGATTCAGACCCTCCACTCGGCTCTGTACCAAAGGTCCGCAGTCAGTCCTGTCGACGATGCTGCAGATGGTGAGCTCTGCTTTCATCCCGCTAGCGAGACTGGCAGTCTTCACCAAATCAGAAAGCCGCCGGAAGCCAGAGAGGATTTCCTCCGATCCATAGCGACACACATCATTGGTGCCGACATGAGCGACCACCTGCAGATGGGTGCACCCTGTACCCTTCATGGCATCCGGAAGGACCCTTTCCACATCTGGAATGACTCCCCCCGGTATGCACACGGAGTGCACATTGGTTTTCTTCCCCTCTCTTGCTGCCATTTCCCTAAGGGGCCCCATTACGCGCCTGACGTTGGAGCTCCCAACTACCAGTAAGCCCACCCTCTGCGACTGCCCGGATCTTGCAGACTGAGGGGCAACCTCTGGAACAGGACAAGCAGCCATGTCAGGCCGAAGATCAGTATCAGCCTGAGACAGAGCCTGAAACCGGTTCGTCAGACAAACTGGAGAGGCTTTCCGTTCAGCCCTCCGGAATGTCTTTCGCCCCCTGCCACACCTTGAAACGACCTCCCACTCTACCACAGGTGAGGGATCAGCCTCAATGCGGGCAGTATCCCGGGCAACCACAGTCGTAGTCCGATCAGGGGATGCGTGGAACGAGCTGGCCGTCCCCGACAAACCCCCATCCCGACCCCCACAGTGATGCCCATTGGCAACAGCCTCAAGCTGTGTGACCGAAGCCAACACTGCCTGAAGCTGGGAGCGAAGGGATGCCAACTCAGCCTGCATCCGAACACAGCAGTTGCAGTCCCTATCCATGCTAAAAACTGTTTTGCTAAGAACGTCGGAACTAATCTACAGAGAGCGCAAACAAATCGACAAAATTTAAATGGTTATTAAAATACAAGATTGCCTAGTAAATGCAGTAATGCTGCTACTTGCGCACTGCTGACACTGCTCGGCGGCGGAAGGAGACTAAGCGAAATTACACTATTCAGGTACTAAAACACGATGCTACACTCTCAAATACTATAATACGCCCGAAATTTATGAATTAAACAATGCAAGAACCAAAAACACGCAAAGAAATTAAGAATTAAACTATGTAACAAATGAGTGAGCTAGGAGTATACGACTTGCTGCTCAGCTGCTTATCCAACGGCGGCAGGGAGCACACTGACTGCGACCAACCGACACTGGCCGTTCAAAATAAAACAGTAGACAAACGACTACGCGAATTTACACTATTCAGGTACTAAAACGCGATGCTACAACTCTCAAATACTATAATACGCCCGAAATTTATGAATTAAACAATGCAAGTACCAAAAACACGCAAAGAAATTAAGAATTAAACTATGTAACAAATGAGTGAGCTAGGAGTATACGACTTGCTGCTCAGCTGCTTATCCAACGGCGGCAGGGAGCACACTGTGTTTGTGCATGCTACTCAGTTTTGTTGCTAATGTGTCTATTTCCTCATTCATGCTATCAAAAAATGTAATTGTATAATCAACATATCTTTTGTAGTAGATGATTTTGCTGTTGATGTGACTGTTAGCAT
Source organism: Schistocerca americana (assembly GCF_021461395.2). Taxonomy (NCBI): domain Eukaryota; kingdom Metazoa; phylum Arthropoda; class Insecta; order Orthoptera; family Acrididae; genus Schistocerca; species Schistocerca americana. Next base: position 461,563,852 of record NC_060122.1, on the reverse strand, counting down.
CAAAAAATATCTGTTCTAAGTGATTTATGTAAATATCTGGTAACTTCCCATTGCCAACCCAACTTTCTCTCTGTATATTTTGTTATTGAAACTGAAGTAATCGTATGACAGTACCGAAGTGAGTAACTCAATGAGCTCACAGATCTCAGACACACTTAGTTTCATATGTTTGAGTAGATTGTTTCTGATTATGTTTATGGTGTTCTAGACAGGGATGTTAGTATAAAGGTTTACTATGTCAAGTGATGCAAATCTGGCTGTCAGTAAAATGTAAACATCTTTAATTTTGTCAATGAGTTTATATGTGTTCATACTACAGAATTTGGTTTCAAACGTATAGTAGGTATGAAGCAGAGCAAGCAGTTCGTTATTTAACTTCTATGAAGGGCTGTTCCCAGATTTCACAACTGGCCTGATGGGACAGTTTTCCATCTAGGTCTTAGGCTGTGAGCGGAGCTGAGGTGCAGTGGAGTTTATCAAGTCACATACTTCCCAATTAGTGAGGTGTAAGTTCTTAAGTGTTTTCCTAATTTAGGCCTGAAATTACAGGTAAGATCAAAATCTAATTCAGTTGTGTTATTACTATTGAAGAGTTGTATGGTTTTTTCAACACAGTCTTTTCCATACATTGTCACAGCACAATTATTTTTATCAACTTTGATTGTTAAAGCTTTATTCTTAGAAAGTTTGGAATTGATACAATTTAGAATATTTAGGTCACTGTTTCTGTGTGAACTGTTGTTTTTGAGCAGTCAATTTTTATTATTTTACTGGCTTTGGAGGCTAGGACATTAGTTTCCCTGGAATTTAATTTAGCAGCATTAGATGGAAGTTTAGTAGATGCAATAAGGCTTTTCAAGTTATTAGCGTTAGGTCTGGCCCGTATATTATACTTTAGACATTTTTTTATTAGAGCAAGTTCATTATTTGCAAAACTGATATTAGTTTCATGAATCTGATGTTGGCTGTCATAAGAATTTTTGGAGGGCTCAACATGTCAGTTTCTGACAAAATAGCAGTATGAACAAGATTATTGTTGAAGCAATTACTAGTAGGAAATACTACAGTCTAATTTATTATTGAGGAGACGCTGAATCCTGTAAGATACAGCCCTTAAAAGGGTTTGTAATATTCTGTGATTTATGCTCTGGACAGAATAGGGATTATGCAGTGCTCCTATAGCTTCACTATGTCGAGAGATTTGAAAGGTCAAAATATTATCTCGAATAAGAGGTGTTACCAGAACAGTGGGTTAATGCTTTTGAAACGACAAAAGTGAATTCAAGGCCTTACAAAGTCATTCCTGTTAAATTATACGAGAGTATATGATCTTTCTATAAGCCTGCTACAATCCGAAGTGCTCTTTTAAGAGGAAGCCGCACAAAGAAGCTGGTTGTGCAGGAAGATGAAACTAAACTAAACTCCAGTCCGAACAGCCCATGAAATCCAACGACACCGACGTGCCATCGTGTCAGCCTCAGCCCACAGGCGTCACTGGACGCGTACATGGAACGACATTTGGTCAGAATACCGGCCGTATGTCAGTTTGCGTGACCGAAGCCGCTACTTCTTGATCAAATAGCTGTTCAAATAGAAGATTACTTGCCATGAAGCCTGGACACCTGTAGATATGGAAAGGTCTGGGTCTCTAGAAGTAGATACCAAGCCAGATTATCAACCGTAGGGACCTGATAAAATATTATGGCCTCGTCGCATATAATGCTAAGTGTTTCGTAATATGGAACATTTGCCAGGTAAATCGGGACTGTTTTTCAAGAAACTAATTCTAGCGGTGTATTTTAAGAACTCCTGCTAATATCTTACAAAAAATACGCAAACCTCCTAGAACTGTTTGGTGGTCAAAACCCAAGAAATTTCTGTTCCAGCCAACCACATAACGAACCAAACCCCAATGCTAACAGAAAAAAACTTCCAAGACTAAATAAAACAAAGAAAGGATGAACATCTACTAAAAAGTTATGGACTTGCCACGTTCCTTCCGTGACAAAGATGTACTTTCTTTGCATGTTTTGTCTTTTTTATCATATAATTTCAATTGGCATTCTTGTATAATGTACGTTCTCTACAATCATTAATTTTGGCATCATAACGGTATTGATTATACTTGACTGGAGTGTTTTAAGTGTCTGTTTCTAATCTTGAAAATTAAAAATTTGCTCACTTGACAAATGTACATGATGTTACTTACTTCGTTTCTTGCATGGCTCTTCATATACGAAATGTAGCGACTGCAAATGCCAGGACAAGAAAACAAACAAAAAACAAATAACATAAATATTTGTTGCAAAACACGAACGAGAACGTCACCTATTTTAATATCTATGACAAAACACACTGGCCATTTCAGTGATATCCACCTCGACACAAAGGTTGTCTCCAATGATATCGTATTTGAACATGCTAAGATTGTAGACCTCGCCCCATATACTTCCAGTTCCTGCAGGTTGTCGAGTCTTGGTTGTTGAGTCTGATCCCGAGCTGGATTCCGATTTTCTCCACTTCCTTGACTGTTCTACCATGCCATTTATAAGACGGAGTCACTCGTCGTATTGTCAGGTCCTCCGGTTTCGTTAGCTAGGCCTCTGATTTTGAGGACGGCTGCTGTTGCTAATTTCCCCTACATTATCGTTCATGTGCTCAGTTTCCTCTGCGTTCCCGCATTGTTACTTTTCTGTTACAACACCCACTCTCTTATCTTCCCGTACGTACTTATCAAGATCCGTTAGTATTAACATGAATGCCTTCAGCTCACCTTTTTCTACATCTGAATTGTCCAGGAGTTCGTAAGTCTGTCTACTAATTGCCCAAACCACTTTTTGATATTCAGGTCACTGACTGCACTGTAAGTGAGGAATTTCAGGAGGGATAAGCAACGCTTGCCTTCGAAATTCTGGCAGTTGAGGGACATAGACTCTGATGCCACAAACAGCTCTCCCGCAATGGCCGTTTTGCTTTGCCGCATGTGTGCAGTCAGGATGACTATTTTTCACAGTTGTCCTACTTATTATTGACCTTGCGCCTACTCTTTGTTAGGAATATTAACAGCACTATATATCACTCATACTCTGCGAGTAAAAAAATTTTTTTTTTTTTTAGCCACAGATTTAGTCGCTCAGCAAGAGCCTAGAGTCTTTAAGACATCGAGGAGCTAGTTTCCTCTATAGTTTGCATGCTCTGAGAAAGGGGGGTGATTGCTTCCTCAATTTTCTTCAGATTTGACTCATCCTGGACTAGCGTGGTCGCATTGCTTTCTGCCGTTTCTCTTACCTTGTCCAGCTGTTTGCCCATTTATTTCAGTTGGAAATCGAGTTTTCTATCTAAGTCTTTCAAATTTCCTGAAATTGTTTCTCAGCTGCTTTGGCCTTTCTCCTGCCTGTCTCCGCCTTCCTATCTCGGTTCCTGCACTTCCTTTCTATCTGTTTTTGCTTTCTCATGTCTATCCTCTGCTTTCCTGTCTCTCCCATCATTTCTTTCCTATCTACTTCGGCTTTCCTATCTCTCTCACGCGTTTCTTTCCTATCTGCTTCGGCTTTTTCTAGCAATTCTTTTTCTCACAATGGAATATCTTCCATGCTTGCGACATTAGAGCTGCTTCGTGCAATATGTCGACTATGTCTTGCAAGATTCGCTAGTTTTACACTCGTCGGCTGCCAGTATAGTGTCCATGGTTTCAGGCAACATAACTGATGTTGACGCCTCCCACACAGAAAATTCTGACACTACTTTCTCCAATTTCGTAGAATCCTCCGGGTTAAGAATATCTCTATATCGTATTCAACTATGCTACTCATACACAAAAGAAATAACATGAGATTCTACTACGTAATTAATAACCGCTTTCACAAAATTTGACATCAAAGAATGATGCTGAACACAAAAAATTATCTTCACACGTAATAAGAAAAATAATCTTCACATGCAATCTAAATTTCTTTCAACAAATCCATCAAAATACAGGTACCTCCATAGAAAATGATATTGTAAATAATGCATAGTTTTCATGCGGGGTGCTAGTATGTGCTGCAGCTACATATTAATGTTCACGCCACAGTATGAGACAAAAATGTTTAGTATCACTTTTAGCAATCCCGAAGATGAACTCATTATACCTTCGTAACTGCAGTATATCAAAAGAAACCAAAAGCAAGGTCCTGGATGAGTGTCACAGTAATAACTGAGCCCCAGTTCTCAGGATCATAGTCGAGGAGAGAGAGTGAAATGCTCGTTATAAAGGAAATATTTGATCATACAAGAACAACTAGTGCACTGCTCGTTCAGTTCTCTAAACTCTTAGCATTACTGATCGTTCAGTTTGGTCACAGTGCACAGCGATAATGCTGTCACAATGAGAACAACAACCTTAGGTGTGCACCAGGTTATACTTACTATTAGTTAATCGCCTGTCCGTGGAAAAGCTGCAGGGCAATGCGAATGATCAGGGAACCGAAATCATCGGCTTCATCGCGAATGGTGTCTGTTCTGTTGAACATGTACGACCCAGCAGATACCGCTCTTCTACAAGTGTATCGGCGTGACGCTTGTATGAAGTAAAAATTTCAGAGTTGATGAGCAATCAACGTCTGAACTCCTACGGGGAGTAAGCGATTAAAGGGTGGGGAACGGGTCATTGGATGCGGTGAGCAGGAAGTTGGGAATTTGTGACTGAAAGGAAGCGTGTCTCGATGGTCGAGGCGGTTAAGGCAACCGTTTTAGAGAAGCAGAGCATCCGGGTTCGAGTCGCAGTCCGGCATATATTTTCAACTCCCCCCCACTGCATTGTCGAATGCCCTATGCGACTGGAAGATATTTCCTTCCCCACTCTTTACCATACCACTCACTTTCCAGTCCCTTCAGACGAATTATTCATGTATATGTCCCAGCTGATTCATCTCTAGTGTTGTCTGTTGTGTCAGACATCTCTGACAGAACAGACACCACTCATTTCAATATATTACAGAATGACGATAACACTGGGAGGGGAAGTACCAGAAAGTGTGTAAGACTGTACGGGGAAAACACAACCAGACCTGCTTACCTGTCGGCCGGAGTGGCCGAGCGGTTCTAGGCCCTACAGTTTGGAACCGCGTTACCGCTACGGTCGCAGGTTCGAAGCCTGCCTCGGGCATGGATGTGTGTGACGTCCTTAGGTTGGTTAGGTTTAAGTAGTTCATAGCTCTAGGGTACTGCTGACCTCCGATGTTAAGTCCCATAGTGCTCAGAGCCATTTGAACCATTTGAACCTGTTTATCTGGGCAGCTCACGAATTCGAAGGTGCCACAAATTGTAATCAAATTTGGCAACGTTGGTTCCGTGACAAATTAAGCAGGAAGCTGCTGAGAAAATGGATCGTGCTACAGCAGTTTTGACACATTTACCCCAAAATCAGAAAGCCATGGCCACCGACACTAAATGGCAGCCGGAAGACGAATGAATCTCACAGCCGGTGCGGATCCAAAGAGCACGAAACGTAGGTCTCTCTCGAAAACCCTGTTCTTCAAAAAACTTTGTGTGGAGTGGATGGAAGAATCTATTGTCAATTTGGCAGACGGAAATATCGCAGGACAGGCATTAGCTCTGACGGAAAAAGCCCGATGCATGGAAAAGCGTTATTCCAAGAAAACTGCTCCCGAGGGACCTTCGCCCTTCTTTATGAGGTTCACTGACCGCTTCCTGGCGGCAAAGGGGACCTGGAGACAGCACTGGAAGAAACCCATCCCAGTGAGAGAAGAGCAAAACTTTCCTCCTGTCACATGTTGTGGGGAAGGCAAACTAAAGACTCCGTTTTGTTAGCAGAACACTTAGAAAATGTAACAGATCTAGTAAAGAGACTGCCTATATTACGCTTGTCCGACCTCTTTTGGAGTACTTCTGCGCTTTCTGGAATTCTTACCAGATAGTATTAACGTAGTACATCGAGAAAGTTCAAAGAAGAGCAGCACGTTTTGTATTATCGAGAAATACGGAGGGAGAATGTCACTGACGTGATACAGGATTTATGGTCGACACAATTAAAACAAAGGTGCTCTTCGTTGTGGTGGAATCTTTGACGAAATTTCAACCACCAGTTATCTCTTCCGAATGCAAAAATATATTTTTGATGCCTACCTACATCATAATCATCATCATAATGAAATAAGGGAAATCAGAACTCGCACAGAAAGATACAGGTGTTCGTTTTTTCCGCGCACTCCTCGAGACTGGAATAATAGAGAATTATTGTGAAGGTGGTTCGATGAACTTTCTGTCAGGCATTTAAGTGTGATCTGTAGAGTATCCATATAGATGCAGATGTGCGCAGTACACCCTAAATAAAATTATCCACGAAATAGTACCAAAAATAAATAAATTTCGCTTAGCGATATGTTACAACAATGTTACAATACAACACACAGTTTGGTGCTACTTTGGTGTGTCACATCTAGCAGACTAATACTACACACATTATGAGTGTTAACGATTTGACTGGTATGTCGACTATGTGTAAATTAATCTACCAATGCAGGGTCCCGTAGAGCACTATATAGCTGCCAAATTGCAGCGAGGTGGTTAGGACAGAGCCGTAAACAAACGTTAGGCTGTGTACTTTCCATCAGTTGTTAGAGAGAAACAAACTGATTTCAGTTAATGATTGCCGGCCGGAGTGGCCGAGCGGTTCTAGGGGCTACAGTCAAGAATCGCGCGACCACTACGGTCGCAGGTTCGAATCCTGCCTCGGACATGTATGTGTGTGATGTCCTTAGGTTAGTTCGATTTAAGTAGTTCTAAGTTCTAGGGGAGTGATGACCTCAGATATTAAGTCCCATAGTGCTCAGAACCATTTGAGCCATTTGAGTCAATTTACGATTGACCTCATGCTATTTATCTATTAGTTTAAATTTACAGTGCAGTCGCACGTTCAAGAAGGTCTTAGTAGTCAAGTGGCAAAGATGGCTATCTCAGTTAGTGCATTGTGTGATGTGTCTAAAATATTTTTAAGGACATCAGCTGTGCCTTACATGTCGTCGCCACTATTGATTTCTGTGGCAGTGGAAGAAAGAAAGTGCGTGTCTTTCTGTTTCAAAGAAATTCTGATTGATATCCTGTACTAGCTTGCTCAAATCTCATTAAATTTTCTTTGAACATACTTCAAATGAATTAGAGGATTACATTCGTGTCCAACCGCACAGCCCAAAAGCACTGCTTGTCGTTCGCCACTCAACTCGAAGGAAGACGAAAAGTTCTGTACTCATTGTAAAAGAGGCTAGTGGAATGAGCTCACACCAGATTAAACAGAGCGAGATTAAAAAACAAGGCTCTACACGTTGTAACTTATGTAGCTGGCGTCTCTCTGGTATCGAGGAAGAAATAGCTTGTACTTTGATTTCGTACTGCATGAAGAGGAACTGATTTTCTTACCAATGGTAAAGCTCGAAAGGCATTATGGTAGCCGCATTTCACAACATAAATAAAGATCATAGACAGAAAGTTTTAACCACTCACACCATTACCATTTTTAAAAGCTTCACACACATTCGAAAGCATTTGCTTATATCCATATTCAGTACAATGGAGGTATTATTCACGTTAAATAATGTCATTCACATTACGTAATATAATTATTTTATAACACTTATAACATAGCATTTTCTCCATTATAAGCCAGTTTTAATGTCCCTTAACTAAACATGTTCTGAAAAGTCTTACGTTTCTATAAGTCAGATAAGGTGGTAGTTCACAATTGAAGCCCGTGACTTTTTAATGCCCGTAACTTATATCAGTAAATTTCTTTTACATCCAAATATAATGTACTATACCGGTATATCTGCTGCTTTGCAAGCATATTGGGAACAAATTTTCCTTATTCTATCTGTGATTCAGTTTAGAAATCTAACTCGACTACGCTATTCTCTGATATTGTTGTCGTCGCGGGATCTCTTGTTTATCTTTTATTTACGTAGATTAAAATATTCATTACAGTATTTAATAATGAATAAAAAAATAGGATTCGGGTAAGCTACTACAAACAACATACTGAACGCCTTATTGTGGCCAAGATAGACACGAAGCGCACGCCCCCTGAAGAGGGGCAGCAGCCTTTTCAGTAGTTGCAGGGGCAACAGTCTGTATGATTGAATGATCTCGTCATGTAACACTAAACAAAACGGCCTTGCTGTGCTGGTACTGCGAACGGCTGAAAGCAAGGGGAAACTACAGCCGTAATTTTTCCCGAGGGTATGCAACTTTACTGTATGGATAAATGATGATGGCGTCCTCTTGGGTAAAATATTCCGGAGTTAAAATAGTCCCCCATTCGGATCTGCGGGCGGGGATTACTCAGGAGGACGTCGTTACCAGGAGAAAGAAAACTGGCGTTCTACGGACGGGAGCGTGGAATGTCAGATCCCTTAATCGGGCAGGTAGATTAGAAATTTCAAAAGGGAAATGGATAGGTTAAAGTTATATATAGTGGGAATTAGCGACGTTCGGTGGCACGAGGAACAAGACTTTTGGTCAGGTGAATACAGGGTTATAAATACAAAATCAAATATGGGTAATGCAGGAGTAGGTTTAATAATGAATAAAATAGGAGTTCGGGTAAGCTACTACAAACAACATAGTGAACGCACTATTGTGGCCAAGATAGACACGAAGCCCACGCCTATGACAGTAGTACAAGTATATATGCCAACTAGCTCTGCAGATGACGAAGAAATTGAAGAAATGTATGATGAGATAAAAGAAATTATTCAGAGACTGAAAGGAGACGAAAATTTAATAGTCATGGGTGACTGCAATTCGATAGTAGGAAAAGGAAGAGAAGGAAACGTAGAAGGTCAATATAGATTGGGGGGAAGAAATGAAAGAGGAAGCCGCCTGGTAGAATTTTGCACAGAGCACAACTTAATCATAGCTAACACTTGGTTCAAGAATCATAAAAGAAGGCTGTATACATGGAAGAAGTCTGGAGATACTGACAGGTTTCAGATAGATTATATAATGGTAAGACAGAGATTTAGGAACCAGGTTTTAAATTGTAAAACATTTCCAGGGGCAGATGTGGGCTCTGACCACAATCTATTGGTTATGAGCTGTAGATTAAAACTGAAGAAACTGCAAAAAGGTGGGAATTTAAGGAGATGGGACCTGGATAAACTGACTAAACCATGGGTTGTACAGAGTTTCAGGGAGAGCGTAAGGAAACAATTGACAAGAATGAGGGAAAGAAATACAGTAGAAGAAGAATGGGTAGCTTTGAGGGATGCAGTAGTGAAGGCAGCAGAGGATCAAGTACGTAACAAGACGAGGGCTACTAGAAATCCTTGGGTGACAGAAGAAATACTGAATTTAATTGATGAAAGGAGAAAATATAAAAGTTAAATAAATGAAGCAGGCAAAAAGGAATACAAACGTCTCAAAAATGAGATCGACAGGAAGTGCAAAATGGCTAAGCAGGCATGGCTAGAGGACAAATTTAAGGATGTAGAGACTTATCACACTAGGGGTAAGATAGATACTGCCTACAGGAAAATTTAAGAGACCTTCGGAGAAAGGAGAACCACCTGTATGAATATCAAGAGCTCAGATGTAAACCCAGTTCTAAGCCAAGAAGGGAAAGCAGAAAGGTGGAAGGAGTATATAGAGGGACTATACAAGGGCATGTACTAGAGGGCAATGTTATAGAAAGGGAAGAGGATGTAGATACAGATGAAATGGGAGATACGATATTGCGTGAAGAATTTGATAGAGCACTGAAAGACCAAAGTCGAAACAAGGCCCCAGGAGTAGACAACATTCCATTAGAATTACTGACAGCCTTGGGAGAGCCAGTCCTGACAAAACTCTACCATCTGGTGAGCAAAATGTATGAGACAGGCGAAATACCCTCAGACTTCAAGAAGAATATAATAATTCCAATCCCAAAGAAAGCAGTTGTTGACACATGTGAAAATTACCGAAATATCAGTTTAATAAGCCACGGCTGCAAAATACTAACGCGAATTGCTTACAGACGAATGGAAAAACTGGTAGAAGCCGACCTCGGGAAAGATCGGTTTGGATACCGCAGAAATATGGGAACACGTGAGGCAGTACTGACCCTACGACTTAACTTAGAAGCTAGATTAAGGAAAGGCAAACCTACATTTCTAGCATTTGTAAACTTGGAGAAAGCTTTTGACAATGTTGACTGGAATACTCTCTTTCAAATTCTGAAATTGGCAGGGGTAAACTACAGGGAGCGAAAGGCTATTTACAATTTGTACAGAAAGCAGATGGCAGTTATAAGAGTCGAGTGGCATGAAAGGGAAGCAGTGGTTGGGAAGGGAGTGATACAGGGTTGTAGCCTCTCCCCGATGTTTTTCAATCAGTATATTGATCAAACAGTAAAGGAAACAAAAGAAAAATTCGGCGTAGGTATTAAAATCCGTGGACAAGAAATAAAAACTTTAAGGTTCGCCGATAACATTGTAATTCTGTCAGAGACAGCAAAGGACTTGGAAGAGCAGTTGAACGGATTGGACAGTGTCTTGAAGGGAGGATACAAGATGAACATCAACAAAAACAAAACGAGGATAATGGAATGTAGTCGAATTAAGTCGGGTGATGCTGAGGGAATTAGATTAGGAAATGAGACACTTAAATTAGTAACGGAGTTTTGTTATTTGGGGAGCAATATAACTGATGATGGTCGTAGTTGAAAGGATATAAAATGTAGACTGGCAATTGCAAGAAGAGCGTTTCTGAAGAAGATAAATCTGTTAACATCGAGTATAGATTTAAGTGTCAGGAAGTCGATTCTGAAAGTATTTGTATGGAGTGTAGCCATGAATGGAAGTTTAACATGGACGATAATTAGTTTGCACAAGAAGAGAATAGAAGCTTTCGAAATGTGGTGCTACAGAAGAATGCTGAAGATTAAATGGGTAGATCACATAACTAATGAGGAGGTATTGGACAGGATTGGGGAGAAGAGGAGTTTGTGGCACAACTTGACAAGAAGAAGGGATCGGTTGGTAGGACATGTTCTGAGGCATCAATGGATCACCAATTTAGTATTGGAGGGCTGCGTGGAGGGTAAAAATCGTAGAGTGAGACCAAGAGATGAATACACTAAACAGATTCAGAAGGATGTAGGTTGCTGTACGTATTGGGATATGAAGAAGCTTGCACAGGATAGAGTAGCATGGAGAGCTGCATCAAACCAGCCTGAGGACTGAAGACCACAACAACAACAACAACAATATTCGCAGAAATAATTACCGCTATTCTGTGCGTGAGTGTATGTGTGTGTGTGTGTGTGTGTGGGATTGGGGGGGGGGGGGGTTGAAATAGGTCAAAAGTATTGTGACACTATTTGTGTAAGAATTAACACCTTACAAGTCATTAAAACTCTTTCTGACCACCATGTATACTCCGCTGGAACATGTATACAGCTTTCTGCACTTACGTCAACGTTTTGCTAGCGACCGAGACAGGACGTTGTGCGCTGTAATTCAGTATGGGATCCAATGTCACTATCTACAGTGTTTCAGCGAGCGGTTCAGTGACCGAGTGGTTCTAGGCGCTTCAGTCTGGAACCGCACGACCGTTACGGTCGCAGGTTCGAATCCTGCCTCGGGCATGGATGTATGTGATGTCCATAGGTTAGTTAGGTTTAAGTAGTTCCAAGTTCCAGGGGACCGATGACCACAGAAGTTTAGTCCCACAGTGCTCAGAGCCACAATACACCGCAGAGAGGCTTGATACAGCACAGACACTAAAAGACAAATTTATTTCGAAGAACTGACGCAGTTACCTCCCCTCGCTTACCTTTCCGGTTCCTGAGGTGAGAACACATTCGGTATCGCAATTCGAACGTTACGCTTCCGCCATGTGCTCAATCGTTTAAACGTAGTTCAGCGCCGTCGACAAAAGATACACAGATTTCTCAGAATTCTGTGGCTAACGTTGTCGGGCGCTCTCCCGTGAGCTGCGCCGCTGGTTCTCAGCAAAAGTCTCCAAAGGTCGGCGTCTCCGCAGCGCAGCCACCAGAAAACAGCCCCTCTTTCACCTCGTGCCTCGCACTGCTTGCCGCCAGCGTCCGCCCGTTGCCCTCCTTCACTGCCAATTGCTGGAGCCCTTCCAAGCCAGGACCTCATCTTCATCCTTTTTAAATCTGGGTCGCTATTGCAGTGCTGGAGGGGAAATGGATGGTACGAGGACGGCGGAGATTTAGGAACTGGCCTGCGTTCTACACCAATGGAGAAATAAAGCGATTTATTTCCCCTCTTATTTCTTCAGCGGAACTCTTGAAAGAAACGACCCGGCAAAGTTCTAAACAGAAATTTATCCGTGGTGCAAGGCGGAAGAGACGGTGTGAGTTGCGCTGGTGATGGTACACACAAACGGGCAGTGCCACTGCAACTTCTGGTAAATTGCACTCATAGACGCCCTAGTGTCCAATGCAGAAATGTGTACTCATCCAGAAAATGTGCATACGAACAGAAAATCTGAACTTCCTGTCTCTCTGTCCGTATTTTGCTTGCGAATCTTTCACTACTGCGCTCAAAACACTCAATACTTGCTGATTTTGTTTTATCCACGGAAGACGATATTCTGTGACCAAATTTCCAATTACGACCAATCACATTATCGGTATTTTATTGTTGTTAATTTTTTTAAATACAGTAATACATGAAACTCTGTACTTGCAGTATTAATTTCATATACAACGGGCTGTTCTGAACACACAAAGATATTTATCTTTCACGCAAATACTGCAGCATTTAGAAAACCATGAAACAATATACACTAAACTCTGCACATCACAAGCCTCCGTATGGCTTTCGGTGTGGGTGCTTCTTATAATTAAAAGTGTGAGGCCCTCCACATGACCACTAAAAAAATTCCGTAACAATTTTGGTTACACGATAAATGACACAAACTTAAAAGTTCTCGATTCGTTTACCAGTATGTATCGAGTAATTATAATTATGAACAAATTAAATTGAAACCAGGACGTATAAAATGTTGTGAGGAAGGAGAACAAAAGGCTGCTTTGTACTGGCACTAAACTTGAAAGATGCCACAGTTCTAGTAATGGGACTGCCTACTCCACTCTTGACCGTCCTCTTCTGAACTACTGCTGCGCAGTAGCCCTTCAGAAAAGGGCAGCTCGTTCCTGTTATAACAAAATAAGGGAAAATATGTATCGGTTATGATAAGGGAGTTGGGCTGGCAATCATTGAAACTGAGGCTTTTCCGATACGGCATGATATTTTCAGAAATTTTTATTGCCATCTTACTCCTCCGAACGCGAAAATATTTTCTTGTCTTTTACCTACAAGGGAAGAAATGATCATCGTAATAAAATGACAGAAAACAGCGATCTCAGGGAAATATCAAGGTGTTCATTTATCATATGTTGTCTTCTATACTGAATGTTGTTTATAAGCTTCTGTCAGCACTTAGATGACAGTTGCTGAGCAATCATGTAGATGGGACTGTTTTAAGCTGCGATTTATATTTATCTTTAAATAAAAGCTGCGAAGCACAGAACCTCAGCCCTTATCATCACGTAAGCAATCGAAGAAAAATTCAATCAATGTAATCACGGTCCTTCCAATTTAATGACTTTTTCGTATTTCACTCGCGAAGAAAGACTGACGGCATCCGCCGTATACGCTACAATTTATCTCCTTCTTCACTCAATGTATCGTCATTTTTTTCGTTTCTCGTCATCCCTTAGTTGCTTCAAAATTCATGAAGGTATCTTCCTTTTATGCAACTAAATGAAAGGCGGTTTGTTTTTGGCCAAACGCGTTTCGCTTCCTTTATTTATGAAGCATCTTCAGTGGCTGTAACGCGTGTTTCTTTTTGGAAAATTGAAAATTTGTCTTAAGGTCTTATGGGAGCAAACTGCTGAGGTCATCGGTCGCTAAGCTTACACTTCAGCTAACTAAAACTAACTTACGCTAAGGACAACACACACACCCTTGCCCGAGGGAGGACTCGATCCTCGGACGGGGGTAGCCTCGCGAACCGTGACAAGACGCCCAATACAACGCGGCTACGCCGAGCGGCTGTTACTTTTTATACACATGATAAATGTATCACGTTATAGTTACAATATGTCACTAAGCTATGTTCTACCACGTTTTTCTTCTTTTTTTCAGATTAGAAACTATTTTCATAACACAAATTTCTTGAGGTTAAACTACTGTTTGGTGATAATCACGATTTCCAGTGTTGTTAGTCCACACGTGCGGTCCTGGAGATGTGTGCATTCGGTCATAATTTTCTTGTCGCCAACACATCACTTGCACTTTTGTCTCTGGGTGTTTATATTTTGTCTTTCGTTTGCGTTGTGAATGTAGTTTGATATATTTCATTTGTTTTGTGTGTGCGTGTGCGTGTGTGTGTGGGAGGGGTGGGGGGGAAGGGGGGAAGGGACAGAGAGACAGAGACAGAGAGAAGGGAAAGGAAGGGGATAATGAAGATTCATTAGTTATATACAGTGGTTGTGTTTCGGATTTAGTGGCTAGCTCCAGGGCCAGACAAACGGACTAACAACACCGGAAATATAATTAACACAAAACGATAATTTAACCACACGAAATTTGTTCTACAAATGTTGTTTTTAATCTGAAGAACAACAGAAAGACATGACAAAATATAAAGTACTGTAAGTATTACTGAATACATTTATTATTTGTATAAGAAAGAAAAATTTATTACAGGCCACTGAAGATGCTTCAGAAGTAAAAGAAGCGAAACGCATATGAAGAAGAAAACTGACTTTCATTTAGTTCCATAGACGAAACACATCTCCACAAAAGAATGTAGCTTGAAAGGACCAAGGGAGTGGTTGTCTGCGGTTCATAGATGAAATAGGTGAAATAGTTAAATGTTTATTAATTTCACAAATATCAAAGTTAACACAGACTAAAGAGTAATTCTACTCAAGCTTCTACAGCTGTTGTTATTAAAAAGAACAATAATTATTTGTAGCTTCACAGAATGTAAAATTATAAATGTTTTAAATAAGCATATCGCGTAATCCACCATGAATTGTCTTCTGCAGCTATTTTAGTCACATAAGCGAAACATAGCAAAAAACTCAAGTTTAGTTGTCTGAGCAAATAAGATTACGACGAAAAGCATCCAAGCCAAGATTCAAGAACAACCAGCCATCAAACACACTGCACGTATAAAAATATTGAAGGCTACAGTAATTATAGTTTTTGAGCCTTGTTTAACATTCTAGGCGATATCCCAAACTACAGGTAGGGCAAAATATAAGGTGCTGTCAAATGAAAACGAGACGATTGGTAAAAAGTGTGGTAAACTGCTTATTACTTCAAAAGTAATCACCATAACTGTCAAGAGACTTGTGGCTCTGTGAGATAAGACGGCCATTTCCTTCATGAAAAAGTATTTAAGGTAGCCTACCGAACAATAATTGTACCCAGGTGTGCACTTTTTGTTCTGAAGCAAATCGACGGCCAAGAAGGGCAGCGAAAATATGGAAATTGTACGGGGACGGATCAAGGCTTAATGGAGGATGTGTAAGGCTTTCCCAGAGAATCTTCTGCAGCGTACTCGAAACAATCTTGGCAACATGAATGCGAGCATTACCCTCCAACAGAATGATGCCGTGCCGCAACATTCCTGGGATTTTAGTCCATCAGGTTTGATGGTCACGAAGTCAATGAAGTTAAGGAATTCTGCTACCTAGGCAGTAAAATAACCAATGACGGACGGAGCAAGGAGGACATCAAAAGCAGACTCGCTATGGCAAAAAAGGCATTTCTGGCCAAGAGAAGTCTACTAATATCAAATAGCGGCCTTAATTTGAGGAAGAAATTTCTGAGGATGTACGTCTGGAGTACAGCATTGCATGGTAGTGAAACATGGACTGTGGGAAAACCGGAACAGAAGAGAATCGAAGCATTTGAGATGTGGTGCTATAGACGAATGTTGAAAATTAGGTGGACTGATAAGGTAAGGAATGAGGAGGTTCTACGCAGAATCGGAGAGGAAAGGAATATGTGGAAAACACTGATAAGGAGAAGGGACAGGATGATAGGACATCAGCTAAGACATGAGGGAATGACTTCCATGGTACTAGAGGGAGCTGTAGAGGGCAAAAACTGTAGAGGAAGGCCGAGATTGGAATACGTCAAGCAAATAATTGAGGACGTAGGTTGCAAGTGCTACTCTAAGATGAAGAGGTTAGCACAGGAAAGGAATTCGTGGCGGGCAGCATCAAACCAGTCAGTAGACTGATGACAAAAAAAAAAAAAATGTGCTTCAAATTTTGCGAAGTGTCCACGTACCGCCAATGCTCCGTGTTCCACGAAGTCAATGAGCAGCGGTCCCTTGAAGGCAAACGTAAAAGTCCACAACACTTGCGCGGATCTGGCACGCCCTTACACACCTTTCACGAAGTTCCGATCTCTCCCCACGCGAGTTCCACAAATTTGAAGCCCTGATGAGATACATCAATTTGCTTCAGGCGAAGAGAAGCACACTTAGGTGCAGCGATGGCCCCGTAGGCAACAGCAAACATTCATCCTTGAAGACGTTGACCATCTTGTCTCACAGTAGTATAAATATATTAACAGTTACGTCGATTATTTTTAAAATAATAAACTGGTGACTTACATTTTACCATCTGCGTCGTTTTCATTCGACAGGAGCCCATACAATGGTACCGGATGAAATACATCCAGTAACATTAACGTGACCACCACCTGTCTTCGACGTAACACGCAATAACCACTAATACACGACAGGTGGCTGCACTACCACTGGAGGGTATATAAAGCGTGTCGAATGGACGCGGAAAACAGTCCAGTCGGTGTAGTGATGAGGAAACGGAGCTATTTATCAGATTCTAAAAGAGATTCTGGAGTATTGCTGTGCGGTGTGGGATCCGCATCAGGTGGGACTGACGGATGACATCGAAAAAGTGTAAAAAAGGGCAGCTCGTTTTGTATTATCTCGAAATAGGGGAGATAGTGTCACAGACATGATCCGTGAATTGGAGGGGCAATCATTAAAACAAAGGCATTTTTCGTTGCGACGGGATCTTCTCATGAAATTTCAATCACCAGTTTTCTCCTCCGATTGCGAAAACATTCTGTTGGCACCCACATACGTAGGGAGAAATGATCATCACGATAAAATAAGAGAAATCAGGGCTCGCACGGAAAAATTTAAGTGCTCGTTTTTCCCGTGTGCCGTTCGAGAGTGGCACGGTAGAGAGACAGCATGGAGGTGGTTCATTGAACCGTCTGCCAGGCACTTTACTGTGAATAGCAGAGTAGACACGTAGATGTAGATGACTGATCATTGGATTTTGGGTCAAGGGTGGAAACATATCCGCAACGCCCATATCTTTAAACTGTTCGTGTGCCGCCGTGTTTAAAGTACACACTGCTGTGGTGCGCCACAGGCCATAGATGACAAGCGGTGAATGACTACGGTGGAGATGGTACGGACGAACTGACCGCCCAGATTAACCTAGAGGCTACTAACAATGCTTCTTCAACGACCGTTCAGCGAAAGTTGTTGCGTATGGGTCGTCCACCAATGATGACTGTTGTTCACTGGTGACGAATGCTGGAATGTGCTCGCCAGTACCACGACTGGACGTCCAATGAGTGGCGACAGGTGATCTTTCCAGGTGAATCACATTTTATATCGATCCAAGTGAAACGTCTCAAATCAAACACCTTGCAACAATAGTCGGAAAGGTCCAGGCCGGAGGAGGAAGCGTTATGGTTTGGAGAATGTTTTCATGGTACTTCCTGAGTGACCTAGTCATCCTGAAATGCACAATACATCAACACAGCTATGCACCTATACTTGGGGACCACGTCCACTCGTAAATGCAGCTGGCTTTTCGTCAGCACGTTGGCATTTACGAGCAGGACAACGCAATGTGTCACGCAGTTCGTAGTGTATGTGCGTAGTTCAAAGACCACCAGGATGAGTTCATGGTACCTGCCTGATCCCCAAATCACCCAGATTTAAACCCCGTCGCGAATATGTGGGACCACCTCGATCGGGCTATTCCTGCCATGGATACTCAACAAAGGAACCTAGTGCAGCTGGTCACGGCATTGGGGTCGGCATCAGGCCAAATGTCTGTTAGTACCTTCTAATACCTCACTGACTCGTTTCATGCACGTTCGGGTTGCACAAAGTGATTATAGAGGCTTTTGAAAGTTCGTCACATTACTGTACCTAAACCGCGAATATATTACAACTTAACATAGGCAAACCAACTTACATCATCAGCCGAACGTTTAGAAGGTGTAAGCTGTGTAGCCTACTTCAAGGTGTATGAAATACTATCCAGGCTATTTTTGTTTCACCCATACTTTACATCCTGTATATTCGTGGCGTGGTTCACAATCTACTAAGATGAGAACGCAGCACAGTGTCCTAAGTTATATGCTAGTTGCAAACAGAGCAATAGTTGTGCACTTACTGATTCACATTAGCCATAGATTCTCAGTATTTCGGGTGTAAAGCACTCTGCGATGGACACAGCCTTCCTTAGAGTTGTCCCCATGGTAATCTGTCGATCACATTTGTGATGCTCTCGCAAGTGCTTAACAAATCGGTGAAAAAACGCGCAGCTTTTGTTTCAGTCTTCTGGATCTCATTAGTTAATCAAACTTAGTAAGGATTCCATACCGATGAACAGTTCTCAAGACATGGCCGATCAAGTTTTACGTAAAGACTCTCCTTTATGAGAGCAATCACTTTCTAAGGCATATTTTTCCAAAATCTCAAACTGGCATTTGCACTGCCCATGACTAGATTTATGTGACTGTTGCACCTTAAATCGCTCTACATTACTAATTTCGGTAACAGATTCCTAGCCACCTTTCTGTTTATTAATGCAGAGTTAATTACATACATCTGTGTTAAGCGTCAACTAATCGTCATTACGCAGTGAACGCCTTCAAGTCTCCTACAGTTTAGTACCAATGTGATCTCATATTATACATCTGTTTAGCCTGTGAACAGCGTTCGAGAGCTGAAACAGTTGTCTATCAGGTCGTTTATATACACATCAACAATAGTTCTTCATCACCCCAATATATCATGCAGGTGTGTTGATAACGTGGATGTTCTTGCACCGATAGGGAGACCACCCCTGACGATGTTTGTAAACATACAGGGATCATGGTCGGTACGTATTGGTAGAACGCCACACACTAACGGTTTGCAGCATTTCAGATGAAGTAAATCACCACTAGAAACCGGTTCGAGACCACCAGAGTGAACACCCATCATACCACGAAAAATGTTTGCGACCAGTGAATGGATCCGCAACATGATGTTACGCGAAGAAGTCTTGTCAGCCAGGGAAGTTGCTCGACTTGTGCACCGGAACATGGCGCAGCTGTGAAATCAGTTCCAGATGGCATATTTTGTTGAGATCTTACACCGCACAGATCACCACCTTCGACACGTGCTCATGACGTTCGATATTTACGGTCTTTGAGCTTAAGGAATCGTGAGCTGGGTTTTCCAGAACTCAACTCGGCTTTCGAAGAGGCTACAAGACGTCAAGTACCGTATCAGACTGTTAAGAGAACGACTGTATGATGCGAATCTCCATTCCCGAGTCCCAGGGTTAGCAACACATCGTACACCACAACACCGTGGACTCCGTTACACGTGCCCAAGAAATCATGCCGATGGACGTCCCAGGATTGACGTCGGGTGTTGCTTATGGATGAAACTCGGATCTGTTGGTATTCTCATATTCGTAGACAACATGGTTGGAAACCACCTGGTAATATCGAGTGCCCCAAACACTGCATCCCAAAAGTGTAACAAGACGGTAGCGGAATGATGTTCTGGACTGGCGTTACACGGGGCCACCGTTCACCTCTCGTGGGTGTTGAGGCTAATGAAGTGGTTTGCCTGTTTCCCGGACATTAACTCAATGGAACATGTGTGGGATCGATTGAAACAAACTGCCTTTGGATGTGGACCACGACCATGTATTTTGCTCGTCTTAACACATAATCGCCATTGACCAATGGGACACTTTAGACCAAGTGACATGCCACAATGGATTCGAGCGTACGTCCGAGAAAGGGAACGTTCCAATACATGTTGACATTGCGCGCTTGCTGTGATGTGAATTCGCCTCCGTCTCCCGTGTCTGTCGTATGGGAAACACACGATTTATTTATTTATTTATTTATTTATTGTGCTCTGGACACGTTGAGAATGAATATATACGCATGATGCACAGTGAATTTTTGTTTCCTGCGCCACGAATTGCGAAATAAAGTTGTTATACAAAACTTTTGCTGACGTGTGACATATACAGTGAAGATTATCTGTCCTGTCACTTAATCTCGTAATACACTAGTTGCTACCTTGTCTTCTAAAGACGTTTCTGTATTGAGAAAGACGTAAGTCTTCACTCTCATTCTGCTGTATACGTTCCGATAACTCTTATGAATTTGTCTTGTTGACTACGTTAAGGCGAGGAACCGCTCTCTCCGCAACAGTTTGTCAATTAGTATGGCACGTGCTATATATTTTTCTATGCTATAGCCATTTAATCTCGTTCCTTTTTTGTCTAGTTTATTACTATTGTCTTTTATAATCTGTTTCAGCTGCATATTCCGCAGTCCGAGTAGAAAGTCTCTTTGAAATGTTGTGAAATCATATGCAGTACTTCAACGGGACTTTGCCGCATCCGGGACATAAGACGATGACGAGCTGATGCATCTATCAATGGAAGTGCAGAGCATTTTACACAATTCACTCAGAAAGTAACTGCATGTGCTATGCAAGTTCATGCTGTTCGCATGCGTTACTTATCACCGATGTTTGATGCACAGTTGTAGAGAATGAGTTCTATCACGGAAATAAAACATCCCGGGACCCACGTTCACTACTTATAAGACTGGCGGTAACCTAAAAGTTACACTCTGTATAGTTCGCTTCAGAGTGAGACATTCTTTTCTGTAATACCTAGCCTTAATAAAGTGAGCAATAGCGATTCATTTTCAACGATGTTCGCATTAGGATTATCTAATACAAAATAATTACAGAATATTGGCATTATTTGATGGTACTTAAAAATTAATTCGTGTTGTAAATATATTGTTCCCCATAACTAAATGGCGCCTACGAAAGCTACTTCTGCAGAACCAGTTCATTTCTAAGTCAACTGTTCGCTCTGAAACAAGAAAAGTATAAGACGTACGAATGGAACACAGATGTACAGCGTCGACGTCAAATGTTTGGAGATCTAAAAGAACCCTATGAGAAAAAACCCTACTAAACATCATGAGAAAAATTAAAATACACTCCAAATTAATCATATTGGTTATAACGTATATGGGAGAAACTGTATGGCAGTAAATGACGCCAAGAAAGAAACACTGGAAGTGTACAAGGGGTGCCATCTGATGTGTATTATTTTGCCTCCATATGACCCCGATGAATCCCACTGAAGATTGTAAACGTATTAAGTTCCCATACGTCTATGATATAGCATTAATTAGCAATACTAGAATAGAAGTAATCAGGATGATTCAGAAATGTCACACAGTTAATGAAAAGAAGTATTGAATGTTAAAGATAGAAAACTTGGGAAGGTAAAAAACATCGAAGTGATGCAGTCCGGGGTGAAGACGGATTAACATTCAGGGAAGTTCACTGCTGCAAGTACTCTCTTCTCCAAGGACATCAGAACAGTTGTAAAAACATACATACCTGTATGTTGTAGCTGCTAACAGAATAATTTTACCACAATCCCACAGATGCGAACAGAATAAAGTTTGCCAAAATTCTAAGAATAAACAAAATATGTTTAAAACTTCGTATGCGTCGATTTAGTATAATACTGGTGTTAGTACTACAATTTCAGATTTAGACCCTCACGAAAAGGTGAGTAAAGCCATCAAGTTGAAGATATGTCGGAACACTACACTACTGTGCTAGGTGTGGTACTATTGGAACTGATACGCTCTTGCTTTCCTCCATCCTTTGAAAAGACCTACTACCCAAACATTTGTAGAGAAAACCTGCTGCTTACGGTAGATTCTGAACCACAGTGCGACGTGGCATTATTTAAAATAACAAATCACTGACAGAGGTGACAACAGTGTCAAGTGACAAAAAATATTGGCCATAACGTCTTGAGGTGGGAACTTATGATGTGTCGTGAGAGGGAAAGGCAGGTTGCTGCCGGAAACTACTCTGAAACAGTTCGCTCAATCCCGTTATGTTCATAACTGGCATCGCTACTGCGATACGTCCAAGGAGAACATCGCCTACAGAAACATACGTATATACTCAGATGTTTAGGACGGGTGGTAGGGACAGAGCATCGAGTGACATTATACTGAGTGCACTATCCGAAAATTACCTCGAGCAATTAAACAGAGAACCGACTCGTGGAGATAACATATTGGACCTACTGATAACAAACAGACCCGAACTTTTCGAATCTGTATGTACAGAACAGGGAATCAGTGATCATAAGGCCGTTGCAGCATTCCTGAATATGGAAGTTAATAGGAATATAAAAAAAGGGAGGAAGGTTTATCTGTTTAGCAAGAGTAATAGAAGGCAGATTTCAGACTACCTAACAGATCAAAACGAAAATTTCTGTTCCGACACTGACAATGTTGAGTGTTTATGGAAAAAGTTCAAGGCAATCGTAAAATGCGTTTTAGACAGGTACGTGCCGAGTAAAACTGTGAGGGACGGGAAAAACCCACCGTGGTACAACAACAATGTTAGGAAACTACTGCGAAAGCAAAGAGAGCTCCACTCCAAGTTTAAACGCAGCCAAAACCTCTCAGACAAACAGAAGCTAAACGATGTCAAAGTTAGCGTAAAGAGGGCTATGCGTGAAGCGTTCATTGAATTCGAAAGTAAAATTCTATGTACCGACTTGACAGAAAATCCTAGGAAGTTCTGGTCTTACGTTAAATCAGTAAGTGGCTCGAAACAGCATATCCAGACACTACGGGATGATGATGGCATTGAAACAGAGGATGACACGCGTAAAGCTGAAATACTAAACACCTTTTTCCAAAGCTGTTTCACAGAGGAAGACCGCACTGCAGTTCCTTCTCTAAATCCTCGCACAAACGAAAAAATGGCTGACATCGAAATAAGTGTCCAAGGAATAGAAAAGCAACTGGAATCACTCAATAGAGGAAAGTCCACTGGACCTGACGGGATACCAATTCGATTCTACACAGAGTACGCGAAAGAACTTGCCCCCCTTCTAACAGCCGTGTACCGCAAGTCTCTAGAGGAACGGAGGGTTCCAAATGATTGGAAAAGAGCACAGATAGTCCCAGTCTTCAAGAAGGGTCGTCGAGCAGATGCGCAAAACTATAGACCTATATCTCTTACGTCGATCTCTTGTAGAATTTTAGAACATGTTTTTTGCTCGCGTATCATGTCATTTCTGGAAACCCAGAATCTACTATGTAGGAATCAACACGGATTCCGGAAACAGCGATCGTGTGAGACCCAACTCGCCTTATTTGTTCATGAGACCCAGAAAATATTAGATACAGGCTCCCAGGTAGATGCTATTTTTCTTGACTTCCGGAAGGCCTTCGATACAGTTCCGCACTGTCGCCTGATAAACAAAGTAAGAGCCTACGGAATATCAGACCAGCTGTCTGGCTGGATTGAAGATTTTTTAGCAAACAGAAAATGGTTCAAATGGCTCTGAGCACTATGGGACTCAACTGCTGAGGTCATTAGTCCCCTAGAACTTAGAACTAGTTAAACCTAACTAACCTAAGGACATCACATACATCCATGCCCGAGGCAGGATTCGAACCTGCGACCGTAGCGGTCTTGCGGTTCCAGACTGCAGCGCCTTTAACCGCACGGCCACTTCGGCCGGCTTTAGCAAACAGAACACAGCATGTTGTTATCAATGGAGAGACGTCTACAGACGTTAAAGTAACCTCTGGCGTGCCACAGGGGAGTGTTATGGGACCATTGCTTTTCACAATATATATAAATGACTTAGTAGATAGTGTCGGAAGTTCCATGCGGCTTTTCGCGGATGATGCTGTAGTATACAGAGAAGTTGCTGCATTAGAAAATTGTA
The DNA here is from genome assembly GCF_021461395.2 of Schistocerca americana. NCBI lineage: Eukaryota > Metazoa > Arthropoda > Insecta > Orthoptera > Acrididae > Schistocerca > Schistocerca americana. The sequence continues at coordinate 461,539,737 of NC_060122.1, read as the reverse complement.
GCGAAATACAGGAAGATCTGCAGCGGATAGGCACTTGGTGCAGGGAGTGGCAACTGACCCTTAACATAGACAAATGTAATGTATTGCGAATACATAGAAAGAAGGATCCTTTATTGTATGATTATATGATAGCGGAACAAACACTGGGCCCAGTTACTTCTGTAAAATATCTGGGAGTATGCGTGCGGAACGATTTGAAGTGGAATGATCATATAAAACTAATTGTTGGTAAGGCGGGTACCAGGTTGAGATTCATTGGGAGAGTGCTTAGAAAATGTAGTCCATCAACAAAGGAGGTGGCTTACAAAACACTCGTTCGACCTATACTTGAGTATTGCTCATCAGTGTGGGATCCGTACCAGGTCGGGTTGACGGAGGAGATAGAGAAGATCCAAAGAAGAGCGGCGAGTTTCGTCACTGGGTTATTTGGTAACCGTGATAGCGTTACGGAGATGTTTAATAAACTCAAGTGGCAGACTCTGCAAGAGAGGCGCTCTGCATCGCGGTGTAGCTTGCTCGCCAGGTTTCGAGAGGGTGCGTTTCTGGATGAGGTATCGAATATATTGCTTCCCCCTACTTATACTTCCCGAGGAGATCACGAATGTAAAATTAGAGAGATTAGAGCGCGCACGGAGGCTTTCAGACAGTCGTTCTTCCCGCGAACCATACGCGACTGGAACAGGAAAGGGAGGTAATGACAGTGGCACGTAAAGTGCCCTCCGCCACACACCGTTGGGTGGCTTGCGGAGTATCAATGTAGATGTAGATGTAGATAGAGATGCTCATTAAACAAATTTCACGTTGTTCAAATAATCAGTTCAGCAGATAAATTAAATATCCTAAAGGTGATGGTTGTTAATATACTAAGTGGTTCAATGAAATCGCAGACAAACATCCAAACCGTCAGCTTTGACTACGAAAAGGATAAGACGGAGTCTGTACTATCTTCTGTCGTTGGTCTGCTCTATTAGAATAGCAAATGCGAAATTACTCAAAACATTTAAACTTTAATTTAAAACATTCTCGAAAAGTCTTGGAATTCCTGTGATTTATATCTTCGCAGTATCGATATCGATGACAGGCAATACCATCGACTGTCTCATTTTTCTGGATGGATGAATTACCTATATATGAAGCGTCCGTAAGTAGAGTTCCAGTTTCAAAACGCTATAGAAACAGAACTGGTGCTCAGAATAACGTCTAATTTGAACAGCATATTATTGAAGTAGGGGGAAACGTCATGGGCCAAAACGAAAACATAAATATGACCAATAGCTCTCGCTCTAAGCATACGAATGTGAACATCAACTGTAGCGCTGCACACGGCTGTTCCTCAGTTTGCATGCGAGACGTCCAACTTGCCTGTCTCCATGAAGGATCTCAAGCTGTTGGTAGGGCTCTTTTACAGGAGCGGTGACTGTGCACCAGTAGCCCCGCGGTATTTCCATAGGCCCAAGGGTATGAGAAAAGGTATTGGTCCGATGTCGGCCTAGAGTCTGCAGAAAATGATTGCAGAATTCGAAAAGACAGGTTCTTTTTTAAGTAAAATGTGGAAGAGGAAGGTAAAAAATTTATCAGAAGTTCGTAGATATGGCCACAACATTGCAGAAAACGTCGAGCGGTGGAGTGCAAACACGCAGTGCATGGTTAATTGCCCGAACGTTAGACATGGCTGCGAGAGCAGTGCGTAAAATCCTACAGAACATTTAGCATTGCTTTCCATACAAAATCAGCTTCCTGTTGACCTGCCAGCCAGTGAAATGTTCACTCTGGAAGTTCTTGCTGGAGGGTGAATGGACAATGAATGGCCCATTTCTTCTCCAAGGATATGTCAATACGCAGAACTGTGGAAGATGGGCAACGGAAAATCCGCTCGCACATCAACCGGTACCACTCCATTCTGATAAGGTGACTCTGTGGTGCGGGTTGACGGCCGTAATTTTTCAAGGAGATGAGTTCTGCTGGCCGTTACCCATATCGTCATTAGTGAAGCTTTTAAGCTCGAATGTCATTCCTATCCTTCAACGGCGTGGATGTGTGTGTAGGATCATTTTTATGCAAGATGGTGCTCCTCTGCATATTGCACAGCCAATGAAATGACTGCTGCAGAGACATTTCGGAAATGCTGGAATTATCAGCCGTCATTTCCCTACAGCCTGGGCGTAGAGATCATCTGATCTTAATCCGTGTTGCTGCTGGCTGTGGAGTTGTCTGAAAGAAGTTGCGTTCAGTGCTCCAATTAAGAACATCGCTGAACTGAAGTCACGCATTGAGCAACGTATTCTGAACGTGTTCTTCGAGACACTTCTATCTGTTGTGGAAGATACTGTTTCTCGATTTCACCTCGTGGCAGAAAACGGCGGACAGCATACTGAACATGTCTGGCACCAGTCTCACGACACTTAGAAACGGATGTAGCTTTTTTGCCACTTTTGGCCTCAGAACAATTAAAAACCGCTGTCATTTTGCCTTTTAATGCGGTTATTGACATTAGTGTCATTAAAAAATGATTTTTCCCATCCGTTGGTGGTACGAATTTGCTGTGGCGAATGGGCTTTTCTAGCTAACAGTGCCACAACTGTTGACTGCTGAAGTCGTCTTGTCGTGAATATTAAGCAGTATGGACGACGTAATGCGCAATTCAAACCATAGACGTCGTACTGCGATTAATAAGTTATTTGTAGCCGACATAGAGTTGTAAAACTACCACAGTCTACCGTAGATTATCGTAATTGGGCGTAGAATGCGGTTGTTTTGCTAGCAGTTTTGCTCAGTTGCCTGTACATTAGGTGTGTTGAATATGTATTGGGCGTTGCTCATAACGATCGCTGTCTTTATGTATGCCATAAGTACATTACCAGATTCCATTAAAAACCAGAAGCGGTAAACCGTCGAGAATTGAGTGAGGATGTATAAAGGACCACATAACCTACGGAACACATTGGCCTTCAGAGTTATCCTGTTATCTTTATTTAAAAATATACAGTATTTGTAGCAAAATTAAATTGTCAGTGTTTAAATCAGGTTCTATGCGAAAATTGTTTATTTTTAATATGAAACAGAGTTCTGTTGCAGTAAAAATAAAGAAATCAATAGATACGAGAGTTGGAACTTTAATAGTGGCAACTATTATTTATAGCTTATACAAAATAGATACGTGTTTCAAGGTTTTACTGACCTTCAAAGTAGTCACCAGTATTATGTGTAACCCTTTGCCAGAGATGTGGAACTCTGTTGTGTTGAGAGTTGGAGCGGCGCGGTCTATTACCCGAAGAATTTGTAGCAGTTATGAAGCGAATGCCGTGAAGTGGTCACTTCAGTTTACAAATCGAGTTGAACTCACGAGGGCGTAACTCAGGGGGGTGCAGTAGGTGGTATAGCAGTCCCATCAGTTAAACAAATCAGTAACATCTCGCACTGTCCGTGCTTGAGAAATTGTCCTGCAAAATAATGGTCAGGTCCTGCAAAAAGTGTCATCACTTCTGTCTCTAAGCTGGTCATAGGTTGTATTCCAAAAATGAACAGGAACCCTTGTATTTATCATATAGTGCTAGAAAACACAATTTCCTCAGCAAAAAGGTGAAACATAATAGCGCAGAAGTTACACTATCAACTAATTTTTAATACTTGTAAGGTACAGTTTATATTCTGTAATGATACAAAATACTTAATGGACTAACACTGAATGATGTGCGGTTCAATTATATCTAAAACTAATAACTAAACAAACTAAAAGACAAATTGAAATGGTCGGCTGGCAGTTTCAGTCTCACACATTCATCTATGTTTCTTTCCCTCCCTATGCTACCAAAACTACCTGTAATCCTACCGCTTACTACGTCATTTATGCGGCTTATCAAAACTATCGAACAGTAGTTTTACTAGAGCGCAACTCTAAGCTGACCCCATTTACATCAAAATGCTATCCATTGCAAAATTCTCATTGTCTTTATCCATGTTTCCCCCTGCGGCAATAATAGGCTGTTCCAGTTTTACGTAATTCTAAGCAGTGGTTCTCTTTATACAGCGTTTTGAAACTGGAATTTTAATTATGTATATAATTAAGATAGTGCGGAACCATCAGAGAACGAGCACTACTTCAATTTGGCCTGTTATTTGGCTGATTAAATTCTTAAGTCTTTTTGTGTAGTTATAATAACGTACGCTGTATACGCAAAATTTCTCATTATGAGTCCAGATCGACATTCTAAACTTTGAAATAAGAATTATAAAGCTACAAAAAATAAGAATGAGACAATAGTTTTGTTTGTTTCCTTTTATATTTACACTTTTTATCACATTAGATGATAATTCTTTATCCTACGTCTATGACTCGATTTTTGGAATAACAAGACATGTACAAACTATGGATTGAAAGTCAATAGAACAAAGACAAAAGTAACGACAAGTAGCAGAAATGAGAACAGCGAGAAACTTAACATCACGAACGATGATCACCAAGTAGATGAATTTAAGGGATCTACTACCTAGGCAGCAAAATAACCAATGACGAACGGAGCAAGGAGGACATCAGAAGCAGACTGGCACTGGCAAATATTGCGTGCCTAGTCAAGGGAAGACTATCAATATCAATCATAGTTCTTACTTTGAGCAAGAAATATCTGAAAATGATGTTTGCAGCACAGCATTGTATGGTAGTGGGACATGGACAGGGAAAATCAAATAATTTGAGGTGTGGTGCTACAAACGAATGCTGAAAATTGCGTGGACTGAGAAGGTAAGGAATGAGGTTCTGAGCAGAATCGGAGGGGGAAAGGAACAAGTGGAAGATACAGACAAGGAAAATGGATAAGACTATAGGACATCTGTTAGGACATCAAGTAATGACTTCCATGGTACTAAAGGGACATGTTGTTGTTGTTGTGGTCTTCAGTCCTGAGACTGGTTTGATACAGCTCTCCATGCTACTCTATCCTGTGCAAGCTTTTTCATCTCCCAGTACCTACTGCAACCTACATCCTTCTGAATCTGCTTAGTGTATTCATCTCTTGGTCTCCCTCTACGATTTTTACCCTCCACGCTGCCCTCCAATACTAAATTGGTGATCCCTTGATGCCTGAGAACATGTCCTACCAACCGATCCCTTCTTCTGGTCAAGTTGTGCCACAAACTTCTCTTCTCCCCAATCCTATTCAATACTTCCTCATTAGTTATGTGATCTACCCATCTAATCTTCAGCATTCTTCTGTAGCACCACATTTCGAAAGCTTCTATTCTCTTCTTGTCCAAACTATTTATCGTCCATGTTTCACTTCCATACATGGCTACACTCCATATGAATACCTTCAGAAATGACTTCCTAACACTTAAATCTATACTCGATGTTAACAAATTTCTCTTCTTCAGAAACGCTTTCCTTGCCATTGCCAGCCTACATTTTATATCCTCTCTACTTCGACCATCATCAGTTATTTTGCTCCCCAAATAGCAAAACTCCTTTACTACTTTAAGTGTCTCATTTCCTAATCTAATACCCTCAGCATCACCCGACTTAACTCGACTACATTCCATTATCCTCGTTTTGCTTTTGTTGATGTTCATCTTATATCCTCCCTTCAAGACACTGTCCATTCCATTCAACTGCTCTTCCAAGTCCTTTGCTGTCTCTGACAGAATTACAATGTCATCGGCGAACCTTAAAGTTTTTATTTCTTCTCCATGAATTTTAATACCTACTCCGAATTTTTCTTTTGTTTCCTTTACTGCTTGCTCAATATACAGATTGAACAACATCGGGGAGAGGCTACAACCCTGTCTTACTCCCTTCCCAACCACTGCTTCCCTTTCATGTCCCTCGACTCTTATAACTGCCATCTGGTTTCTGTACAAATTGTAAATAGCCTTTCGCTCCCTGTATTTTACCCCTGCCACCTTTAGAATTTGAAAGAGAGTATTCCAGTCAACATTGTCAAAAGCTTTCGCTAAGTCTACAAATGCTAGAAACGTAGGTTTGCCTTTTCTTAATCTTCCTTCTAAGATAAGTCGTAAGGTCAGTATTGCCTCACGTGTTCCAGTGTTTCTACGGAATCCAAACTGATCTTCCCCGAGGTTGGCTTCTACTAGTTTTTCCATTCGTCTGTAAAGAATTCGCGTTAGTATTTTGCAGCTGTGACTTATTAAACTGATAGTTCGGTAATTTTCACATCTGTCAACACCTGCTTTCTTTGGGATTGGAATTATTATATTCTTCTTGAAGTCTGAGGGTATTTCGCCTGTTTCATACATCTTGCTCACCAGATGGTAGAGTTTTGTCAGGACTGGCTCTCCCACGGCCGTCAGTAGTTCCAATGGAATATTGTCTACTCCGGGGGCCTTGTTTCGACTCAGGTCTTTCAGTGCTCTGTCAAACTCTTCACGCAGTATCATATCTCCCATTTCATCTTCATCTACATCCTCTTCCATTTCCATAATATTGTCCTCAAGTACATCGCCCTTGTATAGACCCTCTATATACTCCTTCCACCTTTCTGCTTTCCCTTCTTTGCTTAGAACTGGGTTTCCATCTGAGCTCTTGATATTCATACAAGTCGTTCTCTTATCTCCAAAGGTCTCTTTAATTTTCCTGTAGGCGGTATCTATCTTACCCCTAGTGAGATAGGCCTCTACATCGTTACATTTGTCCTCTATCCATCCCTGCTTAGCCATTTTGCACTTCCTGTCGATCTCATTTTTGAGACGTTTGTATTCCTTTTTGCCTGTTTCACTTACTGCATTTTTATATTTTCTCCTTTCATCAATTAAATTCAATATTTCTTCTGTTACCCAAGGATTTCTACTAGCCCTCGTCTTTTTACCTACTTGATCCTCTGCTGCCTTCACTACTGCATCCCTCAAAGCTACCCATTCTTCTTCGACTGTATTTATTTCCCCCATTCCTGTCAATTGCTCCCTTGTGCTCTCCCTGAATCTCTGTACAACCTCTGGTTTAGTCAGTTTATCCAGGTCCCATCTCCTTAAATTCCCACCTTTTTGCAGTTTCTTCAGTTTTAATCTACAGGTCATAACCAATAGATTGTGGTCAGAGTCCACATCTGCCCCTGGAAATGTCTTACAATTTAAAACCTGGTTCCTAAATCTCTGTCTTACCATTATATAATCTATCTGATACCTTTTAGTATCTCCAGGGTTCTTCCATGTATACAACCTTCTTTCATGATTCTTAAACCAAGTGTTAGTTATGATTATGTTGTGCTCTGTGCAAAATTCGACCAGGCGGCTTCCTCTTTCATTTCTGTCCCCCAATCCATATTCACCTACTATGTTTCCTTCTCTCCCTTTTCCTACACTCGAATTCCAGTCACCCATGACTATTAAATTTAATTTAGGGGGCAAAAACTGTATAGGGAGACAGAGATTTGAATACTTCCAGCAAATAATTGAGGACATAACTTGCGAGTGCTACTCTGAGCTGAAGAGGTTGCCATAAGAGAGGAATTCGTAGCGTGCAATATCAAATCTGTCAGAAATCTAATGAGTCAAGAGACAAAAAACGACGACATGTTTAATGCAGGTTCCCCTTTGTTGTCATTGTTATTATAAGTTAATCCACTGTAATTAATAGAGTAAATAAGGCCCCGCGGTTAGTTAGAACGGAAGCTCGTGATGGCAACGTAGAAATGTACCATTTAATAACATGCACCGTCGCAACGGGATTTTGGTATTCGGTAAGGCTTTCGGAGTGGGGCTATAAAATATTCGTACAGATCACCGCGGCCGCCTCTGGGAAGAGAATTTTTCCTATTCCTTCTCACGAGAGCATAAAACGCTCGTCCTCTTGTTGAGCTGGAATGGTACGTGGGAGGGTAAGGGGAAGAGGCTGGGCGGGGGGAGGGGGGGGGACGGAGGGGGAGGGGCGGACGGAGCAGCGCTGGCCGCGTCTGTCAGCGGAAACGGCCGCCGGCCGATAGATAGCGCCGTATCTCACCTCCCTGGCACCGTGGCGTCCACGGCAAGAATGGCGCCCGGCCACCACACACTTTGTAACGGCGCGCCCAGTAAGCGGCAGTGGGCAGGCAAAAAGGGGAACGATTTACGCACCAGGCGGGGCGAGCCGCACGCACCAGTAGTGCGTGGGGCCGACAAGTAGCTCATCCACTCGCAACGGCGACTGCACTGCTGCTTGCCTTTCTTAAAATTATTTCATCCAGAGATGATGGCATCTACATCTATATCCATACTCCGCAAGCCTCCTGACTGTGTGTGGCGGAGGGTACCTAGTGTACCTCTATCGGTTCTCCCTTCTATTCCAGTCTCCTATTGTTCGTGGAAAGAAGGATTGTCGGTATGCCTCTGTGTGGACTCTAATCTCTCTGATTTTATCCTCATGATCTCTTCGCGAGATATACGTAAGAGGCAGCAATATACTGCTTGACTCCTCGGTGAAGGTATGTTCTCGAAACTTCAACAAAAGCCCGTACCGAGCTACTGAGCGTCTCTCCTGCAGAGTCTTGCACTGGAGTTTATCTATCATCTCCGTAACGCTTTCGCGATTACTAAATGATCCTGTAACGAAGCGCGCTGCTCTCCGTTGGATCTTCTCTATCTCTTCTATCAACCCTATCTGGTACGGATCCCAAACTGCTGAGCAGTATTCAAGCAGTCGGAGAAAAGTGTACTGTTACCTACTTCCTTTGTTTTCGAATTGCATTTCCTTAGGATTCTTCCAATGAATCTCAGTCTGGAATCTGCTTTACCGACGATCAACTTCATATGATCATTCCATTTTAAATCACTCCTAATGCCTACTACCAGATAATTTATGGAATTAACTGCTTCTAGTTGCTGACCTGCTATATTGTAGCTAAACGATAAGGGATCTTTCTTTCTATGTATTCGCAGCACATTACACTTGTCTACATTGAGATTCAATTGCCATTCCCTGCATCATGCGTCAATTCACTGCAGATCCTCCTGCATTTCAGTACAATTTTTCATTGTTACAAACTCTCGATATACCACAGCATCATCCGCAAAAAGCCACAGTGAACTTCCGATGTTATCCACAAGGTCATTTATGTATTTTCTGAATAGCAACGGTCCTACGACACTCCCCTGCGGCACACCTGAAATCACTCTTACTTCGGAAGACTTCTCTCCATTGACAATGACATGCTGCTTTCTGTTATCTAGGAATACTTCAATCCAATCACACAATTGGTCTGATAGTCCATATGCTCTTACTTTGTTCATTAAACGACTGTGGGGAACTGTATCGAACGCCTTGCGGAAGTCAAGAAACACGGCATGTGCCTGGGAACCCGTGTCTAGGCTCTCTGAGTCTTGTGGTATCCCACCAGGTCCAGCGGCCTTTCCTCTTCTGAGTGATTTGTTTCTCTATCCCTCTGTCGTCTATTTCGATATCGCCTTTTTCGAAACCCATGCTGATTCCTACAGAGTAGATTTCTAGTCTCCAGAAAAGTCATTATACTCTAACATAATACGTATTCCAAAATTCTACAACTGATCGACGTTAGAGATATAGGTCTATAGTTCTGCACATCTGTTCGACGACCCTCCATGAAAACGGGGATGACCTGTGCCCATTTCCAATCCCTTGGAGCGCTACGCTCTTCGAGAGACCTACGGTACACCGCTGCAAGAGGGGGGGAGGGGGGGGCAAGTTCCTTCGCGTACTGTGTGTAAAATCGAACTGGTATCCCACCAGGTCCAGCGGCCTTTCCTCTTCTGAGTGATTTTAATTGTTTGTCTATCTCTCTGTCGTCTATTTCGATATCTACCATTTTGTCATCTGTGCGACAATCTAGAGAAGGAACTACAGTGCAGTCTTTCTCTGTGAAGCAGCTTTGGAAAAAGACATTTTGTCTTTCGGCCTTTAATTTGTCATCCTATGTTTCAGTACCATTTTGGTCACAGAGAGTCTGGACATTTTGTTTTGATCCACCTTCCGCTTTGACATAAGACCGAAATTTCTTAGGATTTTCTACCAAGTCAGTACACAGAACTTTACTTTCGAATTCATTGTAAACCTCTCGCATTGCCGTCCTCACACTACATTTAATTTCGCGTAATTTTTGTTTGTCTGCAAGGATTTGGCTACATTTATGTTTGCTGTGAAGTTCCCTATGCTTCCGCAGCAGTTTTCTAACTCTGTTGTCATGAGGACTGCGACTTAGTTTCAAAGAGGGTATTTCCAAAATGATTTAATTTTTCAGGATGTACAAAATTCGTATTGCCCAATATCTTTCAGAGCGGATGGCATTATGAGGACTACGACTTACTTTCAAACAGCGTATTTCCAAAATGATTTGTCTTCAAAAATGTGTAATTTTTCCGGGCACACAAAATTCGTATTGCCTAATCTCATTAATATCTTAATTCCTTAGAGGGAAAAGCAATGCGTTTGGCACATGGCTCCACATTTCTACATCCAAATCTACATAAATATTCCGCAATCCACCACACAGTGTGTAGCAGAGGTTATCCTGTACCACTACTAGTCGCCTTCTTTCATGTTGCAGTCGCAGACAGTTAGGGAAAGACGACTATCTACATGGTGAATCACCCAAAACCTGAAATGCAGATACTGCGGAGATGAAAAGTGCTGTTGATGTGCGGTTTCTGCAGAATGGATTGGTAGTCTCGTACTGTTATCTCATAAACGTATCTTAATAATACTTAGAAATGTACATCTCGTGCAGACATAAAGTTTTTTTTAAGTGGACGAATACCTGTTGGCCTTAATAGACTAAAAGTAGGGTAAATGAAAATGTCAGTCGTGTTTGTGGTACGATTCTAGTGCTAGCCGTTTGCGAGACATATTTCGGAAAGTTTCCACATGGACACTTATATGAGGGCTATTCGGAATGCAAAGTCCGATGGAGTGCCTGGTATGAGGTTTAGCCTGATATCATGCAGCCCACATAACATAACTGTCATGCGTTTCCTTCTGCATGACAATTCTCGGCGGCACTCTGCAGGGGCAGTGAAGATGCCCCTGCAGCGTTTTCGATGGAAAGTGTTTGATAACCCACATCAGAGCCAGCAGTTGACTCTCTCTGAGTTTCATCTCAGCTCACATGGACCGCTGGCCATGAAGACAACGTTCTGGCACAGACAATGAACTCTAGACAAGTGTAGATAATTGGCAGAAAGCACAGGCGGCGTCCTTATATGACGAGGGTATTGAAAATTTGGTAGAACGCTACGACAAATGTCTGAATTGGAGCTACGACTACGTACAGTAGTAGCTGGAAGATGTAGCTGACTTTTGCAAATAAAACAATTTTGATATTCACAGTGGTTTCCATTTCCCGACAGATCGGACCTTACTTTTCGAATAGCCCTCCGTACAATACCTGTCGTAACGCACTCTACTGGACAAGAGAAGCGGGTACATTAGTTATGTGGATTCTGACCAGTAACGAGAAAACTGACCATCACAGGTTGTGTTCAAATTGACCACCAACAACGTCAATACACACTTTCAGTCTGGTGAGGAATGACTGCTGTACGCGTGCTAGCATTTCCAGCGGTGATGCCAGAGCAGGCTACAGCAATACGTCGTTGCATAACATCGAGTACTGTTGGTATGTCCTTGTAGATATCGTTTTCAGATTCTCATGCAGAAAAACGTCTACAGGCGTCAACTGTCCTGCCATGGCACAGATTGTCTGAGTCCAATTCAACGATCTGAAAACAGTTCGTGAAGACATGCTGCAGTACTTCGTGCACTATGAGCTGGACAGCCATCACATTGGTACCACAATTTCATCCTAGTCTGCAGAGGTACATCTTCTAGCATCTGTGGAAGATGGTATGTTAAAAGGCTGCGGTAATTGTGCGGGTTCAGTGTTCCGGCCATGAGAAACGACCTAAGAGCTGACGGTTCACTATCCCTCACCACAAGTTTACTCTCCATGGACGCTGACGTTCCACTAGAGGAAGCCAACAGGGGTTGTCAATACACCAATAGTGCATGTTTCAGCAATTTACGTGGCCATTATTGGTAAGTGTGGTTTCATCAGTAAACAAGATACGTGACACATCTGGAATATCCTGTGTAAATGACCATGTACACATGTTAACACTATTCTCGTAATCGTTTTCATGCAGATCCTGATGGAGAGAGATGTGATAGGGATAGAACTTATGTCGCCTGATAATGCGTAGGACACTTCCCTGACTCGTGCTTCTTCCTCGTGCTAGTGCGCGCGGGCCAACGTTCGGATCAACTGCAAGAGCAGCAAGGACATTAATTTCCCCTTCTTCTCTCGTCACTTGTTTCCTTCTGTTACACTGTGTGCTACACTATCACTTTCGCGTAACTGGTTGAAGAGGCTGAAAAATAATTGCAGAGATAGTTGACGTCTATTGGGATATCTTGTTGCATACGCCGTACAAGATCGAACAACATTAATCATATACTCTTCATATACCAAGAATATGTCGGCTGTTTCTGAGTTGCTAAATCCCATCGTCTGCCCAGGACTTACTGCTTGAAATGTCATAGACTGACAAGAAAGTCCCAGTGCACTCAACAAATACACAAGCACACTGTAAGAAATCGTACAGGGTGACAATTATTGCACTATATGAAAAAAAAAAAAACGTAAATCAGTTACAAACTACGGCGTACACACAATTTTTTCAACATGTAAAAATCACTACAGGTATTCGTATTTAGGTTACGACATGTTGATATGACTGACATCATTGGCGATGACGTCGCACAGACGAATAGCGAAATTATGCATGACCCACTAAAGCGTCGCAACATCGATGCTCTCGATGACCTGAATATGTGTTCAGATCCGGAGAATATGGTGGCCAATCAAGGCCCATGCCTGTGGCCTCTGGGTTCCCCAAAGGCAAAATGCCGCCCACAAAGTGCACCTCCAGGACATCACTCTGCTGCTTCGATGGGGTCGAGCTCCGTCTTGCATGAACCGCATCCTAGCCAAATCAGTGTCACATTGGATACCACTGTGCCATCAAGGAATATCGCACCGATTGCTCCGTTGCTAGACATTGGACGCCACACAGTCATCCGATGAGTTGACTTCCGCGACTGAGGATTGTCAGCCCCCAAATGCGCCAATTATGCTTATTGACGAACCCATCCAAATGAAAGTGGGCTTGGTCGCTAAACGATACCTTACAGCGCGTACTAATTCCCGTCATGCCCTGCGACCAACCGAACAGTTTGAACGTCCTAACGCGAACTGTTACCAATTTATGACGCTTTTATTTCATGTAGGTCCATAACTGACACCCTGTAACAACAGCGTAATTAGCAACTACGGTACGCACTCTGAATGGCACAAGTGTCGGTGTGGAAACTTTTTTCAAATACATTATATCGTAAACGACTCGCACTAGAATCCTGCAAACAGCACTGACATTCTAATTTACCCTGAGAATGCTTGCACAAAAAATACAGTTACAAAGTTTTATTTCAATATGTTTATTGGCTAACAGTACAAATCCCTGACTACCAATCCATTATGTGAAAACCGCACATCAATAGCACGTTCATTTTCTGCAGTATTGTGGTGTACGTTGTAGATGATACCCTCTACATATGAATCCGTACGAGCCCTAATTTCTCGTATCACATATTCGTCGTCCTCATGCGGCATTAGGATCGTTCTACAATGAGCTTCAAATGCGAGTTCTTTAAACTTTCTCAATATCGTTGATCGAAAACCACGTCGCCTTCCCTCCATGGATTCCCACTGAATTCCCGAAACATATCAGTAACACCTTCATGTAGTTCGAACCTGCCGGTAAAAAATCTAGCGGCCCGCCTCTGTATTGCTTATGTCTTTCTTGAATCCAATCTGCTGTGGATCCCAAACACTCGAACAGTACTCAAGAACAGGTTCTACAAGCGGTCTACTTAACAAATGAATCACACTTTCCTCCCATCCACAATCCTTTCCATTTCATATCGCTTTGCAACGTTAGGCCCAGATATTTAAACAACGTGACTGTGTCAAGCATGACACTAAGTTACTAATGCTCTATCTGAACATTACGGGATTTTCCTAACCGTCCTCGATAACTTACATTTCTCTACATTGCCATTCATCAAACAAACTAGAGATTTTTTCTAACTCAACTTTATCACGACAGAGTCAGTTCTCTTCCACACCCTCCCTTATGTTACAGCACCATCAGCCAACAGCCGCAGATAGCTCCCCATCCTGTCTGACAGGTCATATCTCGGAACCCATTTCGCACGCTCGGGCCTTTGTTACGGTGTGCAGTAGGGTACTGTGTCAAATACTTCTCGGAAATCTAGGAATATGGTAGCTTTCTGTTCCCTTTCATCCACAGATCGCAGTATGTTATGTGAGAAAGGAGCAAGCTGAGTTTCGCACGAGAGATACCTCGTAAACCCATGCTGATTCATGGACAGAAGCTGTTCTGTCTCTAGGAAACTTACTAGGTTCTAACTCAAGATATGTTGAAGATTCTACAACAAAACGATGTTAAGGACAATGGTTTGCAATTCTGCGCTTCCGTTCTCTTACCATTCTTTTGTGCAAGAATCGCCTGCCCGTTTTTTCCCCAGTCACTTGGGACTTGGTGCTGCAAAAGATTCGCCACAAGTGCAAGCTAAGAAATGCCGTAGAGCACTATTTGTAAAACCGATTTGGGATTCCATACGGACCTGGCGAAATATGTATTTTCACCTCTTTCAGTTATAATTGCGTAGCCTTCCGCGGCCAGAGTTAGTCGACATAAAAGTTTTCTTGGTATGGGAACGGGTCGTAATGTATAAAACTATTGCTGCAGGAGAAAAAAAAACAACGTTTCGGCCACGGTTGCAGTAGTTTTATACATTATGACGCGGTCCCCTAACCAGAAACCTTTTATGTCGTCTTTCAGTCATGTTCAAAACACAGACTGCTGTATTCATCAAGTACAGTACACTGCTCTGGAAAGTTCAAGGACGAGGTAGGTAAAGTAACACAACATAGTAACAACTCAGAGGAAATAAATAGAAGTGCAGGGTCATGTTACCAGAGGTCTCCCAGTCTTGCACCAAACATTGGACGTCATACGGCGTGAGGTCAGCGTTAGTATGGGGTCAAATAGGGCTGACCTTGCAAAACGAGGGAGCTGAAAGAACAGGAAAAAGACAGTGTGTGTCAATAAGCAGGTAGTTGCGATGCACAGAGACAGTGTTTGTTATTACAACATGGCCCGGAGACATCTAAATGACGTCATTGGAGAAGAATCATGACGAAACAGGAAGAAGGACTAAAGGTGTCTAAGGCGGCCCACGAGCTTTGTATTGCTCACGGCACTTTCACGTGCATGGGAAGGATTCCGAACCATTGGAACTACTGTCTGAAGGAGAACAGGTGATCGACTACGCTTTGCTACAGCAGCAGATGACCGCTACATTGTGCAACAGGCTAGAAGGACCCATGTTCAACAGCGGGTGTAATTGCACCTCACTTCACAGGCGTGCAAGGCATGCAGCCTGACGCTGCACACTGCCACAACGGTAACTATTTCTCTTCGCCCTACGATCAGTGCGTCGTCTTCCGCTAAAAACCGCACATCGCAGCATCGTCTACAATGCTGCAAGAGCCTAGCGATTAGACCAACGAAGACGGGGGCCATGTCATTTTCTCGGATGAGACCTGATTCATTCTCATTTGACGAGATACGTGAACAAGTAAAACGCTAAGGAGATTGTCCAGGATGATGGTTTCCGTGGTCCAGGTGTGATGTTGTAGGGAGGAATGATGTTGCACGGGCGTACTGACCTCCAAATCTTTCAAGACGGTTCACTCACCGGTCAACGTTATTATGACACCGTTTCCTCCCCATGTACATATTTACAGGTGTGCAATAGTTTTATTTTTATAGATGACAGCGTCGTCATCGAACACGCAGGTGGAGATGGCCATGAAAGCAGAGAATATTCGGCGAATGTTTTGGCCTGTCCGTTCCTCCGACGTAAATCTCAACGAGTACGCTTGGGACTCAGTGGGGAGACTTAATGAAGCACTTCTACATCCGAAAACGACCATCCAGCAGTTGTCAACCACGCAGATGGAGGAATGGAACGCTCTACACAAGAACTACGCATCAGCCTTGTAGCCAGCATGTGAGCACCCTCCACAGCGTCCACTGCTGTCTGTGATGATCACACACTCTATTAAGAATCATGTGCCGAAGTTTGTAATGTCTGGGTGACACGGTGACCTCAGTGTAATTATTGACTCCGAATAAGTGTCAACTCTGATCGTCTCATTGCATATTTCTTTGATATACTTCCTGTACTATTCTGTAGCCGTTCTTGCTATGTATGGTGCAAGTTTGAGACGTCTGTGTTACTTGGCAATGACACAATATATAAACGTTACTTTCGACCTTGAGATTTGTACACCAGTGTAAGTCTGGGGGTTGGGACACTTGTGAGGAGCGACAGTTGTGAGGGGACCCGGCCGAACAGGTAGCGGGCTGCCTACAGGGACACCAAACAGGTAGCGCACCGCAGTTCAATACTACAGTTGTACAGATGAAATTCACCACGGCAACGAAAGGGAAGCGTCTAGTGATATATAACCAGTATCACATTTGTTTCCTGATGCAAATATTAATGGCTGCAACTACCATTTGAATCAGAGCTTGTGGATGCAAGTGCAGAATTGCGGCCTTGTTGCTGCCTACAAGGAAAACGAAGAAATTCGTTCTCACATAAAATTGTGTTCCACTTTGGCTCACATTTCCCTGGACGTTAGATTATTGGTGGCTACGCATTCAGGAGAGCACCCCAGATAATGAAAAACTGCAGGATTACGACTATTTTGTTGAACAATGGCTGGATAATGAAGACATGGCAAGGGATATATGGTACTGCGCAGGAAGGCGTCACCGCACCAACAATGTTTCAGAAGGATTGAATCGGAGGATAAATACATTAATTTCGAAGGTTCATCCAAATTTTTACTCCGTAGTAAAAATTCTCAGAGAAGACGTAGAATATCAGGGGCACCAATCTGACCAACTAGTTTTAAATCTAGGTGGGAAAAGAAGAAAGAAGTCCGCATTTAAAAGAGAGATGAGTTTCTAAGGCCCTTACAAGACTCCAGGTTGAAGGGAATATAAAATCATTTCTTATTTGCGTGGCGTGTGCACAGAAATTACAATGAAAAGGAAATTGCTGAAACTACAGCAACACTTGTAAATATTAACACTGGTTCAGACCACGACGATCGCTCTCTTGTGAAAATTGTAACTAAATAATCATCCTGTAAATATTGTAGATAAATATAATGGGGGACGAAGAGAGACTACCTCCTCGTTGTGTTCCCTGAAACGACACAAAGTCGGCGAAATGTCTCTTGCAAATTGTAAAAGATTCACTAGTGAAGCCTGAAAAGTCATAGGTTGTCTAACAATCACAATCAGCATTTTTGTGTAGAGAATTTTAGAAAGAATGTCGGTTTGAGTGGACACTGAATACATCTTGTTTCAGTACATAAATTACGTTCCTTAACGCTAATTGCTAGCAGGACGCACATTAGACCTCATCAAACTTACCTGCGTGGTAAGGGAAAATTGGGGTTTATTTCGAAATAATTAAAGAAAAAAATTTCTACTGAGAACCAAATTCTTTAGTTGGCTTCTCTTAACATATGGTAAAAAGTTGCTACTCCAATCATATCAGATTTTGGGTGAGGGTTTGAAAGATGGAAAACATCTTAGGTTTCTATAGTTGCTGTAAAATACATCGTCAAGTGTGAGGTTGAGCGAAAATTATGCCCTATGTAAGATTAATCAAAACAAATATTTCAATGAAAAAGGTCTTACTTATAACTGTGCTGCAACTAATCGTTGACATGATATCGTGGGGGCAAAATCAGCTCCGATTTCTAACCTGAATAAGGCCACTCTTCCTTGACCATAAAAATTCTGAAATAATGTAACTTGGCTGCACTGGAGAAGTGTGAGTGTCCCTCGGCAGCTGCCCGGGCCGGCACAAGCCGAGCCCTCAGACACACCAAGCGGCAGCAGGTAGTGGCCGAGCAGGTAGTGGTGCAGCATTTGCGACACACCCTGTGCCGGTCCCTCAGCATCCCGGATTTCTCACAAGTGTTGCCACATTCCAGTTTCTCAGAAGTTTCGCTTCTCACAAGTGTCTACAACTCGTAAGTTTGGTGCCCAACATAAAGATAGTTGGAGGTGCTGCTCCTACTCCATAAATCAGTTGCTTTTTTTCTGTTGGAGTGCTGCGACGATCTGCCTACAGGGCAATGCTAGAGTAGAACACAAATAACGATGGAAACACAATGTATGGCAGAAACAAGTATTTACTAAAGTTACACGAATAAATACTCCAATTTGATGGGTAACCGTGGCACTGATGTGAAAGTTCTGAACGCTGTTCTAACCTGACTCACTGAACAATGGCTAGTTAATCTACTTGTATTTCAGTCTGGACTGCTGTGGCTGACTAAATATAAATTCAGAGTTACTTAATTGTTAAAAATATCTACACTAGGCTTTGTCTGTCTGATGAGCGCTGACGATAGCTCGTCGAAAGTGCTAGACAACTGGTTGGCACCTGCTGGATAACTGGAACTCACGGTGCGGCCAAATAAATACGTAATCGGCAGCAGAATGTTCATCTGGAAACTACTGGGCAGTCGAAGGAAATACTCCCCGGCATCAACGCCTTCTGTGGCGTCAGACTTACTGGCAGATGGATTGGGCTGTATGTAAATCGCGTGATGGAAGCATTGTAAAGTTTATGTTATGTGCGCCATCTATCTGACGTATGGTCGTAGCTATGCCCCCTCGCGGTGAGACTACGTGGCGAGTGGCAGTAACATTAGATGTCGCTGTGCACCGATTTTAGCGATGTACACAGCACAGACATAGTAGGGAGAAGACTCCTGACATTAGGAACTGATAGATAATACAATTTGGGTTCTGAAGTTAAGTCAGTAATTTTTTCTGAAGACTTTAATGAAAAACAACTGTAACTTTTATTGATTTAAAGCGAAATAGCCGGCCGGAGTGGCCGAGCGGCTCTAGGCGCTACAGTGTGGAAACACGCGACGTCGCAGGTTCGAATCCTGCTTGGGGCATCAATGTGTGTGATGTCCTTAGGTTAGTTAGGTTTAAGTAGTTCTAAGATCTAGGGGACTAATTGCCATAGCAGTTAAGTCCCATAGTGCTCAGAGCCATTTGAACCATTTTTGAGCCAAAGCGAAATATCAAACACAATTTTCATCATATCAAACACGATTTAAGGAACTAGAGGTAGTAAAAAATTATATTAAGCTGAATGTATCGAAGAGAAGTGGTAACTTAAAGAACCTTGGGAGAAACGCTTGGTGGAACTGAACGGAACAACTAGTTGATATCTGCCGAGTGCTCTACGACGCGCTTACCATATAGGAGTGGGACTTAGAAAGTCTCTGGAGAATCCTGTGGAAGTAGTGGAACATAAAAAATAAGTAAGTGCATTTTGAGGATGAGTAAACGTGAGCAGAAAGCTAGAAGGTTTGAAATGGTATCCGCTGAGCAAGTCCTGAGAGAGCCTACGGACAATGAAAGGATTACGCGAGCAAGCGACCGGGTTTTGACAGCGTGGCGTTTACAGGCTAATGTCAGACATAGGACTCACTTCATTAACCTGAGATGAGACCAGGAAGACTGGTACAAAAAGCACAGGACCACTAAGTCAGTCAACGGAACGCAATACAAATTACCAACTGGAATCAAAAATATATTTCAAATTAAACCATTCTTTGCACCAAAAATGTTTACAGCTCCTCTGGGATGCATAACTTTAAGAGGCGGAATAAACCGTATGATCATATTCTGCAGATTTCGGGTTCCGCTGAATAGGTCAGGTGTCCACTACACGCAGGAGGCGGCTACACGGGTAGTGGGGGCTGTGTGGCGTGGACTGCGCGGTTTTTTAGGTTAGAGGATCTCGGGAAAGCAGAAGATGGGCTTCAGTCAGAAAGGGTGCAGGCTGAACACAGGAAGAACGTAGATACAGGAACAATTGGTATAACAGTTGTAAATTGCCGTAGCTGTGTTGGGAAAGTACCAGAGCTCCAAGCACTAGCAGAAAGCACTGATGTCAAATCGTTATAGGCACTGAAAGCTGGCTGAAGCCAGATTTAAGCTCAGCCGAAATTTTTGCGAAAAATCTAACAATGTTCTGAAAGGGTAGGTTAAACACAGTTGGCGGTGTCGTGTTTGTTGATATTAGAAGTAATTTATCTTGTCTCGGAATTGAAGTAGATATTTCCTGTGAGTTAGTATGGGCAGAGATCATTATTGGCAACCGGAACAAAAAGTAATTGGATCCTTTTACCGACCTCCCAATTCAGATGATACAGTTGCTGAAAGGTTCAAAGAAAACTTAAGTTTCATTTCAAACACGTACCCGACTTATACAATTATAGTCTGTGGTGACTTTAATTTACCCTCGATATGTTGGCGAAAGTACACGTCTAAATCCGCAGGTACGCACAAGACATCATCCGAAATTATGCTAACTGTATTCTCTGAAAATTATTTCGAGCAGTTTTTCCATGAGCCCACGCAAATAGCAAGTTGTTGTGATAACACACTTGACCTCTTAGCAACAAATAACCCTGAGTTAATAACGAGCATCAAAACCGATTCAGGGATTAGTGAACACAGGATTGTCGTTGAGAGATTGAATATTATAATCCCCAAATCCTCGAAAAATAAGCGAACAATATACCTATCCAAAAAAGCAGATAAAAATTCGTTTGACGCCTTCCTGATAGACAATCTCCACTCATTCCAAATTAATAATATAAGTGTGGGCCAGATGTGGCTTAAATTTAAAGA
Organism: Schistocerca americana; assembly: GCF_021461395.2. Classification (NCBI taxonomy): domain Eukaryota; kingdom Metazoa; phylum Arthropoda; class Insecta; order Orthoptera; family Acrididae; genus Schistocerca; species Schistocerca americana. Next base: position 461,518,890 of record NC_060122.1, on the reverse strand, counting down.
AATAGTATCGGCAGCAATTGGAAGGTTTATACCAAACAAATTAACCAACGACGGTGCTGATCCTCCTTGGAACACAAAACTGGTTAGAACACTGTTGCAGAAACAACGAAACAAACATTCCAAATTTAAACAGACGCAAAATCCCCAAGGTAGGCGATCTTTTACAGAAGCTCGAAATTTAGCGCGAACTTCAAGGCGAGACGCCTATAACTGTTTCCACAACGAAACTATGTCTCCAAACCTGGAAGAAAGTCCAAAGAGATTTTGGTCGTATGTGAAGTATGCGAGCAGCAAGAAACGATCAGTGACTTCTCTGCGCGATAGCAATGGAGATACTATCGATGACAGTGCTGTCAAAGCAGAGTTACTTAACACAGCCTTCCGAAATGCCTTCACAAAATAAGACGAAGTAAATATTCCAGAATTCGAATCGAGAACAGCTGCCAACGTGCGCAACGTAGTAGAGTAGTGAAGCAACTCAAATCACTTAATAAAAGCATGTCTTCTGGTCCAGGATGTGTACCAATTAGGTTCCTTTCGGAGTATGCTGATGCATTAGCTCCATACTTAACAATCATATACAACCGTTCGCTCGACGAAAGATCCGTACCCAAAGACTGGAAAGTTGCACGGGTCACACCAAGATTCAAGAAAAGTAGTAGGAGTAATCCACTAAATTACAGGCCCATATCGTTAACGTCTATATGCAGCAGGATTTTAGAACATATATTGTGTTCGAACATTATGAATTACGTCGAAGGAAACGGTCTATTGACACACATTCAACATGGGTTTAGAAAACATCGTTCCTGTGAAACAGAACTTGCTCTTTATTCACTTGAAGTGCTGAGTGCTATTGCCAAGGGATTTCAGATCGATTCCGTATTCCTGGACTTCCGGAAGGCTTTTGACACTGTACCACACAAGCGACTCGTAGTGAAATTGCGTGATTATGGAATATCGTCTCAGTTATGTGACTGGATTTGCGATTTCCTGTCAGAGAAGTCCCAGTTCGTAGTAACTGACGGAAAGTCATCGAGTAAAACAGAAGTGATTTCTGGCATTCCCCAAGGTAGTGTTATAGGCCCTTTGCTGTTCCTTATCTGTATAAACGATTTTTGTGACAATCTGAGCAGCCATCTTCGGTTGTCTGTCGATGATGCTGCCGTTAATCGACCAATAAAGTCATCAGAAGATCAAAACAAACTGCAAAACGATTTAGAAAAAATATCTGAATGATGCGAAAAGTGGCAGTTGACCCTGAATAACGAAAAGTGTGAGGTCATCCACATGAGTGCTAAAAGGAACTCGTTAAACTTCGGTTACTCGATAAATCAGTCTAATCTAAAAGCCATATATTCAACTAAATACCTAGGTATTACAATTACGAACAACTGAAATTGGAAAGAACACATAGAAAATGTTGTGGGGAAGGCTAACCAAAGACTGCGTTTCATTGGCAGGACACTTAGAAAATGTAACAGATTTAATGAGAAGACAGCCTACACTATGCTTGTCCGTCCTCTTTTAGAGTACTGCTGCGCGGTGTGGGATCCTTACCAGAGAGGACTGACGGAGTACATCGAAAAAGTTTAAGGTAAGGCAGCACGTTTTGCATTATCGTGAACCATGGGAGAGTGTGTCACAGAAATGATACAGGATTTAGGGTTGGAAATCATTAAAATAAAGGCGTTTTTCTTCGCGAAGGAATATTCTCACGAAATTCCAATCATCAATTTTCTCCTCCGAATGCGAAAATATTCTGTTGACACCGACCCACATAGGGAGGAACGATCACCGCGATAAAATAAGGGAAATCAGAACTCGTACGGAAAGATATAGGTGTGCATTCTTTCCGCGCGCTATACGAGATTGGAATAAGAGAGAATTGTGAAGGTGGTTCGATGAATCCTCTGCCATGCACTTAAATGTGATTTGCAGTGTATCCATGTAGATGTAGATGTAGATCCGTAACTGTATTGCGCAGTAGCCATCATCGGAAGAAAACATCGACTATTACATTGTTGTAGTTAAATGTTCTATGATATTAAGTTTTATCTCTCAGAGTATCGAACAAGATCGTTTTCCACAATAAGACAGATAAAATGAGGCATTGTGTGGTTATTGGTGAATCAATTTATTAATTTATGATCAAAGATGATTACAATATAAAGCACAAATATTTTAGTCTTAACAAGATATCTAAACAACAAGGATAAGAACTGTTGTCAGCAGACACGTCGTGGCATAATATGTCAATTAGAATATATGGTTTACTTACAGAATCATTAGTTAAGGAATGGTGGGCCATTTGCATACAAGTGAAGTATTGTATGAAGCGTGTACTTTGGTGGGCAGCTGCTCGAGCTTTCATTGGCTGAAGTGTCATGACGTTGGTGGTGCAAGAACTGCTCTTGGGAGCAGGATGGACGAAGGGAAGGGAGAACAGTCAGGACATAGATAGAAAAGGAGAGACTAGCTTTCTTCGATCGGAGTGTACGGCATAGTGCTGTGACTGGATTTATGTAAAGACACTTCGAATCACTTAATTGGATCTATGTTACGAGCATACAAGAATGCAAGTGAAGAAACTTGTGCGTTGAGTACACATCGAGGCTTGATGTTAGTGGGGAATCTGTCGCGTCACACTAGATAATTCGAGGGCTGTGATATATTTTAATAATGAACTTTATGTAAGTGTAATACTGCTTGTAGGACCAACAATAAGCAGGAGTTTGGACCTTACTGAGTAAACTATCTGTTCTTAAAAATTAAACCGTCTGTGTTGCCTAAGTTTTTAAAAATGTTTCGCTGTTTGTTTATGTCCATTAATTTATAATTCGATTTACTTGTGTACCCTCTTATTCGACCCCAGGATGACCTTTTAGTAAATTATTTTTCTAATACAGCAACAGGGCGTAAATTAGAAAGTGTACGGCTCGTTTCAAGGACTTTTACGAGCCCGTCTTTATACACAACCGTACATTTGTCCTTCTGTCATATTAAAAGCAGAGCAGTAAAGTCGCAAAGTAGTTAACTTCACAGCATTCGCTTGGTTTGGAAACATTTTGTTACATTTGACGTATCATTAAATCCATCAGTTATCCTTTAGGGCTTCAGCCGAATGGCTCCACATCAGCTGCAAGAGATGACAACTTTTCGCCTCGTTTTCACATTTCGTACTAACATATTTCAAGCAAATTCTTTGCAAGAAGCGGATTGTGAGCTCACACGAGTCATTCTTATGTAATTATATTGGCTGCAAAATATTGTGACAGTTTCTAAACAAACACATAAAGGAGCTGTTTTTTGGATGCAGTTTTCAGTAGGCTAAATGCCGCACCGGAAAGGAAAAAAATAAACAGACTGATGGAGAAACTTGTATACAACGTTTAGGAACACCTAAATGGATATTGGTCAGAGAGATCCACGTAATAAGTGAAAAAGCTGAATCCCGTCTCTGAGCTGTAACGTCTGTCGTTCTGCCGTCACAGTACAGAGAGGATTTCTTTATCAATGCAGTAAACCACGTCCGAATGCCAACAACGTTCGCAGATGCCATCGGTACTTTGAAGAAACACGATATCTGAGCAAACTAAAAAGTACCGACCTGGAACGTACTCCACGGAAATCGACATACGGAGTCACTAGGGACCTGAAGGAGCAAAAACAACTATTTGGTGTGGTCTCAAAAAGAAGCTGAAATTGAAACAGCACATAATTCATATATTACTGCAACTGAAACAGAAAGATTATGTCATTATGTCACAGCAATGCTGGGAGCCACAGAGGAAGAACCGTTCCGTACACGTCTCATTTACGGTGATGATACAAGCTTCCATAAAACTGTCAAAGCTATTTGGCGCAACATTCGAATACGGGGTACAGCAAACCCTTTGTGTGTAACTGAACATCAGCAGGACTCACCAATTGTTAACGTGTTCTGTGCGACGTCAACACAACGATTTGTATTTCTTCACTGAGCTGAGTTTCAACAAACAGTTACGCGGACATGCTTGAGCAATGGTATATTCCACATCTTGATAAGGATTTCGCAAATTACATGTTTCAGCAAGATTCAGCATCCAACACACAATAATAGAGGCTCACGCATTTTTAAATCAATACTTTCCAAATGGTCGGATCGGTCTTACTGGACATGCCGACGCTATGTTCCGCTCTTGGTGACAAAAGGCACCCATGAGTTTCTTTTTACAAGGTTGCAAGGAAGATCTTACGTAAGTTCACCGGAAAAAAATTATAGAACTCGACATGTGTATTTATAATGTGATCGCGTCGGTGACTCCATATATGCTTTAGTGTCTATGGAATGAAATGGATTATCGCTTAGATGTGCGTGCCACAAAGGGGAGTCATACAGAACATCTATAACGCATGAAAAGACAGTTTTAACTATATTTTATACTCTGTGTAATTCTTATCGAAATGTGACTACGTATTTAACAGTTGTAGCCACTTCAAAGAGCTACATTCATTTTGAATTTCCCTGTTAAAAAGAAAAAAAGACGGTGTATGGCAAAGTTACATATTTATTGAACTGTTACGCTTTAAGTTTTTCGGGGTGCACTCAGCCTCGTGATGCCAATTGACGAGCTACTAGACCGAATAGTAGCGGCTCCGGTCAAAGAAAACCATCGTAACCACCAGGAGAGCGCTGTGCTGACCACTCGGCCCTCCTATCCGCATCCTCGTCTGGGGATGACACGGCGGTCGGATGGTCCCGATGGGTTACTTGTTACCTGAAGACGGAGTGCTTTTACGCCTTAAGTGATTCACGCCATCCTTAGGTGGAAAACTACGGAATTACGTTCTCGATTATGGTATATAATAATAATAAAATAATAATAATAATAATAATAATAATAATAATAATTTAGCGTGGCTATTTTATGTCCAAATCTTACCCAATTATTCAACTGATGGAAGGGACCGACAGTTTAACGTGGATTCCGAAGCGTGTGTCGCTACTGGCGAATGTTCACATCATTGGTACTAGTCCAGATTACAGGTACCTTTTCACACAAGGAGGCGTACTGAAAAACACACTATTTCCTGTCTTTCGCTAGTGTTATCGTTTAAAGAAACACTACTGCTAACGCAGCTGTTGCTCACCACGAGCATAATTTTCCGTACTCCCCTCCCTATCGTAACCAAGGTCACGATCTTTGGCTTCAGCAGCATGTTAAGGTGCGTACACTTCACACAGGCAGGTGAAGACAATTTATTACGGTCTATGTGAGAAAATTCGCCGCTACATGTCTCAACACCATGCAGAGGAGAGCCACAGATATTCCGTGGCGCACAATTTCGCAGGCCTAGCATTCGAGTATTTACATTTAAGGGCATTTAAAGCTACTAAAGATCATCAGGCAGTCAAATATTTTCATTCCTTTCTTTGGATCACTTTCATGTACTGCGTTTCGAGTAAATTAAAAAGATTGACTGCCATTAATCACTTCTTTTATGAATTAGAGATTTCATGATCATTAACTTTCACATGTAAGTACAATTCAGAGAGGCAGCGTAAATAATCTCTACTCCATCCCCCTCTCCGTTGTGTATAACTTTCGTATTGGTCTTGCAACACAGCGTCAACGACGTTTGTGTATTTTCTAGGTCTGTGCCAAAGGCGGGTATGTCCAACTAGAAAAAGATAACGCTCGATAGTACTGGACTTTCCAAGTGGTTGGATGTCTGTAGCAGTATGTAACAGAGCGTGTGAAGTGACCACATCAGTCACGCAACGGGACGTCTACGTGACCTGAATGTGATGCTCTCGTGTCGTGTAGAGCACCTCGAAGTCCCGCTTCACAGCACAGTACTGTTGTTGCAGTTAGAAAAGCTTTGCAGCGAAATTGTCATTCACTTCCTGGATAGTACACTAGCAGCGTCATACCATCATTATATGTTGATCTATTCCTCTTCAGAAAATTACACTTTGTGTTTACGTTAAATGTGCTGTAACAAAATCACGCTTCGATTATGAACATTCTAGGTGTCCCCTCTACATCTAAATGTGATTGAATGCTGCATGTTGCTTGTGCTATGGTTATTCATATCGTTCGCCTTAATTGTGCAAAAAATGCCATTTCCACCAGTACAACGAGTCGAATTTTTAGTTTTTTCTTAACGTTTTTGTACTGTTCGTAAATCATATTTGTCGCATCATTTGTGTTAAAATTACTCAGTGATTGCTTTTTGATTTGTATTTTTACTTTTCTTTAAATGAACATCAATGGATTTATAGAAGTGTAAGCGTGATCGCGTGAAGATGTTGAATTTGTACGGTTTTAAAATGGTTTGGACGAGAAAATTTCACCAGACAATCTGTTAATGCACGAAATAAAGCTTCCGTTCATATTGTGTCCATTACGCTACGGTTTCAGTGTGAAGCCATTTTCAATTGCAATCGTAAGCATAAACCATCAGATCAGACATACCTAGAAGTCATTAATTCAGACACGTGATAATGTACTCATAAACGGTTGATCACATTATCAAACTTCACAATCGAAAGCATGACAACACGCAAATGGTTCAAATGGCTCTGAGCACTATGGGACTCAACTGCTGAGGTCATTAGTCCCCTAGAACTTAGAACTAGTTAAACCTAACTAACCTAAGGACATCACAAACATCCATGCCCGAGGCAGGATTCGAACCTGCGACCGTAGCGGCCTCGCGGTTCCAGACTGCAGCGCCTTTAACCGCACGGCCACTTCGGCCCCAAACCACTCAGAAGTGTACATAAGGTACCAGGAATACACCTGAACTTAAGAACGTATCTGCCACGATAGTATTCACTTTAGAGGGCGTTGTTGCAGTTCTGTCAAAAAACATGATAGTCATTTGCGGTATCAGTTCGTTCTGCTTGTTAAAAAGAGCATAACGCCCTCGTTTCAGGTTTCATTGTTCCGATTGCCACAGCAACAGATTATTGGTCATTCCAATTGATATGCATCAACAAACAATGATTTTGCTATTATGTAGAACGATACTCCCCTTTTCAAACCGATTAATAAATTGTGGAGCGTTTTAAATAGTTATCTACATATTTGATGGGACTTTTTAATAATTTACATCGCAGCACACAACCGGCGACAAGGGAATGTATGGCCTGCTCTCACTAACGAGTGTTTACTCGCTGAACATCATGTGACGAACGTTTCCAGTAATCACATTTTTGTCAAATTATCCGCGTGGTGCAAATATTCTGACGCGTTTATGCGGTGGTATCACCGTTTCTGTTGTTCCACTGCAAGGTAATACTGCACGTTCGGAATTAGTTAAAACAGGCGTTGGCAATGCCGTACACGCAGCCGTTATTCAGATGATAGCGGAAAGGCCTGATATGGCTGTGTTACGAGTGGCAGCCTGCAGTTGGACAGCAAGTCACGCAGAAAATTTACTTTCAATTACTCTAGCATCCGACAAACGTATTGTCCCCTCCGTTCACGTGTAACTCCGTCAGAATTAATTTCCCGTGGAACATATCTGATCCTCACTATTCTCATTAATTTCGCATTATACCCTCTGCTTGTCAGTGTCATACGGCAGAAATTATTACTTTGTGCGGTCGTGATCTTCACGGTGAGTAGTCATAGTTTCCCCCCATTACTTGTAATTGCCTCTGACTGATTGTTCCATTCCAGATACCATCCCATCCAAAAACATTAGAATCGCTTTATATCTTCGTGGTATGCATTTCCGTATGAAAAATCTGTTCTAGGAACGAATCTCCTACGTAACATCAGGTTTTTATATCAGAAATTAGACAAAACTTAGAACTTGTAGCGTTTTTATGCAAATCAAATTAAAATCTGCCATATTTGGTATTTTTATTGTAAGGCTTCTTCTCTGCAGTCGCAGTTGTACAGGTAATATCGACAATATACCGTCTTTCACAATTGAACTAATTCTTTATATCAAAAGCAATTCTCTTTTAGTTTAAAGCATCTTCAGTACTCACTGTAACAAAGTGGTTTTTCTTACAAATCTGTTTGCTGAAATCGTAAACAGTTTACTTATTTTAAATTATTGCTATCGAGTACTAAATTACTGATATTAATCACAGGGGTATATCTCCCACTTCATTCGTGTATAATGCTGGGGGGATACATGGGGTAAAGGGAGAGCAAGAGACGAATTGAATAAGATGATTCAGAAGGATGTAAATTGCAGTAATTATTCGGAGATGAAGAATCATCAGTGCCATCAAACATAAATATTTGCCGTTGCCTAAGGAATGGTGATAGTACCCAGGCGTGCACGCCTCCGTCCGAAGCAAATCGGAAACCAAAATTATAGAAATCGCATAAGGAAAATCGCGACTGGAAAATTGGAAATTTCTAGTAAGGATTGTGGAACCACACTGCTGAGGTCATCGGTCCCTAGGCTTAAGCGCTACTTAATCTAACTTAAACAAATCTGAAATAACGACAAGCCGGCCCGTGTGGTCGAGCGGTTCTAGGCGCTACAGTCTGGAACCGCGCGACCGCAAGGGTCGCAGGATCGAATCCTGCCTCAGGGATGGATGTGTGTGATGTCCTTAGGTTACTTACGTTTAAGTAGGTCTAAGTTCTAGGGGACTGATGACCTCAGAAGTTAAGTCCGATAGTGCTCAGAGCCATATGAACCATTTTTGATAACGACATCATACACACCCATGCTCGAGGGAGGACTCGAAACTCCAGCGGGGGGAGCCGCGCAAAAAATCGCGGTTGTATGGAGAGTGTGCAAGGCTTTCCAGTACAGCTTTTACAACGTAGTCCAAACAACAGACACGCCAAATCGACGAAACTCTTGATGCCGTTTATCTTTGCCTTCAAGGACCCGCTGTCCATTGACTTTCTGGAACACTACGCCACAATTAACACACATCGGTACGTGTACCCTTCGCAAAATTAGAAGCGCTCATCAAGTTGAAATACTCAGGAATGTTGACGAATAATGCCGCCCACATGTTGACAAGGCTGTTTTGAATATATTAGAGAAGTTTTGATGGGTAGTCCTTAGACATCCTCTATGTAGTCCCGGTCTTTCAACAAGAGATTTCCATATTTTAGGAGCCCTGAACAAAGGCATTCGTTGCCCTTGATTTGCTTCGGACGAAGAGGTGCACGACTGTATGCAATCATGATTCCGTAGATAACCGCAGACATTTTTCAGTGAAGGCACCGAGCCTCTTGTCACACAGTGGAATAAAATTGTTAACAGTTATGGTGATTGTTTTAAAGTAGTATACAGTTTTCCTCTTTCCCATCTGTCTATATTTTATTTGAGCGCTTCTTATGTTTTCGTTTTCATGTTGTGCGGATCTACTTACAGTTTATGTCTTTCGCAGCTGCTGTTCAATCTATACATCGAAGAAGCAATGACAGAAATAAAAGAAAGATTCGATGATAGCACTGATATTCTCAGGGAAACTGAGGAAGTACAGTACTTGTTGAAAGAAATAAACTACCTAATGGGCACAGAACACAGACTGAAAGTAAACATATGAAATAAGATACTAATGAGCAGTGGAAGATTTGAGAATAGCGATAAAATTAACGAAAAAATTGGGGGCTACGAATCACACGGCGTTAAGGAATTCTGCTATCTTGGAAGCATAATAACACATGACGGGCGAAACAACAAGGACATAAATCGCAGAATAGTACAGGCAAAGAGTGCATGCCTAGGCAAGAGTCTACTAGTATCAAACATCGGCCTTAATCTGAGGAAGAAATGTCTGAAAATGTGCTTTGGAGCGCAGCATTGGAGGATAGCGGATCATGGACTGTGGCAAACGGGAGAAGAAGAGAATCGAAACATTTCAAATGAGGTGCTAAAGAAGAATGTTGAAAGTAAGATGAACTGATACGTTAAGAAAAGAGGAGGTTCTCGGAAGAATCACCGCAGAAATCAACATACGGAAAACACTGACAGGATGATAGGACATGTGTTAAAACATCGGGGAATACCTTCCACGATGCTACAGAAAGCTGTAGGTGGTAAAAGTTGCAGATGGAGGAGAGATAGCAGTACATACTACAAAGCATTGAGGACACAGGTGCAAGTGCTGCTCTGAGATAAATAGCTTGGCACAAAAGATGAGTTTGTGATAGACCTCATCAAACCAGATAAGGTAGACGTAGACGTTTTGTTTTTTTCAGTAACTAAAATTTTACCATGAATGAGAAGTGTGGACTCTCTCGTAGGTTTGTGAGTAGTGAGCTACGATATGGGATTTGTTCAAAGTACTTTCATTGGGGGGAATGCAGTAGGGAAGCCAGTACGCATTCTAGCGAGACCCTCTCCTGGGAATGCAGAACCTGTAGTAGAAATAAGTTGATAGAGCGGCAGGAGCGTAAGATCTGTCCCCTGCAGGTGCAGTTTCCTTTTTTTCTTTTTTTTTCTTTTTTTTTTTTTTTTTTTTTCAAGCTACTGACTGGTTTGATGCGGCCCGCCACGAATTCCTTACCTGTGCTAACCTCTTCATCTTAGAGTAGCACTTGCAACCTACGTCCTCAATTATTTGCTTGACGTATTCCAATCTCTGCCTTCCTCTACAGTTTTTGCCCTCTATAGCTCCCTCTAGTACCATGGAAGTCATTCCCTCATGTCTTAGCAGATGTCCTATCATTCTGTCCCTTCTCCTTATCAGTGTTTTCCACATATTCCTTTCCTCTCCGATTCTGCGTAGAACCTCCTCATTCCTAACCTTATCAGTCCACCTAATTTTCAACATTCGTCTGTAGCACCACATCTCAAATGCTTCGATTCTCTTCTGTTCCGGTTTTCCCGCAGTCCATGTTTCACTACCATACAATGCTGTACTCCAGACGTACATCCTCAGAAATTTCTTCCTCAAATTAAGGCCAGTATTTGATATTAGTAGACTTCTCTTGGCCAGAAATGCCTTTTTTGCCATAGCGAGTCTGCTTTTGATGTCCTCCTTGCTCCGTCCGTCATTGGTTATTTTACTGCCTAGGTAGCAGAATTCCTTAACTTCATTGACTTCGTGACCATCAAACCTGATGTTAAGTTTCTCGCTGTTCTCATTTCTACTACTTCTCATTACCTTCGTCTTTCTCCGATTTACTCTCAAACCATACTGTGTACTCATTAGATTGTTCATTCCGTTCAGCAGATCATTTAATTCTTCTTCACTTTCACTCAGGATAGCAATGTCATCAGCGAATCGTATCATTGATATCCTTTCACCTTGTATTTTAATTCCACTCCTGAACCTTTCTTTTATTTCCATCATTGCTTCCTCGATGTACAGATTGAAGAGTAGGGGCGAAAGGCTACAGCCTTGTCTTACACCCTTCTTAATACGAGCACTGCGTTCTTGATCGTCCACTCTTATTATTCCCTCTTGGTTGTTGTACATATTGTATATGGTCCGTCTCTCCCTATAGCTTACCCATACTTTTTTCAGAATCTCGAACAGCTTGAACCATTTTATATCGTCGAACGCTTTTTCCAGGTCGACAAATCCTATGAAAGTGTCTAGATTTTTCTTTAGCCTTGCTTCCATTATTAGCCGTAAAGTCAGAATAGCCTCTCTCGTCCCTTTACATTTCCTAAAGCCAAACTGCTCGTCACCTAGCGCATTCTCAATTTTCTTTTCCATTCTTCTGTATATTATTCTTGTAAGCAGCTTCGATGCATGAGCTGTTAATCTGATTGTGCGATAATTCTCGCACTTGTCAGCTCTTGCCGTCTTCGGAATTGTGTGGATGATGCTTTTCCGAAAGTCAGATGGTATATCGCCAGACTCATATATTCTACACACCAACGTGAATAGTCGTTTTGTTGCCACTTCCCCCTATGATTTAAGATATTCGGATAGAATGTTATCCATCCCTTCTGCCTTATTTGACCGTAAGTCCTCCAAAGCTCTTTTAAATTCCGATTCTAGTATAGGATCCCTTATCTATTCTAAATCGACTCCTGTTTCTTCTATCACATAAGACAAATCTTCACCCTCATAGAGGCTTTCAATGTATTCTTTCCACCTATCTCCTCTCTCCTCTGCATTTAATAGTGGAATTCCCGTTGCACTCTTAATGTTACCACCGTTGCTTTTAATGTCACCAAAGGTTGTTTTCACTTTCCTGTATGCTGAGTCTGTCCTTCCGACAGTCAAATTATTTTCGATGTCTTCACATTATTCCTGCAGCCATTTCGTCTTGGCTTCCCTGCACTTCCTATTTATTTCATTCCTCAGCGACTTGTATTTCTGTATTCCTGATTTTCCCGGAACATGTTTGTACTTCCTCCTTTCATCAATCAACTGAAGTTTTTCTTCTGTTACCCATGGTTTCTCCGCAGCTACCTTCTTTGTACCTATGTTTTCCTTCCCAACTTCTGTGATGGCCCTTTTTAGAGATGTCCATTTCTCTTCAACTGTACTGCCTACTGCGCTATTCCATATTGCTGTATCTATAGCGTTAGAGAACTTCAAACGTATCTCGTCATTCCTTAGTACTTCCGTATCCCACTTCTTTGCGTATTTATTCTTCCTGACTAATGTCCTGAACTTCAGCCTACTCTTCATCACTACTATATTGTGGTCTGAGTCTATATCTGCTCCTGGGTACGCCTTACAATCCAGTATCTGATTTCGGAATCTCTGTCTGACCATGATGTAATCTAATTGAAATCTTCCCGTATCTCCCGGCCTTTTCCAAGTGTACCTCCTCCTCTTGTGATTCTTGAACAGGGTATTCGCTATTACTAGCTGAAACTTGTTACAGAACTCAATTAGTCTTTCTCCTCTTTCATTCCTTGTCCCAAGCCGATATTCTCCTGTAACCTTTTCTTCTACTCCTTCCCCTACAACTGCATTCCAGTCGACCATGACTATTAGATTTTCGTCCCCCTTTACATACTGCATTACCCTTTCAACATCCTCATACACTTTCTCTATCTGTTCATCTTCAGCTTGCGACGTCGGAATGTTGGTGTTGTTGGTGTCGTTGTCGGTGTCGGTGTTGGTCTGCTGTCGATTCTGATTAGAACAACCCAGTCACTGAACTGTTCACAGTAACACACCCTCTGCCCTACCTTCCTATTCATAACGAATCCTACACCTGTTATACCATTTTCTGCTGCTGTTGATATTACCCGATACTCATCTGACCAGAAATCCTTGTCTTCCTTCCACTTCACTTCACTGACCCCTACTATATCTAGATTGAGCTTTTGCATTTCCATTTTCAGATTTTCTAGTTTTCCTGCCACGTTCATGCTTCTGACATTTCACGCCCCGACCCGTAGAACGTTATCCTTTCGTAGATTATTCTATCTTTTTCTCATGGTAACCTCCCCCTTGGCAGTCGCCTCCCGGAGATCTGAATGGGGGACTATTCCGGATTCTTTTGCCAATGGAGAGATCATCATGACACTTCTTCAATTACAGGCCACATGTTCTGTGGGTACACGTTACGTGTCTTTAATGCAGTGGTTTCCATTGCCTTCTGCATCCTCATGTCGTTGATCATTGCTGATTCTTCCGCCTTTAGAGGCAATTTCCCACCCCTAGGACAAGAGCGTGCCCTGAACCTCTATCCGCTCCTCCGCCCTCTTTGACAAGGCCGTTGGCAGAATGAGGCTGACTTCTTATGCCGGAAGTCTTCGGCCGCCAATGCTGATTATTTACCAAAATTTAGGCAGTGGCGGGGATCGAACCCGGGACCGAAGACGTTTTGATTATGAATCGAAGACGCTACCCCTAGACCAAGGGTACAATACGCAAAGGAGGAACTAGATAGATTGAGAAGGGTAAAGGATGCTGGAGAATGGGAAATGGCAGTTGGCAAGAAGAGACCTGGGAGGAGGAGGTATTCAGACAGTTGTACTTTGCGTATATGCAATAGATTTGACCAACTGTCAGAGATGAGAGGAGAGGTGTCTCTTGTAGTTGTAGATGTAGGAAACATGCAGCAGTCCTCAGCAATTAGGAGGTCAAAGTCAGCTGCAAAAGTGTAGCAGAAAGAAGGAGGCTGCTAGATAGTTTACACGGTAGAGGTATGGTCCAGCAGCTGCAAGAGGTGTTGGGGAGTGTTTACCAGGTCACCAGCATTGTGAAGCATAGTGCAGGGTTGGCTCAGGTGACTGACAGCATAGGGGAACTATGTACGAGAATCAGGTAGTGATATTGGGTGGAGCAGGGAATATTCTTTATAAGGACGGGGAATATCATGTAGGTAGTGAGCTGCTAAAGATAGCTACTCAAACTGGTGGTACTAATGTTCATTTCGTGCGGCTGTTTCTGCGTCATGATCAGCCTCATCTTAATGCGGCTCTCGGGAGTGTTAACATAGGGCTGGAGAAGGCACTGATGGCAGAGGGCATGGGTCACAGTGCATTGTTGCCAGTTGACTGTCAGTAGGTCGGGTTTCTCTAGGCATGGCCTGCACCTCAGTAGGTATGGGAAGGGAGGCTGGCAAAGCTTATACGTGACAGTAGTAGTTGGTGTTGGAGCTGCACCTTTTTTTAGATTGAAGTCATCTGATAGGTATACCTGTGCAATGGAAGTCCCTCGAACTAAGGAATCACTTTCAGAGGACATCATATTTCCAAGTAGAGAAGGAATTAGCATATTTCATCAAAATATAATAGGATAAAGTCAGTGAACTGCATGTAGATGTTGACTCTCAAATTATTGGTACAGTGGAGCACCACTAAATAACTTGACAAGTAAGAGGCCTTCTTTGCCAGGATACAGATTAGCTGGCTACTTTTCAAGTTGCGGAGTGGGGGAGTGGCCATGTACGTAAAAAACAGTATTCCGTTTGAGTCCACAGACGTATTAGGTCACTGCACTAAACAGATATTTGAGTATTGTGCAGGGTCGGTTGAATTTAGTGAAACTATACTTCTAAATGCTCTGGCTAGAGGGAGTTGTTGTTTTACTTTATAGGAAATATCAGAAATTAGCTCTATATGGTGACATCAATATTAGTTTTGTACACTGGACTTGCATTCGGGAGGACGACGGTTCAATCCCGTCCCCGGCCATCCTTTGTACGCAAACAAATGTTATATACGATCATGAACTATGAATGAAAGCTAATTCAACGGGAAGAGAGAGTTTTTTAAACCTCATCCAGGAAAATACGAGTGGCATGAGGTTTATAGTGCCTATAACACAAACGACAAACGTAAAGCTTACCTTAACACATTTCTCATGCTCTTTGAGAGTTGCTTGCCATTAGAACGCTCTAAACGGGGTAATAGCAGTAAAAGGCGCCCTGGGTGGCCGACTAGTGGAAGGATATCATGTAGAACACAGTGGGAATTATATCAAAATGTCAGAAGTAGTCACACTCAAGCTGCAGTAGCTCATTACGAATAGTGTTGTAAGGTGCTTAAAAATGTTACTGGTACGCAAATAGAATAGCCAATTCATGGGATAACATTAAAACCATATGGTCAGTTGTGAAGGAAGTGTCTGGTAAGCAGCACAAGGTCAATGATATAAAATTAGATGGTAGCAAAAATATTTCCGCTATTGATAAATCAGATACATGGACTGTATTTAACAATCAGTTTCTGAGCATTGCTGGTGAATTAATTAAAAATTTGGTTTCTGTGGAGGATGTCTTTCCGAGATTCATGTGTGAAATTCTCCTCTGTGATACAGACAATGGGGAGATCGAGGCTATAATTAAATCACTGAAGACTAAGGGCTCTCGTGGATATGATGGAGTGCCTAGCAGAATATCAAAGTACTGTGCTGCCCATGTTAGCCCTGTATTTAGCCACAATTGTAATTTTTCCTTTAGGAATGGTCAGTTTCCTGAATGATTAAAGTAGTCACTAGTAACGCCGGTTTATGTAAAGGGAGAGAGGGATAATGTAGACAATTTAGACCTATTTGTATGCCATCAGTGTTTGCTAAAGTTATTAAAAAGCCTGTGTATGTAAGGATAATAGATTATTTTGTATCACATAATTTTCTATCAAATGTAGAGTTCGGATTTAGTAGTCGTTTAACAACTGAAAATGCTATATTCTCTTTTCTCTGTGAGGTTTCGAACGCTAGGCATATTTTTTGATTTAACTAAGGCGTTTGACGATCACAAAATATTCCTCCTGAAGTAGGACCATTACGGAATACAGGGAGTAGCTCATTATTCACAGTGCTGAGAATGACTGTGATGTGGGGTCTGAGTGGGTTACAGTCAAATGGGGGGGGGGGGGGGGGGGAGTGCTCCTATTCCTTATTTATATAAATGATATGCCGTCTGGTATTATGGGCAATTCTAAAATACTTTTGTTTAATGATGACACTAGCTTCGTAGTAAAGGATGCTGTGTGCAACATTGGCTCGGTTTCAAATAGTGCAGTTCATGACATAAGTTCATAATCAGTAGAAAATAAACTAACGCTAAATCACAGTAAGGTTCAGTTTTTACTGTTTCTAACACACAATTCAACAAAACCCGACTTTTTAATTTCACAGAATGGGCATATGATTAGTGAAACTGAACAGTTCAAATTTCTAGGTGTTCAGATGGATAGTAAAGTGTCGTGGAAAGCCTACGTTGAGGGTCTTTTTCAAAGACTTAATTCTGCCATGTTTGCTATTCGAACGGTATCTGAAGCGAGTGATCATTCGACACGAAAATTAGTCTAGTTTCCTTATTTTCATTCGCTTATGTCGTATGGCATTATATTTTGGGGTAACTCTCCCCATTCTAAAAGGATATTTTTGGCTCAGAAACGGGCGGTTCGGGTAGTTAGTGGTGTAAGTTCGTTAACATCTTGTCACCTCTGTTCAGTAGTCAGGGTATTTTGACATTGGCCTCTCAATACGAAAATACTTTACTATCATTTCTTGTTAACAATACCAGCTTATTCCCAAGAATAAGCAGCTCTCACTCAGTTAATACTCGGTAGAAATTCAACTTGCATTTTGATCGGACTTCCTTATCTCTTGTGCAGAAAGGTGTGCAGTTTCCTGCTGCATCCATTCTCAATAAGCTACCACAAGAATTCAAAAATCGTAGCAATAATCCACGCGCATTCATGTCGAGACTGAAGAGTTTCCTCACGTATTCTGTTGAAGAGTTCCTTAAAAAATTAAGATGATTCTTATGTACTGACACGTTCCATGACTTTGGAGATTTGCCCCTCAAATTGGGTCTTCGGAATTTGGTGTGTAAAGAAAGAAAGAATAAATAACATATTACAGCTGACTAAAGTCTTCGAGTATCGTCCTTATTAATGATCTCTTGAAAGCGAACAACATCGCTAGTCTATTAGTTATTCTGCATCTCATTGGCTTAGACTTACTTAACTGAGCTAGCCTTCCGTCAGCACCATTTAAAGCGGTACGGATCTGGTTGGAAAGTGGAAATGACCATAAAACAAAATATACTAGGACAGCATTTTATTAACAGAGAAAACTGAAATCATTACGATGAGAAAATACAAATTAGAATTATTAATTGCCATACAGCGTCGCTTGACTGACACTCTAAGAACATCAAATGACTGTTCTTAGCAACTGCACAAATGGCTTAAGGCTCAATTGTAAAATGTCTTCCATGGCGAAGCAAAAAATTTTAAAGGTTGAGGCTTAACGACATCTACCGCGGCGAAGCCGTTTCGAGTAATACACTGTCACACACAATTATCACTGAGGAACGCAATTCCTTGGTCATAAAGACCGGTTTACGGAAACACAGAGCAACCTTAAGTGAACAGAATTTCCCCGCAAGGAACTTCAATGGCATTTACAAGAAGATAGGGTAACTGAATAAACAGCCTGCAGCTAAGCAACAAACTTTACAATTGGCGAGGTGCTTCAGGTTTTGCATAACACTATTAAGGATCTTAAGTTTACGCCTGAACACGCCCCCACGGATAAGGAAGCTACCAGACTGATTGAGTTCTGGTCCAAGGATGGCAGGATTGGGTTGTTATTGTGGACGGGGCCATAATCAATTACTGTTGATTAGTTTATTTTTCAATCACGTACACTTCATTTGGAAACAAGAACAAACAAAAGGTGACAATAAATTAATAAATGTTCCGCGGTGAAGGCCTTAATGACAACAAATTCAAACTACTTCTGGGCTGAAGGCCCCAATAATGAGAATTTAAAAACTGTTTCACGGCTGAAAGCCTGGATAGCAATCTTTCAAGAACCAGTTAACTTCTTCAACTTGGAATTACAGTTATCAAAATACTTTTAAGGAACAATAATCAAAATCTCAATGCTAGAATACAATTGCCTAACTAAAATTTTAAGGCAAGTAACACTCACGGCTGAAGGCCTTAATGACAACAAATTCAACTACAATCATGCTCATAAATCATGGATAATTGCAGACTGTGGTGCCACACAACGTGGCACTACACAAAACTGGCGCTAATAGCAAAGACACATAGGAAACACACACGACAAAGATCTTTAAGTCCATTGTATTGGTGATAAGATGAGAAAACCGTCCCGAAACACATGTGCTACCATACTCCACTGTTTCCTGCGTATGTACCACGACATCAATGTGGAATATGATCACAATGCACACGTTCACAGGCCGCACAACGGGTTGGCATATTCTGGATCAGATGGTCGAACAGCTGCTGTGGTATAGCCTCCCATTCTTGCATCAGTGCCTGTTGGAGTTCCTGAAGTGTCCTAATGGTTTGAAGACGTGCAGCGGTACGTCGACCTAGAGCACCCCAGACGTGCTCGATGGGGTTTAGGTCTGGAGAACAGGCAGGCCACTCCATTCGCCTGATGTCATCTGTTTCAAGGTGCTCCTCCAGGACTGCAGCTTGGTGGGGCAGTACGTTATCAACCATCAGGTGGGACTCACTGCACCCCTGAAAATGCGAACATACTGGTGCAAAATGACGTCCCGATACACCTGACCTCTTACACTTCCTCTGTGCAGGGGTGTCCCTACACCAATCATAATCCCGCCCCACATCATCAAACCACGACTTCCGTACAGGTCCCTTTCAAGGACATTAGGAGGTTGGTATCTGGTTCCTGGTTCACGCCAGATGAAATCCCGGCGAGAATCACTGTTCAGACTACGCCTGGATTCGTCTGTGAACATAACCAGGGACCACAGCTTCGGTGACCATGTACTGTGTTCTTGACACCCGGCTTTACGGGCTATCCTGTGACCAGTGGTAAGTGGAATGCACCTTGCAGGTCTCCGGTCGAATAAACTATGTCTCTGCTGTCGTCTGCAGACTGTGTGTCTGGAGACAACTGTTCCAGTGGTTGCGGTAAGGTCCCGAGTAAGTCTACCTGCAGTACTCCGTGCCCGTCTGCGAGCACTGATGGTGAGACATTGGTCTTATTATGGTATTGTACACTGTGGACCTCCCGTATTGTAGTGACTGGACACGTTTCCTGTCTGCTGGAATCGTTTCCATAATACTGAGATCACACTATGTGCACACGGTGGGCCCGTGCTACGACCTGCTGTTTTTGACCAGCCTCCAGTCACCCTAGTATTCTAACCCTCATAACGTCATTAATATGTGTTCTTTGAGCCAATTGCAACCCTCAGTCACCATTAGCACGTCTGGAAACGTCTGCATACTTACTCGCTTCACCGTACTCTGAGATGCACCAACACACCTCTGCGTATGTGGACTGCTGGCAGCAATACCATGCGACGACCACAGGTCAAATGCACTGCATGGTCATACCCCGAGTTGATTTATACCCGCAAACCGCCCACCAGTGCGTTGTTTCACTATGTATCAGCATTATCTTTAATTTATGAACGTGACTGTATTTCTCGGCTGAAGGCCCCAATACTATAATTTAAAAACTGTTTCTCGGCTGAAGGCCTGAATAGCAATCTTTTAAGAACCACTTTACTTCTTCAGCTTGCAATTACAGTTATTAAAATATTTTTAAAAGAACAAACGTGAAAACTCACTGCTAGAATACAATTGTCAAATGAAAATTTTAAGACAGGTAACACTCACAGCTGAAGGCCATAATGACAACAAATTCAAAGACTCCAATAATAATAACTTAAAACTGTTTCACGGCTGAAGGCCTGACTAGCAATCTTTTCAAGAATTAAACATCTCTAAATTTGAAATTACAGTCATTAACATATTTCCTTTTTTTGTTTTTGAAAAAACAATCATCTAATCTGACGAAAACATGGGGGGTGGGGGACGCATACGTTGCTCCAAGGATCGACGTGGGAAAGTCCCTCCTAACTTCGCAAGCGATGAGACAGGTAACCAAGAGTTGGATTCACTTCACTCATGGTAACTCGGACTAGCAGCAGTTTAAACGCATGACCAATAATCATTTGCCGAATTTACGTGCGATGACCAATGCAACGATGGAATAACACATCCAAGCCGGAACTGGCGGTCAGCACTACGTCTTCAGACTCAGGTGTTTAGAACATCCGGAAGCAGGAAGGAACCACTACTACCAGAGTAGGAAAAAAAAAACACGACCTGGCCCACAAATCAAGGAAGCTGTCGAACTACATGCCTTACTGGACAGCAACGGCAAGGCGAGGGAAAGTACACTGTCGTAACATACACTAAGCTCCAGGGCTGGGACCTGGGGCGTTGCGGCCATTAGGCAGGAAAAATACCACTGGTTGAACTTCACAAACAACAAAATACAGAATACAACAATTAATAATAAGAAGTGGAGGAAGGGTAATTATGTTCGCCCTTCCCCAAACGCTCCACTCGCTGCTCTTCGTCTCAGTGACACTGCGAGCAGCAATACGCAAGCAAATGGCGAGATCTCACAATGGTGGAGGTTTCACTACTTGAATTAAGGTCCACTCAACTTGAACTTCCTGGGTCTGGTTGACAACGAGGTTGTACCTCTCGCGACTACCGCTCTACCATCCGGCAGTGCATGCGTGCCGCCAGTGGCCCCGGCGTGTTCTCGCGCTGCACGGTTCTAGCTGCTCGTTCGTCCCCAACCGAACTGCCGACTCACACAACACGGAAACAATCACAACGTCGCCCCAAAGGTAGTACCACCGTTAATAGATGTCGATAACCGCCACTGCTGCCACTAGCGGACAGACAACGCTTGCTAACAAAGTGGCGCCAATGAACACAACAAGAAGATGACAACCGTATCTATACCAATTAAACGATGCTAACCTAGGCACGGCACCAACGCGAGCCACAGCACGGCTCACTTACAAATACAGAGCTTTACTGAGCAACTGCCAATCAAAACATCGGGTTAAACTTAAAATTTCGGTCGCCTCTAAACGGTGTCGCTCACAAGCGAAACTCCCTATCGCACCCCCCTCAGGTTTAGTGGTAATGTGGCCCACTGGGCAGCCCGGCAAAATCTGAACACAGATCAAGCATGAAAACAAGAAGTTATAGCGAACCTTGCAAAAGAAGCAAAACGAAGAGTGTGAACTGTCGAAGCTCAAGATATGCAACATCGAGCACATTCCAAGTGCTGGTTGTGTGGTTACGGTGTTGGACTGTAAAGCGGGAGATCCGTGTTCAAATCTCCCTCGTGCTCAGTTTTTTCCCCTACAGAATTATGAACTTTCCGTCCGGTCCCTGACCTGTCTGTTCTTCTATAGTTTGTGCAATTGCCACTCTGTGAATTGGTTATACAATAAGATTCATGTGCTAAGAGTATGTTACCATCGCAAGTTAATGAGATGAATAGTGGGAGCAGGCGAGATGTCGCATTGACCTCTCACGAATAATCGGATGTGAACTATGTTGCTATAAAACAATTCAAGAGTCGAAACTTCCAAAGGGGAACGCAAGAGTTATGACGTGTGGCACTTATGTAGAGCAAACAGGAGATACGTAAGTTTGTAGATCTCTTCCTTAAACGTCGCTGTTGCAAGTGAACGTTACACCACGGCACAGACATAAATTTGAATACAGCGTACAGACACGTCAATGACCAGCGGACAAGTCATAGTTTTGAGGAATAAAATTAGGTACGAGAGAGATCTGAACCGCCTTCGCAGTCCAACACCAGGATCATATAGCCAAGATTTTAAACTTATCTCGATGTTGCAGGTATTGAGATTGCAGCGTTCACTGTCTATATTTTGCTTCTTTTTTCACAATTCATTACACCTTCCTCCTGTTTTCACGCTTGATCTGTTTCTTACGGGCTATTCATCTAACCAATAAATCTGACGGGGCTGCGATGGGGATTTTCCCTTGTAAGCGCCAAGGATGTCGCAGGTGCACGGCACGCCATTCCTCCAGTACCTGTTTCATGCAACAGTTATAAGTAGAAATTAAAGCACTCTGAGCATGGAAAGGGATCAGATAAAAATTACTTAAGAATTACTGACGTCATGGCGATAAGCTTAAAAGGCCGAAGGTAGAAGGTGAGTTTGGGCAGTATTTACAGGAATTTATCCAGCGGTCAAATGGTTCAAATGGCTCTGAGCACTATGCGACTTAACTTCTGAGGTCATCAGTCGCCTAGAACTTAGAACTAACTAAACCTAACTAACCTAAGGACATCACACACATCCATGCCCGAGGCAGGATTCGAACCTGCGGCCGTAGCGGTCGCTCGGCTCCAGACTGTAGCGCCCAGAACCGCACGGCCACTCCGGCCTGCTATCCAGCGGTCGCATGGTGGGATTTAGGGAAAGCATTGGCACTAAAATCGTGACAGGGATTCGAAGTAGGTTTCTCCCTAATGCATGCGTTGTACTTCAAACGTTTCGCCACTTTGCTCGGATTGGTTCTCTACATGGGAAAATTGTTCAATACGTCAGTGTGAAGTGAGGACATACTGTAACAAATTGTGAAAAATTCATGACGCAGTTGTAGTACGGTAATGAAGGTACATCCGAACGTAAATATCTAGGTTTGTCGTCAGATACAAACAACATGTTTGTCACATTCTTCACGTTAATGAGGGAAAAATTCAGGCCTTCTAACTGGTATGCAGGAGGCAGCGGAAAGTGAAGTACAATGGGAGTAAGTATATTTCGTGCTAAAGAGAGCAGTGGCTTCTGCCGTTCTAGCATCTACTGCCAGATTAACGTGGAAATTTGGTGCACAGACTTATACGTCAACATACTTCCACAGGGTGACGCGCCAGAACAGCACGGCCACTGCGCACCGTGATATAGGTTTCCAACCACAAAAAAACTAACAGTAGAAAAGGCAGAGATCACACTGAGATTCTTTGAAAGAACCCTCAGGAAGTGCAACCCATTCACAAGGGAGTCGGCTCTCTCGTCCGGTACTTTAATATGTCTTGTCAGTCTGTGAACAGCAGTAGTTATTAGAGATCGATGGAACAGAGAAGATCCAAAGAAGTGCTGCGCGTCTCGTCACTTGTTTGCTTAGTAAGTGTGACTGTTTCACCGATGTGCTCGTCTGAATGCAGTGAGAGATTTTAAAGAGATGCGTCGCGCATCACCGTTCGGTTTACTGTGAGAATTTTTAGAGTGGACATTTCCAGGCAACAAATATGCAGAGAGGTCCAGAAAAGTATAGACACTCTTTGATAGCATTATTGGGACAAAATGACAAACCTTTATCATTCTTGCACGGGGGGAATGTTGTTTTATGTGTCCAAAGTCACCTTCATTAGCAGTCAAACAACGTCGGTGCCACTGGCCACTGACCGAAGTACGGCTGTCAGCGTTGCCGCTCTGAAAGCCCCACAGGACGCCTCGATGGTTTTTCGTTCTAGTTCAGTGTAATTGGCTTCTGTTGATGAACCTTATTTTTCAAGGTCCCCTCATAGCTAGGAGAGGTGTAAGGTCTGGGAACCGTGGTGAGTGTTCAACAGCCCCTCTTCGACCTGTCCATCGTCCAGGTAGATTTTCATCTGAGTAGGCTCTGACATTTCTGTGGTAGTGAGATGGATGGTTTTATTTCCAAACATC
This sequence comes from Schistocerca americana, assembly GCF_021461395.2. NCBI lineage: Eukaryota > Metazoa > Arthropoda > Insecta > Orthoptera > Acrididae > Schistocerca > Schistocerca americana. The sequence goes on along the minus strand of NC_060122.1, from coordinate 461,494,999 downwards.
TCTCGGATGGAAGGTAAAATCGATGCTTGCATCATATGACGATATACCTCACCAGTTAACGTACCTTCAATGAAGAATGGGCCAATCAAAATGAGCGACGACAGACCACCTCACATATTAATGCTCAGTACATTTACACGTTCGTCCACGTGAACATGAGGATTTTCGGGAGCCCAACACACGCAGTTGTGGTGGTTTGCAGTACCGTTCAGTTTTAACTGCGCCTCGTCGGATCAGATAACCATCCCTGCAAGCCGTTCATCCCCGCCGTCAAACCACACGCTGTACTCCATCCTTCGATCCGGGTCATCCTCGTTCATATCGTGCAGGTTTCACAATTTGTCGTACGCTTGATCGACCAGACTTTCCTTATTCACATCCTGAACAATACCGTCGGCTTCAAATTTGTCCCGAATACGATAATTTGTTGATCGTGTTGGTAGCTGAGTTCTGTACACATTTCTCCATTGCCGTTATATTTCCATCATATTTTCATACTTCCAGTACCACTTCAATACGCCTTGTTTACTTCATTCATTGCTGCCCTATCATCTACTGGAAAACGCTAGCAAAGATGCGTCGATGAAATAATGCACTACGCTAGCACTCAGAATTGCAACGATATGTCATCCTGTTCCAAAGATATTGACTATCAAAAAATGCCTACATTTTTCTGGACACCTCTGAATTGCCTCCTTCTAAACACACCTCGCAGAAACACACTGAAGTTAGTAAAAATAAGGAGATTAGAGCATCACGGAGGCACCATTTGTGATTGGGGCAGGAAAGGGAATGGATCACAAAGCACCCTACGCCACACACTTGAATGTGGTTTGCAGCATATAATGCATACGTAGAACGACGTGTTGATTAAAGTGTACGCTGACGACTACTATGGTTTGTGACAGTGGATGGACGACAGTGCAGCAAATCACCGATTTAGTATTGGACAGCAGCTACTAGTGAGCAGCCGTAGAATCCAGATCTAATTACTCGTTATGGGGTGCAGACGTCACCGCCTTACGTATTTACAACAGCATTCTCGCTCGCCAAATGCCTCAAATCATCCTGGATTCAGAGAAACCGTAACTGGACGCTCAAATCATGAAAAAACGTCACGTGTGGTTGGGTCTACATGTTGGTGCATGCCGATGGTATAAGGGTATTAACAGGACCACCCGTGTATCCTCATCGCCAATGGGCACGCTTCAAGCAAGCGACGGAGATATTCTGGAGCTGGAGAAGTTTTCAGGGAATGAAATGCAAAGTTGATACAACTGACATCGCCTCTCACTAGTGAACAACACAGCAGTATTTACTGGTCGATCATGTACATCCGTTCATTTGCGAACGAAACTCCCAATCTCTAAGCACATTTGGCAAGAATATGCATCACTACGTCCATTCCGACCCTTTACATATCATCTCGAGGAAGTTTCTTGTATGCACCTCCACCCCCAGGTTACCTTATCCCACCTTTCTCGAGTGCATATGGGAAATCCTTTGAGCGAGACCTGCGTGCCTTGTTTCTAGCTCCGACGTTCACTGTGTACTGTGGACAGCCATTGAGTACGGTGGAGCAATTCTCTCAGTGTTTTGTGGAAATACCGGGACGTCACGTTGCCGTCGTTAGCGACGCGAAAGTTGATGTCACGTCCTACTTCGTATGAGTATCTCGTTCAGCTGCTCACGAGAGCATACGTATTTTGTGTATGTTTGCAAGTGCATCGGACTAAATTAGCACCTACAGAACAAACTTCACTTACATTACCACTAGCCTTGATAATAGCCTAAAGTTGGTGAGAAAGTGGATCCAATAGTTATGCCCATCATTGATGGCATGATGCATTACAGTTACCAAACTGCGAAAATGAGGACTCCTACATTTCACTTTCCGTCCCGACTAGCCCTAGGTATTTTCTGGGGTATAGAAACGAAGTGATACAGCAGGCCACTTAAGATGTGATGGGGAGCCCGAGTGTTAGACGAGGAATGTACACATGCAGCAATGTGAACGTCGATGAGCCTCTTCTCACTTTCGAAGAAGAAAGTGTCCCCAGATATTCATCATGACGATACGGGTGAAAGTTCAGCATTGGATTACGGAAAATGTTGAAACAAACGTAATTGTTCACGTTCACTGAAACCTAAATGAATGTTACCAAATCATGGTTCGCAGAACACCAGCAAAATATTACAGAAGCACGTACAACCTAAACTATACCCCTCACTAAATGCGGGCTACACTCTTAACTGGAGCGTCGGTGAACCTGACGCCGTGCATCACTTTGAAAGGGGTCTACTTGGGTACACTTGCATGCGGAACCGAATATGATAATAGTACTAAACTAAAATGAAAAGATTGTACTATAAACGATGTATGTCTCTCATATGGTTTATAAAGCGGATCACTTGGCTGTGCACGACAGCAGAGCCAAAGATATGGTCTGAGTTTTTAGTGTTGGAGTAAGAGAGCACTGGGCGCAGTTGTTGGTAGCTGCCTGTGAGTGAAAGAGGATGGTGAAGGCAGTTTCTGTGGTGTGCTTCGTGAGGCCACCAACTGTTAGATTAACGTAGGAAATACAAGAACATGGAACCAGAAGTCTTCTCACAAGTAAGGTAGGGATGTTACAGAATTATGACTTTCGTTTTGCCAGCACGCTAGTATGGATGAATTGGCTAATAACTGTCAACTGTTGAGTGACCACAGAATGTACGTAAACTGATTGAGAGAAATAATACCTAGATATTTCACTTTTGTAATGTTTCTAAGATTTGTTAACAGAGCTATATGTAATTTGATGATTTCCATTTATGCTGGTTTAGTGAGGTTAGATAATACTTTCTCTATTAATCTCAATGATCGTGAATCAGTAAATATGATGCATTTCTCTGACTAATATAACTTCAATAGTCAGATGTTTATGAAAAGACAAACCTAACTTGTAATTTTCCTAAAAAAATCCGTGTTAGTAATTCAACACACTCACTACCGCCTCCCTGTCCAGATCATATGTTTTCAAAGAAGCTGGATTTTTCTTAAGTGTTTTCATTTATCAGCCAAAATAATTTCATGTACATTCCAAAGCATTATTCCCAGCATTGCACACTGCTGAGCCTGTAGCTAGCATATTTTATTTTTTCATGAGAGAAAAGAATATATTGCGTTCCACCGTTGCTGCCTTAGAGGTATGACATTTCCATTTATTTTTTATGTGCACAGATACCAATGTTATCAGTTTTGAACAGGTCCAGAGGATTCAGCGCCTAAGGGACTGAATGTATTTTGCAGTGACTGTATCTCTTTATTGGTATTGGTAGTTGCATTGTCCAATTAGTTCGTATAAAGTTTTTCTAACAGTAACACAGAGTAAACACATTACTTGCAGTTACAACACGCTACACGATAATTTGAGTTTAGAATCCAATCTACAGTTCACACATTCATTCAAAGTAATCTTAAAGTTTCTTTTTAAAAGAACGTTACACTTGGCGACAGCGCAGCCACTCGTTCTCTTTGTGAAATCTCTGATATTAAAATAGATATGCATATTCTGTTCTCTCGTCCACTGTGTAGCGATAATAGTAGTTAAATTTTTTGTCCCAACGCAGTTGCTCTTACTTGCACAAAATTTTTTCCTCAGATCATCGGCATTCTTATGCCCCACCTTGTTTTTCTTTTTTTTTTAAATTAATTGTTGAATTTTCGTCTTTCGATTTGTACACTGTATTTTATTTACGATGCAGCGCAGTGTTATTACTAGAGACCGAATTATATGCATTTGCATGTTGCACATGCATTTGCATATTTGGCTCCTTTTCGCCGGTTATTGCATATTTTAACTTTGACTAGTGACGATGCATATTTTCGCTTTATGTTTGCAATATTTTAAAAATTTGGATGGGGGGGTCTCTAGCTCGATTTAGTTTTGACGTCTCACAGATTGACCGCAACCTAGAACTGAGTGCCATCGCTAACCGCCAGGCCACTGCCTAGAAAAGTCATTGCAGAAGAGGGACAGGAAAAGGCAGACAGAATCAATGCTCCTGCACTCACACCCCCGGTTAAACCCCTCCGCGTTTATACCGCAATCGTCGGCAACAACTGAATTAAGACAAGCAAGCTTTTAGTCACACGTCCATTGCTTCGGTCTAGCTTTCTATTTACTTGTACACAGTTGAACTTATTTACAACGTGTAGTGTGTAACGTCTTGCACGCCATACCGCCAGAAAGAAACGTCGTTTCGTGGATAGCTGACCATCATGGAACAATTACCTATTTACGAAAGTGAAAAGGAGGTGGAGGGGAGAAATAAATAAATCGGTGATATGAATGATGTTACTGTGACTTAGCTTGCGTTGATGCCCTTTAATTGGATTGTCGCTGTCTTGTCGGCACCAACAGACATATGGTGTATTTTTCTTCTTTATTGTGATTTCATTCCCCTGCCGCATATGGGCAGGGGAGGGTTGTCAGCAGCACAATCTGCCGCTCTTCAGCCGAGTGACTTGACAACTAAAACAAGAATAAATTGTTACATACATAAAGTGATAAAAAGGGGAACATAAAACAGACTAAGGGGAGAAAATGGAGGTAAAAATACACTGACATGGAGACGTTCATGGGGGGTGGACAATTAAAAAAGTCACCAGAAAGTTAAAAAACACAGTTGACGATTCTTAAAATACAAAGAAGACACAGGTTAAAAGTCGGCCACAGTATTAAAAACACTCCAGAACAACACACTTAAAACCCACTTGGAGCACACACGATGAAGAATAAAACTGCCAGGTGGGACCTGCCGAAGGAGAGATCAGAGAGGATGGAAAAGGAGGGGAGAGCAAGGGGCAGCAGGGGAAGTGCCGGGATGAAGAGAGTAGGGGCGTCAGCAGGTACACGAAGAGGCAGGTGACACGTGGGGCAAGAGATGAAGAGGGGAGACAAGGCAGGAGGGAGTGCAGAGACACTGAAAGGGAGCACAAGAGAGGGAAGGGGAGTAGGAGGGGGAAGCCGCTCAGGAGAAGGGAGGGCGAAGCTCATCATCTGGGAGGGGTAGATTCTGGAAGTTGCATTGGGAAAGGAGGCGGAGGGTGTGGAGATGGAGAGAGGGTGGGACACAATGGTAAAGGTGCGGCAACAGGTTGTGGGTGGAGATGAAGGGAGACACCAGCAAGTGAGGGGGATCAATGCGGTGGTCAATATATAGTGTGCACATGTATTCGAGGAAAAGGACTGGGTGGGGAAAGGGGATGAGGTCGTAGAGGATGCGCTTGGGGGACGTAAGGCATATGCGGAAGGTGAGGTGGAGCACATGGCGTTCGAGGATTTGGAGAGCGTTATAAAACCAGGGAGGTGCAGAAATCCAAGCTACGCTGGCATAACTGAGGATGGGGCGGATCAAGGATTTGTAGGTGTGAAGGATGGTGGAAGGATGCAATCTGGCCGGACAGGAGTTTCACGAGGCGGAGGCGGTTTTGAGCTTTGTTTTGGTTGGTAAGAAGATCGGGAGTCCAGGTGAGGTGGCGGTCGAGGGTGAGGCCAAGGTATTTGAGGGTAGGAGTGAGGGGGATAGGACAGCCATAAATGGTGGGGTAAAAATCATGGAGACGTAAGGAGCAGGTGGTGCAGCCTATAATGTTCACCTTGGTCTTGGAGGGGTTGATTCAGAGGAACCACTGGTTGCACCAAGCGGAGAATTGGTCAGGGTGGGCTTAGAGGGTACGTTGGGACCGTTGAAGGGTAGGATAAAGGAGCTTTGGACGTATCAGCAGTGTACAGGAGATAGAGGAGAGGGGAAATGACAGAAGCTTGGAGCACGCCAGCAGAGGGATAGAAAGTATGGGAGTTGGAATTGTGGATAGTCGCATAGGAGGGATGAATGGAGAGGAAGGAAGCAACGAGACATACGAAGTTGATGGGGAGAGCATAGGTTTGGAGTTTAAAGAGGAGCCCGGGATGCCAGACACGGTCAGAGGCGTTCTGGAGATGAAGGGAAACGAAGATAGCAGAGCGACGGGTGTGCAGTTGGAGGGAAAGAAGATTGGTGAGGTTAAGGAGCTGGTCGTCAGTGAAGAAGGAAGGCCAGAAGCCACATTGGGTAAGGGGAAGGAGGTGGTGCTGGTTAAGGTGGTGGTGAATACGGTGAGAGAGGATGGCCTCAAAGACAACAATTAGGTGAGGCAGATGGGATGATAGAAAGAGGTATCAGATGGTGGTTTGTTAGGTTTAGGGAACAGCAGGACACAGGAAGTCTTCCACAGGTCAGGGTAAATTCCAGTGGAGAGGAGGACATTGTACAGGGTAGCAAGGACAGTAAGGAAGGATGGACAGGATTCCCTGAGGTGGAGGTAGGTGACACCATCATGACCAGGGGCAGTGTTGCGTTTGGAGCAGAGGACAAGTGTGGTGGTGATGGAAGTGTTGATGTCTGAGGGGGGTAACCGATCCAAGTACTGGAAGCTAGGGGCAAGTGGGGGGACAGGTGTCAGAGCAGTCAAGGGTAGGGGGGAAGAGAGAGTAATCAAAATGGGGATCGTCAGGAATGGAGAAGACCTCAGAGAGGTGAGAAGCAAAATGTTTAGCCTTACTGAAGTTGTCAGGAAAGGCTCGATCGTCATGGAGCAAGGGGTAATGCAGGGTGGGATGGCTACCAGTAAGGTGGTGGAAGGCCGACCAGTACTTGGAGGAGTTGACAGGGAGGGTGTAGGTGAGGTGTGTGTATGTCTGGCTCCAGTCTCGACATTCCTTTGCTGTAAGGAGGTTCTGGATGTGTCACTGTAATTTCCGGTGGTGGGTGAGTGTATCCCGGTCACAGGTGCAGAGGAAGGAGTGGCAGAGCCTGCAGGATTCACGCAGAAGAAGGACAGCCAGTGGAGGAAGCGTAGGGCGGTGAGGGTGGATGAGTTTGATAGGGACATTGGCCTCCACAGCGTCAGTGATGGTCTTCTGAAGGAAGGAAGAGGAATGGGTGATGTCAGCAGGGTGGTGAAAGGTGAGGGGGTGGCTTTCGACCTGTAAGGCAATGGATTCCCGGTAGGTATCCCAATTGGCACAGCAGTAATCATGGACAGACTTTGGAGGGGCAGCTGGGTGGGTGGCTGCAGGGGTGGGACAGGCAGAGAAGATGGTGAGAAGGACAGGGAGATGGTCACTACCAACAGGATCGAGGACATCAATGGCAATGCAACCAAGGCGGTTGGGGGAAGCAAGGATAATATTGGGGGTGGCATTACTTTCAATACGGGTGCGCTGTAGGAGAGGAGGTCATCATGGAGGGTGGCAAGGAACTGATGCCACCGCCGACGGGTGGCAGTGTCACGGCTGTGGATGTTGAGGTCAGCAGTGATCACATAGGTGGAGAAGGTATGGTCAATGTGGGAAGTGAAGTCAAAGGGAAGAAGAGCTGTGGGGCACATATAGATAGTGGCACAGGTGATGGTGAGGGAGAGAAAAAAATAGGCTGAGGAGAAGGTGTTTGGTCAGGTCGTTGAGGAGGGGTTGTGGCTGGACAGGGAGATGCTTGAGGTGGCCTATAGCGACCCCACCTCGGTCTAAGGGAAGGGTATTGTCAGTGCAGTGAAGGAGATAGGGGGAGGTGCGGACAACATGGTGGGGTTGGAGGAAGGATTCATTAAGGATGAAGGAGTCAACCTGGTGCTGGGATAGGGTATGCATGAAGTATTTGTTTGCAGGGAGGGAGTGATTGTTGAGGTAGAGGAGACGATACTGTTGATGCGCCAGGAGGTTGGAGGTGGTAAGGATGCGAGAAGGGGAGAGAGGGGCTTAAATGAGGATGTTGAGGTGGGTGAAGGTAAAGTGGGACTGGTTATGGGAGTAGGTGATGTAGGTGTTTAAGTGGAAAGCAGAGCGGGCAGCAAGGGAAATCTGTTGGAGTGTGTGGGGTGCTGGAAGGGGTGGATGCTCTGCAGGACGATGGTGAGGAATCGGATGATGTTTTCTGGTGTAGGGGGAGGGTGGAGGGAATTGTTAGGGTGGATGGGCAGGTCGATAGGGCGAACAGAGACAGTGAGTTCAGGGTTGGTGGGAGGGGGGTTGGCTTTGCATTTGGAGCCATAGGTGGGGTGAGTTTCAAATAACTTTCAGCGACCGCCGATATTTCGGCGGGAGAACACGCCGCCATTTTCAAGGCACACTGCAATGGACAGGCGGCGTACATGCAAATTTAAAACCTCGGTTCTCGGACTGAAGCAGGAAAGATAACACACACACTGAACGCTAGTGCCACCAAAGATGACCAAAGTGAGAGCTATCGCTAGTGAGACTATGAATTCGCAGGAGAGGTAGCATTGACTCTATCCCTCTGTTGTTTGACAAGGGAGAGAGCTGGATTCCAGACAGAGTTTAAACAGAAACCTCCGTTAAAGAGGTTGCTCGCTAATTTAATCTCAACTGCCTCCCTAATAACACTGTCCCAATAGCTGGACGTGCATGCCAATATCTCGGTGTTGTTTTATAACATGGGGTGACAAGTATCCAAGCAATGTTCGACAATAGCAGATCTACATGGTTGCTATAACCGTGTGTGACGTTTATGCTCAAAACATCAGTCCTCCACGGTCCTGATAGTTTGACCAATATATGCCATGCCGCAGCTACAAAGAATACGATATACACCCGCCTTATGCAGTCCAAGATCAACCTCAACGGAACTCAAAAGTGCTCTAATTTGAGATGGAGGCCAGAAAACACATTTCACATCGTGTTTCCATAAAATACGACCGATCTTGTTGGATGTGTTTCCTACGTAAGGCAAAAAGACAGTACACTTAGGTGTTGACTCAGAATTATTATCAATCACCTGATGTGAGGTTCGTTGCAGGTGTTGCAGGAAGGGGTGGGACACTGTTTAAGGAAGTGGGAGGCTTTACAATGGGGCAGGTGGGGGGGGGGGTTCTTGCAGTTTTGGGTGGGGTGGTCGTTGTACAGGAGACAGTGCTGGCAGTGGTAGGACTGAGGAGGGGAACAGGACAGGTCAACAGGGTGGCGGCAGTTGAAAATCAGGTCTCCTTGAGTGAGGAGGTGATCGATGGAGGAGGAGAACTCTGTAATTATACACGTGAGGGAAGTAGGGCCAGACCAATTTTAAATAAGGTGGGCCGAGCGGATTTCCAGGGCAGGGTGGGCGTTCGGTTCTGCCAACTCCGTGACCACAGGGCTGAGTTTTGTGGTAACAGCAGTGAGGGTCGGCGGACGGCGAGGGGGTTTGGGCTGATGAGGAGAGGAGGATGTAAGGAAAGGGGTTAGGGATGCATGGGGCCCAAAGGTGGCATGGGGAAGGCGCTGGAGGAGATCAGTATGGAAAGGGGGAGATGGGGACTTGATGAGAACAGAGTCTCTGCGAGGGGTAAGTTGGGTGATAGGTGCACTGGGAATGTACTTCCAGATTTCAGGCGTGAGTGTGCGGGCATCCAGGAATTTAGGATCGGGGTTGGCTATTACGAAGGTATACAGGGAGGGGGCTGGAGAGGTGGGAGGTGGGGTGGTATCCATGGCTCAGCCGTTTGTAAGATTTTTTGGATGGTGTTGCCTGGGAGGAGGGATGAGGTACTGGATGGATGGGGAGGTGGTGGGAGGCACACCGTAAGAGCCCCTACGAGTTCTCAATTCATCTTATTGAGCCAGTGTTATTTTCCCATGTATGATGTGAGCTAGTACTTTATTTTTGCATTTGGCATTGTTTCCTTAATAGGTTTGTGAGCCGTGTATCGACCCGTGCTACACCTTGTGTTTAGATTGCATTGGTTTTCCTTTTCTTCCCCTGACATGTTTGTTTGATATGTTGCCTGTCATTAAGTGGCTGCTTGGTTGTCTTTTCCCTCTGCTATCGATAACTGCGTATTTGCTTCCGGGAAACTGCTATGGAGGAAGTGAGATCTTTAACCTTTGTAACCTCATGTGGTGGTGCTGAAGTACGGGCGTTACGCAGAGAGAGAGTGTGATGGACACGGGAGGACAGTGTGGCTCTCCAGCCCGAAGCAGGCGTGGTCGGTTGTACTGAGTCGCCACGTCGGTTGTGTGTAACGAGCGGGTCGAGTTGGCGGAAGAGCTCCCTGCGTGTTGGTTGTATACAGGATCCCCCACGAGTAGTTGCTGTTCATTTCGCCTTGGTGGGACGTTAACAAGCTTCTTTAAATCCTCCGTTTCGAGTTTAAAAGGAGACACCTAACATGAAGGAGCGGTCACTACCCGTCAACGTTGCAGAGAAGACGTGGACTCCGGTGACAGAGCGTGTTGTCGCGCGACCGTGGCGTGTTGGGTACGCTGGCGACGCGTGCGCGGTCGGATGTGTGGATCCTTGCCATCGGAGGAGTGTACTGCCTGTTCGAGCATAATTGCAAGTTAAGTTCGTGGAAGGTTTAATCATCAAGCAATAATTTTGTGTAACCAGCGCCTCTTCTGCCTTTGGCCTCCGGCGATCGGGTTTCCTGTCCCTGGCACCGGTGTAATTGAAGACAGTGATCTTTCCTCGTCTTCTCGTTACTGCCAGATGGGAGGTGTAGGTTTGGCAGTTTAATTGTTTCGCTATTTTGTCATGGGTTATTAGTAAATTCATGCTTCTTGTTGGTTGATCATGTGGTCGCTCATTCAGGACTGTGTGGTGTTACGTTTCCTTGCAGGAGGTTAGCTCTAATTCTGTCAACAAGTTAAGCCACCTTATAACAAGTTTTCGCTGGTTAAAAGTCGGTTCAGTGACCAACCTAAGAGTGGCAATTGTGTTTACGGGCGTATTTAAATTGGGCCCGCATCTCGTGGTCGTGCGGTAGCGTTCTCGCTTCCCACGCCCGGGTTCCCGGGTTCGATTCCCGGCGGGGTCAGGGATGTTCTCTGCCTCGTGATGGCTGGGTGTTGTGTGATGTCCTTAGGTTAGTTAGGTTTAAGTAGTTCTAAGTTCTAGGGGACTGATGACCACAGCTGTTAAGTCCCATAGTGCTCAGAGCCATTTAAATTGGTCAGTATTCTATCTAGCCTGAGCATCCCTGAGTGGGTGATTTGTGGTCGCCTTAAACGGGTCCGTCATATCTGTTATGTTCTAATGATATTCCAGGACACTTTTGTTTAAAATTTTTTTCAATTCCTCCAAGTTTGTAAATTCTTTTATTGCCATTAATCGTGTGCTTGTTGAGACCTGTTTAATTTTTTTTAATGGCGGTGTTGGAAGCTTCAATACCTCACCGTACTTTATTAACTAAGTTCTGTATTTACTTTAGTAGCCTGTTTACTAATGTTTTTAAAAAAATTTTAAATTGTTGTATTGCTATAAATTACTTTGATTGGCGTTAGTGGCGTGTTTTAAAATGTAGTTTATTGCCGTACTGCTATCTTCTGTGTTTCTTAAAAATCTTTTTTTTACACTGTTGTATTGCTATAAATTACTTGATTGCCGTTAGCGGCGTGTTTTTAAAAGGTTGTTTATTGCCGTACTGCTAGCTTCTGTGTGTTTTTTGCCGGCCGCAGTGGCCGTGCGGTTCTAGGCGCTCCAGTCCAGAGCCGCACTGCTGCTACGGTCGCAGGTTCGAATCCTGCCTCGGGCATGGGTGTGTGTGATGTCTTTAGGTTAGTTAGGTTTAAGTAGTTCTAAGTTCTAGGGGACTGATGACCACAGCAGTTGAGTCCCATAGTGATCAGAGCCATTTGAACCATTTTTTGTGTGTTTTTTTAATTTTTTTGAGTAGTTGTATTGCTACAAATTACTTGATTGCCGTTAGTGGCGTGTTTAAACGGTTGTTTATTGCCATACTGCTAGTTTCTGTAAGGTACGAATAAAACATTTGTGAAAATCGCAACTCGACAGTTAACTACTAGAAATTTGGCCCCGTTTCCCAACTTGTGGTGTGGCATGTAGTAACCGCAACCACTGTGTGTGTCAGTTTGATTTGTTCGTGTCCGTAATTTCATTATCTCAACTTAGTTCACATTACATGTGCATTTAGCAATGTGGCGCCATCTGGCGGAAAAGAAGTCCGGTCTTCCTGAATGACATTAACTGCTCGCTAGATGGACGCCAACACCGTTTTACGTTTTGGCATTACGATTAACTTTTGCTCTTGAATAAAAATATGATAAATAATTAAAGATTTCTTTCCTATTTTTAAAAATTTTTTCGGATGTGTGCTTCTCATCTTTTCCCTTTTAATAATTTGTACAATTGCTTTTTGGCGTGTATAACTCTACTATGTGGTTGACAAAATCTTTGTCAATATATCCATTTCATGTAAATATTTTGGTATTATATCTTTACATTTTACCTAACTCTGTATGTCATACCTCCGTCTTCTTCTCATTTTTGTGTTAGTTGTATCTTTTTGCATAGGGTCCGGGTTTGCTTTGCAGCGCCCCCTTATGGTTTCTCGTTATCACGGTCAATTCTCGATATATCATTTTATGTTTGACCTCCGCTTAAGACAGTAATACTACTCAGGGCACATACTGGTTTAAAGGTAAATTTGTATATTATTTTACGTGGTTAAATTCGTCTATATACATTTAATTGGTTTACGTTGCTTTACGCACATTTATTCATTTGGTCACTGTTATTAATTAAATTTAGTCTTGTATTTGTAGCACTGATGATGGCTGCTAATCAGTTGAAATCGATTTGCCGTCGGCCATTGAGTTGTTCGTGGTGAGAGGTAATGTGTGAAATTCGATATTTACGGCACACTCTTCACAATGTGGTTCTCGGAATACTGAATTCCTTTACAATTTCCGAATCGCGGTGTCCTTTGCGTGCAGCTCCAACTACCAATCCACTTTCAAAGTCTGTTAACTCCCGTCGTGCGATCATGATCACATACGAAACCTTTTCACATGAGTAACTTTTCTACAAATAACAGTACAATGCACTGCCCTTTTATACTTTGTGTACACGGTACTACCTCCATCCGTATATCGCTATCCCATGACTTTTTTCACCTCATTGACAATGTGCATTTATGCATCCAGTTAGAAACAAGCAGCTAGCCTCAATCATCGACAGTTTCGTCGTTTACACTCCCTGGTAAGACAGTTACAACGACATGTGGAAGCCTTGGTCTAGCCATGAGTGGTACACGGGGAGACAAAAGGGGTTATGGCGACCGCTCGCGTAAAGCGGGAAATTTAGGATCTGGTTCCGATCCGACACGGATTTACACTGTCAAAATTTCTTTATGCATGAAGGTAACAAAATGGATGGGATACCGATATGCACATTTACAAATGGCGATAGTACCGTGTGCACAAGGTATAAAAAGGCACTGCATTGGCGGATCTGTTGCTTGTATTTAGGAGATTCATATGAATAGGTTCTGACGTGATTATGGCTGCACGAAGGAAATTAACAGACCCCGATCGTGGAATGATAGTTGCAGCTAGATGTATGGATCATTCCATTCCGGAAATCGTTAAGAGAAATCAATATTCCGACACCCACATTGTCAAGAGTATGCCGTGAATACCGAGTTTCACACATTATCTCTCACCATGGACAGTGCAATGGCCTACAGACATGCAGTACTGCTTGAAGTAACAACAGAAATTAATGTGGTACGTACGTCACATTTATCCATTAGGGCAGTGCGAAGAAATTTGGCGATAATGGGCTATGGCAGCATTCGATCGACATGAGTGACTTTGCTAACAGCACAACATCGCCTGCAGTGCCTCTCCTGGGCTCGTGACAATATCGATTAGATACCAGACGACTGGTAAACTGTCACCTGGTCAGATGAGTCCAGTTTTCACTTGGTAAGGATTTGAATGTGGCGCCGACACCACGACGTCATGGATACCAGTTGTCAACAAGGTACTGTGCAAGGCTGGTGGCTCCATAATGCTCCTTTGTTTACATGGAATGGATTGGGTCCTCCGTCCAGCTGAACTGATCATTGACTGGAAATGGTTATGTTCGGTTATCTGCATTCCTGGAGCACATGTTCCCAAATCACGCTGGAATTCTTATGGATAATAATGCGCCACGTCAGCAGGCCAAAATTGTTCGCAACTAATTTGAAGAACATTCTGGACAACTTGAGCTACTGATTTGGCCACCAAGAGCACTCCGACATGAATCCCATCGGCCATTTATGGGACATAATCTAGAAGTCAGTTTGTGCACAAAATGCTGCACTGGTGACACTTTCGCAATTACGGACGGCTATAGAGCCGGCACGATTCATTATTTCTGTGCAGCATTTCCACCGACTTTTTGAGGCCATTACACGTCGAGTTGCTTCACTATGCCGGGCATAAGGAGGTCCTACACGATATTAGGACATATCCCATGACTTTTGTCACCATAGTATACTTTTAATGATTGTGCGTTTTCGCAGCTGCGAATACATTTCATGTATTTAATAACGGCAGATGTCACCGGAGTGCCTCTTCTTTTGAACACTCATGCTTGCCCGAATCGTTCTTCTTAACAACATAGGCACTCCAATATCGTAGTAATTTTTCCCCTGCTCCATTCTTGGGTGAAACAGAAAAGGGACTCATTAGCAGTATTGCAAGATATTCTCCTCCATGAACCTTATGGTGGTTTGTTGAGTATGTACTTAGACGCATTTTTAGAGTGCAGTTATCTCTCACTCCGTTTCACTACAGTAAAACTGCCGTGTGGGACGTTTTGTGGGAAGTGACAGGCACTTTGTCTGTGGCCTGAAGAAATGTTGTCACACCGCTTTAGAGAGCGGCGGACAGGAGCAGCTACGTCTCAGGTGTATCAAGCAAATGCCCCGCGACTGCTGGTAAGTGCAGTGGGAGGGCACTAATGGCTGCACACACAAGGCGGCCTCCGATCGACGCCAGCTGCGCTCACACGCCGGAGAACAAGTGTTTCATCTCTGCGCAGCGGAGAGCGCGCATCAATCGTGGCTCCAGCGACAAATGGCGCCTCCCGGGATCTTCATCATTCTTCCCGGACGCCCGCCCCGGGGACGCAGAGTAAAAACACACACGCCACCGTCTGGGTCGTACCGGACCACAAGTCGCTTACGCATGTGCGCATTCTCTGTGCATGCCTGTAGTAGTCTTTCACAAATATCAATGTAGATTTGGGCTCCTAACACCAGGAAGCGCATAATTTTCTTAACAGAATACATGGCGTCGCATTTACACTGACAAAAAAAATCGCAACACCAAATAATAACGAAATTTTGGGAATACATTCGTCTAGGTGACATATTTGAATGATTAACATTGCAAGATCTTAAGTTAACGTAAGCCCGAGATAAGCCATTGCTAATGTGTATTGCTGCTACAGTAATAAGTGGTGTAAACATCAGAATGTTGAATATAATCATGCAAACGTGCACATATTGTGTTGCGCAGATGCCGGATTTCACATTGTGGGATGGAGATCCATCGGTCGGTTAGTACAGGGACGGTTAATGCTGTTTGTGGACGACACTGATGTCGTCAGATGATGTCCCATACGTGCTCGATTGGAGACAGACCTATTGATCGAGCAGGTCGAGGCAACATGTCGACACTCTGTTGTGTCTGCTAGAGTTATCGTCCGGGATAACCACTTCCGATGGCTTTTTCACTAGAAAAAAAAGGCTGCCGTCGTATCACCGTCTTTTTTATGTTGACTAAAATGACGTATAAATTGTCCATTAATGTAACATTTTAATTAATAACATTGATGTTTGTGTGTATAGTACTGAAAGATTTAATGACCTTATGGAGGAAAACCTTAGCTTCGCTGACGTAATCTCCGAGACTCGCCACAACCTGCATACAATAGCGGTATGTCGGCAAACGTTGCGTTTATGGAAAACAGCCCACAGAATGCTGTTCCTAAATGGCAGCACAACGGGTGGAATCACCAAACTGACGCACGAATCTGCAGTCTGGGAGCATGGGATAACCACGAGAGTGATCCTGGTGTCATGCGACATCGCACACAAGACCGTAACACCGCATGTATGTCCAGTGTGTCTAGCACGCATACAGATTGGTTGCAGGCCCTCAGCTGGCCTCCATCTAATCAACGCACGGACATCACTGCCTCCTAGGTATAACCAGCTTTCATTAGAAAACACAACAGATGTCCATCCTGTCTCCCAAAGAGCTTTCGACTGATACCACTGAAGTCACAAACAGCAGTGGTTCGGGGTCAGTAGAATGCACGCTACAGGGCTTCTGTCCCGGAGCCGTCGTTGACGTAATCGATTTGTATCAGTTCGTTGTGTCAGTGTTGTGCTAACAGCTGCTCAAATAGCTACTGCAGATGCAGTATGACGCACCAGAGCCATACCCCAAATATGCTGGTCTTCCCTCTCGGTAGTGCCACGAGGCCGTCCGGAGTCCACTCTTCTTGCGACCGTGCATTCTCGTTACCACCACTGCCAGCAGTCATGCACAGTGGCTACATTCCTGCCAAGTCTTTCTTTAACATCGCAGAAGGAACATCAGGCTTCTTGCAGCCCTGTTTCACGACCTTGTTTATGTTCAGTGAGATGTTGACAATGTCTTTGTCGTTTTAAAGGAAATTTTGATTAACATCGGCTCACTACATCCAGTATCAAAGGTAGGTAAGACTCGTGACCGTTACAGGGTATATTTAAAGCAAACCTGAATCGTATCCTTACAGCGCTCTTGTCTATTCAAATTTTGTGCCAGTCGCCTAAGAGCAGCGTTTGTTGCGACTGGCACGAAATCTGAATAGACATCATCGTTCAGATGTAGAAAAGCGTCTTCCATCTGCCGCTTATGTCTCAGAACTCCTTGGTGTTGCGATTTTTTTGTCGTCGCTGTATCTGTACAACCCTCGGACCCTTTTCGTTTTTTCAGAGACAAAATAAGAATGTATCTAGCAGGTGCTGTGCCACGAGGCCTTCTGGAGTCCACTCTGCCAGTGACAGAGGGCAATACCAGCACATTAACCTCATCCATTACAGATGTTTTGGAACCTGTGACTGTTTTGTCAATGTAAATACATAAAACTGCAACCAGCACTTTTTTGAAATAGTTATTTATAGTCCACGTATCGGTTTTCTAACCTTTTCAGGCTCATCTTCAGATGGTTTACCTGGAGGTTATTTACCTATTCCAAGCATCATGCTTGGTGTTTGCTCTGTGACAAGAGGATGGAACATGCTTCAATGCATCGCCATGAATATTGTTTGTCTGCTGATTTGAATCCACAATTTAGTTTTTACTTACTGTGACAGTATGGGCAGCTTTCTTTTGTATCCTTATGTCTGCTTTCATTGAGATGGCCACTTGGCATCACACTCACGCTTTTGTGCAATGTGTATGCATATACATTGTTTCGTCATCACAGTGTGTATGCATACATATTGTGTAAAAGTGTTGGTGTGGTGCCATTTGGCCATCACAATGGAAGCAGACACAATAATCCAAAAAGGAAAAAGAAAGAAACAGCTGTCCATACTGTCGTAGTAGGTACAAAACTAAATTTTCGGTCCAAATCGACAGATAAACAATACTCGTGGCGAGGCATTGAATCGTGTTTCATTTTCTTGTCACAGAACCCACACCCAACATTATATTTGAAATATATATATAACTTCCAGAAAACGATCTGAAGTTGAGCCTGAAAGAGTTCGGAAACCAGTTCATGGATTAACAAATAACTATTTTTAAAATGTGATTGGTTGCAATTTTATGTATTCCCATTAACCAGCCGGCCGGGGTAGTCGAGCGGTTCTAGGCGCTACAGTCTGGAACCGCGCGACCGTTACGGTCGTAGGTTCGAATCCTGTCTCGGGCATGGATGTGTGTGATGTCCTTAGGATAGTTAGGTTACGTAGTTCTTAGTTCTAGGGGACTTATGACCTCTGAAGTTAGGTCCCATAGTACTCAGAGCCATTTGAACCATTTTGAACCCATTAACCAGTATAACTGCCTTTCTTCTGGCTTCGTTCTTTGCTAAGATATGACCAGCAGAGCGCCTTTTTTAATAACACCTTGTATTTTTCATGCGGTAACCCACCTACTCTCCTCAAGACTTCCTGAAAAATATGTGAGTTATGGATTCACTACAACAAAGATCAGAAGAGTATCTTCAGCGGCACCGTCTGTGCGAGTTCCTCGACATTGCGCTGTCTTGGGTTGAAACTTACCTTCTCCTCAAGCTTCTCATGAATACGGTAGTCATCCGTCAGGAAGGTATATTCTTCTAACGATATCGCTCTCTGTTGAGTTCCTCTCCCTGAGCACCGTTTGGCTTTCTATCAGCCACAATAAAAAAGAGTAATGATAATATAGTTAATATTAGCAATTGTCTTTTCTGTACACATCATGTATTTTAAAACTACTACAGTACTGCACTACATGTACCTGTGTTGTAAATAGAAAAAATTATTCCAGTTATTGATCTGATAACTAAAATTCTCCATAGTAGAGGTCTATTGTTTCTTCGTTGATATAAACTGCATTCACATCAATGTTTGACTGAAGACGGTTGATTAAGGGGAAGGTGTATGTAAAATTGATAAAAAATCTTGAAGTTTTTTGTCATTAGATAGCTCTAAAGCATGTAAAAATATTGTCTTCAGTTTACAGGATGTAATTCGTGCTACAAATGATGTAAAAGCCATCTTGTTTCAACCAACCACCACGGGCACTTTTCTGAACCACTCAGTACTTGTTTTCGATATTTTATTATTTCCTGCCTTCAGAAAAGACGTCTATAGAGCATAGACGGCTGTGCTCCCATTTACGACCGCGAAACACAAAACCCGAACAAAAACTTTCATGAACTTATTTGGAAGAGACGCCCAAAGATAACGTTTCGTCTTCTACTATCGTTAAAATTTCCTGATATCACGCTTACCCGGTGTTCAGTGAGGATAATACTGGAAGAATCGAGATCCTTATGAGACTGGGATCTTACACAGGTTTCGTCACTGAAAACTTACTGAAGAAGGTTTATGATGTGCGTGTCGCTAGTTCTGATATATCAGTGAAGGATATTGCTAAAAGGCACGTCTGAAGGGTCGGGCTAGAAAAAAAGATCCACACGAAGAATGAAAAGACGAAATGTATGCTTATGACCAACGTTAAGGTACTTGTTTCTGGCTCAAACCTTAATACAATCTTTTTTCTGCATTTCCCGCAATATTCATTTTTCAGCGTATAAGGAACATTTCCTGCTTAACCATTGCAGTTAAAAAGGTGAAATTTGCTGCAGACTTTGTAATACTACAACAAAAATGTCTGTGGTACACAATTTTTCAAAGTGCATTATTGTCAAACTTATTTAAATTTTTGTGAAATAAAATTCGTGTGAAATACATGCATAATTTTTTATAAATGTTGTAAGAGTTGTAAGACGTACTAAAAAAAGGTTAATTTATTTGCTTAATTGCTCACAATAACCTACAACATTTTGAAAATGACAAGTAAAGTAACCTTTGAGAAAATGTTCGTCTTGTGACAACGTGTGCTCTTGAAGTATCCATCAACATCCTGATGAAATTATTTGACAAGAGTCTTTTAAAAAATATCCGGAGTATAGCCGATAACATATTACAACATGTACAAAATTTGGTTCAGTTATCTCTGAAACAGTAAAAATGAAATTAACTTATGCATATCCGCGCAATTTCTCACAAGCCCCCTCTTGATCACCGGTGTCATTTTCCTTGTGGTCCTATCTTTTCGGTACCAACTCCACGCATTGGACGAGATACTTTACCACGGGTACGTGCTCTGTATGCTCGTACAGAAATGTCAAAGTCAAATTTGTGTCCCGTTTATTTCAATAATACACGGTGATGCGTTTTTGAAGAATTCATGAGAAAAGGAAAGGGCGTATCTGATGAAATACATAGGTTGCTGATTAAAAGCCCATAGCTCTCTTCACATCTTCGTAACTAACAAACATTTGTCTGACACATTTTTTATTTTGTTTATGAACAGGAAGTTCTTTATGGTGGTCGGAACAAACGGGTCAGCCTGAATAAGAAGCATTTCTTTCACAACTGTTTACTCCGTCTGTGGCAGGCAAACCGTTTGTTGAACCCAAGATCGGTAAACACCGCAGTACGCGATAAGTATTCGCTGAGCTCCTAGTACTGTGTTCAGCCACTTCTTTTCCTTTCGGCCATCATAGAACAGTATTAATTCGGATCAATTCGTTCCTTCTCGTTTTTATCCCTGTACAGCAGTCTGTTGTTCTAAAATTTTTCTGCCTTCTTTACTTATCTGTCAATGATGTTTTTGTCGTGGGTCTAATTCTGACCTGAGGACCTTAGACACCATACATATTTTTTTCTTTTGGGAGTCACTCCGTTGTAAATATATGTTCCCTGAATCCGCATTTCTTCCCGCTCCCTTTCTACATCTTGGATGTAGCATCTCTTGGTCACAGGAGACAACAGTAAAAGATCGGTCAACCTCCACTGGTCAATCGTATGTATGTGTCGGAAGAACGTAGTCCGTTTCTTTACTGTATGGGATATCATGACTGGTTACCGATTCGCTCATCTGTTATAGTTAACATTTCCTGTTCTTCCTGGTCTAGCTGGAGTACCGTGTAAGGGGAACGTATGGGGTATGCTGATGTCCGAATTTTACTCCGTTGATGAATTTCTTTGCGGAATCATTTGACGTACATATTGTTAATGATATCATAAAACGTGTGTAAGGTTTGTACTTTATTTTTTGATTTTCAAGTAAAGTGTTGAGAGGTTTATATTTTCAATGAATGTGTCATATTTCATATTTGTACGCTAAACGTTTTTCAAACAGTTTTCAATAGTCGACATATTCGGCCACAGAGGTTCTAAGTACAGTCAGTGTGATCTTTGACAGCTAGTAGCAAGTATCGTTGCAGTAACCATTCTAAGAGACGTTAATGAGAGGGTGAGGTGCTAACTACGACACTGAAGAGCTTTGAAACAGCTTGCAGAACACAGAGAGAAATTTACAGAGAATGATAACTGCAAAACATGATTTGGTAAAGAGTAATTTCGCAAGTTAAGATGTATCGTTACAGCTGTTTGTTTATTGCTTGCTTGTGCGTACTTGTCAATTGTGTGAATAGTTGACAGTCTTAGTGGAATTTCGGTTTATCGGATTGGGTTATTTCGTTTCTTTGTTCAGAAGAGAATAGGTAAAGTATCCTATTCACACGGCTTGCTCCTATAAGTTATAGATTTACCACTCCTTTAGCGTTTTCAGTATTTAGAGATGTGTGAAGCTTTTGTTAGATAATGAGTTTCAGTAATTGCAATACAGTTTTTTAAATGTCAGTTGTCCTTTAATCATTAAGCAAATTCAAATTACACCACCGTCTCCCCGCGAAAGAATTTCTTGTTTTCTCATTATGTGTGTCATCTCATTGCACTTCGCGAAAGACAATATTTGCAGTATGAGCTGTTTAGAATAGTCGCACGTTCTTGCGCGGCACGTGCGCAAGGTTTTCTTTGCTACTTAGCCTACTGTATATTTTATGTTCGTCACTTCGAGCAATACCGAAGTTTCGTTGTCAAAGACAAGCCATAAAAATTTCTTAGGGACCTTTCCATTATAGTCAGGAAAAAGTGAGGGGATTTAGTGTCCACCATTGCTTTTCAAAATTATTGTCAGGTTCAGTTTAAGTAGGGATCATTTCAGATTTCACTTCATACACTGGCACTTTTATTTCACAGTGCAGTGTTACCTTTGCGCGTGTACTATTCAGTGTTTGTAATTTGATTATTCAGACTGCATATGTAATTTTATGCGACATTTTTGTAAAAACATTTTGGTGATATATTCTTTCAAAATCTTTTTAATAAAAATGAAATTAACTTATGCATGATGCAATTACGAGTCATCTCGAGATTGGAGTAATAGAGAATTGTGAAGGTGATTCGATGAACCGTCTGCCACCCACTTAAATGTGATTCGCAGAGTATCCATTTAGACCTTTTGTGACTAACGCATTATAGTATTGGTCAAAGTACCGCACAACACAGTTTCAAAGAAAAGCTTATTTAGTTTACAGTCTTGGCTTTCTAATTCCTTTGGTTGACGTTAATTAAAATATAGTTACACAATTTCAGTTTTGGCGATTCATTTATCAGAGAGCGTTTCCGTAACTACATCACTTGGATCTTCAGGGCTACAACACAGACGAACGAAGTTAAAGATAGGAAATGATTTCAGGTTTCGTTTACAATAAACAAAGATTTTTTTATTCACAAAAGTTACACATGAACGCTTGACTTGGGTACTAATCCATAGCTGTGTTTCGATTTGTGTAAGCTAGCTTTGAGAACTGCTTTAATTATGCTCTGCAACAACAGCGTAGGCATTAGTTTATCCACTTTAGTATGTACACAATTTTGTTGGCCTCAGTCATCTAGCGATATAGTGGCCGACTGACATGCGGTAGCGTCAGCTTAAATCTGCTACTGAGAAGATTTATCCTTCGTGGGAAGACTAGAAAAGATTATTATAGATGCACTCAGCCTCATGGGACAATCTAAGGAGCTCCTCCAACGAGAAGCAGAGGCTCTAAATTTATTTAAACTGGTAATAGCAGGAAGTGCTGTGTTCTGATCACATATTCCTCCATACCTCATCCAAATTTACATTTTGTAACACACTGCTTCTAAAGCGTGCAGATTACAGACTCCTACCAATATTTTATGTACCAAAACAGTGTACTGTTGGATTGCAATGTAGCAAGCAGGTATGGATGAGCGTTCAATGACTTCAATTAGTTAAAAAGCATAAACAGAACACCTTTTAATCTCCCTATTTTCCCACTACCTCGACAGCACCCCGTAAAGTTTGCAACTGGCAAACTCAGTAGTCGATTCAACACGTGGTTATTGATAGATGTCTATGACATTTCAGAAGCTGAGTGTGCAAAAACCGCACGACATATAGAAAAGAGACCCGTATCAGTGGACATCATTCCAAATTTTCATCTCAGATTACATGTGCTCATTATGGCCGCTGTTTGTGATGTGGAAATCGTCGATATGTTTGTACAGTTCGTTTTTTTTTTTTCTTGATACCAGGAAAGACATAACAAGAGCAGTCCACCGTAGCAATATGTTAATTGTGTTGTGTACCTGTTGGCGCGAAGTAATTCGATACAATACAACGGAGTGGATGGTTTGTCTACGTGTTCAGACATGCCTGCCCGCTAGTTGTGTACTTTACAGCTACAACATGGGACGTATTACGAATCCAAACTTGATGAGATACTGCTTGTCACTTTTCCTGTAGGTCTTGTAATTTTCGTCCAGTCATCTTTTGAAACATCGGTTTTTTGCTTTGCATGTCCATATTTCGGTTGCTATTGGTTTACTTATCGATTGTCATTTTTTATTCGCAGTTCACTCTTGCCGGAGTGCCATGTGAAAGAATCGGAACGTTTCCGGCATATTCTTCTGTTTGAATTCAGTAGCGGGGTAACAGCATTGGAGGCAGCCAGAAGCATTTGCGCCGTTTATAGGGATAGTGCCATTGGGCAGAGCACGGCAAAAAAAAAAGTTTTCTCGTTTTCAGGAAGATCGCTTTGACGTTAGTGAGTCTCCACATTCAGGAAGACCTTGGGGGTTTGATTAAGATCGTTTAAACGCATTAATCCACCCATTAACCCACGTTACTGTGCTCGAGAACTGGCAAATGTGATGAACAGTGATTATTCCACCATCGTGCGGCATCTGCATGCTATGGGGAAGGTTAAAAAATCAGCCTGTGTCCATATGTGCATCTCTGCTTGCTCGTCATCAATTGGCTAGTGACCAACACTGACCACTCCGATCACGTATCGTTGCTAGTGATAATAAATGCTGTATTTATGCTAACACAACAAAAAGAAGTAAATGTTTGAACACAAAAAAAGCAACAAGTCACCGTACGAAGACCTGCGCGCATCCGCAAAACATAATGTTATGTATCGAGTGGAGAAGCTACGCTGTAGTGTATTACGAATTGGTTCTCGAGGTGTAACCATCAGTTCTAACATTTATTGTCAGCAACTGAGACCTGTTGCAGACGCAGTCCAAGAACAACGATCAGGAAGACTGCCTGAAGTCACGCTGCTCCACGATAACTGCCGCCCGCATTCTATTAGACTGACAAAATACATTATAGAGGAGTTGGGTTGGGAAGACATCCCACGGCTAAATTCTTCACTCCATCTTCCGCCGTCAGATTTTCACATTTTCCGCTCTCTATCGAATAACTTCCAGGGAACCCCCTTTCCGGATGAAAATTCATTCCTAACATGGATCGACGAGTTCTTCGCGTTAATACCGAGTAATTTCTACAGAGTCGGAATCGAAAGGTTACCCTTGCGTTCGCACTCCGTTGTAAATAGTGAAGGAGAATATATAATAGATGACTAAAGGCTCTGTTATGTGTATTTGTTGTTTCTACATTACTGGCCATTAAAATTGCTACGCCAAGAAGATGACGTGCTACAGACGGGAAATTTAATCGATAGGAAGAAGACGCTGTGATATGCAAATGATTAGCATCCACACGAGGTTGGCGCCGGTGGCGACACTTACAACGTGCTGACATGAGGAAAGTTTCAAACCGATTTCTCATACACAAACTGCAGTTGACCAGCGCTGCCTGGTGAAACATTTGCAAGACAACAACCATCTGCACGAAACGTTCGACGACGTTTGCAGCAGCATGGACTATCAGCTCGGAGACCATGGCTGCGGTTACCCTTGACGCTGCATCACAGACAGGTGCGCCTGCGATGGTGTACTCAACGACGAACCTGGGTGCACGAATGGAAAAACGTCATTTTTTCGCATGAATCCAGGTTCTGTTTACAGCATCATGATGGTCGCATCCGTGTTTGGCGACATCGCGGTGAACGCACATTGGAAGCGTGTATTCGTAATCGCCATGCTGGCGTATCACCCAGCGTGATGGTATTGGTTACACGTCTCGGTCACATCTTGTTCGCATTGACGGCACTTTGAATAGTGGACGTTACATTTCAGATGTGTTACGACCCGTAGCTCTACCCTTCATTCGATCCCTTCGAAACCCTACATTTCTGCAGGATATTGCACGACCGCATGTTTCGGGTTTGTAAGGGTCTTTCTGGATACAGAAAATGTTCGACTGCTGCCCTAGCTAGCAAATTCTCCAGATCTCTCACCAATTGAAAACGTCTGGTCAATGGTGGCTGTGCAATTGGCTCGTCACAATACGCCAGTCACTACTCTTGATGAACTGTGGTAACGTGTTGAAGCTGCATTTCCAGCTGTACGTGTACACGCCATCCAAGCTCTGTTTGACTCAATGCCCAGACGTATCAAGGCCGTTAATACGGCCAGAGGTGGTTGTTCTGGCTGCTAATTTTTCAGCATCTATGCACTCAAATTGCGTGAAAATGTAATCACATGCCAGTTTTAGTATAATATATTTGTCCAATGAATACACGTTTATCATCTGCATTTCTTCTTAGTGTAGCAATTTTAATGGCAAGTAGTATATTAAGTGTATGGGAAAACGTCACGAATTTATACACCAACCATAATACTTATGTATAACGCTGCATAATTCAGAGAATGATCTTGGACTGTCAGCTTACAGGTCTTTCTGCAAGAAAGAGAGCACGCCAAAACGAGCCTTTAGCTAAATTAACGCCAAATTTTCCGATAGACTATCGTCAAATTCTCAGCACCATTCTCACTTCCACCGTCTTTGGCACTACGTTGCTGTATGGAGAAGCCTACATTGGCTATTTTCCTGTAACCGACAAGAAAAGGTCCATCTGAGTACGCGCTTTTGCGTTGTTAATCAATGGCACACGGCTGAAGAACTATCCAATGGCCAGATTATGGATCGAGGCAACAAAGTGGCTGATGAGTAATTGTGCGCCATCATTCAACTAGATGATAGTCACTGATGTCAGTGAGAGATGATAGTCATACATATTCAGACAGCCATTTGACTTTCGGTTACCAGCAATTGTTTAGTCAGAGTCGTGAAGTTGTCGGTATATGTACGTCTCGCATTACAATTTCAGTGGAAACTGCACTTTGCGTTTGCCATTGGAGAGCAACGAAGTATCAACAACAGATCCATATGTGAAAGTAAGCCCAACTCGTCATTATGTTGTACCTTAGCACATACTCCACCGTCTTAGCCCATCATAGGCTTCCTTTGAGCCAGTTTAATGGACGGATAATTGTTGCGAAACACTGCTTCCTCTGCGCATTTTTCCGTGTGCTGGAGTTATTCAATAGCGGTTTTTTTTAAATCAGTGCTTTCGTTTTCCCAAATATGCATTACACATGGTTCTGTGAGATCATTTGTCAACGCAATGTGTTTGCTACTAAATTCGTGAACAAATGCTACTATGTTTGTGTAAATGTTGTTTGTACCTTCGTTGGAAGCAAAGAGCTCTTGACGCGTGGGCTCTCTGATAATTAATGTAGTGGCGTGGCAAGACAGCCAAGCCACTCGGAGGTAGCCGAAAGGCACGCGTTAAGCTCACACAGATTGGCGTAAGGTCTGGAACAAGGTAAAGTAATTATCCTATAAAGAAAAGAACGTAGTTCTTGGAATACTTAACTTTAATCCGCAATTGGAGAACATCGCTCTTGTTTAGACATTATTACACTGAATATAAACTGGTAATGGCGCCTTGCTAGGTCGTAGCAAATGACGCAGCTGAAGGATATGCTAACTATCGTCTCGGCAAATGAGAGCGTATTTGTCAGTGAATCATTGCTGTGAACGTCGGCTATACAACTGGGGCGAGTGCTATGACGTCTCTCTAGACCTGCCGTGTGGCGGCGCTCGGTCTGCAATCACTGACAGTGGCGACACGCGGGTCCGACGTATACCCATGGACCGCGGCCGATTTAAAGACTACCACCTAGCAAGTGTGGTGTCTGGCGGTGACACCACATTTAACATGAAATTGTGCCTTCAAGAGGGGACGTAGTTCTAATAGTCAAATCAAGAAATTCTTGACAGGGTAAACCGAAGCAATATCTCATAACAGTAACACACCCAAACATTCCCCTCTCCCGTTTGTTCTTTTAAATAACTATCCCGCCAGAAAGTACGCTTTGGCAGAAGATTACGCGAGAGGCAGCCAATATTGTGTGATATATAGGACCTGATCAAAGAGTTCCTTTCGTCCTGAATGCACATTTCAAACTTTTCAGGATATGACAAACGAGGAAAAGTACGTGTAATAATAAAGTTGTGGTCCTTTCAGAGCACAGTGTGGACTCTGCTGACATATAACTTGAAGAACGTTAGGAGACACAGACCATATCCACTGGTAGCACGTAAGGCATCATTACGAAAAGAATCTGTAGCATCAGTGAAGCCATCGTGGTCTGATCTTGTCGTGCATCGCTAGAAACTTTAAAGTAAACGGACGGTGGACGTGCGTGGGAGTGTTGTACGCGAGTCACCGCAGACTATAGCCCATTGTGGTGCGGCCGTGTGGTTGCTCGTACAAGAGTAGTAATGTGCCGGTCGTCAAGAGACGGTGTTTTTATTCTCGCCACAATAATTTTTCAGCTATAGGACAATACTTATTCATCAAACACTGTTCTGCATAACTTAAGGGCGAGATAGATGAATGATTTATGCAGTAACTAATCGATGAAACTGACTTAAAATTGCGAGATTACGTTAGCAGAGGTCTCTGAGTCGTGCACAGAAACCTGGACGTGACGCGGCATGAGGTTAGTGAGACTATAGCGTCAAGTCGAGCCGGTTCCGCAACACGAGGCTGTTGAAGGAACGGGAAAAGACCATATGTGTCAATGAGCAAGATGAAGCGGTGGTGCACTATAGTGGTGTTCGTAGTAACAACATGGCCGGCAGACAACATCTGGGCGACTTCACGCGCGGAAGAATCGTCTGTAATCTGGAAAATGAATAGAGTGTGGCCAGTGTGCCCGTGACGTTTGGTATTGCCAGTGGAATTCTTTCACGTGCACGTGGAGCGTTCCGAACCTCAGGCACTGCTGCCCAACGGAGCATGCTTGGTGTCTCCATGCGAGCTTTGGGAATAGTCGGAGGGGGAAGTCGACCACCGCTTTTGGAGGTGCTCTAACAACCGAACTGTCCAACCTGACATGTCTAAATCTGTCCTGAAATTTTTTTACAGGAAGAATACACCGAAAGAAACACAGTGGTAAAATTTTAGCTGCCAAAACAGCCGGGTAGCATTTTTAAAAAATGTAAAATTCTAGCCCATTTCATAACTTGCTAAGCGGCTGGAGAAATGTAGAGCGCTTCTGTAGTTGTAGCAGACAGTTTACGCGCGACGTGGTGATCACATATCCTCAGTGACAGCATATCGATAAACAGATAAACAGATATCGATAAACAAATATCGATAAACAGATGTTACAGCACAACACCATCGTAATTTGTAAAGCGAATTTTAGTTTCCTTTGATAGTTTCTCTGAAGCAGTTGTTCACAGTTACTATTCACTCGAATCTGTAACTCGTTTAATAATATCCACAACAATTAGAAGTTTCCTTCGCGGTATCGCCGTGCGGGGTAGCTGAGCGGTCAAAGGGGTCTTGTCACGGTTCGCGTAGCTCCCTCCATCGGAGGTTCGGGACCTCCCTCGGGTATGGGTGTGTGTGTTGTCCTTAGCGTAAGTTAGTTTAAGTTAGACTAAGTAATGAGCATGCTTAGGGACCAATGACCTCAGCAGTTTGGTCCCATAAGAACTTACCACAAGTTTCCAGTATTTCCACGACATCGCTAAATGTTTACAATGAAGATAGAACTGAATTAATTTTCTTTACTATTTCTTGATATACACTAGCTAATAGCATCTGTCTTTGCGCTGTTCCCAACGTTCCACAGCAATGTGAAATCAAATTAATAGTTTCAACGTTGCAAAGAAGAAATATCAAGGACGTGGTACGCGATCGAAATCAGCTACTTCTCTTGGATAGCTACATACGTGTTATTCATTTGTTGAGTTCTTGGTCATTATTTCCAAAGATGTCGGCATGTCTTTGGAAATTATGGAGAGATTAGAAGAAATAGGAAATAACTAGTTCGATTCTGTGAATTTTCGTTCAAACGATGAATGTTGTGCTAGTTAAAGTCGAGATAAAAAAAATGTACCTTGTAAGCCCAAAGAAAACGTGTAAAATAGTAACTTTAAGTGAGAAAGGAAAGGCTGCAAATTTCTTTGGCAAACGAAGGAGAGAGAAGACGATTTAACTTAAGCAGAGTGAAAAGCCGGTTTCGTTTCATAAAATATGAATATGAATAGTATAAATGGAAGAAGAACTGACACGAAGTACGAAACGTCCCACACTGAAATTCTAAAAATTATGAAAGAAGAACTAATCGAAAGAATTAGAACTGCTCGTGAGATGCAATGTGACTTGGGGTTCTTAACTGCAAGCGAGGTGAACACTGCAGTTTTCCAGGGTTCTTCGACCTTGTTAAACAGATTCCGGAAATTACATGGAAAAGGCACTCTCAAAATTACAGATTTTACAAGCAAACGCGTAGAAGAGATTAAAAGGTAACGTTATTGATAAATTCGTAGCTGACGTGAAGATGAAGCTTCATATCATCCCTAAAAACAGCATATACACAACAATGCCAGTGTCATGTTTATCTCTGTCTTCAAGAAGACAAACTAGGACCAAAAATGTAGAAAAGGACTGTTTACTTGCAAAACACTTGTAACTGACATAGGAAAATGTGGAAAAATGGAAGAAAATAATTTTCAATGTTACATTCGAAACGTCATCTTACCATTTCCAGAAAATAATTCATTGCCTTTACTGTACTCCTCGCCTAATTGTAACGTTCTCTCCGTCTCTAGAAGGACAACGAAAAGAGTGATGATATAATTTGGATTCCATGTGGAACTAATAATATGTTATAGCCTTTCGAAAAAACAAATTTTCAACAGTTATAGCATATTTCAGGAAAATGTTTTATAATTAGCGATTGCTCTTTGTCATCTCAGTTGGAACAGTATTGTTTAACTTTAGTCATTTCTGCATTGTCAGTCTGAATCGCCACATTTTAGGTATTTGATCAAGCATACCTGCTACGCAGCAAAATACACAGAAAAACAGCCCCAAGCATTTCTTATTCCGTTCCAGTTCTGTCTAAATAAAACTATTAATTACTCTGAAGTGCCAGAATGCATTAAATTTTCTTTTTTCAGGTGTGCCTGGTGCAAGGAAAATGTTTGCTTTCATAATCCAATAGACAATTGGCATTTTTTGACGACTGCAGCGAATAAACAAGGAACTGTTTCTTTTTAGCAAAATATATATTATTCAAAAATTTTCATAAGAAGTGTGCTACAGGAATTGCTATAAAATATTTAATGAGAACAAATTAAAGTCCCAACTGGTAAAAGTCGTCTGTAACGTAATATCATACACTGTCTTGATTTTCTTTCCTCCGTCAGTCATTTGTGTAACAACGGCATCAGAAACAGTTGAGCTGTCGGTACGAACTCCAAGTTGTTCTAAAAATTAATGTTTGCAGACGTTTTTGGTGTTGTTTAAGTGTTTAAATTACTTGTTTGTACCCTTTGGACTCCACGTTACGCAGCGCTACGTTCTGTTGTCACCACTGCGTCTCGCCAATTCACGCGCTAGGCAGGAAATGTGGCAAAAATTAGTAACGCCAACATTTTTAAAAATATCTGATAAATTTTCATACTGCATTTGTATCACTATATTCTTCTGCGTAAAAAATTTCAGGATAAGTTTCGATATGTCGGATTGGATCGTTCCCTTTTATGAGTCAGAGCAAACTGGACAGAAAATACATGCCGGTCGGCATATTATCTGGTACCAGAGCGAATGCTGTTCATTAGACGCCATGGCCGTACGCGAGAATTGCGTCTCTGGAGACGTCGGACTTGTCAGGAACCCAGAGGACAACAATGATTGCACTTTCATCAGTTATTTAATGTTTTCGGGAGTCATAGTCTGGCCATATGCAGTTACTCCACTAAAATGGTGCTTTCCTGGAGGGGTAGGTGAAAAACTATTTACTTCAATTATACTTTTCTATGTTTCATGAAAAGCTACAATGGGCAGTGCCTCAGCTTCTGCTCTGTGGAGACGAAAGGCAACACTTTGACTCTGTATGTAGATGTTTGGGCACACTTTCGTCGGGCGTGGGAGCATCGTGATTTTGTTCATTCTAAAGAATTACCGTAGGTGGGAGAAGTAATGTTTCTACTAAACTATCACTGGATGGAAGCTTTGGAGCGAGCACTCCGGTTGGCAAAGGACGCGCTCGGAATTGTAACACCCGGCGTTTGAATGAAGAAGTATAGGCATGATCAGAACACAAGTTGTATTCAGCTGAAAAGTGTCATTCCACATTTGTAAAAGTTTGCACAACTCATCAAAGACCTAAAGGGATAAACATGGTGCCAGGTACTTCGTGTAAGTTCATGGACACAATCACGTAACCACTCATGCAAGTAGCCTCAGACAGTAAATTCCGTTATTGTCATTCATCTCTAGTATGCCTTCAACTATCTGTTCCCCTCCCGTTGGTATGCCCTTGTCACCTGTGTTATATGTTGAGTAATTGACTCATTTTTGTCTGTCACAGAACTACGTTGTTACCCAGTTTTATTTTGTGATGTCGAATTATTGAATCCTGTTTCCTTCATGTGAATCTGTTGTATAATAGAGCAGAGTGTATGTATGTATGTCAAGAATCTCCTTCTAAAGCCCTGGATTTATATCTGTCAAATTTGGCCTCAGAAATGTCAATAATGTGGGGATTATAACCTCTTAGCTGCAACAGGAACAGAGTTATGAGCAAGGACACGTTTTTCTAGTCCCTGGCATGTACGCTGCCCTTTAAACAGGCATGTTGTGTGGAAGCCTGCCAAAGCAACCGGCTTCGCAGCGCAGCCTTGGCCCCGACATGAAGGGTGCCCTGCATGACGTATGTTGAGCTCGAGAAATGGTTCTTCAGACCACTGAAATGTAGGCTGCCATGTCTGACATATATCTTGTGTTGGAGTAGAATTCACCGCCTTTGTCGACCTGCTTTATATGCTGACATGCACGTCACGGTCAAATAAATGTTTTTCGAATGCTAGATGTGTAGCCTGCCTTGGATGACAGGCGTATTGAGGGAGTACTATCACCCTCCTGAACAGAACAGGGTTGCGGGGGCTACATGTGCAGATGAGCATGGCTGTGGACAAGATAAGATGGAAAGCAGAGGGGATGGACAGAGTGAGAGAAGGAGGAAATGGACAGAGAGAGGGGTAGGAGGAGATGAGAATCAGGAAGAAGTGGATAAAGTGAAGGGAAGGGCGAAATTTGTTCAATATATGTATCTAACACATAGTCAGGCAGATCTGCAGGAAAAATACTAGTTTAAATAAAAAAGTACTATGTTGAAACTGGATCTTGAATTCAACTCAGAAACTTTTCCGCTCACCATGTTAGGCACTGCGTATGCAAGGATCGGCAAATAATCCAGTTACTTGGACGTAGTTTGATCTCATTTAAACAATTAATCTTCATGAAAACAATTCAGATTTTTACTGCGTAACACATTTGGTAGGTAGCTGGCTCGCTGAAGGTCTCTCGCTCATGCAGAAGGACGAGAAGAGGCATTTTTTTAAAATCTGAGATTGACTCGTAGCTTGGTTGGTACATGCAGCCCAAGAGACTCGAAAACGGCTATCATACTATCCTCCAATTGTATTGATGAGTGTCAAGTAATGAAAGCTTTAGAAAAAAATATATCCAGTCAAAAAAAAATCGTCACAATACAAAAACGTTAGAAAACTGAACCTTGTCTCTCAAAAGTCCCTCCCAGAGTGGAAAACAGTAAATTCCAGCTCAAGATCTTCAGATCAATCTTGATTTCCATATTCTTGATACGAGGATTGACTTGGAGAATCACAACTGTCTATTGTTCGTGAGCATTGTATCACTTTCTAAGGGTTCCTTTTCGTTTTGCCAGCATAAATTGTCAATTTTCATCCTGCGGATACCTGAGGAAACGGAGCGTGAGGTGCTTTACTCCGGCTGGACTCTCACTTCCATGTGCATTTAGTCAGCAGTTTCAAATATAGGATGCTGGAAGCAAAGTAGCTCACCCAACTATGTCGAAAACCTCGTGTCTTGAAATCGATATTCCGTTAATAGATAATGTAAATTTCTGCCCCATTCTGTACAAACCAGTTTCATTCAAACCTGTGTTCAGCGGTTACCTGAGGCCAGTAAGTAACCACTGAATGACTTTATTACAGGGCTGAAAGGCCCCACTTGACATATCCAGACAGATGACAGTTAATGTTGGGAAGTTTATGGTAGCTGTTTTTATAGTGGTCTCCAGCTCGGAGACAGTGTCGACGCAGCTCTACACGTTAGTCTATACTGTCCAAGTATTTCAATCTCTGCATCCTGCTTCAACCTACAGCCATTTCATCCTGTTTACTCAATTCATCCTTTGCGATTTTTACCGACACACACTGATAACCAAGCAGCAAAATCCATCTATTGCTTTTAGTGTCTCAATTCGTGATGAAATTCCCTCAGAATTGCTTGATTTAATTCCACTTGTTTTCCTCTTGATGATGTTCGTCTTATAACCTCTTTTCAAAGATAATATCCAGTCCATTCAACTTCTCTTCCAACTTCTAAGCCATCTCTGACAGAATTACAATGCTTCTGGCTAACTTCAAAGTTTTTGTTCCTTCTCCCCTAGTTTCAACCCCTTTCCATTTATTCTGATTTCCTTTATTGGTTGCTCAAAGTACAGATTGATAACCATTGGGAAGAGGCCTTAATACCTCCTCAACTACTGTTTACTTTCCATCCTGTTGTAACTCATACATTAACTGAATATTAGGGGCTCGTTTGGAAAAAAAAATAATTCCAGTTAATATACTGATACCACACGTCCCTCACTTTATGCACTCTCCATGTAATTCTGTAATGACTACCTCACATAAAAGATTAAGTTACTCAGTAAAAATTATACAGATTTACTCATCATATTCTATTTCCTTTCTGTAGCGACGATATCATACAAGTTTCACAAACGAGACAGTAACTGATCTGTGGTTGAATAGATTGTCGAATGCAATGTGCGTAGCTCGTGAGGCTGCACATTAGAATTCAAATGTGTGCTGGTACTTCAATTACGGAATAAACCCTCCGTGATTTGCGTCTGCGCTGAGACATGCAATTTCCATACGATACAATCACACTTGTTTACGTGTTCAATTAGCCTTCACTTCACTCCCAAGCGACTGCAGCAGAGCTCATATTGCTTTCCAGTTTGTCATATTTGTCCCCTATTTCGTCTGGTTTTCGTTGCATTAGCAGACAATCCGTGATGTAGTTTGCCAATGTGATTGCACGTTATACAGCTAGGCGACGTGTATGTCTTTAATTAGACTAAAACAGTCCTGTACTACGTTAAAGATAACGACAGGATATTTATAGATCATTATGTCCACCTCATTTCATTTCTATAAGAAATACTCTACATGATAAGTGTTTTACACTCAGGGATGCAAGATGTCAATTTACCTAAGAACATACAATCACTCTTATGAATAAGGATTTATCAATGTGAAAACCAAGTTTTAAAAACACTAACAATCATTACATTCGTAAAGCAAACGATTGATACATATCAGGAGAGTGTATTGTTAACGTCAAAGTAAATGTAGTTATGTTCATTATTAAATGTCACTAGTATTATGTTCTTTCTTCATATATGGACAAAATAATGTAAACAATGACTCCACAATAAACATACTGGAATTATCAGGGACACATCATTCATAATTGCAACTTACGATCGGCCTTCAGCTAATGAGAACGCTTCTAAATTTTTTTTATTTTAAAAATAATGACTTGGCACAGCAACTGCACGTTACTTTATTGACACTACTAGTTCAAGTCAAACAACAGACGATCTTCATGCACAAAAAATGCCAACAGAGCCGATAGTGTTCTAAGTAGATGTACTTCAGAAATATATCGCTGCTGGTTCTGGTTTGTCGTATAGAAAAGACGTGTGTCAGTTCTGGCCGTTTGTTCGAGAGTTTGTTTACGAATTTTAGGACGGCAACATGTGTGTCAGCCTTGTTGATACGGTTGTGTTGAAACCCGTAGCGATGTGCGTTTCCTCATAAAATAAGCAAGTAAAATCTGTGATGTAATTTTTTAATATAAGCAATTGCCAACTCCGAAATAGTACCTGAAAATATGGACTAAGCAAAGAAGTACAAGAGAAGGTAAATGTTTACCGTTATTGTCCAGATGGGAATTCCTGGACTTGTGGTATTTACTCACTTTATCTCGACAAGTGATTAAAAAGGATGCGTGGAGTTTATACCAGCGAATGATGTCATGAGCTCCCGTTCTACTTAGAAAATGTTATAATAGCACTTTATACCGTAATTTTGACAAGAACATTCTGAGAAGCTTCGATATAATTTAATACACATGTCCTGTACTAATAAAGAATACATTTACGAATGCAATATTAATAGAGGCAGTGGAGAAATTACTGAGCGTAAGAAGAGAGTAAATGTCCTTTCCAAAGTATCGATTACTGAATATACAGTTTACCTAAAAATAATAACATTTGCATCATGCTAAGAGAAAGGAGAAGTGCCAAAGTGCAATAATAGTTACATGGGATACAAACATTTATTACCCCTATTGCCTTATTGGGCTCTGCTCTAGTGTGTGAAAGTGATCACTCTGAACAACGTTTCGAGCCCCGACCGATTGGCGAGATCAAAGGAAAAAGCCTAAACTCGTTCAGGAAAAACACTACTTTCAGGTTTAGAGAACCATCTCGACCAAGAATGAATTTAAGAATCGCAATCTGACGAAACGAACCGTCACCAAGGCTGCAGGAACAAATATGAACATGGGTGTTTACATTCTCACTTCCGTTGAAGCGACAATAATGCGCATCGTTTTTGACTTTACAGAGTCCGTCAGAGATTTAAACGACCTGTAGTTCTCTTACAGTAACTGTGAAGTTGCGAGGAAACGAATTTTGCAGCGAATGAGTCTGTCACATTTCGTGTTCCCACAGAATATCATTTCGCTTTACAGTGAGAACAATGTACCGTTTCTTACAGTAAATATTAAATTCATATCTAAAATAGGTTTCTCTGTTTGAATATGAGTGTAATTTAATTTATAGCTGTAACACCTTGGGAAATTATTTTATTTGTTATCGAAATATCTATTTCATGTCGTCGTAGTTCTGACTTGTATGGATGCTACTGAGCATGGGAGGAAATAAGTATCTTATAAACATGTCCTTTCTAAAGTATCGATTACTGAACATCCAGTTTACTTAAAAGTAATAATATTTGCATCATGACAAGTGAAAGGAGATGCCAAAATGTAAACATAGTTACATGGGATATAAACATCTGTTACCTCCTATTGCCTTATTGAGGTCTGCTCTAATGTGTGGAAGTGATTGCTCTGAACAACGTTTCAATCCCCAACCGACTGGCGGGATCGAAGGGACAAGCCTTAACTCGTTTAGGTGAAAAACCGCGAGAAATCCATGTTTGAACATAAATGCAGATACTCTCCAAGCGGGAACGTTGCCCCGTTGTATTTGACCATGAAAGGCACCTGTGCAGTGTCCTCAATACTTTGCAAGTGCCGGTTGTGATCGGAACAATGTTCTGTGTAGTTGTGAGTGCATTATGTCACAGTTCAACGAGTTAGAACACAAGCAAGTTGATGGTACTCGTAAGGTGGGTACTTCGGTAACCAAAGTAGTCGAAATGTTTGGTGTTTCAGGAGGCACACTATCAAAGATCGATACCGTATACAGGAAAAACGGAAAACATCAGCTGCCTATGTCATAGCGCTGGCGAAAGTCTATTGAGTGTTCGTGATAGACGGTCACTGAAGAGAATTATGAGGAAAAATTTACAGGAGTTCGGTTATGATTAGGGCCGCCGTATCGTGGTAATCCATGGGCCACATGGTTACTGTGCAAGGTCGCATTACTTCCAAGGAGTGTGTGATCATTTCAGCTGATTAAGTTCCATCCCGTGATACGAAATTTGTTGAACAGTGGTGATACTGTGATCGAAAAAAAGAGGGCTACTATCCATACGGCTGACATTGTCTTGGACAGACTTGGAAGCACAGGGATGGATCTCCACTGGCTACCGCAGTTATCTGATTTGAGTACTATGGGGCCTTTTAGACCTACATTGGAGAGAAGGTCTCGTGGTCCACCTCCAATCTCGTTACCTGTAGGGTGAATTTTATAAAATTTCCTTGGAAGCCATTCATGACCTATATTTATCCATTCTGAGAAGACAGCCATCTGTTTCGAATGTCAACAGTTTTCTTACACCGTGGTAATCTATTGTGTTTATGGTGTTTGCATATTTTAGTCAAAAATTTGTAAATTTGTGGTAAGATCTTATGGGACCAAACTGCTTAAGTCAACGGTCCCTAAGCTTACACACTACTTAATCTAGCTTAAACTAACTTACACGGTGGACAACACACTCACCCATTCCCGAGGGAGAACTCGAACCTCCGATGGATGGAGCCACTAGGACCGTGACAAGACGCCTCAGACCGCGCAGCTCCACCGCGCAGCCGGTATTTTAGTCCACCCCCTATATCTTGCGTGTGAATCTGTCGTCTTGGGAGGCCAAGCAATACGAGTATCCTTAACGGAAATCAAATATTACATACATCTCTATCAATAATTTTTGCTAGTAATTCAATCATTTTGAAACTTTGTACAGTCTTTCATGATGATACTGGTAAGTGACGGAAAGACATTCAGATTATGGTAATATTTCAAATATGTGAAATTAACTAACATGCAAATTTAATGACTTTCTATCATAAATAACTTTCTCATATGCGAATATGTATTACGTAAAAGTCTGTGAAAACCTTTAACTGTATACTTCACCAATACGTAACAGAATTAATAGCTTTTTGTTTAAAAAAGCTAAAATATTCGTACAGTTTGTTTCAGACAGCTACTGCTATTTTATCTGTTGTATGAACTGCAAATGAGGGAATGAATGCAGCATGGATATAAAGTATGAATCGTAGGAACTGTTAATAACTAAAGTGAATGAGTATGGAAATTATATTTCGCAACCTTAACGTGAGTTACATACATGTAGGAATACGATACAAAGTGAAATAGCTAATTTTCAGTTCTTTAGAATTATTATATGAATATAGATGGAGTTAATCTGATTTTATTTACATTCTGGAATGTACTCGTTTCCATTTTCGTGTAAATTAATTTCGGACCTATCAAAAGAGGGAAAATAGCGGGTTATGTTCAACGAAATAGAGTGATTGCTGGCTATTGCGTTATTCGAATAATCAGAGAAGAGATTTTTCGCTTGCTTTGATACCAGTAGAGATATTTCGCGATCGTTCTATAACAGTCCTTGGTCAGGTATTGGGAGCTCTAAACGTTTTTGCGAAAATTTGGGTAATATTGTTTTATGGAAAAAAAATTATGTTTAAAAGTTTATATTATTCATGAATGATGTCCACGGAAATGCCTAGGTTTTGAGTGAGAAATGAAGCAGACAGGAGGCTAATAAATTCCATGTGGCGTACAGTGCAGTCACAACCGTGAACTTTGACAGACCTAAACGTATTGAAGGGCATGATATGCGTGCGAGCATTAAATTCAATGGAATTGTGTTGTTATTGCTTTTTTTTTAAGGTAAATACTGTCTACGTGTGTACGTGTGTGTAAACTAATAAAAAGCGTGATTCTTTCTATAACATCTCGTGAGTTCAAATTTTAAACTTACTACAAGACAGAGAGAGAAAGCATGCTGTATGTGTGGAAAGATTAGTACAAACAGCACTTCACTTCCTTCATTCGTTTCTGGAAGTACGTGCTAGGTTGAAGTTGGTATAGAAATGTGTCTATTAATAGTTACATTTCAGAACAGATAATTTTCTTCATTACTGTAGCACAATAAGACATAGTGAAATTAACTCACCTTTCATGCGTGAGACAAGTATATAATGTTATGCACCATGTTTATATGTGAAGTGCAGTTTGTATCTATCAGCATTTCTCAGTTAAAGAACACTATATTCCGGTTCAGTGGAGGCCGCATCTGAAGAACTCACTATGGTGAAATTTTTGCTGGTAGTAAAAAGACTAAGAGAGTTGAGCCGGTGCATCTTGAAGATTCAGTGTGACTCATTTTACATACAAGAAATACAATTACTGTTACATCTTACGAACCACATGTCAGGAAAATAAAAATGTTTATCATAAAATGCCACAGCTCCCCTGTAGACCAAATAGGGTACTTGCCACCAGGAGATGAATTCGGGCCACGTGAATCCAGATCCCTATATGACAATCGTGGGCTCGCCATATTCAAGATTTCTAATGGGTTATCCTTCCATGACACTTCTCGAAATAAGACAGTGGCCCATATCTAATGATTCCAAGAACGACTTGGCTTCTAAGCTAAACCTTCACTCTCCTCTCTGCCATAGCATTCCTTTAGTCAGCCGGCCGAGTTGACCGAGAGGTTCTAGGTGCTACAGCCTGAAACCGCGCCACAGCTGCGGTCGCACGGACGAATCCTGCTTCGGGCATGGATGTGTGTGGTGTCCATAGGTTAGTTAGGTTTAAGTAGTTCTAAGTTCTAGGGGGCTGATGACCTCAGAAGTTAAGTCCCATAGTGCTCAGAGCCATCTGAACATTTGAAACTTTAGTCAGAACGGAGTTCCTTGTCAGTGCTGGCGGCATCTACAGAGGACCGTATCCGTCTTCACGTTACTCGTTTTACGTTCAACACACGTCGCCACCACTTGTGACAAACAAACACCAACCCAGCGCCTGATTGGCCTGCGAGGTCAACCCTCCGGTCCCACACCAGTGAAGTCAGTCGACTTCGCTCTGCCGAAGGTGAGTCTCCCTTTGCCCTCCCAAATAGCAGCTGTTTCCCCACCAGTCACCCCATCCAACTCTATATATCTTCCGCCAGTTCTCGCCCCTTCTGCCAGCGCTGACAGCCACGTACAGGCTACGACGCCCCGCATCACGCATCCCACCCCTCAGGACGACGGCCTCCTCAACCGCCTCATGTGGGAGTCGATCTCCTAACTAATAAAGCACCAAATATTATTAACCGCGACGATGACAAATACGCCCGGAATGCCGGCTGGCGACGGATTCCGCAGGCGTCCCCGATGCCGCCTCCCTGCAGCTGGAGCCGGAGGGTGCACCGCAACCGCGAATATATGCAGCAATTAACTTGGCCCGAGCTTCCAGCGGATGCCTGACTGCCGCATTATCTCCATTACTGCCAAACTCTACATACTGGACGCAGAACGCTGTGCAGAAAAATCTATGCCTGGTACTCAGCAGCTCTCCCAAGCTTGTAGGCGAAGCTGATCGTACATTACATCAATGACAATTCACGTGTTTTGCTAACTCGTCGAAAGACGATAGAAGTCCGAAACACTTTGATAATACCAAACTGAAAATAAAAATACAACCAACCGCTCCTATTTACACAAGGCAACAATCCTAATTTATAATGGTACTTCTCTTACAGGAAGGCACGTAAAAATTTATAGGAATTAACACTTTCGAGACGGCACCCGAGTGTATCTCGGGCACTGGCTGTGGGCAGTGCCCCAGTGAGACTCTGCATCCCTCTGGAAAGTGTTAACTACGGTCACTACCAGACTTTTCCTTTACTTTCCACAAATTATACATGCGTCCTCCACTGGACGCACAAGAAACATCAAGGCAATTGTTAAACTCTCCACATACTTTTGCCAGGATATTTGAAGTTTAAGGTCGTCTTGAGTGCTAATCGACCGTGGCTGCTTCAAAAATGTGAAAATATTTTTCAGAGACAGCTAACAGTCACATAATTTGAGCAAAATTAGAATTAGCTGCCATTTATCACATCACAATCAATAAGATATGTTAAAAATTTAATACCTCTTTTCGTCTGAAGTCTTTGTCTTCCTCGTGCATTGCTCCAAGCACTTTTTCTACATGTTACCTTTACAATGATTGGGTGTTCAACCAATCGGCCCCTCCGTTCCTTGATAGACCTCCACAATGACTTTTTCTCTCCTATGTTGTTCATTCATCTGTTTTGGTAATCTCTCCAACGTACCCAAGTACGTGATCCCTGTAACTATTACGCAAAAGATAACGCGGTCATAAATTTTGTCATGAAGCGGACCAACATACATGAAGCGTAGGAGAGTCTCTCGCGTTCGATTATCGTTATGTGGCGGTTGTTTCCCATATTCTTGTGTCGTCGCGCAACGAAGTACCTCACTGAATAGTAAATGAACAAGAATATTATTATTTCCATCTCCACGCTTAGGTTCAAAAATGGTTCAAATGGCTCTGAGCACTATGGGACGTAACATCAGAGGGCATCAGTCTCCTAGACTTAGAACTACTTAAATCTAAGTAACCTAAGGACATCACACACATCCATACCCGAGGCAGGATTCGAACGTGCGACCGTAGTAGCAGCGCGGTTCCGGACTGAAGCGACTAGAACCGCTCGGTCACAGCGGCCGGCTCCGCCTAGGATGATTTCAAAAAGCTCTTAACGTTGTTGTTCGTCACCAAAGTTAAAGATTTGTAGAAACCCAATCTTGTATGGTTTGAAACGGAAACTTTGCCGCATGACATGCCAGACACACTCATGGGCAATGGCGAACTATAGGCTTTCACAACAAGCAGACATCTGTCAAATACGTGCAATACTATTTCGACCGCACTACATGTCTTGAAAGAGCACACGGTGGTGATCTGTGAGTTTTACACTAAACCGAAGAGTGTCCTCGTCGAGTGCTTTGAGCCGTAGGAGTTGCAGCGCCGTAATCTCTATGAAAATCACATCATATAGCTATTACTAAATTGCTCCGGCTGAAACTAAAAAACTATACGATTTGTGTTATTTTGCCGGCCGGTGTGGCCTAGCGGTTCTAGGCGCTACAGTCTGGAACCGCGCGACCGCTACGGTCGCAGGTTCGAATCCTGCCTCAGGTATGGATGTGTGTGATGTCCTTAGGTTAGTTAGGTTTAAGTAGTTCTAAGTTCTAGGGGACTGATGACCTTAGAAATTAAGTCCCATAGTGCTCAGAGCCATTTTGTGTTGCTTTGTTGTCCCGTATCGACGAACGTACATTGGATAACTACCTGCAGCAGGGAGACGACTATCGACCACCACAAGAACTAGCAATTTACAGGTGGCGCCAAGGAAAGCTTGTAGTTTCTATGGGTAAGTAAAAATTTTTGTCATATTTCTGTCTTCACTCGTGTGGAAGGATATACTCATCTGAAACGAACAATATCTTTCTGATACACCCACACGTTATGTTAAGCTGAGGACAAAGATACTTTCGAGAATATGGCCTTCGAGGCTTCGATAAGAAATGGGAGCAATTCAGATAAATCACGTCAATGCAGCTGAGAAAATTTCATCAGATTTCGATGCATCGTAAGTGCATTAAAACGTAACATGAAACTCCCTCCATAAAACTACCTTCATTTAACGGTCATGTGATGCAATTGAGGCATATGAACGATACATTTGAAACTCTCGTCGTGATAACGAGGAATTAGAGAACATTGCAAATTGGTATCATTTTCGTAGTTCTTTAACAGGTGAAACAAACAATAAACCTGCGCATCTTCCAGTGAACGACACTAACTTTAAGGTAGCCTTCGATTTTTGTCTGTAACATACAAAACACTCCTTGACTGCAGAAGTTGAAAATACCGCTTCAGTTGTAAATTACTTTATTTTCACACGACCGGTTTCGGACTGTTATAAGCCCATCCTCAGGTGTCGTAGCTGTGCTGTAGTTCCCGAGCGCCGTGTGTACCAGGAACGGTGTGCTGCCTATGAGCGCAGAACAGGGAGTCTGTTAGTACATTCGACAAAGTTACTGGGTAGTTCCACCAGCTCTGTAGGTAGTTGTATCTGAGGGACAGTGTTCAAGAGGCCATCTTCCCAGACTTATCGTTAGGGTTAGCTCGGCCCGATATAGGAATAACCGATACCATTCTACAGCGTTTAGGTCGGTTCACGTGACGTCGCTCGGTTGCTCTTCGGAGACTTCATATTCCGAACGTGTGATTTTATGGTTAGAGGCATGTAGTTGCGGCGCCGTTGGAAGCAAGTTCGCTTCTTACTACAGGAAAATGTTTTTTATTTAATTTTCGCTTTTTTAACACATGGTAGTTCTTTCTTATTCGTTTAATACAAGTAGGTTATGCAATATTCGATGTTATTTACATATAAAAGAATGTTCTCTCAGAAACGAGTTTGTTACTTCGGTCTCACTTAAAAACGGAAGACTGGACCTCCTGCAAGTGAAATGACTAACAATTATATTTGTGTTTCATCTTGTTGCGAATATTTTGCTATTCATTCCCAATACGTCACGATTTCCGTGGGTGTGGTTAGACAGGAACATAAGAACAGAGCTCGCTGCGAGCGAAACGAGCTGCAATGACACTGATATTCTTATTTATCACAAATATCTAGCTGTCATGTAGTCGTTAAAACACTCTCGTAAATGCAACGGTCAAGAGAAAGATCGCACCAGATAATGAACTTTGTGCAAAATAGAGAGTGGACGGCATGTTCATAATTACTACTTTGGGGCTGTGTAATGACAACTGAATTCCGTTCTGATTACACATCCCAGACTATCAGTTATTAGCATGCCGTAATATTACACGCAACTGAGAAGGAGTGGGCTATTAGAGAATGGACATTGATGTTAGGGTATTCGACTGTGATTTGTACCATAATTTCCATACCCCACGTTTTACATCTCCCTAAAGACATAGTATACAACTAATTATACCATGTAACACTGTGCAGCAGTCCAGCTGTCAATAGGGTTGGGTTATTTTGGGGAAGGAGATCAGACAGCAAGGTCATCGGTTTCATCGGATTAGGGAAAGACGAGGAAGGAAGTCGGCCGTGCCCTTTGAAAGGAACCATCCCGGCATTTGCCTGGAGCGATTTAGGGAAATCA
This sequence comes from Schistocerca americana, assembly GCF_021461395.2. Lineage (NCBI taxonomy): Eukaryota > Metazoa > Arthropoda > Insecta > Orthoptera > Acrididae > Schistocerca > Schistocerca americana. Next base: position 461,450,980 of record NC_060122.1, on the reverse strand, counting down.
CGGAAAACCTAAATCAGGATCGCCGGACGCGGGATTGAACCGTCGTCCTCCCGAATGCGAGTGCAATGTCTAACTACTGCACCACCTCGCTCTGTCATGTAACACTATTCGCCAAGCAAACTATTCAATACACAGAGTACTACAAATTACAAACAAGTTTTCGGTGACTCTTTACTATACGGCAATGTTCCATAAGCAGAAACCACGTATTGAAACTATGGACCAAGTTTCCCTCCCCTTTTCGCAAAAATAGTTGCAGTGGCCAAATTCTCCATTCCACGAATAATTTGCTGACATACTGTTCACATACAACCATTTATCTTTTGTTGCGTCCGCCACAGGGCCTACAAAACACAAAAAATAAAAGCTCCCAGGCTTATTCGAAGTGAAGCAGATCCATTGGTCCTAGCTGCCTGAAATGTTCTCGGTTATTCACGTTTCGAGCCAGCTCAATGGGCACCAAGTGTACAATCGCTGCAGCGACGGTGAGAACAGCAGTGAATAAAATCTGGCAGTCGGCTGTCGTAAGCTCGTAGTCTGTGCGCCATGTTGGTTGGTTGGTTGGTTGTTTGGGGAAAGAGACCAGACAGCGAGGTCATCGGTCTCATCGAATTAGGGAAGGATGGGGAAGGAAGTCGGCCGTGCCCTTTCAGAGGAACCATCCCGGCATTTGCCTGGAGTGATTTAGGGAAATCACGGAAAACCTAAATCAGGATGGCCGGACGCGGGATTAAACCGTCGTCCTCCCGAATGCGAGTCCAGTGTCTAACCACTGCGCCACCTCGCTCGGTGCCATGTTGGTTCAACGTAGAATATGTATATTTTGATTTGTCAATATTAACTTAATGTGAATAAGAAGCGATGCTCTAACAGCTGTCGTCGGTCATTACAGTCCAAATAAATCCGAACCTTTATGGAGTCCTCCTACATTAATGGTCGTCCCGTAACATTTATGCTTTACATTTCCGTCTGCGGACGCTAACTATGTCTTTAAGCTTAACTAAGTACTCTGTCAATCTACCACAAAAATTCATTTCTAAATAAAAGCATAAATGGCCGAAAAGTCAGCTCCGTCACCATCAACAGCTAAATGAGTGTAATTGATGAATAGTCCACGCCTCTTTCAAGATAGTAGCGCTGTCAGAGAAATTTATCGTGTGGGACGCATTTAGGACAGAACGTAGGTTTAGGACACCCTGTCTTACTGTATTATCTGAAGTTTATCGACAAAGTACGAGTACTTACATATTTAGGACTAATTATCTTCCCCTGTGTTTATTTCGATTGCCACCATGAATCTTTTACAAAGTAGCTAAGCTGAGCTTTTTATTTATGTGTGGTGTTCTATAACGCATGTACGTAAAAAAATTGTGTTAACCTGTTAAATTTTTCTTTCATTCCTATTCGCTTCTGTCAATATAAATTACAGCGAAACAGGCAACAGTATTTCATAAATGTCCCAGGATTTTCCACATAAGCTTTTTCGACAGTAATGCGTGTCTTTTTGGGTAACGTAGACATGAGGTTGCTAACAATAATCTTTTTTTTCCCCTTCTTTCTCTTTTCTTATGAGCAGTAGTATGGGTCAGTTTTTGGTCTCATTACCGGAATAGTGTTGTGTATACATCTTCTCAAAGTAGTCGAGTTGTGTGTGTTTAGTTCCTTCGAATAAACTTTAACACCACATGGTCAAAAATAATTCGCTACCGTCAGAAAGTCACTCTAAACGAGCGATGTGTTATAAGAAGCCTAGTTGTTCACCTCAACAGTTATAAAACAGGAGTTTAAATTCATAAGTGACCACACTTCTTTTGAAGTAAAACAATGAGAAGTAAAACAAGGAGAAAGGGCACAGTAAATGGTTCAAATGGCTCTGAGCACTATGGGACTTAACATCTATGGTCATCAGTCCCCTAGAACTTAGAACTACTTAAACCTAACTAACCTAAGGACAGCACACAACACCCAGCCATCACGAGGCAGAGAAAATCCCTGACCCCGCCGGGAATCGAACCCGGGAACCCGGGCGTTGGAAGCGAGAACGCTACCGCACGACCACGAGATGCGGGCGGGGCACAGTATATTATAGATTAGCTGACAACATAGGCTTGTCAAAAAAGTGAGTGAAATTAATTACATACAAGGAATTAATTAAACGAAACCTTTGTCGAATCTGGGTAGTGAGTTTCTTGAAAGCTGATCAAGATCAAAGAAAAATAAATTTATCAGCTAAATTTTAAACCGTTTCTTAAAGGCTTTCACCTGCCTTGTACGCTGACTTGTTTCTACTGATGATACATGGGTCTAACGTTTAACACGACTATCAAAACTTTAAGGCAGTATGTAAAAAACCAACAGTGTGCAAAATTAGGTGACTTAAATTTCTTGTGCTAGAAAGGTTATCGGCAGTATTTTCTGCTGTAGAAAAGGCTTCACCTTGTTTATTATCTTACGTCATATAAAGCTGTAACTGTGACTATGCACTAAGTTGGTACTCCGGAACAACTGTAAGACAAAGAGTGACAAAAAGCCTAGATTTGAAAATAGAATGAAATCAAATTTTATCAGGAGGGAGAAAGATCCTTCAGCGTGAAGAAAAGAAATGCAGTGACACAAACCTTACTGAGCAGATCAGGATTCATCTAATTCCCATTCTCCTATTCGCTTCTTAAAGAAACGTCACATTGGAAAACTTTTGAGTCCAATAAAGAAGTTATGGCATACGTATATTCTGAAGGTCTTGCGAAGACGCATTTCAGGGAAGGAATAAAATTGCTGTGAAACAGTTGGACAAAGTATACTGACCTGATGGAGAGCGTGATATAGCCTTTTCTATGGCGAGGAAACAAGACTCGCACGCCTTGGTCCAAACCTAATCTCCTTTACTTCGAATTTCCTTAACAGGCCAGGTAAAAGCAGCTGATATTTTAAGTTCATATAGGACATGAAATTTCTATAGTCTTACTTCAACTGCAAGAAACGTCTGATACGTGGTCACTTCCCGAACAGACTTTATTAAACGACTATTGATGCCTGAAGAACGTGTGAGGCTAGAAATCTGCTATCAAAAGTGTATTCTTAAAACAAGGGACCACACTGCTAAGACGGTTTAGTTTCACTGATTTTCTGGCCATCTGAAAAATGCTAGGAGCGTCAGTAAGCTTTACATATATATCATGTAATAGTGGATATCTGTGTTTCAGTATCCTATCTGAGGTAAACCTGCTTTGCTGTTCGACTAGAAATGGTTACTGACAAGGTTTAGTCAACTCAAGATCTAATATTTGAAATTTGGATGTAAGCTATACTTATAATGTTTTCAGTCCACTCGCGAAATTTATCATTCTTACAACATGCGATTATTTATCACTTCACACAATAATTGCACCCTCACAGAGTATGATGATGACGATTATGCCACTTACGGCCGAATGCACCACACATTAACAGCGGTAAAGTCGGCATTTAACCCAGTTCATTGCAAAATTCTGGTGCATCGATCTGGATCAAATTTACACGAGAAATTGACCATGACTAAATTTGCCCGCAGTTCACGCCCAGTTTTCGTGAGATGCCCGGGGATTTAATATGGCGGTGCGTTTCGATGCACTGAGACAGACTCAGGGTGTCGTATACTGTACACTGTACTCAGATGAACCCATAAAGTTTACTGATTAATGACTCAAACTTACCAGGAGCAGAATTAACTTGTGCCTCCACGTGTGAGCAAATTGCCTGGTTTTCTCTGCCAAGGGCATCAAACGAAAAAAGGATTTTTGTGATTTTTTTATTTGTTGTATCTGCATTTCTAAACTCTAATACTCGTCTCCAAAAACAGTTCAATGCAACTCTCAAAAATTCTCGGCGAAACTGACTTCAAAGTTTTCTGACCATGTGGAATATGCTAAAACAAGTAAAATTTTTTTCCCGATTACCAGCTTGGGGGTGTGGTAGCACATTTCCTCGCTGCGAAGAGAGCGTCGATTCGATTCAGAGTGGATTCAAATTTTTAAACATAGGTACATGTCCTATGAGCATTTACAAGAAGCATAAAATACAAGGAGACTGAAAAATAGTTTTTATTTTTTAAATTATACAAACTTCTTTAACAATCTTTCATAAAAGCTCGGTAATTAAGAATTTTTGTTGGCAATGGAACGTGGATTTTTGTACGCAGTATACGCTCAAAAATAAGGAGACATGCATTTTTCACAGAAAGGATGATTAGATGTGTTAATTAGCATGTATCTGATGAATTTATACTTAAATGAAATAGATATTCGAACTGAATGGAAAAAGGAAAACAAAAAAGACCAAAACGAGACACTGCACATTTTCTTTTATTATACAGCCGTCAGTTCTTTTATATTCAGGAATTGAAGCATTCCCAGCGACGAGTTCGAGAAGTATATCTCTCTCGTACGTCGAAAAATTTGATGTTCTGTTGCTTTTCATTGCGCCAAACATAAACGAACGGATGGTAGCTATATGTGACCACTATGGGAGAGTTTCACAATGACGTCACTCATCAGCGATTATCTACAAAACTAGTTCACATAGGCGGCAGTGTGCAAATTCACATCTCTATTAACGGCTTTGCTCTTCCAGTCCACCTGCCATGCAATACAGGAAGCTAACCGAGATCAAATGCGCTGTTAGCCGACGACATCTTGTTGACCAGTAAATAACGTCGTGCTCCACAAAGCAATTTTAAACGCGGTTTACTTTTAACTGTGATCTCGGTGCGTTGGTTATCTTGCTTACAGATAGAGGTTAGTCCATTAGGGTTCTCAACGGGCGTGAAATACAGGACCTCTGATTTGCGTGGAACTTTTCTCTCTTATTTCAGCTGGTGTTATCAAAAAAATGGCTCTGAGCACTTTGGGACTTAACTTCTATGGTCATCAGTCCCCTAGAACTTAGAACTACTTAAACCTAACTAACCTAAGGACATCACAAACAGCCATGCCCGAGGCAGGATTCAAACCTGCGACCGTAGCAGTCGCGCGGTTCCGGACTGAGCGCCTAGAATCGCTAGACAACCGCGGCCGGCTGGTGTTATCACTTACGTACTTCTGATGAGATGGTGATTTAATTGTATGATAAATCTTCAGATAATTTATTGAAGAACTCCATCGCTCAAACAGGAAAAATAATTATGAGGACAGCATAGATCTAAAAAGATGAAGTGATCAATAAAAATAATATCATAAAAAGGTAAAGATGTCCTCAACCTGAAGGGTACTTCGACCACCAGTTTGCTTTCAGAATGAGATTTTCATTCTGCAGTGGAGTGTGCGCTGATATGAAACTTCCTGGCAGATTCAAACTCTATGCTGGAGCGAGACTCGAACTCGGGACCTTTGCCTTTCGCGGGCAAGTGCTCTACCAACTGAGCTACCCAAGCACGACACACGCCCCGTCCTCATAACTTTACTTCTGCCAGTACCTCGTCTCCTACCTTCCAAATTTAACAGAAGCTCTCCTGCGAATCTTGCAGAACTAGCACTCCTGAAAGAAAGGATATTGCTGAGACATGGCTTAGCCACAGCCTGGGGGACTGGCAGTACCTCGTCTCCTACCTTCCAAATTTAACAGAAGCTCTCCTGCGAATCTTGCAGAACTAGCACTCCTGAAAGAAAAGATATTGCTGAGACATGACTTAGCCACAGCCAGGGGTACTGGCAGAAGTAAAGTTGTGAGAACGGGGCGTGAGTCGTGCTTGGGTAGCTCAGTTGGTAGAGCACTTTCCCGTGAAAGGCAAAGGTCCCAAGTTCGAGTCTCGATCCGGCCAGGAAGTTTCACCAGGTTGCTTTATTGGGCAGGGTCTTATAGGATGTGGAAATCCGTTCCCTTCCCCACCTTTGAACTCACTTACATAGTCAATTACATCGAGGTGACAAAAGCCATCGGATAGCTCCTAATATCTTGTCGGACATCCGTTATCCTGGAATAGTGCTGTAACTCACGTGACATTGACTCCACAATTCGCTGGACATCCCAAGCAGAAATATTTAGCCATGCTGCATCTTCAGCCATCCGAAACTGGGAATGTGTTGCCGGTGCTGGTTCTTGTGCACGAATTGACCTCTCGATTATGACCCATATCTGGCGATCTGGGTGGCCGAATCATTCACACAGATGTCCAGAATGCGAACAATTGTGGCCAGGTGAAATGGCGCATTGTTATAAATAAAACATCCGTCGTTATTTGGGAACATGAAGGCCATAAATGGCCACAGATCGTTTCCAAGAAGGCGAACCTAAAAATTTCCAGTCAATGACCGCTTCCGCTGGACCAAAGTACACAGTCTATACCGTGTAAATACAGCCCATTTCATCATGGAGCCACCATCAGCTTCAGTAGTTCCTTGTTGACAACTTGGGTCCATGGCTTCATGGGATCTGCGCCACTCTAGAACCCTACCATCATCTCTTATCAACTGAAAACGGGACTCATCTGAACAAGTGACAGCTGTACATTCGTCTAGGGCACAGCTGACTAGGTCACGAGCCCAGGAGAGGCACTGCAGGCGACGTCTTTCTACTAAATGACGCTTGCGTCGGTCGTCTGCTTCTATAGCCCACATGTCACCGCACTGTCCTAACGGATATGTTCGTCGTACGTCCCACATCGATTTCTGCGGTTATTTCAAGCAATGCTATTTGTATTTTATCTATCACTGATAATTCTACACAAAAGCCACTGCTCTCGATCGTTAAGTGGACGCCTTCGACCGTTGCGTCGTCCGCGTTTAGAGATAATGCCTGAAATATGGTATTCCCGGCCCACTCCTGACACTGTGAATCTCGGAATACTGGATTCCCTAACTTTCTGAAATGGAATGTCCCATGCCTCTAGCTCCAACTACCATTCCGCGTCAAATCGTGTTAATTTCCGTGATGCGGACATAATCACGTCGGAAACCTTTGCACATGACTCACCTGAATGCATATGGCAGCTCCACCAACGCGCTAACCTTATACACCTTGTGTATGCGATACTACCGCCGAATTTATACAGTCAGATCCACAAGAAAGCTTACGCCATAATTTTAAATGTAACGTACGCAACGACATCTCTGTTTGGGGTCTCGGGTCGGTAATCAATGCGATTTTTGCACAGTGTATAGGTAAACAGTGTGAGAATTGAATGTTTTGAGTATTTGCACTTATTTACAGCCAATTTAAACGCTGAAAAATGTGCAATATTTATCGAAAATGCCTTATGAGGTCCGTTAAGAAGCTATTTTCTTCGAACAAGGCAAACGGGGTGCTTCAGGAGGATAATGATCAGAAATATCGCAGCCGTCTCTGTACAGTGTGGAAATAAGACAAATGGGTGTCCACGATGGATTGGCCTGAAATGTCTCCGGATGCAAATCCGATCGGAAAATGTTTGGTGGTATACTAAGATGAAGCTTAAAGGAAAGCAGTTGTCACATAAAATCAGGAATATATGGAGATCGTTAACGAGAGAATATGCAGGAAATCTCGTCAAAAGCAAGTCCAAAAGGTGTGAAGCTATAATCGGTAACAGCGGCGATTGGGTTAACTATTAGGTAATCGTACAATTAGCAATGACATGTACCTTCATGTAAACACATACTTATAACAGTGTGATTCATACAAATAACGACGTACACTTTCTTGTGGAACTGACTATATGTGCATATCGCTATCCCATGACTTCTGTGACATGTGTGTGTAGTGAGACCTTCAGTTTATCGTGGATATCAAATCACGGTACACCTCGCCATTTTTCACATTGACAAGATGACAGGTAATTGAAAGAAGTCCCGGGGACTGAACCCAAGGCATTTGTATCCGTTGGCTGTCAGTTAACCACTAAATCACGGAGGCACAAAATAAAAATGTGATACCGTGTCTGAGCAGCTAATAATCGTAATTATATTTTCTCCAAAATGAGTTGTGGAAACGTCTTAACTAAATGAGTTATAGTCTCTTTCTATAGCTATTTCAACCACCGAGATATCGACAAAAAACTTCGCTTTTTCGAATGGAACTCTAGTAATTTTCGTTGTTCTCAAAGAGAGGAATTCAACAGCGTTTCACTCTTCAAAATCTAATTAGTAATATCAAGGACAGTACCACATTTAAAATTTAGGATTTAGATATTTTGAACATGAAACCGACAGTTATCTAACGGGAAAGTTTGTTCTGATGTACGGAACTATAGCGTCAGCATAACCACAGTACGTGCGAGATTCGAAATTATGAATTTGCAGTTAAGGTTGCGTGACATAACTAACGAAGTATTAAGATTGGGAATGTCTTAAATACGCATTCTCCTTGGTGCCGATTTTATTAGTAATATTTGATGATCATACCTATGGGTACGTGCGATGTCGAGGAAGTGTACAAACTATACAGCTGTCGTATACTCCCCTTAAATTATAATCCTCGGATTTCGCGCTTATATCTTCACTAGCGAGAAAAATAGTCCTGTACCAGCACATTGTAACTGATGTTGCAACAGTTTTATTAATATCTATTGGATTCTGATGCATTAAAATTCTAATGGTTAACATTGGTCGTTTTCGTCTCCTTTCAGTAATTAAATTACACAAATGTGATCTGGCCTTGTAATATCAACCGAAACGGCCTTTCTGTGTTGGTGCTGCGAACGGCTGAAAGCAAGGGGAAACTACAACCATATTTTTTCCTGAGGGCATGCAGTTCTGATGCATGGTTAAATGATGATGACATCCTCTTGAGTAAAATAATTCGGAGATAAAATAATCCTCCATTCGGATCTCCGAGCGAGTACTACTCAGGGGGACGCCGTTACCAGGAGAAATAAAACTGACGTTCTACGGATCGGAGTGTGGAATGAAAGATCACTCACCCGGGCAGCACTTAGAAAATTTAAAAAGGGAAATGGATAGGTTAAAGCTAATATAGTGGGAATTATTGAAGTTCAGTGGCAGGAGGAACAGGACTTATAGTCTGTTGAATACAGGCTTATAAATACAAAATAAAATAGGGGTAATGCAAGAGTGGGTTTAATAATGAATAAAAAATATAGGAACGCGGATAAGCTGCTATGAACAGCATAGTGAAATCATTGCTGTAGCCACGACAGGGAGTGCGAAGCCCAGACCTACCACAGTAGTACAAGTTTATACGCCAACTAGCGCCGCAGGTGAGGAGGAGATGCAGGAAATATGTGATGAGATAATAGACATCATTCAGATAGTTAAAGTAGACGAAAATTTAATAGCCATGGGCGACTGGAATTCGATAGTAGGAAAAGAAAGAGAAGTAAAAGTAATATGTGAATAGGGATTGGGGGAAAGGAATGAAATAGGAAGCCGCCTGGTAGAATTTTGCACAGAGCATAATTTAATCATAGCTAACACTTGGTTTAAGAATCGTGAAAGGATGTTGTATGCGTACAAGAGACCTGGAGACACCAGAAGGTATCAGATTGATTATATAATGGTAAGACAGAGATTTCGGAGCCAGGTTTGAAATTGTAATGCATCTCAAAGGGCAGATGTGGACTCCAACCACAACCTATTGGTTATGAACTGCTGATTAAAACTGAAGAAAATGCAGAAAAGGAATTTGAGAAGATGGGACTTAAATAAACTGAAACAACCAGAGGTTTTATATAGTTTCAGAGGAAGCATTAGGAACGACTGACAACCACAGGAGAAAGGAACACAGTTGAAGAAGAATGGGTAGCTTTGATGAAATAGTAAATGCAGCAGAGGTTCAAGTTGGTAAAAAGACGAGGGCTAGGAGCAGTGTTTGGGAACACAAGAGATATAGAATTTAATTGATGGAAGGAGAAAATATAAACATGCAAAAAATGAAGCAGGAATACAAACATCTAAAAAATGTAACTGACAGGAAGAGCAAAATGGCTAAACAGGAATGTCTAGAGGACAAATTTAAGGATATATAAGCACGTATTACTAAGGGTAAGCTAGACGCTGCCTACAGGAAAAGATCTTTGGAGAGAAGAGAAACACCTATATGAATATAAAGAGCTCAGGTGGAAAAGAAGGTAAAGCAGAAAGGTGGAAGGAGCTTATGGAGAGTCTAGACAAGGGAGATGTACTTGAGGGCAATGTTAAGGAAATGGAAAATGACGTAGATGAAGATGAGATGGGAGGTACAATATTGCATGAAGAATTTGACAAAGCGTTGAAAGACTTAAGTCAAAACAAGGCCCCAGGAAGAGACAACATTCCATTAGTGTTACTGATAGCCATGGGAGGGCCACTCATGATAAAACTCTTCCATCTGGTGAGCAAGATGTATGAAACAGGCGAAGTATCCTCAGACATCAAGAAGAATATAATAATTCCAATTGCACAGGAAGCAGGTGCTGACATGTGAGAAAATTACCGAACTATCAGTTCAATAAGTCACGGATGCAAAATACTAACACGAATTCTTAACAGAAGATTGGAAAAACTAGCAGAAACAGGGTTCAGAGAAGATCAGTTTCGATTCCGGAGAAATGTAGGAACACGTGAGGCAGTACTGACCCTACGACTTCTCATAGAAGATAGGTTAAGAAAAGGCAAACCTACGTTTATGGCATTTATAGACTTAGAGAAAGCATTTGACAATGTTGACTGAAATACTCTCAAATTCTATAGGTTGCAGCGGCAAAATACAGGGAGCGAAAGGCTATTTACAATTTTTACAGAAACCATATGGCAGGCGCGGTACACATATCCCGTCCTGCAGGAAGTGGTTGCATCAGTAACAGCATCCTACTACCAAATACCAGTAACACTGCGATACCCGAAACATGACTAGCCGACATAGCAGAATAATGTGAAGAGACGCTAGGAAAAGACGGAAGAAGTCTGAGAATGACATAAATTTCGGGGGTTGGTGACCACAGTCAAATACTATCACTGAACTGCAGGTAGTTGCTGACTCCCACCACCTATAGTGTAACTACGTGTAACTATCTTTAAAAGTGATAACTTTACAATTAGTTTAAATGAAGTCTGAACTGTGGAATGAATACTGAACTCGAATTGTCGTGTTTCGTGTTGTAATTGCGAGTGGTGTGCTCACTGTTAGCAAAACTTTACACGAATTGATTGGCCAGTGGAACCCCCAGTACTAATAAAGAAATACAGTCAGTATAACAATAAATGTCATGTGACTAGGGCCTCCCGTCGGGTAGACCGTTCGCCAGGTGCAAGTCTTTCGATTTGACGCCACTTCGGCGACTTGCGCGTCGATGTGGATGAAATGACGATCATTAGGACAACACAGCACCCAGTCCCTGAGCAGAGAAAATTTCCGGCCCAGCCGGGAATACAGCCCGGGCCCTAAGGTTTGACCGTCTGCCGCGCTTACCACTCAGCTACCGGAGGTGGACAATACAGTCACTGCAACATATATTCAGCCCCTTAGGCACTGAATCATCTGGTGCTGTTCAAAACTGATAACTTTGGTCCCTGTGCACATAACAAACAAATTAAATTGTCTTACCTCTAGAGCAGGAATGGAGTAACACGATATATTTTTGTCTTGGTGTGTCATAAAAAAAATATAAATGCTTGCTAAAGGCTCAGCAGTGTTGGCCATAATACTTGAAATGCACGTGAAATTCATTTGGCTGATACACGAGAACATTTACAAAATCCAACTTCTTTGAAAAATAAATGACCTGGACTGGAAGGCAGTACTGATTATGGTGAATTACTAACACTCTGTATTTTTAGCGAAATTATATTGCAAATTAAGTTTGGCTATTCAAAAAAAAAAATCTGACAATTGAATTTACATTACTCACAATTGATACAGAAACAATGAGATTTGAACAGCAAGTGTTACCTAACTTCATTAATCCAACATAAATGCTAATCAACAAATTACACATAGCTCTGTAAACAAATCTTAAAAGTACTACAAAAGTGAAATATTTAACTAGCCTTTCTCTCAAAACAGTTTATGTACATTCTGGGGTTACTCAAGGATTGCAAATTATCAGCCAACTCATTTATACTAACGCGCCGGCGAAAACAAAAATCATGACTTTTGAACATCTTTACCTTATTTGCCTGAAGACGTCTGCTTCCATGTTTAACAATATTGACATACCTACATTAATCTAGCTCTTGGTGGCTTCACGCAGCACACCACAGGAACCGCGTACTGTATCGTCTTTCCCACAAAGACAGCTACCTACAACTGTGCGGCCAGCGCTCTCTTACTCCAACAAAGCAGTATCTTTGGCTCTGTGGTCGCGCACGGTCAGAGATCCACATTATCGAGCCCATCAGAAACAAACATCGTTTACAGTACACTAGTTTCATTTTAATTTATTAATATTCTTATCTTATTCTGGAGCCACATACAAGTGTGCCGCAGTATACTCCTTCCAATGTATTCGGCTAATCGTCACAGCGGGAAAGCACTATAACACGGACATACTCACGGTTTTTCGCTAGATAACCCTACTTCCTCAGCTCAATGAGCTCTTTCAGGTGCAAGATGCTGGAACACTTGCAGCCTGAAATTTATCGGCTAAAGTCTCTGATTCTGTGCCGTTAATCCAGAAGATTCATCGCCTTTTTCCTGTTATAACAGGAGCCCATTTCATTCTGGGATAAATAATATACAAGGTGAGTGAGAGAGGTAATGAGACTGACAACACTGTGAGAGACCTGGAAATGCGCTGTTGACCGGTATATTCATCCCGTCCACATTCTCAGTCCGGGTTTGTTTCCGCCATGTGCTACGAAAAAGGAACAGCGGAATTTAGAGCAATGTTATGCCATCAAGTGTTGCGTTAAACTTGAGGAATCCGCAAGTGTGACCTTTAAAATGTTGAAACAGGCCTGTGTGGAACATTGATTACCCACAGCACGCTTCTTCGCTGGAACAAACCATTTTTGGAAGGCCGAGAACACGTTGAAGATGATCCTTGCTCGGGGAGACACTCACTTCCAAACACAGACGGAAACATCGAATATGTGCGTGTTCCTGCGAGCGTAATCCTCGAGGTCAAACTGTTCTTGAAAGGCTAAGGAAAAGGGCGAATCGAATGACACCGGACACTGCAGACAAGTGGATGCGGAATCATCACAACGATCCATGGCACACCGCTACTTCCATCACTGAATTTTGTTCGCACTCTGAGTCCTTGTGACTTTCTTCTTTGGCAGATATTGAAAAATGCCTTAAAGGAACATCACATTGGGACTGTGGAGAACATTCAAAGGAATGTGACCGACGTGTTAAAGGCCCTACCAGTAGAAGCCTTTTCACCGCTGCTACCAAGTCTGGGAACAGCGACTCCATCGGTATTCAGCTACCTAAGGAAACTGCTTTGAAGGGGACAGCTTTGTTGTTCGAAAAAAATAAAAATTTTGGTAGGTAAGAAATCAGTCTCATTACTTTTCTCACACAACTCGTAAGTGAGCATTGGCTGGTTACCTCAGTAGTCACATCTGTTCTTTGTTTCCACATACAAGTCTGGACTCATATTACACACTGGAATCGCAGTGGCAATTTACCATAGCGCGCCGCCAGAAGAGCGCAGATAAAATGGTGCCGTCCATCTCCATTGTAAAGATATGGCATTTCAGTCTTTGATCGCTATTTTTTATTTTCAATGACCGGTTTCGGGCTAGCTGCCCATCTTCAGATCATATATTGCAGTTACAGAGTATCTTGTCAGTACAGAACAATCGGTTCACTGTCATAACCGATTGTTCTGTACTGACAAGCTACTCTGTAACTGCAATATATGATCTGAAGATGGGCAGCTAGCCCGAAACCGGTCACTGAAAATAAAAAATAGCGATCAAAGACTGAAATGCCATATTTTTATTTAATAAATGATCGCGGAAATCCCATTAAGATAATCATGTCAAGTTTTGATAAACATCTCCATTGTATCAATGGGCTGTGCCATTATGTATTGAACTCTAGCGGCGTGTCACTGTCCTGCAGAGAGGGAACTTCAGATTTCACCAGGACTACTGATATGCACTTGCTTAATTTTTTCGATTTGGTAATTCAAACTCTCTGACTGTGGCGCACGTCTGTACCTTCATGCGGCGTGTGGAGGGTGGCTGATGGGAGAACGTTCATCAAGAGACGTGTTGGAGGACGCGGGGGCGTTGACGCCCCCGCCTTCTGCGACAAGGTGGGCTGACACGTGGTTATGTTGGGGGGAGGTTGGAGCCTGCCGTGTCGCATGTCGCGTCCTTGTGCAGCCGAAGCCGACACCTCATCAGCGGCTGTGCCCGCTATCATCTTACGATACCGCGCCGCCCCCACTCCGCCCCCCCCCCCCGCCCCCGCCGCCGCCACCACCTCCTCGTGAAGCAAGCAGCTCGCCTCCAGCTGCGGCTCCCGGGCCGCCTCACGCTTCGTTACCGCCGCCTAGTCGTCTGCTCCTTCTGATACGCACCGCTCCCACATCCACAGACTCTGTTGCTGATTCCGCGTGACAAGGACGAGACTCGATATCTTCTCCCCTGTGATGGCAAACTGTCACCTCTTAATCCGCCTGCTGCGATGAATGAAAGACGAAACGACTGAAATGGAGATGGAGGGAAACACAATCAGAAATTCGTGCTAGACTTCTGTGATGTGTTCTGGGAGTCTTTCGTGGTTGGTTATACCTGCAAAACACATTTGTGCTGTCATTTAGAAATAAGCCTGGTGGGACGTGCAGAATAGAGCACTACTGGAATGCTAAAGAACACAGTCTTCTGTAATTAGAAATGTCATTGATCCTCTCGATATGTACTAGTTCACTCTTCTGCCAATATCCATGATCGGAATCCTTCGAATTTAAACTTTACGAGATAACATATTGTGAATTTTTCCAGCTTCACGAAACTAGCTGCAAATCGATAGTGAATATAAACTGCAATACTTCCAGGGAAAAACGCCCTCAGCGAGCTGCACATTAAGTTTTTTTCTATTTAACGTATGGACCCAGCAGCGTTTCGCCTTAGTTACAAAATATCTTCAGTAAATTTACTGAAATATTACACAATTTTTTCGATTGCACGTAAAGGTTATCGTTTTGCACATCAAGGCTATACAATTAAACCACTCCATGGAAGTTTTTGTAATAAAACGAAGAACTTACAAATTAACGCCTAATTCATTATTTCGCCAAACAGCTTTCTTTTATGTGTCAGACGGGTTGAATGTTTGCTGTTTACTTTGCGGTCATGGTTTTCAAAATATAGCACTGTAACTGCCAATTTCTGTGTGCAAATTGTCATTCGTTTCTGCAAGTGTTGCCAAATTTCTCAGGTTTTCCTTTCAATATATTATTCTTTAATCTGTATGTGCTGATTAAGTGGTGCGTGAGTGTGTGTTTGTGTGTATGTGTTTGTGTGTGTGTGTGTGTGTGTGTGATTGTGAGTTACCTATTTTTATTACTGTTTATTTTATTATTATTTTTGTTTTCTTTTCCCATTTACATACTTGGGAGAGAAATTGGATTTGTGATCATGTATTAGGTATACAGTAAGTAATGATCTGTGAGTACTTTTCCATTTTATTACAAAAACTTCAATGAAGCGTTTTAAATCTATAACCTATATGTGCAGACGATAACCCTATATGTGCGAATGAAAAGATCGTGTAATATTTCAGGACACTGACTGAAGATGGGTTGTAGCTAGGGTGAAACGCGTTTTGGTGCACAAGTTAAATTTAAAAAAATCTTTACTTACATCATATAAAAGGAGCTGAGCTACGGCAATCTATACTCGGCTGCTGCGAAAATGGCCATCACGTGGAACTTGTGATAGTGTATGGTTTGAAAACTGTCTGTTGTATTACTCAATAGCTACTTTCAGTTACAAAAATGTACACAAAAATCTGTCCACGCTTTTCAAATACCACAGGCTCTACCGTCTAGGGGGAAATAAGTCGATGAAAATATTATTGATCTTTCGATGCAAACTATAGCTGAATAGTGTATTTCGCATCACCTGATTGCTCTTCTCCACACATCGCTCAATTTTGTACACCCGTAATTGGTAATACGGCAGCTGTACTATTACACTCAATCTAAGGTTCTACCATTACTTCTTTTTGTGATGAACTGGTCATTAATATTGGTCTTTCGTTTTTCTGTACAATAAATCGAGGAACTGAAACGGGCTCATATCCCAGCAACTCAGTTTTACAGGAGACCAAAAAACCGTTATCTACACATTGGGTTCAAGAGTGGCGTCGTTAAGTTTCCACAAGGAAACTGGTCCCCCGTTGAAAAAACATATACCTTTAAAATATACTTTAGCCATCCATTGTGGTCAGTAATCGAGTCTGATTGTACGGGAGCAGATCCTTTTTCCAACTTGTTGAAGTTGATGAAAATATCCTTGTCGTTGCTGCGGAAGAATTGTGTTACACAAACGTATATTATTCAAATTCATTATAGCAACAAAATAGTGTGTTATGAGTACACAAGTTTAATCATAATGTACCTCAAATACAACAACAACCAAATTACAGAAAAGCGGACAGTGGTGAGTACGTTTCATCTTTGCCCTGTCCAAACTTCGTTGACCGCCCGCAGAGACGGTTATAAATTGGTTTCTGCTCGTCGGGTATGTATTGTAGAATTTTATTTAGATCGTCTAATTTCTTCTTTTTTATTGGAAAAGGTCAGGTATACGCTTGTTACTATGGACATGGCCCACTCCCTAACTCAATACCCAGCTAACGGGCACTTCTGTTTATGGGACATGATCCCCCGTTACACCACGCGGTGCGTGCAGATACAAATATCAGTCACCTCCGGTTAACGTTATTCGAAAAAAAAAGAAAAGTGGACGTGACTCCATTTTCTATTTATCGATTCAATTACATTTCGTCCATTATTTCTTACTGAACCACTTTCTGGTTTTTATAAAGTTTGAATCATCTATCTAAACACTATAATATATATGGTGAAGGAGAACTCCACGTACAAGCTTTAAGAGATGGTAATGTGGTCCAAAATAAGAACGGAACTTCCGTAAACATGGGCTCTAAAGTGTATAACCGAAGAACTATGAGCTCTCGTTCGTCTTCGATACTGTGAAGCACTTCTTATACTGCAAGTTCTTTGCTTTCCAAACCTTGGAAGGAGAATATGGACCAAAACAAGAAACACATGCCCAGTAAACAAGGGCTCTAAAATGCACACCTTAAGAGCTATGAGCACTTGTTCAGTAGAAGAAATGTGTTTCACGGCAACGAAAATGAACAAGCGATCACAGGTCTTAATGTAGGCACTTTTTTTTTTTTTTTTTTTTTTTTTTTTTTTTTTTTTTTTTTTTTTTGAGTCAACATTATGCTGCCTGGTTTGATGCTGGCCTCCACGAATTCCTCTCCTGCGCCAATCTCTTCCTCTCAGAGTAGCACTCGCAACCTACATCCTCAATTATCTGCTGATTGTATTGCAATCCCTGTCTTCCTCTACAGTTTTTGCCCTCTATAGCTCCCTCTAGTACCATAGAAGTCATTCTCAGATACCTTATCAGATATTCCATCTGTCCGTTCTCCTTATCTGTGTTTTCCACATATTCTTTTCTTCTCCCATTCTGCGCAAAACCTCCTCATCCTTACGTTATCAGCCCACCTAATTTTCAACATGCTTCTGTAGCACCACATCTCAAATGCTTCGATTCTCAGCTGTTCCGGTTTTCCCACAGTCCATGTTTCACTGCCACACAATGCTGTACTCCAATGATACATTCTCAGAAATTTCTTCCTCAAATTAAGACCTATCTTTGATACTAATACACTACTCTTCGCCAGAAGTTCCCCCTTCGCCAGTGCTAGTCTGCTTTTGATGTCTCCTTTGCTCCGTCTATTGTTGGTTCTTTTGCTGCCTACGTAGTAGAATTCATTACTTTGACCTACTTCATGACCATCAATGCTGTCTGAAGTTTCTTGCTGTTCTCATTTGTGCTACTTGTCATTGCTTTCTTCTTTCTTCGTTTTACTGCCAAGCCATATTCTGTACTCATTACACTGTCCATTCCGTTCATTTTCACTCAGGAGAGAAATGTCATCAGCGAATCGTATCGTTGACGTCCTTTGAGCTTCAATTTTAATTTCACTCTTCAACCTTTCTTTTCTTTACATCATTGCATCTTCGATGCACAGATTGAACAGAAGAGGTGAAAAACTACGTCCCTATCTTACAACCTTTTTAATCCGCGCGCTTCTTTCTTGGTCGTCCACTCTTATTATTCCCTCTTGGAGCTTGTACATATTCCCTATAGCTTACCGCTATTTTTCTCTGAATTTCGGCCATCTTGCACCATTTTACACTGTCGAACGCATTTTCCAAGTCGACAAATCCTATGAACGTGTCTTGATTTTTCTTTAGTCTTGTTTCCATTATTAACCGTAACGTCAGAATTGCTTCTCTGGTGCCTTTACGTTTCCTAAAGCCAAACTGATCCTAATCTAACACCTGCACAATTTTCTTCTCCATTCTGCTGTATATTATTATTGTCAGAAACTTGGATGCATGAAGGGTTAAGCTGATTCTGCCATAATTCTCGCACTTGTCAGCACTTACAGTCTTCGTAATTGTGTGAATGTTATTTTTCCAAATGTCAGATGGTGTGTCGGGAGACTCACATTCTATACACCAACTTGTTGGCACTTCCTCCAATAATTTTATAAATTCTGATAGGATATTGTGTATCCCTTCTGCCTTATTTGATCTTAAGTCCACCAAAGCTCTCTTAAATTCTGATGCTTTTGCTGGATCCTCTGTCTTTTTCATGTCAACTCCTGTTTCTTCTTCTGTCACGTCATCGGACTATTCTTCCCTCTTATAGAGCCCTTCAATGTACTCTTTCGACCTAGCTGCTCTCTTATCTGCATTTAGCACTTTAAAGCACTTTAGAGCCAATACTTACTTGATATATTTTTCTTACTTGGATCATCTTGTGAATGTTCTTCAACATAGAATGCCTCAACTCAGTGATATATGTCCCATCTCTGTAACGTATGCAAACCAATATAAAACATTTTACAATAATCGCTCATTTTACAATTGTAAACATTTTGAATCAAAAGCTTCTTTGAAGGTTAACGTGTAACGATTTTGCAGAAGGCAAAGCAACCAACCCAGCGAAAACAGCACAAAAAGTGTTGAAATATGTGTGGGCGAAAACAAAACTAGGCTTGCATAAGGCGGAATTCCTCTCGCAATTTTTTTTATTTGCTTCACACCACATCTCACGACATATGGAAAGCAGAGAGACTTCAGGACAGTTGTACCTCACAGTAGCGAGGATGAACAAGTGCTCATACCGCTGAAGGTATTCATTTTGCAGGCCATGTTTACTAGGCACGTTTTTCTTGTTTTGGTCCACACTACCATGTCTAAAAGTTTGTCGGTGAAGTTCTGGTTGACACTACATACAGGCTGTAAACGATAAATGTTTACAATCTGTCACAATAGTGTAGGGAAAGTATAGACAGTTTGATGTAGGAGATTTGTCGTCTTTCATGCTGAGAAAGACCATGAAATTGGACTGCAAAAGCGAGCTAAGCTACAGCGCATGTACACCACGCAAGGGTTTTCATACTCTCTTACCCTTTTATGCCACCAGCTTAGTTGTGCATTTACAAACTGGTAGACAAAAGTTCGCATAAATTTCACTTATAATTTTATGAATTTCAAAACCACATAATTAGCAAATAAATCATTTTATAATCTTACCTTCTTATTATGAGGCAACTAAGTTGATAATGTTAGATTGAATTTGAAAAGTAGCTAATTATTGCACAATTTGTTTGAAAGTCCCGTCTTTTAGTTAGTTTGACAGGAAAGGTTAAGGTAATAATGTTAACAAAACCATGTGGAACAAAAGAGGGAGAGGAAGATAAATATTTTGCACGGCTTTTGTAGGCCGATTTGAGATGGTTTCCAAGCTTGATAGACCACAAGTACCCTGTATCAAATTGTTCATCTCGACTTCCCCTACATCACTGTCGTACTTTATAAGCTGTTATCGCTTACATCCTACATACAGGGCGATCCGGTTACCTCTACTGCCGGATTTATGCTACCTGCAACACCTTCAAATAACATGTTTGAGATTTTCAATCTTGCTCATTACCTGCTAACTGGTAGCGTACAGAATAAATGAACACGACCTTTTTGTAGGTATTTTAATGTAGTTAAATACATTAATGGGATGCGGTTTCATTAGTGGCCGCAGTACTCGAATTATTCAGTAAAAACGTACAAAAGTGACCTTCAAATGCGATTTCCTTGAATAACTCGAAAACCGTGGACTTCAGCGAAAACGTATCCCAGTACAACATTTAACTACGTTAAATTTTCTACAAAAAGGTCCTGTTCATTTTTGTGTGTGACTAATAGTCTGTGTGTAGGGAGTGAGAGAATGTGAAAATCATGTTTGTGGTATTCAACAGCGTTGTGGGGTGCATAAAATCCAATAGTAGAGGCAGATGAATCAGGCTGTAGAACATAACGTCGCCACATGTATCACAGCCTGTATCCAATGCCATGAACCCAGGTGACGTAATCTCCTAGGAGCTCTCGTTGCATAAGAAGTAAGTGATGTATTAAGCGAAAGCAGTTAGCATCGACTTATCACAGCAGGGACCACTATTATTCTGGTTGGGCAACATAGCTCTGCAGCAACGACACCGATGTCTTATGATACTGTAGTCAGAACAGCGAGTATTTGTAGACGAGGCTGGGCTCGGTTACTGCGTGGCCACCGTTGACCTGGACTGCAAAGCCTTCTGCACAACGACACTACCTACCGTGTTGAGGTAGCGGGAAAGTAATGTGCAGTAACATTACAAAATGTTCCATATGTATGCTAGTTGTGAAATATGTAGAGGACTGAAATGAGCTCTACAGTGGCGGTCGCGTTCTCGCTTCCCGAGCACGGGGTTCTGGGTTCGATTCCCGGAGGGGTCGGGGATTTTCACCTGCCTCAAGATGACTGGGTGTTTGTGTTGTCCTCATAGTTTCATCATCATTCATAAAAGTGGCATGACTGGACTGAGTAAAGGTTGGGAATCTCTACGGACACTGATAAGCGCGCATTGAGCGCCCCACTATCCGAAACAACATCATCATCATCATCATCTACAGTGGCAGCGTAGAACTGGGGCGGGTGTTTGTTATCAAGGCGATGGCTCATAGTTGCTTATCGACAGATCATTGATAGTCATATATTTTACTGAAAAACGTAGTACACCACTCGTCACAACGCTGTTGTGTGGCGGCGCTACAATTATAGTGGACGTAATTTCAGAAATAATAATGATGATAATAATAATAATAAGAAGAAGAAAGATAAAACATGAACAACAACCACGAGTTTTTAATTGTTATTAGCATGTAAACACACGTAAAAATAGGGTGGCAGTCTCAAAGGATTCCGTTGAACATACAGTACTGAAGCTGTACTGTGAGTACGCTTCATAAACGCAAATTGTGCCTCAGCTGACTAAATCCCAACTAAGCGACATCAGACGTTGATTGGCTGATTGCCGCATAGCCTAGTTAATGGACTCTGGTGAAGGCAGCTAAGTGTTTTATTTCGAATATTTTTTCAGTGTCTCACACTTCCTCATCTCTCTGTACTTTTCTAGTATGTTTGAGGACATGTCGTGTGAGTTTGTTGGGCTTAGAAAGGTGAAGGGCTGTTTCAAGGATTGTTAGTAGATACAGTAGGCTTTAGGCTTCTCGAAAGAGATACCAGGGAATCTAACCACAGGGACTGCTTGAGAGACTTCAGAAACATCGGTTCTGGGGAGTGTAGAGGGCGGATGTTGGCCTTCAGCCAATAGGAACGTGGCATTTCGAGCAACGGCCGGGATAACCGGTCGGTTGCGAGGCTTGTGAACTTGTGGCTGGGACGTGATGTGGAGAGGACGCTCCGTCTGGAAGGTGGTAAGATGTGAAATGCAGTATATCATAGTAGATACTGTTAGAGAACCAGCGTCCCGTAACTGACTCGTCTAACGGGGGCAGTTGAAAATAATGTGCTCAGACAGCTCTGTGGGTAGCTTTGCAGCTCTTTGCGATCACGCTTTTGCATTAATTTGAATAGTAGCAGCAATTTGCGTAGTGCTTCGCGGTGTGCTTCAGCGCGTCGACGCATAGAAGGGTTGAGCCCTGGTGTGTAATAATGAATTCCCTTCGTCCTCCATACAGTTTGACACTTGATAGATTGATGGTACGAGGCCAATTAGGTATTTCAGTACTTCTCTGCTCCGATAATAGTGTGGACAAGTTATTCTAGATTATGTTCAGCTATGCCATCTTATTTTGTAATAAAGTTCGAGTCATATAACGTCATTTTTGGAGTTTTCAGCCAGTCACCTCTCGGATTTCACTTGATTGCTATCAAGCTCAGATTCGCAATTATAAAAGAGTAGGAACCACCTTATTACTTTATTAAATAAATCCAAATTAACTAGCCTTCCCCTCTCTTGATAACCCAGTAGGATTATGAGCAGCCCGCATCTCGTGGTCGTGCGGTAGCGTTCTCGCTTCCCATGCCCGGGTTCGATTCCCGGCGGGGTCAGAGATTTTCTCTGCCTCGTGATGGCTGGGTGTTGTGTGCTGTCCTTAGGTTAGTTAGGTTTAAGTAGTTCTAAGTTCTAGGGGACTGATGACCATAGATGTTAAGTCCCATAGTGCTCAGAGTCATTTTTTTGATTATGAGCATAAGCCTGAATAATGTTAGCGGTTACCGCCCCGCTACTGAGTGCGTTGATTTTATGTGTGTGTCGCATTATGCGTTGCGTGCCCTAGTATTTTGTAAATAATTAAAAATCAGGGTCGTTATTAGTAATGACACGACTAAGATCTCACGCACACTCAACGACAGCGTCCAATAGGGGAGAAATACACGTTATGATAGAGTGCCATACAAGTGAATGAGCACCAAAGAAGAAAGTGCATAGCTTAGGCGAGTACGTACGAAAAGGTGCTTACTGCATTGTACAAAGTGTTCCTCTACATGCATTTGGTCCATTAACTAAATTCATTATGTATCTTCATTTCCGAGCCGCGATAATAGGATTATAGGATCTGTTGATTGAAATGAACAATCTAATGAATATAGAATATGGATTGAGAGTAAGTTGAAGGAAGACGAAACTAACGAGATGTAGCAGAAATGTGAACAGGGAGAAACTTAATATCACAATTAGGGATGACGAAGTAGGCGAAGTTAAGGAATTCTGCTACCTGGGCAGCAAAATATCCCACAATGGACGGAGGAATGAGGACATGAAAAGCAGACTAGGGCTGGCAAAAAGGGCGTTTATGGCCAATAGAAGAGTACTCGTACCAAACATAGGCCTTAATTGTAGCGTCTGGGAATGTACATTTGGAGCATAGAATTTCATGGTTGTGAAACATGGACTGTGGGAAAACCGGACCAGAAGAGAATCGACGAATTTGGGATGTGATGCTACTGAAGAATGTGGAAAGTTATGTGGACTGGTAAGGCAAGGAAAAAGGAAGTTCCCCGCAAAATCGGCGAGGAGAGGAATATATGAAAAGCACTAACAAGAAGAAGGTATAGAATAACAGGACACCTTTTAAGACACAGGCGAAAACTTCCGTGGCAATGGAGGGAGCTGTAGAGAGTAAAAACCGCAGAGGAAGTCAGAGATGGCAGTAATCCAGCTAATAATTAAGGACGTAGGTTGAAAGTGCTATTCTGAGATAGAAGGC
This sequence comes from Schistocerca americana, assembly GCF_021461395.2. Classification (NCBI taxonomy): domain Eukaryota; kingdom Metazoa; phylum Arthropoda; class Insecta; order Orthoptera; family Acrididae; genus Schistocerca; species Schistocerca americana. The sequence continues at coordinate 461,427,255 of NC_060122.1, read as the reverse complement.
TGCCACAAGAGAGCAACTCGGGACGGGCCGCATCAAATCAGTCTGAAAACTGATGAAGCAAACGAAAAAAAGATTAAAACTTCATGACTTATCGTCGTAGAGTGAAAATCTCCAATGACATGAAAAAATGGCGAGGGAGTGTCAGCTACTGGAATTTTTGTGTTCCTCACGTGCGTGCCACTCTGCTCTCGTGATCATTAAGTGTTTTTCCTTCCTTACACCTCTTACTGTATACTAATTTTCCTGTGGACTAAATTGTCATTTTTCCTGTTTGTAAACGTTTGCGATTTCCCAGTGTGATGGCGTTTTTGCTGCATATCCTGCATGTGAGAGCGTGTACTATTCCGCATAACTATAACACTGTTTTCTTAGAATTCCACAGAAAAAAGGACTCAGATTTTTGTGAAATATAAAACCACACAATCTCACGAGCTCTGTCTCTTGCAGTTTAATATTTGCTCTCCATGTACAGTACCCTCCGTAAGTTTGGAAACACCATGTTGCGTATTACAACGGGGCAAGATGGAAGTGGCCTATGTCAGTTATTGGGTAGAATACTGAATATCAAGCTCAAGTAACGGTTAATAATGACACGTACAGTATTGTACACTTAATTATTGTACATATACATAAATATTGGAACATACTAGTACTGCTCCGTTTCATGTAAGCCGACGTTACCTGTCCAGGAAATTCTACTAAACACGCCAGGTGGTGCGAGTAGACCGCATGACTATGTAGAGGTATGATGTTTCATTTCTGTTCACTTATACACTCCTGGAAATGGAAAAAAGAACACATTGACACCGGTGTGTCAGACCCACCATACTTGCTCCGGACACTGCGAGAGGGCTGTACAAGCAATTATCACACGCACGGCACAGCGGACACACCAGGAACCGCGGTGTTGGCCGTCGAATGGCACTAGCTGCGCAGCATTTGTGCACCGCCGCCGTCAGTGTCAGCCAGTTTGCCGTGGCATACGGAGCTCCATCGCAGTCTTTAACACTGGTAGCATGCCGCGACAGCGTGGGCGTGAACCGTATGTGCAGTTGACGGACTTTGAGCGAGGGCGTATAGTGGGCATGCGGGAGGCCGTGTGGACGTACCGCCGAATTGCTCAACACGTGGGGCGTGAGGTCACCACAGTACATCGATGTTGTCGCCAGTGGTCGGCGGAAGGTGCACGTGCCCGTCGACCTGGGACCGGACCGCAGCGACGCACGGATGCACGCCAAGACCGTAGGATCCTACGCAGTGCCGTAGGGGACGGCACCGCCACTTCCCAGCAAATTAGGGACACTGTTGTTCCTGGGGTATCGGCGAGGACCATTCGCAACCATCTCCATGAAGCTGGGCTACGGTCCCGCACACCGTTAGGCCGTCTTCCGCTCACGCCCCAACATCGTGCAGCCCGCCTCCAGTGGTGTCGCGACAGGCGTGAATGGAGGGACGAATGGAGACGTGTCGTCTTCAGCGATGAGAGTCGCTTCTGCCTTGGTGCCAATGATGGTCGTATGCGTGTTTGGCGCCGTGCAGGTGAGCGCCACAATCAGGACTGCATACGACCGAGGCACACAGGGCCAACACCCGGCATCATGGTGTGGGGAGCGATCTCCTACACTGGCCGTACACCACTGGTGATCGTCGAGGGGACACTGAATAGTGCACGGTACATCCAAACCGTCATCGAACCCATCGTTCTACCATTCCTAGACCGGCAAGGGAACTTGCTGTTCCAACAGGACAATGCACGTCCGCATGTATCCCGTGCCACCCAACGTGCTCTAGAAGGTGTAAGTCAACTACCCTGGCCAGCAAGATCTCCGGATCTGTCCCCCATTGAGCATGTTTGGGACTGGATGAAGCGTCGTCTCACGCGGTCTGCACGTCCAGCACGAACGGTGGTCCAACTGAGGCGCCAGGTGGAAATGGCATGGCAAGCCGTTCCACAGGACTACATCCAGCATCTCTACGATCGTCTCCATGGGAGAATAGCAGCCTGCATTGCTGCGAAAGGTGGATATACACTGTACTAGTGCCGACATTGTGCATGCTCTGTTGCCTGCGTCTATGTGCCTGTGGTTCTGTCAGTGTGATCATGTGATGTATCTGACCCCAGGAATGTGTCAATAAAGTTTCCCCTTCCTGGGACAATGAATTCACGGTGTTCTTATTTCAATTTCCGGAAGTGTAGTTGCGTTTGCATGAAGGTATAACAAGCCGCGAAAGTAACTGAAAATGGCCCCAGAGTGCCAGATTCCTTATGAATCACGGGTAATGATAATCATTTTGCACCAAGAAGGCAATAGAATCCGACAAATAGCAAAGAAACTGATGACTTTCATAAGCGGAGTTGTCGGAACCATACACCGGCATCGAGAAACAAGTTCCTATGGAGATCGTCCTCGCTCAGGAGCACCCAGAAAAATATCAGAACGCCAGGGAAAGTATTTCGAAGTGACTAGTAAATGTAACAGATTAAAAACTGTCCGTGAATTGACTGCTGAACTGAACGCAACGAGGGATACACCGGTGAGTGAGTCAACAGTGAGACGGCGCCTGGCAGACAACCACCTCTGCGGTTATGTAGCAACAAGGAAACCACTGTTGCGCCCTGTTAACGAGAAGAAAAGTCTTCAGTGGGCTAGGACACACCAGCATTGCACAGCGGGGGATTGGGAAAGAGTCTTATTCACCGATGAATCCAAGTTAGAAATATTTGGAAGTAAACTCCGTCGATTTGTACGCCGTTTACCCCATGAACGCTTGAATCCTCAGTGCGTAATTCCAACTGTAGAGCATGGACGGGGTTCTGTGATGGTATGGGGATCCTTTGGAGTGAATAAAGTCGGAGATTTGGTGAAAACAGATGGAAAACTGAACCAAAAGGATTATCATGCCATTCTCCAGCGAGATGCAAGGACATCTGGTTTGCGTCTGATTGGGAAAGTGTTTGCCCTGCAGCAAGACAACGACCCCAACATACGTCTCGCTTGTGTCAGAACTGTAAAGTCTCTTGAGGTTCGTAAAATATTGAAAAATAGGGAAAGGCCGCCTCAATCCCCTTATTGTAACCCAATCGAGCTGCAATGAGATGAATCGGACAGGAGGATTCGAAAACGGGAAATCATGAGTGGGTCACAATTATGGGAGGTCCTGCAGTAAGAATGGAGATTAATTCCAACTGAAACCTTGGCAAAACTGACGCAGCGCATGCCGAGAGTGTGCAAGGCAGTGATGAAAGCAAAGTGTGGCTACTATGAGGAATCGAAAATTTAGTTGTTGCTTCTTCGTGTATTTTATATGAGATTAATAAACAGTTGGAAGACAACAAAATGCATTTTTATACTGTATTTCCTTTCCATTTCCAGGTGTTTCCAAACTTATGCAGGATAATGTAACTGACTGCAAACTACAATTAAAGTTCATTCGATTTAATTTCCCAAGCGCCTTCGTTTCAACCAGCTACAACACCACGGGAAATTTTGCCGATCAGGCTATGATTACAGCAGGTATAAAATTTTGCGTCTTCGAGATCGGACGGGCAGTGCGTGCAGCGGGCAGCATAAGGGACAGGGGCGAGGAGGAACAGCTGGCTGAGGCCGGAGAGATGGAGTTTTTGGTGAGGGTGGTGAGGGGGCAGAGGGGGTGCAGCGCCGCAGATGACGGGCATCGGTCTCCTCGGCGGGAGCCGGGGATTTGTCTGCGTTAAAACTTCCGTCCGCGCGCCGATAAGGCCGCCCAATTCAGCGCGGATAAAAGTGCCGCCTGATATATGCGACGTCCGGATTTGCTGCTCTCTCCTCTGCCCTGGTCTGCCGAGGGTGGCCGACTCTCACTTTTGGGTGCTTCTCGCGCATTCGCAGCTTCTCCTTGTTCTCAGTCCGATTTCGTGCTGGCTTGCAAACCAAACCCCATGTTGTACGTTATTTGGAATTAGAGGAACTTAGAGGTCTGACACGTCAGATGCAATCTTTAGAACACTATTGGGTTTACTTAGGTTCTCTCGGTTCTTGTGCTTCAGCTGTTTGTGGCACTTTTTCCCAAACTGGTTGAGGGTGACTGGCGGTGCCCTCCTCTGTTTAAAAAACGTAATGTTAAAGTGCAAATTCGGATATTTCTAATTTGAGAAATGGGCTGTGTAGAAATGTTTTCATACATAATTGATTAGAAACGGGACGTGGGCCGTAAAGACCAAACAAGTGAGAAGGGCTTAATGTTGATTTTATTATTAACCGCCGTTCGCATAATTTGTTCAGTATGAGCACTGGATACAACGATAAGAGTCTGCATCCGTAAAACGAGATATTCGACAGTTGCTCGCAGCAGTTCCCGTGTAATCAAAACAACGTTATCCAATATACTGACCCTCAGTTTAGGGAGAGACCGAAAGTGCCCATGGTAAAATTGGTTCAAATGCTTCTAAGAACTATGGGATTTAACATCTGAGGTCATCTTTCCCCTAGACTTAGAACTACTTAAGCCTAACAAACCTAAGGACATCACACACAGCCATGCCCGAGGCAGGATTCGAGCCTGCGACCGTAGCAGCCACGTGCTTCCGTACTGAAGCGTCTAGAACCGCTAGGCCACAACAGCCGCCCCTCGTAAATGCGTTATTTTAGATATCGCCAGAACCAAAAGTCACATGGATTCAGATCACGTGATTCTGCAAGCCATGTACCTGGCAAATCTCTGGAGATAACACATCCGTAGAAGGCTGCTTTAAGAACATCTGTCATTGGGCGAGCGACAGGATGTGTTGCTCCATTTTGTACGAAAACAGTGCTTGCACACTTCCAAACCACAGATCACAGGCCGTACAAGGAGACCTCGATAACGCGCACACGTTACGCTACAGCTGATTGGCCTTCTAGATGTACTCTCTTCAAAGAAAACGGACCGAGGGTAAATGTGTTTGTGAACCCACACCACAGTCTTAAACGGCTAGTGAAATAGCACTTCGTTCAGGATATGAGGTCTAAAAGAACCTCTAATTCGTCAGTCCTGTATTTTGACTGAGCTCTATAGTCTAAAATCTACCTCGAACTGCATAGAACGTTTCCCGGCCACGTGTCACCAACTTCGATCCGTGCCAGAAACCGAAGAGCAAATTCAGAACGTTGTTCTGGATAACGAAGTTTCAGTTGCTGCACGGCCTGGATCTTGTACGAGCACCAGTGTAAAATAAACCGCAAAACTTTGCGTGCTCTTGATCATGGGATGGACAAGTGACGCTGCGCGACCACTAACACTAGCTGGCGCATTTCCTACATGGTCAGGTACAGTAACGACATCCTCGTCAGTAACTTCCACCTGGATAGACCGCCTTCCTCTTCTGGATGCCACACCGAGCTTACCCGTGTTTACGAATTTCATTATCACCTTCTTAAAACCATTTGATGACATCGAGCCCTCCTCAGAGCTTTCAGTCAGCGTTAATTTCTCAATGCACCACTGTAATTGCTGCAGTTGGCATAAAAAAGTTTCACTAACAGCGCACGGGCTAGCCAAACTGATCATTCACGTTACAGCTTGTCAAATAACAGCGTGGATATCATACCATCATACAGACAGTGTACAGCGCCAGATTTGCACCTAGTGGCCAAAATTAGAACTAATTTTTTTTCCAGTGTAAATCAGTTCCGCATTAACACACTAGCATGTCTAGCAAGTGTCACTGGTGTACGATAACTACAGACGACATTGGGCCTCCTCGAGTAGCTGTTCTTGAATTATGACCACCCTCTGCTATGGTAAGCGACGTCAGTACGCAATTTATTTCTATTTCCAAGTGAAATGCAAGTGGAAATAGGGATGTTTCCAGATTTCATCTTTTGTTATATTTTCATCACAGATACGCTATGGGTGACGCTGGGTTATGATATTCGTGCACCGGCGGCGCGAGAGAATTGGGTTTTTCGGCTCCAGAACTGTCACCCGCCCCTGGCCCCTATCCGCGCGCCTTATCAATGCGCGCTGTTTGGCCCACGCGCACAAACACACGCCCGTCCCCGGTCCATACACAAGCCGGCATTCAGCCGGCGCTAAGCCCGCGGCACGCATATCTCGTTACGTCATGTCTCCGGGATATTTGTGTTAAATTCCGCTGTGTCAACCGTGCGTGCGTCGCACCTCCCCGGCGGGCCGTATTGTTCTGTATTTGCAATACCGAGCCACGTGTGTAAACAGGTCTGCGCCACGCCACGTGTTCTTATGTAGCGTATATAAGAAATACGGCGTGGGCATAATCAAACTGGCCCGGAAAATATTTGCATCAAGACTAACGCGAGATTCAACTTCGTTAACGAATACCACGGTTTTTATCCGCTACAGACCCCGTTTCGCGCCGTTTTGCTAATACACTGGTGAGCCAAAAGATTATGACCACCTCCTTGATATCTTCTCTGCTCGTCTTTGGAACGAAATGCGTCACTGATTCTGCACATCATTGATCCGACAGTTTGTCAGTAGTCCGCTGATGTGGTTACGCGGTAATCGTACCAGATAACGACCCAGATAGGTTCCTCAGGAGTTACGTCAGGCGAATTTGGTGGCCGAGACATGAATGTGAGTTAACTATAATGCTGCTCCGACTACTGTAGCAAGGTTCTGGCTCCGAGACACGTACAATTATTCTGCTGGAAGATGACTTCGCCGTCGGGGATGCCACCAATCATGGAGGGATGTAGGTGGTTAGTAGTTGTCCTCGACTACTATCACTATTCTCACGCAAGCGCAGGAGAGTGTCTCCCGTAGTATACTACTGCTCCCAACAGCCTGCGTCCGCCAAGCCGCCGTACACCTCGATGATGGACTTTGTGGAGAAGACCATCGATTAGTGTAGCAAAAATGTGATCCATCCGAGGAGCCGAAACAATTCCATTAATCGACGGTCGAATACTGATGGTCCCGCATCCACTACAGTCGTAACTGACGATGTCGTTAGGTCAATATGTGAACACGAAGTAGTGGTCTGCTGCGGAGCTCCATGTCCAATAATTTGCGATGAACGGTGGGCTGCGAAACACTTGTGCGTGCACCAGCATTGTGCCCTTTAGGCACTATCGTACTTTACAGAGCAGACCAGTCTCCGAACCGAACGTTCTGCGAAGAGTCTTGGACATCTAACTAGTTAGCGCCTAGTGGTGATCCTTCTACGTTTTTCCGCACATCCTCACGACAGTAGCACGTGAACATTCGACAGGCTTTTCCGTTTTCGAGGTACTCGTTCACAGGCTCAGAGTAATAATAATCTGCCGTTTGTCAAAGCCGCTTATCTCGATGGATTTCCACATTTTCAGCCCATATCTCCACTAGGGTGTCCGCTCCGCTTATATTCCATTGTACAAGCATTTTTTAACTAAGTCTACGAAAACTTGTGCTTGGCTTCTCTGCTAGAAATAAAACATACACATGCCAAGGTTTTTGGAAATTTAATACCTAAGGGGTGAACAGGGGGGGTGAAACGTTTTACGAAAATATTTCATTCCGAAAGCATTTTTAAAGCTAAATCTTTGAAAATTGGTGTTTCACTTCTCGGTTGTTGATTAAAAAGTGTTTCACTGTTTTTACAAATTCAGCCCCTAAGGGTGTGAAATAGGTTCAGACTGATTCACTGACTCATCATCGCCCACCCCAAACTGCTAAGGATGGAAACCGGAAGATGGAAAATGGTGTGGGTCTTATACTGTAGGCACTGTTTTCTCCGAAAATCCACTCTTAAGGGGGTGAAATATGGATGAAAGACTTTTTGAAAGCATGTGGCTATTAGGGTAATTTTGAACCTACAACTACGAAATCTGGTAATCGTTTCTCAGTCAGGAAACAAAAAATACGTGTTTTAGCATTTTTGGAAATTCAACCACTAAGGGGGTATAATAGCGAATTAAAGTTTTTGAAAAAAAAAAATGCTAAAGAACTTATAAAGTATTTTAATGTTACGTCTATGAAAACTCGTCTTTGACTTCTTGGTTAGAAATAAAAAAATCATGTTGCAGTGTTTCTGAAAATTGAACACTTAACGGAGTGCAATAGGGGACGAAAATTTTTAAGATAATATATCGTTGCAATAAAAAAATTTTAAAGCTAAATTTATGAAAATCCGTATTTTACTTCTTGGTTGGATATAAAGAAATGTTTATTAATAGATGAAAGTTGCTATGAAAATATCTCCAAAAGCATGATTAACAACAACTTCGATCCAGCCACCTGAATCGCTTTTTGGTGAGAAGTGCATTCGGAGAAGACCATGGTGTTGCAGTTGGTGATCAACATAAAAATTATTCGATTAAATATAAACAAAACCAAAAATCTCTGCCTACCATACACTTTGTGCGAACAAAGCAGTGGGCGCTTTGCTAGTTATATAATAAAAATAAATCTTTGATTCATGACTACATTATTAAGACTTCCTCCACAACAAAAATTTATCGTTAGTTTAGGCAATAAATCTGCACTATATATGTTTGTAGCATCAGTTCTATCTTTTATGAATTGCATGAAATTTTATAGAGTCTACAGTATTTTGTGCAGACGGGCTTCAGCACATTATATATCTTTCCCAAAAGATGAGCTGCCGGCTTCTCTTCGTTAGGCACGTCGAAAAGTTCCTTTTCAATAGACTCTGTACAATAGTACACCACGGGCAACAAGCAACAAGGCGTCGTCATGTAACCTTCTCAGTTTTCGTGCCTCGCGAACTTGACAAAGCTCGATGTGAGCTAAATTTACAGGCACTCACTAACATCAACCAGCTCGTCTCGTGAATGCCACTTGAAAGTAAGACTTGGAGATGCAAACTTGGCCTCTTCAAGTTCGTCTGCTTGTTTCCCGCGAGCACACACAGTTTTCCCGCAGCACTCCCTTTCGGCAGAGTCACGGTGGGTCACTTACATCCTGTGTTTGTTAAAGATGAACTGCTACTAATAGTTCTCCTCGTCAGCTTCAGAATAACTGACAAGTACTGGTGCAATCCGCGTCAGACGAGGATTTGCGCAGGGTGAAAACGAACTTCACCGAAAAAGTTTCAGCTGTTGTTGACGGATCTTTACTTAGCAGTTTTGTTTGAGTGACCTACGGAATATGGTAGCTTGTTGTAGACTTCCTTTTAAACTCGCTTGGGCTACCTTTGGACCACGGTGTTTGTGTTTTTGTTCTGCTGTTGTCTGCCACTTCCGGTGTTCTTGGTGAAGTTTAGTAGCTGTTTCTTTCTTCGTACCTTGACCTTTTTTGTCAGTCCTGCACTCCTTAATCTTCCTGCTGCACTCGGACAACTGGACCATTTTGGATTTACTTCAGTAAAGGATGTTAGGAAGTGTCTGGTTACAATAGTAAAATGATAGTCACACTTGTTAATTATCATGCCTCGGCCAATATGAATTTTTTCGTCTTCTTTCCGCGAGAGAGGCTCTGCTGTTGGGGAACATCCAGGTAAAAGCAGGATACAAGCCACTTGAGTCTAGTTTTCCATCTCTGCTACCGTAATAGTGCTGTCAATACAGCTTTCATATACAGTGTGTTCCAAAACGAATTATGAGTTTTAAGACTTTTTACAATTTATTACATTCAACTGACACTGACAGATAATACTAGGTGTTTCAGAAGTGAAGATTCAGGGATATGACAGGAATGATCATTCGAAACAAGAAAGTCAAGTAAACAAGGGGTTTAATATGCACGCCTTAAGAGCTATAATCAATTCCTGACCTTAGATATTGTGAAACGTATCTCTTCTACTACAAGCTCTTCGCTTTCCTAGTCTGAGAAGTGTTAGCATCGACCAAAACAAAAAAAAGATGTTCAGTAAACATGTGTTCCAAAATGCATACCTTAAGAGCTACGAGCACTTGTTCATCTTCACTAATTTGAAACACAACTGTGCTAATCAAAAAGTCATCATAACTTTAAGGGTATGCATTTTAGAACACATGTTTACTGGCCTTTTTTTCTTGTTTTGGTCCATTCTACCACTTCCCAAAATCGGGAAAGCAAAGAGTTTGCTGTAGAAGACATTTGTTTCACAGTACCGCAGATCAGGAATTGCTCATTTCTCTTAAGGTATGCGTGTTAGAGCCCATGTTTACTTCACTTTTTTGCCTTGAATGATCATTCCTGTCATATCCCTGAAAATTGACCATCACTTCTGAAACGCCCTGTACATCAAATGAAAAAGCAACTCAAATTGTTTTTCTATGAAATATGTGTGTGTGTGCAGTGTTCAAAATATATCGAGTCAACAGGCTAGTTCTTTCCAAAAAAAAATTGATCAGTGCATCTGAATTAATTGTTGCAACAATGCTGTTTCTAAAGTCGGGAAGGTCGCATTCGGGTGGACGACATTTCAAACTCACGAACGGCCCTCCTGATTCAGGTTTTCCGCGATTTCCTTAAATCGCTTAAGGCAAACGCCGGGATGGTCCCTTCGGCAGCTTTCCTTCTCCATCCAACCCTAATCGGAGCTTGTGCTCCGTCTCCAATGACCTCGTCGCCGACGGGACGCTGAAGACTAATGTGCTCCCCTGGAGTTGGGTAGGTCAGCTGGTGACGGACGCACACACACATGGTTCTTTAAGATTCCCCTAAGGCAAAAATCACATGGCGTCAGACCGTGTGTGAAGATGCAGGCCACACGAAAGAAGCTGTGTCATTCGGTCCCTTGCACGCAATCCAGCAGTCAGGTACAACGTCGTTTAACCGATCGCGTACTGAGTTATGCCAGTGAAGCGGCGCATCATCTTGCTGCCAAATAAAGTTCTGTGGTACGGCTTCTTCCAGTTGAGCAAAGAGCCGTTGATCTAGCGCATCACGATAAGAAACATTATTTACAGCTGCTTCACCGGAACAGAAGCGCCCCTGAATGTTCCGCCGGGATACGACACAGAAAACCTTCAGTGTAGAAGAGTGTCGCAACTGTACCATATCGTGGGGATTTACTCACCCCCAGATTCGTACATTAAGTGTGTTCACATTTCCACTTAAGAAAAATATCGATTTTCATCATCGACGACGACACGATGCCGAAAATCTTTATTTTGATCCAGCAGCATTTCGTCAGCAAAGTTGATCTGTAGGCCTTAGAGCTTGAAAAAAGTACAAACGATAAGGACATAACTGTAAGTGTCTCCTTAAAAATCTGCACACAGACGTCACTCTAACTGCTAATTCACGACTAGACTTCCGAATTGATTCCTTTGGGCTGCTCATGAAAGAGTGTCTCAATCGTTCAATACGTTCTTCAGTCTCTCTTGGTCGTTCCATACGGTTCCCTTTGCGCACAGACAAAAGTGTTTCAGTTGCTCTTTTCTTTCATGTATTATTTATAATTGCAAGTTGAATGTCAAAGATGCTACCAGTCTCTAAAACAGTACATTCGTTTTCAGACACCCCGAATTTGCACCCGGAAAAAAAGAAAAATAACTACTTTTGTATTGCAGTGTTTCCCACGCAACTTCCCGGTCGTGCAAGAGCAAGTACAGAAATTAGCCCACAATGCAAGTTAAAAAAAATGAAACTTCCGCAGACATAAGAAATGCATGGTAAAATGCGTGCTCATGTTGCCTGCGTCACCTAGTGAGGCGTCCAGGCGCTCGGTGCCCTGAGAAGTGCTAAGTGAAGTAAAAGCATGGTTGGCAACTCTTGTGACATCGCTTTATGTTTCCTCTTTCATTCTACGAGTGTGTGCCGCCTGCGGATCGGAAATCGAAACGGACCGCAGCGGCATAACGTAAGACAAATATTAGTTCTGGTCGCTGAAAATACACGGTCCGTGGAGGCGGCGGCGGAGGCGGCGGGGGCGGCGTCGACGACGATGGCGGTGGAGCAGCATGGAGCCAGTTGCTGGCAGGCGACACGTCCAGAGTGGCGGCCACCGTTGCTGCAGTCGGCCGCTTGTTTCCAAACTTTCTCCTCAAGGTGAAAGTCCCGCGGGGCAACTCTGTTCTCTACCCACGTGTGGACAATACAGTGGAAGTCACGAAAATAGGCATCTCAGGGTCGTCTCGCTGTGCTACAGAAATGCCAGTTAGTAATAATTTCAAATTTCAGTAAAAATTCCGAAAAGATATTCGACACATAATTCTCAGTCTACAATATGGTGCAATACTTTTTAAAGAAAAATTCTTGCCAGCTACCATGAAAGAAAAAGCCTATACAAGCAATTTCGAAGCAATATATTTTTCTTTTTTTTTTTTTTTTTACTTCAGCCTGTGAAAAAACCAGGACCATTGACAATTTGGACTAAAGGTAATAAATGATTATTCTCAAAATTTATAGACGAATGTGATACATATTGAAGCCTGGTAGTCATGGAAGGCAGGATTCGGTTACGATTGTGGACGGGGCCGTAATCAGTTACTATTGGTTGCCTTTTACAGCTAAACACAATTTACTTTAAACCACTAATTCCAGACAACAATAAATAAAAACATTACACGTTATTAATGAAGGAATAAACAACTGTGTAAATAAGAGTGTTTCTAGTGAGTTACAATTTAGCAAATCACCATTAAATACAGATACAGCAGATAATGTTTTAAAAATAAGCTACTGTGATCTGGGCGGAAGGCCTTACACGCCAGGAATGGAAATAAATTAAGAATTGTTTAAAATTCGCTGCAACTTACAAGTTACAGGTGTTGAAATATTCAAGGCAAATCGCCTAGACACAGCAGAAGGCATCAGACGCCAGGAATGGCAGTAAATAAGGCTTTAATGCTTACTACGTATATACAAATACCAAGTAAGAATTTTAAGGCCAATGAACAGTCTCACGGTTGAAGGCCTTACACGCCAGGAATGGCAATAAATTAAGAATTGATTAAATTCGCTGCAACTTACAAGTTACGGGTGTAGAAATATTAAAGGCCAGTTTCCTAGACACAGCAGAAGGCATCAGACGCCAGGAATGGCAGTAAATAAGGCTTTAAAGCTTACTACGTAAATACAAATACCAATTAAGAATTTTAAGGCAAATGAACACAATCACGGTTGAAGGCCTTACACGCCAAGAATGGCAAAAAATTAAGAATTTTTTAAGAACTCGCTGCTATTTGCAACTTACAGGTGCTGAAATGTTAAAGGCAAGTCGCCACAAACACAGTAGAAGGCATTAGACGCCAGGAATGGCAGTAAATAAGGTTTTAAAGGCTTACTGCGTAAATGCAAATACCAAATTAGAATTTTAATGCAGATGACCACAATTACGGCTGAAGGCCTTACAGCCATGAATGGCAATAATATATAAAAAAAATTAGAAACCTCCTGTAAAACAGCAAATACAATAGCAAAGGTTAATTAAAAAACAAGCAACTGATCACCAAAGGGGTTAACACACATGTCCTACAAGAATCAAGAGGCCACAGACGGTACTCCAGGAATCGACCTCTGCGAAGGTCAGGCAGCAAACACTTTCGTGAGCGATGAGATAGGCAGCCAAGAGTTGCATTCACTTCATAAGATGGTAACTCAGACTAGTGGCAGTCTAACGAATGACTAATAATAATCTTGCTGAAGCTACCTGATCTCCGATAAACCAAATGCAACGATGGAACAATACGCCAAGGCCTGAACCGGCGGTCTGCACTACGTCCCCAGAATACTGTGTTTAGAGTGCCCGGAACGAGAAAGGAACCACTACCACCAGAGTAGAAGAACCACCCCTGCTCTTCGCCTCGGCAACACTACGAGCAGCAACGCGAACCCAAGTCACTAGAGGTGACTCCACAATGGTGGAGGTTTCCCTACTGGTATTGAGATGCACTTATCTTAAAGCTTTCTTGATCCGGTTTAGGACGACGTGGTACACCCTCGTGACCAAAGCCCATCCATCCGGCAGTCCATGTGTGCCGGCAGCGGTAGTGGCGTATTATGGCACAGTGCGAACCTGGCTCCTCCTAAGTCCCCAACCGAACTGGCCCACTCAACGGTCCGGAAAAACAACGACGTCGCCCCAGATATAGTGCAACAGTGACCACATATCGCCTGCCGGAGTGGCCGAGTGGTTCTAGGCGCTTCAGTCTGGAACCGCGTGACCGCTGCGGTCGCAGGTTCGAATCCTTCCTCGGGCATGGCTTTGTGTGATGTTCTTATATTAGTTAGGTTTAATTAGTTCTAAGTTCTAGGGGACTTATGACCTCAGATGTTGAGTCCCATAGTGCTCAGAGCCACTACATATCGATAAACGCCGCTGCTGCCACTAGCGAACTGTTGCGAAACCGAGTGGCGCCACTCAAAACGAGAAGAAGACAAACAACCGCAACCATGCCATCTAAATGATACCATCTGGCCTCCAGCAGAGGGCGAGAACCTATAAACAGCATCAACACGAGCCGCAGCACTGCTCACAATTCTTCGCGTGAAAGCATTGAAATATTCCGAGATAAAAGATAAGATACCACTGTGGCGAACACCAACGCATAATAGACACCAAGACCTTTCGAAATCTGCGGTTTTGGAGAAAATCCCCACAATGAAACATAAGCTCAGTTGGTAGAGCACTTGCCCGCGAAATTCAATAGTCCCGAGTTCGAGTCTCGGTCCGACACACAGCTTTATTCTGCCAGGAAGTTTCATATCAGCGCACACTCCGCTGCAGAATGAAAATCTCGTTCTGGAAACATAAAATACTCTTTGACGAAACTAAAGTTTTGTCCCAGGCTCCCGCATTCTGGGACTCCGTAATTAAAAGAGGCTGTAAAAATAAGGATGTGAGACAACATCTTCATCGTGACAACGGATATATACTTAGTGGTGCATGGTCCTCTCGGTGTAGAGAAGAGCCAGACATATTCTTCGCAGTGTTCACGGAAGGGTGGGAGCGTTGACACCATATGCGATAGCATGGCGTAATTATCGACTAAACAGAAGCCGTCTTCGGCCTATGTAAGGCCGTCACAGAAAGTCAAATACTCCTGATGAAGACAACGGAGGTAAATGTCGAAAGCTCGAATTTTTCCCTGAATTGATGCTAAAAGAAGTAAGAGAATGTTTTATACAACAATTCTGTCGCGAAAAATTTCGTTCTCATAAAGTGAAAATTGTGAAACTGTTCCGTCTGTCTACTAAAAAAATGTCATCGCTAATGAATTTGCGTTGTGTTGGACCTTGTAGAAACTTGCAGCGAGAAAGCTCTTAAGAGAACTTTGAAATTACTTTTGGTAACATCTGAGGCATCATTACTGTACCTTCCCACGCACGAACGCATTTCGCTTACGCCAGACTGCGTGCGCGACAGTCCGCGGTTCCTTGCATGCTGCTGCCATTATTTTAGTTCCGACGGCCCGCCTCAATACGACCCAGAATATTCCCTATTACCCAAATATT
Organism: Schistocerca americana; assembly: GCF_021461395.2. Classification (NCBI taxonomy): domain Eukaryota; kingdom Metazoa; phylum Arthropoda; class Insecta; order Orthoptera; family Acrididae; genus Schistocerca; species Schistocerca americana. Next base: position 461,411,931 of record NC_060122.1, on the reverse strand, counting down.
TTTTATTCGCAGCTCATCCTGGCCCTTCGTTACTGCACTCATCACCCAACTCGCCGATATATACTATACAAAAGTAACTGTAGGCACCTCAGGAACGACGCTTCCGTTGACGTCGAGCAAAGTATATTTTTGGATACTGGTGCTGCGAAACCCTAAGTTTTATCGACGTATGTTAAAGACTATTGTCCTCAGCATGCAGTAAATACATTTTACAAGAAATTTCGTTCTTGCTTCTGCAATGTCTCTCCATTCATCTAAAAATTTTTGTGCATAAATATACTTTCTGAATCAGAAACCAAATTAGCGTAGAAGACAAAGTATGGAACTCTGGTGAGCCAGAATAATTAATTTTTCCACAGAGATCTCTCCCTCTCTTTTTCTAGCCACCGGATACTCTCCTCTCTCGTAATATCGAAGTACAGCTCTGTGCACTAACTTTTTGTCAAAATAGTCATATTCCGTAATTTTCGTTTTCATTTACATCCCTTTCTTGGAGAATCAAAACAAGTACTTACACAAAGATATTCTACAGATATTTCTGTACTGTTAATAAGGAATACAGTCGACGAGGAAATACCACAAGGTTGAACTTATGCAAAACTTATATTGGTCCTGACTTCTTCGCTGCTGGTCAGATAAAAAAAAACCTTCATTGTGTTCGATACGAAATTTTTTTATTTTCGAATGTCTCTTCGCCCTTTACGCACATTGACCGAAGTAGCGCTACACGCAGACCCACCCCCCTGCATTTCACGCAGTGCCAAACACATGTCGCTACACCGTTCGACGGAATACTGAAACCACACTTGAACACACGATATGGCTCGCGAACACAAAACTCTCAGCTGGCGCTGATTTCCGCTCTGTTAACAGCGTACATTCGGTGTTAAAGCTATGACGCTGGCGTCAGCTGACTGCAGGGAGCGGGTTTAACCTTGAGATGACTAATTTTGTGACGGTGACTATACTGAAAGCGTCCTTTCAGTAAGTGATAAACGTTGACCCCACTATTGGTAATTGTAGGTAGAAGGGAGGACACACATTATGACAGGCTGACGGCGAGATCCTTAAGGACAGTAAATTGTTAATTTGCTCATTCGTTTCAAGTGTCCCTTTACAAGTGCAACTATTCCATTGTAACACTAAAACAGTTGCAGTTATTTGCCCAAAATGTCTGTATGTTCATCAAAGCTTTCCCTGCAGAAATTTTCAACTCTTCAACGCACAGACTTTATTCTCCTCTCTGGTTAACCAGGTCATATTTACTGTGAATACAACGGTCTAGATAGCTTAGTAATTTTTTTAAATTATTACGTCATTTCTGCTACTACCAACATGAAACATCTGCAATTAATATTAAAGGGACATAATGAGCTACAGACGTTTGTTATACAACATCAAATGAAAATCAAAATTTAGAAGTAAGGAAATAATTGTACACTATGTGATCAAAAGTATCCGGACACCTCTAAAACACACGTTTTCATTTTAGGTGCTTTGTGCTGCCACCTACTGCCAGGCTATATCAGCGATGTCAGTAGTCAAAAATGGTTCACATGGTTCTGAGCACTATGGGACTTAACATCCGAGGTCATCAGTCCCCTAAGCACTACTTAAACCTAACTAACCTAAGGACATCACACACATCCGTGACCGGGGCAGTATACGAACCTGCGACCGTAGCAGCAGCGCGATTCCAGACTGAAGCGCCTAGAACCGCTCGGCCACAGCGGTCGGCGCACAACCGACAGTTGAAGAGGGTCGTAATGGGTAATAGGCAGACATCTATCCAGACCATCACGCTGGAATTCCAAACTGCATAAGGATCCAGTGCAAGTATTATGACAGCTGGGTTGGATGTGAGAAAACTTAGATTTCATGGTCGAGCGGTTGCTCACAAACCACACATTACGCCGGTAAACGCCAAACGACGCCTCGCTTGGTGTAAGTAGCATAAACATTGGACGCTTGAACAGTGGAAAAACGTTGTGTGGGGTGACGAATTACGGTACACAATGTGGCGATCCGATGGTAGGGTGTGGGTATGGCGAATGTTCGCTGAAAATCACCTGCCAGCGTGTGTAGAGCCAAAATTCGGAGGCGGCGGTGTCAAGGCGCGGTCGTGTTTTTCATGGAGGGGGCTTGCACTCCTTGTTGTTTTGCATGTCACTATCACAGCACAGGGCTACATTGATGTTTAAGCACGTTCTTGCTTCCCACTGTTGAAGAGAAATTCTGGTATGGCGACTGCAGCTTTCAAAACGATCGAGCACCTGTTCATAGTGCACGGCCTGTGGCGGAGTGGCTACACAATAAAATCCCTGTAATGGACTGGCCTGCACACAATCCTGACCTGAATCCTATGGAACCTTTGGGATGTTTTGGATCGCCGAATTCGTGTCAGGCCTCACCGACCGACATCGGTACCTCTCCTCGGTGCAGCACTGCGTGAAGAATGGGCTGCCGTTCCCCAAGAAACCTTCCAGCACCTGACTGAATGTATGCGTGCGAGAGTGGAAACTTCCATCAAGGCTAAAGGTGGGCCAACAGCATATTAAATTCCAGCATTACCGACGGAGGGCGCCACTTCGTTTTCAGCCAGGTGTCAGGTTTCTTTCGATCACATAGTGTAAATATTCGTTGATCAGAAACGTAGAACTTGTAAAAGAATTTTCCTGTCATTATTAAGAACTTATGCCTAATAAGAGAGCCAACTAACGATTTGGTTAAAAAAAAAATTAAACAAATTGTACATTCTGGTCGAGATGAGACGCTCATGTGTGGCACTGTGTTCAAATTTTACTGCCTTTATTTATTTAATTACCTTTACCCCTAAAGTTGAAAATAACAAAATTCTATAAATTACAGACATTCAAAATCAAACAATAAGACATGATATAAATGAGTGAGTTGTATGCTCATAAATTTAGCCTATACAAATGGCGGCAAGTCCATGTGACAATCATCTAAAGCTGACAGGCATTCATTAAATCTGCTATACAAAATATGTGTTGGACAGCGCATGAACCTTAGTTTTAAATACATTTTGCATTATTGTGGTGTTCAAACGTAATATAAGCTGTTATAATAACGTGCGTACTTATGACAGCAAATACTTTCTTACGTTTACATGCTTGTCTGAAATTAGAGGCAGTGTTGACGATCCACAACGGTACAAGTACAGGACTGTCGTAATGTCCATTACCGCATCTGTTGACTTTTATTGCAGGGAATATAAAATAATACACACAGTAGAATAAAGAACAGATGTTGTTGCTGACCGACTGCATGTCACACTTCGTAGGAGATGGATCGGCCTGCTGAGACTCTAGGGAACAATTTCTTCTGTGTATCCATCAGGTCCGAGGAGTATCAAGTGAAAATCAGTAACCTTGACTAGGCTGACATCAGCCGAGGGAGGGCCCAAAGTCTTGGCGATGAACGGCCAATCCACCTCCTAGGAAATGCGGCATTCGGGTAGTGCTAGAGGCAGTAGGTGAGCAACAGCAGCTGTTAATCGTCGTACTGTGTATATTTTTTATATTACCCGCAAAAACTTAAAAATTTTTAACGATAGGACAGAAATAGTAAGGGAGTTTACGAACATCCTGTACTTCGAAATTATTTGCCTGAGTGTGAACTTCATGACTGTAGTTGTATTAGGTACAACGATATGCGAAAATTTTTGCCAAGCCCGTATACTGCCCTTACTGCCTTCCTCTACCCCCACATAAAGAGCGCTCGATTGTTCCCGTGGCCAGTTAGCCCTCCAGACCTGTCACCCACTGAAAACGTGTGGTCATGGTTTGCCAAGAGAATGGCTTGCTACAACTCGACAGCCTCTACAGTTGATGAACGCTGACTTAGAACCGTAGCTGCATGGAATGGCGTACCCGTACATTGTCTTCCGAGCTCAGTTCAACCCGATACCCTGTTGGTTTAGCCCCATAGCTTCTGCCAGAGGTGACGTCACTGTGTGTTTTTCATACTGTACTGTGTACGTTGAACTGTATAAATTATAATTCGTCATTTGCGATGCTTTATGACGTTCCGTGGATGTGGAAGTCTGGCGAGCACAGTGTTAGACTCCAGCGCCTTGCTGGAGGTCCTAGCTTCACTCCCGAAGAGGCGAGAGGATTTTTTCTTCGTTCCAGCCCCTCTAAGACCGAACCTGCTACGAGGGATTCCTTGCGTAGAAGAGGGAAGGGGGAGAGAGGGGGGCGTAAACGGCAGTTTATGCGACGGGACGTTCATAATTCCCCTCCTTGCGTCGTGATGAACGAAACGTACTACACATCTTATCAGGCCAGTAAACCGTTCAGGGCTGCAGTGTAGTTAGAAAACCGCAGGGCGGAAAGTATCCCTCTTGTCGATAGGCCACTGTTCAGTTAGACAGTGTAGATGTTCTGCTGTTGGAGCGCAGAAAATTTTTCGTTCTGTCTGTTTTATGCGTCACGTAACTGTGTCATTCGGCCAACTATTGTTCGGCGCGAAGTTATGTAACTTTTTATGAGACGTCATTCGTTCCCTTTATGCGGGACACCAACGGATTTCCTCAATCCGCTAAGGTATTTTGGTCCTTATTATGCTTAAGAGGGATTATAGCGAGCTGTTTGATGAATCTCTAGAAATAATAAATATAGAGGATTCAGAGAATAAGTTACAACAACATCAGACACTAAGATATACTATTTTGGCCCTCACTATTTTGGTTGCAGTTGCTGCAGTTTACTTTATTGATAACATTTTGTAATATAGACATTCTGAGCCTTTCTCTCGACTTTTTCCGTAGGAATCTTCCTTAAAAGAAGTACATTCTGAGAAAAATAAGAAAAAGAAAAACAAGTAAAAGAACTCGGCACCGCGAAGGAGCTATCCCGATGGGACGGAAATCGGTAGATGTGATGGAAATGTGAAGACTGCGGAGACGAACCACTGATTCTAATTTCAGAAAGATTGGATGATTTATTCAAGAAAAAATGCTTCACAAATTGAGCAAGTCGATAGTGCGTTGGTTCACCACTGTCTTTTATGCAAGCAATTTTTCTTCTTGGCATTGATTGAGAGAGTTGTTTCATGTCCTCCTGAGGGATATCTGCCAAACTCTGTCCATCTGACGCTTTAGATCTTCAAACTCCTCAGCTGACCAGAGGTCCCTGCCCATAATGTTCCAAACGGTTTCAACTGGGGAGAGATCCGGCAACATTGCTAGCCAAGGTAGGGCTTGGCAGGCACGCAGACAAGCAGTAGAATCTCTCGCCGTGTGCGGCGGGATTTTCTACGTGAAATGTAAGCCCAGGGTTGCTTGCGATGAAGGACAACAAAAGGGAGGTACAGTACCATAGACATACCGCCGCGCTGTAAGGGTGCCCGCGGACGGCAGCCAAAAGGGTCCAAGTGTCAAATGAAATAACACTCCAGACCATCATTCCTGGTCGTCGGGTCGTATCGCGGGCGACAGTAGGACTGATATTTCACTACTGACCGAGGCGTATGCAGGCATATCTTCGTTGGTTATCGCTGAGCAGTTCGAAGAGTGACTCATGATGGAAGACCTCCAGTCAATCAGATTCCAGGCAGAATGCGCCTGACACAACTGTAAACGATCTTGTTGGTATACAGAGGTCAGTGCAAGGGGTACAGTGAGCTCAGCCCTCTTATTGTGGGCCGCCTATTAATGGTTTCTGTGGTCACTGAAGTACCAACTGCATGTCGGATCAATGGTAATGAAGAATCTGGGGCTCTCAGTCACCCCCTGACGTTTGCAATGTCTTCTCGTTCTGTCGTCTACCTAGATCGACGCCTTCCTTCTTGACCCTGTGTTCGGCCATGGTTTAGCCAATCCTGTCAACACTGTCGGATGGTGACAACGCTTATATTCAAACGTTGAGCGATTCGCTGATTACCCCAGTCGTCTTCCTTGAGCCCAGTCTTTCAAATGCTGACATCTGCGTGTATTGTTCACACATCTTCCTACAACACGTGTCTTGTTTACTAACCTTGGCAGCTGCACTCTGAAATTGCGTAGCAGCGTCACAAGTTTATCCATCGGTCGCCAATGTTTATAGTTTTGCGTTTCCTTAGATACCTGTATGAATATCAGTTTGTGACCAGTATGTATAACCCCTCTGTGGTGTGTCTTGTTTTCGGTTAGTGTGTGTTTTATGAACCTGTTGTGTCGAATTGGGTATCTAATTAAAATTTTAAAATAATAGACAGTTGCCTTATACTCTCTTACACAAGAACGCCCCCTTTCACCCATAGTTATACCAGGTGATCAAAAAATTAGTATAAATTTGAAAACTTAATAAACCAAGGAATAATGTAGATAGAGAGGTAAAAATTGACACACATGCTTGGAATGACATGGGGTTTTATTAGAACCAGGCGCTCCACCCCATATTTGCTAGATGCGTCAAACATCTCTTGCGCACGTCGTTTAGTGATGATCGTGTGCTCAACCGCCATTATCGTCATACTTGGCCTCCCAGGTCCCCAGACATCAGTCCGTGCGATTATTGGCTTTGGGGTTACCTGAAGTCGCAAGTGTATCGAGATCGACCAGCATCTCTAGGGATGCTGAAAGACAACATCCGACGCCAATGCCTCACCATAACTCTGGACATGTTTTACAGTGCTGTTCACAACATTATTCCTCGACTACAGCTATTGTTGAGGAATGATAGTGGACATATTGAGCATCTCCTGTGAAGAACATCATCTTTGCTTTGTCTTACTTTGTTATGCTAATTATTGCTATTCTGATCAGATGAAGCGCCATCTGTCGGAATTTTGTGAACTTTTGTAATTTTTTTTTTTTATTATTCTAATAAAACCCCATGTCATTCCAAGCATGTGTGTCAATTTGTACCTCTCTGTCTACATTATTCCGTGGTTTATTCAGTTTTTAAATTTATACTGACTTTTTAATCACCCGGTATATCTTTGCAGTTTATTCTGTAATATGTATGTCTTTTAATGGCACAGGCATTTAGACGCATTTCGGTTTGTCAGCGATTCCGTTATTCGCAGTAGGTTCATTCGTGCGATAATTTGTATTACAAAATGAAGGCTGACTTCCATTCGTAGCGCACTGTACAAGAGATTCTCCGGCACTCAGAAGCTGTAATGTTTTCCTTAGTAGAGCAGTAATCTGACAATTGTAAATTAAGGGAAAAGGCGTCCTTCCAGCGAAATGACGTCTACGTGAAACAGATTTCTGTCAGACAGTGCTCCCTCGAACATTTCCACGCAGTGTAATACAAAACTAAAGCTTTCCTTTGACACGCTACAGCCTTCCCTTCATTCGTGCTGTGTGTGTGTTTTGCTTTTGGACTTGTATGATGCCACTTTTCCCCACTGGAGGGAGCAGAGAGAAAAAGGTCGACAGCGGCTTGTTAATGACATACTTCAGCCTCATTCAGAACAGATCAGCGGTCCCGCTTTTTTCAGAAGGCGTAATTCCCGCGACAGCACCCTCGCTCGGGACTCATAGCGGAGCTGCCTCACAACAAACTGCTCCGTTTCGTTTCCCACTCGCTTTGTATCGGCTTCCGGAACAGAAAAAGCAAAAGGAGGAACGGAGCGCCAGGGAGGGCACGCTGACAAAAGAGTGTCGGGGCCGGGGGAAGACAACTGAGGGGGTAAGGTACGGGCGGCAGGCACTGCCCTCTCTGCATTCGCAATCGGAACTAATTGCGCGTGATGTCTCCATTGTCTGTAACAATTAGACAGCGTCACTGCCAATTAGTGGAGCATCTTTCAAGCCACCCGGCACACTACCGGCGCGTGGTACTGCGCCCTAACCGAGGGAACCCCACTCCGCCGTGTTTAAATGTATTGTACTTTCTATCTGATACTCCAGAGGGAAACGTCAACGTGTTTTGACGACTGTAATTTCTGAGCTGCAGCAGTTAGCTGCTCCGAAAAGAAGGGTGTAATTGCTTCAAACTTCTGGAAAGAAGCTACTGCAAATTCGTAGTCAGTGGGATATTTTCTGCCTTTCTTTGGCACAGATAAACATTTTCTTCTTCGGTGTTTCACATCGTCATCATTACTAAGCACCCTTTATCACACACTTCTCCTTATTTGTTAAAGCTACGAAAACTAATTAAATGTTCGTAAGAAATATGTGTTCAACTGTCCATAAAGTGCTTAGCAGTGAAACTGTAGTGACGTAACAAGACTGTTACGCCACTGGAGGTAGCCGAAGGAAAGGCACGCGTGCACACACGCCGACGGGCGTCAAGTCTGCAACAGACTACGTAATTAATGCTATGAAGAAAAGTACGTAGCTGGATTAATACTTATCTTTAATCAATCATTGTGGTACATCGCTCTTGACTATACACAGGAGACTTTAATTACAATCACTGTAAGGCTAATGGCGCCTTGCTAGTTCGTAGCCATTAACTTAGCTGAAGGCTATTCTGTCTCTCGGCTAATGAGAGAGAAAGGCTTCGTACATTTAGTCGCTAGCTAGGTCGTCCGTACAACTGGGGCGAGTGCTTGTTCGTATCACGAGACCTGCCTTGTGGTGGCGCTAGGTCTGCGATTACACAGTGGCGACACGCGGGTCCGACATGTACTAAATGGACCGCGGCCGATTTAATCTACCACCTAGCAAGTGTGGTGTCTGGCGGTGACACCACAGAAACACTTTTCGGAATATTGTACATACACATTAAACTGAAACCTTCACAACAACACAAGAACAAAATTAGCAAATGATGTATTTGCATATATTCGGCTGTAGTCGCACATATTGAACTCCGTCCGCACAGGTCTCGGAAAGCCTATCGGTCGACCGACCGCCGTGTCATCCTCAGACGATAGGCATCACTGGAGGCGGATATGGAGGGGCGCGTTGCCAGCACACCGCTCTCCCGGCTGTTGTCAGTTTTCCCGACTAGAGCCACTTCTTTTCCGTCAAGTAGCTCCTCAGTTGGCCTCACAACCCCCCTTGCTGACAGCGCTCAGCAGACTTGGACGGTCAGCCACCTAAGATTTCGCCAAGCCCGACGGGGCTTAGCCTCTGTGATCGAACTAGCACCGGTGTTACCACTGCGGGAAGGCCGTTGGCAGACTAACATTTTATCCTGCAGTATTTCATCCCTCTGTAAAATAGCAACGTGATCTCGCGACAACACGAAACCGCATAAGCGTTGCAACCAACGCTGCGACACTAATTCGAGATGAAATCCAAAGCTGATACATCATACTTCATTCCTTCCCGGACTTGTTCAATACCCTCATGTCACTGAATTATTCCTCAAACCATACTGACGTAGTTCGGGAATGATGAGGTCCTGTACACTGAACCGTTCACCCAAGACAAAAGAAATACAAACACATCAAGGGCATACCCTCTCCAGGGACAGGTGAGGGATATCCAGGTAGACGTGTCATTTCAGCATCGGGTCCAAGAACGTCTGATTATGTAATGTGTAATAACTAGCACCAAGTTTGTCCAGATATAGCCGGCCGGTATGGCCGAGCGGTTCTAGGCGCTTCAGCCTGGAACCGCGCGACCGCTACGGTCGCAGGTTCGAGTCTTGCCTCGGGCATGGATGTGTGTGATGTCCTTAGGTTAGTTAGGTTTAAGTAGTTCTAAGTTCTAGGGAACTGAGGACCTCAGATGTTAAGTCCCATAGTGCTCAGAGCCATATTGTCCAGAGATATTTACCGTGAAATCTTAAAACTCTTTCGCCATTCACCATTATTCACCTTGCAGGAAAAATGCCTTGTAGCCCAGATCTCTACAGTCTAAACAGGCTTAACTTGGCATCGACAATGAGGTCATAGGAGACGGAGCACAAGCTCGGATAGCTTCAAGAGTGAGGAAGAAAACTGACCGTGTCATGTCAAAGTAGCCATCCCGGCACTAGCCTGGAGCAATTTAGCGAAATCACGGAAAACCTAAATCATATGCTCGGATGCTGATTTGAACCGTACTCCTCCTGGTGCTAACAACTGCACCATCTTCTTCTGTCTTTTCTAGAAGCTTCTTGTGCGTGGCACCTTGAATTCTATATGTATTTTCTCCTATAACTAAACCAAACAATGGAATGTAGAAAGTATTCATGTTTATACGAATGATGCTCTCCTGACAAGAAGGTCGAAGGGCGTTCAGTAAGTAATTCAACAAATTTTTTTCAGGATTCCAACACAATTTATTATTCTCCACTCATTTGGCTAAAATATTTTCAACATAATCTCCTTTGTATGCGACGGCCTTACTCTACCGGGAGGACTTTTATGCCCGCATGGTACCGCTTTACGGTCGACGTCAGGGCCAACGTCCTCGTGCATCAATAACCTCCTCATCATCAACGTACAGCTTTCTGTGGAATGTATCCTTCACTAGGCCAAACAGATGCTCTTTATGGCCTTCCGCTAGGTGCCGAGGAAACCAGCGGTCACATACCTTTTGAATACCCCAACTGATGGACGATTGTGTCAGTACTACCACCAGAGACGTCCAGTTGAGCGGCCACGTTTTTTATTGTCCATCACCTCAAATGCGAGTGTCCGCACGTTCCAGCATTGCCGGAGTCATAGCTCTGTACGGGCATCTGACACGCGGGAGATTGGACAGTATTGCGTGACCTTGCTGCGATGATGCCAGACGCCTCGCCCAACGATTCGCCGTGCTTCTGTTCACCGCCAGATCTCCGTAGACATTCTGCAAGCGCCTATGAATAACTGTGATGCTCTCGTTTTCCTCCAAAACGGCCATCCGATTGGGTTTTCCATGATTTCCCTAAATCACCCCCTTAAAATGCCGGGATATTTCCTTTGAAAGGGCACGGCCGATTTCCTTCCCGATCCTTGACACAATGGTTCAAACGGCTCTGAGCACTATGGGACTCAACTTTTGAGGTCATTAGTCCCCTAGAACTGAGAACTAGTTAAATCTAACTAACCTAAGGACATCACAAACACCCATGCCCGAGGCAGGATTCGAACCTGCGACCGTAGCGGTCTCGCGGTTCCAGACTGCAGCGCCTAGAACCGCACGGCCACTTCGGCCGGCGCCTTGACACAATGCGAGCTTATATTCCGATCCTAATCACCTCGATGTCGTTAAACCCAAACTTCTTTCCTGTCTTCCTTTTTCCTTCTAAAAAAGTTCAAAGACAGCTCTCTGCTTAGAACGCGCCACCTGTCGGAACTTCACGAAACGATAGGGACTAAGCGGGAATATTTCACCATGTCTCACAACAAATTCAGTAGTTTTTTCAACAGAAATTGGCTGAGAACATTGTGTTGCATTACTTATTGACAGTCCCTCGTAATATGCAGAAATGTCGAGTAAATTATGTTCACAGTGAAGTAGATTGCAGGTAGCAACTACCTGTCACAAACCGTTAGTGTCAATAGCTTTGGTGACAGATGAACACAGTTTTCTTAAAACTGTTTTGAGTTTACTTTGTAAGAAACTTTGTTTCGTTTCCTCGATCTCTCCATCTTCTACGAAAATTGTAAGAAATGCCTCCTCCGTTGTCTCTAGGTCACAGCCTGGATACGCACTTCGTATGGATTAGACTCTCAGTTCACAATCCGTAAACGTCCCACCACGAACACACCTCCATCGTTTCCCTGAAAAATGTGCTGTAGACAAGCAGTGTGCAACGCCACGTATGATTTAAGACGTACTCGAATTACTATCTGCATGTACTGCCATGTAAGGTGACCCATCAGTGCAGTAGATGCTTTTCAGTGCTTCGAGCATCCCATTGCGGAGTTGGTGCGCTCCTGCTCAAAGCCTTCGCCCTCCTCCGTGCAGTGAACACAGCAGATGTATAGCTCGGGATCTTCTGTTGGATAGCGCGGAGATACTACTGGATGGTACGGCAGTTCACTGTAGTTGTTGTCCAAAAATGGATTGGAGAGTGATATGCTGCATTGTCGTCTATAGGGTGTTACCGTTCAAGACAGTAGAGGACGAATCTCGTCATCTATAAGCTGTTGCCATGGCAGTTGGCTCTAGCGGCAGCAGATTCCCTGAGTCGAGTTTCTCTCCATACATCCTTTCCACAATGGCTTGTCAGAAGTCCAAAGCATACACCAATTCGGAGTATCCTGCGTGTAGATTTGCACCATCTGGCGGTGATCTAACGCGTTAAAATAAATCATCTTGCCTATCTTGTTGGTCACTGACAGCGACGATCGGTGCAAGATGTGACGAGGAAGAGGAGGAGATTAGTGTTTAACGTCCCGTCGACAACGACGCCATTAGAGACGGAACACAAGCTCGAATTAGGGAAGGATAGACAAGGAAAGCATTAGCCTTAAGCGGTCTAGGGAAATCAAGGAAAACTTAAATCAGAATGGCCGGACACGGGTTTGAACGGACGCCATGCCGAATGCGAGTCCAACGTGATAACCACGGCGCTATCTCTCTCGGTAAGTTGTGCCGACATTCACTTCAAACATTTATGTTCACTTTGATTGTAGAGGCGCTCTCTCCGACACAGCAAGTAACTCACTTGCTCGGGAATGTTGCGTTCCCAGCTTTGTGGAATACATACAAGTGGCCTCTGTCCCACTCACTGACTGAACATGCCTGAAGCATCTATTTTATCGAGTACCACAGGCGCGCTTCGACTATGGCGTCACATCTAGTGAGGAATAATCAGTTTGTTCCTTGGCTAGTAGCCAAAACATACTTTGCCTCAGACAGATTTTCGCAACACCCTCTTACCCCTGAGCTGGAAAATTGTCCCCAAAAGCGTAAGAATCTGTGATGATTAGGGGCATGAGAATACAAAATGCAATGGAAGCCACTGCATTAAGGATATATAATGTACATGTTCCTTGCAATTGTAAGACATTCATGATGATCTCTCCATTGGCAAAAGGTTCCGTGTTTTCCCAGATTTCGATCTCGGGGAGGGGACTGCCTAGGAGGAGGTGACCACGAGGAAAAGAATGAATAAACAAAGAAAGAATAACTTACTACGAATCAGAATGAAGAATGTCAGAAGTGTGAATTTGGTAGGGAACCTAGGAGATTTTAAATGGGAAATGCAAACGCTCAATCTAGATATAGCAGGAGGGCAATGAAATGAAATGGAGAGATGTTAACTGTTTCTGGTCAGATGAATATAGGGTAATATTAGCATTAGCAGTAAACGGCGTAACCAATGTATTATTAGTCATGAATAGCTAGGTTGGGCAAGGAAGAGGTTAATTTGGTCAGTTCAGTGACAGGATTATTCTCATCAGAATCGATAGCAAACCTGCATCAATAGCAACCGTTCTGGTATACTGTTACGTGACTGATTTTACCGAACCGTCCCGTAACTTATATAAAACCGGAAATAAAAAGACAAGCTAAATCTGAATAAATTAATGCCCACCCATAAATAAAATATGAAGCAGTACCAGTGATTGCCGGTAGTTAACAACGTAGATTACAATTTCCTGTGTTGAAATACATGTGCGCCTAAATAAGAAGCCTCTCTGGATGCGTCGTGCACTCTGCTGTAACCGAGGGGACAAGCCGTGGGTCATAAACCGTCGGGAAGACCGCCTCACTACAATTTGTGGGAGACACTCGGACACCTGCAACGTACCAAAGCAGGCATCCGACTGGTCCGTGCTTTGAGGCAAGCCGGCCTGACCGCCAAACAAACTAATGTCACCACAACATAAACTGTATCTCCATCCTGGTTGGGGACAACGAGGTCTGTTCCTAACGAGATGTGCATGGTCACTTTTAATAACTTTCATTATGTCTTGACCACAGTTTATTTTCTCAACAACTTTACGTGTTTGGACTTTACATCATTTTCAGGGGCTACGAAATAAAACACAAAACATTGTTATGTCAGTCATACATTGAAGCGCCAAAGAAACTGGTGTAGGCAAGCGTATTCAAAAACAGAGATATGTAAACAGGCAGAATATGGCGCTGCGGTCGGCAACTCCTATAAAGGATGGTCAGAAAATGTCTGAAACGCTTGTCGTGATGTTGTAGGGCAGATTGTACTGAGATATAAATGTTAGGAAAAAAATTCGATACGTTGCGCCGTTTCCGAGATAAGTAGCTTAGAAGCTAGCCAATTAGGTCGTTTCGCGCTCAGATTCAAACGGCCTGCGAGGGGCGGTGTTGCCAAACGTGTTTCATGTTGTGAGCATATGGCTATAAGCCTAAAGGCTGTTGCATTATCGGGTGGCATGGTCTGGGGGTAGAAGACTAAATATGAGAAATGGCAGGTCCCGGGTTCGACCCCTAGTACGATCATTATTTTATTTTTACTTAACCAGTTTGTTGTTATTTGAACGTTTATGTATGGATTTAATGTTAGTAAAGGATTATTACAACTTTTATTTACATAAAACCCATTGGCGATGGGCACAAGTGCGTACATTTATTCCAATAGCTACAGCATCCGTAACGTTCAATAATTGCTTATGATTGCATTGGACAAAGGTCTAACAATATGTAAGTGTTTGGATATAATTATAGAAAGGCAGTAAAACTTATAAATAGTCAATAGCCATACGTGTAACAAATGCAGGGAAAATAATGATGAAAAAAAAAAAAGAATACAACTGATGTTTTGTCAGGTCTTTAATGTAACAACATAATTTCCAGGAGCAAAACGTAACAATAAATCTTCACAGTAGCTGCTCGAAGTGTCCTCCTCCAAGCAGACTGCACGCATTGCAACGCTGCGTCATGGAGTCCGCAAGCTTTCCGAAATCAAAGGTTTCCCTGATTTCATCAAAGGCTAAAATTATCCTCGCAAGAAGCTCTTCGATTGTGATCCCGTAGACGATTTGTTTCACATGCCCCCACAGATAAAAATCTAACTGTGTCAGATCTGGTGAACGAGCTGGCCAGGGAACTGGACCACCTCAGCCAATCCACCTTCGCGGATACAACGCATCTAAACGCACACGTACCGCAGCAGCGAAGTGCGGCAGTGCGCCGTCATGTTGGAACCACATTCCTTGCCGGACCGCCAGTGGAACGTCTTTTACATACAGCGGAAGGACGTTTTCATGGAATCCTAAATAATTATGTCAATTTAAATGGGGCGGGGGGGGGGGGGGGGGGTGGAAGTAGGACGTGACCTACCAAACAGTCGCCCACGATACCTGCCCAAATGTTTACGCTAAACCTCTGCTGATATGATTTAACGTAAGTACCATGCGGGTTTGCGTCCGTCCAAATGTGGCTGTTTCGGGAGTTGAATGGTCCTTCTCTGGTGAAACATGCCTCGTCTCTCCACAACACCATCCTTTCGAAATGCGGATATTCGTTACATTTATTTAATTACCACACGGAATATTGGTAACGAGAGGGATAGTCCCCTTCGACCACATTGTGCACCTTCTGTAGGTGGTACGGAAATAGGTCTTGGTCGTGTAGGATGTCCAATACTGCAGCGTGCGAAACCTGTAGCGACAAACAAACGGATAAATTTTACCATGTGTGGTTTGCAAGCATACATTAAGAACATCGGAATAACTTTACTTACCCCCGAAGCATTACCAGTGGCCCTCGAGCTGGTATTAGATGTTCCAGCAACAGTATCGAGAACGTTTTCTTCTAAATGAACGTTCCGAAAATAGCGTTCTCGTCCAGCGTCAATATTTGTTACAGCAAAACTTCCGGTCTCCCTTAACCGTCTATCAACCGCTACGAAGGTATTCGCACACGGAATAAGGCGGTTGGGAAATCTTGCGTTGTAAAAGTTGCGGGCCTCCGGTCCATTTTGACCCGCAGCCCTGTATGCTAAATGCATATCGGCGTATTCCTCGAAGGAGTAACGGTGTCGCGCCATGTTACCACTACGTATGTGTCAAGCCTACCTCCTTTGTTGTTCTGTCACACCTGCTTCCGAGTACCTTCGCAGATAAGTCTTCCGACAAAGATCGACTGCATACATACGATTCCCGACGGTGATCGAATGACAAGCAGATAAAGGTTCACTACACATGCCGAGACAAACGCAGTCGGATGTTGTCATAGCGTAGTTGGTGCCGCACGGAATTGCTGACCCGTTGGTCCTCGGTTCGATCCCTGCTTCAGGTGAACTTTTCCTGTATTTGTATTTGTATCGCTCTCGTGTTCGGTTTGAGCAAACCACATGGAGAATACGTTTGACAACACCGCCCCTTCCAGGCTGTTTGAATCTGAGCGTGAAATGACCTGATTGGCTAGCTTCTAAACTATGTAACTCGGAAACGGCGCAACGTATCGAATTTTTTTCTTAACGTTATGTCTCAGTACAACTTTCCCTACAACATCACTACAAGCATTTCACACATTTCCTGACCACCCTGTATAAGACAACAAGTGTTTGCCGCAGTTGTTAGATCGGTTACTACTGCTAAAATGGCAAGTTATCAAGATTTAAGTGAGTTTGAAAGTGGTGTTATAGTCGGCACACGAACAGTGGGACACAGCATCTCCGAAGTATTGATGAAGTGGGGATTATCACGAGCGTACCGTGAAAATTAGGAATCCGGTAAAACATCAAATCTCCGACATCGCTATGGCCGTAAAAGAACGGGACCATCGACAACTGAAGAGAATCGTTCACCGCCAATTGCTGCAGATTTCAATGCTGGGCTATCAACAAGTATAAGTGCGCCAACTATTCAACAAAACATCATCGATATGGGTGTCGGAGCCGAAGGTCCACTCGCGTACCCTTGATGACTGCACGACACAAAGCCTTACGCCTCCCCTACACCCGTCAACACAGACATTAGACTGCTGATGACTGGAAACATGTTGCCTGGTCGTACGAGTATCGTCACAAATTGTATCTCGCGGGTGGACGTGTACGCATATGGAGACAACGTCACGGATTCATGGCCCCTGCATGTCAGCAGGGGATTGTTATAGCTGGGGGAGGGTCTGCAATGGTGTGGGACATGTGCATTTGGAGTGATATGGGACCCCTGATACGTCTAGATTCGACTCTGACAGGTGACACGTACGTAAGCACCCTGTCTGATCACCTGCATCCATTCATGTCCATTGAGCATGTAAGTAGGCTGTTTATGTTTTCTTATTGGCAACGTTATGTAGCGTTCTGTATGAAATTCACTGGCTGTGCTGTGTGCAGTCTGTGGCTAGTTTGCATTGTTGTCTGCCATTGTAGTGTTGGGCAGCTGGATGCGAACAGCGCGTAGCGTTGCGCAGTTGGAGGTGAGCCGCCAGCAGTGGTGGATGTGTGGAGAGAAATGGCGGAGTTTTGAAATTTGTAAGACTGGATGTCATGAACTGCTATGTATATTATGATTTTTCACCACTATTAAGGTAAATACATTGTTTGTTCTCTATCAAAGTCTTTCATTTGCTAACTATGCCTATCAGTAGTTAGTGCCTTCCGTAATTTGAATCTTTTATTTAGCTGGCAGTAGTGGCGCTCGCTGTATTGCAGTAGTTCGAGTAACCAAGAATTTTGCGACGTAAGTGATTTGTGAAACGTATAGGTTAATGTTGGTCAGGGCCATTCTTTTGTAGGGATTATTGAAAGTCAGATTGCGTTGCGCTAAAAATATTGTGTGTCAGTTTAAGGACAGTCATGTATAATTGTTCAAAGGGGACGTTTCATATGTCG
Source organism: Schistocerca americana (assembly GCF_021461395.2). Classification (NCBI taxonomy): domain Eukaryota; kingdom Metazoa; phylum Arthropoda; class Insecta; order Orthoptera; family Acrididae; genus Schistocerca; species Schistocerca americana. The sequence continues at coordinate 461,394,340 of NC_060122.1, read as the reverse complement.
ACCCTTAGCCGAAGATACCTCACTGGAATCTTCTGATTTTCTTTCTTGTAGTTTGTATAATTAGTGTAGCTATTGTTTATTGCTAGCGCGTAATTGTAGAGAGAATCTCCTTTGTAGCTGCAGTGTTTCAATGTTGTACAGTAAAACAGTTGTGGCATGCATGTAGATTTGCACCAAGTATTTCACAGCTGCGCTTGCGATTAACTATTATTTTCAGTGCTATGTTAATGTGTTTTCTTATTTTGCTCTTCAAATTGTGCTTTTCTGTGTTGTTGTGTGAAACATTGTGACAATAATGGCGTGTGAAAAACGTAATACTAAGCTCCAAAGTAAACTGAGAAATAATAGTGACAACGAGCGTAGTTTATCAGCACCACTGTGTAATGAATTAACAGACATTCAGAGTAGTAATTTGGTAACTGTGCATAGGGAAATGGAGAGGGCGGCAAATAATGGCGTAGACAGTGAAACAATTAGTGAACAGGGAAGCATTATCGATCGATCGGTCGGCAATAGCTCGCCTCAGGAATCCGAAATGACAGGACACAATCTCGCAAATACTGTAGATTCAGGTTTTGGGTCCTCACCGTTTTCTCAAATAAGTCAAGACACATTTTCTGCTTCTCAAAGTGTGAATGTTGCCGGTGCAAGTTCACTGCCGAAAAGCACTGAGGAACATGTTGCAGACACCAGTGCATTGTTATTACAATTAATACAACAAATGAGACAAACACAGCAAAAGCTTCAAAAGTTAGACACAATGGAACAAAATCTTCGGAAGTTAGACACCACGCTTGAACAAACACGCGAAGATTGAACTACTGAGTTAGATAACATTGAATCGAAATGTCAAAAAGGTTGTAATGACGTAAAACACAAATTTGTGAGCATTTTCAACCTATCTTTTCGCGGCACGAAAATGCATTACAGAATCACGAAGCAGCCATAAAATAAACTATTGTTCATGAAAATCATGAGACCTTGCAAGCTAAAATTGACTCAGTTGCATCTACCGATTCGGTTACGCAACTTGCAAAAACTCAGGAAAACTTAAAGGACGCAGTAGATACTCTGAAAATTGGTTCAGAAAGACACATGGAGGAAATTAGTTCATTATCAGAGAAAGTAGTTGAACTTTCGGATCAGCTAAATAATTTATCTACGAAGGTAGATGATAATCTGAATGACACAAAACCGGTAGCCTTAGTGACACAGAAGAGTGCAAACACATTAGGAAATTCAAACAAAGTCAGAATCAAATTAATACGCAACACCAAAGAGAAATCCGTGAAGTACAAGATCAGCTGACACAGTTAATACAAGAATTACGTATTTCAGAGGACACTCGCGCCCCAATACGGGAAGAGGGACATAGAAATACGGAACAGCCACAATATAATAACACAGCGCATTTCGGAAATTGTGAAAGAAATTGGCAAGGTGCACCGAATTTTGAAATGGAACCGCCGAAGCGACCTAACAATGACCGATATGCGACTCGCCGACATGATGATTTTGACTATAAGCTGTTCATTACTACACGTAAATTTAAAACATTTAAGAATTCTGGCAACGACATTCATCCACAAGCGTGGCTCCATCAATTCTCTCATTGTTTTCCTCCCAACTGGTCATTAGAGCACAGATTATAATTTATGTGTGGCTATTTAGAGAATAAACCAGCTGTAAGAATGCAATCGGTCATTCACGATTGTCACAGTGAAGGAGAATTTTACCATGCCTTCCCTTCAGCATATTGGTCTCAAGCTACACAAGACCGAGTAAAACATGGCATCATAATGATGAAGCATTTCGAACAATCTGATTGTGAAATATTTTGAAGACATGTTGCACAAGAATCAGTACCTGTCAAACCCATACAGCCCCTCAGAACTCATCCGCATTTGCTTAATCAAATTACCTGAACATTTACGACATATTATTTTGGCAGGATGTTGCAAAGACGACATTGAAGCTTTTCAGGGACTCTTACAAGAATTAGAAATTGACACTGAGAATTGCGGCACGCGAAAACAGGAACACAACAATTACAGGTCACATCTGTCGCAATTCCGCGATGAAAGAAATAATAACTGGACACGACAAGGCTATTCTCACAACACAAATCGTTACCAAAACAGACACCACCCGTATGACAACTGTTGGCAGAGTAGTAATAATTAAAGGGAAAGATCACCTCTCCGTGGTAGTGACTATCACAGAGACAATCAGAGAAACAGACAATTTGAGAACCAAAATAATTATTATCAAGGGAGACAGAATAACTTTAGACGCAACGGTCCAGCACGCAGTTATGATTCAGGGAGAAAATCTCCACCACGTGACCGACAAGAAAGAAACTATGGAATCTACTGACATGACGACAGACGATATGAACGTAACGACAGAGCTGAATTGCATCAGAACTGGCGGGATTCAAACAGAGCAGGGCCCCCTCGACAAGGTGAATTTGTAGAAGTTAGGTCTCCTAACCCCAATAACGACGCACGCCAACAAAGAGACAGACAATGACTCGCACCGCAGGCAGCCACGTGCGCCGGCTGGCTCAGGGAAAAATTACATAGACGCTAACCTTGAGAAAAATTTTAGCATCCTTTACCGATGTACCATATACCACATGATAATTCCACTGAAGCTGAAACTCTGCGTACTGGGAAGAGTAAAGGTTTACACCAAATTTCACATGTAAAACCGTTTATTGAGAGATAATCTGCTTTTTAACTTTGTCTTTACCATAAAACTTTTCACTTCACATTTCTATTATGGATTGTCAGACTTAGAAACTGTTACCATGCAACAATGTTTGAAGTTAAATATCCAATCAAGAACCAAGAGAACTTATTTAAACAGAAATTACGAATGCATTGTTATAATGAACAGACGTCACAGTGTTATTGTGTGTGTACATTCTTGCTTGTTAGTTGCACTATTACGTAACGACTATAAGGCTTACATACTTAGAACTTATTATACTGGTACTGCTAATGAGATTTTAATGAAACATTCTGGTTTACTTGAAAATACATTCTGGATTTAAGATACTTTCAGTGAGATACCAGATGACACAGTGGTTAGTTTATGTGACAGCTACACGATATTTTCACGACGCTACTAATGAGTGACAGCAGTGGTGGATGTGGGGAGAGAAATGGCGGAGTTTTGAAATTTGTAAGACTGGATGTCATGAACTGCTACGTATATTATGATTTTTCAACACTATTAAGGTAAATACATTGTTTGTTCTCTATTAAAATCTTTCATTTGCTAACTATGCCTATCAGTGGTTAGTGCCTTCCGTAGTTTGAATCTTTTATTTAGCTGGCAGTAGTGGCGCTCGCTGTATTGCAGTAGTTCGAGTAACGAAGATTTTTGTGAGGTAGGTGATTTGTGAAAGGTATAGGTTAGTGTTAGTCAGGGCCATTCTTTTGTAGGGATTAATGAAAGTCAGATTGCGTTGCGCTAAAAATATTGTGTGTCAGTTTAAGGACAGTCATGAATAATTGTTCAAAGGGGACGTTTCAAGCATTCCGACGGACTTGGGCAAATCCAGAAGGATAATGCAATACCCCAGACATCCATAATTGCTACAGAGTGGCTCCAGGAACAGTCTTCTGAGTTTAAACACTTCCACTGGACACCAAACTCCTCAAACATGAACATTATTGAGCATATCTGGGATGCCTTCCAAGATGCTATTCATGAGAGATTTCCACCTACTCTTACCCCTACGGGTTCATGGACGGCCCAGCAGGACCCATGGCATCAATTCCTTCCGGCACTACTTCAGACATTAGTCCAGTCCATGCCACGTCGTGTTGTGGCACTTCTGCGTGCTCGTGGGGAGGGGGGGGGGGGGATACACGATATTAGTTTCTTTGGCTCTTCAGTGTATAAAATTGTTCAATAGATACTTTGTGTCACCTCAACATTCTCGATCACGAGACAAATGGATGCGTGGCCTGTTTGGCAGAATCCTGGAAGAGCATTATTGTGTACATACGAGCAAGTGGTCGGAATTCGTCGACATTGGAGTGGGAACGGAAAAGACCAGGACGCATATAGAAGAGTGTGAGACACCGCCACTGCACCAAAACTTCGGGAAAAACAATAATGTTTAATGAAATGAAGCACACCGCTTCCATTAGTAGACCTAGGCAATGTGGGAGTGCGAGTAAGAAACAGGAGAGTCTCACAAATGTCAACCCTAACTGGCTGGAAGTGAGTAGGACGTAGTTTTGTAGCAACAAATATAACGAATTTATAACTGGTTAAACATCTGGCATGAGAGTAAGCGTGCGAAATCAGCACCTTTCTAGGCATCTTGTGACTGGTTGACACTTGGAATATTTAACGTTCAGTCATTCAAATTACATGATGCCAGAAAAACGCAGAAAACGGAGTCTTCTTTGTTTGGAAGCAGAGAAGCAGACTTTGGCATCGTTTGTTTTTCATTCGACTAAGTTAAACTTAGACACACAGACTAAATGACTGATTCCACAGAGACTATACCCGCCACTAGCAGAATATGTGTATGGTGACATCCGGATGCAGCAGCGAGGCGAACTGTCACTTTTAACGTCATTCGGAAATTTCAAGCTTCACTTTAAAGAGGTGTTTGCAGTCAAGAGTTCCAACTCCAGCCATAGTTGCGAACGCATAGCCTTCTGTAGTACTGTCTATCGTTACACGTTAACCTTCGGGACCCATGGTACGATTTACGTAAATACAATTTTTTCGCCAGATACACGTTCATTTGACTCACAACCCATACCCCAGGTCTAGGTTTGTCATGCATTAGATTATTAGTGCCAATATTGGCTTAACCACTGCTATTAAATTTTTATGTAATAAATTAGGATAATTGAGATCCTTGTTGAATTTTTAGATGATCGAACTCCTTTAACAGGGATTTTGTGTGCAGCGATTTAATCATGCTAGATAAACAGGGCCACTTGAATAGCTCTGATTGAAGACTCATATTTTTAAACTAATACCGCCTACAAAGCCCACCGACAACTTACCATAAATGTCTACAACACAAGCAGAAGAGGAAGAAGTTGGTAATACAGTATTTACAGGGAGATGAAAGGGTAAAAATGTTGGGGGTGTTGGAATGTCCTTGTAGGGAAGGGAATAGGAGAACCAGTTCAGGGAGTAGAAGGGCTCGTAATTAGAAATGAAAGAGGAAAACTACTGAGTTCCACAATAAATTTCACCTATTAATACCAAACACACCTTTAAAAAATGAAAAGAGGAGGGGGATACTGAAGTACTGGATAATAATTATCTATCTTTGAAATTCTCTAAGGCAGTATATAAATCGACACTGAATACTACAGTAGGTAGTTCAGTTGAAGAAGAAAACATATCTCCAAAAAGGGCAATAATAGAAATTTGACAGGCAAATATAGGTACAAAAAAAGTAACAGCCAAGAAGCTTGGGGTAACATAAGAACAAGTGATCGACGAAAGAGGGAAGCAGAAAAAAATGTTCAAGAAAACACAGGAATTCATAATATAATTCACTTAGAAATGAGATAAATAAGAAATTCAGGGGAAGAAAAAATTCAAATTATGAGGAAACCGAAAACAAATGGTCGTCAGAGAAGTCAAAATAATCTTCTGTGAAATTAACAGCCAGTATGTCGACATTAAGATCGTAATTACAACTCCACTGTGAGAAAAGAGTAGAAAAGCGGAAAGAGTGCATTGGAATCCTGTATGTGGGGTAGGAAATATCTGATAGCGTGATAGAACAAGAAAGGAGGAGAAATAAGGTATCCAGTACTAGTCAAAGTTTAAGACTTGAGACTTCGGAAGACTTGAGATCCAATAAACCGAAAGGCATCGATAATACTCCTGCAGAAGTTCCAAAATCATTGTGAGAAGTGGCAACCAAACGATTGTCCAAACTGGTTTGTAGAATGTTTGAGACTGGAGACATTTATATTTTTTAATTGGAGGGCGCCCTACTCGTTCTTAATTGTTTTTTTTTATTCATGTGATGATAACACATGATCTATGAACCTAGTACGTGTTTCCACAATACATTCCTTTTTTTCCAAAGAAAAAAGAAAGCAATAAGGGCGGCACGTCACGTAGAGTGGGAAATCCGGGTTCGAGCCCCAGTCCGGCACAAATTTTCGTTATCGTCATTCCTCTATACAGCTGATGTTGTTTCATATTCACAACTGCGAACACATTTCCTGTATTTCTTTACCGCTGTAATCACTGCTGTGCCTGTTCCCTCGGACATGCATGCACGACGACATATGGAAATTTAGGTCTGGCCATGATTCGTGCATAGACAGGCAAAGCAGTTGAGGTGACTTCTCACGTAAAGTGGGAAATCCTTGTTCAAGTCCGAGTCCAGCAACAATTTCACTGTCTTCAGTCCAATATGCAGCAGATATGTAGCAAATACAGTTCACGTATATCAAAAGTGTCACCAAGCTCAGTGGAACAGTGGAAGTGGAAATGACGGGTACAGCCTTTCTGCGATACATCTGCAGAGTGATGGACAGAACTGGACGTGTATTGTCCAAACATGGCGCAAGGACCCTCTCGCAATGGTAGGAGTGTGTTGTATAGCCTGTAAAAGTGGAAAAGTCTGTGGAAAGATGACTGGATGATAAATCAGTACCTATATCATCGAACATGAACAGTATCGCATGTTGGGACAGATGGAGATATCGGACATGGCTGAACATGTACTGTGTGAGACTGACCACGCAGTAAAATTCGGATACATGCAAGTTCTCTCTGTGGAGAATTGTTACCAGGGTTGCTTGGGCAGGAAAGCCTTTATAGTTTCAACGAGGAAGAATTAAGCCTGAAGGTAAACGGATCCTGCATTTCCGTGTGGCAGGAAGTGAGCATTGCTGGTAACAAGGGGAGAACCAGAGAGGTAACACACAGGAAAATGCCTTCAGAAGTTTCTGCGACACGTACATAAAGAATCCAATTAATATTAGTGGTATGGGGTGCGTCCAGCCGTCACTTTTATGGCGGATTGATTGAACTCTTCCGGGGATAATTTCAATGAAGTGCCTGTGGAGGAATAGCACCAGTTCTTCCACAAGAGTCGAAATCAGACAAGGCAGTGACGCTGAACGCTGAAATTTGAGCAGAAGTCGACATTCTAACTTATCCCAAAGTTTTTCATTAGTTTCAGGTCGGAATCTGAGCAGGCCAATACATTTTATAAATGTTACTGTCCACAAAACATTTGCCTCTCTGATGCTTCCTCTTGACATGGCGCACTGTCACGCTGATACAAACAAAAGCTGTCCGCAAATTGTTTCATAACCGTACGCAGTACACAATACTGTATATTGGTTCATATCCTTCCATATTTATTGTTTCGTTAAGCGCAATAAGGGGACCACAATCTACTCACGAAAACACACCCATATCATGACACAGCTTAATCCGTACTTAAATCTTGGCGCTACACCTGAGGGAAAGTAACGTTCTGAAGATATTCGCCACAGCCAAACCTTTCCATCGGACTTCAATAGGATAATGGATGATTCTTCCAACCAAATCATTCGTTTTCGGCCATTCACTGTCCAGTGTCGTTGATCTTTACACTGCCTTAAGCGTCGCTTAGTACTGGCTGCAGGAATGGGAGGATTATGAGTTGCTCTGCCATATTGTGCTAGATGAACTGCTCGAAACACTTTGGTACTCACGAGTGATTCCTTCCATTGATTCCATGCGATTTTTTCACACCCACCCTCAATAATGCTCAACGGCCCCTTATCGGTAGTACATGAGGTCTGATTGGTCTTGGCCTAGGAGTGGCTCTTCGTTGGCGTTTTCACTTCGCAGTCACATTGTAAGCACACCAGTCCGTAGCTGACGTAGAAGACTGCAAACCTTCTTTCCTTCCCGTCTGGGCAAGCTGTGCTGTGACTAGTATACATGTAAAGCTTACTGGGACAGGGTAAATGCTAGCTACAATGAAGTCGATAATTCCATCGTAATATTGGCATTTTAATTTGATATTCCCCACAACTGACAAAATTTACAAAAAAAAATGTAAATCTCTTTGTCCACCCACACACTCCTGAGAATGGCACATTAACAATTTGCAATTACGCGCCCCTATTACCGGCAGCTGCGTTGATAAATACTCGGCACCTCGCAGGATAACTTCTAGATCGAGAATATTAGGTAAGCTGTTGGACGTGGTTAGGCGTTGGTGAAAATATCGCTTCTGAGCACACAAAGAGCTTTAACCGCAGAACTCTGCACGGAACACGCGTTGGTGCAATGCTGCGATATAGACCGTACATCTCCCTTCGCAGACGATGGCCAAGACGCCGTATCCAAGTCCGTACCGCTCGATGGCTGAAGGCGAAGTCCTTCCACAATTCTCTCGGCCCCCAACGTACGAAAACGCGGTGGAAGAATACTCAGTTTCGACCAATGTCGAAAGCTTTATCATCGCCGAAATCCCTCCACTGAGATCTACCCAATGATCGAGTAGGTCATAACGTCCCTAGGCAAACGAAATTCCCTTCTTCGCCACGTGTTGCCCAGTACAGGTGGCTTTGGATGCCGGGCTACCCCCAAAAGCTCCGTATTTTCCCGCGTTTCCGGTGACCGCTACCTGCCGCCCACGGCGGACCGGCGAGCTACGGCCAACTGCAGACTTTACATTCCACAATTCTCAACTTCGGACGCTTTTCACCAACGCTTTAAGTTAGTGGCTCAATCATGCAGACATGCAGCGAGTACTGCTCGAGAGTGTCTCATATTTATCATAATTCAATAGAGTCATGATCTGATGCCCTGGTCAGTCCCTTTATTATTAATACTAATGTTGGTAGGCTAACGTGTAAGTGCGCATGTCCTGGCACCTTACAACATCACCAGTAATTATCTTGGGCAACTTTAGATGGGTTAAGTGTCACTTATGGATATATTATGCAGGTTACGCCCGACGACTGATCCAATTAGGATGACAGTGAGCTCTCCTGACCGACCCATTCTGCAGTTATCGCTTTTTCTATTGACAGCACAATAGTCCCCGCGTTCATTTACACGCGTGGATCTGCCTTTCGTGACATCTAGTGGTCAGTTCCGCATTACACAGGGGTGTTACGATACTTTTACTTTGATACTATTATCTCCGTCCACAGGCACGACTCCAGTCCGCTACCAGCAATGTATGGTGAACCTTTGACGGTACTCGCCACACGTGCAGACTAAATGTCAGAAGAATCGTTAAAAAAATGACCGAAAATGGTCCCGAGGCAGAAGCCAGCAGCTAAAACGCCAATAAATGTTTCGTAAAGTACGTAGCAAAACAATTACAAGCTAACATTTTTCTAGAAAGGTTTCACGGACTTTAGCCATGTTTGGGCACTTAAATTTAACAGTGGCAACAGGTAAAATTTGGAGCCTGACCGAGACTCGAACGCCGATATCCCGTTTAACGTGAGAGGTCACCTTAATCCCCACCCACATTCGCAACCTCTTACACACTGCTAACACAGCGTCACCCACCCATGAACTATATACTCGCAAATCCTCATTCCCATAAGAGGTCAGACATGATGTGCATCTACACTGAAAGATATGCACATTGGTCATCATCACTACATTTTATACACGTATAAAGGTTGACCTAAATGAACAACGGACGACGAATATATACAGGTTGTGTTTAGTCAGCGTGTCTTGTCAACGAGCCGAGCCGAAGTTCGCCAGGAGATGAGTTTTACGAGCGAAGTGTGTAGAAAGCACGTAGCGAGATACGTGGAGCATTGGTTGTGTCGTGGGATATTGTTCACAATTAATAATGTGCAGGGGTCGAAGATCTGTTGGTGTTGGGTTTCCCAGGCTGCTGTTGCGTACGTCATCAGCCATGTAATGAGAGTTATATAGAAGTACTAGCCACACCCCTATTCAATATACTTTGGCTGTTGAGCATTCTGTAGAATTAGAAAAGTCTGACTTGGGCCAGGGCAGCCGCGAGCGCTAACGCGCTGCTTCCTGGACTCGGGTAGACGCGCCGGCCCCTGCGGATTAACGACGAGGGCTGGTGGGCTGGCCAGCCTGGATATGGTTTTTAGGCGGTTTTCCACATCCCGATAGGTGAATACTGGGCCGTTCCCCACGTTCCGCCTTAGTTCCACGCGTCACAGACGTTTGAAACACGTCCGCACTATTTCACGATTTACACTAGACGCAGACAGTTGGGGTACACTGATTCCATCCTGGGGGGTATATTGCCAAATCCGTTGTGTCCACACCGACCCTCCGATCGCTCCGGGACTATGGCGTAAGCGAAAGAATGAAAGAAAGGTGTAACTATAAAATACATATACTTTTTTATATGCCACCTTGATATATACACATGTCAGTGTGATGGTTGATTCTTTCCATCGAACATCCTTCCTAAAAGCACGTTACAAACTTTGCGACTGGTGTTTCTGCGTGGTCGTACTGCACCAGCAAGTGGCTATGCCTGTCAGTATAGACTAACAGTTTTGGCTTCACGCATTCACACCTGGACACCTGACATTGGAAAATAAGCATTAATAGATTGTTCTTGTCACGTGCACTTGGAGGTACTAACCAACCTAAAAACATACGACTCGTAATGGCTGTATTTATTAGCCTGTAAATGACGTAAATAATGATATAATGTTGTTCAGTACACTGTCCTAAGTTACCAATAGAAACGTCTCCACTTATATCCGTTACACTCTATTTATATACGACATTTTTATACGGTGAATATTATGTTAAGGGACGGTGATCCTTCTCACTACCTGGGACGATAGTAACACTCAGGCTGCCAAATGGTGACAACTCTCAGTGCAGGGACAGACACCACTATACGAGCTTGATTGTGCGGCAGCTCCCTGTGGAGGACTCGCCACAGTCTGCAGAGCACCCGGAAGCGCAGCAGGTAGAGGCCGGTAGGGCCGTGAGGGGCCTGCAACCCCGCGAGCGTGTCTCGCCAGAGCAGCAGAGCGTGGCGTCCTCATTAGAAAACCCTCGCGAGCTGGCGCGGCGGCAACTGGAGGGGCCAGACGTGCGGGGACGGAAAACGCAGCCAGCGTCCAACAAATTAACAAAGTTTCCGCGTAAACGCCGCAGTAACCATCATTTCTGATGGCGCCCCGGCCGTCGCCCGTGTGGGTGGATGGGCGCTCCCAACTGCGCGGCAGACACTGAGGAAGAGACGCGGGTGGGGTGACGGGGGTGGGGAGGGGGGATGGCTCGCCAGCAGTCTGCTGGCCCCCCACTCCTTCTGTCATTCCCTCCCCCACCCTCTCGCACCCCGTCCTCCTGAAGAAAACTTGTGGGATGGGGGAGGGGTTTGAGGGCGTGGGGAGCTCGGTCATGTCCTGCTGCCTGCCTGCCCCACGCAGCCCAGAACCCCTTCCCCACTGGCCCCTCGCGCGGATTTAATTTTCGGCCAAGAAGTTTTCTTCCCATCTGCCGCCAAACTGTGAACAATTTGTGGGAAGAGCGGCGGCGCCGCGACAAGCTGTACTTTAGCGCCTTCCTCCCCTCTAGCTAGCTAATCGCTTACGTCAGGCCTCGGCGTTTCCTCGGCTTTATGGGCGACTTCCATTCTTTTGTTCCCTACACAAAAGCCTATTACTGCTCAGAGTTTAATTCACTCTCCAATTCTCTTACGGCTATACGACAAATAAAGACCTTAAATCTATCATTCAGCCGTAAATGCAAAGCACCAAATCCAAATGAAATTCATCACTGTGTGTTACATCCGTCATACTCTTTTCAAAAGGGCTCTGAGCACTATGGGACTCAACTGCTGAGGTCATTAGTCCCCTAGAACTTAGATCTAGTTAAACCTAACTAACCTAAGGACATCACAAACATCCATGCCCGAGGCAGGATTCGAACCTGCGACCGTAGCGGTCTTGCGGTTCCAGACTGCAGCGCCTTTAACCGCACGGCCACTTCGGCCGGCACTCTTTTCAAACTTAACTGTGAGCTAACAAATTAATTAATTTATTTATGTGTTCAATGTACATAAAATTTTAGGATGATAAGTCCCTTCACAAATTCTTCCAAATTTAGACTGGCAATGTCAAGGAAAGCTTTTCTGAAGAAGAGAAATTTGTTAACATCGAGCATAGATTTAAGTGTCAGGAAGTCTTTTCTGAAAGTATTCGTATGGAGTGTAGCCATGTATGGAAGTGAAACATGGACGATAAATAGTTTAGACAGGAACAGAATAGAAGATTTCGAAATGTGGTGCTACAAAAGAATGCTGAAGATTAGATGGGTAGATCACATAAACAATGAGGAGGTATTGAACAGAATTGGGGAGAAGAGGAGTTTGCGGCACAACTTGACTATAAGAAGGGATCGGTTGGTAGGACATATTCTGAGGCATCAAGGGATCACAAATTTAGCATTGGAGGACAGCATGGAGTGTAAAAATCGTAGAGGGAGACCAAGAGATGAATAAGCAGATTTAGAAGGATGTAGCCTGCAGTACGTACTGGGAGATGAAGCAGCTTGCACAGGATAGAGTATCATGGAGAGCTGCATCAAACGAGTCTCAGGACTGAAGACCACAACAATAACAACTGATATCTATACTTTGATTCAAACCCGTACAGCTCGATGTATGATACTGAGACAGTGTTATGCATTTATAGTTTTGATGGTCTTCTTTAAACGTACTGGGAGATGAAGCAGCTTGCACAGGATAGAGTATCATGGAGAGCTGCATCAAACGAGTCTCAGGACTGAAGACCACAACAATAACAACTGATATCTATACTTTGATTCAAACCCGTACAGCTCGATGTATGATACTGAGACAGTGTTATGCATTTATAGTTTTGATGGTCTTCTTTAAAGCAGTCAGTGACGTGAACAAAGGGCGTAACAGGGAAACAGCATTAAGTACTTTTGGGACACCTGGATCACTGTTCTGCGTTGGAGATAGTGTCGTACAAGGGACAGTAGAATGAAAATCAGACACCCACCCTAATGGGACCATATATTATTCCACAGAAAAGGATTCACTACACGTCCTACGACAGTTATCCCACTGCGAGACGAGAAAATCAGTTTCTGTGTAGTAGAACGTGGTCGCCCTTGAAGGATCCACAACCGCACATGCTCTTGCACTTCCTCATCCGACTGAAGCCGACGTCCATGCAAATCTTTCTTCAGGTCACAAAAGATGTCAAAATCATGCGGTGAATGATCCAACCAGCACAGAGGATGTTGCAGTGTTTGCCAACCAAATTGGTGAAGCGCAGCCTTCGTCCGATTGGTAGTGTGCTGGCGAGTCTTGTCGTGCAGAAGAATGAATCTGTCCGACGTCATTCCTGCAAAACTTCTTCACACCGCTGTGCACTGATTGTGATTCCATGCTCGAGGAACACGACGAACAGGGGGCCCCTGCAATCGAAGAAGACGCACATCGTGGCCTCACAGGTACTTTTGTAAACAGTTTTGGATTTCTGTGGCAGGGGCAGATGTGGGATAGTCCCATTGTTGGCTACCCTGTTAGTCCTCAGGCTGTCGGAATACCCTCGGACAGAATCGTCCACATGCACAACGATGCCCCTTCAACACTGCCAATCGAACGACTGCTACGCGTCCGCTATTTGGTTGGGAAACACTGCAACATCCTCTGTACTGCTTGTGTCGTTCACGGTGTGATTTTTACATCATTTACCTTATGCGTGAACGTCGGTTTCAGTAAGACAAGGAAGTGCAAGAGTGAGCGTGGTTCTGGATCCGTTCACCTCCAGCCACGTTTTACGAAACAGGAACTGGTCGTCTCATCTCCTATTGGGATAAGTCTTTTGAAAGGAACCAGTCCATGGTCAGTTGTCGCAGGCCTTCGGTTCTCACATCCAATGACCTCTTCTTGCGACCGGAAGAGAGAGGGAGGTCGCCACGCCCAGAATGGTCGGAGAGAGATATTTTCACCCTCAGGCCAAGCACGTAATCGACCTTACCAAAAAACATTAACAGAGACAATGTCTTGTGTTACTGCTGTGGTAATAGCGTTCCACGGTACCATGCTGAATGGCAGGCTACCTACAAGTAGCCAGTGCACTAGGTTATCCGAAGCCAACCAACGAAGAAAGGGCAAAGCTTTTCGAGGTGTACACAGACACAATCAGAGAGGATATGTGTCTTACGGTTGCGGCTGCGCTACTGACCTTTGAGATCACTTCGCTGGATTAAGCTAGGTGAAGTCCCTGCACACACGAAAACTTTTCCGCTGCTTTTCCTCTGATTTAGCACACAGCCATCGAGTTTCTGTGCGTTACTATTATTCTAGCTTCAAATGCATCAAAAATACATGACGTTTCTACCAGAAATCATACATCTCTAGACATTTCTTTTTTGAATGTCCAGCCCAATCAATTGATTGTGTGCTACTGTCCCTACAAATACTGAAGCACACGGACTTGCATCTCAATACTCGGAGCTGCCACAATCCAGCACAACGTAACTCAGTACTGAACACCTTAGTACAAAGATCCAGGTCGATTTGTGACAGCGAGAGTTTGCCGAATGAGTTAGCACAACTGCGGGAAACTTTCCGTAAGAATGACTATACCGTGAGACAAATAAGACACGCCTTGCTTGCAGACAAGAGGCGAGAGGAGAAACCAGAAGAAGACGAAACGCTGGACCGCCAACAGCCAAGATCGCAAGAATATTAAAGAAGCACGAAATAACGACCATCTTTTGCGCAACAAGAAAAAAGTCAAAGCTATGCTTGGCTCAACCAAAGACGAACTGTGGCAGCAGACGCTGGGCATTTACAGAATTGAGTGCATATGTGGGATGAAATATATCGGGCAAACCCAACGATGTATCTCCCAGCGCTCTACTAAACACATCAGGAACGTACGACTAGGACAGACCAACAAGTCCGCTGTAGCAGAACATAGCATTATCGAGGTACACACCTTCGAGTTCGAAAAACAGAGGAATCTGTACAGCCCGAACGGTTTCTGGGACTCAATCTTCAAAGAGGCAGTGGAGATACGTCTGCACAACAATTTAGTAAACAGGGATAGCGGTTTTCAGCTCAGTGCAACGTGGAATCCAGCAACTGACAAAATACGCCAGGAACGCTCCGATCTGAAGCCAGCGGCGTCCGCAGACAGATTGGATAGCCACCGGGTCTCGACCCCGGTCCGCGCCCCTCCCCCCCCCCCCCCCTGCCGTCCGCCACTACCGCCGCGGTACCCCCTTCCGGAGGAACGCGATTGGCCGACCTACAGTACCTGACGACGTGCCAAGCAGCTATACAGATATGCAGAACACAGTAGATAAAAAGCTATCTCACCGATAGATCTTTCTCCGTCGAAGTAGAAACTGCCACCTCCACCAAAAGGCGTAATCATGTCACATGTATCGGTCCAAGGGTCCGTTTGTACAGTCTGTACACTGCAGACACACCAACGGCCCCCCTGGTGCACACCGCACAGTACGCAGACGACGACGCCTTTTACACGAGAAATGTGAACAAGGACCTGTTCATCCGTAGGCTACAAAGGGTTTTAGACGACACAGAAACTTGGGCTCGTCGCTGGTGTTGTAGCGTAGAAAGACAGCCACGCCACGGAAGTAGCCGAAAGGCACGCGTTTAGCAGGCAAGTTATAGGTCTGTAACAGGATACGTAATTAATGTTATAAAGAAAAGGACGTAGCTTCTGTAATACTTAACTTTAATCCATCCTTGGTACATCGCTATTGACGATATAAGTGAGACTCCATAGATACATGCAATGTTACTAATGGCGCCTTGCTAGGTCGTAGCCATTGACTTAGCTGAAGGCTATTCTAACTATTGGCTCGGCAAATGAGCGAGGCTTCGTCCGTGAAGTCGCTAGCAAAGTCGTCCGTACAACTGGGCGAGTGCTAGTCCGTATCTCGAGACCTGCCTTGTGGTGGCGCTCGGTCTGCGATCACACAGTGGCGACACGCGGGTCCGACATGTACTAATGGACCGCGGCCGATTTAAAACTACCACCTAGCAAGTGTGGTGTCTGGCGGTGACACCACAGCTGGCGCATCACTATCAACTCTGAAAAGACGCAGGCTATTCTGATTACCCGGACGCTCGGAAGGCGCGAACCTCCTCAACATCCCCCCCCCCCCCCACCTTCACCTAAACGTAACCCAACTCCTCTGGCGCAGAACCGCCAAGTACCTTGGCGTAACCTTGGACTCTCGTCTTACGTGGGAACCCCACATAGACGAGGTCCATAGGAAAGAATGTCCATCCTGTACCCAATCCTCAACCAGCTCCATTCCCTGCTCTGTAGGAGTCAATGTGTATCACGTCCTGATCCCGCCAGTAATGGAATATGCATGCCCTGTCTGGGGATATGCGGCGAAGCAGCACCTGGACCAACCCCAGAGGCTGCAAGAACCGCGTCCTCAGGAGGGCACTGCATCTACCCCTCGGATTCCCTACCGATGATCTGCACGCCGCAGCTGAAATCCCACCCCTGAGAGAGCGTTTCCAAGATCTGTCAAGGGCTTTCTATTAGGGCTCTTCCATATCAGGAAACGTACTCATCCAGTCCCTAGGTCGGTATGACATGTCCCGCTATAAGCACAAACGCCCAATGACGATCTTCGACGATTAAGTCGAAGAGAAAATTCCATTATCCAATCCCTAATCCCGCTCCCTCCCACAAACTACCAATCACCACTCCAACATCAGTCAAGTACCGGACTCATACAGAACATTTATCACATTTCACAGACACCAAAAAATCACACACACAAGTACACAGAGAAGTAAAAGTTGAAAGCCTACAATCTCACCCACACACTTCCCCAAGGAGGGGATAGTATAAGATGAGAGTGAGTGAGCATCCCGACACTTCGCCAGAAGATGTTGGGTATGAAACTCATTGAAACGTTGCGACAAGACGATGCCACCACTCTGCTGATAACCCGAGAAGAATTCATCAGTGGAATAGGCGGAGAAAGACTAAAATCGCATATAACAGCAATAACAACAACTGCAAGAATCTTCAAGTGTAATAAAATATGTGCGTGTATATTCAACATCTTCCCTTAAACTGCTGGACTGTTTCAGTAAAACTTGGTACACATATCACTTCTATGTGAAAAAAAGCGCTGTCAAGATGACAACCACTTACGTCTCAAAGTAGTAAGGATGGTGGTGAAAAATAAGCTCAACGCACAGCGTGCAGATATCTAGATTGTGTTCATGCGAAATTTGGGAGTGGGAGTACTTATCTACTTCCAACAGACTTTACACCTTATGTCAAACTGTTATGAAACTTTTTGTCTCTCACACGCCCTCAAAAGGATGAAAAGAAGGGAGTTTATCTCTTATCACCAAATTTTCGCTGTTCATGCAGTAACAGTCCTGCATCAGTCACAAAATTTTAAATTATGATTTTTCTTTGCCGCTAATTCTATTCGCGTCACATTTTGTACGCAGTATCCACATACACCTCCGATTGTACCAGCAAAATTATATCATTTTTCGACACGCCATTCAGGAGATACAGCGTCATAAACATTCAAATGAGGGAAAAACTACCCAACCAACCATAACTATTTAATTTATAATTTCTTTTCGACTAACTCTATTCGCAACACATTTCGCAAGCTGTACTCACATACTCCATTAAATTTATCCACACAGGCAGACAACCCAAGAGATATAGTATCTTAAACAGTGAAATGCGTGAAAGATTACGTGTTCTTAAAATTGAGCAGAAATGACGATGAGAATGTCCATCCAGCGATTGTTAATGAAAGCGCTTCCCCTCTTCCAACAAACTTCAAACATTATTTCCAATTTTTTAAAATTTTGTTTATTTACCTGCTTAATGTAAAATATTTAGCACATCAACTCATTTGTAAACTAATCATTCATTAGAAGACGTTTTAGAGATGGGAATTCGACTCTTTAAAGAATCGAGGTTTAATGGTTACTGACTATCTGGAAGCAAGCACTATGCGGTTATGAACCACCTAAATCCTATAGGGGAGGAAATGAAAAGTAGATGACATTAGAGCACAACTTAGGAACACCTGGGGCATTTTCAACCAAATTTCTTAGGTACATGACATATTACCATGATCAGTGGGTTTTCGTTTTTATTTATTCTTTACATTTGATGTGTATGAATTTTCTGGATCACTTGTGTGTTAATTAGTACTGGTAGCTTGTCATGTTTTCGTGTGGCAAGCACTTCCTTTCTCCGCATCATGCTGAGGTGTTGTTATGCACACGTAACTATAACAAGTATTTTCCACAAATAATGTAGTAAAACACTTTTCACTTCACCAGAACACAGTGTGATGATGGCACAGGGGTGCCGAAACATGTTTGGGTGCTGAGAAAAACGGTGTTTTGCATAACTGGCGGATCTCACATCCAACAGTTATAAATGCAAACACGGCCAACACAAGGAGCTGCAAATTAAAATGATGGGGTATTGTTAAGTTAGTTGATTCATGACCCCCTGGGGGTAACTTTATGACCCCTGGGGATAATCTGATCTTGTGAGGAAACGCAGCCCTACCTCTGCCGCTGTTCCTCCCCCACCCCTCTGGGAAATGGGATACTTGTTCATTTTTGAGCCACCTGTCCCTCTCCTGGGACATCCTTCAGCCTTCCTTTCCCTCGTCCTCTCTAAGAAACACTTGGCAGGCAAATTGATCAGTCTGTGCATAGCGGTTGGTGTATAAGATGCAAATATTAGCTTGTCCAGCAACTACATGTCCGAATTTTGTAATTAGACTGCAGCATTTTGGAGGTGTTGTCTTGGAAAATTATCGTGTGTGTTCTCACCTTGATATGAAGAAATCGACTGAGCTAGTACACAATGCCACCACCGGAGGATGTCCCAAATCCCAAACCCTCGAACCCTCCTTCCCCAAGCCTTCCAGAGAAAACTGACGGGAAAACTACTCTGTGCTAGAGACAAAGGATCTCATAACACGAAATTCAAATCAAAATCAGCACGAGTAATATATTGTTCAATTCAGTTTGCATATACCTTATTTGATCAGTCTGCAGTAAACAAGGCTCCCCACTTGCTGAAGGCTACATCTGCATTCCCTATATCACCACTTACCATTACATAGCATTTGTAAGCACCGAGGAATGGGATGAAGTGTGGTATATCAGTCATAGTTTTGGGTCGCTCGTACATGTGTCTATCGTCTAAGTGCCACCACGGAGGTCAAAAACTGCCCCATGTCCTAACTACAGATCACAATACTAAACACCGCAGACCAAGGACCAGATTTTGGCTGCAATTGATCTCATGGCCCCAAAAAAGCATCGATAGTGGCATGCCTTTGACGTTTGATACCTGGGGAATTCCCACCAAAAAACTAACCGCCTCTCTCAAGAGGCTACTTCCTGTTTGTGTGTGAACCAATGTCTCAAAACACATCGATGGACGTTTCCCTCTATCCTCAGTATACTGTGTTCCTACTGGGTAATGCTGGGTACAAAGGGAGAGCTTGTGCAGTTTTGATATAAAAACGTGGGTAAATCGTCTAACAATTGACAGGGGTTAAAAAGATCACTTAAAACACTCATGACCGCCTTACAATAGTCCTCCTTCATAATAAAACATGTTTTCTACGCAAACATTATGCAAATCAAGTACTTGAATTTCTGCCACAAATACACTGAAGTGCCAAAGAAACTGGTATAGGCATGTGTGTTCAGATACAGAGATACATAAATAGGCAGAATACAACACTGCAGTCGGCAACTCCTATATAAGACAAGAAAAAAATGTCTGGCACGATTGTTAGACCAGTTACTGCTGCTAAAATGGCATGTTATCAAGATTTAAGTGAGTTTGAACGTGGTGTTATAGTCGGAACACGAGCTGTGGGACACAGCCACTCCTAGGTAGCGATGAAGTGGCGATTTTCCCGTACGATCATTTCACGAGTGTGCGTTGAATACCAGGAATCCGGCAATAACATCAAATCTCCGACAAGTCTGCGGCCGGAAAAAGATCTGCAAGAACGTGACCAACGACTACTGAAGAGAATCGTTCAATGAGACAGAAGTGCAACCCATCCGAAAATTGCTGCAGATTTGAATGCTGGGCCATCAACAAGTATCAGCGTGCGAACCATTCAACGAAACATCATCGATATGGGCTTCCGGAGCCGGAGACCTACTCATGATAGCACAACACAGAGATTTACGCCTCACCTGGGCTCCTCAACACCGACATTGGACTGTTGATGACTGGGAACATCTTGCCTGGTCGGACGAGTCTCGTTTGAAATTGTGTCGAGCGGATGGACGTGTACTGGTATGGAGACAACCTCATGAATCCATGGATCCAGCACGTCAGCAGGTGACAGTTAAAGTCTGTGGAGGCTCTGTAATGGTGTGAAGCGTGTGCAACTGGTGTTATATGGGAGCCCTGATACGTCTAGGTAAAACTCTGACAGGTGACACAGACGAAAGTATCCTGTCTCATCACCTGAATCCATTCATGTCCGTTGTGCGCTCCGACAGACTTGGGTAATTCCAGCAGGACAATTCGATACCCCATACGTCCAAAAAAAGCTACAGAGTGGCTCCAGGGACATTTTTCTGTGTTTAAACATTTCCTCTGGCCACGAAACTTTCCAGACATGAACATAATTGAGCATATTTGGGATACCTTGCAATGTGCTGTTCAGAACAGATCTCCACTCCCTCGTACTCTTACGGATTTATGGACAGCCCTACAGCATTCGTGACGCCTATTCCGTCCAGCACTACTTTAGACGTTAGTCGAGTCCATGCCGCGTCGTGTTACGGCACTGGTGTGCTTTTGCGAGGCCCTGCACGATATTAGGCAGGTGTACCAGTTTCATTGGCTCTTTAGTGTTGATCATAGTGTTAACTATATGCCAGGTCTTGTATTCACCGATATGTTAGGACACAAGCACCCTCCTGCAACACGAACTTAAGACTTAACATACGTATCTGGTGAAAAAACCTTCCAATTACATATCACGTAGCGTGTGCCACGAATGCTGAAGAGCCGCTGCCTCGCCAGCCACGACATTGTGTCATCGCGTGCGCTCCGATCGTGAGAGCTCACAAAAGCATCCGTAATGCTGGCACTAGCATGCACACCTCCCGTCATAACAGAAACTCAGAGGCCAGAGAGACTGTCACAGTGACCGCTAATTTACGAAGGAAGAATAATCATGCAATACAAACGGTCACCATATTGAATCTTCTCATCCAACACACGTCTGCTTCTGCAACCGCTCATCCAGTATGCTGACTACGTCGGTTTTCAGCCTTCGGGTGGGTGCCGCCACAAGGATCTGTCCCCGCTGGTATGAGCGAGAACCAAGTGGCAAAGCACTCTTTATAACTAACTGGTCGCCACACGCTAAGCCGCGGCTTCCTGTCGGCCACTGGCTGCGGACACTGCCAGATAAGTAGGTGTGGCTTGGATTTACAGTTCTAACTGCAAGGCCACTCGCAATACAGACTCGCTCCAGTTCAAAAAATTCACTACACCCAATCCGAGACAGTGATGCTGCCGTCCGTACACCTCCAATTTCTCCTTTTAGTACGATTTATTTTGAAGGCAGAAGAAATTGGAGCATATATGTGTTTTCCCATCGCTAAACTATCGTTACTTGTTGTGAAAATCCTGTACAACATTATGGCATATGGTGTATTTTCTCTAAGTATTCGCTCATCAGTTAAAGGATATCTGTTCTTAAAAGCTTATTATCTTCTACGTCCTGCATCACAGGAATAGAGTGTTAAACTCAATTTTGCCACTTAATGGAGTGCTAAGAGAATGCTCGTCCACTGTCACAGTATGCCTCCTGACTTTCGAACTCTCTTAAAGTAACAACGAAGTCTGCTGAGGTACTGTATCAGCACAGAGGAGTTGTAAATATCAGGACTGCACAACTATCGCTCTATAAATTCTGCAATATAGTTTATTTTATTAGGTTGGTCGTCTCTCTCTGTGTAGGTGGGAAACTGAAATTTCACTAAAGAACCACGCCGTAACAGAAAAAGCCTAATAACCGCTCCACCTCGAAAATCATATCCATCGCACTCTACCTCTCGCTTCCACCCAACTGGTGGTACGTCACTGATATCAAATTGATTGACTAAGTAATTAAACTGATCATGAGAGTCCGTTTGGACGGCAATTTTTATCGTTCAGTCGGAATACACTCGCCATCACTGGTGGGAAGACGAAGTTCTTTTCATGGAAACAGTATTGATTAAGTTTATACAGTCGACTTATGAAGCTGATTGCAAAAAGTTTCTACTACCACCAACACATTTCGTGTAAGGGCCTCGAAGATAAGATATGGGAAATTAGCACCCGTATAAAGTCGTTTCCTCTCGCTCTATTTGAGAGGGTAAATGAAAGGAAATGACTGGTAGTGGTACAGGGTACCCTCTGTCACACACGGTACGACAGCCTGTGAAGTAAAAATATACATATAAATGCAAGAAGAGACCAAGAGCATTGATTCCTTATACTGGCAATGTATATTCAATCCACGTGCATGATCATTGTTTCGGTGTCTTATGTCGTCTTCATGAACGAATCTGCGTCTTTTATTTTTATGACTTATAATTCACAGCTGCATGTAGAACAAGGGACAGTAAGTACCATCATTTGTCTATCGCACTGGTAGAGGAATCGAATCATTTCCATACACCGAGCATGTAATTACCCTCACTCGTTCACATTTTTGTCGCATTTGCCTCAGTTTTACGGGTTTTCCATCAATTTTCGTAATTTCACCAGTTTTCCGTACTTTATGCTGTGGCCGCACACTTCGGACATCGTAGCGCCCACTGCATCGGCTTCCCATTTTACGTACAAACGTCACAGAGTGTATATTCACCAGATAAACCTACGTTGTCTGTGTTGTCAAAACAAAGACTTACCGGCGGCCACAACACAACACGCCACTAGGTCTCCATCAACCGCTACATGTTCGCGGAGCCTGCAGAACAGCTTCGCCAGAGGTCGCAGCTAACCTAAGAACTACTTTGCTCCGCCAGGCACGTGATCGCAAATTTTTGTGGCAGATACATCCGCCAACAGGCTTTATAAGGAGGCGCACTGCCGGCACAATACGGCTTGACGCACCGCTTAGAAGGATGCAGAGGTGCCGCTCCGGCAGCCACGGCCAGACGCCTATTCTAGCTGGCCAATCTCTTGGTATAGTCGGCGAACGTCTTGACGTTGTAGAACTGTTTGTCTTGGCTCCCCTCAAGAGACGGGTCTTTTTTATTGTTATTATTTGTTGTATTGTGTTTGTGTCTATCCGCTATTGGGATCGAGTCCGTTGTCCTTTTCGATATTGTATTATTCTTTCGTTTTGGTAAGTACAATAAACTTATCGGACTTGTGTTTTCCACATTTATATTCTGATAGCGCAGATTTTTCACTTCAAACACAACTTACTCAATTAGTCGTGTTCCAAATCACCGCTCTCGATGACTTGCCATGTCAACTAAACGCCTTAACATGTTCATCTGATAACGATATCAGCCAAGGACATTGCAGGATGATTCTCAGTTTATGTATCACTGCTAAGACAACTCTATCCACTACTTTGCGAGTGTTGTATACATGGGGACATATCGTGAACCCTGTTACACTGCCGACATCACATGACACAAATACTGTTTTATAATGTAGGATACAGCCATCAGCAGAGAGGAGACACTAAAACTACGTTCGTCAGCTGAAACACTTTATAAATTCCGCAAGATTTTATTTCGATTACATATGTGTCCCTATGCGGATGGACGTTTCAAAATTAACATTCGTAGATCCTGAACAAAACTCTAGATGGTCTCTCTACTCATTTTGCAACTATTACTAGGTCCTTTAAGCAACCCTTCCTGCAAAACTGTCTCCGGTTTAATTTGGTGCTGACGAGAAGTAGCCTCCTATGAATGTAAGAATACTTTGTGACTTACATCCAAACAGGGAGATACGGGTAATCGTAATAATTACTATACACGCTACATTCGACGTCTCGAGAAGGAACAGAACGAGCTGAGTATCAAGAGTCAATACACTTCGATGTTTTGCTTTTGGAAAGAGCTTAATATGTGCTTCGAACTGAAACAACCATCTGACATTAGTGACATGAACCGGTATTGTCATTCCAATACCATAACTGTCATTCTGTGAAGGCTGTTCTCTACCAACCCTACTAACGTCACCCATAAAATTACACATGATCTCTCTAGATGCATGGTTCCTGAGGAATTTACCACTCCTTATTGGTGTGTGGTGGATATGAGCCTGATACATTTAAGAGTATTGTGGTGATATAGCTGATGGTTAAGGAAAACAAGAAACACATGATTTGTGTAGCTCCAGACAGAAAGAGTTTGAAAAATTTTACGTAAATCACTTGTGCTAGCACTTCTGTAGTATTGTTGCAGTGTTTGGATTCCATACCAAGAGGGCACTGGGAAGATAAAAAGTTATTGGAAAACATGAACACACACTTCTAAGGCTACATGGTTCTGCACTTAAACACGCTTGAGCCGCGCTGCGGCTCGCGTTCGTGCTGTCTGTAGGTTTTGCGCCCTCTGTGGGAGGCCAGACCGTATCCTTTAGTTGGCATGGGTGTGGTTGTTTGTCTTCGTCTGATCTTGAACAGCGCCACTCGTTTCGCAAGAATTGCCTGTCCGCTAGTGGCAGCAGCGGCGGTTATCGATATGTAGTAACTGTTGCCCTTTCTTTGGGGTTATTTTATTTATTTATTTATTTCATTAACAGTACAGAGTAACCCACCGCCGTGAAATGTAAGGTGGGTCGGATTCTTCTGAATCTAATAGCAAAGACTTCTCATTGTCACAGTCTTATTGGTATACAGTTGTTAATGCTTTTTTTAAAAATAATGTAAAGAACATAATATATAGAGATTTCTGTGAGGTTACAGCGAATTGAATGCTTAACAATTATTAAAATGGTTCCATATAATTTGTTACTACCTAGTTGATGAGAATATAATTTATAGAATGCCAATATCAAAGAAATATAAAAAAAGAAAATGTAACGCAATGAGCGTGGTTAAGAATAATTTGTAATATAGAGAGAGCATGTTGGTTAGTAATGGCCTATTTCTATCTATTTCAGATGAAAGGTCTCGGTACAACCTCGAGCTTTTCTCAACTGAAATGGTTTGTGCTAATGTACGTTTACACAGATTATACAGATTAAATGCTGTTTGAGCACTTCATGCATGGAATACATGAATTTTGGCTTCACATGAGAAATACACTTATGTTAGTAATTTGTTAGTTGATATAGAATAGAGTTCATTGCATTATTCCTTAAATAACTTAATACATTGCTAATATACGAAATTTACCGATTATAGCTTTGAATAGAGAAGAGAATATACTTTTGTCTGCACACAATAAGACGAGCAATACAACACTGATTGTGTGCAGTATACTTTAAACACTATGCAGGATGCCATTGGGGAGGAGTAGCCTCGGAATAAAAGTTCTTCGAGCCTTCTCCTTCCAAGCGACATTACCTTATAACTACAGTCTTAGTATATAGTGCCGGTCTATGATTGTTGTGTTGTTTGTGACTGTGTTGTGGCATTTAATGTCATACATTGTTGGTTTTGGTCCCTTCTGAGTCATGTTCACTTAGTGTTCCTTCCTCGGTTTCGGAATCTGTGGTCGTGTTTGTGCCCTTCCATGTGGTTTGTTGTGTTGTTTGTGCTTATCTACGCCTCCTTCCATATGAGTTTTGGCGCTTGTGTTCTTCGTGCAGAGTGTTCGATACAATATCTGCTACGCTATTTATTGTGTTCCAGTCATCGGGATTACGTATTATTCTGGTGATGTCACTGTCATTCTGTACAGGTCTCACTTGTGCTAGCGTGTTGTACAGCAGTATGACATGTTTTGGTGTCCCAGTTTCTCCGCATACGCATACATCATCGCTAGTAAGTCCCATACAGCTTAAATGTACCGGATACGGCCCGCGGCCTGTCAGGAAATAGACCATCCCCTGGCTTGGTTCGACATGTTTCAGATGTAGTCTTTCGTGTACATCAGGAGAGAAAGAATGTACTCGGTGACCCTTATCGGTTGCATCCCACTCTCTCTGCAATGTTTGAATCCACCATTGTTTCATTTGTGTTTTGTTCATTATGTTAGTTCCCATAATTTCGGTGACTTTATCGAGCCTGTCCCTCTTAAGCCAGGAAAGTGCAGCTCTGTAACGTATTGTTATGTCTATAGGGCAGGTCCCCATCACAACGCAAAGTGCCTCTACTGACATGGTGTTGAAGGTTCCGCTCATACTCAGGAGTACACTACGTTGACCTCTTCTTGCAATTGTCTTGTTATTCTGAATGTTCAGTCTGTGAGGCCAAGCACTTTGGTGTGACATCGTTGTTTTCCCGTGTAGTGTGAGTGTAGCAGTGCCAGAACACGCCGGGACCGCTGGTGACACGCATGGACTGCCGGATGGCAGGGCGGTGGTCACGAGGATGCAAGACCTCGCCATAAATCAGATCCTGCAGGCTTTAAGATGAGTGCATTACAACTCAAGTAGAGAAACCTCCAACACTGTGACATCTCGCGATTCTCCAGTGACTTGGATTCGTGTTGCTGTTTGTAGTGTAGCCGAGGCGAATAGCAGTGAGTGCAGTGCTTGGGGAAAGCGGATCTGATTAGCTTTCCTATACCTCTTATTACTATTGCCTTCAGCTTGTTACAATTTGTTTAGTTCAACCAGCGGTATCTTTCCTGCGTGGTGGCCCCTAACGCCCCAGTTACCTGTCCTGGGTGTTACTGTATGTAACAGCAGTGTATGTTCACTCGCCTTGCCACTACTGTCCTGTAACGTGTGTAGTTTTGACAGCTTCCTTGATTGTAGGCCGTTTGTGATTCTTCTACTTTGGTGGTAGTGATTTCTTTCTCGTTCCGGGCACTCTAAGCACACTATTCTGGGGGCGTAGAGCAGTCCGCTGGTTCTGGCTTTGGCTTGTTGTTCCATTCTTGCATTTCGTTTATTGGACGTCTGGTAGCTGCAACAATACTATCATTAGTCATTCGTTTGGCTGCCATTTGTCTGAATTAGCATCTTGTGAAGTGAATGCAACTTTTAGCTGCCTATCTCATCGTTTGCGAAAACGGACTGTGCGGCTAGTCCTGGAGGAGGTTCGAGTCCTCCCTCGGGTATGGATGTGTGTGTGTGTGTGTGTTTGTCCTTAGGATAATTTAGGCTAAGTAGTGTATAAGCTTAGGACTGATGACCTTAGCAGTTAAGTTCCATAAGATTTATCACACGTTTGAACATTTTTGCTTGCAAAAGTGTTTCTTGCCGGACCTTCTCAGAGGTCGATTTCTGGAGCACCGTCTGTGACTGTCCTTGTTTTTTATTACTGTGTTATTTATTATCATACCTTGTGATGCCTACATTAAAGGTTACGTGTGTCAAGTTATTAGTTCCGGTCGCCTTCTGGAATAAATCAGTGTAAGGGTTGTGTTACAACGTTACCATCATCTTACTTCACCCGTTTGGTGGTCAGTTGCTTGTTTCTTTTAATTAACCTTTGCTTGCAGTTGGTTCTTTCAGCAGGTATCTAATTTATAATTTTTTTATATATATAATTGCTGTTCCTGGCGTGTAAGGCCTTCAGCCGTGATTGTGGTCATTTGATTTGAAAAAATAATTCGATACATGTATTTTAGCTGTAAGCCTTAAAACCTTATTTACTGCCATTCCTGGCGTCTGATAACTTCTTCTGTGTTTTTGGCCACTTACTTTTTTATTTTTTCAATACCTGTAAGTTGTAATTGCAGCGAGTTCTTTAACATTCTTAATTTATTGCCATTCTTGGCGTGTAAGGCCTTCAGCTATGATCAAATTGGCTTTCTTTTTTACATTATCTATATCTGTATTTTATGGTGATATGCTAAATTGTAACGCATGGAAAACACTACTATTTACACAGTTGTTTATTCCATCATTAATAACGTGTGGTATTTTTTATTTATTGTTGAGTCAGGAATTATTGTTTTAAAAATAAATGTGTGTAATTGTAAAAGGCAACGAATAGTAACTGATTACGGCCCCGTCCACAATCGTAACCGAATACTGCCTTCCCTTGCCTAGAAGGTTTCTACGCTATAATGTTTAAGCAATGTAATTTCTGATATATTAGTCCTGTGGAATTCGGGAAAGATATTTTCAACACCTGACATACATTCGATCTGCAAGTCTTCTGTCCCACTCATTATGGCGAGAAAGTATAGGATAATAAAACTACTACCTTCTACACCAAAGGAAAAGAAAACATAGCGTCTTTGTGATACATGCACTATATAGCTTTCCAGAGGTGCATAGCAGCTGTGCTCGACATGTGAAATTACTAACACCATGAACTGAACACAGTGTCTTCCACACACAACATATTTCAAGCAAAATATGTTTACACAGGGATTGCATTCCTCACAGAAACCTGTCCCGGACTTACAATCACTGCTGTTATTGAACTGAAGACTCGTTTTACGTCCAAAATATGGCAGGGAAATGGAACACTTTGCATACATTTTCGTTCTTTATGGTGACAGTGGTGAAATAGGTATCCCATCGCTTTATTGGACGTTATTCCCAACATATACGTTCGGACTCCTGTGCTTACTGTGATATGGGAAGTCTGCCGTTAATGATTGTCGGTAGATAGCGCTCTAAGTCATATACAGAACATGCAATTGTACACAAGTCGAACACAGGTTATAACACACAACTGATACAGGCCGAGGAAACAACAGGAAAAATGACTAAATGTGCAATAAATACCCTAACGCAGCATCTCTGTCTCACTGTCGAATTCATCAGCAGTCTGCCTTTAAATCCTACCTCGTTACAACCCCTCTCAAACGATTACTCCATCCATTTCCTATCATTCCTTAACGCAATCCATATCAGTCTTGAGGCAGATGGTCCTCTTTTTCTAGGAAAGCACCGAAGACAGCAGATAACTTGTATGTATTCCTATTAACGCAGTAGATGTACTGCAGAATGTTGTTAAAAAACCATGCAGCAAGTGTTGTGTGAAGTATGTGTAAGGTGACTCAGCATGCTAATGACTGGTAAAGATTACAGAGAAGCACACTGTAAATACTTTTCGTTAGGGTTTGAAACACTTACACCGTCTTGCACAGTGACAAACAAGCGATCCATTCAGTTGTTGTATATGTGTTAGATACAGTGCATCAAAGTGCTCAAGAAGGAATAACACGGGCACCGTCTCTTGTGACTGATAGGCGAGAAAACTTTATACATGTCTGTGGAAGCGACTTCGATCACTGGTGACCTGCTCCAGTGGACCAATATGTGGATCTTTAACGGGACCACCATATCTGCTCGATGTCAACATGCAGTCGGTACTAGTTTTCGATTATCGGAAGAGAGAGTGGCGGCAAAATTTTATCGAGTTCTCTACCAGGTGACATTAGCGAAGTTTTTATATTTCGTAGCCTTACTTCACTGGATTTTATTTTACAACTATGAGAGAGAGAGAGAGCGAGAGAGAGAGAAAGAGTGAGAGGCTCTGTGTTTTCAATGAAAACTCTGACGCCAGTACAACGTCGTATTTTCAGCGTGATAGTCATAGGACTACGGCAAAGGGAATTAGGACTTTTACAGGAGGACATTTATATACCATCATTTGATATCGATGATTTGTAGGTTTTATGCTTGTGAATTTCTGTGTTCAGTGAGCACATACTATCCATGATTGTGAATTTCCTCCTGTACTTTAGTGTGCAAATTTTCTCGTTGTGATAGCTCGCTCCTAGTCAGTGATAGATGGCGGACGAGACAGCCTTCTAACTAACTGGACAATGCTGTCGGAATGTGAAGGGATTTCGAGAGAATTAGCAGGGTTCTGTGACTTGGCAGCGGACATTCCTTATTCTTCGCAGTCACGTGTACTCAAATGCTACATATCGAAGACTGGAAGACTCGTTAGAATACGGCAGGTAAGTGATACTCTGACGGGAGGGGAGCTGAGAGGTGAGCACTGTACTGCTTCCTTTAAGTGTTGTGGGCAACCATATTACAACCACACACATTCGTCTCGTACGGTGACTGCAATGAGAAAATTAAGAGCTAATGTGAAGATTTTTACCGATAAAGAATCAGCAGCGTTAGTTCCGTCTTTTGTTTTCTCAATAAGTAACAGATAACTTTCCTCCGAGAATTTTTTGTGCCTGTAAATGGAAGGAGTGATATCTTAATAGGTAGACTAAATTCACATTTACATCAATATGCTTACTTCGCAGGCCATCGTATGGTGTGTGACGGAGGGTACACTGCACCACTACTGGTTATTTGCTTTCGTATACCTGACGCAATCAGAGCAAAAGAAAAATACAAGCCTCTATACGAATGCTATACCCTTGTCTTTTATCATAGTGGTCCTTATGCATAATGGATGTTGGCGGCAGTAGAACCATACTGCGGTCAGCTTCAAGTGTCGGATCTCTAACTTTTATCAATAATATTCCTCGAAGAAAACATCGTCCTTCATTCCGGGAATTCCTGTTAGAGCCAACTGGCGAAGTAATCCGACTGCTGGATAACAATTATTGAGCATCCAAAGGAGCTCTCATGAATAAGTTTTAATACTTAGTCAACTAATTTGGTGTCAGTGATGTACTACTATGTGGATGGAAACGAGGGCTAGAGTACGATGGATATGAACCGTAATTAGGAGATTTTTGTTGCGGTCTGCTCTCTTAGAGAAATTGCAATCTCTCATCTACACTGGGAGAGATGGCCATCGTGCTAAAATAAACTACGTTAAAGAATTTATAAAGTGATAGTAGAACAAACCTGATATTTACAACTCCACTGTGCTGCTACCTTAAGAGACTTCGTACGTGACAATCATTTTGTTACTTTAAGAGAGTTCTTAAGTGAGGAGGCATCCTTTGACAGAGGAAGAGCATGCTATCAGCATTCCGCCATGAGGAAAAAATGAGTTTAATATTCTATTCTTGTGATACGGAACGTAGCAGATACTAAGCTGATAAGAACAGATATCTTTTTACCTGATGAGCGAATAGTTAGAGGAATATACCACGTGCGATACTCTTGTACAAGATTTTCACTACGGTTAACGGTATTTTAGCAATGTCTTCAAAATAACTCGTATAAAAGGGAGGAATCTGCATTTAGCGTGAGAAATTCGAGGTGTATGGACAACAACATCCCAGTCTCGGATTGAATAAATTGGATTTTTTAAACTGGGAATAGCCTATATTTGTGGTGGACTTGCAGTTAGAACTGTATATCTAAGCCACACCTACTTGTTTTGCAGCGTATGCGGCCAGTGGCCGACTCCAAGCTGCGGCTTAACCTGTAACGAGCTCTGCCTTTGTCCCAGAAATAACCATTGGTTCACACACAAAAAGGAAGTAGCCTCTTGAGAGAGAGGATTGCCGGTATCAAATGTCAAAGGAATACCGACATCAGAGTTTTTGTTTTCTTTTGTGCCATGAGCTCAAAGGAGGCTGACATTTGGTCCGTGTTTGGCGGTATTAAGAATCCGTGGTCTGTAATTAGGGCATTGTGTGGTTTTTGACCTATGTGACGGGGCCAGAAAGATTGACACACTCACAGACGATCCAAAATGGCGGCTAATATATCACGCTTTATTCCATTTCTCAGCGCTTACGTTTATTAGATCATGGGAAGTTGGGCCATACGGGGTGCAGACATGAGCGCTACGCAATTTCGGGAGCCAGGTCTCCAACAAACCGATCAAATAAAGAATGTGCTAACTGAACTGAACAATATATTATCGTTATTGACTTTGATTTCAATTTGTATTGTGAGATCCCTTCTGTTCACTGCAGACTGTGCCTTTTTGCCACCAACTTTCTTTGGGAGGTGTGGGGAAGGAGGGGACGACGGTTGAGGCTCTGAGATGTCCTCTGGTGGTCGCCTTGTGCACTAACTTAGTCAATCTCTCCACGTCAAGTTAAGCACATGTACAAAAATTTCCCAAATAGACAACACCTCCAATTCACAGCAGTACAATTACACAATTAGGACACACAGGTGCTGGACAGGCTAATACTTGCACCTTCCACATAAAAAGTTGTGCACAGACTAAGCGATTTTCTTGGAAATTTTCCCTGGGAGGAGGGAAGGGGAGAGAAATTGTGGGAGATTTCTCAGGAGGGGGATGAGTAACACAGAAATGAACAAGTGTCCCTTTTCCCAGAGGGGTGGGGGAAGAGGAGGGGGAGGGAGATGGTTGGGGGGGGGGAGGTTCAGAAGAACAGATTATCCCCAGGGGTCATAAATCAAGCACATAGGGATCATAAATCAATTAGCATAACAATACGCTTCCTCATGGAGTGATAGATCAATTAGCACAAAAATAGGTAAATGGGAGGGGGAGATGTTTAGTTGATACTTCTGAGAGAGGACAAGTTACTGTCTCATCTGTTTTCCACATACAGAAATTTATTAAAGATCTTATTACAACCTGATGCACCTTGAGCTAGATAGATAACAGCCTGAGCAGATGCTGATGGAGCCTTGTAGGTATTTTTATGGTGATTAGCTCGCAGAAACGGCACATTGGGAGTTGAAAGCATTTGGCGGCGAGCCCATCCCTCAGTAAATATTGCAGGACAGGCCCATAGCCGTACAGGGCAGACAGGGCAGCCCCTTGTCGAGATAGGTCAGAAGCAGAACAATGCCACAATACCTGCTGAGGTGACAGCAGAAGGCCTGGGCTGCGACGACGGTTTAAAGGAACAAGTCTACACAGTGGAGTCATAAACTGAGCATTGGGTGTAGAGCCACGTGTATTAAAATTACAGAAGTTTTTGTGTTCACCAGTCATTCAAATAGGCCAGTGAACCACTCCCCCCAAACCCCACCCCACCCCACCGCTTTGGTTGTATGAGAAAAATCCTGTGCCTTAGAAACGTTTGGAGATAGAACCTTTATTACACCTCATAACTAGGATTAACAAGCTCCAAGATACAGGCGATTTAGATAAAGATCCTTATGAATGACTTTGTTTGCTTTTTGCCATGGGAAGCAACATGACTTCAGAGAACATCGTCTCTTCCTCCTCTGTGAAAACTTATAAAAGCCAGTAATTGGCAGTTTCTTTTTTTTCAGAGGTGCAGGTTTCTTAACTCTTGCCCTATCGTGTAGGAGGGGAGATTTAGTGCCTCTAGAGCCCTGTGATTGGCTCACTTGCACTTTATCGGCTTCTGCTAGGCGACGAGGAACTCAGCGATCACACACCTTTGAGTACCACTACCAAGGGTGAGTGTGTCAGCACTATCAACAGAGACATCCAGTTGAGTAGTAAGGTGTTCCATTGTCGATTACTTCGAATGAGAGTGTTCACACGTTCCAACATTGCAGGAGTCATAGCTGTGAGTGGTCAGCTGACACACGGGAGATCAGATAGGTTTGCACTATCTTGATGAGGTGATGACAGGCGCCTCACCCAACAACTCACCATGCTTTTGTTCACTGACAGGTCTCCGTAGACATTCTGCAAGCGCCTATGAATATCTCCAAAGTTCTGGTTTTCCGCCAAAAGAAACTCAATGGCAGCTCTCTGCTCGGAACGCACCTCTGATACAGAAGCTATTTTAAAGGCTATGTTTAGGGTCGTCCCCTATCGGAACTTAATGAAACTGTAGGGGCTGAAGCAGGAATATTCCACGACGTCCCGCAACAGATTCTGCATTTTTTCAACTGGATTTGGCCGAGCAAAAGCTGTGTTGCATTACTTATTGAATACCCCTCCTACTACCAAAATAAAAACAGAAACAAGGTTTATGTGAGCTCGAGCGCATAAAAGTTTCGTTACCGTCCTAGGCTGCCTTTGGGGCAGAAAAATCCGTCGTCGTATTTTGTATCCTGCGAGCTGCGTACTTTTATTTAGCAGTATTCTGCTCCTACCTTGGCAGAGAGGAAAATACGTGCGTTCTAGTAGGGTTGTACCGTCGTAATGTTTGTAACCTGCTTTACCTCTTTTATAGTTTAATTTTGCGGCTATGGGAGATATTTACGGAATGTTCAAAAAGAGAGAACACACTTCATTGCTAATTTAACGTATTACCTACAGCGAAAACCTGTCTCTATAGATATTAAAGTTCATCAAATTTCAGTAGAAAAATATTTCTTCAAAAGGGTAACAGTACATACAGGTATCATTTCGTTAACTGATTTTTTGCATGCAACACGCTTGCTAATAATTCTTAGACACAACCCTGCTCGTGTTAACACTTAAATGTATATCCATTTCTGACTGAAGTTTATAGTTGTTGCACTGCTTTTTCGGATTAATCTTTCTGGTTATAAATGTCCACTGTAGCCTTTCCGTAAATGTTCGGATGGTAATAAGTACCGCCAACTGCCGCTAGTTACTAACGACAATACGCTTTCGTCCACTGATTTCATGTATAGTCTTCCGCTAATAACCCGTATCACTGCTACTTTTGAATATCACCTTTGCAAAATTATATTTCTTCACTTTAGCAAATTACTGAAATAATTTTGATGGGACACATCGACAAGGGACCACCCAGCGCAAAACTCGAATGATGACTCTCTTCTTCGCGTAATGACACGTGACTGGTAGCGCTTCGGCAAAAAAAAAAAAAAAAAAAAAAAAAAAAAAAAGTGTGAAATCTTTTGGGACTTAACTGATAAGGTCATTAGTCCCTAAGCTTACACATTACTTAACCTAAATTATCCTAAGAACAAACACACTCACCCACGCCCGAGGGAGGACTCGAACCTCCGCCGGGACCAGCCGCACAGTCCATGACTGCGGCGCCTGAGACCACTCGGCTAATCCCGCGCGGCAGCGCTTCGGCATTGCTGAATGAAGGAGAAGCCAGACAACGCCCCTGTCAAAGAAAGAAAGGCATATTCAGTTCCGAAAGTTCCAGAACACGAGATATGTGTAAGGCTACAATTCACTGTGTCGACGATAGTTGTGTCCCTCACAAGGTATCACATCAGTGCGATTATCTTTCTGTATGCGGTTGCAGCCCTTCGTCCGTTACCTATGTATCGTATAAGCAAAAAAACAGTAATTACCATGTGATCGGCACATTTTCGATATAGATTCGTTTCCCTTCTACCCGATAGGATGCCTATTTGCTTACCAAAACATCACACCGGTTTATTGCAATTTCTTTAATCTTCATGTTATTTTATTTTATTTTTGGGAACTGTAACGGGTGAGGTCGTAAATCATGTCAGTTGTTTTCCTTAGAAAACTGAAATTTTTCTTAGTGGTATCGTTTTATTTTACCCTCTCTCAGGGAACGCTCGCTAGATACCAAAGCTGGATTGCTTTCTTTGAGATGGAACGGCACATTATCTTTCTCATCCTAACCCGCCCGTAGCTTGTGCTCCGTCACTTACGATTTCGTCGGCGGTGGTATGCTAAATCCTGATTGTTCTCTTTCTGAAATGATTCTGGACCAGTTTCCGATGACGAGCGATATCTCTGCAATGACGGAAAGAACTGCAACGAAACTGTGCCATTTGACATACAGGTGGTACGAGAAAGGCGATATGCATCCCCCCAACCTCAAGAATAAAGTAGTTGTCTCAATATCAAAGAAGCTAGTGCCAGCAGGACGTTAGTTTTGCAGAACTATCAGTTTAACATATCATAGTTGCAAAATACTGACATAACTACTAACGGAAGTTGACCTCGGTGCTATGCAGTCTCCGTTCCGCGGGGAAATAGGAACACTTGAGGCAGTACAGACATTACGACTTGTTTTAGGAGATACACTCCTGGAAATTGAAATAAGAACACCGTGAATTCATTGTCCCAGGAAGGGGAAACTTTATTGACACATTCCTGGGGTCAGATACATCACATGATCACACTGACAGAACCACAGGCACATAGACACAGGCAACAGAGCATGCACAATGTCGGCACTAGTACTGTGTATATCCACCTTTTGCAGCAATGCAGGCTGCTATTCTCCCATGGAGACGATCGTAAAGATGCTGGATGTAGTCCTGTGGAACAGCTTGCCATGCCATTTCCACCTGGCGCCTCAGTTGGACCAGCGTTCGTGCTGGACGTGCAGACCGCGTGAGACGACGCTTCATCCAGTCCCAAACATGCTCAATGGGGGACAGATCCGGAGATCTTGCTGGCCAGGGTAGTTGACTTACACCATCTAGAGCACGTTGGGTGGCACGGGATACATGCGGACGTGCATTGTCCTGTTGGAACAGCAAGTTCCCTTGCCGGTCTAGGAATGGTAGAACGATGGGTTCGATGACGGTTTGTATGTACTGTGCACTATTCAGTGTCCCCTCGACGATCACCAGTGGTGTACGGCCAGTGTAGGAGATCGCTCCCCACACCATGATGCCGGGTGTTGGCCCTGTGTGCCTCGGTCGTATGCTGTCCTGATTGTGGCGCACACCTGCACGGCGCCAAACACGCATACGACCATCATTGGTACCAAGGCAGAAGCGACTCTCATCGCTGAAGACGACACGTCTCCATTCGTCCCTCCATTCACGCCTGTCGCGACACCACTGGAGGCGGGCTGCACGATGTTGGGGCGTGAGCGGAAGACGGCCTAACGGTGTGCGGGACCGTAGCCCAGCTTCATGGAGACGGTTGCGAATGGTCCTCGCCGATACCCCAGGAGCAACAGTGTCCCTAATTTGCTGGGAAGTGGCGGTGCGGTCCCCTACGGCACTGCGTAGGATCCTACGGTCTTGGCGTGCATCCGTGCGTCGCTGCGGTCCGGTCCCAGGTCGACGGGCACGTGCACCTTCCGCCGACCACTGGCGACAACATCGATGTACTGTGGAGACCTCACGCCCCACGTGTTGAGCAATTCGGCGGTACGTCCACCCGGCCTCCCGCATGCCCACTATACGCCCTCGCTCAAAGTCCGTCAACTGCACATACGGTTCACGTCCACGCTGTCGCGGCATGCTACCAGTGTTAAAGACTGCGATGGAGCTCCGTATGCCACGGCAAACTGGCTGACACTGACGGCGGCGGTGCACAAATGCTGCGCACCTAGCGCCATTCGACGGCCAACACCGCGGTTCCTGGTGTGTCCGCTGTGCCGTGCGTGTGATCATTGCTTGTACAGCCCTCTCGCAGTGTCCGGAGCAAGTATGGTGGGTCTGACA
Source organism: Schistocerca americana (assembly GCF_021461395.2). NCBI lineage: Eukaryota > Metazoa > Arthropoda > Insecta > Orthoptera > Acrididae > Schistocerca > Schistocerca americana. Next base: position 461,357,081 of record NC_060122.1, on the reverse strand, counting down.
CACCGGTGTCAATGTGTTCTTTTTTCCATTTCCAGGAGTGTAGATTGAATAGAGGCAAATCTACATTTTTGCATTTGTAGATTTAGGAAATACTTTTAACATTATTGACTGGAATACATTATTTGAAATTCTGGATGTAACAAGTGTAAATACATGAAATGATAGTCATGAAGGACGTGGAAGAGAGGCACTAACTAAGGAAAAGGGGCCAGCCCGGCTAGCCACACGATTTCATGTGATGCTTCCCGAGCGGGATGGCTTGCCGGTCCCCGGCACGAATCCGCCCGGCGGATTAGTGTTGAGGTCTGGTGTGCCGGCCAGCCTTTGGATGGTTTTTAAGGTGGTTTTCCATCTACCTCGGCAAATGTGGGCTGGTTCGCCTTATTCCGCTTCAGTTACACTGTGCCAGCGATTGCTGCGCAATCACCATTTTCACGTATGTGTACACCATAAGTATTCTACCACGCAAACATTTGCTGCTACACTCGTCTGATATGAGACGTTCCTGGGAGGGATCCTCTGGGGGCCTAACCGCACAATAACAATGGGTTCGGTATGGGGCGGCGGCGGTGGGGTGGGTGTACTGCTGTGACCTGTTCTGGGGTTGTGAACCACTGAGGGCTACGGCGGGACGAAGCCTCTCCGTTTCTACTTCCCCGGTTCAATACATACATACATGCATACATACAACTGAAAAGGAAGTGATTCAGTGTTGTAGCCAGTCCACTATATTGTTCAGCCTCTACGTAGAGCTGTCAATAACAGTAGTAATGGAGATATGTGGAAGAGGGTAAAAAGTTCAGGAAGAAAAAATAAAAATTTTGGCATCTGCTGAAGATATTGTAACTCTCTCTGAGAAGTCAAAGAATTGGAAAAATCACTTAACGAAGTGCACAGAGTCTTGCAGAGAGATTATGAGATGTACATCACCTAATAAAGGCTGGGAGTAGGGAATGACACACTAAAAGCAGTAGATAATGTTTACTATTTGGGAAGAAAATGAAATATCATGGCCACAGTAAAGAGAACATAAAATTCAGCCTGGCAATGGCAACAAAATGCTTTGTGGAAAGAAGAAATGTCTTATAATACATTCAATGAAGAGCTAGAGAGGTCGAATATCTCGTGCAGTTGCAAACTTTTGAACAACAATAAGGGGGAGAGCTATGAACAACATATTAAAAATGTTACAGGTCGGGTAAGAGCACCAGTGATGAGGGTACATGGGTAGAGACTTTTTTGTCGAATATCTAGAAAGTTGCGGTTTCTAGTGAAAATTCTCTCATTACAAAATTAAATCAAAATACAGGCAATGTTTCCACAAAAAGTGTTTCATACATATTTTCTCTAGGTTTAATAATTTCTACATTAGAGCGGTTGGAAAAATCTCAGATTGCTATGATTAATGTTTCTTACCTAATAAAGTGGGGCCGGCCGGGGTGGCCGAGCGGCTCTAGGCGCTACAGTCTGGAACCGCGCGACCGTTACGTCGCAGGCTCGAATCCTGCCTCGGGCACGGATGTGTGTGAGTCCTTAGGTTAGTTAGGTTTAAGTAGTTCTAAGTTATAGGGGACTGATGACCTTAGAAGTTAAGTCTCATAGTGCTCAGAGCCAGCCAATAAAGTGGGTTAAGAACAAATATTAAACGTGTGTGCCAGATGTAAAATGAAACAGAAGCCTAACACGGGCATGTGACTTCGGCGTAGAGGTGAGGCTTGTGTTCTCTGAGGGCACAGTAGCCTATACTGGACTGGTTGAACCACAGAAGCAGGTAATCGTTGAGGATCCAGACTAACGATGCTCTTATCAAGCAACGGGGGTTCGAAAGGCTGTGAAAAACCCTTTACGGATCAGCTGTTTCCCAAGTCAAAAAAAATCTAGTATCTCCATCGGTTACCAAGCTATAGCAACCTAGTGTCAAAATTTTGTTAGAGGAAAAGTTGGGAACCAGAATGAAAAATGCTCCACTCATATCACGAAAAGTGCGAATTTGTCTTGGGCAAAGTTAAGGATGGAAAAGAGGAGAACTAGATTTTCAACTCATCTGATAGCTTCGAAGACATTTAAATCAAAAGTTCTTGACATATCTGGGATTTTTTACTCGTTAACTCTACTTCACCAGCACAGTGAGCTCTAGCTGCAAGACCTTGGCATACTTTCGTCTTCCAATTTATGGACTGAAGCCCCGATCCTGCGTCCAATAACCAGAGGATTCCCCAGCTATATTAAACAATATATAATATGACATGGCTGGAGAGCATACATGTGTTAGCTAAATAAATTATTGTGGACGGATAAAATTTGAGAGATTTGTTGCTGGGGAAGACGAACATTTTTTTTTATTTCTAGTGTGGGTGGGGGGGGGGGGGATTGAATTCTTTCCTTTAGGGCAGGGGTCTCCAAACTACGGCCCCCCATAGTTTATCCGGCCCTCCTGGAGGTACTTGAATGTGCTTGATAAAACGTATGAAGTAGTGATACGATTTAAACTTAAATGTCATGTTTAGAATAGCATGAGAACTTGACACATTCGGAGACCTTATGGCTGCTCAGTACATTAATCTTGTCACATTCGGTTTTAAATTGTGCTGTGATGATACTGTATAGGATGATGCGGCCCACGCTCATCATTGTACTAGTTATCCGGCCATCTGTGGAAAAAGTTTACTAACCTCGACCCTAGGGGACAGTTTCCACCCCGTGTTACATGTATGGCATGGGGAGTAAGAACAAATATATAGAAATTTGCGTGTTTGTAGACAGAGGGATCCGAAACTGGGGGTGCATCTGTAATAAGAAATACCCCAGAGTAGGGATGCATGCATCCAGAGCTTTAAGGACAGGTTGTGTCATATTGCACAACATGATAAATGCCATGTTGGATGCTACGATGGGTTGTGCCATATTATAAGATATGACAATATGTATCATGTTACTTTACTTTAAACTATGCATTATACACTGAAGCGCCAAAGAAACTGTGTAGGTATGCATATTCAGGTACAGATGATGATGTTTGGCTTGTGAGGCGCTCAACTGCACAGTCATCAGCGCCCGTACAAAGTCCCAGTTTTTACACGGTCCAAGTTAGCCACTGTCGCGAATGATGATGATAATGATGAAATAATGAGGACAACACAAACACACCGTCGCCGGGCAAAGAAAATCTCCAACGCGGCCGGGAATCGAACCCGGGACCCTGTGGTTCAGAAGCAGCAACGCTAGCCACTAAACCACGAGCTGCGGAGTGTATTCAAATACAGAGATATGTAAAGAGCCAGAATACGGCGCTGTGGTCGTCAGCGCCTATGTAACGCATTAAGTGTCTGGCACAATCGTTTAGATCGCTTATTGCTGCTATAGTCGCAGGTTATTAAGATTTAAGTGAGTTTCAACGTGTTATAGACGGCGCAAGAGCGATAGGACATAGCATCTCCGAGGTAGCGATGGGGTGAGTGTTTTCCTTTAAGACTAATTCACGAGTTACCATGAATGTCAGGAATACGGTAAAATATCAAATCTCCGACATCGCTGCGGCCGGAAATAGATCCTGCAAGGACAGGACCAACAACGATTGAAGAGAATCGCAACGTGATAGATGTACAGCCCTTCCGCAAATTACTGCAGACTTCAATGCTGGGCCATCAAGAAGTGTCAGCGTGCGAACCATTCAACGAAACATAATCGATATGGGCTTTCGGAGTCGAAGGCGCACTGCTGTAGCCTTGGTGACTACACGTCACAAACATTGACGCATCGACTGGGCCCGTCAACACAGACGTTGGACTGTTGATGCCTGGAAATATATTGCCTGGTCGGATGGGTCTTGTTTCAAATTGTATCGAGCGGATGGACGTGCACGGGTATGGAGACAACCTCATGAATCCATGGACCCTGCATGTCAGCAGGAGACTGTTCAAAACAGGATGCTAAAACTTCCACTCACCTCTAACGACGAAGTGGAAGAAATAAATCTGATTTGGCAAGTAGCGAAGGCAAACGGGTATAAGGAGCGTGATGTACTGAACCTTTATCATAATTCACAAATACGTGGCATGAGGGACGCAATAGATCCAGGGGGCATCAAGTTTGTTGCTATGTCATATAATGGTGAGTTTTCCGACAGAATTGCACCAACTTTCAGAAAAGCGAAAGTTAAAATTAGATTTCAAACGAAAGGTACAATTGTTTCTAGACTAAGCCACAAAGTTGACAACAGCGATAAATATTGATAATCTGGTGTCTGTAAGACCAGCTTCCAGGACTGTCAGACGGTCAGACGGGAAGGAATTTCAAGACTCGTTTTAGAGAGCATACATATAACCAAAATAAGAGCGCGTTTTGTACACATTTGGATAAAGAAGAATATTCGACAGGGAACACAGAAGATAATATAAAAGTTTTGCACAGGGTGCAAAAGGTTCAGTTACTGAACCTACTCGAGGAAACGAAGATTTATGTACAAAGAAAAACGCAACCATAATTACTGCTGATTGAAAAGAATGAGTTTAACCAGAACGCTTATGCTGATATATTCAGAAGGCTATTAGTTCGAACAGCGCTGCAGAAGCTTGGCGTGTGGTGTGTGCGCCGGTCACCCACCAGCCGACTGGAGACTGGGCCTTCTTCTGCAAGTTCTGTCACATGAAATCAAGGACTTCATACAGAGAAGCTAAGAGGCGATGCCACTGAGATCCCACTCCGGATATGTTATCGACTTCTTAATTAATAGCCACTGTTTCGTTAATTACCTTATGTTTACGGTTATTATTCAAATGTTTTGTTATGCTGGAAGGTTCTGGTTAATAGATACGATTTTATTTTTAAATTTTTTATACTGACTATTACACAATTGTGTGTTTTACTTTGTCAGGCTAGGAGTGTCCCATTATTACTATTTGCACTTTTTATGTGGATTTTAAGTATGGGTCTAATTCTACATATTGTATGTCAGAATATGTTTTATTGTCAGACGTTCATTTTGTCATGTGAAGTAACTTTAATTAATGACTACGCACACTGAAAACAGACAGGCCACTCCATTCGCCTGACATCTTCTGTTTCAAGGTACTCCTCCACGATAGCAGCTCAGTGGGGCCGTGCGTTATCATCCATCAGGGGGAAGGTGGGATCCACTACACCCCTACCGTGGGGTTCTAGGCGCTACAGTCTGGAGCCGAGCGACCGCTACGGTCGCAGGTTCGAATCCTGCCTCGGGCATGGATGTGTGTGATGTCCTTAGGTTAGTTAGGTTTAAGTAGTTCTAAGTTCTAGGGGATTGATGACCACAGATGTTAAGTCCCATAGTGCTCAGAGCCATTTGAACCATTTGATACACCTGACCTGTTACAGTTCCTCTGTCAAAGACATGCAGGGGTGTACGTGTACCAATCATCATCCCACCCCACACCTTCAAACCACGATCTCCATACAGGTCCCTTTAAATTTGCGATACTGGTTACTCATATACTCTAGATACAAAGTACAGTGCGCTCTGCTAGCCTCAGATATTTTCATAAATACCCGACTCATCCAAGTCATCACCAGCATTTACCATGAAGCTACAATTAAAATTTGACGTTAATACGTACATCACAATATTTTATGGTATGTGTGGCTGGTATTTATGGCTGTTTATCATGCAATTTTTTAAATTTTTCTGATGCATCACCAGACCTGTTAAGGATTTACCTTCAGCTAACTGAACTTAGATGCTCACACCACTATATTTGTTTGTAACAGATCTGAAGATGGCCTTAGACGAATCCGGTTATAGTGAAGTGTAAAAGTTTTTTGTTATCGTGACGGAACTGTAAAATAAAGTGCCACAATATGATCACGGACTCGTTTTCAGACTTTATGTCTTTAATTGAGGATCAAGAAGTAGATGAAGCAAACGAGTTCTGCTACCTTTGGAGCAAAATACCCCATGATCGATGGAACAAGGAGGACATAAAAAGCAGCCTAAAAGTGGAGAAAAGGGCATTCCTGGCCAAGAGAAATCTACTAGTATCAAATATAGGCCTTAATTTTCCGATAACAAAGTATTGCCTGTAGTGTATCATGGACACTGGGCAAACCGGAACACAAGATAGTCGAAGCGTCTGAGTTGTGGTGCTACAGGAGAATGTTGAAAATTGGGTGGACTGATAGGATAAGGAATGAAAAGTTTCGCTGCAGAATCGGTAAAGAAAGTAACATACGTAAAACACTGATAAGAAGAAGAGAAAAGATGACAGGATACATGTTAAACTACTGGGAGTAACCTCCATGGTACTACACTGAACTGTAGAGGGTAAAAACTATCGAGGAAGAGAGGGATTTGACTACATCTAATAAATAAGTGAGGCCGTATGATACAAGTGCTTCTCTGAGATGAAGAGGTTAGCACATGCTGAGGAATTTGTAGCGGGCCGCATGATACCAGTCAGGAGACAGAGGAAAAAGAATATCAAGCAGACCCACAAGCAAACAGCAAAGTCACAGCCTAGATCTTCGGCTGTGGCAGTAACAATCTGATGATGACAAATAGTAAGGTGCACCTACTGTTTTCCCCCAAATATAAAACTGAGACTGGGGATGAGGCACCTGAATCCTTCAAGAAGCCTGACGCACTTCCTAACTGATCACGGACGTTAGGTCACCACCTGGCAACGAACCTGTCGAAGACTAACCTCTGAATGTGCCTGACGTGGAGAAAGCTCGCTACAACCTAGTATCTAGCAGTGTCTGCCGTATGTCTATGTCGCTGATACTGACCGGCAGCAACAGGATGAGCATTAAAAACTCAATCTCAAGGAGATACTTCATTACGAGACAGAGTGGCAGACGCTTGACAGTATTGCCAATGCTACTTCAAGGAAGTCTTGAGTGCGAAGTTTTCTTGTCAATCTACCTCGGTCAGCTGCAGTGCAGTATGCTGCGGCAGAAGATCGAGAAGTAATGCAGTCCAGGCAGTTGAGGCCTACAGCTACGGCTAACGAACAGCCAACCTCTCGTGTACGGTGGTTGTAACGACGCCAGATTGGGAACACACCCCTGTTCTTCGCCACCCAAGGAATTAGAACCAGAGCGACGTGGCCGGCGTGTAGCTATGCTCCCTCAGAAAAGAGGAGTCGTACCTTGCAACCAGGGAGCGGATAGCAACGTGAGAGAGAAAAAATACTGCTCTAAAATGAAATTTTCACTCTGCAGCGAAGTGTGCGCTGATATGAAACGCCCTGGCAAATTAGAATTGTGCGACGCACCGAGACTCGAACTCGGGACCTTTGTCTTTGGCAGGCAAGTTTTCTATTAGCTGAGCTACGCAAGCATGACTCAGGACCCATCCTCACAGCCTTATATCCGGCAGTACCTCGTGGAAAATGGAAGTACAGCTCTAAGGAGAGGTCGTTAGTCGTATCCGTGTAGCTCAGTTAATAGAGCACTTACCCTCGAAAGGCAAACGTCCCTAGTTCCATTCTCGGTCTTGCATACAGTTTTAATCTGCCAGGTGGTTTCGAATCCGAGCACACTCCGCTTCAGAGTGAAAATTTCACTCTGGAGACATCCCCCAGGCTGTGGCTAAGCCATGTTCCACTATATCCTTTCTTTCACGACTGCTAGTTCTGCACGGTTCGCAGGAGACCTTACATGACGTTTAGCAGGTAGGAAACGAGGTACGGTGGAAGTACAGCTGTGAGGACGGAATCTGAGTAGTGCATGGGTAGCTCAGTTGGCACAGTCACCTTTCGGCACGCTAGCGGCACGCACGTCTTGTTTACGTCCTCGCCGCGTAGCTCGCTCGCGGAGCTGTTTACCTGATACTGCTGTCTTAGCGCGTTATATTTCCTTCGAACGAGAATAGCTTATGCCCACAGAAAATCGACACTGAAGATTAGCTTTTCACCTGAATATGCCCGACCAAAAGCACTTGAAGTCGAACGGTTTATCAGAGATGACGTCATGATTGACTGCAACGATCTTGTTGGCATCCACCTGTCTATTTTGAGCAGTGTGGCATACGAGAAATTGGTTAACGAAGACATATGTGACAAAATTCTATGTGCAACTCGAAGTGGTCTTAAGTTCCGTCTCTATGATGGACACATATAGGACTTGGTGTGCGGACGATTCGTGTATTTGAACTCCCTGTCGAGGTGCCTTCGGAGGTAGTGGTATCTGCATTCCGCCCATATGGAAACGTGATTAGTCATACAGCTGAAAAGAGGGTTCAATTCACTACATACCAGGTTCTCAATGGAGTACGACAAATCCGCATAGAGCTAACAAACAAGTGCCGTGCTATCAGTATATTGGTGGCTGCCGTGCAATTATAATTTATGATGGCCAGCCGAAGACATTCTAGGGATGTGGCAAAGAGGGACACCTCCGTTCCAGTTGTCTTCACCGCAGAATCACACAGTTACCGCCTGGGGACTCGCAAGCCACGACCGTTCCGACGACGCTCCCGCTGACGTTTGTAGAAATTCTCCATAACGACCCCCGACCACGATCACCACTGGCTCCTCCTACTAACACATCGTCGTCTCCGGTAATGCCTCAGCCTGTTACGGACGGACCAAGGCCCTTGCCTCCTCCTCCCGTCACGTACCGTGCTGAGGAATCTCTAGTGCAGGGGATTGCTCTTGACTCCATGGTTGGGCCTACCGATGCTTTTGTGCCTGTCCATCCGGATACCCAGGCACCTTCGGACACTGATGATCACGTGCGCAAGCAACGAAGAGACGTCGGAAACGGCGGATCGCCCCGTCTGACACCTGCAGGACGCAGCTCAAGACGACGAGGATCACAACTCTCAAGATGTTCTCCTGATAGATGATTCAGTGGTCGAAGCACCAGTCTGCGCCCCATCGGAGGTACAACCATCTTCCCATGCCCCAGGCGCTGCACCTATGGACGTTGAACAGCAGATGAGCCAGCACCACTCTTTCACCGCCGACGACGCCGCCTTCGGGCTGGACAGGTACTCCACTGGACGCACATCACCCACGCACTATTGCGTGTTCTGACGATGTAGACGACGGAACACCCACCATTGTGACGGCAGTGAATGCTGCTGCTCCTACCCACGACTGCTAATCGACAGGGTTACTGAATGGGTATGTGCACCCTGCTAGGATAACGTTCCAGTTCACTGTTGCTCTTCGTGCTTCCATGAGCGTCCTAGTAGTCCGAATTCCGTGACTGAGACGGGTGTTACGATTAATCAAGGAAAACCCCCAGTTGGGAAACGGGGCCAAAATTAGTTGGTTACTGTCGAGTTGCAATTTACAATTTCTTTATTGATTACTTCAACCATTAAAACTCATTTCTTTATCACTTGACCGGGAACAGATCCAAAAAAGCTAGTAGGCATGAGTACCTTTTAAAAACAATTTACTTTACAGTTAACGGCCAAGCCATTTTACTTAAAACCGACTTTGATAAAACATTTGATAACAAATCAAAATTTTCCAAGTAATGAAATTAAAAACTTTACTTTACCGTTAATAGCCAAGCCATTTTACTTAAAATAGACTTTGATAAAGCATTTAATAACAAAATTAAAACTTTCCATGTAATGAAACACAAAACCACCAATTTGCATACAATTTCGCTACCGAACATGTAGGGGGCCAACTTCTTTTAAAATTTGGCACAACAAGATATTAAATTACAAGGGCTTGCTAACAGGGAGGCATTTTCAAAGGATGCCAAGTAGATTAAAACAATCAAAGTAAACAATAACTAACAATTTTAAAGCCACGTAATTTTAAAAACCAACCAATGAAAGGCTAACTTAACCCTTTCAAACAGTGGCCAAAAATCAATCAAAGTAAAGTACAACCATTTAACATTTTACAATAACTAACAACTTTAATACCATGTCCTGCCACCAAAATGTCCTGGGATAGAAATAATTAACCGACCGGGTGTAAGGGCAGCCACAGTTGTCTCCCGAAGTATGCTCAGGCTAGAATCGGACTAACAGACCCACAACGCCTCACATTCAGCAATCACATCGACCTCACGCGAGGCCAGAGGAGGAGGAGGAGAAGGAATCAAATCAGTAACCATAATCCCTGCCCAAAATACACTTCCTCCCAGGCAGTACTAATAAGAAGCCAAAAGATCACTAAGTACACCGGGGACAGGAACAGGAAATCGCAACGCTGGAGGCCACAAGGCAGAAAAGACGCTGGTTGCACAAACCAAGATTCTTCAATTAACATCTAAACCTTTAAACAACTTAACTTGCAGTTTATCAGAGAAACAGCAGGTGAACTCCGATGCAAAGGTTCCTCACACCCGACCGTGTACGCGTCGCCAGCGTACTCAACTGGGCACAGTCATGCAGCCACGCGCTCGTGTCACCGGAGCCCTCGTCTTCCCTGCACCCACGGCGGCGAAATACCACTCCTTAGGTTATGCGATGTACTAGTCCATCATTTCCGCCTCCAGACGGAAAATTTAAAGACATCCGTTGCCGCTCCCACCAAGTAGTGACACGGAACCACAGCCGTGGCCCCCGGGTGCTCACAGCAAGAGCTTACAGCCTTGTCCCGTCAACTCGTCCCACTCGTCTCGCACCGCCAAGATAGACCACGCGACTTACCAGCCCTCCACCGCCACGCCACACCGTGGTCTCATCGTACGACATTCTCTAATTCCCGATTTTAAAAACCGATCGACCGACTCGTCACCGCTAGGCAACCAACCGGCCATCCCCCCCAAGGATCTTATTCCCTTACACAAAGCTAACAGGAAGCAACGACTCGAAGATCGATAAGGCCAGACACGCCGCCAGAGGGGGAATCTCAACAGAGTCGTACGTAGGATAACGATAAATATGAAAGAATCAATTAACAATGGAATGGAAGGACTCAGAACAATCTTTACAGTGCGATATATGTTGAGAGCCTACACACGGGTCAGTGACAAACATAAAGGATTGGCTCCATCAGTGTCAATACCATTGACACCTCTGTCAAATTGCAATTGCTCCGTGATATGTTGAAGGCGTCGGACCTCGATGATGCCCTTTGCAGGAAGTTCGCCTAGCGACGTTTCCAAACATCTATATCTCGCCGTGTGCTGACAATAGCCGTGGGATGGCTATTCTTTTAAAAGAAGGCATTGATGTAGACGACGAGATTTACCTACCACCGGCTAGGGGTCTCGCTGTGGCTTTGCACGGTGTCCGAGTCATCAATATTTACGCTCCCTCGGGCACGGTCAAGCGACGGGAACGGTCGCGATTCTATTCAGAACAGGTCCCTCCTTTGTTTGTGGACCGCTACGACCATATTATTCTTGGCGGCGACTACGGTTGTGTGTTATTCCAGAAGGACGAACAACCCCATTTCACCACATGTCAAGAACTCAAGCTGCTCGTGCATGAACTGAAACTCACCGATACTTGGGACCGTGTGCATGGTGATAGGCCTGGATATACGTACGTCACCAGCCATTCAGCAAGTCGTCTTGACCGTGTCTACGTTTCCCTAGGAACCGTAAGTGCCACTCTTGACGCTGAGTTATGGCCTACCGCCTTCTCCGACCATATCGCCTACATTTGCACGGCCTCGCTCCGGAGGCAGAAGGTGTGGCACGGTCGAGGCCTGTGGAACCTTAATGTCGCCCATCTCAAAGGTCCGGAATGCAACGTCGCAGAGACGACGTGGAACAACTGTGTGAGACGCTTTCCAACGTATCCTTCAACACTCCGGTGGTGGCTCGACTGCACCAAGCCTGCTTTACGTCGTTGTATTATGAATTACTTTCGTGGCAACTACTATTTCACAACTCTCCGAAAACTCTCAAACCATGCCCCCTCGTTTCAACGACAAGCTGAAATCCAACGGATTAATGCGAAGATAATTTCTCTTACGCGTCATCGCGTTGAAGCACAATAGTACGCGCAAGATGTCACGATTGTGTACTAGGAGAACCCCCGTCCATGCATCCTATTATCCGAGAGAAGCAGCGGTGTCGGAGAAAGCTGGTCAACACCCTCGACATTCCAGATGGTCGCCCATTGACGTCCCAGAATAATATTGTAAACGATTTTGTGGATCACTACAAACAGTTCTATGCAGTAGAGGACCAGAACATTGCGGTGACGACAGATGTCCTCCGTTCCTTGACAGGTGCCCTTGACGGCGCTGCTGCGGAGATTCTCACTGCGGCAATTACTGCAGGTGACGCCGCTGATGCTCTTCATAAGAGTGCGGCAGACAAAGCCCCGGGTCGAAACGGGTTTCCGCTGGATTTTACCTCACATTCCACGACATCATGGGCTCTCGCGGGACTGCGATGTATGAAGTACTGATGAACCCTGACTTTCTCTTCCCACCCGAATTCGTTGAAGACTTGCTCATCCCGGTCCCCAAGCCATCGTTAGGTCAGGGCGTTGGACATTATCGTCCGTTTACCATGTTAAATTGTGACTTCAAAATTTTCACCCGGATTCTTGCCGCTCGCCTTCGGCGCGTCATCGCCAAGTCATTTGGTGGTGACAGTAACATTCAGACGGCACTCAGAGATTACCGTGACGCCATAGCCTTGGCCGCGACCTACCGCAGTCACGGCGCCTTAGTGACAGTGGACTTTGACCACGCCTTTGACAGAATGAGTCATGCCTTTCTAGATAACGTACTCAGACAGATGGCCTTCCCCCACAGATTTATATACATCGTCTTGCGGCTCTTCCGAGGTGCCACGTCGCGAGTGCTAGTCAATGGCTGTGTTGCGAGCCCTATCAATATCATGCGGTCGGTCCGTCAAGGATGCCCGCTGTCGCTATCGCCCCTGAAACACTGTTACACGATTTGAGGAACCGGTTGACGGGGATCAGAATGAGGTGGCATGCTTTCATTTGCCGCGCCTATGCAGATGACGTGGTGTTCTAGGTTCAATCGGTGGCTGAAGTACGAGAGGCACTGGCATGGGTCCACCAGTACGGGACTGCTGCGGGCAGCCGCGTGAACCTGACGGAATCTAGTGCTATGTTCGTCGGTAGAGGTCTTCCAGCAGAGAGTATGGGTCCATTGCCATTAATGTACAAGTTGAAGTGTTTGGGGATCACCTTCACGCGTAATGTACAGCGCACGATCTCATTTAACTGTAAACGCCTGCCGGCTGGAGTGGCCTTAGTTTCTAGGCGCTACAATCTGGAACCGCGCGACCACTACGGTCGTAGGTTCGAATCCTGCCCCGGGCATGGATGTGTGTGATGTCCTTAGGTTAGTTAGGTTTAAGTAGTTCTAAGTTCTAGGGGACTGATGACCTCAGAATTTAAGTCCCATAGTGCTCAGAGCCGTTTGAACCATTATAAAGCCTGTTTCAAGCTATCCGCACGAATGTTCGTGGCAACCTCCTGAAAGCATTGGACATGTTACAACCGGTGGATTTCGTTGACACTCATCTAGTCTCGCGACTACCCCATGTAGCACAGATTTTACGGATGTCAAATACAATGGCACACACACTGCAGGCGGCGTTCGGCTACTTTGTAAGCGCGGGTCTTATTATGAAAGTCCGCTACGACACGCTGACACTTCCTCCTCAAGATGGCGGCCTCGGCTTTGTCAACGTCAAAGCGAGGGCAACTGCCCTTTATGTCAGTACGATGATTAAATCGCGGACCCGGCATCGAACCGGATTATGGATTACCGGGAAGCCTGATTGGCGAGCTAGCCCCTCCCTCTCGAGTGGCACCCGTTGCAGTAGCCCATATTAGGACCTTTTTCATCGAATACAGTTATGTCCATGCCGACTTGCCTAGCACCAGGAACCCTAAGGCACGTGATGTTTACCGCCTAATGATCAGACGTCATACTCGGAATGTTGTGGAAAGCCGATATCCTATGATCGCATGGCCCGTGGTCTGGCGTTCTGTGCACCATGTCCTCCTCGACACGAGCGCTCGTGCGACCTGGTATCTGGTCTTCAATGGAAAATACATGACACAAGTTCGTCTACATGCCGTAAAAATGACAGATTCCCCACTGTGCCCTCGTTGTCAAACGCTCGATATGGACGAACGTCGGAAGCCGGCAGGACAGGCCGTGCGGTTCTAGGCGCTTCAGTCTGGAACCGCGTGACCGCTACGGTCACAGGTTCGAGTCCTGCCTCGGGCATGGCTGTGTGTGATTTCCTTAGGTTGGTTAGGTTTAAGTAGTTCTGAGTTCTAGGGGACTCATGACCACAGATGTTAAGTCCCATAATGCTCAAAGCCATTTGGACGAACGTCGACTGACGTGTGGATCTTCTGCAGAGGTGTGGCAGCTGATTCAGAAGATGCTTGCCTTTCTTCTACGTACGGCTCCGCATGCCATTACACCGAACTCACTTCTGTTCCCAGATGAGACTTATTTTACACCTACGAAGACCAACGCTTGAATCAGGATAAAAGGCCTCTCGATCTCCGATTTGTTCCATGAAGGCGGTAAGAGTGTTCTTGATTTTTGGTGGTTCCTGCAAGATCGCTTTACTTTCCTCGTGCACCATCCGCGATACCGTCAGTACTATGCCAACTTTTTGGGTAGTGCCTTCTTCGATACCCCCTGCAGCTGGGGTGTCCCTGGTATGAGAAGGTGATTTCAGCCTGATTGTGTACTACCAGGACTCGGTCCAGTGTACCTGCAAAATGCAATACTCTTCGCGAAGACGTGCCTGGAACATGCCTGATTGCCTTGGGATTCAGAGCGCGTCTGCTCATAAGTTGGCGGGATGCGGATGCCATTTTGTTCGTTCAGCCATGAGGGCGTTTTCTTTAATTCCCTTTATGTTGCGTTTGTTATCGATGCTACTTACACATCATTCTTTTTCACCTGGAGGCATTCTATATGATCTAAACAAATTTTAAAAAATGGTATAGTACATAATCTGAAAAAAACTGTTGTTGAAAAGTATACTTATTTATGTTTTCAATAAATATTTTTTTTAGTTTATGAAGGAAAAAAAACTTATAGCGCAGTCGGTATCGTTATGGAGAGCGAACCAAAGATGGTTATTCATGTCGTAGTTCAAATCTCCTGATTCTCATTCTTTTTCCTCGTTCAATTTGAAAAAAAAAAGAATGGTAAGGCGACCGCTCGCGATAAGCGGAAAATCCGGGTTCGAGTCCCACTCGGCGCATATTTTTTACTGTCGTCATTCCATTCTACAGCTGATGTTAGCCCACATTCGCAACTGCGAATTCATTTCATTTAGCACTTCTTTGGTGACCTCTATGATCATATTTTTAACGTTGGTCCGTTTTTCAACCTGCACTGATGTAATTTTTTAAACTACCTTATTCGAGCAGACTCACCTTAAAATTATTTTTGGGTTTCTTCTACTTTTTCTCTTGTGTTTCTTTCTACTTTCTCACACCTGGATCTTTGATTTAATCAAGTAGTCGTCCTGGCTCACGTTTCTCCCACTATATACTCACACGACTTGTTTATATAATACCTAAATGTTTATTTGCTATTAAGTAATGAATAAGAGATCTGTGGCTTCATGCAGACTACGTGTATTTATACACATCTTTTCTTTTTTTAAATGTGTTAGTTACTTTCTGTTCATTAAAGCAATAGACTTTCTTAAATTTATTCCATGGCTGTTAGTGGTATCTTGTCTATTGATTCTGATCAGCTGACTAATGTGTTTTTTACCTATTCTTGCATTAAGGTGTGTAGCTTTCTATAACTGATGTCCCCTATCAGAAATCAGTCTCATAGGGAAGATCCTTTAGATTACAAGGGCATACTGTCATCGGATTTTTTCCCATTTTCTGCCTATCGATACTGCTACTCCACTATATGCTCTTTACTCAAATGTTATTCCTAGGCAGGCTGGTTTCATCACGCTTGAAAAGGCCTGCCTCTCCCGTGGAAGGTAAGACCTGAGAAGCATCACAGTGATAAAAACCGTCGGGGGCAAAAGAGCAAGATTGCCCAACGGAAGCTGACAGGAAAGAATGCAAATGAAGTTGAAAAAAAAAATAATGTCGGTAGAGCACTTTCCCGCTAAAAGCAACGATTCCGAGTCCGAGTCTCGATCCGGCACACAGTTTTAATCTCCTGGAAGTTTCAAGAACTAGTGTTATTATGATATAGGCAGACATAAATTTTTTGTAGTGTAAGTAGATTTTATTAATGGTAGAATTAAGTCCATGGTGGTGAGAAGTTGTATTGTATTATGTATAATAAGGTATGTTGTGCAATATTTAGTCGACTCTAGAAAAAATAATAATTTGTCATTGATAATAATAATTTCTATAAGAATGAGTATAGCCAGTGTTTGAACTGTAGGTAACAATCTATAATATAAATAAATAAATAAATAAATGAACTTCCGGTCTGCTTCACAGCAGATGGCTCTGTGCCGTCTGTCTCTGTCTCCCTTTGCTTTCCAGCCTCCTTTCTGGCTCTGATCTTCTGGACCAGCCACCAGTCAGATCAAAAGCAAACCATTTTCTCTCCAATGCCGTTTCCTTATCCACTGCGATCATATAGACTAGGTCCTCACTCTCTGGCTCGGATAAGAGCATGCTTATATCGTAATGATAGAAGATACCAGAACTCGGTTATTTAAGTCTTTTAATTCAAATTTCCTTTCGACCCCACCTACTTGTCTTTCCTGACCAGACATCCATTTTACACCTGTTCAAAGTCAGATTTCATTACTCAGACTGATGGAGGAAAAAATACAAAACATTTCCCTATTTGCACTCATCTGGACCCGCTGAGTGAAATATGTCATATAAGGCCATTATATATTGTTATGAGACCGGTACGCTTATGTGTTTGATTATATTTTTTATTATTATAGGCCTGTTTCGAAGTGACTGCTATTTTCTGGTTACCTATGAAATTAACAGTTTGATACGATGTTTCAAATTTTTAAGCAAATAACTTAACGTAATATAGAATAATGGTTTGCTCCGTATATCAGGTGGTCTTGATATCCATATAACATCGACGTCTCAGCTACTGTCACACTGCTGTGTAAGTTTGCTCCTTTTATGTTGTTGGAACTATAGTAGGTGATAAACATCTGACGGAGAAGTTACCTGCGTAATCGTCGAATTATGGAGTTTATTTCATAATGACGTTACTTGACAGCTGTTGCATGGGGGCTTAATTATTGCAAATACTTTTTAACTTTTTTAGTAGCTGTCTGTCCGATTACGAAGTCTCGTAACCGGTTGGCCCTGACTAGTATTACTCCGCAATCTGACTGCATAGAATAACAACAAAGAACGAAAGGAAACTTCCGTTAACACAATTAATTAATTAAGTCCCCAGCAACTATGAAAGCTACGAAACAACATGGCACAAGTGTCACTGTTCTGTGTGTGGAAGTGTGAATCAACGTACACATCTGGCACGGTTCTTCCTCAATACGACAAGATATTTTAAATACCATTTATACTGAAGTAATTAAAAAAATAAACAGAAATACTATAATTGCACATTGAAACCAGAGATACAGTCTAATACAAGAACACGAGCCAGATGCTTTGTTGACTGAACCTGTGACCAAGACGCATTATTGTTTAAGACATTGAAATAATAAAAAAAGGAATTTTTTACCTTCATATATATTGACGAAAAGCACATTACAGCATCCCTAATCCAATAACATCTGGTGTCTAGCCCATCAAAACAATACTACAAGTTCTGAACAAGCACTCTCCATGGGAACTTCTCTACAACGACTCACCACTGCTACATCTCAACAAGCACACTCCACCACGACTTCTCGACAAGAACTGCCAGTGGAGGCGGCGGAATAATACTCTTTGGCGCAATCTCTGGCGCTGTGGCTCAGTGTAGCCACCTTTCATATGCCCCTCCTCCACGGGCTAGAATTTGATGGTACTTTTGCCAGCATTGGTGGTGAAAATACCACCAAATTCGTAAACAAAATACAGACAAAAATAAAAGATAATATTAATAAGTAAATATCACTTCGCTAAATAAATTTTGGCTTTGCACTGACCCTTCAATAACTTAATATACAAAATACAGTAAGGAATACAAATGCTTTCATACATGTGATTTTACATACTAGTTTACATAAGTATTAATCAATCAATGGCACCCAGTAATGTTGAGCAGGTGCAGACACCAACAAGTGACATCATTTCAGTAGAAGCTGTTCCATTAGTGGCACCCAGTAATGTTGAACAGGTGCAGACACCAACAAGTGACATTATCTCAGTAGAAGCAATCCATCAGTGGCACCCAGTAATGTTGAGCAGGTGCAGGCACCAACAAGTGACATTATGTCAGTAGAAGCAGTTCCAACAGTGGCACCCAGCAATGTTGAACAGGTGCAGACAGCAACAAGTGACATTAATTCAGTAGAATCAGTTCCATCAGTGGCACCCAGTAATGTAGAACAGGTGCAGGCAGCAGTCCATAATATTCACTATCACTAATCACAGTGTTCATTAGAGTTTATCAGCAGAAATTAAAGATTTCCAAGTGGTACCCAGCAATGTTGAATAGGTGCAAGCACGAACAACAGTTTGAAGGCACACACAATTGCTTTTACCAAATTATTCTCAATGCTCTTACACTAAACATACAAATTATAATAAACACACAAATGATATCAGATAATTGTCACATTAACTATTACAATACACAAATGACAGTAAACCTATAATATTTATGGGTGTCGGTGCAGGCCACAACAAACAAGTAAAATTATATTTAGGAGATAGGTCGGTACCAATTATTTGGGATTAGAAAACGAAAACACAAAAAACACACTCACTCATCTTTCATCCACATTAAGTACGACTGTGTAATTGAATAGTGTTAACTGTGTAAATGCAATTCTGTCCAAAATTTTATGTTCAACTTGTGTATCAAGTAGTAGTGGCAGCAATGTATAACAGTCAATAATAGTTAGTCAACGTCGTAGTCATCATGCCAAGACCAATGTTTGCCAAGCCAAATCAAAATGTACGGTTTCTAAACAACTGTCAGTGTGCCAAGATATGCAAATACTCCCTCTCTCCAAAAAAAAAAAAGTATATACTGCTTAGTGATTTAACAAAGTGTGTGTGTAGACTATCATCCTTCTACTTGAGTGTTCTAGTCTGCCAACTTCATCCTCCTTGTTCCATATAAACCAACAAAAAATATATGCTCCTCACTTACTTTACCTCTTATCCACCAAAACTCCAATAATCATCAGCATCACATAAACTTAATACTTAAATAATACCTCTTACGTCGATACATATAAACCTTATCATCAATATCATTTACCTTACCTCTTGTCCACCAAAACTCCAATAATCATCAACTTCACACAATCTCAATACCTCAATAATACCTCTTCAATACGTCGATACATATAAACCTTATCGCTAATATAATTTCACTTCCATAACAACTCTTTCCTCTAGTCAGTCTCCTCGAACAAGTACAGATAAAATCCTAGTGTAAACTTCAATTCATCATCCCATACAATCCGAAGACACAATGTCCACACACAACCTTTGTGTAATTCATCTGATCCAAATCTTCTACTCATTATGAATCATAAAATACATTTTGGTTACCTTGTCTATCATTAAATAAAAGAAATGCATACATGACCTCCAACAGCCTTTTGTCCATCATTAAATAAGAGAAATGCATACATGACCTCTAACAGCCTTTAGTTCGAAGAACTTTCAGTAGGTAAGTATGATTACGGAGTGTGTACACCACTTCAAGAATCATGGCAAAACAGAAGCAAACATCTGGAGTATTTCTTGTGTCAAGTGTCACTTGCTATTTCAATTGCTCATGAATAATACAGTGTAATAACTGTCAATGGTCTAAACCTAATGTTGGTATTTCATATAGTTAGCTTCCTTTCTATTAGCATAAATTTATACAGCTTCCATAAAACCTCCAGCTCATGGCAGTTCACTTTCTTATCTTAAAATATAAAGCACTGAGCGTAAGCAAAACATGCAATAGCGAGTAAATATACCAGTGGAGAACAGAATGTCAACAAGTGGATGCAACACAATTCCTACAATGAGGCTCTGCCAAGCGAACAAACTATAATTAATACCATAGTGTGACCTAAACTCCATGCTCGTACACCGTATATCAGCATTTCTATATACCACATTAAAGAGTAGTTATGACAACAAACAGAAATGTATAAATATGCAATCCATACACAAAGCAGCAAATATGTATCTTACATAATAAACAGGTCATTAGCATCATATCAGCATAAGCAAATAAATGTTCATATGTAATCTTAATAAGTAGAAATGAAGGCGCAAGCAGATACATCACAAAGTATAACCTACATACATAACCATATCAGCACAATTAATCATGTGACAATTATAATTTAAATAAATAGGCACAGCAGGCACATAATAAAAAAATACGACATCAGTAAAAAAGCATAGCAGCCAAACGATGCATAATATACACAAGTAACAACCATGTACATTAATCAATCATTGTCAAAATCAGTTAATGTACGCAAGCACGTCGCTTCACAAGTAAATTCATAGAACATAAAATTTAGCACAAAGTATGAATCACGTAATAGCGAGCAGCAAATTACGTCTAAAGTACGTACCTAAGTGGAAATATATTACCTGGAAAATAAACTCAATTATTAGTTACCTTTTTAGTTTATTAGTTTCTTCTTCGAAATTACATTCTTCCTGAAAATTTCTCGATAGCAAGTCCCCTTAACGTCGGACACACACAGAATTTACCTGAAGTTCTTAAATATTTTATACAACCGTATCCTGAAAAATACTGAACGTTAATAACACAATTTATCAAGTCACTATAGCTTTATACTGAATTTAATCAGAGAAATTAGACTGTGTATTTGTTTACGGCTGTCAGTGCATTCGCACTGAGCGCTCGATCAGCTGTAGGTACGCGTGACGTAGGAAGTAATTGTTTGCGGTCAACGACTCCCTTGTGCGGCGCGCAGACTTGACTGTTGCTTTGAGTCTGTGTCGCCGCCGGAACACGGCGCGGTATCCTTGTACTCTCCGCATGTTTACGTATAACTGTTGGTTTCTGGAAAGTATGTCATTCCACAAAAATTTTAACGTTAGATATATGATGTAATCCCTTAGAGAGTCGAGATTTAAGAGTTTCTACTTCGATAGTGTTATCATGAATAATTTTGCGAACTCTATATGGACCGTTATAAAGCAGAAAAAATTTGCGACACAAGCCTTTTCCTTTGTGAGACAAACGATGAGACTTAATTAACACCTTTTGACCAACTGACAAGGTTTTTAAACGACCAGGACGTTTAGGTGATTTCTCTCTTCTAGCAGCCGCAGACGCAATATTTTGCAGAGCTAGGTTCACAACTTCAGAATGCCGCAGTTTTCGTGCAGGCGGAAAAGGAACGATTTCAGAAATTCGACTTGTCGGTGCTTTATTTTTTAATATCAATATAGGCGGTAAAGAAGTTGAATCATTAGGGAGTTCATTCAGAATGTTTTGAAAAATATGAAGATACTGATCCCACGTTCTGTGATTCTGATGACAATAAAGACGACACAATTTATTGATTTCCTTCATCCATCTCTCTGAAGCGTTAGATTGAGGGTGAAAAAGTGAAATGAAAATTGGTTTAATTTTACGACGCTGTAGAGTACGAAGCCAAATTTTAGAACGAAACTGTGATCCATTATCTGATATAACTTTATCAACGTGACCCACCTCTTTAAGAAAATGTTTGATAAAAGCGTTAGATACTGAACGAGCTGTTGCTTTGTGTAAAGGTGTAAAACACACATATTTTGATGTCAGTTCCACTGCTACTAAAATGTATGCAAAACCATTAGTAGAACGAACCACTGGGCCGAACAAATCGACTGCAGCCATCTCCTTTAATTTCGCTGGAATGATAGGAAACAACGGTGCTCTGTGAGAAATAGTTGGCGGCTTAGCCTTTTGACATAATTTGCATTTGGCAAGAACAGATCGAATACGTTTTTCCATATTACTGAAGTAGCAATTTTCTCGTAATTTATGAAAGCATTTTCTGGGACCAAAGTGTGCATAACTGAAATGTGTGTACCAAATAAATTTATTGACCCACTCATCAGGAATACAAACTAACCAAACAGAGTTGTCGACCGATTTTCGTTTAAAAAGAATATCATTGCGAGCTAAATAATAGTGTCTAATGGCTACGCTTTCCTTTCTCCTCCACTTCTCCTTAATGTCCTTCCAGATTGGATCCTAATTTTGCTCCTTAGCAATGTCCTGGAGCGAAGACGAAATAAAATTCTCAAACGCAACACCTTGAATATACATCAAACAATAATTGTTTTCCTTGCAGTCCTCTTCAGCACTTTGTTTCAAACCCATGGGTGAACGTGATAAAGCATCAGCAATAATATTTGAAGAACCCTGTATGTAAACAATACTAAAATCAATTCCTGTAAGTACAGCGCCCATCGTGACAATCTTCCATGTGTTAATTTTGTTGACATAAGAAATTCCAGAGGTCGGTGATCGGTGTAAACCTTAGTATGTCTGCCATACAAAAATATGCGAAATTTTGTGAAAGCCCAAACAACAGCCACGGCTTCAAGTTCCGTAATCGAATAATTCTTTTCTGATTTAGTGAGAACACGACTTCCAAATGCAATAGTTTTCTGTACTACAACGCCGTCATCTTCTATCTCTTAAAATAAGTGTGCACCTAGGCCTTTGTATGATGAGTCCGTCGCCAAACAAAAATCTTTAGATAAATCCAGATGTGAAAGAAGTGGAGCAGCAACTAAAGCATCACGAAGTTGTTCAAATTCTGACTGAGCTTCCTCATCCCAACATCAATTAGAATTCTTTCCAGATAGTTCACATAAACGAGGTGTGGCCAAATTGTCCAATCTAACAAAGCGTCTAAGAAAGTTACAGACACCAAGGAAACTACGAACATCACGTTTTGTAGTAGGAACAGTATAATTACGAACAGCGTCTAGTTTCTCTGGATCAGGAAAAATACCGTCTGTAGAAATAATATGACCAAGAAATTTCACCTGTGAACGACCAAATTCAGATTTTTCTAAGTTCACTGTAATGCCAACTCTTGCAAAAATACGTAATAATGAATCCAAAATTTTGTTGTGCTCACTCCAAAAACGTTTAGCAATAAGAATATCGTCAACATATGAAGTAATATTGTCACGAAGATAAACAGGTAAAATTTCGTTTAAACTGCGAATGAATGCTGCTGAAGATACAGTAAGTCCAAATGGTAATTTCCGAAATCACTTTTGGGTAAAATAGTCATATCCGGTTATTCTTTACCGACTCTCTAGATAGATTGATAGTTGAAGAGTTGTTTTGATAGATACAAAGAATAGTAAAAAAGTAGGCAGCAGTGCAGAAAACTGAAAGGGAAATAGCATCACTACAGCTTGGGGCCCTGTGCACGCTACGGCACATATTCACTTAGCGTAGTGAATCCCCTGAGGACTTTAATGGCCGCACATAAATTCCAGTTTGTGACTTATTGGCCAATTTGGTGGAAGTGCGTACATAAATTGATCTAACTACGAACATGGATGTATGTCGTTCTTAGAATTGCGAAAGATCTTAAATTTCCGAACAGTTAAGAAGTGTTTATAGTCAAAGTTTTCTCCTCGTGGCGACAAAGACCTACCGCGTCTGTCCCAGTCCGAATGTCGATTATTGTCAAGTTCGCGCGCCTGGCGCTCTCTTGTTACTTCTCGTAAATGAAATAAATTACTTTCTTCAAACCCCTCTGCTATCTGTGATTCTAAATTTCTTCTGCCGTCTTTCCCTACGATTTCGCCTTCAATTTGTTTGACTTGCTTCCGTAACGCCTCAAATTCCCTTTTAACGCGTTCATTAAATTTTCCCTGTTTTTCAACATGATTATTTATGTTCTGGTACTCTTCGGTTTCTGCAAATGGTAATGGAGCTGTATCATCCGAATCTCTGTCCCCATTTAAACTAAGACTTGTCAATTTATCTGAAATCTCCTCAACTCTTTCCGATAAGTCACCTAATTGTTCTTTCTGTTTATTTACGTCTTCTGTAAGTGTCGCGACTCGGGTTTCAGTATTGTCACATTTAGTAATTAACTGTTCATACTGTTGCGTTAAGTCATTTATTCTGTCATTTGGTACGGATTCCTTGATTCTTTCAAGTATTTCTTCCTTATCGTGTGCACGTTGTAAATTTAACTCTGAAAATTTTTGTACTATCGCGCGATCTCTTTCTTCCTGTTCTCTGTCCTGTTCCTCTTGTCTAATTTCTACTGAAATTAAACTATTATTGTGGGCATTCAAAATCGGTTGTACTTGTTCTCTAATTTCTTTCTTTGATTCATCATTCATGTTTTTGAAACATGTCCCTATTCGCGAGTCTAACCGTGTTGTCATTGCTTTCATCTTGGTTTTAATTGTTCCTATATCTATTTCAATTGTTCCTATTTGTGATCCCACTGAGTCTAACCGTGATCCCAAATTTAATATTGCACTCATCAACTGCTCCATATCTTCTGTCGTTAATCTCGTATTCTGAAAATTTTTTGATTGTGAAAAATTTTTAACTGTTTCTGTACTATTTTCCCGACTTATTAAATTGTTTTTCACTTCATTATTCATCATCCTGTTCTACTGTGTTGGCGAGTTCGCCATGTCAACAATCGTTATTCTGACTATTCATCATTTTTGCCTTTTTCATCGATCGCGTAATCATTTACAAAACATACAAAACTCGTCACTATACGAAAATTACACACAATGATACTTTATCACCAACAATATCATTGACACGAAATGCTTCCCTCAAACATGATTAACGAACAATTGAAATTTTCATAATTGCACAAAATTATCAAATGCGTATACAAGACATCAAAAATTAAATTTTGCAAAATACCATTAGAAGAATGACAATTACCAAATCTACACATGCAATATAGACTACAATTACTAAACTTCAAATTACTACAACAATGCTGCTGTCTGCTATTTTTACAATCAGAAGAATTCCAAGGGACGATCCGAAGCAGCGGTCGCCACGTGCATGGGGGCTTAATTAAATATTAATGCAAATACTTTTATGTTTTATAGTAGCTGTCTGTCCGATTACGAAGTCTCGTAACCGGTTGGCCCTGACTAGTATTACTCCACAATCTGACTGCGTAGAATAACAACAAAGAACGAAAGAAAACTTCCGTTAACACAATTAATTAATTAAGCCTGCAGCAACTATGAAAGCTACGAAACAACATGGCACAAGTGTCACTGTTCTGTGTGTGGAAGTGTGAATCAACGTACACATCTGGCACGGTTCTTCCTCAATACGACAAGATATTTTAAATACCATTTATACTGAAGTAATTAAAAAAATAAACAGAAATACTATAATTGCACACAGAAACCAGAAATACAGTCTAATACAAGAACACGAGCCAGATGCTTTGTTGACTGAACCTGTGACCAAGACGCATTATTGTTTAAGACATTGAAATAATAAAAAAAAAGGAATTTTTTACCTTCATACATATTGACGAAAAGCACATTACAGCATCCCTAATCCAACAACATCTGGTGTCTAGCCCATCAAAACAATACTACAAGTTCTGAACAAGCACTCTCCATGGGAACTTCTCAACAACGACTCACCACTGCTACATCTCAACAAGCACACTCCACCATGACTTCTCGACAAGAACTGCCAGTGGAGGCGGCGGAATAATACTCTTTGGCGCAATCTCTGGCGCTGTGGCTCAATGTAGCCACCTTTCACTGTATTGGCAGTTGAGTCGGTGACATGCTATGATTACAGACTCTATGCTTCTATGATGTTCTGTAGGTCATATCTATCTTCTCACCAGGTAGATTAAATTAGTTGTATGATTCGTGTTTATGTGGTTTTACACACTGCACAAAAAGGACAACTAATGAATATTCGAGAAGAAATGTAAATACATTCACGCATACAAGATTATCCCCAAGAAGGTATAAATGAACTGATCGACTTGAAACACAAACATTATATAGGAAATATTTATGAAATTATCCTTCAAAACACGAAATGAGCAGAAAAACTAAATCGACAAACATGTCAGAGATTAAAATGACATTACCACGAAATTAAAAATAGCCACTCAAAAGCATACATTTAACAATAAAACAACATTGGGAAATTTTCAGAAACTTCGAGCTTAAAAACACATAATCACTACAAAGAAACGATAGGATTAAATTACATATGAGCGTCGAAAGACATAAACTCGCGTGATACAGGCAATATAATATAAGCAGAAAAACAAAGATGTGACTAACAGAATACCTTTGAAGCAAAAAGCCTCTAACCGTGCAACATCGCTGACTCAACTGTCAGTACAGCTGCCAAGTAACGTCATTATGAAATAAACTTTCGTAAATCGACAGCTACGCAAATAAATGCTCCAGGGAAAGTTTAACAGTTACTATGGCTCCAACAACATCAAAGGAGCAAACATATACGCTAGTGTGACAGTAATTGACACATCAATATCATGTGGATATTAAGACCACCTGATTTACATAGAAAAGCATGATTCTACAATAACTGAAACGTCCCCTTTGAACAATTTATACAAGACTGTGCTTAAACTGACACACAATATTTTGTTAGCGCAACGCAATCTGACTTTCAAAATTCCCTACAAAAGAATGGCCCTGACTAACATTAAACTATACCTTTCACAAATCACTTACCTCACAAAAATCTTCGCTGCTCAAGCTACTGCAAAACAGCGAGCGCCACTACTGCCAGCTAAATAAAAGATTCAAACTATGGAAGGCACTAACTACTGATAGCAATGCAGCAGCACAAAATAAGTAACACAAACATCAATGACAAAAATACAAATGCCAAAGCAATTGCAATATTACAACTAATATAGGGCACTGTGCAGCAAAAAAAAAAAAAATAAATCTGGCTTAGCAGAGTAACACAAATTAAAGTTCAGTAGCACTATGCCTGGCAAACAGCAGCTTATATCGAAACATGACATAGCTCAAGCAGAAAAAATAGTACACTAAAGATAACAATGCAGATAAGGGAAATGTATATTCACATCTTAATGTCTATGTAATTAAAGTGGTGCACCACAACAACTGATTGTAAAAAGAAATATTACCATGTACTTGAAAAGAAAATTATGTGTTACTGTTACTAGTTCCTTCTTATTGTTCTTTCCTTTCCAAGTGCTCCTTTTTTAAAGAATGTGGATCATAAAATAATTATTTAATAGATCTGTTGACAGAAAGTGTTCACATTAGCAAATGCATTTCATTTTATAAAAGCAATGCTGCAACACAGCTGGAAACCAGATATCAAATGAAATAAGCAATTACGCAAACCAAAGCATAAAAACATCATTCAATAGCTATGTGGCATTTCGTAAGTCAGTAGCTCTCAATTCTCGTAGAAAGACACTTGTCATTATCAGGTTTGCAGATGTAAGAATATTTCCGAGGATAATGGCCTCCCCTTTTTTTTGTTCTACCTGTGCCGCTGAAAAGGGCTCGCAATAATGGCTTTTTCTCCAGGCGTCTGACACAGCTGGGTGCCCACGACGCATTACGTGCAGGTGGTCACTTAACTTTCGTACGGAAATATTTACGACAGCAGTTTCTGCTACCGTGGCAGTCTCATGTAAAAATATTTAACAGGTCAAGAATGTGCGTTGCAAATGTGTAGAAACAAAATGCTATTGATATAACAGTGTCCAAAAAAATTTTCGTCTGCATTGTAATACATTCACAAATATACACACACATTTCATAACTCTTAAAGTACGTTTCTTGGTTTCCAACATCCTTTTCATAAATCAGAGTCCTTAAACACTACTCATTATTCCTTACCTCATTATACATATACATATTCGTTGACACTTCTTCAATATTTCATCATGAGAAATACGTAGCATAATAAACATTCCTCAACAACATAATACACATCGTCGTCGTAATAATAACATCATAACACTTCAGTCAAATCTTAAAATCGTCGTAGCTTCCTCCAATAATTTCTAAGCCTAAAAAAATTCTCTGCTCATTTCAAAAGTGTCAGCTGCCTCAAACGTACTTTAAAATCATGCTCCCTTACCAAATACATCATTCAAAGCTCTCATAGTATCACAATGATTCCGAAAAAATATGAACAGTTTACAAAGTACAGACAAAATACAGTTTCATAAGTGTGAAGTTACCCAACTGTGTAATTGCGTATACATGTGTCACTGATGTAGTAAAAAAAGTTTATCTCTCAGTTACATGATCAGATAGCTGTGTAATTTGTGTGTTAGAGGAATATGGTACCGATGTGTAAAGTTTTATAAGCAAATACCATATTAGCTAGGGCTCCTTGTGCTTGCCAAACACATGGTACACAAAGTAAGCGTGTACCCCCCTGAGGATTAATGTAATTATACCCTCAGGTGTTACAGATTACACCAATGGAATGAAATATATCACGGAAAACTTTCTTTGTAATTCAAAAATCTTTAAAAATAAATGTTTTAAGTATAAAATTGATCACTGAAATGCGTGTCCTGTAGCGCTAAATGTGCATCTTGTTGTAAGATAATCTCTGTGGAAGTGTCGTAGTTATTTTCCTCCGAAAGCTAAGTTCTGCAGAAGCCAATGTACTTACCTCATGATAAACAAAAGTGAAATGCTTTGCGTATAGATATCGTAGTTATTATGCTTATTGGCGTGATGAAGAAAGTACTGTACAGTAACGTATTGTTGTGCCACGAAAAAGCTGTCTCATTGTTGCTATACCACAAAAGTTACTACTAAAACATGTTTTTCTTTCCAGAAGAATTCAGAAAACTGTGCAGATATAAAACAGATACACCGCAAAAGCAACATTGTAAATTGTCACTCATTAGTAGCGTCGTGATAAAAATCGTGTAGCTGTCACATAAACTAACCTCTGTGTCATCTGGTATCTCTCAGAAAGCACTTTAAATTCAGAATCTATTTTCAAGTAAACCAAAATGTTGCATTAAAATCTCATTAGCAGTACTGGTAAATGTTCTAAGTATGTGAGCCTTATAGTCGTTACGTAATCGTGCAACAAACAAGCAAGAATGTACACACACAATAACACTGTGACGTCTGTTCACTATAACAATGCATTCGTCATTTCTGTTTAAATAAGTTGTCTTGGTTCTTAATTGGATATTTAACTTCAAACATTGTTGTATGTTAACAGATTCTAAGTCTGACAAAGCATATTAGTAATGTGAAGCGAAAAATTTTATGACAAAGACTAAGTTAAAAAGCAGATTATCTTTCAATAAACGGTTTTACATGTGAAATGTGGTGTAAACCTTTACTCTTCCTAGTACGCAGAGTTTCAACATCAACCCAGTTATCGTGCGGTATACGTAGGTAAAGAATACTGGAATATTTCTCAAGGTTAGCGTCTTATGTTATTTTTCTGGGAGCCAGCGGGCGCACGCGGCTGCCCGCTGTGCGAGTCATTGTCTGTTCCTCCGTTGGCGCGCGTCGTTATTGGGATTTGGGGACCCAACTTCCACAAACTCACCCTGTCGAAAGTGCCCTGCTCTGTTTGAATCCCGCCAGTTCTGATTCAATTCAGGTCTGTCGTTATGATTATCTCGTCTGTCGTCATGTCGGTAGATTTCATAATTTCTTTCTTGTCGGTCATGTGGTGGAGAATTTCTTCCTGAACCGTAACTGCGCGCTGAGCTGTTGCGTCTGAAAGTATTCTGTCTCCCTTGATAGTATTTATTTTGGTTCCCATATTGTCTGTTTCTCTGATTGTCTCTGTGATAGTCACTACCGCGGAGAGGTGATCGTTCCCTGTAGTTATTACTACTCTGCCAACGGTTGTCATACGGGTGGTGTCTGTTTTGGTCACGATTTGTGTTGTGAGAATAGCCTTGTCGTGTAAAGTTATTACTTCTTTCATCGCGGAATTGCGACGGATGTGACCTGTAATTGCTGTGTTCCTGGTTTCGCGTTCCGCGATTGTCAGTGTCAATTTCTAATTCTTGTAAGAGTCCCTGAAATGCTTCAATGTCGTCTTTGCAACGTCCTGCCAAAATAATATGTCGTAAATGTTCAGGCAGTTTGATTAAGCAAATGCGGATGAGTTCTGAGGGGCTGTATGGGTTTGAAAGATACTGATTCTTATGCAACATGTCTTCAAAATATTTCATAAGACTGGAAAATTCAGATTGTTCGAAACGTTTCATCATTATGATGCTATGTTTACACGGTCTTGTGTGGCTTGAGACCAATATGCTGAGAGGAAGGCATGGTAAAACTCTCCTTCACTGTGGCAATCGTGAATTACCGATCGCATTCTTACAGCTGGTTCATTCTCCAAGTAGCCACACATAAATTCTAATCTGTGTTCTAACGACCAGTTGGGAGGAAAACAATGAGAGAATTGATGGAGCCATGCTTGTGGATGAATGTCGTTGCCAGAATTCTTAAATGTTTTGAATTTACGTGTAGTAATGAACAGCTTATAGTCAAAATCATCATGTCGGCAAGTCGCATGTCGGTCATTGTTACGTCGTTTCGGCGGTTCCATCTCAAAATCCAATGTGCCTTGCCAATTTCTTTCATAATTTCCGAAGTGTCCTGTGTTATTATTTTGTGGTTGTTCCGTATTTCTATGTCCCTCTTCCCGTATTGGAGCGCGAGTGTCCTCTGAAATACGTAATTCTTGTATTACCTGTGTCAGCTGATCTTGTACTTCCTGGATTTCTCTTTTGTACTGTGTATTGATTTGATTTTGATTCTGTTTGAATTTTCTTATTTTTTCATACTCTTCTGTGTCAGTGAAGGCTACGGGTCTTGTGTCATTCAGATCATCATCTACCTTTGTAGATAAGTTAGTGACCTGATCCGAAAGTTCGGCTACTTTCTCCGATAGTGTACTTATTTCCTCCATGTGTCTTTCTGAACCAATTTTCAGGGTATCTACTGTGTTCTTTAAGTTTTCCTGAGTTCTTGCAAGTTGCGTAACCGAATCGGTAGATGCCACTGAGTCAATTTTAGCTTGCAAGGTCTCATGATTTTCATGAACAATAGTTTGCAGTTCTTTTATGGCTGCTTCGTGCTTCTGTAATACATTTTCATGACGCGAAAAAATAGGTTGGAAATGCTCACAAATTTGTGTTTTTACGTCATTACAGACTTTTTGACATTTCGATTCAATGTGATGTAACTCAGTAGTTAAATCTTCACGCGTTTGTTCAAGAGTTTGTTCCAATGAGTCTAACTTTTGAAGCTGTTGCTGTGTTTGTCTCTGATTTTGTTCCATTGTGTCTAACTTTTTGAGATTTTGTTCCACTGTGTCTAACTGTTGCTGTGTTTGTCTCTGGTGTTGTTCCATTGTGTCTAACTTTTCAAGCTTTTGCTGTGTTTGTCTCTGATTTTGTTCCATTTGTTGCATTAATTGCAATAATAATGTATTAGTGTCTGGAATCTGTTTCTCTACGCTTTTCGGCAGTGCATTTGCACCGGCAACATTCACATTTTGACAAGCAGAAAATGTGTCTTGACTTATTTGAGAAAACGGTGATGACCCAAAACCTGAATCTACAGTATTTGCGAAATTGTGTCCTGTCATTTCGGATTCCTGAGGCGAGCTGTTGCCGACCGATCGATCGATAATGCTTCCCTGTTCGCCACCTGTTTCACTGTCTACACCATTGTTTGCAGCCCGCTCCATTTCCCTATTCACAATTACCAAATTACTACTTTGAACATCAGTTAATTCACTACTCGGTGGCGCTAACACACTCCTTTCGTCTTCACTGTCATTTCTCAGTTTACTTTGGAGCCTAGTATTACGTTTTTCACACGCCATAATTGTCACAATATTTCACACGATAACACAGAAAAACACAATTTGAAGAGCAAAAATAAGAGAACACATTAACATAGCACTGAAAATAATATCTAGTTAATTGCAGCTGCGAAATACTTGGTGCAAATCTACATGCATGCCACAACTGTTTTACTGTACAACAATGAAAGACTGCAGCTACAAAGGAGATTCTCTCTACAATTACGCGCTAGCAATAAACAAAATCTACACTAATTACACAAACTACAAGAAAAAATCAGAAGATTCCAGTGAGGTATCCTGGCAGGGTCGACATATGAAACGTCCCCTTTGAACAATTTATACAAGACTGTGCTTAAACTGACACACAATATTTTGTTAGCGCAACGCAATCTGACTTTCAAAATTCCCTACAAAAGAATGGCCCTGATTAACATTAAACTATACCTTTCACAAATCACTTACCTCACAAAAATCTTCGCTGCTCAAGCTACTGCAATACAGCGAGCGCCACTACTGCCAGCTAAATAAAAGATTCAAACTATGGAAGGCACTAACTACTGATAGGGATAGTTAGCAAATGAAAGAAATTAATAGAGAACAAACAATGTATTTACCTTGATATCATTATATATAAATATAGCAGTTCATGACAAATTTCAAAACTCCGCCATCTCTCTCCCCACATCCACCACTGCTGGCGGCTCACCTCCAACTGCGCAACGCTACGCGCTGTTCACATCCAGCTGCCTAACACTACAATGGCGAGTATTACAACAATGCAAAGCAGCCACAGACTGCCCACAGCACAGCCAGTGATTTTCATATTGAGCGCTACGTAACGTTGCCAATAAGAAAACATAAACAGCCTACTTACATAGAGAAAACATAAACAGCTTACTTACATAATTTAAATTATATACTTTAAAAAATTGAAATATCGTACCAAACTATGTACATTTCACAGATTTCCTGAGGGTGGTAGTCACGACGAAATGGGCCTATAGTAATTAACCAGATAATCAAACACAGCAGCGTCTTCATCTCTTAACGTAACATACAAATTCTCGACTGGTCATTCTGAATTAGCACTTCTACTACCCTTGAAACGTCGTTGTTGTTGTGGTCAGTCAAAGGATTGGTTTGATGCAGCTCTCCATGCCACTTTATCCTGTGTGAGTCTCTTCACATCCGAATAAGTGTTGTAATCTACATTTTTCTGAATCTGCTTACTGTATTCATCTCTTGGTCTCCCCCTACAATTCCCAACCCCCCCCCCCCTCCCTCCCTACGCCTCCCTCTCACGCTTACTTGCAATACTAAATTTGTGATCCCTTGACGTGTCAGAATGTGTCGTATTTTAGTCAAGTTGTGCCATAAATTTCTTCTTTAGCCAATTCTGTTCAGTACTTCCTCATTAGTAATATGGTTGACCCAACTTCTTCTGTAGCACCACATTTCGGAAGCTTCTCTATCTAATATGTTTATCGTCCATGTTTCACCTACACAACTGACAAATACTTTCAGAAAAGACTTCGTAACGCTTAAATTTATATAATATGTTAAGAAATTTCTCTTTTTCAAAAATTGTTTCCTTGCCATTGCTAGTATACATTTATCCTCACTGCCGGCCGGTGTGGCCAAGCAGTTCTAGGCGCGTCAGTCTGGAACCGCGCAACCGCTACGGTCGCAGGTTCGAATCCTGCCTCGGGCATGGGTGTGTGTTTTGTCATTAGGTTAGTTAGGTTTAAGTAGTTCTAAGTTCTAGGGGACTGATGACCTCAGATGTTAAGTCCCATAGTGCTCAGAGCCATTTGATATATCCTCACTACTTGGGCCAGAATTAGTTATTTTGATGCCCAAATAGCAAAACTCATCTATCACTTTACGTGTCTCTTTTCCTAATCCTTGAAATATGTCACGTAAATGTGTTGTACGTTTTCTTCCCCATTCCCGTTGAGATTATTTGGCGTCTTAAATGAACTCGACATCAACAGGATATTTACAACTTATTTATTTCTTTTATCACTGCATGCATTTTGAGTCAGCTCACAGAAAACCTTGTTGTGAAACCCTTTTTCTGCATTCTTCCCTCTAAGTACAACTCCTTCTGCTTTCAACACACCCTGCTCCCCCCGTCTCTGTTTTCACTTTCCACGCTGACAAGAAAATACGTAACTGCTTCGGGATGTTTATTCCTCTCACACGTAGCCTCCCTCAAAAAGAAACGGGCTAAATTTTTCGCGCTGAAATGTTTGTGCTTCCCGCAGCGGCTCGCTTAGTCTCGATGCTGGGAGCTACATACTTCTCTCCGTTTCTGCAGCTTTTTGCATGCTACCGTCTTTCTTTTTTTCTTTTTTTGTCACCGACGCTTTCCCGCCTGTACCTCGCACAGTTTTTCATGCGCGCAGTCTCGTTTCGTGACAGTGGTGGAATCTCCCCGACTGCCACCCGCCCCCTCCCCTCAACAGCCCGGTGACCGGGTACAACCAGTGGCAGACTGCACCAACAAAGCGTTTGGCGCTCCTGGGGCGCACGCCCGGAAGGCCCTAATAAACAAGATTCTTCCCCCTTTGTGCCGGCCTGCGCCGGTGACGTGGCAACAATGGTAATTAGCTGGGAGCGCTCCCCGCGGTCTCGTTGTCGCCGGCCGCACCGTGCCGGCTGTAATTTAACGTAGGACACCGCCAAAGCACTGTCGCGGATACCAACAGCCGGTAGCGATCGAAGGACCCCGTGTCTCAATACAAGAGTCCAAGCTTCATTTAAGATAATGTATAAATATAATTTATCTTGCGGAATATGATCTGCTGTAATTACACTTTCCTGGAGACATAATGAGTCTCAACTTTACCTTCAATAAGGATAGAAGCTGAAGAGACGAATTAAAATATCTTCCAAGGCCGGGACTCAAACCCAGCTCTCCTACTTACTAAGGAGGCGTGTTAATCACTACACCAACCTGGCACTGTGACTAATGCAGCTGCACGGAATATTCTGGTCCAGTGGTTCCCTGCATGGGGATAATTACCCCCTGAGGAGCAAAATGAAACTTTCTGATGGGCAAAAATTGAACGCTTAGATTCTGTTTTAGTCACGAAACTAAATTATTTTCAAAAGATCATTACTATCATTACAATTTTGTAAAACTCTGAAATGATTATATAAGTTATCAATAGTTACTTTTTTTGAATTAGTGGTGTTAATGCAGTGGGGGTTACAGGTTCCTCATGTAGTCCAGCCACTACACACATATACTGTGCTTTCTTCCGTACGTTACTGATGATAAAAATGAGAAATAAACTTAACAATTGCTAAATATCTGAAGAAAATGTCTTTTCCAAGTGGTGGATAATCCTAGCAGTAGTCAAGAAATTTGCTCAACTACTCCCCTCGAACAGAAGGTAACTACATAAGGGCTGCTATAGTGTTGTACACAGTTTTCTTATTATTATTATTGTTAGAATGGTTAGACACACAGCGTTAACAGACTGAAGTCTACCAATTTCTGCCAGTTGAGAAGTAGGGAGTGCAGTAATTAAGTGATTTACGAACAGTAATTATAGTGCACACATCTGAACCGTCTCTCCTCTTGTCCATACCAAAGGGGCCATACACATTCACAATCCTGACGGCCTGATATGGGATAGCAGGTCCTCGTGCTGATGGAGGGTTCGTCACACCATCGATCCTTTCGTCACAATAACGGCTGTACCACTTCCATTATCCATGCATGGCACCATACAAGCGTTGCATCCATAGGAGGTAACTGGTCGAGTGCACTTTCCGGAGGAGTACGACGTCGAGGTCTGCCGCCCGCAACAAGTCACGAAACACCTGCAGCTTGACCTCAAAACTAACGGTATTGAGGCTGATGATGCCAATCCGGCAGGCTTGGCATGGGGAGGCGGTATTGTTGGTGCCTCTTGGGAGAGGTGGAGATGAGAGATCTGAAGAAGGCTCGGCTGTCAACAATGGGCCCCCTCCTATGTCCAATCACATTTCACTGTCATGATCTGAGACAGCTTCAACAGCTTTACCTACTGCAGCAGACGTTACGTCCTCAACATTGTCGGCCCACGCCAGCAGGCTTATCCTTCAGAATTAACAGGGTTACAGAACATCTGTGATAAGGTCAGATACTGAATCCATCGGCTGTCCTTTATCCAGAAGCGTGGCATCATGTGAGATCCCACCAGAGGAACAGACAAACATATCTTCCTGCTGGGTATCGTCGAGATCTTCATCTTTTGTTGCCGGCCGCAGTGGTCTCGCGGTTCTAGGCGCGCAGTCCGGAACCGCGCGACTGCTACAGTCGCAGATTCGAATCCTGCCTCGGGCATGGATGTGTGTGATGTCCTTAGGTTAGTTAGGTTTAAGTAGTTCTAAGTTCTAGGGGACTGATGACCACAGCTGTTAAGTCCCTTAGTACTCAGAGCCATTTTCATCTTTTGTTGACATTGTCCTTGAGCCGTTCACGGCTCATGTTCATACCACTTACTGTTTGTCATCTTTCTTATGGTAGTGGCAGCTGGTTTTCTTATTCCATTTATTGGCGTCAGTAACTTCTTGCCGTACATGCCTGTGAGTGGCACCAGCAATGCTTATTGATAAGTGCACTGTCGTACCATCTCTGGAGCGACCGATTGTATTTCTGGGTCGTCGTGTGTCTGGAGTTGAGTTGAAGATGGACCAGCAGTGCAGTTGGGGCATGGAACAACGGTCAGGGAGGAAGCAGTGTCGGGCACTGAGCGTCAGTGTGGTGCGGACAGCCGTATTTGCCGATCACTGGCGACACACATGTACTGCCCGACTAAAGAAGACTGGAGCGGCAACGACCGTTGGTTGGTCGTTCAAAAATGGTTCAAATGGCTCTGAGCACTATGGGACTTAACTTCTGAGGTCATCAGTCCCCTAGAACTTAGAACTATTTAAACCTAACTAACCTAAGGACATCACACACATCCATGCCCGAGGCAGGATTCGAACCTGCGACCGTAGCGGTCGCGCAGTTCCGGACTGTAGCGCCTAGAACCGCTCGGCCACTCCGGCCGGCGTTTGTTCGTTCGGTCGGTCATCTCATCAGCCGACATGTATTGATCTTTCGAACGTTTCCAGGTGTTGGGCAGTCGGTCGGTTGGGGCAGAGAAGCGCGGAAGTCTCCGTGGTGTGTCGTCAGGGCGGAGCCACTGGTGGCATACACTTGTGGTTGGAATTGTGGGGCGCTTCTTGCGAGGGTTACGAAGTTCGTCGCCCACCGATCCTGGACACTAAAGTTGAGTGCTCACTTAGCCTACTATCAATCCTCAACTGCTATCACATCTCTTCATTTGATCCTGGTTGTCCCTTTCTGGGAGATTCCCGGAAGCACCAACGGGTGTGCATTGAAGTCGGCTAGAATTACAGCCGTCTTCCTGTGTCGTGTTTAAGTTAATTTAATTCATTCCTTCATGAATGAAGTGTACCAGCAGTATCTTCTGCCTTGTGGCTCGACGTTCCAGTTACCTGCCCTGGGCGTTGACGTAGTTTTCGGCAGTGTATTTTCCTCGTCGTGTTGATGCTGTCCAGCACGGCGTGTAGTTCGACAGCTGAGGTTCTGTTGGTAGTTTTGACGTTTATTCTGACTTGGCTGGATTGGGTACCAGTATCCAGAACGTTGTGCTATTGACATCTTGTTGTCGTTTTGCTGGTCGGGCGGAGCAGAACTGATCTTGTTGGTTGGTTCGTCAGCTGGGTTTCGGTTGGGCTGCCTTCCGATTAAGAAGTTGCTGGCCTGGGTGCCTGTCTCATCTAAACGTTCGTTAGTGTTACCTTCTCTGGCCGACCCTTGGAACCTTCGCCGCTCCTTGTGTTTTACATAGTGATTTCCCTTTTAGTCTTATGTACTCCGTGTGGCCTTCAGCAGAGTTTTAGCTTATTAAAATTGCAAGGCTTTTCTTATTAGACGTTAAGCCGTAAAGAAATTTTTTCTTGTTTGGTATGTGGCCTTTAGCCGAGATTCAGCATTTCAAAATTAAATTGAAAATTCCTTGTGCCAAGGCCTTAAGCCATAAATTTGTCTCGATTTGGTATGTGGCCTTCAGCCGAGTTTTCAGCCTTTTCGAATCAAAAGTTGAAACATTTTGTCTAGGCCATATGCTGTAAGAAATATTTTCTGGTTTGTATGTGGCCTTCATCCGAGTTTTCCATATTAAATTAAAAATTTGAAATTTCTTTGTCTGGGCTTTAAGCCGTAAGATTGTTTGGGTTTTGTATGTGGCATTCAGCTGAGTTTTAATCTCTCTCACATTAAAATTCAAAATTCCTGTCTTGCCTTTCAATCATAAAATTGTTATTCTGCAGAATGAGGCCTTCAGCCGAGCTTTACTCGAATTATTTTAAGATAAGGCCTTCAGTCTTTTCAAATTTAAAGCTCTTCTTCCTACGCCTTAAGCCGTTAAATTGTTTTGTTGATATGCGGCCTTCAGCCGAGTTTTCAGCCTATTTCGGTTAAAACTTGAAAATATTTGTTTCAGCCTTAAGCCGTAACACTGTTCTTGATTAATGTGAGGCCTTCAGCCGAGTTCTATGGGGAAAATTTAAGCTAAGGCTTTCAGCCTATTTATATTGAAGGCAAATTTTTTTTTCTAAAGACCTAAAACCTCCAAAAGAACTCCTGTACCTCAATTCCTTGCTTAGGTCTTGTGCCTTGGGATTTTCGGAATGCCTTCAGCCGATCTAAAATAAATCAAGCGAGGTCATTCGTTAAAACCTCGAGAGTTTTTGATTCTTGTTTGTGTCATTGTCTGTTTTAAGAAATAAAGTTTAAATGTTCAGTGCAGCTGACAGTAACTTATTTTGGCCCTTTCCACAAATATAACCTCATCCGCTCTGTCCTGCTAACCCAGGCATTTCAGTTCTGCAGGTTTCAAATGAAGCCCGTCGACGTTTCTTACGTCGCTTTGGAGTTCGTTGTTTTTAGATATGAGTTTTGATATCTGACAATGACTGGGGGTCAGGGACAAAAGCGTGGTCAACCTCATCTCCACGACTGTTCTCTCCTTGCATTGCTCCGGCAGTGCAGAATGTCCATCTGTAGTGCCCTGCCGCCGCATCGGAGGCTGTTCAGTGACGACTGGCCAAGTAAATTATGATGGCACGGCAACTGCCGATGTTCAGTTAGGACGGGACAGGTTTAGTAAGGTCAATGTGCACCTGGCGCATCCCCTTCAGAACTAACTATGTGGTAAATAGAGCCCGTTTTTCCTATGTATGGCTTATCTCGGTGCTATAGGGTCTCAACGCTGCGATCACCATCTCTGCTGGCACCTCAAACGGCAACTTGAACACACAGTCCGTCCTCTGGGCGAGACCTGCATGTTCCACTTTCACAGGGCAACCTGTCCATGCAAATGTCTGAAGGTCGCTTGTCCTTCTGAAAATCGTTTCACAAACAGCATCGTCCACCCCAGTTTCACGTAGACCATGCTGCTCACGATGGAGAGGTGAATCCCTATTAATTCGTGGTAATCGATGTGAACGTAATGGTTGTGAATATGTCATGGTGTGTGGAAAGAAGCAAATTGCATGGAGCCGGCTGTATACCCAACAATATCGCGCTTGCGCTGACGCGTGAAACACGTATGTATTCATTACCAGCAATGGCGAGGCATGACAGAATCTCTGACCAGAGAGTTATTTATCGTGGCTAGTCTACGCTTGACTGCGCGAGTGTTCAGTTGCGAGTGGCACTCTGTCTGCAGTAGTAGTCAGTCGGCAGGTTGTGTGTAGCGAGTCGGCAGGAACAGTTGCGAGTTGCACTCTGTCTGCAGTAGTAGTCAGTCTGGAGCAGTTGCATGTAGCGAGTGGACGGTTGTACTGAGCGGGCGTCGGCATGCGTCGACGGCGTGCTGTTCTTCCGAATCTGGTCGGGATTGTGGTGGACGATGTGTATTATAGTAGAAGGTAAATGAAGCAGCATTGCGCTCAGCTAATAACGTATGTTAATTGTAATTAATTTGTTCAAAAAATGATGCCCCAATAATAACCTTTTATAAAGTAACTCATTTAAAGAAAGAGAATCATTTCAAGTTAAATAATATTTCCTATGCATTTCCTCCAAGAATCAAAATTAAATATAGGCCAGCATTGCACGGAGCTGCGCCGAAAAATAGGAGCAGATATACATGCAGTTTTTACTGAGGTCAGAATTTATCAGGTTTAATTATTTCACAGGGTCGAAGGTCAGCGTTGCTGCCCTTATATATTTCTGTTCAGATGTTACATTCAGTTCATGCTTCGTTATTTAATTAACATTATTGTGGGTTTTACGAGCAATGTTCATTCGTAAATGTTTGTGGACAGTTTACATTTGGGCCATTATTATTCTTTAATTTTGTGGGAGGTGTACGCTTGGCTTCATTTCAATTTAACGATATATGGCTTCATTCCCATTTACATTTTTATTGACATATTCTCACGGGGAGGTTACACGCGGCATGGACATAAACAAGACGTCCTAGTGGCTACCCTGCCGAAGACAGCTAGCGTTCACTTCGGCTATCCGTGCAGGACCCACAGCAGACCGACACTTCTATATGTCGTTGTTCCTGCGTCACAATCTGTACACGTATGCACATTATCTAAGTCCCCTACAGGGGAGGACATTTCAACTGAAAGTCACTGCCTACAATCTGCAGATAAACATATATTGCAGTGCCTGTGTTGTTAAGAAGAACGGTATGAATGCAGATCTGAAGGAATATTGCATCGTTCCTCTTTTCTCTCTTGTCTCAGTTGGTAGTGATGACATACTCGTCCACTAGTAGGGGTACTCACCACATAGAAGAAGACCATAAATAGCAGCGAAGGACCATCTATGCGGAACGGCTTGCACGTTACGAGGCTGAATGTGACAGTTCTTTGTCAAACAACCTCACGGACGATGAAATGTGGTTTCATCATTTCGAACCGGAAACAAAACAGCAATCCATAGAGGTGCACCTTACCACCTCTCCTCCGAAGAAAAATTTGAAATAAGTGCCCTCAGCCGGTAGAGTTACAGTGACGGTAAACTGAAGGGTTTATTCTGTTTGATGCTTTGCCTCCCAGTGCAACGATCAACTCTGAAGTGTATTATGCTGTCCTTAAGGAAACTGAAGAACCGGCTTCAGCGCGTTCGTCGTCAAAAAATGTAAACGAACTGCTCTCCGTCCATGACAACGCAAGGCCTCACGTAAGTCTGCGCACGCGACACGAACGCACAAAGCCTCATTGGACTGTACTTCCTCATCCACCCTGCAGCTCCAATCTCGCACCTTCCGACTTCTATCTGTTTTGTCCAGTGAAGAATGTGTTCCTCGGGAAGGTTAATGGTGCGGACGTTACTGATGCAGCAAGACGTTAATTCTGACATCGACTAGTAGAGTGGTACCACGCGGACAAACAGGATCTTCCAGTAAGATGGAGTGAGCCCGTCACATAGAATGGATTACTTTTGAATACATTATGGGAGTGACAGTGACAATGTGTCACAAATATTTACCATAAAAACAGTTTTGATCACGATTTATTTATTAAGGTGACCGGTTTCGACTACTATTGTGGTCATCTTCAGACCATTGAGTAGGATTCTCCAGCAGAAAGAGGTTCCTACTCAATGGTCTGAAGATGACCACAGTAGTGGTTGAAATCGGTCACATTAATAACTAAATCCTGATCAAGACTGTTTTTATACTAAACATAGAATGGACATTATTGTGATAAAAAGGGTTTTGTAGCCAAAGGAATGCGGAATAATATGGTGTATTAGAATCCTATTTAAAACTAACATGCATTACTTATTGAACGCACCTCGTACGTGTGAAATAAACGCGAGAGCGAATATATCCACCACAAATTCACTGCAGAACAGAAATGTATCTACAGTAAACTTGTACATAACCATACCAATGAAAAAGTAATTAAAAATTCATAAATTTCTTCTAAGCACGATACACTATCAAAACGACCAAGACGGGCACAAATAAGCCAATCTGTAAAAATGAATATTCAATAGCAATGTAAATTGCAAGTGAGAACTCAAAAGAAACTAAACAAAGGGCACATCTTTCAACTTTTAGGTCTAAAACAGATTAACGACCATGAACGTCGTTCTATAGTTTACAGGAAAAAAAATTGACCCTATGACAGATAGTTGTCGAAACATTTCCGCGTGAATAAAAAGAAATAATTGTGTTTTACGTGACGTGTGGAGCCTAAAAGGCTCCAATTTTAAGTCGCAAACATGGGAGAACATCATAATGAATTTCTAAGTCGAGTTTTATCTAGATGCTCGAAGAATTGCGCAACATCAGTTATTGATGTAGAGTATGATAACTGACACACAAAATAAATAACTGTAACGGATTCTGTGTGGACCGGCCGTTGTGGCCTACCGTTTCTTGGCACTTCAGTCTGGAACCGCGCGACCGTTATGGTCTCAGGTTCGAATCCTGCCTCGGGCATGGATGTGTGTGATGTCCTTAGGTTGGTTAGGTTCTAAGTTCTAGGGTACTGATGACCTCAGATGTTAAGTCCCTTAGTGCTCAGTGCCATTTGAACTCTGTGTGAGGAAGGAGAAAGATCTGTTACTGATTTACTATCCTTTCGGCAATCAATCACTAAAGAAAGTCGCAACTTGCAAATAAAATGGAATGACCCCATCAAATTAGTTGCTAGAATTCGAAAATGAGACCGATTAGAGAAATGCCAAGCAAATGCAATTAATCTAATATGGAGGAAGTTTACCTAACACACTTCGACCGATCGTTGAGTATCGTTCGTCAATCTACGACGCTTAGCAGGTGATATTAACAGAAGAGGTAGAGGAGATTCACAGCAGTTTTGAGGACCTTTAGTATATCATAATTGAGGTACTCTAGAAATCCAGAAGCAGAACCTCTAGACGATGTTGTACAACGAGCTTTCGGTGATGGTTCCAAGGATAGTCAAGCGACACATGCCTCGCGAAATGACCCTCATGGTAAAATAATACAAGTTCGTGCTCACACGTAGCCCCACCAGTGCACCGTTCGTTAATACAAAAGGAGAACTGATATCTTGCTTAGACGCTGCTCAACAGCAAGTATGACTTTTACACAATGCATTACACTGTGCTGTCTGTGATAATGATGTTTATTCTGCTACCGGTTTCGGTCTTAAACCATACTCAGTGGCAATAAACTTAAAGGCGATTTAACAAATGTCATATATGCTTTGATACACGTTACTTTTGAAAACCACAAGTGTCAATATAAATGGAAAGTCATACCAAGATTACAATGTAATCTTGTAATTGTAGTCTTGCTACGATTTTCCATTTATTTGTGTACTGGCAATTATAGTTTTCAGAAGTAACGTATGTCAAAGCATGTTAAGACACATGTTAAATCTGCGATGAGTTTTTTGCCATTGAAGATGGTTTAAGACCAAAACCGATAGCAGAGTAAACATCGTTATCAGAGACAGCACAGGAGAAGCTACAACTGGAAGTGATAACATAAGTACCTCGGCCGTACATCATGAGGTGGCTTTTCGTATGTAGATCTAGATAAATATGGTGTGTTTTATGGACATCTATCTCAGCGTATGCTCTGTTCAAACAACGTAAGTATTGAACTGAGGGGAAAAAGGCATTTGGAGAATAGGTAAAAATCAAATGAATTCTCTTGAAGCATTTCAGGTATGGTGTTTGTGACGCATGTTAAAAACAAAGAAGACAGATAAAACCATCGACGAGGAAGTCTTACAAAGAATTGGCGAATAAAGCACAATTAGGGGAAAAACAGAGTAAAGAAGGCACTCGTGGATTGGCTGCAAAAAACGACACAATTAGCTCTTGTAAATGTCCTTGAAAGAACATTGCAAGGGAAGATAGCACAGTGAACAGAGCGACTGATATTTTGAAAAGAAGATATAATTAAAGCAGAAGTCTCTGGTTACGCAGAAATGAAGAATATAGCTTCTAACAGATACAGGTCGTGAGCTGGCAACCAATCAAATGATGGGGAAGGCGAAGTTAGAGTGTACTGGACAACATATTAACACTTAGGACTCCACCAGATTCTGTGTGGAATTATGTAACTAAAATCTCGTCACACCTATAGTGACGGAAAGGTCTCATTAGATACAGTTTGTGCTTTCTACACTGAATGTTAGTACTGCCTTTACGCCATTCCGAAACATGTACATCATCATGAAATGTGAACAGCTGAACTGCGAATGACTGCATGGTGTGTGAAACAAAGATGCAAGGTTAGGTAAATAAAAGTGGGGTTCACATCCGAACTGAGGTGAATGATGATTTATTTGTAGCTACTGTTATACATAATAAGGTTAATTTAGATAAAATATCAATACAGTACATTTGTAACATTAAACTAAAACGCAAAATATGACTGGAATTTTGGAGCCCCGGCAGGTTAAAGGCAGTGACTTCTCAAGTTGAGGATACATTTACTTTTGGTTGCTTTGCTTTGATGTTTACATCTTGTTATGCTTTCAGGACATTTCGTAAAGAAAAACATATCCTTGCTGACGACAACTTGTCATTTCATTTCATAGAAAAACAAAAGAAATAATGCGTGACTTGTAAAACATTAGTGAACTTAGTAAGATTTTGTTTTGTTTCAGCCTATGGCTACCTATTACAGAAGAGGTTCTACAGA
This sequence comes from Schistocerca americana, assembly GCF_021461395.2. Lineage (NCBI taxonomy): Eukaryota > Metazoa > Arthropoda > Insecta > Orthoptera > Acrididae > Schistocerca > Schistocerca americana. The sequence continues at coordinate 461,312,539 of NC_060122.1, read as the reverse complement.
AGAAGAAATTCGTACTCAACTAGAAAATTTTTCAGATGAAATTGATGCACCATCTGATTTAGTGATGACAGTAACGATGACATGATACGTAGTACTCCTCGGAATAATAACGCAAAAGCTCTTCAGGTGTAGTACTTCACAAAATATTACAGGATCTGAACTGAGAGCTAATGAGGAAGAGGCAGACAACAAAGACAAAGTTCAATCTGTATCTCTTCAGCTATGTGCTAGTACGTCGCCGAATATGGATGAAAAATCGAGTGTTTCATTTTCTTTCCAATTATCATGGAAATGAAGTATGCATTGTAGCCAGAGCCTGAACGAAGACTGAAGTGGGGGCACTGATAGCTGTACACGATTACAATGAGTATCTGGGTGGCGTAGATCAAGCTGACTGTATTCTCTTTATGAAATAGAATGTGAGAAAAGTATTGATACACACTGTTTTATGCAATGGTCGGAATGAGCCTTGTGAAACATCTCATACTGTGACGTAAAATGGACACTACCATTGACTGATTTGAAACATAGACTCACATTTTGTCTATTCACAATTGGAAATAAAATGTCTTACAAACGGGGAAGGCTCAAAAAGAATCAAAATCCAGCTCTTCAAACTATGTACGTTTCCAGAATACGGGATTTTACTTTCGAGCATTTTATCATTCAAGAAGCAGATGTGAACTTCGCTCATCTACAGAGTTGAAATATAGACGTCGTTCAAAGTGATAATGGCATAACACTTTTTTGTTTGTTAATCAAAAAAGAGCTGTGTTTATAAATATTATGAGCAGCACTAATCCTACCCATGTGATTCTTTTGCGACTTCTCAGTCCGTTAATATACTCCGCCTGCATAATACTGTCGAGACATAAAAGTTCTCTGAATTTTTACGTATTTTAATGACTGTGTCATTTCTGAAATGAAATAATTTGCTATTAACTCAATAACATTTCGTCAAGTATTAAAGTAAAAATTTTTATCCGTTATTTCACATTTCTTAACGTTACAGTATGTAAAAGGTTAAATACACTTCCGGAAAAAAATTGTACGCTCTTTTAGAGGAACCCCGTTCATTCAAGAATTATTTTTGCAACCCATCATGCGGAGTACATGAAATGATTACATTTACAGACAAATAGCGTACGCGGTTCAGAGGTACCAGGTATCGACGCATGCTGAAACATCCAAATTAAAACATGTGTAGCCTCCACGGGCGGAAATGCAGGTGCTGACTCTGACATCCACTCAGTCGTACAGATGGTGAATAACGTCCTTGGATACGTTATTCCACGTTCCACGCTTGCTTGATCTGTTCACATAGTTCTGTAAGAGATTGTAGGTTGACGGGTCGCTCGAATCACTACTCGTCTCATCATATCCCCCCATACGTGCTCTATTGGAGACCAGTACGGTGGTTGTTGTGGCGTCTTGCAGAACACGGAGCGCGTTGAGTTACACAATCAGTATGTGGCCGAGCATTATCCTTATGGAAAAATACACCACCTTCCTGTTACAAGAGCCGCAGAAGAAAGCAACTAACAGCAATCTTCGCGTGCCAAGCCTCGGTTAGCGTCCCCACCAGAAACACCAAAAGTGAACAATAGTTTTACTTTTTCGCACCCCAGACTGTAAGTCCTGAGGTGTGGCCAGTGTGTCTTGGTGTCTCGGACGAATGCATTCTACGAGACAGTGCTCATCACGTCTATGTCATACGCGCAGACGACAATCACTTAAGAGCAGGCAGAATCTGCTTTCATCTTTGAAGAACAATGGCGCATCATTCCATCTTCCAAGTGATACCGTGACAACATCACTAAAGTCTTCCACGTCGATTCCGTGGCGTGAGTGAAAGAAAGGCTAGAAGTGAGCATGTCCGTAGTCCCTCTGCTAATACCCAGTTCGCAACAGTCCGTGTTGACACATCTGGGCTCACAAGCTTTCTTATCTGTTCTGTCATAGCCTTACGGTCAGCCACTGCTGCCCTTACAATACGACGATCCTGGCGGTCGGCTGTGCTCCCTGTACTTCCAGAACCTCGAGTAAGGGTTTGAGAATGTTCACGTGACACTGGTAACCAGCATCGTTCGGAGCTGACACAGCACTTGCAACTTGAAATTCTCCGAAAGAACAATCCTGCCACTCGGATGGCCACAATCTGATCCGTTTCAGCCTGACGCACTTGGCTGAAGGAAGCAATAATTCGACTCCGTGTCACAGTTACCCACTTGCTTCACACGTTTGCACCACACTGAAGCTTCTGGATTTGAGTATTCTCTATTGAAGGGTAGACACAGATGGTGCTCTTGTTGCCATGCCACTACGGTATCTGTTGGCAGACGACGCTGAAATCGTTTTCAGTAGATGTAGTATGCCCCAGACGGCATATACCGTTACGCCAGACTGACAATAAACAATGCGACGAAACTCATGCATAAACTTGCAAGACTAAACACTATAAGATACAGACCACCCGTTCAGACAACGAGGACATAAATACACAGCACTCTTTGAGTCAATAACTTGTTTTGCGGCTAGTGCCTGGGCACATCGATTATACCTAAGTACCCATGAAACTATTGTGAGGCGCAGCCAGAGGAGTGTTTCACTAAGAATCTCGGGGGCTTCCGGTAACACCTCGATTGAAGCACTATAGATATCACAGTTCACCACAGAGCAGCTGACTACTGGCTGAAGAGGAGAAGACGCGACAAAATACGAGAAATAACTGGACAAAACGTAATCAACAAACGGAAATTAAAAAAATTGGAAAACTGATTAATAGCTGACAGAATGGGACACAACAATTAAGGGAAGACGAGACGAGCCTACTCTTTCTTCCCCAGTACACGAGAGCGGATGAATTTAAAGTACATAAACCCAACACTCGTCGTGGTGCACCTTCTCAAGGGCCATGGCCCGTATCCTGTGCATCTCCGCAGGTCTGGCCTGAAACAGACGCACACTTGTGCTGTGGTGAGAATGGCACACCTGGACACATATCGCTCATCTGTGATGCCCTAGCACATAGAAGACCGACTTTAGAAAACCACGACATAGAACAGTTAATACGCAGACTAGATCACTGGAAGTCTGTAAACAACATCGCAAACGAAGTATCACGAGCACTACATGCAGCATACAAACATGAGAGACCATACGCTAGACTAAGAGAGGCTCCACATCGAACAGATCAGCAGTACATAGTAAATGACACAGTGACAAACACAGACACCGAATCGCATGCTGTATCACGCACAGGAATTGAAAACAAGAAACGTACAAACATAGCAAAGGTAACCGAAACTTCGACAACACTAAGTCGAATCAACAAGAAACTGTAACTCTCTGTGCAGCTGTTTCTTACACCATTTCATAGCATGTAATACAATCTGAAGATGTGACATTTCTTCTTCTTTCGCTGCGTCAGGTGTGGCTATTTCGAAGTTTTATCGAGCCCTTGCACTTGAAGCAGGTGACTATGATATTTTAAACTCTCAGTCTCCACAGCTACCTCTAGTTCGGAAACACATTATAAACTAACTAATCAATACATTTAATTAAGTATTACCACTGTCAAGAAAACATATGTAAGATATGCAGCCGTACATGCGGAAGGTATAAAGGGAAGAACTGTTATACACTCCTGGAAATGGAAAAAAGAACACATTGACACCGGTGTGTCAGACCCACCATACTTGCTCCGGACACTGAGAGAGGGCTGTACAAGCAATGATCACACGCACGGCACTGCGGACACACCAGGAACCGCGGTGTTGGCCGTCGAATGGCGCTAGCTGCGCAGCATTTGTGCACCGCCGCCGTCAGTGTCAGCCAGTTTGCCGTGGCATACGGAGCTCCATCGCAGTCTTTAACACTGGTAGCATGCCGCGACAGCGTGGACGTGAACCGTATGTGCAGTTGACGGACTTTGAGCGAGGGCGTATAGTGGGCATGCGGGAGGCCGGGTGGACGTACCGCCGAATTGCTCAACACGTGGGGCGTGAGGTCTCCACAGTACACCGATGTTGTCGCCAGTGGTCGGCGGAAGGTGCACGTGCCCGTCGACCTGGGACCGGACCGCAGCGACGCACGGATGCACGCCAAGACCGTAGGATCCTACGCAGTGCCGTAGGGGACCGCACCGCCACTTCCCAGCAAATTAGGGACACTGTTGCTCCTGGGGTATCGGCGAGGACCATTCGCAACCGTCTCCATGAAGCTGGGCTACGGTCCCGCACACCGTTAGGCCGTCTTCCGCTCACGCCCCAACGTCGTGCAGCCCGCCTCCAGTGGTGTCGCGACAGGCGTGAATGGAGGGACGAATGGAGACGTGTCGTCTTCAGCGATGAGAGTCGCTTCTGCCTTGGTGCCAATGATGGTCGTATGCGTGTTTGGCGCCGTGCAGGTGAGCGCCACAATCAGGACTGCATACGACTGAGGCACACAGGGCCAACACCCGGCATCATGGTGTGGGGAGCGATCTCCTACACTGGCCGTACACCACTGGTGATCGTCGAGGGGACACTGAATAGTGCACGGTATATCCAAACCGTCATCGAACCCATCGTTCTACCATTCCTAGACCGGCAAGGGAACTTGCTGTTCCAACAGGACAATGCACGTCCGCATGTATCCCGTGCCACCCAACGCGCTATAGAAGGTGTAAGTCAACTACCCTGGCCAGCAAGATCTCCGGATCTGTCCCCCATTGAGCATGTTTGGGACTGGATGAAGCGTCGTCTCACACGGTCTGCACGTCCAGCACGAACGCTGGTCCAACTGAGGCGCCAGGTGGAAATGGCATGGCAAGCCGTTCCACAGGACTACATCCAGCATCTCTACGATCGTCTCCATGGGAGAATAGCAGCCTGCATTGCTGGGAAAGGTGGATATACACTGTACTAGTGCCGACATTGTGCATGCTCTGTTGCCTGTGCCTATGTGCCTGTGGTTCTGTCAGTGTGATCATGTGTTGTATCTGACCCCATGAATGTGTCAATAAAGTTTCCCCTTCCTGGGACAATGAATTCACGGTGTTCTTATTTCAATTTCCAGGAGTGTATTATATCAAAGTAACGTTGGCATCTCTTGTTTCCTCCATTAAATACACTTTTAACTTTAATTTTAGATACATTCACAAACAATTATGTAAGTTATTTATTATTTTTATCTAAGGTAGCAAATAGTTTAAACAAAGTTGTACTTGTCGTTTACACACATCAAAAAATGTTTAGCATCACCCAGGTTCCCAGAACTCCTGAAGATAGATGTTGACTATGGATATTGTATCTCAGTCACAGTCCCTTTGACTGTTCAGAGACGTCACTGAACCCGTGCAAAAATGTAAACAACCATGCATGAGCAGCGCCTATTAGACGGAGGGGTTCGACAGCCGATCAGTTTCAGCCGTTCCACCAGGAAGGAGGTACACGGCTCGTGTTGTCTGTAGTTCAACCATGCCTAGACGGTCAATACCGCGGTTTGATAGCGTCCGCATTGATACTTTGTGGCAAGAAGGGCTCTCAACAACGGAAGTGTCCAGGCGTCTCGGAGTGAACCAAAGCGATGTTCTTCGGACATGGAGGGATACAGAGAGACAGGAACTGTTGATGACATACCTTGCACAGGCCCCACAAGGACCACTACTGTGCCGGCCGCAGTGGCCATGCGGTTCTAGGCGCTACAGTCTGGAACCGCGCGACCGCTACGGTCGCAGGTTCGAATCCTGCCTCGTGCATGGATGTGTGTGATGTTCTTAGGTTAGTTAGGTTTAAGTAGTTCTAAGTTCTAGGGGACTGATCAAAGAACTTAAGTCCCATAGTACTCAGAGCCATTTGAACCATTCTGAACTACTACTGCAGTGGATGAACGCTACCTACAGATTATGGCTCGGAGGAATCCCGACCGCAACGCCTCCATGTTGAATAATGCTTTTCGTGCAGCTACAGAACGTCGTGTTACGAATCAAACTGTGCGCAATAGGCTGCATGATGCCCAACTACACTCCCGCCGTCCACGGCGAGGTCCATCTCTTCAACTACGACACCATGCGGCGCGGTACATATGGGTCCAACAACATGCCGAATGGACCGCTCAGGATTGTCATCACTTTCACTTCACCGATGAGTGTCGCATATGCCTTCAACCAGACAATCGTCGAAGACGTGTTTGGAGGCAACCCGTTCAGGCTGAACGCCTTAGACACACTGTCCAGCCACTGCAGCAAGGTTGAAGTTCCCTGCTGTTATGGGGTGGCATTGTGTAGGGCTGACGTACGCCGCTTCGGTCTTGGAAGGCGCCATAACGGCTGTACTATACATGAATGCCATCCTCCGACCGATAGTGCTACCATATCAGCAGCATATTGGCGAGGCATTCGTCTTCATGGACGACAATTCACGCCCCCATCGTGCACATCTTGTGAATGACTTCCTTCAGGATCACGACGTCGCTCGACTGGAGTGGCCAGCATGTTCTTGAGAGATCTATGCCGCATCGTCGTTGAGGAGTGGGACGATCTGGACCAACAGTGCCTTGATGAACTTTTGGATAGTATGCCACGACGAATATAGGCATGCATCAATTCAAGAAGGCGTGCTTCTGGGTATTAGAGGTACCGGTGTGTACAACAATCTGGACCACCACCTCTGAAGGTCTCGCTGTATGGTGGTACTACATGCAATGTGTGGTTTTCATCAGCAATAAAAAGGATGGAAATGATGTTTATGTTGATCTCTATTCCAATTTTCTGTACAGGTTTTGGAACTTTCGGAAGCTAGGTGATGCAAAACATTTTTGGATGTGTGTATATATATGTTTTTCTCTTATTTATGCTGAAACATCCCCTTAGAAAAATTAATGAACTACGGTGCTGATAAACCTCTTACGTCATTTGATTTTCAAACAGCTGAGCAAAACTGAACGTGCACAGACATTTCTCGCTTTACTTATTTAGATCATCATTAAACTGACACACAATATTTTTAGCACAACGCAGTCTGACTTTCAATAATCCCTGCAAAAGAATGGCCCTGACTAACAATAACCTATACCTTTCATGAATCACTTACCTCACAAAAATCTTCGTTACTCGAACTACGGCAAAACAGCGAGCGCCAATACTGCCAGCTAAATAAAAGATTCTAACTACTGAAGGCACTAGCTCCTGATAGGCATAGTTAGCAAATGAAAGATTTCGATAGAGAACAAACAATGTATTTACCTTAATAGTGTTCAAGTCGAAATATGTATATATATATATATATATATATATATATATATATATATATATATATATATATATATATATCAGTTTATGACATCCAGTGTTACAAAATGGCTCTGAGCACTATGGGACAGTCCGCTAGAACTTAGAACTACTTAAACATAAGTAACCTAAGGACATCACACACATCCATGCCCGAGGTAGGATTCGAACCTGCGACCGTGGCAGCAGCGCGGTTCCGGACGGAGGCGCCTAGAACCGCTCGGCCACCCAGGCCGGCTCCAGTGTTACAAATTTATTGTTTCTGATGGACACACGTCCAGATCATCCGCTCTCAAAACTCCGCCATCTCTCGCCCCACATCCACCATTGCTCGCGGCTCACCTCCAACTGCGCAACGCTATGCGCTGTTCACATCTAGCTGCCCAACGCTACAATAGGGAATATTACACCAGTGCCAACCAGCCACAGACTGCAGACAGCACAGCCAGTGATTTTCATACAGAGCGCTACGTGGCGTTACCAATATAAAAACCTAAACAGCCTACTTACAATCCTTCAGTAAAATTTTCAACGAAAAAATGTACCAATAATAAAAATGAATTTGTACGATACAACATGTAAAATCACACAATGTACGACCTGCTATATAATAAGAATCAGCAGGTGTTTACTTGGGAAATGAATAAATAAATAAATACCGTCATCGGATCAAAATCGATGCCGTCTTTCAAGGAGTAATAATTTTTTTTTCCAGTTATGTACTGTGCAAACTTTTGTCGTCAGTGTATAACGGAAAAGTAGTGGTCTTCGAAGGAAAAGTGAAAGGAAGAAGGTGAGAGGATCGTAACGATCGTCGCCGTGCACTAGTGTTGCGTTAATCCATCTGAAATGTTTTTTTCTGATTGGATATAATACCGCAAGATATTAAAAGGAAAGTAAATGGACGGGGACGTCATTTAGAAAGATTTAACGAGCTAATATTGCCCAAGTTACGAGGGGTGGCTGTCTGGGAGGCGGTCCCGGGGCGACAGCTGTCGCGTCGCGGCTCATTTGCGCAGACACACGGCGCGCGCGACCCGCGGGAGGCGGCCAGCGAGGCCTATGAAGCCGGCGGCGGCTCGGGGCTGGCGCCACTTTGATCAGCTGGCGCCCACGCGGCAGGGCAGCGGGCGCAGACGTCGCTGCTGCAGCGGACGCCGGGCCGCTAATAACCGGCGCGCTTTCAGCGGCACACAAATTCAATTAGGTCCGGCGGCGCCAAAAAGGGAAGGAAAGGGGGGGAAAAAAGGTGGAAAAGAAAAGTAGAGGCCCGAGGGAGAATAATAGGGAGGTGGAGGGACACGCTTCAAGATGAAAGACTTCTAAAATAAAGGGGCAGTTCTTTTACTTTGAGCTTCCGCCACATTAATAACAACCGATCGGAGAAATTTTGCAGGTGACGAAGGGTCGTTTTTTTTAATCTCGTACTGTTTCATCATACGGTGAGTGGTGGTGACTTTTCTAAGTATCAGTTAACGTTGATGTCTGAAAGAACAATAACTTTGCTCAGAGTAGGCCGTAGATATTACACGCGCTTTAAGGTGTAACACACAATTTAGGAGCTTCTGGAGATGACAGTTTGGAGGAATAACTACGCGACAGGATTTTCTCTCCCAGCATGTAGCAGATGGGTGCATACCACACTGAATTTCTTGGTCCAGTTTTGTAGGTGCCGATGAGTCGTTTTCTGATCTTACACTAGTTAATCATTTCTTTTTTTTTTTTTTTTTTTTTTTTTACCTTCGGATGGGCCAACTAGGGTTCACGTACCAATTTCTGCACTTACACATGGTTTTTTTTTCTTTTCTTTCGGTACTTTTTCATCTGCTCATGCAGTTTTTCTCTTCATGTCTGCTGACCACTTCAGTGTCGTAGGTTGAAGTCCATCCATATTAAATACTTGTCCCTAAACGTCCCTCTTTCAGTTATTTCAGAAGTTCTGTAATATTTGTTTATTTACTCATATTTTATATTGCATTTGTGTTTCAATAAAAGTGTTTGACTCTGCAACTTACAAACTAATACCTGATTGGGAACGTTATTGCGGTTGGTCGACATAAGACACGTTACACTTTCTGCGAAGCTATCAACATAGTTTATTGTGTTGTTATTCCAAAGAGTTGCAACAAAGAGATAGAATTTTTTAAATGGGAAAAAAGTGGTTTTTGTCAAGCACTGGAATCATTTAAACCTGCTCTGTACAAATCAATTTAAATCACGTTCGTTTCACGTTTAGTTTGTGATCTACATCCCTTCGAAGTTTCAGGGGCGGATACCACACCCTCTGCACAACCCAATGCGCCTTCTAAAGGTGCAGAGGACGAGGTTTGACATCGCGAGTATCAGGGGCCGACGGGCTTCCCGACGCGCTGTTACACTACCGACTCTCACGGTATACGAGACAGGTCGAACACAAACAAACGGGTTGCAAAAAAATGGTTCAAATGGCTCTGAGCACTATGGGACTCAACTTCTGAGGTCATTAGTCCCCTAGAACTTAGAACTAGTTAAACCTAACTAACCTAAGGACATCACAAACATCCATGCCCGAGGCAGGATTCGAACCTGCGACTGTAGCGGTCTTGCGGTTCTAGACTGCAGCGCCTTTAAACGCACGCCCACTTCGGCCGGCCAAACGGGTTGCAGTGTGCTGCGTTTTCTGGCGTCGGCTGCAGAAGGCATACACGTACATGTTCTCGATGCTCGGCGCAACCCGACACGATTCCACTGAAGCAGCAGTGACGTATACCGTGAGATGTCATAGGAGAAAAGTTACGGGAGCCATTACGTTCATGTGTGCTACACAGCTACTTCGGGGAACAAGGAGCTTGGGAAGGCGCAGCAGTAACAGACGAAGACCTGCAAGAAGTGAGGAGACGGAGGTATTTGCCTTAGCAGCAATGCATCACGATACTGAAACACCCTGCAAGAAATGAGGAGAAGGAGGTGATTCTCTTCACAGTAATACACCATGGTACTGAATCTCCCTGTATTTTTACATTTAAATATAATTTATATATATATATATATATATATATATTATTTCTTATATTATTATATTTATTTACTTTACATTATTATTTTATTTTTATACTGATATTTTTATATTCATATAATGTATGGCAAGACGCTTTTTTCTTAAAACTATTTATATATTTACATATTTTACGTCCACATTGGAGCACTTTATTCAATCCATATACATTTACGTCTTAATACTAGCTGCAGATTTATCTTTCCTAATCTGCTCCCAAAACTTCTTCCTGTTTTCCGACCTGGCTGCCCATTCTTCATCAGTTATCGTGTACTTCTTGCGCGTAAATGTCTTTACTTTATAGTTTATAAATGAGTTTCAGGATCTTTTTCTCTCCTCGGCCTTCGATTTGTTGCATTGTCAAGCCTAACTCGTCTAAATCGTGTTGAACTTCTTTGAACCAGTTGTTCTTGGTTTTATTTTTCCAAAAGTAGGTGAACAGTTGTTTCAGTAGCCTGGTTTCTGGTAGTCTGGAAATGTGGCAGAAAAAAACAACTCGCATTGTGTCAGTTACTGACTCAGTTTCGTGGTATACAGCTTCGTTAGGTAATAGTCGCCACTGTACCCCTACGTGGTACTTTTTGTTTTTAATTGTTCTAAGGATTCTTCTGTCTGTCTTCTGTACTTTGTCTGCGGTTGATTTGGTGTTCATCTTGAGCAGTGTTTACCTATCATAGGTTGATTCAGGTTTAATAGCAGAGTGGTAGTGTCTGAGTTTTGTATTTTTCGAGAGACATTTCTTCTTGTATGTTAGCCAGGTGATGCGTTGCGCTTGTTTCAGTTTAGTTGTTCTGCTTCCTACTGGCATTTTCTCGTTTGAATTCGAACTTATAACCTCCCCTAAATATTTGAGTTTATTTACAGTTTTAATTTGTTTGCTATCGTTCAATGTAATGGCTGGTGTTTCAACCTTGAAAGATGGTATCGTTTCTGTCTTTTCAGACGAGATCCGTAGTCCTACAATTGCTGCTATTTTTTCGAGTTCTTCAATTTGGTGTTTAGCCTCTTCCACGCTATTATCTAGCAGCGCTAGATCATCAGCAAACGCCAGCCAATTGAGTTTGATATTTCTGCCAATCTTGGTGTTTAGTTGGCATTTCTTATTCCACTCTCGCAAAACTTTCTCCGGTGCGCAGTTAAATAGTAGTGGTGAGAGACCATTCCCCTGTCGAAGTCCCGTCCGGATTTCAAATTATTCAGATAGTTCCCCTCTGAATTTAACATTTGATTTAGTATTGTTAACGGTGAGTCCAATGAGATTAAGGAGTTTCAGGGGCAATCCAAATTCCTCGAGGATTTGAAGTAATGAATCACGATGGATACTGTCATATGCTTTCTTGAAGTCAACAAAAGTGGTGACCAAGTTCTTGTCTCTTACTCTTTGATGTTTCATGGTCCACTTAAAGCTGATAATTTGATATGGACAGCTTTTTCCATCACGGAATCCTCCCTGATATTTTCCAAGTTCTTGGTCGAGTTGTTCCTGAATTCTTGTAAAGATAATTCTTGTATGTGACATCAGGCAGCGAAATCCCCCGATAGTTGTTTGGATTCGATGTATCACCATTTTGTGTATTGGGTGTATTATAGCTGTATTCCACTCTTCTGGAATTTTTTCAAAATTCCAGTTGTCTACTATGTGCTTATGGAGTTTCTGAAGTGTTTGTTTATTTGCGTTCTTCCACAGTTCTGCGACCAGTTGAGTCTCCCCAGCTGCTTTGTAGTTCTTGAGCCACCTAGTTGCTTCGGTCACTTCACTCAGATCTGGTGGTGTAATCTTCTCTTGATGTGTTTTGGTTTTTGGATGTGGTTCGAAATCTAGGTATTATTTTGGTTCCTGGGCATTTAGTAATTCTTTGAAGTGATCATCTAGAATTTTGGCATTAGCATGATTATTGTGCGCTAGTTTCCCATTTTTATTTTTCATCATGAGTGTGGAGTGGGGTATACTTTGTTTGATATTTTGTGATTGTCCTATAATAGTCTCTTGTTTTATGTTGTTTGAATGATTCTTCTATGAAGTGTAGGGTTTCTTTTCGATGGTCTCTTTTGATTCTTTTGATTTCCTTGGCTGTTTGTCTTCTGGCAATGTTTAGCTCTTCTCGCGATTTTTCAGTTTTCTTTTACTGGTCATTCAGTCATGGTTAGTGCATTTTCTGTATTGCTTTATCACATTTTTCATTCCACCAGGTATGTTTCTTTCATCTTCTGACAGGAGCAATCACTTCGGCAGTGTTTTTCAGTTTATCAATAATCGTTCCCATTTCGTAGCTTGGAAGCGGTTAACTTAATTTTTAGTTTTGAAATTTAATGATCTGAATCGATGTCCACCCCACGATCGACTTTCACGTTATAGATTCCCTTGAGGGATATTTTATCCATTGCGACGTAGTGTATATGACGCTCCCAAATTTTAACATTAGGGCACTTCCAGGTCATTAAGTGGAGCCGGAACGATGAAAATGACAAAATTAAAGTTTATGAGTTTTTTCATTATAAAATTACTTGGTGTATTTTGGACAAAACAAATCAAGTTTCACTCATCTAAGTGAATTCTAAGTGTGTTTTTTATGGCTGCAAAGTTGACGCGCCGAGTAAACGGTTGTAGCCACTTGGTGTGTCACCTCTCACAGCGCCGCTCGCTGGCTGCAGGTAGGGTATCTTCACGGAATTAGACAGCGTTTTGTTTTCCAACGTTGTATGGCTTTATCTCTGTGACAAGTGACTGTTCATATCGGTAAACATAAACGCTATACCGTGTGTGTTGACTTGTGGAGTTTGCTTTGTGTTGTGTAGCTGTCCAATTTTGCGTATTTCACGAATTTTGCTCGTACCTGTGTTACGTATTTGGTTTGTGGATATTAATATGCCCCGTTCCAGCAATCGAGTGCTTAAGAAAATGCACAATGAGTGGAAGAAGAAATCTTTTGTTGTTTCGGAGGAAGATGCTGCTCAGACTGCTTCACCGACTACTCCAAATGAATGTGATAGAACTCCTTCCAGCAAGAAACTTTGTGACAGCAAAGAAAAATTTGAGAACTGTGAAACTGACAGTAATGATGTGAATGAAATAATTAACATTTCCTTGCTCTCTAATATTTTGAAACATAACATATTATGCCAAGTTTGCAAAGAAGGAGGACTGGAATTGAAAATAAATTAACATTTCCTTGCCCTCTAATATTTTGAAACATAACATATTATGCCAAGTTTGCAAAGAAGGAGGACTGGGATTGGAAATAACTTCACACATTAGTTTGGCATGTAAAATGTTACTGAAGTGGAACAAATGTGATGCAGAAGTTTCGTTTTCTAATTCTAACAGTATTCCTCGTAGTGGTAATAGTGGAAAGAAGGTGTATAATATAAATGGTAGGCTGGTGTATGGCTTGCGTTCCATTAGCAAGGGCAGTGCTGCAGGGACAATGTTATGTGGAATTATGAAATTGTCAAAACCACCAACCATGTTTGGATTTTATAATGAATTGGTGGGATCTTCTGCTGAATATATTGCTCAAGGAACAATGAAGAAAGCAGTTGAAGAAGCTGTGACAGAGAACGGGAAATGTAGAATATTTAACTGTTGCTTTAGATGGATCATGGCAACGTAGAAGTCATAAATCTCTAAATGGAGTTGTGACAACTACCAGTGGAGACAGGTGCAAAGTAACTGATGTTGCTACTCCCTCAAAACATCGTAGATGTAAAGGCAATACCAAGGACGAACATAGTGAAAGTTGTGAAGCAAATTTTCAATGCACGAGTGGAGCGATGGCAGTAGAGGAAGTGAAAGCAATTTTTTCCAGACCACAAGAGTGGTATAATGTACGATACACTATCTAGGAGATGGTTATTCTAAGGGATATAAAGCTGTAGAGGAACTCAATGAAATTCACAATAAAAAACAGGAGTGCCTTGGACATGTGCAGTAGCGCATGGGGGCTCGCTTGCGCAAACTAAAGCAGATCTGAGAAGCTTAGTGATGGTAAGACCCTTGGAGGAAGAGGAAGATTGGCAGATGAAGCAACTGATAGGTTGCAGAGGTATTATGGGTGTGCAATTAGGCAAAATACAAGAAGCATGGAGCATATGAGGAGAGCAGTATGGGCATTATTTTTTCATACTGCATCAACAAATGAGCACCCACTCATGCACTGTGCCCCACAGGTGATGACTCGTGGCGTAAGTACCAATCAGGAAAAGAATATGCCCGAAAAACAGTTTGCCAAATGCTTTAATTGACGTAATTAAGCCCATATTCAGAGATTTATCACAGTCAAGTTTATTGGAAAAGTGTTAACATGGGACAACACAAAATCCAAATGAAAGTGTAAATAATTTAATTAGGATTAGGATTTGTACAGATAAAACATTGTATTTTGGAGCTATGATGCAGTAGCAACATGCAATGAAGGAAACATTATCAAATGTGATGTGCTGAAGCGTTTAGGTTCCAACCTGGACGCAAAACCATTTCCCCAATGCGCCTAATTGATGAAGAAAGACTAAGAGGTGCAGGAAGAAGAAACAAAAGCCGACAACAAGCAGCAAAAGGGACGAAAAGACCAGTTAAGAGGAAACTAACACCGGAAAAAGAACAGGATGCTGATAATCCATTGTATGGGGCAGGAATGTATTAAAAAAGAATGGAAGCCATTGCCCGTAACTATAAAATTTTCATCTTTGAGCAACATTCTTTCAAAAACTGCTAACAGTATATCAATGAGCTTTTTACACAATATTTTTTACTTCTTTTCCTTCATTTTTATGACAAAAAAAAATTCTATAATTCAAGAGTTATAGAAGGAAAAGTGTAAAACTTTAGAGAAAAAATAATCATCTGTTTAAAAAAATTGTAATGCAAATTCAACAAATATTTCTTAAAATGGCATTATAACTATGTAGGGAAATATTCACTGAACATGTAGTCCAAATCTCAGAGCAATATGTTTAAAAATTTAAGAAAAAAATGTTCTTTCTATTTGCTAAAATTAACATGGAGGAAGTCAATCGTTCCGTCTCCCCTTAACTTGTGCGAATTCTCTTAAACCCTGTAGTTTCGAGAATAAGTCCATGATCTACGCAAAGTTCAACTAGTCTCTGACCATTCGTGTTTGTCAGTTTATGGGCTGGCCATTTACCTACAACAGTGAGATATTATATTACTTTCCCAATTTTTTCATTGAAATCTCCAAGCAAGATTTTAATAAGGGTGTCAGGGATTTTTAGTTATGTAATTAGGTCAATAGAATCCTCAATGGGCTGTACAGTGCAGACAAATCCAAGCTATGCTCTATAAGAGTGCACTAAGGAGCAATACTGTCTGAAAATAAGGCAAAAATTTTAGAACAGCCGATCGCATATGCATCAAAAGCGCTGTCACCCATCCTGATAAATTACTCTCAGATAGAACAAGAGGCCTTAGGCTGCAGTTATAGTGGAGCGGCGCGGTACGACCGGAGCAGCGATGGCAAAACAAATCATTGTTGGTCACTGCCCACGATTATAATGCCACTGCGTGAAGCAAACATGTTTATCGTTAATTGAAGATGGAGAGGGCAAGAAAGGAAAGGAAAGGGAGAGCATCAGTGCTGTCAGCTGTATTGGGATGTTGTTCGGATTCAATGGTGAGGACTGAAAAATTTGTACCCGCCTGGGATTGAAACCCGGAATATGCTGCTTGCAAAGCAGGTGCTGTAAGCACGGCACTATCCAGGTCACAACGTTCTCACTACTGTGCGGACTATCTCGGTACGCCTTTCGGCGGATTCACACTCTCATCGAGTGCCATCTACCCGCAGTCCCTGTCCATTTCCTCCTTATTCGGTCTCTCAGAGTGCCACAGGAGGTCGGACGTATATATGAATGCGTGGTCTGTTCTGTCTGTTCTTTCTGACATGCCCGAAAGAACAGACACCATGCATTCACACCATGTGATTGGCCTAGCGGGGCAATGGATCCACCTTCTTCAGTGCGGATGCACAAATGCATCATACCTCCGGTGGGAATCTCAGAGAGCGAACACGGAGGAAGTCGACAAGGACTGCGGATTGGTGGCTCTCGGTGGTAGAGTGAATCGGCCATGAGGCGTGCCGGGATAATCCACGCAGTTGTCGTAATACTGCGTAAGGGATGGAGCAGTGGTTAACACACTTGACTAGTAAGCAGGAGATCTCGGGCTGGAACCCCAGTCCGGTAGGCGTTTACACTCGTCGCCGCTGATTCCGCGTAGTGTCCCAGTGCAGCTGACAGCAGTGATTCCTCCCCTTACCTTTCCCTTCTTCCTCTCTCCACCTTCAATTTACATTCTGACTGAGATCCGTTCCAAACTAACCTTAAGGACACATGCATATATTATATGGGGGTCTAGTGTTGAGATCGTCAAACCTATAAGTTAACAGCTGGGAAAAGGTTATGAAGCGCTCGAAAAGGGTCCCAAAACAACAAAGGATTCATCTGTCAGATCTGATGCACTGTCTTCAGTAAATCATTGCATCAGCTGCTTCGAAATTGTATTGGCTCTTATCATACGGCACGAGCTCTTACATGCAGTCAGTGAGTCAGTGAAGTTCTTCAGGCTGAAGATATGCAGTTAGACGTCCCCCTGCCAGAAATAAGTGGATTGACTGTCATCCTCAAAAACTACAGGAGACACGGTTCACATCCGTTATGTCAACTGCGAAAGTATTGATGGCAGATATAGGATGGGACGCAAAGTTGTCAGCTCGTCGCCAAAAGAAGCGCAAACGATTTTTCGACGAGACTGAAGATGATCCAAACATTGTCGCTTACGAGACCCTAAAACCGAAGAAAGATTTAGAATCGAATACTTCTTGGTGTTTGTCGATTAAGCTTTGAGTGGCACGAGATTAAAGTTCAAAGAGCTGACTGATTATTCTGAATACAGATTTCTTCTCCATCCGTCCACACTCCGTGACACGCAAAATGATAAAATTGAAATGAGTTCTTAGAAACTAGCGAGTTATTTGGAACACGGGGATCTAGCTGAAGTACATTCATCTGACCTTGTTTCAGAAGTAAAACTGCTGCGTTACCCGATTACTCCTATAGTAAAGACAGGTTTGAACACACTTAAGTACTTAGACCCACTCAAAGAATCGTATGCCAATATCACCACAGCTCACCGCATTTTGCTAATGACACCTGTCACCGTAGGGTCTACAAAACAAGTTCTTCAAAATTGAAATTTATTAAGAACTATCTGAGATATACCATGGTGCAGGACCGTCTTAATAGGCTTGCTATACTTTCAATCGAAAGCGACAAGGTACGTCAGCTAAAGAGAGAAGGCATTGTTCGAGAGTTTTCTTTGCACAAGGCACGTGAAGTTCCGTATTTGTAAACATAGGCAAGGGCAGTTGCTTAGTTTCCGGCTGTTAAGGTTTGATTTGCTGATTGCCAATATTTCACGTATTGTACCTTTTCTTGTGTTCGCTGCGATCGTAGTGCGATTTAAGATTGAGTTATTGACATTAATAATTGTTCTACAAGCGTGCAATTAAAGTGTCTTACGAGGGTAAGGCAGCTAAAAATAACAGCAGTTTCCGTCTATTTTAACTTCTTGTTAGCCAAATACTTTACATACCTGTTGCTATGTTCCGTGATTTCACCTGTTCCATTGTGGTAATCGATTTTTTTTTTAACTTTTGTGCTTGATTTTGCGAGTGAAGACAACGAGTTTAAAAAGTAGTTCTTCGGTTTTTGCTCTCCCCGAACCCACTCCTTGGGGTCGCTACAGGCCTCACATGCCTTAGCCATGGGCTCGTTTAAACCGGTTTGAGAAAAATTGCAGATCAGCCGGCTTGCGCGTTTGCCGTCCATGCAGTGAAGCGAGCGTGCGGGCTTCCGCGGACCTCACTGCCACAGTGTCCAACTATTGTATACCAGGGCGCGAAGCAGCAGTGCGGCAGCTGCCCGACGCGCAACTCCGCTATGCGCTGTTGCGCCGCTCCACTATAGTCCGGGACTTCGTTGTCAAGCACGGCATCACAAAACCTAATATGTATCTCTATGGAGCACTTATCCATCTAATGACTCATCGCAAGCCACTACTGGCAAAATTCGGACAGCTAGTGCAGTAGGCTACCACAGCGGGAACTAAAGTGTCTACAACGATGGGCCTTGATCCCAATTAGTTCAAACCACGAATTTCACTACATGTTTTCAACTAAAACTCATAATTCCGACACATTTGCATCTTACTCATTGATTGAAACCCAGCGTTTGACTATAGGACAGATCGACTCTCAGCCATCGACGCTGTGCAAACCTCCTCCATAGCAGCCATCGAGATAGTCTATGCCAAAAGACAGGACTCAACGGTTCAGCAAATGCTGCAGTAGTTTCGTTACGGCTGGCCTCCACAACATCTCTGCTACAGACCTTCTTTCAATTGAAAGATCCATTTACGATTATTGGTAGAGTTATGCTACTGATCACAGATCCCAATACCTATACGTGTTCATTCTCCAATCAGGGAGATTTCAAGTATAACAGCGTCTACAGTGGGATCACTGGCGAACGGTCCACATGAAGGACACAGAGCGTCCCAGCATGTCTATAGAGAAAACCAGCGTCCGTCCCTTGCATGTATCAGGTGCACTGTACGTCAAACAGCCGCGCCACCGAACGTAGAACCTAGACTAGCACCATGATAGCCAAGAGTCAGGATGCTCTCGGAATTCTCACGGCCTTTCACAAATTCTGTGCGGTTCACAGTAGTGGATGCGTTGTTTAAAGTCTCTTATGTGGTTAATACGAGGTCCACCACCGCAGAAGCCACCTGCTGGGTGCTGACAAAAATATTAGCAATAGAAAGCCTCTACTGAGCCTTAGTACCACACAATGGTGCCCAATTTACATCCTAAACATTTGCAGAATATTCTTACAGGACTTGCATATCGCACACCACAGCAGTACTTTTCCACCTCGGATAAAGCTGCAATGCGAACACGCATGTTCAGACAACAAATGTCACAGACGACAGGAGACAAGTCAAACCCTGTAGGACTAAGTTTATGTCTTTACTTTTAGCAAACGACCCCACTTCTTTGCCGATGGATCTTTGGCTCACGATGTATCAGCATGTGAAGTCACACACCCCTATTGCCTACATATAAGGACAAGAAAAATTATTCGAATGGGATGGGCATCGCTGCGTGTGATGTACATGCACAACAAAAAGTATATTACTACTTCAGAAAAATTTATGGTTATTCAAAAGAAAGAGCTTCTCAAAGTAAGCAAGTCAATAACGCACTGCTGCACCTCTGACCTCCACGCAAGTAGTTATTCAGTTTGGAATTAATTGACAGAGTTGATGGATGTCTTCCTGAGGGATATGACGCCAAATTTTGCCCAAAAGATGCGTTGTATCGTCCAAATCACGAGATGGTTTGAGGGACCTGTGTAAGATGGCAAGAACTATGCCTCTTACAGGAAGTCATTAAAGATCACCTAACTCACGTTGAGCGAGCAGTAGGGCTCAACAAAAATGACTGACAAGGAACAATTCATCTTGTAGAGGGTATAGTACGACGTATTGGAATAATTAATTTCGGGTGATGGTTTTAAAGCAATTCACACAACATGAAAACTTTGTGGAAAAGCGTCGATTTACTGGATGCTAGTTTACCCCAGGGAAGTATTCGAGTTGACCACGGTGCGCGGCTGGGGAGCGCCGAAGGGAAGCGACAATAGGCAGCTTAGAGCGGCTCAAACTCCTGAGAAAGCGGTAATGGGGTGCGGCCTCCAGCTGCCTTAAGGTGAGTGACAGTGAGGGGCGGGTGGTTGACCCCATGCTGGCGTACCGGGAAGCAGACGGAGAACTTGTACGCCTGTTGATAAATGTCCGTCGTCCCGTTTTCAGTGAACATGCGAGAAAGCCGTCTAAATCTACGGTGGAGTGGTCAACAGAGGTCAAAATATGCGTGTTCGTGACTATAGCAACTTCACGCTGAATTCACAGTCTGCAGAGTCTGAAGTAAATCAGGTGAAGAGCAACAGAATGAAATACGCCGGCCTCCAATGGGAACATAGGACTGAGGAATTTGAAGTACTCTCCTGGGAGTCAGAATTCCGGAAAACTTGGTGTTTGTGCAGATGCTAACCTTGATGGATGGCCTGGGAGGAGCTAAATAGCAGAAGTTGAGAGGAAGGGAAATTTTGTGGGCATTTGCTCACTTCCAAGAGCAGGCATTCGTCAGCGCTGGGAGCGACACCTAATTAACGCGACTTGCACTGCAATTGGCGTAAGTGATTTTGCTAGAGGGGAAACCGAGGCGAAGAGTGGACTGTGAGAAGTCTCCGTACTGGTCTTCCATTCCCAGCTTGCCTAGAGTGCGGACGTGGCGTTCTTTACTCAGCTTGCCTGAGAAAGAGTGAGCATCTCTGCAGTTTAGGACTTAGCAAATGGAACGATTGCACTTGGAGATAGGAAGTTTTGGTTCAGCTATGTGCTGAGCATGATAGCTAGGAGTGAATAGACGAGCGCAGCTTTGCAGCACCACGAGGTCGGCTGACGTCTGCACAACGACGCTGCTCCACCATGCTGTACTCGGTGATATTGCGCCCGCTCCGGCCACTGATTAATTTGTTGGATCACATCGGCAAAGTTTCCACGAGGGTTTCATGGGCCGTGTATTGTAGAATTCTTCTCGCACTTCGCATTACGCCTGGGTCAGTCGATAAGAGTTACTTTTGATTTATCGCGCTTCACTCCACGCAAACGCAACTTATTACCACTGCCTGTTAGGAGAGTCATGTAATGTGATGATTGAAGATCGTGAGGTAAAATAAATCTGTGCTAATCGACTGCATCTGTTTTCAATCAAGTAGTTGAAATCCCAAGTCACTTTCTTTATTAATTTTATGTTCAACATTTGCCTCTGGTGTTCAATAGCTGAATATAACATCAATTTGCACGCCTTTCTAATTAAAGGGATCAATTCTGAATCAATTAATGTCAACACTGCCACCGCAGTTCAATAAGGAGTCACAGGGCCTTATTACTTTCTTTGCATTATCCGACATTGCGGCAGTTTTGCACTCTCTGTCGATCTGTTAGTTAATTACCTGGGGTGAACACACATCAAAACCAGATAAGTGATGGGTGGGGTTTTACACCTGTCCATTATACTACAAATCTGCTTAAATTGGGGAGATCCGGAAACCTTGACGAGTCAGACAGGGTTTGTGTAGCACAGTAGCAAACAGAAGAAACTCTTGCCGTGGGTGGGAGCCAATCATCCTGATAAAATGTGAGCCAAGGGCGGTTTTCCGAGAAGAGCAATAAAACAGGGCGTAGAATATCGTCGACGTACCGCTATGGTGTAAAGGTGCCGTGGATGGCAACCAAAGTGCTCCTGCCATGTAATGAAATGGCATCCCAAGCCATCACTTCTGGCTGTCGGGCCATATGGTGGACGACAGTTAGGTTAGAAATGCACCACTCTCTGGGGTATCTCTAGACGCGTCTTCACTGATCATCGTGGCTCACTTTCCAAGCGGGACTCTTCACTGAAGGGTGACAATTATTGTAATTATTGTAGATTAGTTACAAACTACGGCGTGAAAACATGCAAACGTCACAACATATATTCGGATTTAGGTTATGACATGTTCAATATGCCTGCCATCATTGACGTGGTGCAGAGGCATGACAAAATTCTACATGACCTGCTGAAATTTCGGAACATCGATGCTGTCGATGATCTCCTAATTGGCTGCTTTCAGCTCAGCAATAGTTTTGAGGGCATCTGTACCGCTTGTCTTTAGTATAGCACCACAGAAAGGAGTCGCATGTGTTCAGATCCGGAGAATATAGTGGCCAATCGACGTCCATGCCAGTGGCCTCTGGATACTCCAGAACCAGAAGGCGGTCCCCAACGTGTTTCCTCCAGGGCATGAAACACTCCCCTGCATCGATGGGGGTTGTGCTCCATCTTGGATGAACCACATCTTGTCGAAATCAGGGTCACTTGGATAATGGGGATGAAATCATCTTCCAAAACATTCATGTACTGTTTGGTAGTCACCGTGCCGTCAAGGAATATCGCACCGATTATTCCTTGACTGGACATTGCCCACCACACAGTCATGTGTTGAGGATGAATAGACTTCTCGATCGCGAAATGCGGATTCTCAGTCCCCCCAAATGCACCAATTTTGCTTATTGACGTATCCATCCAAATGAAAGTGGGCTTCGGCGCTAAACCAAACCATATTCACATCAAATTCCTGTTCGTTAGTTCTGTGGACAATACTACTGGCGAAACACAACTGCTTTTCCATAGTCCTGGGGCTTGAGGGCTCATGGGTTGAAATTTGTATGGAAAGAGATTCGGGTCTTCAACAACAATTTCTTGCAGTCTCTCCCGGTTAATTAGTAACCGTTATGCAGGTCGCCTGATCGATTTCCTGGGGCTGGTTTGAAACACTGCACGTGTAATTTCGATGTTTTCAAATGTTTTCAACCTTTTTTGGACGACCGACATTGCCAACATTGTCATCACGAACACTACCCGTTCTCTCAATCTTGCGAATGAAATTCTTGATGGTTAGCACACTTGGACCGATTGTCTTCAGCTTGAACTCGGTCGCAAACTTCCTTTGAGCTGTAGTTGGGCTTTTATTGCTCGCATAGTAGGCCTTCACAAGGGCTATACGCTCAGGCAAGTTGTACCTAACTTTCACGGGCAAATGGCTGACAACAACAAGCCGCGTGCGCATGCGCATACTAATTCCCATCATGCTCCGAGGCCAATTACACAGTTTGAACGTCCTAAAGCAATCTGTTCGGAAGTTTTGACGGTTTTATAGTTCAACAGTTGTCACCCTGTACTACATCAATGACATTCCAGACCGAAGAGAAACCCCAGACAGGGGTGGGAAACCAACCTGACTACGTCTCCCTGTATGCCCTGACAACCGGGGTCATATATAGTCTGGGGCCCATTTTTTTTCTTTTGAGCGGCGCCACGTATGTGCAGTGGACTGAATATCTTTTCTTGTAAAAACGATTTAGTGAGTCAGAAATGCTTCATGCTTCGGCGAACGTTTATTAGAGAACTCGTGAATGTGTGACTTCTATCGGTTATTAAAGACGTGTGGAAATAATTTTATGAATTTTCAGCGCCGCTCGATAAGAGAGGAACAGATTCAGCGAACTTACACTGAGGTCACAAAAGGCATGGAATACCGCCTAATATCGTATCGAATCGAACCTCTTTTTGCCTCACGTAGTGCAGCAACTCGACTTGGTATGAACTCAAAAAGTCTTTGGAAGTCTCCTGCAGAAATATCTACAGCCAAACATAATCGCGAAAGCGTTGCCAGCGCCGGATTTTATGGAAGAACTAACATCTCTATTGTGCCTCATAAATGTTAGATGGGATTAATATTGCGTGATGTGGGTGGGCATTAATTCACTCGAATTGTGCAAAATGTTCTCCAAATCAGTCGCGAAAACCGTGGCCCGATGACATGGACCACTGTCATCCATAAAAACTCAATCTTTGTTTGGGAAAATGAATTACCTGAATGGCTGCCAAAGGTCTGCAAGTAGCCGAACACAAACATTTCCAGTCAATGATCGGTTCAGTTGGACCAGAGGACCCTGTCCATTCCATATAAGTCCGCAGCTCGTGGTCGTGCGGTAGCGTTCTCGCTTCCCGCGCCCGGGTTCCCGGGTTCGATTCCCGGCGGGGTCAGGGATTTTCTCTGCCTCGTGATGACTGGGTGTTGTGTGATGTCCTTAGGTTAGTTAGGTTTAAGTAGTTCTAAGTTCTAGGGGACTGATGACCATATGTGTTAAGCCCCATAGTGCTCAGAGCCATTTTTTGAACCATTCCATATAAACACAACCCATAGCATTATGGAGCCACCACCAGATTTCACAGTGCTTTGATAACAGCTTGGCTAAACAGTTTCGTGGGATCTGCACCACACTCGAACTGTACCATTTGCTCTTACGAACTTAACCCGGGGCACATTTTACCAGGCCACGGTTTTCTAGTCGTCGAGGGTGGAACCTACATCGTCACGAGCCGAGGAGAAGCGTTGTGTAGTAAGCAAAGCCACTCGCGTCGGTCATCTGATGGCATAGCCCATTAATGGAAAATTTCGCTGCACTGTAACGCGACTGCTCACGGTCATTAGGCGAAGCAGTCGTTCACTACGTACACGTAATACCTGAAATTTGGTATTCTCGGTACACTCTTGAGACTGTGGGACTGTGGACCTCGGAAAATTGACTTCTCCCCAGAAAAGGAATGTCCCATGTGCCTAGTTCCAAATACCACTCCACGTACAAAGTCTGTTGATTCCCGTCGTGCAGCCATAACCACATTGGAAGTCTTTTCACACGAATCATCTGATTCCAATGACGGCTCCGCCAATGCACTGAACCTCTTATACCTCCAGTTCGTGATATTACCGCCATCTGTATAGCGTATGTGGATATCGCTATACCATGATTTTTGTTATGTCATTGTACAATATTGAGGCATTACTTCTAAACTTGATCAAGAGACACTTCATTTTCTTTATTTCTTAACTAGCTGCACAGCACAGCTTTGCCGGTGGTAACAGAGTTATTTATAAAAGCTAATATCCTTTTATCACCGTATCTCCTCCTTCCCCTCACCACGTCCATCTCCTTGTTCTACCGTCCCTCTCTGTCCAATAGCTCCACCACCCCTCTCTGTCGATTTCTTCCTGCTCCTCTTTCTGTCCATCTGCTCCACCTCCTCTCTCTGTCCAACTCGTCCCCATGTCTGTGTTCATTCCCTCCTCCCTCCTCTCTGCGTCCATCTTCTCCTCCTCGTCTATCTGTGTCCATCTCCTCCTTACCACTCAGCCTCTTCTATTTCCACCTTGGCATCTTCTCTCTCCAAGTTGTCACCGCCATCCCAGTGGAAGGCTGGTGGTTCTTACCTCTGCCGTACTTATTTTCAGATCATAAAGCACTCCGTCTTCAGGCCACAAGTGGCCCATCGGAACCATCTGACCGCCGTGTCATCCTCAGGTGAGGATGCGGATAGGAGGGGAGTGTGGTCAGCACACCGCTCTCCCGGTCATTATGGCGGTTTTCTTTGACCGGAGCCGCTACCATTCGGTCGAGTAGCTCCTCAGTTGGCATCACGAGGCTGAGTGCACCCCGAAAAATGGCAACAGCACATGGCGGCTGGATGGTCACCGATCCAAATGCCGGCCACGACCGACAGCGCTTCACTTCGGTGATCTCACGGGAACCGGTGTATCCACTGCGGCAAGGCCGTTGCCTTTTCAGATCATAACGAATGTTGAAATTGTTGCATTGACATAGGTTGAGCTTCTTACCCAAAGCTTTTGCCACACACACGTTGTATGCCTTCCCCATGCACAATGTATGTTAAATGTATTCATATATATGTAACATATTCCACATGTATCTGTACACGTATTTCACCCGTGTACCGGGGAATTCTCCATGCAGTTTCATTTTTACACAGCTAGATATTTATGGTGTCATGTCTCCTGGATTATGATTTGTACCATGATAAAATTTTCCAGGTACATACAATGATATACGTGGCTACTGTTTGCGATATGTGGAGTGAATAGGATTAATTATAAGGAATTAATAAATTTAAACATTAAGCACGTTGTAGCAGTTTTCCTCGCTGTCAGTATTCCTACATCATGTTTACTAAACTATTTGTTGTATGATAATATATTTTTGTAGATATATTCAGTGACATATGTGGATATTGTCTGCGAAATTTGTTGCCAACAGGGTTAGTAGCAAAAAAGTAATAAATGTAAGAGTCATACAAGATGAAGTAGTTTCTCAACATCTCAGTGCTATGATGTCATATCTCCTGAACTATGAGTCATACGATGATATAATTTTGCTGGTAGATTCCGTGGTTTGTGTGAATACTGTCTGTTGCGAATATAGTTAGTAGCATAAAAGCAATAAATTTCAACGTCATGCCCAATGAAGCAGTTTTACCTCATCAACAGTGAAAACGTAGTAGGTGTAAGTGATAAACTTTCCTGATCATTTTGTGGGGGTTCGTCAGCTATAACAATTTAGTAAGAAGGATCTGATATTGTGCGGGAAGCTTGTTGCTTGTCGCTGAATGCTCACATTATCAATTCTGGATGAATAAAGTGCCCGTATTCGTGTGTCTTGGTGTACACTTCTATTTTACCCGCACTTCCACACCTTTGTTAGATAGGTATATGTAAGGTAATCCATTTGTTAATTCAGGGTACGGGATATCTCCATTCCAAATTTCATATAGATCTGTCCATCTGTTTCAGCTTGAAAGAGCAACAAACATGCGAACACACACACACACACACACACACACACAAACACACACACACACACACACACACCGCCGGCCGAAGTGGCCGTGCGGTTAAAGGCGCTGCAGTCTGGAACCGCAAGACCGCTACGGTCGCAGGTTCGAATCCTGCCTCGGGCATGGATATTTGTGATGTCCTTAGGTTAGTTAGGTTTAACTAGTTCTAAGTTCTAGGGGACTAATGACCTCAGCAGTTGAGTCCCATAGTGCTCAGAGCCATTTGAACCATTTGAACACACACACACACACACACACACACACACACACACACACACACATACACAGAATCTTTCGAAATTACAATATATATAAGATTAAAAGACAAGGTGATGTCATGTTTTTCGAAAGTTTCATTAAAAATAGCGTTGATATTTCCTACTTGCCATTCCATGAGCCACACTCGATTGTATGCGTGTTGGAGCCACTGTTGGCAGGGAAGTAGACCAGTTGGGACATTGTGGCAAATTTACAAGGTACGCAAACTTCTTAATGGTGGATCAGGGAATTTTCACTGCTCTGGACCTTCTCATTACGAATTGGTCAGCGCACTCTCTACATGCAATGGTTAGCGAAGAACAATCGAGGCTGTTAGCACGTCCGATGCGGTAATCTGTCGGGGCAGGAACACTTATTATCTCACCCTAATTAATGAATTAGTCAGACAGTGGTCTGAAATGTAACAGGAGCTGCAACACAGGGTCTTTACTATTGTTTTAACCATAGAATCATCTAATACTGTTGTAAAATACCGTAATGGTTATACAGCATGACTCATTTATAGTAACACAAAACACTACACTGACGCCTCGCTATCAAAACTGAAGATAACAAAAATGGTTCAAATGGCTCTGAGCACTATGGGACTCAACTGCTGAGGTCATTAGTCCCCTAGAACTTAGAACTAGTTAAACCTAACTAACCTAAGGACATCACAAACATCCATGCCCGAGGCAGGATTCGAACCTGCGACCGTAGCGGTCTTGCGGTTCCAGACTGCAGCGCCTTTAACCGCACGGCCACTTCGGCCGGCCTGAAGATAACAAATTTTTCTTTAACATCACTATGAATTTTCTGCACATACTGTAACTGCATAAGTAGAGAAACAAGTACGGCCGTACCAACGGTAGTGCCATATGATTAGCCCATTACGTGCACAACCATCTTCCTTCACTCACTATTGTTACTCCACTCACTGAGTATATCCACGTGTAAGGAGTCGCCGCTTTCGAAATTGCGATAATCTATACGTAAAACATTGATATACGTAGTGTTTGTATATGATTTCTATACTGTGTGTCCTACTATTATGAAATACGTGAAGAGACACAGTCAGAGAAGTTTTATAGGAACAGTAACAATATTTATAGTTCTGAATGAAGGCACAAAATCCCTATTTGTGAATAAACGTATGACATACTGGTAATTGTTTCGAGTGCTAATGTGAGCTCGATGGAATATTTACACAATGTTGTGAAGATCATGGCTGAGCCAAAATGCTAAAGACCACATAAATACCTGATATCACATGAGCTCTTTTTTGAGCTACATATTCGTTGATACTCATTAAAACGTTCTGTCCACGCCAATAGCGAATAGAAGCGAAAGGAGTCCCATACCCGTACCAAACATCAGTAAATGGCGTTGACCTGTGGGCCACATTTAAGGACACCAACAGTCAGTTAACATGTTTCGAAACTACACTCATACTTATCTAACAGGATTTCTGCATTGCATGTCTGTAGAACGTCCTAATTGACCAGGTATGAGATGAGTTTCTTTTGACGTGTTGTAAAGTGCCTTTTGGATGATTATCACGTGCGCCTTTGCTGTGCAATTTTGTGTCTGCGTATTTATGACTTAAATGGCTAGAAACAGTTCCTTACGTAAAACGTTGCTGGCCTAAATAAGAGTGATGCTGTTGTGCAAACACTACCTTCTCAGTTCCAGCGTTTGTTACAGACGAGAGTTATCCTGAAAGTGTCCTCCGTTAGCAGACTAATAAAAATCTGGTGTGGTCACAGATAATTTATTAGTAATACCTTAAAACCATATATTTGAATTATTGGTAAAACCACCAATGATTAGTAAGCGCCGGCAGCTGTGGCCGAACGGTTCTATGCGCTTCGGTCCGGAACCACGCGCCTGCTACGGTCGCAGGTTCGAATCCAGTCTCGGACACGGATGTTTGTGATGTCCTTAGGTTAGTTAGGTTGAAGTAGTTCTAAGTCTAGGAGACTGATGACCTCTGATGCTAAGTTCCAAAGTGCTTACAGCCATTTGAATCATTTTTTATTAGTAAGCATTTATCATATCTCCTAACGAAATGAGAAACATTGAGACGGAAGTAGAGGTTCCGCCTCATTACTGTGTCATATTGTGCACTGTGACAGTGATTTATGTGACGCATTAGTCATTCTTATAAGTGTAGTATGGTACAGGGAGCCAATGGAAAAGGGATGGACGCTACGGAGTTCCTTTATTTAATTTTTTCATTATGTAGATCCTTAGTGTGTTGCTATAAATTATAGAATGAGAGTTTGTTTCAACTGTGTGTTCGTCTACAGAACAGCTATAGGACGCAGATGTATGCTTTCTTAGATTTTGGTGCCAACCATACTCTTGTGGGAAACTGGCAAAGATACACCTGTAGCAGTAGAGTCTTCGAAAATTGGTAGGATCCCTCTCACACTCACTCTCAGGGAAGAGCAGAATGACCGTTAGGGGCGCTCCTCCATTTTTTGCAATTCTGTTCCTGGTCTGACTAGAGAGTGGACGCAAACTGTGGTGAGCTCCATCATGCGGTTTGCGGAAGTTGGAAACGATAAGGTATGAGATCTTGAAGATCAGCAATCTGTTCCTTATTAATAAAATTATAGTCAGCTATGTGTCAACAATCTACTGTAGTAATATTACAGATTACTTCAATGATCAGAAGTATGATTTTTTTCGAGAGGATGGAGCACAAAAGAATCCAGCCGAAACCAGTGGTCAAGGAAAGGCAGGATTCAGTTAAGATTGTGGACAGGACCGTACTCAGTTACTATTGGTTGCTATTTACAGTTACACACAATTTATTTTAAACCAGTAATTCCAGACTCAACAATAAATTAAAAAATATCACACGTGATTAATGAAGGGAAAAACAGCTGTGTAAATAATAGTGTTTTCAATGAGTTACAAAATGGTTCAAATGGCTCTGAGCACTATGGGACTTAACTTCTAAGGTCATCAGTCCCCTAGAACTTAGAACTACGTAAACCTAACTAACCTAAGGACATCACACACATCAATGAGTTACAGTTTAGCAAATTACCATTAAATGCAGATACAGCAAATAACGTTTCAAAAGCAAGCCACTGTGATCTGGGCAGAAGGCCTTACACGCCAGGAATGTCAATAAATTAAGAATTGCTTATAACTCGCTGCAACTTACTAAATACAGGTACTGAAATATTAAAGGCAAATCGCCACAAACACAGCAGAAGGCATCAGACGCAAGGAATGGCAATAAATAAAATGTTAAAGGTTTACTGCGTAAATACAAATACCAAATTAGAATTTTAAATCAAGTGACCACAATCACGGCTGATGGCCTTACTAGCCAGAAACAGCAATAACATAAAAAATTTAGAAACCTACCGTGACACAGCAAATTCAGTAGCAAGGGTTAGTTAAAAAAAAAAAAAAAAGAACAAGCAACTGATCACCAAACGGGTGAAATAAGATGATGGTAAAATTTGTAAAAACCCTTAACATCCACTGAACACTACACTGCTAGGTTTATTCCAGAAGGCGACCACAACTATTAACTAGAGCAGAACATACGTCCCATAAAGGGTACTAAGGCAGATTATACCCGCAGAAGGCGTGGACTGAAGGAGCGTAACAATGAACTGTCGGCCATCAGACCTACTTTTAGAACACAAATGTCTTACACGAACCAAGAAGCCACAGATGGTGCTCCAGAAATCGTCCTCTGAGGAGGTGCGGTAACAGACACTTACGCGAGGGATGAGATAGGCAACCAAAAGTTGCATTCACTTCACAAGTTATTAACTCCGACTGTGGCAGTCTAACGAATGACTAACGATAATCTTGCTGCAGCTACCTGACGTCCGATAAACCAATGCAACGATGGAACAATACGCCAAGGCCTGAATCGGCGGTCTGCACTGCGTTCCCAGAATAGTGCGTTTAGAGCACCTGGAACGAGAAAGGAATCACTAGCACCATAATAGAAGAATCACCAACCAGCCTACAATCAAGAAAGCTGTCAAAACTACACGCCTTACTGGACAACAGCGGTAAGGCGAGGAAACGTACACTGCCGTTACACACACTAACCGCAGGGCAGGTAACTTGGGCTTTAGTGGCCACCAGGCTAGAAAAATTACCACTGGTGGAACTTAAGAAATTGTAACAAGTTGAACGCAGTAAATAGTAATAAGAAGTCGAGGAAAGATCGACCTTCCCCAAGCACTCCACTCGCTGCTCTCCGCCTCGGCGACACTATGAGCAGCTACCGAACCCAAGTCACTGCAGAATCGCGAGATATCAGTATGATTGTTTCTCTACTTGGATTGAAATGCACTCATCTTAAAGCTTGCAGGATCCGGTTTACGACGAAGTCGTGCACCCTCGTGACCGCAGCCCTTCCATCCGGCAGTCCATGCGTGCTGCCAGCGGTCCCGGTGTGTTCTGGCACTGCGCGGACCTGGCTCCTCCTGAATCCCCAACCGAACTCGCCCCCTCACACGACCCGGAAAAACAACGACGTCGCCTCAAAGATAGGGCAACAGTTACTACATATCGATAACCGCCGCTGGTGCTACTAGCGGACAGCACACGCTTGCGAAACCGAGTGGCGGCAGTCAACACAAGAAGAAGACAAACAACCGCAACCACGCCAGCCAAACGATACCCCTCTGGCCTCCAACAGAGAGCGGAAACCTACAAACAGTACCAACGCAAGCCGCAGAAAGACTCAACCTCAACTCTCAAGGACATACCTGGGGACAGACCCAACTAGCGGTCTAAGCAAACTTAATTTGATGTAGGTGGACCCGGTATGGCTTACCTTTACAGTTGTCCGTAACCAGAAGATTAACTCGATCTCAAATCCGCATAATCGTGCACGGACCCAGAAAACGGGGAGTAAACTTACCAAGGTTGACAACACTCACCTCCCTTCTCGGAAAATTACGGACATACACCTGATCTCACAGCTTACCCATGAAAGTTCGACCAGCTTGTCTTTTGTGGGCCCTGAGAATATTGCGCCTCGCACGATTCCAGTTTTCTTTGACGACATGAGAGGTGATCTCCGCAGGAATTTGATCATCCGCCATATGTTAGGAAGGGGAATTAACAGGATAAGCATACATCAAGCAAACAGGAGTAACTCTCAAACCTCGTGGCTGGCGGTATTGAAGTCAAAGGTAAGCCAAGGCAGACTAGAATCCCACTTACTGGGAGACTTCTCATGAAAGATAATCAGTGCATATTTAAGGTTTCGATTGACCATTTCCGCAAAGGTCCCCTGCCGATAATTCGGGGTGTTAGTTACGTGCTTAACACTGCTTTGAAAACAGAAGGCCTTGAAGGGAGCCAAAAGAAAGGCCAGCGCACTGTCACCAACGATTTGTTTAGGAGCTCCACAAACACTAAATACGTTAGTTAAATGCGCAATGGTGGTGGCAGCAGTCACATTCCGACTCGGAGCCACGTAAACCTCGAAAACGCGTCAATAATAACTAATACATATCGATGGCCTCCTTTGATGCAAGGTAAGTGCCTCACATAATCGATATAGATTTTGTCCATAGGGCACGTTTCAAACTCAGAACTGCAGAACCCTGTTGAAGAGCAGTTTTCGGTTTGGCCACACGGCACAGCTGACACCGAGAAGACATTTCCCTAACATCTCGGTCAATAGACGGCCAAGTCAGGTGCTCCTTAATGTTCTGCAAGTTCTTATAGGTTCCTAAATGCCAATCAACGAGATTTGAAAATAATAGAAAACGGGGCGTACTAGGGTGCCTGGTAGACAGATCTTAATCTCCTTGGTACGTCCTACCCTTTTACACAATATGCCTTTCCTGATAATGTATTTATCCCAACGCTCCCCCGCCGAAACCCGTTTCATAACCCCAAGTGGGGTTCTGATCCTGATGGTCGGCAATGTCACTAACACGACACAATTAAGATTGCCTTCCCAAGCTTCTTGGGAATGCCGTATGTTTACAGAACAACCATCTAGTGAGGGTTCACTAGATGGTTGTTCAGTAAACATACGGCTGAGGATGTCCCCGAGCACATTCTCGGTGCCATTTATGTGCTTAACCTCGAACTGAAACGCCGAAATGCGCACCGCCCACCTCGCGATACGGCCAGTTTTACGTGGCCTGGCTAGCACCCAGCTTAAGGCTTGACTGTCAGTCTCTAGATGAAATACTCTTCGGGATATAACCGGTACTTATCCAGCGCGAACAAGACAGCCAATGCTTCACATTCCTAAACAGAATATTTAAGCTCGGCACTGGTTAAACGACGAGACGCGTATGCTAATGGCTGCCTTGGACCCTCAAAATCCTGGAGGAGGACTGTTGAAATTCCGGCATTAGATGCGCTGGTTTGAACAATAATTTTCTTATTAAAATCAGGCACTCCAAGAACTGGAGGACTGCCTACAGCCGCCTCAATGTGCTCAAACGCGGTCTCTTGAGCAGGTCCCCACTCAAAGCGCACCCCTTTTCGGCGCAGCTCATTTAAAAGAGCCACCAGCTGAACAAAATTATGGACAAAACGCCAAATATAATTCGCCATTCCTGTGAACTTGGCAATCCCTCACTTATCAGTGGGGGGCGGAAGGGCTTTCAAGGCATTAGTCCGCTCCTCATCAATGCGAATACCCTCGCCTGTTACTAGGTGACCTAAGAAGGATACCTGCTGCCTGGCTAATGTCACGTTATCGAATGTAACAGTCAAACCGGCTCCCTGCAACCTAACATAAACTTGCTGGATATTTTCCAAATGCTCTTGAAACGAACGACCATAAATTACCAGATCGCCCAGGTAATTGTAAACACAGGTTAATTTCAAGTCTCCAAGAATATTATCCAGCAAACGAGAAAGGACGGCTGCGCCAGCAACCAAACCAAGGGGGCCCTATTAAACTCAAACAGATTCCAATCAGTACAAAATGCTGTAATGTGCTGACATTCTCTGGCTAAGGAAATCCGATAATAGGCTTGATTCAGGTCGAGCACAGTAAACCAATTAGCTCTGGAAAACCAAGTAAAATAGTTATGAAGATCAGGTAAATGAACCAATTCGAGGACAACCTTCTTATTTAGGCGACGGTAGTCAACAACAGGTCGAAAGTCCCGCCCCTCATCCTTCGGGACGGGGAATATAGGGGAGGCATAAGCGGATGTAGAAGGCCTAATAACTCCCTGGCCTAATAACTCCCTGCTGAAACATTCTGGAGACCTTTCCCTTAGTATCTTCATCTTAGGTGGTGAGAGACGATATGGGGACTGTCTGACGGGAATATAGTCAGACGAATATGGTAGTCAGAACATTACTAACCCCCAGTCTGTAACAGGGAAGCTCTGGAAAGCTCTCCAACAAACCCCGTAGTTCCGACGCCTGCTGGGAAAAAAGATGGGTGAGATCAATCTTGCTAACCTTAGCGTCAACAACCAGCGTTTCCACATCTCGATGCACATTACTTTTAGTACTCTCACAGAACCGAAATTTCTGACCAGAAGCGAATTTAAAGAAAAAGGTGTACCCCGAATAATCCAACACAAGACCAGTTTTACTGATAAAATCACATCCCAAAATCAAATCGACCGGCAGCTCCTTAACCAAGGCCAAAGACAAGGGCCACGAGAAATCCCCAACCGAGGTACTCCCTCGGACACAACAATGCAGAGGCAACACCTGCCCGTTGGCAACCCAACGTCTCTGCACCGAAGAAGGGACCGGCCTAAGTCTCGCAGGATGACCAATTTCAAGAAACCTTCGAAAGTTCAACAATAAAAACGAGCTACCAGAATCCAAAAGGGCACAAATAGGTTCGCCACCTACTCGAGAACAAATATAAGGCAGTGGGGGTGATGATCGAGTAGTGACACGGGCATACCAGGATAAAAAGCTCGACCCCGGGGTCACTGCCCAGCCGGGCTTCGTTTATTGACTCTGGGTGTCCGCGGCTGAGCGCAAGTACGAACTAAATGGCTTGTTCGACTGCACCCGAAACAATACCGCGATTCCCCTTTAGCGGACTCAGCTGATATTGGTAATCCAGAGTTCCCCTCGGTGACGCCCATGGGCTGAACTTTAACTTCACGGAGTCTGTCGTCCGAGAGCAGCAACGCGGATATCGCTACAACGGCGACACTAAGTTCTTCCCAAGTGGAGGGACGACCACGTAAAACGTGACTTATCCACCACTCCCATTCCCCTCAGGACCATTGCAACTAACTCCTGTTCTAGCAAGTCGAATAACAAGGCCAAACTGGCCGCCTTAATTCTCTCCACGTGTTGATGCAATCCCTCCCTATCTTGCTGCATCTGCCAAATGTAGCGATACTCAAGCTGTTTACGAGCTCCCGTGGTCAATCTTTCGCTGATCACAAGCTGCCTCAACTGCTGCAATGAGAACCCTTCTGCCATGGTCCCGGATACCAGAGTCGTCAATTCGCCTCTAGTTAAAGGATACAACAGAGACAAAATTACCTGATGCGAAACACCAAATGCATCAGAATGTTGCTCAAAGCGAACCAACAACCATAACAACCTTTCAATTTGTTCGAGTCGGTCTGCAGCTAATTCTGTGAAGTCTCGAAACAGATGCACCAGGGGATTAGGCAATTTAGCGAATGCCCTGGCTAACCCCTCGGAGGACATAAGGGCGTTATTCCCGGGCTCGCTAGCGCACCGCCCAGAATGCTCCCCCACCCTCTTCCCATCAATCTCAAACATGTGACCTTAAACTGCAATTTATTAACCATGGACCCCAATTCAGTGATTGATTCCTTATCACGATCCTCTAACTTTAATACCTTTAAATCAGATATCCGGTTGGTTAAATGTATCAACTGTGCACGCACCCTGTCTAACTGACTGCCACTAGGTTGAGCGCCCTCTAAAAATCCATGTTGTCCTCAAGACTCTTAACAGCTTTAAACAAAATCTCAATGGCTGTCCTTGTCTCATCCACAATATCCGGCGTGACGTCAACCAGCTGACGAACGGTAGCACTCAAGCAGGCTGCTAAGTATGGAACACCATCCTCAATAGACTGGCGTCTTACTGCCAGCTTATAAGTGAGGTGGTCCTTCCTTAAAAGGCCGATCCTGGGGCACTGCCTGACCGCCATTACAGAGTTGATCACCTCGAACAGAACACAATATCAAAGGCAGAACTCGTCCAACACTAACAGACTTTAACAAATCAATCCAACAGTAACTGAATTGGTGATATTATAATCGTAACCACGTCTGATACCAGTTGAAACCTGGTAGACAAGGGAAGGCAAGATTCGGTTACGATTGTGGACGGGACCGTAATCAGTTACAATTGGTTGCCTTTTACAGTTACACACAAATTATTTTAAACCAGTAATTCAAGACTCAACAATAAAATAAAAAAATACCACCCGTTATTAATGAAGGGAAAAACAACTGTGTAAATAATAGTGTTTTCAATGAATTACAGTTTATCAATTTACCATTAAATACAGATACAGCAAATAACGTTTTAAAAGCAAGCCACTGTGATCTGGGCAGAAGGCCTTACACTCCAGGAATGGCAATAAATTAAGAATTGTGTGAAACTCGCTGCATCTTACTAATTACAGGTATTGAAATATTATAGGCAAGTTGCCACAAACACAGCAGAAGGCATCAGACGCCAGGAATGGCAGTAAATAAGGTTTTAAGGCTTACTACGTAAATACAAATACCAAATTAGAACTTTAACACAAGTGACCGCAATCACGGCTGAAGAACTTACACGCCAGAAACGACAATAATATTATAAATTTAGAAACCTACTGTGACACAGCAAATACTGTAGCAAAGGTAAATTTAAAAAAAGAAACTGATCACCAAACGGGTGAAATAAGATGATGGTAAACTTTATAACACAACCCTTAACACCCACTGAACACTACACTGCTAGGATTATTCCAGAAGGCGACCAGATCTATTAACTACACATATATAACCTTTAATGTAGGCATTACAAGGTATTGTAATAAATAATAGTATAATATGAGTAAAACAGAAAGACCAGAACATAAGTCTCATAAAGGGTACTGAGGCAGATTATACCCGCAGAAGGCGTGGACTGAAGGAACGTTACGCTGAGCTACTGGCCATCAGACCTCCTTTTAGAACACACATGTCTTACAAGAGCCAAGAAGCCTCTGAGGAGGTACGGCAACAAACACATTCGCAAACGATGAGATAGGCAACCAACAGTAGCATTCACTTCACAAGTTAGTAACTGAGATCAGTGGCAGTCTAACGAATGACTAATGATAATCTTGCTGAAGCTACCTGACGTCCGGTAAACTAAACGCAACGTTGGAACAATACGCCAAAGCCTGAACTGGCGGTCTGCTCTACGTTCCCAGAAAACTGTGTTTAGAGCACTTGGAACGAGATAGGAATCACTAGCACCAGAATAGAAGAATCACTAACCGGTCTACAATCAAGAAAGCTGTCAAAACTACACGCCTTCTGGACAGCAGCGGCAAGGCAAGGAAACGTACACTGCCGTTAGATAGACTAATGCCGAGGGCAGCTGAATTTTGTGATAAAACCGACAACGTAACTAAACGCTGAGAATCAAATCTGAAACGAACGTTAATCGCTTAAATTCCCTTCGCACAAATTACTGACGCCGGAGACTGCAGCCCTCCCGTAACAGCATCTTGAATTTCTTTACCAGAGTCAGAACCCTGGGAAGCAAACTACTTTTTCATATTCTTGCAGATATGGAATCACTTGAACCTACGTTAGAGGTGTGGATAGGATGTTCAGACACATCCCGTTCGAACTGCGGCTACAATGCTTGTGTTTACCGGATAGAGTGCGACCAAGCAGTGTCGAGGTTACTGTCAGCCAAGGGTCCACGTCATTGCTGTAGTCAGCACAGGAAACTCATCTCAAGCCAACAGTCACGATTATGTTCAGACGGCCTTTTCCTTTCATATCGTAACGAAAAAAAGTTAAGATTCTGAGGTTCCCAGGAAAAAATTCTGGGAGGCTACGAGCATAGAGGTTGTGGAGCCCCATTTGTTTAATAAGTTTTTTTCTTTTTTCCGTCATCAGTCTTCTGACTCGCTTGATGCGGCCTGCCACAAATTAATCTCCTGTGCTAACCTCTTCATCACAGAGTAGCACTTGCAACCTACGTCCTCAATTATTTGCTGGATGTATTCCAATCTGTGTCTTCCCCTATATTTTTTGCCCTC
Organism: Schistocerca americana; assembly: GCF_021461395.2. Taxonomy (NCBI): domain Eukaryota; kingdom Metazoa; phylum Arthropoda; class Insecta; order Orthoptera; family Acrididae; genus Schistocerca; species Schistocerca americana. Next base: position 461,274,368 of record NC_060122.1, on the reverse strand, counting down.
TACAGTTCCCTCTAGTACCATGGAAGTCATCCCCTTATGTCTTAACCGGTCCTATCATCCTGTCCCTGCAATGGTACTTCTACATTAATCGATATAAAAAGAAGAGTAATAGATGTTGTGATTAGCTGCGAATGAAATTATGTGACATCTGAAGGCCGCTTAAGCATATCTTACGTTATGAAACAAATGAGCCAGAAAGACTTTGTAGCTTTCAATGTCTTTAAAAGAATTTTGAAGTGTGATCCCAACTTGGAAGTTACTACAGTTACGAGGCTGAAGATCAGTGCAGATGTTTAAATTTAGTGTATGAGAAGCTTAGCATTAATGCCATACAACCTTGAGTACCACATTGTTTTAATAAAAACAAAAGAGGTAATCAACGTGAAGGTATCATCCCTACAACAGTTATGAGGTTTCCTTTGTTGTACAAAGAGCTTCTTCCTCTATCGACAGAAATAAATATGAACTTCTTGATATGTGTAAATATCTTGATGTACAATACAGGGACTTCTTTGTGAACTTAACTTCTGAGTGAAGAATTCAATTTCTTTTTCATCATTTTAATTCTTTCTTCGTTAATGTTTCTTGTCCTATGTAGAACTAGAGTATTTAGTTTGTATTATTTCAGTATATCAATAACACATTCTGTTAAAACTTTCCATTATTTTTGACATTGTCGCAAAATTTATATTTTATATAACGTTATTTTACATTTAGTTTTACAGGATATGCATCCTTCATAGACGCGAATCTACATGGCAATTCGCTGTTTAGCGCCCGAAAACCTCAAACCACACACACTACATGGCAATTAAGATGACTTTCTAAATATTCTGAAATATGCTACTTTCATATTGCTGTTCTATATCACTTAATCACTTTATCATGCATAATCAAAAGTACCGGATTACGACGCAGTGTTCCTTCGGTCATGCATGCACGTCGAAAGCAACAGACACTGAGGCGCTACACCCTGTTCGAAATACATGAAATACACTGAAGAGCCAAAGAAAATGGTACACCTCTCTAATATCGCGTAGGGTCCCCGTGAACACGCAGAAGTCCCGCAACACAACGTGTCATGAAATCGATTAATGTCGGAAGTACTGATGGAGGGAATTGACACCATAAACCTATAAAAGTACGAGGGGGTGGAGATCTCTTCTAGAGATGGACAACCAGCAGCTGTATACTGGAATGACGGCAATGACATTTCTGCGAGCGATAAGCGGGAAATCCGAGTTCGAGGCCCGGTCCGGCAGAAATTTTCACTGTCGTCACTCCATTATATAGCTGATGGTTGTCCATTTTCGCAATTGTGAATATATCCTATGTATTCATTTGAGGGAGGTCTTCAAGTATCTGCGTGGTGTCTTAAGTGCCAGTTTCTTCTGAACAATAAAAAGTGTGAGGTCCTCCACATCATTTCTAAAAAAAAAAAAAAAAAAAAGAAATCCCGTTAAGTATCGGTTCCACGACACGACAAATAACACAAATGTGAGGGCTACAGATTCAACTAATTAAATAGCGATTACATTTACAAGGAACTCAAATTGGAACCATCACATCGATAACGTTGTGCCGAAGGAGAACCGAAGACTGAGTTTTACTGGCAGAATACGTGGAAGATATAATAAATCTTCTAAAGGGACTGCTTTTACTATGTTGTCCAGCCTCCTCTAAAGTTAAGCTGAGTGGAATCCTTGCCAAATAGGACTGACGGGTAACATCAAAAGCTCCAAAGCAAAGCATCTCGTTTTGTATTAAGGCGAATTGGAGGGGATAATGTCATGGATATGAAACGCGATTCTGGGTGATAATTATTCAAACAAAGGCGTTTCTTGTTGCTGCGTAACCTTCTCGCTGAAGTTTAATCATCAAAATTCACCTCTGACTGCCCAAATGTTGTTTTGACAGCCACCTAAGTGGGAGAAATGACCACCGTAATAAAATAAGAGAAGTCAGAGCTCGCACGCAGAGATTTAGGTGTTCATTTTTCCGACGTGCTATTCGAGAGTAGAACGGTCGAGGAACAGTCTAGTCTGAAAGTGGTACTATGAACCCACTGCCAAACATTTAAGTGTGAATTTCAGAGTAATCCCGTATATTTAAATGTAGATCTAAGACAAATCTACCTTCTGTTGTGGCCGATGACGAGAAGAGTGTACTAATGCTCTGAAATTTTCCACAGCGTCTGAACTCCCGCGTGAGCTTTAAGACTGGAGATTTTGCCGAATGGCTGGCTCATTCAGTTCACTACAGTGATCAGCTGTCTACAGTCATCAATTCTCCTACTTTCATTCTTTGCAATGCGTTTAATCGTAAGTTTCGGAATTGATAAAATGTGTGAATACGAGATTTTTCCGTCTCTCTTTCTCTCCCTCCCTCTCACTCTCTCTCTCTCTCTCTCTCTCTCTCTCTCTCTCTCTCTCTCTCTCCCCCCTGTAATTGTGTATGTGTTGTGTATGTGTGCTGTGTGTGTGTGTGTATGTGTGTGTGTGTGTGTGTGTGTGTGTGTGTGTGTGTGTGTGTGTATGTGTGTGTTCGTACGTATGCGTGTTTTTAATGCTGTTCTTTTTACATTTCAAATGTTGTTAATATGCAAAATGGTGCCATTTTTATCGTAACTAAAATTTTGACGTTGGTGTAAATACAATGCCGTGTGCCCACACTATAACATCATCATCATTTGTCCTACTCAAGATTCTGTATACTACCACCTGCAACGGGACCCGCTCCCTCACTTCAATTAAACTCGACTGCTACTGGTTCCTTGAAAATTCACGAATGATGAGTTAGCAAAACACACACTCTTAGCATGACAATGCCCTACGAATGTCCGTCTCTCAAGGAACTTTGTCCCCAGCAGATATGATACACCTGCAAGCAGTAGGCGAACTGCAAGGAAGCGTGGCATTCTGGTTGGGGAAGCTCTAACAACTCTGACCTACTGCGGGTTTCAGCCCAGAAACTGTTATATTTCGAACACTTCCTCCAGGGCGACGTGGAAACCGGGTTTTCTGTCCTGAGAGCTGTCAAATATTTGTTGTAATGAAAACAGAGGCACAGAGCCGAAAATCTCGACGGGTGGTGGGATGTGTTGATAGTCTTCTCAGTTGCACCCCCACCCGCCAGTAAAATATCGTCGGACACGTCTGACAACGTTATGCCGGGTACGGTCGTAGCAGAAGGGAGGCATACAGTGAACACGAAAACCGCGGGATGCAGTGTACGGCGGGCAGCTGACAGCAGGGCAGCCCCGCGGGCGGTAATTGGTCGGCGTGGGCCCCTCCCACCCCCCTTAACCCCCAACCCCTCCACCACCACCCCCTGGCACCCCCGCAGCTGCGCTAATGCAGCGCCACCCGAGCTTCACAGGCTTGTAATTGAATTCTGCCAAAGCTTCCCTTTCCATTGCACTCAGTCCAATCGTCCGTTCTGCTTCTGGCAGTTCCTCGTCGACAAGACGCGTCCTTTCTCTGCGGATTTTGCAGCGAGCAAGCGAAATGAATGTGCGTGGCTGGTGAAATGTTCGCTAGACTTGAGATCTAGGTTAGGGCTGCATAAAATGCTTCAACGTCCGTGGCCCGTGTTAACGCAACGTTTGTACGAATGTTCTTACGTTTCTAATCATAATTACAGCATTTAGACTGAATGTAGGATTTTTATTCGCAATGAGTCACAAGCGTAATGGACAAATCGCAATCTGGGATGGAACTTGGATTGTTCGAAAAACAGGGACGTTGAAAAAACCACAATGTAATAAACCAGGATCTTTGGCTTACTTATAAAGGTTTTGGGCCATGAAAGTTACGCTTTTGAGAATAATGTTGTTACAAGTATGAAAATATTCAACAATACGAATATCACAATTTTCTAAAAACCATATAAACGTGCACGCGCACAAACACACACGCACACAGCTACCTGCCCACACACACACACACACACACACACATATATATATATATATATATATATATATATATATATATATATATATATATATATATGGTGTCCCAGCTATCTTGTCCACCAAAAATATCTCTGGAACAATAACAGCTACTGGAAAACGACTTTCACCGGTATCAATGTAGGGCTCGGGCCCATGAATGTACATATTTGGAAACATTCTACAACGAAAGCATATGTGTTTTTTAACACAAGCTTATGTATTTTTTTTTAAATGGACGCCCTATACTTTTTCTTCAGCAATCCATAGCATGACAAAGCACATACACAATGGCGTTGATTGCATCGCAATATTCCCATTACATCCCGAGGTATTAAGACGCGAAGTTGACGCTTGAAACACCCGACATGCTCTGCTAGCGCACGTCCTGAGGCTCAGGCATGAACCCCATGCTGCCCGTAATCGCGATGTGATTGACATGCGTAATCACACTTCCATACTTGTCAAGAGGTCCGAAACGAATAATGCGGTCTGCTGCCATCCTGCATTAACGTCGTACATTCCAGCAGGTATTTTTCCCATAGGCTAGGAATGATGCGGTTCTGTAACATATCTGTGTACCGCAACGTTAGTCACAAAGTTAACTTCCCTTATCGTTAATCCGTTACTAAAAAGGTAATGCCGTTCAACGTTAAAACTTTACTTTACTGTAGATCTAGCGCAAGTGACAGTTAATCATTCACTCGTAGTAGTAAAATTCATGTTGATGGTTTTAGTGAAACGAGCAAGTGGACTAAAAGTTTTACCGTTGTTTAGGTAAAAATGTTTTGATTTGGGAAGCTCAGGTAGGACATAAAAGATGAATGTAAACATGATTAACCAATTAGTTTTATTATCACATAATTATCAATGTTATGTTTATCTAATGCGTTAAATGACAAATTGTTGCAAACAAATGTTTCTTAACATCACTGGGTAAAATGGCCCTTTGTAGAAACTTCCACTGTGATACCAGCACTACATACTAAACATAGCGTTCACATCTCATGCTCAAAGTGATGCCCATTGACTTGCATACATAGGGTCACTCTGCGGATGGAGGATGCCCTACTTCGTGCTACTGTTTCCTCTTTGATGGCTGTACAAGCATCAATAATGCGTTGCTTCATGTCCTCTGGTATTGTTGGTTCATGTTGGTAAACAGCATCCTTCACTGCTCCCCAAAGAAAATAATCCAGCGGTGTAAGGTCCGGAGATCGGGCAGGCCACCTAACTGGGCCACCTCGTCCAATCCACCTACCAGGGAACTTACGGTTCAGAAGTCGTCGTCCTCGTAGGGCGTTATGTGCAGGGCATCCGTCATGCTGATACCACATGACCATTCTCCGGTTCAGAGGTACGGTGTCCAAGAGAACAGGAAGATTGTGTCGTATAAATCTGGAGTATTGTCTGCCATTCTGGATGCCATTTATAAAGAAATGTCCGATAATGGTAACTTTCCACGGACGTTGATGCTCTACCTGACGGAGGCATTTTGGATTGTCTGCGGACCAATAATGCATATTCCTCATATTGACAATTCCTTTGTTGGAGAATGATGCCTCGTCGGTAAAGAGAACATCTGCAAAAAAATTTGGATTAGTCAGAAGCTTTTGCTGAGCCCACCGACAAAATGTTACCCTATTGCGGAAGTCATTTCCATGAAGATCCTGGTGTAAATGAACAGGGAAAGGATGAAATTTATGACGTTTAAGAATACGCTGTGCACTTGATTTCGACACACCAAGTTCACGTTCAATTTGACGTGTGCTGATTTGAGGATTCACAGCTATGGTAGCGAGCACAGCAACTTCAGCACGTTCATCTGTGCGTGTTCTATGACGATGTCGAGGTCTTGGATTTTAGCTTCCCGTTTCACGTAGACGAGATGTGAGACGACCAAACATCCGGCGCGAAGGCGATGGCTTGTCAGGGAATCGCCTTCTGTACAGTCGTTCTGCCTGAACAGCATTTCCTCCACCTACAACAGGGTACATAACAGGTATGTAGAGTAGGGTAGAAAAACAGATATATTAACTTAATAATCATAATGTTCGCTAACAGTACTATCAACAAACAAGCAATCTCATAACGTATTTTCCGTCAACGTACATTCTCCAGAGACAAGCAGCATTTCTACCATATCTTCATGTGTGTACATTATACTGTACAGTATAAGTTCCACAACACAACGTTTATTCACAATGTGTACTACCTCCGTGCCGTCACTAGATTACTCTGATGCACGACTACACTCGCAAGCGGTGTACTGCACTCAAAAGCAACAACAAATGGGATGCTCGGAGGGTGGTGGAGTACAGGAGTTCGCATGGGTCGCAAATCATAAACAAGCCGAAGTGGTAACTGTTGCAGTAGTGGGAACTACGTTGGTCACTTGACTAGGTAGGCCCTGCGCGACAGGCACAATAGGTCATAGGATATAACGCATAAGAAAAACCTTATTTTGGGTGTGCAGGATAAATAAGACAACCTGACGGGTGTACACCGATCGGTACTGGTTCATATTGCGTATGTAGATACGTAAAACGTGCAAGAGGGAAACCATTATGTGCTTATGAGAGTTGATGGCAGCAGACCGTAATATTCGTTTCGGACCTCTTGATAAGTATGGAGGTGTGATTACACATGTCAATCACATCGCGATTACGGGCAGCATGGGGTTCACGCCTGAGCCTCAGGACGTGTGCTAGCAGCGCATGTCGGGTGTTTCAAGCGTCAACTTCGCGTCTCAATATCTCTGGATGTAATGGGAATATTGCGATGTAATCAGCGCCATTGTGTATGTGCTTTGTCGTGCTATGGATTGCTGAAGAAAAAATATACGACGTCCATTTAAAAAAAAACATAAGTTTGTGTTAAAAAACACATATGCTTTCGTTGTAGAATGTTTCCAAATATGTACATTCATGGGCCCGAGCCCTACATTGATACCGGTGAAAGTCGTTTTCCAGTAGCTGTTATTGTTCCAGAGATATTTTTGGTGGACAAGATAGCTGGGACACCATATATATATATATATATATATATATATATATATATATATATATATATAAAAACACTGCGCTATTCATCGTAAAGATACCATGTTGAGTTGCAGATAGGCCCAACGAAAAGACAGTTGTACATAAGCTTTCGGCCAGAGCCATCTTCGAATTTTTTCGTTTCCGCTTTTTGTGTTTCCTTTCCTGAACAGGGTTTTAAAGGCGTATGTATAACTGTCTTTTCGTCTTGCCTACCTGTGACGCAACGTATCATCTTAATTTTTTTCTTATACTGTCGATATTACACCCTGGAATTTACAATAAGTATGTATATGAAACCCATTACCTACCAACCCACCCATCCACATGCACACGCATGTGTGTGTGTGTGTGTGTGTGTGTGTGTGTGTTTGTGTGTGTGTGTGTGTGTGTGTGTGTGTGTGTGTGTGTGTGTGTGTGAGAGAGAGAGAGAGAGAGAGAGAGAGAGTTCAAACATTCACTAACCAGACTGACAGATATGCTGATGGAGATAAGAACAAACATGCGACGGTTCAATTCTGTCATGCCCTCGAATCTCTTTGAATGCACACACAATGGCTTCAACACGGTCAATGTGCATTGCCAAAGCAGTGTCTACCTTGGGCATAGATGCCGTGCGAGCGCTCTGTGGCCACATCAGTGGTGCTGCTTTCAGGGGCTGTCTAAATTCCCATCTGGCAGCTAACAAGCTAATATCATAGAGGCAGCCTGTACTGCATGACCACACCTTGCTGCATGTGCAAAATTGCCCCGAAGTGGGACCTATTGATGGATTTTCCAGACAGCATACAATTCCGGGATATGACCTAAGCCTTGTTTGGACTGTATTCGGTTTGATAGAAAGTTATTTCTTGACAATCTGCACCTTTCTCTTTTTTTCTAGGATCATGGCATTGTGATTCCGGTGTCGGCAACTGACAGACTGCCGGGAGAGCGATGTGCTGACCACATTCCCCTCAATATGCGCATCCAGTGACGGCTAAGGTCTGAGGAGACACGGCGGCCGGTCAGTGCTGTTGGGCTTTCGTGGCCTGTTCGGAAGGAGTTTTTTTTTGTGGCATTGTACTACAACACGCACTTTATTATTGATACTCGCAAATAGAGTTATAGGCTTAACCATTTGAAGAAGGACACTAAGTGCCTGAAACTGGTCAAGAAGTGAATTTCGTATATGAAAACTGGTTGCATATTATTTCGTTACATACGACTACAGTTGCCGAAGATGGGCAAAATACTAAACTTTAGAGTAATTTGGAAAATACGTTTTGGGTTGGACCCAAAGAAATACAATAATATGTGCTGGATTGTATCCAAAATCGTTATGGTAATCTTCTCTGTAGTTCCGCGTCTCAGACGCTTCGATTGTCCATTTGTCCTGATTCTCCTCAGTCCACGAGGCACTACCATACAATGCTGTGCTCAGAAACTACCTTCTCGGAAAAATGGTTCAAATGGCTCTGAGCACTATGGGACTCAACTGCTGAGGTCATTAGTCCCCTAGAACTTAGAACTAGTTAAACCTAACTAACCTAAGGACATCACAAACATCCATGCCCGAGGTAGGATTCGAACCCGCGACCGTGGCGGTCCTGCGGTTCCAGACTGCAGCGCCTTTAACCGCACGGCCACTTCGGCCGGCACCTTCTCGGAAATTTCTTCCTCAAATTAAGGTCAATCTTGGACAAAATGGTTCAAATGGCTCTGGGCACTATGGGTATTAACATCGGAGGTCATCAGTCCCCCAGGACTTAGAACTACATAAACCTAACTAACGTAAGGACATCACACACATCCATACCAGAAGCAACATTCGAACCTGCGACCGTAGTGGTCGCGCGGTTCCAGATTGAAGCACCTAGAACCGCTCGGTCACGGCGGCCGGCCAATCTTGGACACAAATAGGCTTCTCTTGGTCAGGAATGCTCACTTGCCAGAGCCCGTCTGCTATTTACGTCCTCCTTGCTTCGTCCGTCAAAGGTAATCAGTACTCTCACTTCTGCTGCTCCTCATTACTTACGTCTTTCTTCAATTTACTCTCAGTTCATAGTGTATAATTATTAGTCTGATCACTCCACTCAACAGATCCTGCAGTTCTTCCTCATGTCATCAAAGAGTCTTATCATTTACATCCTTTCACGATGAATTTTAATTACACTTTTATACCTTTACTTTTGCGCACTGTTGCTTTCTGCGTGCATGGATTAAACAATAGTTCTTGATCTCCTATTCTTGTTGTGCCCTCTTGCCGGTCGCACACGTTGTATATTATCCGTCGTTCCTTACAGTTTAAATCTATTTTTTTCTAAATTTCGAATATCTTGTACCATTCTACATTGTCCAATGTTTTTTCTTGATCAAAAATGCCTGTGAAAGTATCTAGATTTTTCTCTAGTCTGGTTCCCACTTTCAAGTACAGTGAAAGCACTGCCTCCTCGGTTCTTATTGTTAGGAAGTAGAGCTGCTAATTCTACTGGGCAACAGTTCTCACCCTGACCTACTCTTGTTGTCTTCTAGATTTCTCCGAATATCAGTTGATATGCATCCTGTTCATAGATTCTATGCTGAACAGTCTTTTGGTTGCCTTTCTTCGCTCTCACCGATTTAAGAAAATTTGTAGGACTGAAATCTCTCTTGAAACTCTATACGTGCCTCTCTTTAACTTTAAACAGCCGTTGCGTGTGTAAGTTTGGGCTTCCGCGGCCATTGTCACAGTTAACAAAATTCTTCAAGTTACGTGATCGCATTATCAGTACGGTACATAAAATTCTCCGACGTTTCGGTGGCTGTTGCAAGTGGTCTTCCTCAGGGTGTTTTTGCAAACTTCTAGTCATTTATTTTTACACTCGTTGGCTGTGTTCCGCCACTGCACACAACAAAGACAGTCATAGTGAGAGCGCCAACTTTGGTATACAACAGGCTATATTTCTTATTTCTGGGTCACCTAACCATGAAAAAGTTACAAGAAAATTGAGCGACCTTCAAATCTAAAATAAGTCTGCGTATAACAGATTTTTATTTCCTCAATAGCTTAGCACCCGCTGTTTCTCTCGCACAGACTGTATGGTTGCAGATATCTTTGTTGTTTGTATTTAATCTAATTTTTATTTAAAACTTTCTGGCAAATTAAAACTGTGTGCCGGACCGGGACTTGAACTCGGTACTGGCAGAAGCTGTGAGGACGAGGCCTGAGTTCTACGTGGGTAGCTTGTAAGGTGTCAGGCAAATCCAACACCTTCCATGAAAACCCTGACATGATAGCAAATCCGACAGTATGTCACATAGTTCTGAATAAATCCTGAGATTAAATTAACCAAAGTAATACGATCAACCAGTGAGAAAATGGAATACCACAGACTAACACAAGAACGCCTAAATGCATGTCATACCTTCACACCGTGAAACAGACGCAGTTCCGAGGGAAGAAACGAGAAGCCGAGAGCAGAATCGTGTAGGCTAGGAAGCCCTACGATAAGGGAGGGACCCCCACGTCGCCGGCCGACCGCCAAAACCACCCCCCCCCCCAGCCCATGTTAAAAGATAGAGCCCTCCAGAAGACCAGTATAGATCTTACAGGGTGTTTCAAAAATGACCGGTATATTTGAAACGACAATAAAAACTAAACGAGCAGCGATAGAAATACACCGTTTGTTGCAATATGCTTGGGACAACAGTACATTTTCAGGCAGACAAACTTTCGAAATTACAGTAGTTACTATTTTCAACAACAGTTGGCGCTGCGGTCTGGGAAACTCTATAGTACGATATTTTCCACATATCCACCACGCGTAGCAATAATATGGCGTAGTCTCTGAATGAAATTACCCGAAACCTTTGACAACGTGTCTGGCAGAATGGCTTCACATGCAGATGAGATGTACTGCTTCAGCTGTTCAATTGTTTCTGGATTCTGGCGGTACACCTGGTCTTTCAAGTGTCCCCACAGAAAGAAGTCACAGGGGTTCATGTCTGGCGAATAGGGAGGCCAATCCATGCCGCCTCCTGTATGTTTCGGATAGCCCAAAGCAATCACACGATCATCGAAATATTCATTCAGGAAATTAAAGACGTCGGCTGTGCGATGCGGCCGGGCACCATCTTGCATAAACCACGAGGTGTTCGCAGTGTCGTCTAAGGCAGTTTGTACCGCCACAAATTCACGAAGAATGTCCAGATAGCGTGATGCAGTAATCGTTTCGGATCTGAAAAATGGGCCAATGATTCCTTTGGAAGAAATGGCGGCCCAGACCAGTACTTTTTGAGGATGCAGGGACGATGGGACTGCAACATGGGGCTTTTCGGTTCCCCATATGCGCCAGTTCTGTTTATTGACGAAGCCATCCAGGTAAAAATAAGCTTCGTCAGTAAACCAAATGCTGCCCACATGCCTATCGCCGTCATCAATCCTGTGCACTATATCGTTAGCGAATGTCTCTTGTGCAGCAATGGTAGCGGCGCTGAGGGGTTGCCGCGTTTGAATTTTGTGTGGATAGTGGTGTAAACTCTGGTGCATGAGACGATACGTGGACGTTGGCGTCATTTAGACCGCAGCTGCAACACGGCGAACGGAAACCCGAGGCCGCTGTTGGATCACATGCTGCACTAGCTGCGCATTGCCCTCTGTGGTTGCCGTACGCGGTCGCCCTACCTTTCCAGCACGTTCATCCGTCACGTTCCCAGTCCGATGAAATTTTTCGAACAGATCCTTTATTGTATCGCTTTTCGGTCCTTTGGTTACATTAAACCTCCATTGAAAACTTCGTCTTGTTGCAACAACACAGTGTTCTAGGCGGTGGAATTCCAACACCAGAAAAATCCTCTGTTCTAAGGAATAAACCATGTTGACTACAGCACACTTGCACGTTGTGAACAGCACACGCTTACAGCAGAAAGACGACGTACAGAATGGCGCACCCACAGACTGCGTTGTCTTCTATATCTTTCACATCACTTGCAGCGCCATCTGTTGTTGAAAAGTGTAACTACTGTAATTTCGAAAGTTTGTCTGCCTGAAAATGTACTGTTGTCCCAAGCATATTGCAACAAACGGTGTATTTCTATCGCTTAGTTTTTATTGCCGTTTCAAATATACCGGTCATTTTTGAAACACCCTGCACGATAACACTAAAAGGGCCACACCAGCTGCAAGTTTTAGCGTAGGACTTTTTCACGTCTCTGTGACGTAGCAAACATTAAAAATATTACCCCACCACGAAAAGCATAACGTTTCCAATTGGATAGACAGAAGTTTTGTAGGTTAACATTGAGACCCTAATTGGTCAGTTGAAAAGACAGCCAGATAGCTTTTCTAAAACCAACTTCGGTAAATTGTAGTGAGGAGTAGTTAGGGGAGGGCTGCTTCCGAGACGGCGAGCTGTGTGGATCTGTGCTGCCCGCCGCCCCCTGATGCTGCCTAAACACCGACAAGGTAACGAACGCACGGGATGCTGGATTTTTGAGCGCATAAGTCTTCACTCAGAACTGCAGAAGTTTCATCTGTTACATCCCCTTTTTGCATAATACTAATGTCGATCGTCAATTAAAGCTCATGATATTCACATTTGCTACTAGAAGTTAAAATCTGAAACGCGGTGATTTTTCTGTTATATAATTATTGAGAAGCCACATCAGCCACTGCAATTTACGACAAGTTAGATAAGTAATTAAAGATAATTTAGGGTCACTGTAGACCATTTTGATAGTTTTCTCTTTTATGGAACTTAACTTAAATCTAGATTATAGATGTGATATGGCATAGGTCGTCCTTCGATCCATTGTAGAGCTTGGAAACCCATTCTGGGAATATTCGTTCACATTTTTGTTGAACGCAGTTGGATTTTATCATCCTGTATTAAAATATTTCCTTTTATCAATAGTGCAATTTATAAACAATGTTTTGTGAGTAGAATAAAATTTCCAATAGTAAACTTAACTGCTTTTTCGACGTTATTTTACCAGCTAACTAAAAATAGGAAAGCCTTGAACCCCTTCCATTAAATTTAGTTAGTATTAAGATTCTTTTACAGGGAGTGCAGTGGAGCTGACGCTGAAATCATTAAGTATTTGGTTATATCTTTGCTAGTCGCACTGAACTCTTCTGAACTCTACATGTCATGTGTGGTCTGGCGTCTCCTTACCAACAACAGGTTCCAGGTTCAAACTAGTCAATTCCCTACAAAACACGCTCAGAGCGTCGTTGCATGAAAGTCAAAGGGAGACACGACAGAACAAACAGACACCATGCAGAATGTTAGATAATGGTGACCCTGCCCAGATGGTAAAATACCGTGATTGAAGGTCGACCACATGCCCAACTAGGTCATAAAAACATACTGTTAAAAAATTTTCGTAATAAAATTTTTTTGAAATGCATAAATAGTTGGAAACAGTAGCTGCAGCGATAGATAGTAGGAAAGTATTCCATAGAAAGTGAGACATTCTAGCAGAGACAATAGCATTATTAAGTTATGAATTTTAATATTGTTAGAATTAAGTTTTCTCTCGAATGCAAGTGCACAGGTGGCGGATAAATCGTTGACAAGTTGGTTCTGACCCAACAAGTAAGTGATTGGATTGTCAGTCTTGGGTATTATAAGTGTCATGTCGTGTATGCAAAAAGTTTACGAAACGCGTGAGATCGTATGAGCACATGTTAACGCGAAGTAGGGCGGGTGAATTGCTTTTCAAACAGAAAATAAGAGAATCAGAAAGATTAGCAATGGCAGATGGACATTGACCGAATTGAGGTAGAGACCCAGCATGAAGACGGGCAGAGAATAGAGGACAGTACAACAGTCGATGCAGTATCGCGAGAAATAGGACAGATAACGCACCATAACGAGGATAATGTAAGCCAAGGCATAGAAAACCTACGTCAGCATACGACAGATGAGCAGGAAAGTAGAGAGACAGTCGATGAGGGCTCTAACTTGTGTCTTGAATACGTAGAACGCATAGTACAAGTAATCAGAGCTCCCCCACCACAGAGTACAAGGAATTCGAGCAGAAACGTGTCACCACACAGTTCAATGCAATCGGTTGCAAACCAACACTTGGGCGAAAGTACAGAGCGTAGGATGTCGGAAGAAAACGCAGTAGGACCCACCAATCTGGCAGAATTATTACAACAAATGACCGAAACCATGACAAGACAAAATAAAGAAATTGCGAACCAAATTAAAATTCATAATGCAGAAACGACGAAACAAATTGCAGAAACCACGAGACAAATGCGTGAGATTATAGAACAAAACAAAAAAATTCAGTTACACCTAAGTCGTATTGAAGACGAGGCAAAAGAACCTCGAGAAGTGATAGGAAACTTAATAACAGGTCACAATCAATTGAAAACAGACACTGACAAGGTACAAACAGACGTACAAACATTGCGTAATGACATTCAGGACGAGATCAAAACATTACGTGACAACACGCAGGGAGAAGTCAAGAAACTAGAGAAACAGATAAACGTAATTACTAGACAAGCAGCAGGTACAGCGCGTGAAATTGTTGAAAACCGTGTGTTACACAAACGTATCACAAAAGCAGCGCTGAAAAGATATGATAATCGCATAGTCAAAATAGAAGCACAAACGAAGCAACAATTTCAGAAATTGCGAACAGAGTTGTTGCAAATTATTGAAGAGCGTAGTGAACAGGATCGAACAAGCACTGAGTCTGCAACCACAACCGTATCTGTAACAGCACCGGAAAAACAAGCAATTAACGAAGATATTACGCATTTGCGATTCCAATCACAGGCGGAAAGTAACATACGTGAAATCAGACAGCCTACACAGTAACAAACACGTTTCGAAACTTTTGATGAACAAACGGCACCACAAACTCATGTGGAACCACAAATGTATGTTTCAAGACAGTTTGGATCGTGCAATGAAGCGGCAAGGTTAGCCAGAGAAGATACCGAACCAATACGTGACAATGGAAAGCCAGGTCACGAAGAGTAGAGTGCAATGCATTCAGCTACACGTTCACAACCGATGGAAGAAAATTATTGCGTACCACTTCAACGATACTACGCAAGGGTAGGCGAAAGTTACAGTGGACAATATCCAATGGATCTACCACAACCGGAGAGAACGATGGAAGAAATGATCAGAAACAAAAGTGGCGAAGAATCGCGAATTTCATATGGAACTATGACGAAGTACGACAACTATCATTTCCTCACAGTCAGAAAATTTCAACACTTTCGAGAAGGAAACTCATTATATCCACGAACTTTTATTGATCAGTTCCGAGTAGGATTACCAGAACACTGGACGCTAGCACACAAATTAGACTTTATATGTGCACACATGTCTGGAGCAGTCGCAGAAACCATGCAGAATGTTGCAGCGACATGACGATCCTACGAAGATTTCAGAGAGAAGTTTCTCTCACGATATTGGTCTAGCGAAGCACAGAACAGAGTGAAGTACGAATTATTACAGAACCCATACTTTGAAAATTCAGGAGAGAAGAGTTCCGTGAAATTTTTCGAAGTAATGGCAAAGAAAAATCAATGCTTAGGTATACCATACAGTGCCGGAGAGTTGATTAAATTATGCGCGATGAAGTTACCATTGAAATACCAGCCATCATTAGTAGGTCGCGGAGGCAATGACGTCGAAGCATTTAAAGGAATTCCAAGGGAACTAGAGTTAACATTTTCTGTAGATGACGCAAGAAAAAGACGAAGCGCACGTGAAAACGAAAGAAAAAAGCAGTGGAATCCACAAGACACAGTACGAAGAAACAATAATTACGAACCACGTGATAACTTCGCACCAAGGAACGACAACAGATTTCAACAAAAAAAGGTTATGTATTTCGAAGAGAATACGGCAATAACTATAATTCACCCAGGATCGGCAACAACTATTACAGAGGGAACAATGACAACCGGAACGGGTATTGGAGAACCAACAGACCGACAAATTATCAACAAAGAAACCAATATCAACAAGCAGAGCAAGAAAAGAGAATACAGATAGAAGAGGTGGAGGTAAGACCACCAAACCCCGAAAAACGTTCGAATTGACAGCTAAGCGCCAATGCCAAAGAGAATGACGCACCGACCCAGGATAATTGCAGCACCTTGAACAGAGCAGTAAATACCTTATCACGAGAAGAGAAGCAGGAAGAAACAAAACCGCAGGGACCAGATGAAAACGAAGACAGGCAAATAACAATATCATGTTGGGACGAAATTAATTGGGAGAATACTGACGAGGAAGATGAATTACCAGAGGCATGCACAACGAATGTAGGAGGAAAGGACGAAGTAATGAGTATTGCAGAACTATTTGAAATGGAAACCAGGGAAAACGAATTCAATGAGGATAATGCGCAGTCGACAGAAGTTGAAAATAAGTTACTAATGGGCACACAACCCAACGTATATAATGAAGGAAATTATGAAGCGATAATTAGAGCATTTAAATGCGATTATGTGGAAGTAGCGACGAAGAAGGAGAAGATAGACTAAGATGAGGAAAAAGTAGAGGATGTTGAAGAAAGCGTAAATGAAGGAAGAAATAGAGAAGAGGAAATAAAAGAGAGAGAAGTAGCAGTCGAAGCTTATCCTACAGAATGTTCGAATTCACAAGGGAAATTCCTGAACAGACTCATGTATGATTCAGTGGAGGATTTGTTGATGCAAGAAGAAGAAGAACAGAACCAACCCTTTCAAATTCAATCAATTCTGAAGACCATGGTAAAGCATATCCCAGTCAATATTGTAACTGATAGCAGAAGTGAACTGACCACGATCTCAGAAAATTTATTCATGCACTGTAATGCCAATGAGGAATTGCCACTTCTGAAAACATGTAAGATTGAAGTAAGAGGTCCTATTAGAAACAATGCTGCGGAAGTTACTAGACAAACAAGGTTAACTCTTTCGTGCCTAGGTCAAAAGATCGAACCCAACTTCGTGATTATACCTAAGCTAACTGTAGATTTGATTATAGGTGCAGATTTTTTAAATGAGAGACGAGCGATAATAGATACGGGGAAAGGTAGCGTAACCTTCGAGAATGTCACACTTCTCTTTGAGCAAAAGCTACAATTAGAAGAAATACCCGTTACAAACAAACAATTAAGAATGATGCGAGATAAAGAGGCTGAAGAATTAGAATGATATGCACAAAAGGGGGAATGGCCTCAACTCATGTTAGAAGTCCATGAAGAAATTTATGAAAAATTTCAAAAGTTCAAGTAGATAATCAGCATAATATTTCAAATTTATGTTGCAGATAAGATCGTCAGGAGAAAGAAGAATGAAGAGAGAGGAAGGTAGGAAAAAGAAAATAGTTTCAATAAAAACAAAATAATAACAACAATAGTAGCATAGATTAAGGTGAAGGGATTAAGCGTAGATAGTCGAACAGCATGAAATACTAAAATGCTATACACCACGACACTACACAAAAATAAAAAACGAATTTGAGGATTCCTGTAGAAGTTAAGTCTCACTATATCTTAGAATTGTAACATGGAAAGGGCGCCGAAATTTGTAAAGTCTTTTAAAAAGGCATAAACCAATGTAGGTATTAGACATATGTTAGATGAATATAAGTAAAACTTTTTGTAAGAACCATTGTAAAAACTCCAGCAAGGACCAGATGCAGCGACCCACAAGTTGCAACGAGAGAATTATCAAGAATGAAAAGGACGTAATTAGCAAGACACGATTCCTACAAAGGCGAAGCGTCAAGAAAAGGGAAAGGACAGTGAGACCAACAAAGGGCACTTGTATCCGAAGTCGGCAGTAAATCTACTGCTAAAGGGACCGGTGCAGGGCAGACAAGCAAACACCGGACTTTTGCCACTCGTAAACCCCGGCACGCCCCCACTCAGCAGAGCGAGCAAAAGACGGCCCGACAAGAAGACTGCTTGGGCAAGCCACCACTGGCAAAAAATATGTGTAAAAGTCACACTACTGCTATTAAACAGAACGCTGCAGAATGAAACAGAAGAAAACTTCCACAAAGTAAACATGACACGTCCAAACAATTTACCAAACTGTTACTAATGGGAAACTTCAAAGAGACTATTTATAAATAAATATTCCCATATCCTGCCCAGAGAAGAACCAAGAATCAAGTAAGAAGCAGAGAAAAAGCAGGAAGAACAGAAGTTGAAGATTCGCAAGATTGAGACCAAGAAAGAAGATGGGTGAAGAATAGACGACATACCTTCCCATATCCCTCTCCTATTGTAATCTAGTCGTCTGCGAAGTATCACGACGAAAAACGACCGCTTTCAGCGACACATAAAGATGACTTTCACACATACAAAACCAGTAAACCACGAGATTCTGCACTCACAGCGCCATTCCATTATGGGACCTCCACAACAGCAACACACCATTGCAAAGCCAACAAGGAACGACGAACGAAGCTGTACGTCAAATACTTGCCCACATCCATCTTGCTCAAGACCATCACCTTTGTGCAAAAACATTCGCCAACCTCATGCTTAAACATTCATAGGATTGTGTGAATGTGTGAAATCAAATTATGTGGTTTAGATAAAGGAATAATGTTTGACTGACTTAGACAACCGTTCAATCATTTCCTAACTTCAGTGCAAAAATTAAGTTCGAAGGGTGGTGATATGTAAGGTGTCAGGATAATCCAACGCCTTCCATGAAAACCCTGACATGAGAGCAATTCTGACAGGATGTCACATAGTTCCGAAAAAATCCTGACATTAAATTAAACAAAGTAATACAATCAACGAGAGAACAAATGGAATACCACAGACTAACACAAGAACGCCTAAATGCATGTCATACCTTCCCACCGTGAAACAGACGCAGTTCCGAGGGAAGAAACGAGAACAGAAGCCGAGAGCAGAATCGTGTAGGCTAGGAGGCCCTACGATAAGGGAGGGACCCCCACGTCGCCGGCCGACCACCAAACCAACCCCCCCCCCCCCCCCCCCCCCAGCCCATGTTAAAAGATAGAGAGCCCTCCAGAAGAACAGTACAGATCTTACGATAACACTAAAAGGCCCACACCAGCTGCAAGTTTTAGCGTGAGACTTTTTCAAGTCTCTGTGACATAGCAAACATTAAAAACATTGCCCCACCACGAAAAGCATAACGTTTCTCATTGGATAGACAGACGTTTTGTAGGTGGAGATTAAGGTTAACATTGAGACCCTGATTGGTCAGTTGAAAACACAGCCAGATAGCTTTTCTAAAACCAACTTCGGTAAATTGTAGTAAGGAGAAGTTAAGGGAGAGTTGCTTCCGAGACTGCGAGCTGTGTGGAGCTGTACTGCCCGCCGCCCCCTGACGCTGCCTAAACACCAACAAGGTAATGAACGCACACGATGCCGCATTTTTGAGTGCATAAGGCTTCACTCAGAACTGCGGAAGTCTCATCTGTTACATCCCCTTTTTGCATAATACTAATGTCGATCGTCAATTAAAGCTCATGGTATTCACATTTGCTACTAGAAGTTAAAATCTGAAACGTGATGATTTTTTTGTTATATAATTATAGAGAAGCCACATCAGCCACTGTAATTTATGACAAGTTAGATAAGTAATTAAAGATAATTTAGGGTCACTGTAGACCATTTTGATAGTTTTCTCTTTTATGGAACTTAACTTAAATCTAGATTATAGATGTGATATGGCATAGGTCATCCTTCGATCCATTGTAGAACTTGGAAACCCATTCTGGGATTATTCGTTCACATTTTTGTTGAACGCAGTTGGATTTTATCATCCTGTATTAAAATATTTCCTTTTATCAATAGTGCAATTTATAAACAATGTTTTGTGAGTAGAATAAAATTTCCACGTTTTCGACGTTATTTTACCAGCTAACTAAAAATAGGAAAGCCTTGAACCCCTTCCACTAAATTTAGTTAGTATTAAGATTCGTTTACAGGGAGTGCAGTGGAGCTTACGCTGAAATCATTAAGTATTTGATAATATCTTCGCTAGTCGCACTGAACTCTACATGTCATGTGTGGTCTGGCGTCTCCTTACCAGCAACAGGTCCCAGGTTCAGACTAGTCAATTCCCTAAAAAACACGCTCAGAGCGTCGTTGCAGGAAAGTGGTAGGGAGACACGACTTAGAACAAACAGACACGACGCAGAATGTTAGAAGCTCAGATGGTAGAGCACTTTTCCGCGAAAGTCAATGGTCCTGAGTTCGAGTCTCAGTCCGGCACACAGTTTTAATCTGCTAGTAAGTTTCATATCAGCGCACATTCCGCTGCATAGTGAAAATCTTATTCTGTAATTTTTATGTAGTTCACAAATATAATACCTTCTTAGCTTTTCACGCTAATGAAGGCCATATAAGCATGGTCTTTTCCGAATGTACTTCTGGTCGAAAAGCAAGTCTGGTAGCTGGAGTCCAAATATTTTGCTAAACACGGCCTTTGCGTTCTTTTGAATATATTTCCATAGCAACTTTCATCCGCTAAAAAGTATGCCTTTATATCTAACAGAGAGGTGAAACACAAATTTCATAAATTCAGCCTTAAAATATTTTTAATGAGGGCAAGTGCTCTACCAACTGAGCTACCCAAGCACGACTCACGCCCCGTCCTCACAGCTTTACTTCTGCCAGTACCTCGTCTCCTACCTTCCAAACTTTACAGAAGCTCTCCTGCGAACCCTGCAGAACTAGCACTCCTGAAAGAAAGCAAAGGTCCCGAGTTCGAGTCTCGATCCAGCACACAATTTGAATCTGCCAGGGAGTTTCATATCAGCGCACACTCCACTGCAGAGTGAGAATCTCATTCTGGAAACATCCCCCAGGCTGTGGCTAAGCCATGTCTCCGCAATATCCTTTCTTTCAGGAGTTGTTAGAGCACTTCCCCGCGAAAGGTAACGGTCCCGAGTTCGAGTCTCGGTCCAGCACACAGTTTTAATCTGCCAGGAAGTTTCATATCAGCGCACACTCCGCTGCAGAGTGAAAATCTCATTCCAGTGCCGTGTGGCTTAGTATGTCTCTGGGGGATTTTGGGGATATCTAGCAGTAAGAAAGCCAGGAGTGTTGTAATGTGATATTATCGAGGCAGTGCTGGGTAGTTCGTTCGGAGAAGTTGAGCGTGGGGTGTACAGAAATGAAAATGACTTATCCTGAAAATACGGAAGGAAAGGAAGCAACTTAAATAGTACACAATACGTGAATGGAAGATAAGGTGGACGATTTAATTTCTGAACTCAGTAACACTTGTGACTTTTCTTGTACACACAAACAGTAAGGTCAACCGAAATTAGCTTCGTAGCCTCGCACCTGTTATCTGCACGTCGCGTAATAACAGCCCGTTGCTTCTTGCCGCTATCTCGCGAGTTTTCGCTTACAGCCATCGTGCCGAGGCCGCTAATACGGCGGTGGCCGAGGGCAGAGCTGGGCCGTTGTTAACGGGCTGGTTTTATTATTGTATTCCCTCTGTCGCCGAGGATTAGCCTGCCGGAATTATGTATGTAATTACGGCAGAAGAGCGCGCCTGCACCGCACCGGTCGCCCACGCAGTCGCAGCGGGGCCGCAGTCAGAGGAGCCGGCGAGTAGGGGAGTGGGCTGGTAGGGGGCGGCGCGGGGGAGGAGAGTGGGCAGGCGCGGCACAAATTGCGTGGATTTGCCCGGGTCCGCCCGCAGCTAGCGGCAAAACCTCGAAGAATTAATTAAAAGCAGCTCGCCGCTAATTAATATCGCTCTGTTTGTCAAGCTTTCCGGCTATTTCCCTTCACTCTCGTGCAAACTTGCGACACGTGTACCTGACGCGCAGGTAACCTGCATTCTCTAAAGCCAAAATCACGTGAGCTGCTGTACTCTGGTTTAACTCCAATTCTGCATTGATCAGTTCCATATGCTGATGTTCATGTGTTTCTTCGTGGGTATCACTTCCATTACTGAGACGCTGAAAGACTTTCCCTCTTACCCCCGTCAATTCCCCAAAATATGCCGCAAGCCTTCCTTTCCATCACCGACCACTATCTTAGAGCAAAACGCCACGTCATCTATACTTTCCCTTGCCACAGAAAACTTCCATTCGCTCCGTTGGTGCACAACAGTATTTAATACTGAAAAAAAAATGGAATCTTGAAAAGTTTTAATTTGATTACCACTTAATTTCTAATCAGAATAACTTTAGTTCAAGGCAAAAAGTGTCTATATCCATCTATGTCAGCTGAGAAATTTATCAAAGAAAAGCCGGGCGGTGTGACCGAGCGGTTCTAGGGACTTCAGTCTGGAACCGCGTGACCGCCACGGTCGCAGGTTTGAATCCTGCCTCGGGCATGGATGTGTGTGAAGTCCTTAGGTTAGTTAAGTTGAAGTAGTTCCATGTTCTAGTGGGCTGATGTCCTCAGCTGTTAAGTCCCAGAGCCATTTGAACCATTTATCCAAGATAGAAAGCTTAGTGTTTAAAGTCCCGTCGACATCGAGGTCACTAGAGACGGAACACAACCTCGGATTGTTGGATGGGGACGTGTCATATCAAAGGAACCATCCTCGCATTTGCCTGGAGCAATGCAAGGCTATCATGGAAAATCTAAATGTGGATGATCGGACGCGAATATGAACCGTCGTACTCGCAAATGCAAACCCATTGTACTAGCGACTAAAGAAACAGGCAAAATAAGTTAAAAAATAGAAAACAGATATATGATGCGGGAGCGTCAGACCCCGACAGGCTGTCGTGACATTAGCTGTGAGAGCTAGTCGAAGGGCGGCACAGTTCCTCGTGTTAAGAAATCCTTCTTCACAAATACATACAGCAGACAGACGCAGCATAGGTTTGCCTCTTATCAGTGGACGTACGTTTTACCCGACATTTGTTGAAGCACAAGTCTGTCGGCTATCGTGGCCCATTGCAGTAGTGGTAAGACTTTGATATGCTGCATCATATTCCTTTGCAGACTACTAAAACTTTTTATGTTTCAATGCTTCTGTTGATATCTTCTTCAGGATTTTTCGAGCGTTCCAGAGTAGCTGAACACTGAGGAAGACAAATATGAACTCGGAGGTTTGTACCATCAGTTTGCGAAACATTTTGTTCCATTAATATTGCTCCTTGGTAACACTAGTTTTATAGGGATTAGCCCATAGTCTGGTCTAAACTGTCTAAAGCACATTTTTGTGTGTAATATTTCGTATTCTGACCCTGGACACGATATTTCCAGCATTATGACATGAAACGTTATTCACATAAACATGACTTACACCATTTCCCAGTGCCGATAAAACCAATCTCATCAAAGATGTATATAAATACCGCGAAAGAAGTCTGCATTTATGATCAATATTGTTATTGTATTGGCTTTCCAACCCTATTAATAATTCGTGGGCCATCGGTCGCCATTTAATTAGAACTAACATAACGAAAGGTTATTATGAATGCTCGTTGAGTTTAATGAGACAAAAATAATCATCTTAGTAGTTAGCTTTCAGTTCATTCTGCATTTTTCTTATTCCGGATAAGGAAGCCGCGGAGAACATGGAATTGTTCCTACTCCTTTCTTTGATAAGATTTCCTATAATTTTTATGGTGTGGTGGATAGGCTCTTTGAATAACGAGCAATAGATGTGCAGGTATCGGTGAATTTGGCTTATGTCTAGGCTGTGAGAAGTGGATCTCGGCCCGCTGATTTCCACACGTCACGGAACACGTGAGTATAAGATAGCGCTCATTGTATCACTGTCACTAGAGAGGATAAATGATAACGAAGCCATTGTTAGCACATAAAAGATGGGACTGTTAGCTTTGAAACTGCCTTTGTGAATTTCCTGCCTTGACATTGTCCGAATCGAGTCCAATGAACTCATCGTCCACGTTATACTAAATCATAATGCACATTTTTTTTTTTAATTTTTGCTTTTAAAACTTGTAATTAAAGGAACCGCTTGTCTCGCTCTGTACACAACGACGTAAGGTTTAGCCTAATACCTTCCGTGCCTATAATGTGATGACTCTGGGAGGCTATCAGGCGTTCAATCACCGCCGATAAAGTAAAGCGTAAGACTGATGCTGCGACACTGTAACGGTGCCCTTCCAGCTAGAAAATGACGTACTCAGCTGTCTCACGAGATAGCACAGAGGGTGGAGAGAAGTTGACGTATGTTTACTGTGTAAATTTTTTATTTATTTAACGCTAGTAATCTTCCCCGTAGACAATGTTTTTATCATCTCATTATAACAGCATCATATACTAGCGAAGACTGATACAGTGGACTGTAGTCTGTCAGTGACTGGTACAAAGTTTACTGAAGAAAATATTCACACACAGTAGCCCTTGCGCCTCCATCAAAGTGGTCTTCCACAAGTATCAATAGCCTAGGTACCCTTATTACAAAGGATCCAGCGACACAGCAGTTTAAAATTTAAAAAAATGTTTATTTCATTCTCGTCTCGCCATCTACGATCTTTTATGGAGTAGCAGCTCTCACTTGGAGCACACAGCCGTAATGAGTGGCAAATCTCCCATTCATGTCAGTCCCTGGGTGTCATCATCCATCGGATCTTCTGGTGGCCTAACCAGTGGGGTCATCCGTCATCAATTGCCACCCCCCTCCCCCCCCCCCCCATTTTAAACGAGTGACGTCGGACACACATCACACATTGTGGTCACTTGTACCGGTGGAGTTCCACTGATGTTGCGGGACGAGACAGCATGCAGTGGCACATTCCACACATGTCTCTCTTGTTCCACCATTACACGCAGCCTGAGGAACCAGACAGCTGTGTATTTTTAAATGAGTAGTGCCTCTGAACATCTGACAGGACATCGCACACTAAGTCACTACTCACCGGCATCCATTTGTGGTGAAAATGCCACATCCTCAGAAAGAAAACATAGGGCCACCACCTAACAAAGCGTACACCGCCTCTGGGCATTACATCTGAAAGGAATCAATACAGCATTGACCTCTCAAATCCTGCACTCCTTTGCAAATTCCCTGTTTCACTGGCTTGAACGCAAAACGAATCAGTTACAAACAGCTAATACTTTCAATAGAATGGTTAACGGAGTTCTGGCAGTTTTATGTGTATTAGATTTTAAGGAAAGCCGATTTCTTCTCTAAGTAACAGGATTCATGAAACATAAAAGATCGTTTTTCTATTATCGAAATCGCTCTAAAAATATACTTGTCACTTTTTATTACAAACAAAGCAAGAAAGCTAACCTGCAACACTGAAATTGATCAAAAACAGGCTCCGTACCTCCATGCGAGATGATCAGTGTGGCAATGACTTTTGGGACAAGTATGTTATGAAGATGTACAGTGTCTTTCAAGAATCTTTACATCAAACGTTATGTGTGGTAGATCATGTTTTGTGGAAAAACCTTTCACTAGAGACAAGCTGCTCGCTGACACTTCCGACGAAGGTAGGCGTCCTTTTGTACTGGATGTGCCCCTGGGAGGCGGGAGGGGTGTACAGCATGTGTGTGACTTGTGATTTATCTATAATACACTCATCTGCTCATGAAGAGGGATAAACCAACAAAACTAAAGTTCTTGACATACTTATCGACCTGTGCACAACAGCGCACGGTACCAAAATCTTCCAAAAAGCCGACGGCGAAAACGCGATTCTGTAAGCAAGCGTATCTCGGATTCTATTGATCGCAGAGATATTGAGTCAAGAGTTTTGCATGGCCTTGGCTGTGCGACCATTTGTACAAACATCAGAAGAACGGAAATACTGCAATTGTCCTATAGTACAAGATCAAAACTTAAATAATACACACTTACTCCAGCCCAGGCATACTGAGCAAATCGTTAGTTTTTTTTTTGTTTTTTTTTTTTTTTGCATTAAGTGAGGTATAGGATTGGCCTTAGGCGGCGTATAAAAGCACCATTTTTCCTTGGGCGCTTCCTCAGAAACCCCAAAAAAGCCTTGATGTCTGAGCACCAAAAGTACCAGTTGTTGGTATGGCGACTTCGATAATTTCTACTCACGGCATACAGTTAAAATTTTTGCCTTATGTTCTTAAGATGTTCTCGTAGAAATTCGAAACCTTTTTAGCCGTTTTTGCACCTCAGACTGCAGTTTTCTACATAACTAACCGCAGCAAATGCATAAATTTTAACGATATATTCTTTCGATATTTCACTAGAAACGCTGTTTCCCGCTTTCGAAAATCCTTATCCGTTATAAAGGTACATCCTATGATTTTGCTGTCCCAAAAGTACCAGCTGTGGGATGGTCACTTCGACAGTTCATCATATTCATTGAAAACTGTCGAATTTTTTACCGTATGTTCTGAAGATTATGTTTTTGGGGACACTTGAAAATATTTTTATATCATTATCCGTTACCGAAGTCCTGGGTTAAAACTAACTGTAATTAAGAACGTAAAATATTCACGTATATCCGGCCTCAGCCGTAAATGTAGTTTCAGCTGTCATAATAAACACATGGCAAGGGTTTTGGGGGTCATCGTAATGTTTCTAAAGTCACCGACGTACGTTTTTTAATCGTCACTTGCCATCAATAAAACTTTATGATGTGCTGTCTCCGAATGATTGCGACTTCGCGCCTATACATGCTGTCTCGACCTGGAAATTATTCGATGGTGTCTACGAGCAGTGTAAGCAACTTCGGATATTTTGGTACACTGTATGTGCATCCTAAATTGTTCTCAATTTTTGCTTAAAGTAAGTGTGAAGTTGCTTTGAATGGGAGACGATTTTGTTTTAACTTCATATTTTGTGTATTTATTTGTTGTTTTATGTGTCAAAGTAAGTAAATGTGTCGAAGGATATAAGTAAAGTGTCAAAACTCTACTGACGTGCCAAAAGGCAGATATGGTACACCTTAAAGGATTCTGACAGAAAGATGGAGAACCAGCTGTCTCAGTCCTCATTTTGCTACCGAGCGAGGTGGAAAATTTTTTTAAAAATGGGTTAAATGGCTCTGAGCACTATGGGACTTAACAGCTGTGGTCGTCAGTCCCCTAGAACTACTTAAACCTAACTAACCTAAGGACATCACACACATCCATGCCCGAGGCAGGATTCGAACCTGCGACCGTAGCAGTCGCACGGGGCAAAATTTTTTGTGCACGTGATTCGTGTTCGGGAGGTCGACGGTTCAATTCCTCGTCCGGCCATCCTGATTCAGGTTTTCCATGATATCCCTAAATCACTTCAGGCAAATGCCGCGATGGTTCCTTTGACACGGCACGGCCGACTCCGTTCCCCATCCTTCCCTAATCCGATGAGGCCGATGACCTCGCTGTTTGGTCTCTTCTCCCAAATTAACCCTCAACTTTCACCCTTTTTTAAATAAAAATTTTGCCATGTGGACACATTCAGATTGGAGCAGTGAATAAGAAAGAGAGACGGATGGAAACGACAGCACTGGGAGCGAAATAGAGATATGACAATGATGGTCAGAGAGAAACAATAACAGTAAATGAGATAGAGAGATGCATGGAGATGGTAGCAGTGAGAGAAAAAGAGAAAACAGTGGAAATGAGAAAGAGAGATGAGTGTATGCTACACATAGACCCAGAGTGGAGAACTTAAACATGGTCTCGGCGTTGGGGAAACCATCCCCAGTGACATGCTTGGACAAGAGACATTGTTGGTTGATGAGAAAGACAGCAGACTGTAAGCGAGAAAGGAAGAGACAGTGGCAATGGGAGAGAGTAGGAAAGACAGACAGGAGGAAGTTCCAATGGCAGAGAAAGAAGACAGTGTGAGAGGGAGACGTTTATGAAGACTTCACTACCAAAAAGCGAGTAGGTAAAATAGCACGAATGTGCTCGCATGCCAAAATGTTTGGTGAGGGAGGCGAAGTGAGGACTGAGGCAACTGGTTCCCCCGTTTTCTGTCAAACCCTTAAGCTGGAGCCTAATTATTTTCTTTGTACACCGATAGGAGCATATTTTAGCTCGCATACGATCTTTCTGCGCTGAGAGATTGTGGTTCTTAAGATTTTCTTGTTGAAAATCACTCTGTCAAGTAATGTGATAGGGCCTATACGACACACAGGTTAGTAAACCCCGATACATCCATGAATTCTCGTCATCCCAGGGTGGCAGGTACCAAAGGGCGTCTAGTGTCGCCGGGAAGGGTCAGCGAATATTTCGTCTCTAACAGAAGTTCTTCACGTTACGTGATTTCTTATCCCTAGACGTTTGACTCAAAGACTTTGCAGAAGCCTGTATAGTTCCATTATTTTTATTTAAATTCTATAAATGAAATACAAAGAGTGCTGTTCAACATATAAGTGGTTTATTCAGTGAAACTGCATTAAACTGTATTGTTGTTGTTGTTGTTGTGGTCTTCAGTCCTGAGACTGCTTTGATGCAGCTCTCCATGCTACTCTATCCTGTGCAAGCTTTTTCATCTCCCAGTACCTACTGCAACCTACATCCTTCTGAATTTGCTTAGTGTATTCATCTCTTGGTCTCCCTCTACGATTTTTACCCTCCACGCTGCCCTCTAATACTAAATTGGTGATCCCTTGATGCCTCAGAACATGTCCTACCAACCGATCCCTTCTTCTGGTCAAGTTGTGCCACAAACTTCTCCCCAATCCTATTCAATACTTCCTCATTAGTTATATGATCTACCCATCTAATCTTCAGCATTCTTCTGTAGCACCACATTTCAAAAGCTTCTATTCTCTTCTTGTCCAAACTATTTATCGTCCATGTTTCACTTCCATGCATGGCTACACCCCATACGAATACTTTCAGAAATGACTTCCTGACACTTAAATCAATACTGGATGTTAACAAATTTCTCTTCTTCAGGAACGCTTTCCTTGCCATTGCCAGCCTACATTTTATATCCTCTCTACTTCGACCATCATCAGTTATTTTGCTCCCCAAATAGCAAAACTCCTTTACTACTTTAAGTGCCTCATTTCCTAATCTAATTCCCTCAGCATTACCCGACTTAATTAGACTACATTCCATTATCCTTGTTTTGCTTTTGTTGATGTTCATCTTATATCCTCCTTTCAAGACACTGTCCATTCCATTCAACTGCTCTTCCAAGTCCTTTGCTGTCTCTGACAGAATTACAATGTCATCGGCGAACCTCAAAGTTTTTATTTCTTCTCCATGAATTTTAATACCTACTCCGAATTTTTCTTTTGTTTCCTTTACTGCTTGCTCAATATACAGATTGAACAACATCGGGGACAGGCTACAACCCTGTCTTACTCCCTTCCCAACCACTGCTTTCCTGTATATGCAATAATAATTGAAATTTTATCAAATTCATTTAACAGTCACTCACAAATTATTCAAATAATGATAAACAACAATAAAAAATTTGGGCCACTAGATACTGTAGAAAGTATCAAATAAAAAACAACAAATAGAATTGAATTGGCACCAAAAGCTCACAACAAGTGAAATATGTAAGGTGCCTGCCTGGTAATTGCTTTTTAACACGAGCATTGTATGACTTCATTCTAATTTAACATATAAATAAATTACACGAGACGGGTTGACTTGGTGTAATAAATGAGGAAGGAATAAAAAAAAAAAAAAAGCAGCTGAACATATGACTCTCTTAACAGACAAACGGCGAATACTGTGGCTTGCGTCTTTATGAGCATCTAAGACGTTGAAAAGAAATTGAAGAAAGCGAAAGAAGAGTGCGCAGCTAGGAAAAGCGGGCGTTCTCTGTATTACCATCTTCATAGCATGGTCGGCGTGGCTGTGGAGACGGCTTATTGCGTGCGGCTGCATCAAGACTCCGCCGGCGACGTAGTTGATAGTGTCTAACATGCCCTACGCTGAAAGTAGTGACCGAAACCTGCTACTGGAAGTTATCACTACTAGACGCCGGTATGCGTCCATATTCAAGTGCAGACCTATGTGAAACTGTATTAAACAAAGCTCAAAACTGTTCTAACAATACTATCGTCATCGGACATGTAGTAAAACAAAATGTGATACTGAGTTAAGCTCTTGATAACGCGCACAGTGAGAGAAGCTCGCCTACTTGGATCTGACAAAATTTGCTCTCTACGCTGTTTGCCACGAATGCAAAGTGATTGTTTCATGACAAGCGATAAGATAATCCTTGCGACTTATCGGAAGCAATCAAGAGTGAACTCTTGCCTCCTCAGAAGCAATACTCGGAATGCCTAAATACTAGCGCGCCCCTCGCACCTGGAGAGAGAGAGCCGCTCCCCTCCAGCCATTTGTCTCCGCCATTCCGCAAATTACGTAGCTTGTACTATTTTTCAAAGCGAACATTAGAGTCTTGCCAATGAAGAAGTCCATTTCAAAATTTCCTCCCTCCCTGCCGTCATATTCCGCGTGGAAAAGAGAGCCATACTCTGTGTGAGACAGAGTATACAAATAAACCAAGACTTCTCCCTTTGAGTATTGCCACTACGTTCCCAAGTATTCTGCTCTCGGGAAACGGGCAAAATTCCCCGGGCCACTTGAGCTTCTTGGACACCCAAGTCGTGCTATTGCTATTCAACTCGCCGCTCTGTCCGTGTTACCTAGAGTCGTAACTAACTCTTTTTCACTCTAAGTTTGAAGTTTCCGCTGCCTCGGGCACACGTCCACAGCTTCCCTTGGTAGCGTGTTGATGTATGCAGCGTCTTCGCCTGTCGCTAATCCTCTGGGGGCATGCCCTCTGTGAAGCGTGCCGACATAGGCGCGCGACCGCCGCTCGCCGGTGGGCGCACTGCCTGGGTCCACCTGGTCGCCGGGCTTCCCAGCTAGGAACGCATCAGAAGAATTCCTGTCATGCACAAAGTGTACCAAGATTGCAAAGAGAAGAATCATAGCCATTTACCGACTCTTAATGTCACAATAATTCACCTCCATCACACTTCATATATTGCAATAAACTAATGACTGATTTTAAAGGCAATTATCTCCTTTAATTAAAAACATGAAAAGCTTTGACGCTCTTCAAGATATCATTTCATTTTTATGCTGATGGTCTGGGAGAGTGTTTTATTTGAATTAAATACAAGATATTTAGAGAAGTGTCTTTTACTCTTTCATGTTGTAGTAATAGTAAAAAGTAGATGAATAGTTCGCATAATCGCACGTCTAGACACCAATATATGTTGGGAAGCAGACACATTCACTAGTGACGTGTAATGTGTAGCATTCGTTGGTGTAGACTGCCTTTGTGTAGCAGTTCATTGCGCTCGTCTGTTTGTAAATTGGTTGAGAGCGGTGGTTGCCATTGTATTAAGACAACTGCTATGGTTTGTGTACGACGGTGCATTTCTGATTCTCAGCGGATAGTGTGACAGTATCTCACCGCAGTGTTCCACGCATGATGGATTGGTTGAGGAGTCCGACAGCATCACCTCCCCATTGACCGGAGCTGAATTCGTTGGGTTTCTGGCAAACGGGACATTAAAATGTAACAGGAGCGTGTGATTAACGCATGTGACGCAATCCGATTGAGTGTAAGAGAGAGCGTGATTCACAGCGAAGAAGCAGTGAAGGATATATCACGATGCATGGCAACCACCTGGCTTTCTACTTAACAGACATGAGGATGTGAGGACCAATTGACCGATGTCTAAAGAGATTTTGGTATATGAACATATCGTCATGGGAAATTTCTTCTGGTTTTAGCTGCCGGCCGCTGTGGCCGAGCGGTTCTAGGCGCTTCAGCCAGGAACTGCGCGACCGCTACGGTCGCAGGTTCGAATCCTGCCTCGGGCGTGGATGTGTATGTGTGTGATGTCCTTAGGTTAGTTAGGTTTAAGTAGTTCTAAGTTCTAGGGGACTGATGACCTCAGATGTTAAGTCCCATAGTGCTCAGAGCCATTTAATTTTTTTTTTTTTTTTTTTTGAACATATCGTCATGGGAAATTTCTTCTAGTTTTAGCTGCCGGCAGTTGTGGACGAGTGGTTCTAGGCGTTTCAGTCCGGAACCGCGCGTACCCTTGTGCACCGAGAGAAATCGGGCGGGTTGCGTCACCGACTTGCTAGGCGCTCAGCGGTGAGTGCAGCACTATGTTTTCGAATTTTTTCAAACTGTTGCATCCTTGAGCCCCCGTTCACTAGATGTACATCTGGCGTTTACAGAGTTCAAGGATCACACTTTACTAATAATTTTAGTACAAAGTAATATCTCCAGTTACAGTTACATTTTCAGCAAGTACACCAAGTCGTTTCATCCATACATGTATGCCTTAGGCATGGATGTGTGTGATGCCCATTGGTTAGTTAGGTTTAAGTAGCTCTAAGTTCTAGGGCACTGATGATCTGAGATGTTAAGTCCCATTTTAGCCAATACTACGAACTATAAAAATATGTCACGCTTTTTAAACTCTCTGTGTAACTAGGATCTGCATTGTTGATATACTATCTGATCACAAGTATCCGGACACACCCAAGTAACGTGCAGTTGTCCAGTAGATGTCACACTAGTATCAAAAGAGGCAGAGGGTATTATGTTCTCTGTAGAGAAGCAGTAACGGCAGAATGGATCGATCAGGAGCTCTCAACGGCTTTGAACTTGGATTAGTTATGGGTTGTCACGTGAATAACAAGTGCCTCAGGGACATTTCAATCTTCTAAAACTGCCAGAGTTAACTGCTGGTAATGTGACTACTGTAAATGGATGTGTGAAGGGTTAGCTGCAACTAACAAAAGACCAGGTTGACTCCATGTACTGTCGGACAGGTACCGTCAATCAATGCAGAGGGGTAGGTTGTAAAAAATCGCATATCAGTGGAAAGAAACACTCGTGAATTCCAGAGCGCTACCAACAGTCCAGAAAGCACAATGGCTATGCGTAAAAGAAACTAAACTCCACCTGAACAGGCCATGAAGGCCTAACGGTACCGACTGGATGCCGTGTCTTCCTCAACACACTGGCATCACTGGGTGGGGAAACGGAGGGGCACGTGGGCAGCACACTGCTCTCCCGAGCGTAAGTCAGTTTAAAAGGCCGGAGCCGCTACTTCTCGATTAAGTAGCTTCTCAGTTTAATGACTGTGCGTAGCGAGTTCAAAATGATTGAGTACATTCGTCTAACGGCACCTCATAATCCACCTATTTCTGTAACCGCTGCAATGCAACGCTTCTAAACGGTGGATGACTGGAAACAAGTGATTCTGAGCTATGAATCATGCTATACCTTGTGGCAATCCGATGCAAGGGCGTATATTTCCAATATGATATGTGAAGTGCGTGGTGTTACAGTATGGGAGTGTTCCTCATGGTCAGGCTGTGGTCCCCTTATTGTGCTTAAAAGAAAGATAAATATGGAAGGTCTGGAACACACAGCCTTGTGTATCGCCTATAGTACAGAAACAGTTCGGAGACGACGACTGTTTGTATCTGGACGACGGAGCAAAAACAGCTCTGAGCACTATGGGACTTAACATCTAAGGTCATCAGTCCCCTAGACTTAGAACTACTTAAACCTAACCAATCTAAGGACATCACACACATCCATGCCCGAGGCAGGATTCGAACCTGCGACCGTAGCAATCGCGTGGTTCCGGACTGAAGCGCCTAGAACCGCTCGGCCACCGCGGCCGGCGCGACAGAGCAAACTGTCATAAAGCAGCACCAGTGAGGCAACTGTCTGTGGACAGTGAGATTCCTGAAATAAACTGGCCAGCCCGGGGCCTTGGCCTGAATGACATGGAAAATCTTTGCGATCAGCTACAACGTCGACATCCCTCCAGAACCAAATGTTCGACGTCGGTACTTCTCTGGTTTTAGCTCTTAAGGAAGAAGGTGCTCCGATACCTCCAAAGACATACAGACACCTTACTGAAAGTATCCCTAGCAGAGTGTAAGCTATCATAAACGCGAAGGGTTTCAACAGTCCGTATTAATGTCCATTAATGGGCGTCCAGATACTTTTGATCAGAAACTGTACATTCTTTTAGTTGTATTTCATCTACCCAAAATATGTTTCTGTTTTTGAAACTGAAATACTAATATTTGATGGACAAGAATATCAACTACTTCCCTCTTTTATTTATTATTATTATTCACGGCATCGATCCGCGAGGTACAATCAGTCACTGTCGCTTTTAACAGGTGGCCTTCCTTTGCATGCAAAGCTGTTTCATCCATTCAGAAAGAAGTATCTTTCTTTCATGAGACCACTGTGTTCCAGTGCGTCTTCTGATTTCCCTCTGACAAACTTTCCAATCATATATCTTTTGTATAAATGTTTTTCTATCTGTAACGTCTGCCTGACTTATACCGGCTACTTTAAGATCCTCCTTAATCGCAGCGATCTATTTCGTTGGCTCAGTTTTGGCCTTACTTCCGTTTTCGTAGAATTCTACTAATAGTTATGTCAACCTACTGGATACCATTCTTTTAATGTATCCATAAAATTTAAGTCTTCGTTTTCTCATGTCACTTTTTATGTCCAGATACTTTTGATCAGAAACTGTACATTCTTTTAGTTGTATTTCATCTACCCAAAATATGTTTCTGTTTTTGAAACTGAAATACTAATATTTGATGGACAAGAATATCAACTACTTCCCTCTTTTATTTATTATTATTATTCACGGCATCGATCCGCGAGGTACAATCAGTCACTGTCTTTTTAACTTCTCAGACTGTAAGTTTCTGAATCAGCTATTTTGGGGCCTAATATTTTCTTAATAATCTTTCTTTCTTTTCAACTTCTTCATTATCTCTCTTTCTCTTTTTCTGCTCCATAAAGACGTTGAGGTTTGATTGCAGAGCTCTAATGCATAAGTTTACTGAATTTAGAAAGTTATTTTTTATTATAAATATTTTGCGTAATCTGAATGCAGCTGACATTTTTTGACATCAAACTTCGTTTGCAGCTTTTTGCAGACCGTTCTCTTGTATGATTTCCCCCAAGTATTTAAATTGACTAACCCTTTATATTTTTCCGTACTTCGTGCTATAAAACTTTGGTGCTTGTTTGTCGCATGTCTTATATTCTTTTTTTTTTTTCAAATGATATTTGTAGTCCTACATTTTCCACAGTTTCTTTAACTTCTTTAAGAATTTCGATTTGCTTTTGAGCTGTGGTAACATCCCTAGCTAAAACTGCCAAATTATCTGTAAATTACTGTACTATTGCTTCTACCTAACTTGATTGATTGATCTACATTTTGACTCGACTTTTGTTCTCGCCATTCTGTAATTACCTTTCCCAAAACACAGTTAAGCAATAATGGGAGAGCCACCAGTCTTTATATTAAATGGTTCAGAAATTTCTCCCGTGAATTTAACTTTAGAGCTAGTGTTGGTTAACGTTTCTTTAATCGATGTTAGAGTTTTATTATCTAGCCCCTGTTCCTTTAAAATATGGAAAAAAGATTCCTTCCCCGTCCTTCCCTAATCCGATGAGACCGATGACCTCGCTGTCTGGTCTCCTTCCCGAAAACAATGACACGACAGTCGAGGTGATGGAACAAGATGTGACTGGCTCAATGTGAGAATACGTAAGGATAGTCAGCTGCGAAACCCCCTTTCGGGAAATGTGTTGGAACGTTGTGCTACGAGACACTTGTGTCTGCACCAGCATTCTACTCTGTCATCAGATCTATCGCAGATGGCGCCTGTCCTACTTTGCAGAGTGGGCACACCTCCGAGCTCCACCTTCTGTGAAGAGACGTGGACATCCAATAGCTTTTCTCCTACTCATGATTTCACCGTTTTTCCACAGCTTTCCGTGAATGCTCACGACACTCCCTATTCTCGCCGTTTCCAAGATGATCATTCCCAGGAGCCAGGCCATAAAAATATGCCCTTTGACCAAATCACTTGTGTCGTTGGTTTTCCCCATCTGAGGCCCTTATTGTCACTAGATTGATTCCTGTTCTTCTCTGCTACGCTTATATACTCTGGTGCGCAAAACGCAAGGACGAAAGTAATTTTCGCATGTTGTGTCACTGCCAACTAACATAGTTCACTGGAACCTACTGAATAGTACAAAAGATAACTGAAAGAAATGCACAACGAGTTCCCCGTGATTTATAATGTTTTCCTTGGCAGTAGAAACGGTGATAATGGGTTGTTAATAGGGTGGTTGCTCAACAGTGACGGCAACGCAAGCCCTGCAACGTGCTCCCGTACTGGCCACAGGGCGTACTTTTACCACCGTGACTGACATCTGCTTGATGGTCGTTGGTGCATCTGGACCTATTGCGACACGTCTCCGCAACCCATCCCACTCGTGAATCGATTCACCGAACGTTCTTTAGTCCCAGGAGCACCTCCACCTGCCCTGTTCGATGCTGACGTGCATTGAATGTGGTTGAGTACTTTTTGCCAACTACACAATGTAGCAGTGACCTGCTGCTTTAGTTGAGCATGGTCGAGCACCTCCTCCCCTTATGTCAGCAGTGCCTGCGTTGAACGCTACCTGTGCACCAGAAACAACCATACACTGGTCCTACTTCACCCTTCTTCCAGTTTCCCGATGATTCTTCCCCATGTGAGGTCATCGAAATGTTGTCTCCACCCACGTAGTGAGCGAGGTGGCGCAGTGGCTAGCACACTAGACTCGCATTCGGGAGGACAACGGTTCAAACCCACGTCCAGCCATTCAGATTCAGGTTTTCCGTGATTTCCCTAACTCACTCCAGGTAAAAGACAGGACGGTTCCTTTGAAAGAGCATCGCCAATTTCCTTCCCATCCTTGACACAATCTGAGCATGTGCTCTGTTTGTAATGACCTCGACATCGACGGGACGTTAAACGAAATCTTGCTTCCTTCCCGCTCATGCAGGAATGAGGAACACCACCACAGTACACCGTAACCGCTTGCTGATTAACACACACTATCATTTTCCGTTCCTTCAACAGCCTCAAGATGTGAGGCCGGCCGCATTTGGGCGGCACAATCACGCTGACCTCACGCCATCTAACATCCAGCTCTCTTTGTGCGACTGGGACACCTCTGACAACATGCTCACGCACTTTCATTCATTTCCTCTGAGTATTTAATATGTTACGTTACTTCATCTGTCTTGTCCTTAATATTTGCGTAGCAATGTACTTCCCGTGCTGCGTCACGTGCCCATATTGCCACTAGACGGCATTCAGTAGTGCGATGGACTGTGGTCATAATGCTTTGGCTTATTAGTGTATTTTAATAATCACTTTATAATTAAACATAAGGAAGGAAAAGGTAGTGTTCTGGCACTAGGCGGGACAGCCTGAACCGGTTGACAACCGTGTCATCCTCTGCCAATGGCGTCATTTGCTGCAGTATAGACGAGTGATCATCATACGGCTCTTCTTATTGTTCTCGTGTTTCTTGACCTTGGAACCGCTACGAATCGGTCGAGGAGCTCCGCAGTTGGCCTCACGAGGCTAACTGCACACAATACCAGTCCTACCAACAAGGAAAAACCCGTGGAATTACTGGGAATCGAATCTTGGTTCTGTGCACGGCAGTCAGCTGCTCTGACCCCTCACCTACGGAGAAGGACTAGTTAAACATACACACAGCTGATTATAAATGTGGCTGTTATATTACAGAGTAACGAGGCAGGCAAATACTGGGTGGTTATAATTACAGCGTAGCTACTCACAGCGGTTCAATGTTGGGTGTAACTACCACTTGGAACCAAAATTTACAGCTGTTCTAGTACTTTAATGCAGAACTAATTGATGCCGCAAAAAAATTAGTCTAATTTTGGCCATCATGTCCACATCTGGCGCTGTGAATGCAAGAAGGACAAACAGAAATCTTTCCATACGTATTGGATTAGGAATGGGACATGGACACGAAAGGTCAACTGAAAAAGGTATAGCGTTGATTTTACGTATTACTAATCATCGTTTACACAGTTTATTCTA
This sequence comes from Schistocerca americana, assembly GCF_021461395.2. Classification (NCBI taxonomy): domain Eukaryota; kingdom Metazoa; phylum Arthropoda; class Insecta; order Orthoptera; family Acrididae; genus Schistocerca; species Schistocerca americana. The sequence continues at coordinate 461,236,619 of NC_060122.1, read as the reverse complement.
TATGAGCACCGGAGACGTTGGCAAGATGCTGTAGAGGCAGGCTGGTGGCCAAAACCGGAACTAAGTTGTTCCAGTGTAAATCGGTTCCTCTTTAGGACATCTGCCAAGCTTCACTGGCATACGATAACTACAGCATACACTGGACCTCAGTGAGTAGCTGCTTTTTACGATTTACATAAACGATCTGGTTGATGGTATTGACAGCGGCATTAGACTGTTTGCCGATGATGCTGTAGTCTACAGGATATTATTATCATACGAAAGTTGTGAACTAACCAATGAGGATTTGCTGAAAATAAATGCGTGGTGTAATGACTGGTAGTTATTTCTCAATATTAGTAAGTGTAACCTACTGCGTATAACAAGGCGAAATTCCCCATTAATGTACGAGTGCAAAATAAATGCTCAGTCGTTGGAAGCGATAACATCTGTCAAGTATCTGGGTGTGACTACTCGAAATGATCTCTAATGGAATGATCAGATTTCACGAGTAACGGGTATGGCGAACTCTAGATTGCGGTTTATTGGTAGAATCCTGAAGCGATGCAGTCCTTCAACAAAGGAAATTTTTTACAACACTTTAGTTCGTCCAGTATTAGTTCGTCTGTATGGGACCCTTACCAGTTGGGTCTGATTCAAGAGATTGAGAAAATCCAAAGAATAGCGGCAAGATTCGTGACTGGTACATTTATCCATCGCGAGAGCGTTACAAATCGCATAGAAAGTTTGAAGTGAGACACACTTGCAGATAGACGTCGCGCTAAACGGAAGGGACTGCTAACTAAATTCGAAATCCGATCTTCGCCGAGGATCTAAACCATATATTATTGCCACCAACTTTCAAATCGCCAAACTATCACCATTCAAAGATAAGGGTAATTAGAGCTCGTACTGAGGCGTTCAGACAATCGTTTTTCCCTCGCGCGATCCGCGAGTGGAACAGATACGACTTTGGCGCAAATTGTGCCCTCCGCCACACACCGGTTGGTGGCGAGTGGAGTATATATGTAGATGTTATTATAAGCAAGCAGTGTATGTAAGTTTAGCGCAACTCTTTCTATAACAGTACATATAGTCGTCTATGCTTTTGAACGCTCGTTGCCTTGATGTAAAACCCAACGAATTAGAGGGACATCGTTGTTCCAAGATTAAGACACTCAACTCGTTCAGAATAAAGGGAAGTTCAGATCTCTGTCAGTCGATCACGATTTACTTTACAACGGTATCCCGAAATCGACTGTTGCGAATTTCCGTGAGAAGCCTTTGATAAGCGAATTGCCAATTTATTTCCCCATCGTTGTACAAGTCGATCTTCTTTTCTATCAATTACCTCGTGGTCGACGGGAATTTAATTCCAAGTTTCAATCTTCCTTTTGACCGAACAGAAGAAATTATTGTAACACGTGATCGATGCATTGCCATTAGCTAAGACATATCAGATCGGATATATCCTGATATAACCGTCGTTGTCGTAGTAATTTCTCCTTTCACTATCATGTCGATGTCAGACACTGAAAATTCGTATTTCCCAACTGATTTGACGAGGATTCCCTACTGAGAATAATTTGTTCATAAGTTCTGCCCTCTGGGCCGCACTGAAGGGGTGGCGAAATAGGTCCCTCAAGAGCGCCGGCAGAGAGGACGCGCAAAAATTAACCAGAAAGAAGAAGAGATAGAAAGCCTGTTTAAGAATTGACTGGGAAATGTATGTTAATTCTCCTCGCGCAAGTGTTCCTATCTTCTCCATTCCCTGGGTCCGCGACTTTCATCACACTCATTTCCCATATACTTGTAAAGTATTATTTAGTCCAAGCAATACCCTAAAGATACAAACTACTACCCAACATGTATATATACGACATTTGACCGAAAGATTCCAATTTTTCCCGACTATGTGCTGGAATGAAACTACTTGAACTGGAGGACTTCGAAGTATTTGATAGGATAACAAGTGAAATGGAAAACAGACATGTATCTTACCTTGACAAACGTGCACTTTATTTTGGTACCACGTATAGCAGAGATAGTTAACGAAATAGCTTTCAAGTTCAACGGAAAAGGCTGATGAAGAGTACTGACACGGATTCCAATTGGGATGAGTTTAGAGTTACTTACCCAACATCTAAATAGCTGTGACGATATTTATGACAATACCAGAAACTGTAGCAACTTGTGAATACAGTTTCAGCTATTCTAGGACGATAAAAGCGTCTTAAGATGAAGTTTGGCTGAAAGTGTGATTGTAAAAATAACTACACTTGACTTCAATAACATGATCAATGAGCTTGTTTCGCTCAAAGTAAGAAGATGAAATGTAAAACTATAGTAATAGCATAGTTTCGGCGAAGCGAAATTCTCTCAGCTCTTAATTATAGCCCGTTTAATACTATTACTCAGTGATTTATGCACTTTTAAACATTTTCAAGCACAAATAAAATCTACTCATTTTTGCAGATCATACTGAAACGAAAAACTATAAACTGTAAACTTTTCCACGCTGTTATTTATTTCCTACAACGATATATTTCGTTTCTTATGGGCAATATTTTGTATTAATCAGCTTCACTTAGATATTTTTTTCTATATAGCTTCAGTTTTATTATACCTAAAAAACAAAATTATAAAATTTGGTAAATATGCGTAAAAAATTGCGGAAAGGTACTTTAACAGCAGAGGGTGATCAGCTTAGGAAGTTCTGCCAGTCGTACAGGATCACCCCGTTACGGCCCTGCTGCCCCCAGGGCAATGACGTGTATCTACTTTTCGCAACGAAGTTATTCGTAATGATGAAGGTGTGCGGTACTTTTACAGCAGAGGGTGGTCAGCTTAGGAAGTTCTGCCAGTCGTACAGGATCACCCAGTTACGGCCCTGCTGCCCCCAGGGCAATGACGTGTATCTACTTTTCGCAACGAAGTTATTCGTAGTGACGAAGGTGTGCGTAATGTGAAACGAAATACGTAATTAAATGTAATTCCTTCCACGTATCGGTGGGAGACGCACAAGGATCTGCACGATGCTTTGAAGTGTGTATGGTATGGTGACAAGGTATCGTTTTGACTGATATATCCCATAAAAATTTTGACGGTAGGTCGTAAGGAAGCTAATGCGACAGTGCTTCTGAGCAGAAAAAATTGGGTTCTTTGCAGCTGACCCTCGCGTGTAAGCCGATTATGGGATACGACAATCTACGGACTGTGGGCACGAGATAAGAAAAGCCGCTTGAGAAACTGAAACGACAAAGTAAATATCGTATAAATTCACATAACTTTCATATCGCCGTACACGTGGATTTCATATTCAAAAGCTGCGCAAAATTGTTGTTTTACCCAACTGTAGTGTGGAAAGCTCTTTGAGGCACGCTTCAAAGAAGCCTTACCAGTTTACTGATTTATTTATCATGTATTGTATCTTCGATACCTCTATGACTGCAGCACTGGAAAAGAGATTTTCCAGCAAGCAGCAATGTATGTTGCTTTCTACTGAAATTTGACTTCACAAGCTTACATCTGCTCTCAGGCAGCAATGCAGATGTAATTTTAAAATCATAAGTGCCATGTTTTTCGTTCCTTCGCGGGTTGCAGTCGATATCGTCGTATCGGAATCTGCTGTTATGTGGTTGAGTGCCGAGACACAGATGAAGCGCTAATATAACAACAGTTTTGTGCTGAGATTTGGAAATCGACACGTCTAGTGGTGTACCCCTTTGTTTCTCTCCTCCAGAGAACAATCAATTACTGACGCCAACGACTGCACCTGTATGACTAGCTAAAATAGTTGCATAAAATGTGATCTTCACATTAATTAACTCAACTATTCCTTTTAAATAGTAACTGCCCACTTTAATCGAAACAGAGCTGCTCTGGATTAAAGAAGTTTGTTCAAAATACTCCTAAGGTTAGACAGTAATATTATGACGTCGGATCAACTGCACAGTTACAAAATGAGTGATGGGTAGCGACAGAAATTTATTGTTTGGGTTGTTATTGTAAAAGAACTTGCGGGGGCTATTTCTTACTTCTGTTTTCAATGTCCGATCGATCCAGAAAAGGGATCCACACCGAAAACAAAACAAAACAAAAAAAAATTATTTACAACATTTAGCTGCACCATCCAGCTTTGTGTTAGGGATTTGAAGCGCTCAGCGTAGAAGTTATCAACGTCCATACGCATATTAATAGAAAAGAATGTGATCAAAACGTATAAAATGCGATAAAGGAAATAAATGGTAATCTGAGATAAAATTGCGTTCACTCTCTTCCAATCTCAACTATGATCACCTGCTCAATCACAGTAGCTCACAACATGAAAAACAAAGTGGATAATCGGGAGATGTTCGAAAAATGTCGATTGAAACCCAATTACACTAGACCAAGACGAAAAGCTATTCACAGGAATATGTGGCTGGCCAGTCACTTCCAAAACCCCACTGATGATCCAGCCACCTTGAAAACTCTTATAAATTATGGCCCTGAGATTTTACGGGAAAACTCGGAGATTGCACAAAACTTAAAATGACGTGCCGACACATGTGTGACACTGTCATTTAAAATAGAGGACAATTCGGCTGACAAATGAGCTTCTGCCGTCTTGTCCGAATAAAAAACACAGTCTACTAAATAAGATATGGTTCCCCGTAATGCGAACGCCTCATGCACCACACATTGGAGGCTCCTCTCACCGGAGCAATAAGCCATGCGTCAGAAGGCTGTTCCTATGCGAAGGCGAATGCGAGTGAGAAGGACCTCATTCTGTGTGAGTGACTGGAAGAAGGTACGTCATGGCCGAGTTTTGAAGTTTACCATACGTGGTTTGCTGTCAGTCGTGTCGAGCTACTCGTCTCCCCGCTGGCGCGTGACTTGGTACCTCAAAGACTCGGCAATAGCATGCAGAGAGATGACACATTGAGATACCCGAGAATCACGTCAAGCCTTCTTGGCTGCTAATTCCGTCCTTTCGTTCCCTTTATAATCACGTGCCTTGGACCCAGCAGAAAGATGCCTCCCCTCGCAGCCTTTGTAAGTGGTGAAGGGCGTCCTGGGTATTCTGGACTTCTTGACTGACTGGATACAAGCGACGCAGACAATGAAGGGCACTCACGAGGTCGGAACAGACGAGGAACTGAGCAGGCACGAAGCATCTCGTCTGCTCGAGCGCCATCCAGATCACGGATAACCAGGCATCGAAGATGTCGGGAGGCAACCAAATCTTGAGGAGTCAGTCAGGGAAAACAACAGAGCAGTCAACAGAATCCCTTCGTTTAGACACATGCGTGAATGCAGCTACATAGTTCTAGTGATCATTTAATATGTCTGGAAACATGGTATTAAGAACATGCCCAGGAGTTGTACCTCTCCTGTACTGCAGTAAATCTAAAATCAATCTGGACCTCGTCGGTAACTGGGGAGGCAGTGGGTTAAAATCCTGGATTTGTGCCTTTTCGTGCCCCACACCAAGGGACTAAGTTCAAATTTCACACGGATTAGAAGCGCCCTCGTTGTCCGTGGAGAGAAGGCTTGCCACAGCTGGCCGAGCAACAGTATGACACGGTAGTGAATATCGAGCAACGGGGAACTTACGTGCTTGAAGCACTATGAGCAGCTGACGCCTGATGAAAAGTGGTGGTTACTCAGCCTCAGCAAAGATATTTGGTACTGGGATGGTCCTGTAAGCACCCGTGGTCAGGCTGATCCCTTCAGGGTGTACAGTATCAAGTACCGTCAGGTAAGGTGGTCCTGCTGGGCCGTATGCGCTGCACACATAGTCCAGCTCTATAGAACTGGTGCAGACGTGTCCTGTGTTGCGGCATGCAACGTTCCACCGCCGCGCCAAACAGTGTTTGCTGAAGCATTCCCTGAGTTTATAGTGACAGGACTAGCGGCGCTTACTAGTCTCCGCTCAGAAACCCCGGGGGTCAAGCCCACACCCCGGGATTGTCAACCAGTACCGACCAAAGGAATTTTGAGCCCATTACGGCCATCCAGTTACTTCTCAAGACGGTCGCCGCTCCGATTTTGAAAGCTTTCATAGGGTAAGAGTCTCGTCATAGAAGCCTGCCGCCAGTGCTTTCAGCCAATTTTCTACGCTGGAGCGCAGTTAGTTGTCTGCGTTAAAATGTTGTCCTCATAGACAGCAGTTCATGTGAGCAAAGACATGAAAAGCAAAGTGGGTTAAGTACGGGCGGCATGGTGGGTGATCAAATAAATCTTATCTAAAACGTTGCAAGAGAGTCTCTGTAGCAACTGCAGTGTGGAGCCGAGCACTGTCACGAAGGAGGACAACACCTGATGACAACAGACTTGTTCCCTTGTCCTGAACTTCCCTTGATAAAAGATTTTATCGAATCGCCTGACCCACTCATTGAATAAGATCATCGACTGACATTCACTTCCTTCCCTGACTGCCTCCATCACGAATGTCTTTACGAACTGCTTCAAAGCTCCTGCAGCATTGCTCCACTTACCTGTCACGCATGGCACTCACTTTATGTGGGATGCATGAAATCAAACGTAACCCTGCAGCATGGAGATAGCGAATGACAGCACTCACTTCACACTTCGCATGAGACTGTATTGATCTAGGGATCTTTAAGTGCTCTCCGCGTGCTTAGAACTGGAAAGTGCGACGTGACGTGGTCGACGACCGTACTAGAGACACTGCGCAAAGCTATGTCAGGTTTTCACTGGGATTTTAATTTCGCTACAGATCGGAATAAAAAAAAAGTCCTTAACAAAACACAAGACTCATGGTAAAAACTGCATAGACCCCTACGTTATTAATACATTTCATTTCGCGTTTTATAATGATAAAATACGCACAGACGTCCGAAGAATAAGGGAGAAGTCAGAAGGATAGCTGGGCCGGAGTTTTGCGATGAGTGGAGAGTTTACCTGGAGACAATGTAGTTTGGTACGGAGCAATGAAGCGCGAACCCTTCGTCTGAAAGAGAGGCCCGTCCTTTATGGGGACGGCAGCCCGACACGTCTCGCCCCAACGCTATCTACGGAATGATCGCTTGTTCCGTCTAGAAAACCGTCGGCCTTTCTTCCGTGATTGGCTTCAGAGAATCTGCTTCTGTAACTAGTACCGACTTGTCAACCCGATTGGTGCAGTACTCATTCTCCCTCCACAGAAACGACAGAAGAATTTCTCTGTGTTAAATTTCACGGGAAGTTCAATTGAGCATGAGATCTGAGATGGAAAGCATCTCTGGCCGCTGAAATTGAACGTAATGGCCTCGTTCTCACATCCTGTCCTAAGGAGAGGACTTTTTATTACATTCCCATAATACTCGACCATGAACCATGTGGCGCTAATATCCGCCAAGCTGTTTTTCTGCCATCTCACTCACCCACGTCATCGGCAGTTTAAGAAAATAGGGGGAGGGCGTAACTCCTACCCTAAGGTTTGTCGATTTTAATTTTTTTGCTAAGTTGCAACCGGTCCACTATCTGCAAACTCACAGGATTTATAGTCAGACCATCCTACTTGCTAAATTGATTTTCACGCTCACAAGTCGGTAGAAAAGCACCTAAATAGTCAATAAGGAGAACAATACCCGAGTGACCATTGTGCCTGATAGAAGAGAATATAATGGTCACGTAGCTAAAAATAGCTAAATAAATTGAGAAGTAAAGTTTTAACTCAGAGAAAGTGTATTGAGAGAAAAAACAACAAAAGAACAATCCAAATTACATGTTGAGAGCAAAAATATAAATACATACTCTAATTATTATTTATTTTCTAAAGATACATACATTATTACTATCGATTTAAAGTAACGGAAAGTGATTCAAATAAACTGAGGCACAGTTTTTGCACAAGTCGTTTTTGTCCTCACCAATAGCCACTCACTGTTCGTCGCCCCACAGTGCATATCCTGGGCACTTGACCACGACCTCAACGTTCGAAATCATTCCCGGGAATCAGCAATATACTACTTGCCAGCCATTACGGTCTCCTTATTTGAATTATTCGTACGATTATTATCTCGGACAGTTTAATCGCAGACTTTCATGCCGAAAAATCTGGTCTCCAGTACCAAGAGATGGTCGCAAATTTCCTTTTCTTGCTTTGAGATGAAAATGACTGACCCCCACGAAACACCTTTCTGTTGACAGTATACAATTTTTATTCAAATGAATAACATTAAAATTGGATGAAATATGATTTAATTGTGGGTGGGTATATTGACTAATGTCTGGCCATTGTATCCGCCTAGACTCCATTCCACTAAAACTATTAGTGTCGGCCTGAAATGAAGCAATCGTCGACATAAGAATCTGTCAATAAATTATCACTCTTGCAACAAAGTTATGCTAGTGAAACGTAACTTGTTATGCAAATTTTTCGTAAGTTCAATAAATGAGATCAGAGGCTCTTAGAACCATATAAAACATTGCTGCGAGACAACGCGATATCCTGGCTCCTTAAAATGACTATGCGTGACTGAGGGGCTCTCAGGTGACACCTTTATGCTGTGTCCGTACGATTGCTACACAGTATGGACTCACAAACTCAGTATCATACGTCCAGAGTAGTGGCGACAGATCGAAATATTCGTATCGACACAAACTGTGTTGTAAGTAACAAGGATGAGTTTGTTCTGCAGTTTTACTGCAGTTTTACATACACAAACGGAAAATCCTATCGAAGCGGTCACCTTCTCTTAGCTACAGACACACACACGCGAAGGGGAAGGAAGAAAAAGTGTACATTCTTCACAGTCTCCCCAATTTTTAGTGCTAAGGCTATGCCGAGGATGGAGGGTCTAAAACTAATTACTTCGATTGAGAAAGCAATTGTCTCAGGGGAACTTTTTTGGCAGTACGAGATACTCAATGAGACACGTTTCTAAACTGCTAGTATTTCATAACGAAAACCTGCCTGTTGCATCGACGTCAGGTGTTTCTACCCCGTAAAACAATACACAGTCGTTTGGATGCGTTCACGGTAGATTTTAACACAGTTTGCGCTTCATGAGTGGTTGTCGAAGACGGGGCATTACACATTACAATAACATGGAGACAAACATTCAGACGAAAGTGAAGCACGATATATTTCCCACAGAGCGGAACGAATATACAGACAAAAGTTTTGCAAGTGTCTTCTTAAGTGAAAGAAAATTGTCGCTGTACATGGAATTGATCGACAAGCTGGACTATTCAAAATAAAGAGAGATGGAAAAGTTTCACAAAAAGAATTTTTCGCACGCTAGAAGCTGAGATGGTGCTGTAGCAAGTGAGAAGAGTTCCTGCAGCAGGCACCCGTTAAGTTACCGGTTCCTGGGTCTTCTCGCAGTAGGCGATGTCGGGAGTACTGGTGGCGCAACAAATTCACACCTACCGTAAACTGTTATAACAAGAACAAACACGCTTTGTGGAACACAAAACTTTATAGAGCCAACGTTAGGCACAGTGAAATACAGGTAACATGCAGCACTGGAAACACTGAGTGGATGGATACCAGTAATACAGGGCGCGGAATATGCTGAGCACTCGTCTGTGATCGCTTAAATAGTACTGTTTCTTTGGTGGTTCACTAGAGCGCGCCAGGGGGCCGACACAGGTGGCCTCTTTAAACTGGCGTATGAACTGTATGGACGCGGGATCTATGAAATCGCATGCGTCTTGAGTGAAGGTACAGCATAAATAACGCGTGCAAACACCGGGGTGAACTGATTATGATCCTGCGTTCAGTTGCGCGTGGATTATATTCTAAATGCATGGACTGAGACGTCACTTAGCTGGCAGCAGCATCATCATCATCAGCCATTTGTCATCCAGGCTTCTCCATAAGATTACGTCAGCAGTTCGTGGTCTTGCGGTAGCGTTCTCGCTTCCCGCGCATGGGGTCCCGGGTTCGATTCCCGGCGGGGTTAGGTATTTTTCCTGCCTCGAGATGACTGGGTGTTGTGTCGTCTTCATCATCATCATTTATCCCCATTACGAACGGAGGAAGGCAATGGCAAACCATTCTCATTGGGACCTTGCCTAGTACGGTGGTGAGGGTCACCCGAATCGTCCCCTGCGCTCCTCGGTAGAGGCAATGTCATCATCATCTATAAAATACGATCCTCAGCTTTTCGCAGTCGCTAGAGTGATAGAAAGGCAACAAGGCGCACGTCAACAGACAGGTTATTGCAGCGTTTAAGCTGCACATACTATAGATGGCTTTGTGCGTTGGGTGGCGTCCGAAGGGTGCAGATGCATTACGTATAATATTTGCTGCCACTGACAGTTAATAATTTTCTGTCGGTCGTGTGTGAAAGCATAACCACGCGGATAGTACGGAAGTAAGCAGGTTGAGCCCAAACGACCTAAGCCACCACTTGGTGTGCCAAGCTGAGGGGGTGCGGCATGGGACCCAAAGTGCAAGATCTGAATACAGTGCGTTTCACAAGAAGTAGCGAATTCTGACAAGGGTGAAAGCGCACGAGGGAAAAGGAAGGGGAGGGGGGTATGGGCACCAAATGATAACCGTTTGTGCAGAAAACTGTTCTCGTACCGGCCCTGGAAACGGCATTCCGTAATCAAACATAAGGTTGTAGTTTTCGAGTACTGACAGTAATCTTCGCACACAGCAGACTATTGCATGTGATATTTTAGCGTAACCTATCTTAGAACAATCACTTTTATTGCGTTAATTGTGTTTTAACGATAACAAAGAAAAACATTCATGAACTATAACTTCCTATTAAATTTCTTATTAAGCCATTGCAACGAAGGGAAGAAATTAGAGTGACAGAAATGGATCAATGAGTGATAAATATAAATAAGGATAGAATAACAGTAGAGATGAGAGAGGATCCTTAATAGCCACTGTTTACCTACACTGTCTGCGTCTGCGGCACTCAGTGGCGGAGAGACGATGTGCGGCCAGCTCGTTTGCTGTGTAGCAGTTACCACACGTAGGTTCAACATATTGTTTATTAAAAACTAAATAGTAGTAAGAAATGAAAGGTTAAGTGAAGACACAGCCGCCTTGTGTACGAGTGGTTTTCGAAATAATCTGATTACAACTGTAACTTTTGTATTTTCAAAATACTGTTCTTACTTTGAGAAGTTCTTGAAAATGCGTAACTGAAGCTGAAAACCTTAGGTTGTTAATGAGTATCGGCTTAGAAAGACGCGATACAAAATGTGTACCCGTTTCGAGGAAAAAACATTGGGCAAAAGTTCGTAAATTTCGCTATGGAGCACGACTGTTTCCAGCTTAATATTTTAAAGTTTCAAAGTCTCAACGAAAAAAAGAAAAAAGATCGGTGATCAGATATGGCTATTTGATACCATGTACTTTCATCGGAATAACGTTCTGCTGCATGTCCACAACGGTGTGCAATCCATGTGGCATCAGGAACTCAGAAACGTTGCGCTAATAGTTGCGCACCGCCAGACAGAATAAAATGATAAATAATTTGCCACCATCGCAAGGGTAATTCACTTAAGTTGATCAATTTCAAATATTCAACATTTAATAGTTTTTCCTCTTAAAATAGATTTTTATCCTGTTTTTCAATACAGTTACGCGTGTCACGCAATACTTAATTGTCTTTCTTTAGTACTTCAGAAATCCGTGTAACTCGAACTGTTTCTGAGTCATTAAAATAATTACTCAACAAATTCCAACAATTCTATCGTATGTACAAAATATTTGCAGTCTACTATTTTCAAACTTAATTCAACTATCAATCTACGACATTGCTTGTCTATTTTTGTGAACTCGCTCTAATTGATATTGTAACGGGTCTATCAAGTAATTAATGTGTCTTTCACCTCGAATTTCGCTGTGCAGTTATTAACTGTACAGAAATGAGATAATGTGATAGACATCCCATCTATCTACCACATGACACATTGTGTGACTGATTAAAATTCTATTATTCGAGAAGTAAATTTTCAAGTAATTAATGTCCCATATGAGCTTGTAGCTCTTGAAACACTGCTATGACAACGCTAGTATTTGAACTCCCTGCCATAACAGCAATTTCGAAATTTGTCGCCGGCCGAAGTGGCCGTGCGTTTAAAGGCGCTGCAGTCTGGAACCGCAAGACCGCTACGGTCGCAGGTTCGAATCCTGCCTCGGGCATGGATGTTTAAGTTAGTTAGGTTTAACTAGTTCTAAGTTCTAGGGGACTAATGACCTCAGCAGTTGAGTCCCATAGTGCTCAGAGCCATTTGAACCATTTTCGAAATTTGTCACTGTTATTAGTAAATGACAGCACCACGAGAACTGGGAGTTACCCACATCATAAAATGCATTTTAAGCAAGTTTTGCTCGTTGGTGAATGTTTTCAAAGTATATGAAAGTAGAATGGCTACGGTGGTTCCAGTGCGCTTAGACCTTGAACAGATCACTGAACCTCGTACTGGAGGAGAAAAAACACTCAGGTTACGTGAGTAGGTTGCCGAGATGTAGGGAAGAGATGCTACTTTAACTGCAACCTGAAACTCAGTTTCATCAGCAAAAATTCTACATCAGCAAAATCTCTGCCCCATCAGTTAATTTCATCTCACACATGTGCATACAGCATCTCTTTGTTTCACACCACATACAATCAGATATTTTGTTCTCCCAATCATAGTCCATTATTTTATCACCCATTAAAACGAAACAGCCAATTGGAAAGCAGTATTTTACCAGGTCACTGAATGAAACAGCCAACCAGTATGTAGCTACAGTGTTCAAAAGTATTTGAACAGTATCAGTTTTGCAGCATATTCAAAAGTATCCAAACGGTATAACTAATACGTAAACAGGCTGCATGCTCAAGAATATCCACACGATCTGATTTTGCAGTATGTTCAAAAGCGTCTTAACCATCTCAATTTTGCATCATGCAAAAGTACCTGAGCAACTTGAACTTCGTGTAAATTGCTGTTATATTCCAAAGTACCTGTAAGACCCGAATTCTGCACAAAGTAGCGTCATGTTAAAAATATCAGAATTATCCGAATTTTATGTAAACTAGCATCATGTTCAAAACTATATGAATGTCCTGAACTGCACAATCGAAACAGCCACCTCATAGCCGCCATCTTGGCATCAGCTGTATGTGCTGAACTGTGTAAACAACACTGTGGCAGGTGGTGGCAAGGAGAGCAGCTTGATGCTTTGTCAGCGGCTTTGTCAAGTTAGCACTTGTCTGACTTCACCAAAACCTGACACACGCTGCATAACGTTTGCATGTATTTGTCTGCAAGCAGTTCAGTCCTTACTCCGAAGGCGATTATGTGACATAACCTAGGCAATGCATGATGGAGATGTAATACTGTCTATTATGGAAGTTCAGACACCAAATGATAAGTACAGACCACTAGAGACACACTGAGAGATATAATTGATAATATATTATGTCGACGAACATAGCTTAATCTTTGTACCAAAGTAAGCAATGTTAATACCACGTCTAAATAGTTGGCATTGTTCGTCGAAAACACTTTTTAGTTCGACTGATATTAATATCAAAGTCAGCCAAACACAAGAATTACACCTACGCTAAGGAACAGCTTTATTGCTGCCATTTTCAGCTGATACTGCTAACTTATATTGTCATAAAATGGAGAGTAAGTGATGCTATGATGAAATAACGTACTGAACAGTTGTTGGATAGCTCAGAAATGAGGTTTGCTACGCCTCCAGCTGCCCACTTTCAACTACTTTTTCGAAGTCAGCCAAACACCACAGCAAATCCATTACAGGATATTAACTTTTCCTTGAAGTACAAAACATTTGTCATAATCTGCTGGAGGCGCTGATGGTCTGTTGACAGTATGACTGCTGTGTTCCCAGATACTATTATGCTGCAATGATGGTCACAGCCATTACTCTAAATGTGGATTTATTTCATCTCAGTGACATATCACATGAGTCGAAATTGCATCAAAGTGCATGTGCAGATGTCAGCAAGTCTAATCGTGACGTCACTTCCGCTTACGCCTTCAAAATTTACACCAAGTCTTGACTCATCTAAAACGTTGCTGACAAAACATCTGTACACATCTCACCACAGTATCCCCTACTGTCATTTGCACGTGGGGAGGATTGGGACCGGGGTGTGAGGGAGCCACATGTGTGTGATATATTATATACAGAGTGTAGGAGCACTGTTACATACAGTATTTTGCGACCGTTGGTGCCTTAACATGTACCCTCTAAAGTGTACTTTTTTCCTGCATCTAACAGTCTTCGCATGAACACAGAAAATAATTTAATGACTGATATTTTCTGCACAGTCCTGACTGCACCGCGAAGTGGACTATGCCAGTCAGGAAAAACTTTCCCTTTTACATCCACGCATCCACACTTCCACACTTCGATATCTCACACGTTTTCCAGGGGAATAATGATCAACGGCTTGCTTGTCCCATGTGTACTTGGAGGCACTAGCACACCTAATAGTATACAACTCGAAATAACTATTAGTCTACAAGTGAAGTGCATACTGATGTAATTTTGTTCATCATACTGTCTTCAGACATCCTTGGAAACATCTGCACTTATATAACTAACACCAAACGTATATATCCGCTACGTACATAATCCCTCACAATTTCAGAAGGATATTGCTGATCATACTTACGAAATTAGAAAAAAACTTACCTTTATTATTCATTATTAAAGCTGCCGGTGGCATCGAAGAAGTTCAGTATGCACTTCTAAAAATTTTTGAACATATTCGTAATGATGTAAAATGTCTCACAGTTAGTGAAGGAAATTTAAACGTAAGCTAAGATTATTTCTTCTGAACAACGTAATTTATTCCACAGACGAATTTTTGTTTGTAATCCAGTTGCCTGTGAAAACTTTGTAGTTTCAAGTGTGAACATTAATACGGTCACGAAGTCAGATTTTTGTGTATGTGTCACTTAGAAGGCATATACCCATCACTGAAGATAATCATGTTACATATCCTGTAAACTGGGCAAAGAATTCATCAAAGGTTCGAGGGAATATATAGCCTAGCCCGTCTTTGTGGCCGAACGGTTCTAGGCGCTTCAGTCCGGAACTGCACTACTGCTACGGTCACAGGTTCGGATCCTGCCTCGGGCATGGATTGTGCGATGTTCTAAGGTTGGTTAGGTTTAAGTAGTTCTAAGTCTAGGGGACTGATGACCTCAGATGTTAAGTCCCATAGTGCTCAGAGCCATTTGAACCAACGTAGTCTTAGTTACCCCTCCTGCTAAAATCGACGTGGCACAAATGTATGGGCAGTCCGCGTGGAATAATACTGCTTGTACTGACACAGCCTTATGTAAACACGAGCAGTTCTGAGGCCGACATCTTTCACAGATCTCATGAGTCGGTGTA
This sequence comes from Schistocerca americana, assembly GCF_021461395.2. Taxonomy (NCBI): domain Eukaryota; kingdom Metazoa; phylum Arthropoda; class Insecta; order Orthoptera; family Acrididae; genus Schistocerca; species Schistocerca americana. The sequence continues at coordinate 461,221,312 of NC_060122.1, read as the reverse complement.
TTTCTACTGTACGTTGTAACTCATCCCAAGGTTAGGTACATTGACCTATGTTTCGACACCTGCTGGGGGTGCCTTCATCGTAATGAAATTATAATAAATGGTCGAATTACGTTGCTAAAAAGCAATGGTCAGAATGTAGAGCAGCTATGCTCAAGTCGAAAGAGAAATTAAACGTTCTAACCTTTGCCACGCGTGCCCAGCTGGGAACAAGATCAGTCTGATGTTTCCAGTTGAGCACTCGTAGCAAAGGCTAGAACGTTTTATTTCACTTTCGACTTGAGCATAGCTGCTCTACATATTGACCATTGCTTTATACCAATGTAATTTGACCATTTATCATAGTTTAATTATGATGAAGACACCCCTAGTAGGTGTCGAAACATAGGCCAATGCATCTACCAGTTATGTGCAACGGGTTGGCTGTGTAATCCTGCGTTGAAACTAGTATACGGTTGCTGAGTAACAGCCATGTTTAAAACTGTCATCCCAGAGGTTTTCCATTTGATTCAAGTCGAGATTCTCAACAGGTAAGTCCAGTTGAGGAAAGTTCGTGTCCACAAACCTTGTGTCGCAGATGCTGCTTTATGCTGAAATGCACCATCATGCTGATATTTACAGTCATCGTCTCCCAACTTTTCCTCTACTGAACGCTGGCGCGGTGCCGTGAAATGTCTTCATATCCTTTCACATTTAGCATTTTCTTAAGTGCAGTAAGGGGACCACAACCTAACCAAGGAAAACACCCCCATATCGTAACGCCACCTACTCTCTACTCACGGTGGTCACTGCACGTGATGGCAGCTAACTTTCTCCAGCAATCAGCAAATCGAAACCTTTCCATAGATTTGCTGCAGTGGTTCGTAACTCCTGATCACTAGTTTCCGGTCGTCCACTGTCCAGTGCCGTCGCTACTTACGTCCGCTGAAGCGTGACTTAGCAGTGACTACAAAAATGTGTGACTTATGATGAGGTGATTGACCATCGTGTTTCGCTCTTTTTAATTAAATACAGACTGACACTTTGCTAGCTAGGCTTCCAGTAGAACTTTGTAAAACACAAGATATTCCTTCCGCCGAGCTAATGCGACTTCTTGCAACCACCCTCTGCAATACTTGACGATCCCTTCCCATCAGTTCATTATTATTATTCTGGATTTACAATGTGAGTACATTTTTCCAGCACCTATTCTAGATTACAGTAAGTCACTAATTATTATTCTCCACTCTTCTCTATTTGTCCATAAATCATCAGGAATGTTGTTCTTCCTCATTGCTGTCTGAACTCCCTGTATCCATGTATCAGGTGGTCGTCCTCTTTTTCTTCTTCCAATTGGTACCCAGTCGATTATGCATTTTGGTAGCCTTTCCTGTTCCATTCGTCTGATGTGTCCATACCATTTAAGTTGTTTGTGCTCGATGAAATCAATAATTGAATTTTTACATTTCATCTTGTCTCTGATTACTTCATTTCTTATTCTTTCTCGTCTTGATATTCTTGCTGAACGTCTCCAGAAATCCATTTCTGTGGCTAATAATTTTGATTTCAGTTGCCATTTTGTTGTCCACACTTCTGAACCATATGTAATAATACTCCTAACTATTGTTTTAAAAATCCTTATTTTATTATCAGTTGTTATGTGTTTGTACCAGAGAATTCCATTCAATAAAGAGATTGTCGTCTTTCCAGAATTTATTCTTGATCTAATTTCTTTGTCCTGTTTCCCATCATTTGTAATTTTCACACCTAAATATTTATATTCCTCAGTAGCTGTTATTGTTCCCATCCCTTCTTCTAATATTAAGTCTCCATTCACTCCACCAATTACCATGTACTTTGTTTTATTCATGTTTACATTTAGACCTGATTTTTTATATTCTTGAATCAATTTTCTGGTCATATACTCTATGTCCTCATAGTCTTGGGCTATAATCAGTTGGTCATCTGCAAATTGTAACGAGTATATTGTTCTATCATTTATTGGTATTCCCATAGCGTGACATTTTTTCTTCCAATTCTGTAAGGTTACTTCTGTATATATTTTATACAATGTAGGTGAGATTCTACATCCTTGACGTAATCCTTTTGTGACTTGGAATCCATGTGATAGATATTTACCAATTTTTATTTTTGAAATAGAATTTTTATATAAATTTTGAATTGCTTTAATTATTCTTGGGTTTATTCCTAATGATATTAAAGCTTTCCATAAACTGCATAAAAGCACACTATCATAGGCTTTTTCTATATCTACGAATACTAAATGTATAGATTGTGCCCAAACCACTTTTTTTCAATAATTTGTTGTAGCCAAAAGATATGATCAATTGTTGATCTTCCAGCTCTAAAACCTGCTTGTTCTTCAGCCTCCTTTTCTTTTTATTCTTGTTCTAACAAATATTTAATAATTCTTCCATATAATCTACTGAAGGTATTGGTCACTGTTATTCCCCTATAATTTTTACAATCATCTTTCGCTCCTTTTTTATGTATCACTGAAATATATCCTACTTTCAATCATTTGGGACATCTTCCCCATTTAAACATCTTTCGAAAAGGTTTCTTAACAATTCCATTAATTTCTTTGTTCCTAATTTTAATAATTCTGCAGGAATACCTCCAATGCCTGTAGCCCTTCCATTCTTTAAAGATTTTATTGCAGTTTTTACTGTCTCTATTTCCAAACGGATGTAATTCTCTGCTTGTAGATCTATCATTTAATTATATTCAGGGTTTCCCAAGTATTCTTCCCTGTTTTCTGTTAATAAATTTTTAAAATATTTTTCCGAAGAGTCATAAGTAATATATTTAATATGTGTTGTTTCTTTGGAATTCCTTCTTAAATTTTTTATAGTTTTCCATGCTTCTGTATTTCTTTTACCACCATTATAGGATTCAATTTTTTGACATGACTGTTCCCAAACTTTGTTTTTTGCTTCTGCAACCTTTTTCCGGATTTTCGCTTGTTGTGCATTAAGCTCTATTTTATCTGGAGATTTCTGGTATTTAACCATTTTAAATATTTTTCTTTCTTTAATTTCACTTCCTTTTTAATTTCTTCATTCCAGTAGTATAATGGATGGTTTGTACATGTTTCTTCTGTTTCTCCTAAAGCTTCCTTGGCGGCTTCATGTAGTTTATTTACAATATAATGATATTGATCTTCTGTATTATAAAACTCTGTTTCTACCAGTTTTTCATCTAATCTCTTTTGATATAAAAATATTGTGCTTTCATTCTCAAAACTATTCAAATTATATTTAGGAATTTTGATTTCTGTTTGTATATTTTCTATAGGACAATTTCGATTTTCTTCAGTGCTTTTTCCTCTGAAGGGGGATAAAAATTTGGAATTTACCAAATAATGATCGCTAAGAGTTACCCCTCTATATACTCTTATCTCATGTATTTTTATCCTCGTTTGCTGTTTAATTATAATATAGTCTATTATTGATTTTTGATTCAATGTATCTTTATGCCACGTGTATTTATGTATTTTTTTATGTTGATAAAAGCCATTTAATATTTTCAATGAATTTTGTTCATGAGGTCTGCTTACCCTTGGTTTAGCTGAGTTTGTTCCTTCACGTTTACACATTAAAATCACATCACGAACCATTGGACAACTTCAGGAGCTTTGAAATTTCCCCAGGGGATTTGCTACTGAGGTGACACTTAATGACAAGTCAACGTTCGAGGTCGCTGAACTCCCCTAACCGACCCACGCTACTGTTACTGGTTCTCTGCTGACGACAGAACACTGGCGAGTACGCGTCTCGTGACATCCGGTGCTTAGTTCGACGTTAGTTAGTGATGTACATGCACTTTTATTCTGACAGTATCAGATTTCTCCTAAAATATGTGATATAATGAATGAAATGTAAACTACGAATGATGTCTACTTAGATGTAAGAGAGGGCATGGCATTAAGGATTTCAGTCTCCGTGGATAAAAAAAATAAGAATGTAAAAATATACGTTACCAACATACAACTTTTGTAGGTTTGTGTACAAAGCCGGGTCCACACATTTGGGCTAACGTTGGCGCCTACAGTGTTGATCGATGTGGATTGATGTAATAGCATGGGAAACGACGTTTGCCGCAATGTTGGTAAGGCGCCGATTCTTGTCGGTTCTTCGACCACACATCAAAGGGCGTTGCACTACGCAGGCTACACACTGCTGCCAACGTTCTCTGCTTTGGTGGTTGTCTCCAATCCCGAGTTCGTATGTCGATTTTGTACATCCAGGTTGGATACTTGAAGACAAAGTGTCAGCCGGCCGGTGTGGCCGAGCGGTTCTAGGCGCTTCAGTCTGGAACCGCGCGACCGCTACGGTCGCAGGTTCGAATCCTGCCTCTGGCATGGATGTGTGTGATGTACTTAGGTTAGTTATATTTAAGTAGTTCTAAGTTCGAGGGGACTGATGACCTCAGATGTTAAGTCCCATAGTGCTCAGAGCCATTTGAACCATTTGACAAAGTGTCTCAGGAACAGTGGAGTAAAATGCAAGTTCCTGAGATTTTGGAATTTTGCCGGAAGGACATACATTTGTGGGAAGCTACTATGAAGAACCACAAAAATTGCAAGTCACTGCGGATGCTTGGCATCAAACAGCTACACAGTTGTTAAATCTGTTTTGGGAATCGTACCTGCTCAGAGAATAAATAAACGCACATATACAAAAAATTGATTATTGATGTACATTTTTTTACATATGTTCTGTATCTGCGTGTTTCTTCCTAAGTTCTTGAGATATACCTCAAAGTATATATTCCGAGAATTTTGTGACGCAAGAGAATCCTGACAAAGATTTGCATTGTGCTTTAACATTTCCATAAGGTCAATGTTGTAAATTTTTGTTGTGGTTGAACACTTAGTTGCTGGGTGGAAAGTATGGTGTATTACATCTTCCTTCTATGAGTATTATGAAGTAAGCGATTCGATTTTTGAAAAGTTGCAATAGACGTTACTCCAATAATTGGCTTTGTTGAATATTTGAATGAAATATGTTTTCACATTAGAAAACATATATTACAGGCAGAAAAGCCTCTAACTTCATATAGGAAGGTAGTTATTTAGTAAAAAATTATAGCTTCAATTTATAATAGGACCAAATTACTCCATGAAACACGGTCTTTGCATCATTTTGTCCATGAGAAATGAAGTCATTTTGCAAATTTGGGATCTTTATAATGAACATACGATAAACTTATTCAGGAGAAAGTTACATTAGTTAGGTAGCGACTAAAGTATTAATTCCATAAACTTACGGTCACCCAAAAACTACGTTGTATATTCGGTATATCAGAAGGGTCAGATCGTGATCTATGTGAACCGTGAGTAAGACTTTCCATATTTAATCCACATAACACAGTTTATTTGGAATTTATATGTAAGATTTTGCTCTTTTCTGTTTATACGAATACTTTTAGAACGTTTGCCTCTTAACTCTGTCCTCCGAAACTTTTGGGGGGGGGGGGGGGGCTACACAAATCTCCAATTGATTTTTCTATTTTTCTTTATTGATTGTATCTTATGTATACTAAAGGGTGTATTAAGCCACGCGAAGACTGATCCTAGACTGGATTTTCAAAACCATGTCTTCTTGTTCTGAATGTCACGAAATAGGTCGTCTGAGGCTGGAGTATTTGTACGTATGTGTTATTGCCCACCACCTTCATTTAAATGTTTTCGCTTTTTTCTTTTGCCACGAAGAAATTATTCACGTTCAAAATCGAAAACTCACCGGCTGCGATCTGTCCGTCATTGTCCGTCATACGAATTCAACTGAATGTTGGGTCCATTGTGTGGGCGCTGTCCCGTAACTACTGGCCGATGTTGACGCCAATGTATATTTTACCATCTACCTGAGAATATTCCTTAGGATGAGAACTGATTACTTTTCCTTGCTGAGGCCGGAACATCGGAAAGTCGAGGAGTAAATGACTGCAGTCCAATGTAACAAATATACGCTTTGATTTGTGAGTGAGTAAATCAGTATGAATAGCACCACTTTCCTCGGTTTGTGAAAGAAGTACTTGTGACCAGAGATTTACATACGAATCCACTTTCTACCCTGACATTACTGTAAGTAGGCTGTTTAGGTTTTTATGTTGGTAACGCTACGTAGCGCTCTGTATGAAAATCACTGACTGCTGTGTGCAGTCTGTGGCTGGTTGGACTCATTGTTGGAATATTCGCTTGTGTAGTGAGCCGCCAGCAGTGGTGGATGAGGAGAGAGAGAGAGAGATGCCAGAGTTTTGAGACGTTGCTATAAGCGGACGATATGGACGTGTGTCCGCCAGAAGAAGGAAATTTGTAAAAACGGTTATCATGAATTGAGATATATGATGACATTTGAATACCATTAAGGTAAATACATTGTTCTCTATCAAAATCTTTCATTTGCTAACTATGCCTATCAGTAGTTAGTGCTTTCAGTAGTTAGAATCTTTTATTTAGCTGGCAGTATTCGTGCTCGCTGTATTGCAGTATTAGGTAAGTGATTCATGAAAGGTATAGGTTATGGATAATCAGGGCCATTCTTTCGTAGGGATTATTGAAAGTCAGATTGCGTTGCGCTAAAAATATTGTGTGTCAGTTTAGTGATGATCAGAACAAGTAAAGAGAGAAATGTCTGAGTACGTTTTTCTCAGCTGTTTGAAAATCAAATAACGTAAGAGTTTTTCCAGCACGGTCATTTATAAATTTTTCTAAGGGGATGTTACATTATGTGTGGCTTTTTAAGTAATCAGTCATTGGTATTGTCCCCGTATGCACCTATTTAGCAGCGCAGCAAACGGCGTCTGCTGTATTTGTTTCGACGCGCGACTGATCGGACTGCGAATGCTTCCGTCTCCTCCAGAGGACGCTGTCTTGGACAGACGCCGTCGCGCGCCCAGGCTTACAGCGCCTCGTCTGCTCGTGGCAGGCGAGGTGTCGGCTCTCACCCCTGGCGGCTGTCGCGTCATTCATTACGTTCACGCGTCCGCCATTTGTCTGCGGGGATGTGATGCCGGGGAGCGCAGTTATTTATTGCTGATGAGATCACGTATTGGCCAGATCTCACGTGCCGTCGATTTAATATATTCCCGCGCTCGGATTACCGCTGAGAATGTTAGATTAAGATAATATATCTTCGCGCGCGGAGGGGGCAGCGGAAGAAGGGGCGCAGCGTGAATTTTTTCCGAAATGCGATTTCCTTGCGAGCGGAACTTTTCTCCTGGTGAGTACGGCGCGTGTACACGCCGGCGGAAATAAATTCTTCGCCTCTCGGAACTTTTTCCCTAACGGGTACGGTTGTGTGAGTTTCTTTATTGCCTGTGTTGATTCCTGTTAACTGCAAAACCAACAAAGCAAGCTGCTGTTCCAATAGGACGGATGCAAAAGTTTTTTGTTACAGCATCTCCGCTTTCGATGGCGTACAGAAAAGTACTCTTTTTATTCCGCGTCGCTTTCTAAGTTAGTAAAGTAAAACAATCATACATATGCGCTTGTACACAAATATTATTTCATGGTGTATATTGCACTCCAGATGAATAATATACATAAAGTTTGACACCTCCTAATGTTATACTTCTAATTGTGTGGCATTTCAGCACGACAGTCAAGGTGAAACCTTTATATCTGCAGTTATACGGTATGCCTTCATATATCTGTGTTAGTGTAGGCTTCCAACAGTATGAAGGGTCTACATAAAACTCCAGATGTAGAACGGAGGGTTCTAATTATTATTAATAAGTAATCTTTAAGCTATGCAGCTAGTAAACAGTGACACGAACAAAACATGAAACGACAACTTTCTTAACCTGAAACGTGACTAGGGAACACAATGAATATAGAATGATGATGGATTTTCTAAAACGAATATTATAAAGATGTAATTTCAATCATGAATTAGCAACTGTGGCTGATATTCTCCAAAGAATCAAGATTATGATATTTAATGTTGATGAAACATCCGTATGCAGTTGTTGTTGTTGTGATCTTCAGTCCTGAGACTGGTTTGATGCAGCTCTCCATGCTACTCTATCCTGTGCAAGTTTCTTCATCTCCCAGTACTTACTGCAACCTACATCCTTCTGAATCTGCTTAGTGTAATCATCTCTTGGTCTCCCTATACGATTATTACCCTCCACGCTGCCCTCCAATACTAAACTGGTGCTCCCTCGATGTTTCAGAATATGTCCTACCAACCGATCCCTTCTTCTAGTCAAGTTGTGCCACATACTACTCTTCTCCCCAATTCTACCCATCTAATCTTCAGCATTCTTCTGTAGCACCACATTTCGAAAGCTTGTATTCTCTTCTTGTCCAAACTACAGTATTTATCGTCCATGTTTCACTTCCATACATGGCTACACTCCATACAAATACTTTCAGAAACGACTTCCGGACACTTAAATCTATACTCGACGTTAACAAATTTCTCTTCTTCAGAAACGCTTTCCTTGCCATTGCCAGTCTACATTTTATATCCCCTCTACCTCGACCATCATGTTTTTTAGCTCCCCAAATAGCAAAACTCCTTTACTAATTTAAGTGTCTCATTTCCTAATATAATTCCCTCAGCATCACCCGACTTAATTCGACTACATTCGATTATCCTCGTTTTGCTTTTGTTGATTTTAATCTTATATCCTCCTTTCAAGACACTGTCCATTCCGTTCAGCTGCTCTTCCAGGTCCTTTGTTGTCTCTGGCAGAATTACAATGTCATCGGCTAACCTCAAAATTCTTATTTCTTCTTCATGTATTTTAATACCTACTCCGAATTTTTCTTTTGTTTCCTTTACTGCTTGCTCAATATACAGATTGAATAACATTGGGGAGAGGCTACAACACTGTCTCACTCCCTTCCCAACCACTGCTGCCCTTTCATGCCCCTCGACTCTTATAACTGTCATCTGGTTTCTGTACAAATTGTAAATAACCTTCCGCTCCCTGTATTTTACCCCTGCAACCTTTAAAATTTGGAAGAGAGTATTCCAGTCAACATTGTCAAAAGCTTTCTCTAAGTCTACAAATGCTAGAAATGTAGGTTTTCCTTTCCTTAATCTTTCTTCTAAGATAAGTCGTAAGGTCATTCAGTGTTGCCTCGCGTATTCCAATATTTCTACGGAAACCAAACTGATCTTCCCCTAGGTCGGCTTCTACCAGTTTTTCCATTTATCAGTAAAGAAGTCGTGTTAGTATTTTGCAGCTGTGACTTATTAAAGTGATAGTTCGGTAATCTTCACATGTGTCAACACCTGCATTCTTTGGGATTTGAGTTATTATATTCTTCTTGAAGTTTAAGGGTATTTCGCCTGTCTGATGCGTCTTGCTCACCAGATGGTAGAGTTTTGTCAGGACTGGCTCACCCAAGGCTGTCAGTAGTTCTAATGGAATGTTCTCTACTCCTGGGGCCTTGTTTCGACTCAGGTCTTTCAGTGCTCTTTGTTTTCTACAAAGTGAATAATAGATTTCCACTACTGTATAAACCAGGGAGTCCACCTCACCATTGATGAGATGCTCAACTTGTTTAGAGGGCGCTGCCCCTTCAAAGTATTTATGAAGGATAAACCGGGCAAGTATGGCATGCTTATACGCATGATGTCCGATTCAGTTGACAGATACGTCTTGAATATGGAACCCTATGCAGGTAATGTTCAGAATTTGTCGAAAGAAGAACGGGGTTCAGCAGCTGTCGTCAAACGTCTGGTAGTACCTGTGAAAAATACTGGTCGAAATATTACTACAGACCTATACTACACGTCGGTGGATTTGGCGGAAGAGTTATACCAAGCCTACAAAGTTACTACTGTAGGAACTCTCCAGTCAAACAGGAAGCATATTCCAGACATAATGAAGAACACGTCAAATCGAGAGCTATATTCATCAATGTTCTTGTTCACAGACCCATCAACAGGTAGGCCTCCAGTAAATTTGGTGTCCTACATGGCAAAAATGAAACCAAGTAAAAACTTACTAGCCGGCCGCGGTGGCCGTGCGGTTCTAGGCGCTTCAGTCCGGAACCCCGTGACTGCTACGGTTGCAGTTTCGAATCCTGCCTCAGGCATGGATGTGTGTGATGTCATTAGGTTAGTTAGGTTTAAGTAGTTCTAGGTTCTAGGGGACTGATGACCTCAGATGTTAAGTCCCATAGTGCTCAGAGCCATTTTTAAAAACTTACTGTTGTTGTCAACAATGCACCATGATAGAGGCACTGTTGGAGGAGAGAAGAATAAAACCGAGATAAAGGCATATTATAATTCAACTAAAGGTGGAATTGATACCATTGATCAAATGGCGCGTATGTACACCTGCAAGAGGGGAACAAAAAGATGGCCTTTTACTCTCTCATCGATATTTGAGCTATCAATGCAACCACCATATTGATGCAGCAATATCCGAGATGGAATGAAAAGAAACACAACAAACGGAAACTTTTCCTTCAGCAAGCTGGGATGGATCTAGTGAAATTGCAGGCAGAAGAAAGAAGTGCCAATGCAAGAGGGTTATCTAAGCAAATTGTTCCATCAATGGAGACTATTCTACAAAAGAAAATCAAAGAAGTGAGAACAGAAGCACGTCAGCCTCCTACAGGGAAAGGTCGGTGTCATATTTGTGTAAGAGAAGCTAAAACTAAGAAGCAGTAGTACAACAATCTAAGTAAACCAAAACAGTATTGTGGACAGTGTCATAAACATGTGTGTAACACACATTCAGAAAAAATTGTGAAGTGTGTCTCTTACCTTGAAGTTGAGGACACAGAGTAGTCTATTGTGTATGAACACATCTGTATTTTTTATTGTAATATGTCAATTTTTTATTCACTCAATCCAATATTTATAACAATTAACAACATTTATAAACCGATTCCTTAGTTAAAATACATAAACCATTTTCAAAGTTGTAATTTTTCGTCATTAAACTTATTTAATACCTGTGGGCTCGCCGAACCCCCCCCCCCCCCCCCTTAGGCAGGCCAGTTAGAAAAAAAGGTTTGGCCGGTCAAGGGTTAAAAGGATGAAGAGTGATTTAGAGTTTTTCCTCAGTACATACATGCTAGTTATGAAATAGCTGCCCAGACAATGTCTTGTTCACCAACAATCGAATACCTACATTAGAACTCGTGAAATGAAAATCTCTCCCAGCCAAATTGCTCAAACATTTTTAATCGCGGAAAAAGCAAATGTCCTGGTGAACGTTACCTTAAGCAGTGCATCCTGAGTGGAGGAAACGGCATTCTGACAGGAAATCTCGACGCCGTCACTTCCAACAGTAAAAGTCACAGAAAAAGAATTCACACCTGACTACAAGGACAGCCACGAGTCTGACGTCATCTTGCCGAAACAACATTATCTCTGGTAGCCCAAAGAGCTCCCTTCAATACACGTACTCAGAGATCGAGCTCCCTGTGGCGAAGACTACAGAAATTGCTGTCGCTTGTCCTCAAACAACTACCTTACCACTTCACCTTCAAAATATACACATGTATACTTTTCAATTTAAATCGCATCTAAAGACTTACAGAGTGTATTATTGATAATGTCGAAAACTGATTCTGGTGAAAGTACACGATAATAGAAGCGAAAACATTGCAGTAAAAATCAATGAATTATGCTATTAAATTCGGGCTATAAAGTGTTCCTTCACATACTCACATACTGTTTGTCGGTCTCCTACGAGTTGCTCAGAGAGATATTGACTCATAACGGTGTTGGTTTCTCCAGGGTAAATGAACTATAGATCAGATGTTCACCCTAAGGCGTGTTTTAAAGAAGACAGTTGTGTGGTATCGTCCAGAGATCGCGGTGCCACAGCAAAGCCGACAATGTGTTTTCATACCACAGACATTAGCGAGGCTCACTGCAATAGCAGTGACGTATGGGAGGCACTCCTGAAGACCACAGCTGCCCTCTCATCACGGCAGCGCCATCAGGCAGAGGTCAATATCGCGTCGACCTGGCAAGCGCTACGCCCTCCACCCTCATCTGCAGGAGTCAATACTATAGTAGAGGAACAACGCGATAGTTAAAGTTTCTGAAGGACTTGTGAAACGTCACAGGTTTACGCATCATTTAACTGACTGATTAACTTGTACATGTTTAATAATTCAGTTTACGCCGAGAGCGTCCTTTCGATGTTTCGTCTAGCTAATTAACCTCTGGATTCAAGAATGCTTCCTTGTATATTTTTTCTTCTGTTGGTGTCACACCTCCTCTCTCATCCTTTGATCCCATGATGTATGCGGATGGATAAACGTAAAATATGCATGGAATATATAATAATAAGGGTTAGTCAAAGATGGTAGCAATAGGGTAGTTTAGCACCGACATAACAACTTGAGCAAATTCGGCAGAGAGTTTGTGATTCCAAAGATAGTGGGGATGAGCAGGGCAGAGTTTGTGAGGCTGGTTCTCACTGAGGTCCTACCCCAACCACAAGTTTTTTTGAACGGTTGGCGGTTGGTCCTGAAACGCGCCATGTTGTGACTCTCTGGGGCTGCCGATTGAACGAGACGGACGCAGGGTGCGGTGCTCGTCATTGATGGTGAGAAAAGTTGTTCATAATGTAGGTTTTTTGGGGTAACATTGATTATGAAGCTTGTTCGGGGTGAATTAATACCGGAAAACGTTCAGCGATGTTTTATTTGTAGAAATTTTTCAGATTAAGGTGTTTCAACTAGCGGACTTAGGCGCGAGGTGACTGAGGGAATGAACCAACAGTTCTTGTTTCTTAGGTCAATAGTGGATAGGTTTATTAATGTTTCATTTGTTGCATAGTTTCGTTCTGGATATAAGCAATATAAATTTTTCATGATTCAGCGGTTTATTTTACTCGTTTCTTTGTTGTCGAACTTGGCCACGTGTTGCCAGCATTCACAACGGTAGTCACTGGATTTGTCATTCGTTAATCATAGTATGAATAATGTGGAGTCATGAAGCGTGGGCTGGTTTGCTCACGTTGCATTGCGGTTGCATGATGCGTGGATTCAACATGAACTTATCCGCATGGTACTGCATGTCTAGTAACACCAGTAGTGTTTGAGAGAGTGAAAGGTAATATCCTTCGCTACTCCGCGCGTTAAATAGGCGTGACAATACCTAAATGGCGTTAAGAGGCCACCATTCAGTAACATTCATTTTTATCCATTTTAATCATTAGTAGATGTAACTGGCAACGAAGTGTTGTCTGTGTTTCCGGTATGACGAGGTGCAATAGATAGTGAGTGCCTCATGTAGGTTTTGACACTGAGAGTGGTAGTTTTCTTAAATATAATAGATTTCATGTATGTTTTGTCACAAGGAGTAATAGTTTCCTTAAATGTTTTGTCACAGAGAGTAATAGTTTTGTTAAATGTTTTGTCACAGAGAGTAATAGTTTTCTTAAGTATTATCGAAATAAATCAGAATGATAATTGAAATTCTCTCTTAGCGTTATTTAGTATCCTTCATCCACACCAGTGAGATAATGACTATATTTTATGAATTTTCAATCCAGGCATATCCATTGTATCCATTATTCACTTCATGCGACTAACTGCGGGTTTGATTACCCATATCTCAATTTATCGGGCCTAATTGAAAGAATTAGACACATAGCGGTAGAAATGGAAACAATGGAGCACTGCGTCCGCTTATATTAAAGGGAGATATTTCGTACATGAAAATTAATCAGCTTAACAAACAAGGGGTCATTTACGGTTGAAACACTGCACTGCAGAAGAACCATTTGATAGTCTGTGAATCAAGTGATGTTTTAATAGTCAGTAACAGTTGTAACCTTTCAAGCAATCCTGTAAAAGATCTGTATCAAAGTCAAGTAAACCTTTTAGTCGTTTATGTAATAAAGTGAACTAATATTTCAAGTGATCTAGTGCGATGAGCCTTTCCCTAGACCAATCAAAGAATGCACAATTGTGTCCGGACGAAAGTAATTTCGCTTCGACACAGCAAATTCTGTTCGGGACTGGCACACGTCACCTCTTCTTTGATTACAAAGCAGCATACGATACCAATGACCGACAACATCTGTACTTTGCTTTGACTAAACTAAGAAATACTGGTGTAAATGACAGTGAATGAAGTATAGAGTAGTATAAGGAGGTAGCGTAGTGTCTGGCGCACTAAAGGCAAGGAAATATGTTGGCATGACTCTTTTTTAATGTTGACATGGAGAAGATTATGGTGTTTACAGTCTTGCTGAACAATGAAGTCGTGTTTTGCAAATTAGTGCGCATATTCGCGTATGTAAAGATACTGGTGTATTTGCCAGAACTCCGCAGTCGATGGAAGTGATATTAAACTTACGCTAAGGACAACGCACACACCCATGCCCGAGGGAGGACTCGGAACTCTGACGCGAACCGTGGCAATGCACCTAGGCCGGGCGGCTTCCCCGCGTGTTTGGAAGTGACATTCATCGCACTTCAGTAGACCAATAGGACAATGGGACTGAATATTAAACAGCAGGAAACAAAATTTATCGCTCCTGGTAAGGCACTTAAAGAGAAAATGCCGTCCTCAGTAACTTAGGGGTTTTATTTTTGAGAGAGTTGAACAGTTTAAATATATGTGGGACCAACAGTTTCCAGCTCAAGTGACACGTCTTATGAAATGAAATCTTACGAAATGAAACAGGAATTAATAGCAGTCAGTAGGGCCGATTTTGCATTCAGAAACTATTTTCATGAAGCTTTTATTTTGTACCACCGAATTAACCATTTTTAAATCAGGGCTTAGTACACCTCTATTTATATACTGTGTTTTTTTTTAAATTAACATCAAAAGATATTCGAATGTCAAATGTCTTTTAGAGGAAAGTACATAGAAGAAAGGTTGGCCCCACTTGTGAAAGAGGAAGATGGAAGAGGAATTATTGTTATGAGTATTACGCTACATATAGAGATCCATCTTTTATAAGGATACTGGAATCGTCCAGACTGAGATGTCGTGGGCAAGTGTCACGGATGAGTGATACAGAAATAGCTAAGGTAATATAAAATGAAAATCCAGGGATTCAAAGATGACGGGCTGGACCGACGACCCGATGGACAGACTGAGTCATGAAGGACCTGCAGGAAATAGGGAATGTAAAGCTGGAGCGTTGGATCTTGATAACTGTCTGAGGGATGTTGAAGAAGCTAGTTTCACAATCAGCTGCAGAGCCACAGAAGAAAGAAGATTCTTGTCATGACTTTGTAAATATTACACCCACAGTGGGAAAAGACACTTTGAATCAAGGAATTGTTACAATCTCGCGGTAGCGTTCTCGCTTCCCGAGAACGGGGTCCCGGGTTCGCGTCCCGGCGGGGTCAGGGATTTTCACCTGCTTCGAGATGACTGGGTGTTGTTATGTCGTCTTCATTATCATCATTCATCCGCATTACGGTCGGAGGAAGGCAATGGTAAACCACCTCCACTAGGATCTTGCCTAGTACGGCGGTGCGGTTCTTCCGCATCGTTCCTCTAACGCTGTGTAAAGGAGTATTAGACTTCATCATCATCATCATCATCTGTCCAACTTAGCACCCATTCTAAGGCAACATACTGCTCAGCTAGAATTTTCAACCCCGACTTGGTTTCCTACGAATGTTTGTTCTGATTACAACAGCTATGCAATGAAGTGGTTACAGCTATTCTGCTTGAAAGCTGAGGAATAAACATATTTCGCCCATAAATTTATTATGACCGAGCAATCTACGGCCGCAGTCTGGTCTCTGCTCTCAGGAAGACTGAATTAATTCGAAATCACGAGCTTAAAAACGTTATGAATCTCGTATTGTTATTGGCATTGAAGCGCCTGCCGTCAACTGATTTTCTGCGTGGCGACAAATCTCTCTTGTCGTATAGAAAGTATTTATTGGTAGACAATATCACGACAGAGGCCTCTGTTTCTTTCTTCTCAGTGAAATATTAAGACTTCATTTGTTAGGAAAAACAAATAATACATGCAGATGTGTGGTGATTTTGTGTTTGAAACCATTTTTTTCACTATTATTCTTATCGAAAATTTTACCACATGATTTCTTTAGGTATAATACTAACGGAAAATCAGACAGTTATTATGGAGATAATGTTTGCGTAACATGTACAGCAAAATCACGCTACACAATAAAAGATATTTCTATGCGTTTTTGATGTTCAACACACACAATTTCAGTAAGGCAAGAATCTTTTCCACTGAACCTAGTAACGAACGGGCAGGTAATGTAGCTAGTCTCTACGGGGTGTTAAAGTAATTGGGTAAAATTTGTTCTTTCCGGGAATACGAACGGAATGTGCGAGGCGTAAAATTTCAGCACCCCGACTTCACGCTTAGCGCCGAACGACTGGCCAATTTACGTTAATCGAAATCGGCGATAAATATTGGCGTTAAAAAAAAAAAAAAAAAAAAAAAGAAAGAAAGAAAAGAGACGAGCGGTTGTAAATTCTGTGCAGCGCCTGTAAGACTAGCAGTAGAGGGATTACACGCACGTCGTAATCCTCTTCTGATGTGTATATCATTTCAGCCTGGCTTAAAAGTAATTTGCGAGGAAGTCTGCAAAATTTACTTAACTTGCAGTTTACGTACGGCTACACCGCAGACGCCTTCTGGCAGTATGCACCAACGAACTGCGTGTTTCGTATTAATATGTGTAGCAATATAACTATCTTTCTTTTTTCTTTTTTAACTCTCGGACTCGTTGCTCTTCATTTCTTTTTCTCTTTCCTGCCTCTCTGCACGCTGCGAACCGTTTTAATTCAGTGTGGCCGAGTAGATCAGACGGGAAAATTTTTTAATGCGCGCCATAAAGACGTGTGCTGCAGACACAGGGCCACGCGTGTACGCACTTTTACGGCCAGTTTCGTATAATCTGCCTCCGCGGGCTAATTTACAACCCCATAAAAATGTTTCTCCCCTCCCTATGGGAAGCCCTCATCAGTGACGCGTACAGTTCTGGTCTCCAGGGAACAAAATGCAGTAAGAGTCTTGTGGACGCTCAAAGGGGCTCAGGCGGCACAGAAGTTTCGTAAACAAGTGACTGCCAGTTAAGTAACACACTGTATAAGAACAGAATAAATTATACCATGCGGAAAGAGTTGCAGAATGTGATTTTCAGATGTGATTCGTTGCCTTACATTATATGGACCTGGAAGCCCTGAGGAAGCAGAGCCACAAGGATCGACAACGACGTTATTAGTGTCAGGGTTAAAGATCGGATTGCAAATGGTTTAGGAAAAAAATCTTCGTCAGAGGAACCATCCTGTTACCCGTCGTGAATGATTTAGGTATTTACGTAAAAAAAAGCCCGAGATGGCCGAATGGAAATATCATATTCGCTTCACTTATTAGTGTTCTTAATAGTTTGATCTAGAAAGTAAATTTTTTTTGTTAATTTCGTGTTCTATGGTGAATTTCATTTTGGGATGGAACTGATTCAGTGCTTTATGTACTTCGTCTGTGTCATTAACGTTACCTTCTATAAGCATTAAAGTGTCATTTAGGTATCTGTGATGTTATTGATCTTTTGATTAGTTGCGTTTTTTGGTTCGAAGATTTCTTCTTCCAAGCTATGGTTCCCGCAGTTCTGCATCCCATCACGCCTCCGTCTTTTTGTGCGTATATTTCACTATCAAATTCGATGTTATTTTGGTGTAAAACAAGTTTTGTTAGTGGTAAAATTTCTTTAGTGCGTTCTATTGAGATTTTTCCTGTATTTGAATAGGTTTTGTTCTATGATATCTATTGTTTACTGGATTGTGATGTTCGTGTGTAGGTTAGTAATTTCGGAAGATACAAATCCCGCATTTGGAGGTATTTTATGTCATTCATGCTTTTAGCTAATTCCTTGTTGTATTTTTTTGTTGTGTGTGTAAAATTTATTAAGAATGTTATTTCATTTCTTGCTTATGTAACATGTGGCGCTGTTGACATTTTCTACTACAGATTGTGTGGGAACAAGTTGTTTGTCTATCTTAGGGCGACCAAGGAGCTTTGGTGTTATGTGCTTGATGGGTATACGTCCATCTTTCATATTCTGTAAATACTGCATGACATGCTTTTATGGTTTTCTTGGTTTGGCCTACAGATTTGTTTGTGGGGTTTCTGTTGATTTGTGTGGTGCATAGCAACGGTATCACACGTATCACATGCCACATATTCTCCATAAGACAAACCTTTACGAACTTCAGAATTAGATACAAAGAGCGCACCAGAGAAAAGGAAAATAAACTGCCCATATGTTTTCAACATTTACAAACAGAGAAACACGGCGTAAAACCTACAAAGGAAGCACTAGAAGTCCTCCATGTTACGCAGAAGGGAGCATTCATGAACGTCCTTGAGGAAACAGAGACGTATTCACACCCTTACAGCAACCCTACAAATTTACTTACCGAATAAACCGACATAACGCACAAAAAGTACATAGAAAACTTTATTCACATTATAAATCAGGAAAACATGCAAAGTAATCAATCATAGACGCTAAATAACACACATCCATAGTAACAGCGACCGAAGAGTACAAAACAAAGACACAACACGAACGTAAATCATAGATAATAACAAAGTTATTACGAAAGAAATAAAAATATAACATAAAAATCTCAAATAAAGTCAAAACAAATAATAGACAAACACATAACTGAGCCAAACTTATAAAAGTAATACAAAACAAACGAATTTCCACATTTCACTTATTTATAATAGTAACTATATAAACATGTAATATCGCTCGCCCAGTGTCAGCCAAGCTGTCAAGAAAAATAGCATACGAAAAAACCGACTAAAATCAGATACGCATCTCTAGTGTACATCTAAGGAGAAACCAATAATTCTAAAAAAGGAACAGGACATAGCAGCAACGATATTACATGTAAGGCAAAACCACCGAACGATGTACTATAACTTTTATGATCGTAGTTACTGATCATTATATTAAGACCATCGCTTACTTATATATTTACAGAGCACCTTATGACCACAGTATGGCGAAATGAGCTCATCTAGAATAATTTGTAAAATAAAAACCATTTAAAGACCAGTGTAGCTGGCTGATAATCTTTTAATATATTTGCCGGAATATTGTTAACACTATAAAATTACAGTTTGTAAGAGGTCCGAGCAGATGTAATTTCGATGTATTGCTCATGCGTTGCCTGCGATATGCAAAGTAAAAGAGATTCGCTGACCAGAGAGCAGTGTTGACTGCAGTAGGAACTGCGCAGCTGTAGCAGTAAGTTGTGGCTAGTCTGCGCTTGTCTGGTCTGGAGTCTGCTCTGGTCTGGTATAGTGTATCATGTTGGCTGGGCCGGCCGTGGTGCAGCGATGCCGAGCCTGAGTATTATTGTAAGGTAAAAAGCAGCCTCGCGCATTTATAGTAATGTTATGTGAACTCCCATGTAAATCTTTTTAAAATGTCCTAAAAATAATCTTTGTCATATAAAGTAATTTCTAACAAGCATTCATTTCAATTTAAAGAATTTACTAATTTCTCCAATCCATGATATTCCGATTGTTGCAAAAGAAAAATCAGTTGCTTCCTTTCATAAATGACAAATCTATCGGCCAGCATTGCACAGAGCTGTGCCGGAAAAAGTTATTGTAAGAGCAGATAGTAGGCGACTTTATTGAGGTAAGAATTTTTGCTTTTTTATTAAGAATGATCTTACAGAGCCATGACGCAGCACTGCTGTCGTCGAAAATATACCAGGTTACTGAATTTATTTTTTATTACGAGGTTTAGGAATTTTTCTGTTTCGAGCTTACATTAAGTGAGAAAAGAATTTTGTGGGTACATTAAATGGGAAACAAATTTTGTGTGGAGGTTAAATGTGAATGAATTTCTGTAGGGAGGTTATAAATGGGAACCAATTTTGTTCTGAGGTTACACAAAAATTAGAATCACTATTCATAATATTTATTTTATTATTTTTTGTGGGAGATTACACTAAAATAAGAATCATATTATTATTATTATTTATTCAAATTTTGTGGGGAGGTTACACTTGGCGAACCTGCCAGGATCGTATTTCTTTGTGAATCTCTGAGAAGTAGTCATATATCTGCTCTTATTTACTTACATGTAGTTTGCATCTGGCGCAACGCATTTACTAATTTGTCACTTTTTCTTTCACAGATTATCGGCAATTTATTGCTCTTTGTCGTAATTGTGTTTGTTCCATTTTTGCTTTGTCTTTGTTTCATTTTTGTGCTTCATTTTGATTTGTAAAAAAATGCCGCGAAAAACTTAACAGTACATTGGGATGTGCAATGAGTGAAATAGCCGACTCGAATAGTTTGACAGATAATACTATCGACACTTTGTCTAATAGTGATAATCCCCTAATTACAGATAATCAGTGCATGCCGATCACTAGTAATGATTTTGATCCTAATGATGAACAAACAAATTCAATTATGTCCACAGTAAATGTAACAATTGATGACGTGGCACATTCTGATACAATGAACGCTGCCCAGTTTGACATACCCGGTTTGCAAAATTTGAATTGTGAACAAATAATTGTTTCTAACGAAGGTGAACAATGTACTCAAAGTACGTCAGATTTGTTTGATTCTGGTGTAGTGACCAACAGCGCACATTCAATTGGCTAACCTTTTCAAGAATTACAGAATGACCAAATGGTTACAGAAAACGTGAGAAATGCAGATACACTAACACACAGCCTAGAAAATAGAGTCGCTAATTTTGGCTGGGATCAATTTATGGCAGTATTGCTACAACTTAATGAAAAAATAGACAACAATTCCAAACAGTCGAAGAAAGAACTATTACAAACGACTCAATGAATCGAATAAACAACTTAATGAAAATCTCAAACAACAGATTAATGATAAGCAAGATAAGAATTTCAAACAACTTAATGAACAGAACAAACAACTTAGTGAACAGATTACAGCCGTTGCCGCGCAATGTCATGATACTAAAAAACAATTACGTGAGGAAATTAAGGCTTGTGCTAGGAGCAGTAGTGAAGAAATTAGATCTGTTGCTCAAGAATTAAGGAATACGTAAGCAGCTGCAACGAAATTACTTAGAGATGAAATTAGTGCAGTCGCTAAACATTGCTCTGAAAACGCAACACAGTTATGCGACGAGTGAAATTAATGTCAGCAGAACTTTCACGTACACTGGATGCAAAAGTAGACGCGAAATTTGACCAACAGAACAGCCAAATTGACGAACGTTTTAATCACCACCTACAAAACAGTGAAACGCGTTACCGTAAATTTATACAGGAACAGAATAAAGTAAAGCAACAAGTCATGGAAACAATTACTGCACAGAGACAGGAAGATAAGCGTAAATTGTTTACGGAAGCAAAAACATACGTAGACAACAATATTGCTACAGTATCAGACTAAATTAATACTATCAAACAGTTGAACACCGAATTACATGATGAAATCTCTGATCTTAAAACAAAAACAGACACACACACAGTAGACTTTCAGACAGTGACAACAGACTTGAAAAGTTGGAACTAACACAGGATCTGGATGCCATCAAAGCAGACATTAATAAATTGAACAAAACCACACGTGGAATACAAAAACAAATTAATGCTTGTGATACTAAAAACGATGATCAGGTAAAAGCACTGACTGAAAAATATGATGAATTGGCCAGTCGTGTTGACGTTATCGAAAGTAATAATGACACCAAATCAGACGATAAGTCACCTGTTTCGTTTAATCAAACACCCGAATTCCAAAATTTACAGCAGACGATCAGTGAGATAGGTTCGTCCAGTAATACATTACGTAGAAAATTGCCATCTTTATAGCAAGAGGTGAAGGAGATGAAAAATATTTCAGCCTTTAACACATCACAGCATACGCCACTTTCCGAACATTTGACAGACTCATACAGCCAGTATAATTTAGGTAATTTATAGAGAGTACATGAGTTAGATTCCGAATAGTCACAGACAAACAGATTATCATACAATCCTGAACCTGCTAAGACATACAGAGACGATAATTTTGATTACAAGCACTTTCTGTCCCTGAGAAAATTTAAGGTATTTAAAAATGACAGAGCACAGGTACACGCTTTGGACTGGATACGACAAATTGCTTTTGTAGTTTTATCAGCTTGGACTGTAATGCAGAAACTAGAAGTGGATTGGATACAACAACTTGCTTTTGAATTTTTAGCGCCATTGCCTGTAACGCAGAAACTAAAATTTATTTGCAGCGCGCAATAGACCTCAGGGGATTCATTATACTTCGATGAATATGTGCCGTAGCGTGCACAGGGCCCCGAGCCGTAGTAGTGCTATTTCATTTTTAGTTTCCTGCACTGCTGCCTTCTCTTTTACTATCCTTTATATCTATCAAAACAACTCTTCAACTATCGATCTATCTAGGATTAGAAACGTGTAAAGAAATCTGATATGACGAGTTTTACTGAAAGTGACAGTTTTCATTAGACGCTCCAGAAATGACAATCACGAGAACTTTAATACCAGACAAAAATTTAATCATCAGTATGTGCAAAATTATCAGCAACAGCAAACGCATTTTGGTAACAATAGAGATTTTTCCCCACAACAGCAACAAAACCAGCCGGTTAGCATACCTAACCAACAATGTAGTCTGCAAGGTCAACGAAGCTTTAATGTTTCGCCGCCTACACGTATAGCGTCGGCTCCGCCAAATAGTAACGCACAGCAACAAGGAAATTACTATGTACAGAAAACACATCATTTCAACTCGTATCGCAACGCGCCGTATAGCAATGATTATCATGACAGACCTAAAAGTAATGAGCACAATTTTCAGCGTACGTTTAATAAGAGTCGGTCTTACCACCAGCAGAATCAACAGATTATCATGAATGAACCAGACAGTCGGTATCATCCCCAACCTAATGCATCAGGACGAAATAACAGAACAGTAATAATAGTCGAAATGCCACAGCATCCTCCCGCAAATAATAGCACGTCGGATAGAATTTGACTAGATACAGTACAGGTTGCATCTTCCAGCAACGAAAGCAATACTTTTGACACAGAGAATTTTGATCACGAAAATGTTATTACTTTTGACGACATCCGAGACACTCTTTTGCAGGAAAGACCAGTTATTAAAAAACCCATTTCACACCCTGCCATTGAAGTAAAGATTGGATCATCCAAATTTTCAGCAGTAATCGATTCTGGATCACCTATGTCAGTTGTAAATGAGGAAACTTTCAACGAATGTGACAAAGAGAATACCTATCCTACGCTACTATTAGGCATAATTAAAGTAAAAGGAGCAGTATCTGGTAAACGAGTAGATGTAAAATTACAGACACATTTATCATTTTGTATTGCAGGTCATACATTTCACTCAAATTTTTGGATTGTTCCCTAATTGACAACAGACGTTATTTTAGGAACGAATTTTCTGGTATAACATGACGCAATTATTGACTTTCAAAACTCCTATTTAATGTTAAAGGATGAAAATGCACAACTGGCTTTAGAATTTCAGCACTCTTTATCTGCAGACGAACAAACAATTAATCGTACAGAGGTCATTTCCGCATCATGTAACATAGACTGTCATTCCACATTGTTCACAGATACGTACGTACACAACTATAATACTCCAGACGAAGCCGACTATGACGTTATACAAATGATTTCTGATAAAGCTAAACAGAGCAGTGCAAATACAGACGACGAACGCACGCAACTACGCAAAATTCTTTTACAGCAAGCTCCAGTTTTTGACAACGTCCCTGGTACTATGTCCGGTTTTATGTATGAATTTCAAGTTAAACAGCACGACACATTTAAAGCCAAACATTATCACATTCCGTATATTCACAGAGAACAAGTTAAGAAAGAATTGCAAGCTATGCTTGACCAAGGAATTATTGAACCGACAGTTAGTCCGTACATAAACCCACTCCATATTGTTAAGAAAAAGGATGGTTCACTTCGTCTCGTACTTGATTCGCGTCACATCAACGACATTATTATTAATGAAACAGATCGCCCACAGACACTAGAACAACTTCTACAGAAATTTCATGGTACTGCTATTTATTCCACATTAGATTTGAAATCGGGATTTTGGCAAATTCAGCTCCATCCGAACTGCAGAAAGTACACGGCTTTTCTCTGCTTTGGTGACTTATCAATTTTGTAAATTACCGTTCGGTTTAACTAATTTTTCACCAGCATTTATTCGCGGATTGAATACTATACTTCCGACAGAATTAAAAGACAGAATCACAACGTATGTAGACGACATTCTTATTGCAGAAGCTAACTGGTCTGAGCACAATCTGATTCTTGAACATCTGTTACGAACTTTTCGTGTACAAGGACTCACAGTTAATCTTAGCAAATCGCACTTTGGCAAAACTTCTACAAAATTTCTCGGACATGTAATTTCAGCAGAAGGCATTGCGCCTGACCCGGAAAAACTTCAAGCTTTACGAGACATTACTGTTCCTACGACGAAGAAACAACTACGCAGCTTTTTGGGTTTAATTAACTTTTTTCGTAAATTTATTCTTTACTCTGCTTTAGACACCCCTAGATTACGTCAATTGACGGGTAAAAACACTATTTGGTCCTGGGATAGCCAAGCACATTCTGAATTTGTGAATCTGAAACAAGCTTTGTTGAACGCACCACTTTTATCACACCCAGATCTTACTAGAAATTTTTCCATTGCCACCGACAGTTCTAACACCGCTTTAGGCGTACACATTTTTCAGGAAATTGAAGAAGATGGTTGTACAGTAATTAAAAACATCGCCCTTGCGAGTTGCATTCTGTCACTTGCTGAACGCAATTATTCTGTTACAGAACTTGAAACATTATGTGTTGTATGGGCATTTACAAGATTTAGGCATTTTCTTTATGGAAGACACACTACCGTTTACACAGCTCATAGAGCTATACAGTTTTTACTTTCCGCAAAATTTACACACGACAGGTTAAGCAGATGGAAACTTTATTTACAGGAATTTAATTTTACAATTGTTCACATTCCCGGTACACAAAATATTGTAGCAGACGCACTATCCCGTTCTCTCAGCAACAATCAGCAAGACATCGCAACCAACTTCTGCCAAGCAAATTTCAGCGTCATGTATATTCAACAAGTTGCATTTGAAAATTTCATTTCGGCATCATTACGAGACATAGCACAAGAGCAGAGTAAAGACAACGTATGGAAAGAAATTAAACACCTTTGGCAAAATAGGAATAATGTTACCATTAGAAACCCTTACACTGTACGCAATAATATTCTGTTTCGCCGCTCTCACCCTGACAGCAACAACTGGTTATTATGTATTCCTGACTAACTTGTTAACAAATTAATTTGGTATACTCACTTAAGTTACACACATTACGGAGCCAGAAAATGTTTTCCTATACTGAGACAGAACTGTTATTTTTCCAACATGGAGAAACGTATTCAATTAGTTTTACCGTCAAGTAAAATCTGCCAGAAAGCTAAGTCAGACACGACTTCACATATTCCTCCGTTACATCCCATTGTATCTGTTAAATTGAGACACATGGCTGTAGACATTTTTGGTCCGATTCCCAGAACTAATAGAGGTTTTTGTTACATCTTTGTCGCCGTTGAGCCTTCTTCAAAATTTGTAACCTTCACTCCGTTACGCAAAGCTACTGCTAAATCTGTTTCGAAAGCATTTGTAAAACATTTTTTATTCCAAGTAGGGCATGTATTGAAAGTAATTTCCGACAGTGGATCACAGTTTCGATCTGCTATATGGACACGTATGTTACGAGCTAGAAACATTTCTCCGATCTGTATATCCAGGTACCGTGCTTCTTCGAACCCTTGTGAACGACTAATGAAAGAAATTGGTAAACTATGTAGAATATACTGCCATAAAAAACATGTTGATTGGGACACACACATACTCTCATTCCAGGATGTAATTAATTCCATACCAAATGAATCTACTATCTCCGACTGTTATACTGAAAAATGTTGAACCACCTAACAAAATTTCTGTCTTCAGTTTCTGTTGGATCGAATTTTGCTGCTTCTAGGTCCAATTCGACTTCTGTGGTTCATGGTACTGTTAATTTTACCCTTTTTGTGTATGTTAGAATTCCCTCGGTGAGTCGTTTTGGTGAAAACTTGATGATGTGCTCATAGAACTTCAACCATATTTTTCTGACATCTGCTGCTAAGTTTGACATCTTCTTTGTAGTTCTCCTAGAGTGTAATATGTATCCCTCTTCTGTCAGCTTCGCGCCGAGAATTTTCCTTATGATTTTCCTTTCTTCCTTCAGTGTGCTTTTTCATGTCCCTCTTCGTATGGAGTGTTAGAGTCCCACTTGCATACAGTCTTTCAGGCTTGATTACTGAGTTGTAGTGTCTGACTTTGTGTGAATGGACATGCATTTTTATTACATAAGTGCTTTGTCTTGTCGAACGCTCTCTTTATGCTTTTTAGTCGAGTCTTCTGTGCGATCTTTTCTCCTCCTGTAAGTTCAAGGAGTTCATCTAGATACTTGTCCGCCCCGATAGCTGGAAGCTCAGCGTGTTCGGTCAGAGAGCTGGTTGGCTTCTGTAATAAAAGAACTGAGCGGAAGGATCAACAAACGAACTTGCACGGATGTCATGTGACGTCCGTAACGACCAAACACAACGGTCAACAACAGACAAAAAAAAAAAAAGAATGGTCAGCCTGACTGACTGCTGTCCTAAGGGGCCCGGGTTCGATTCCCGGCTGGGTCGGGGATTTTTTTCCGCTCAGGGACTGGATGTTGTGTTGCCTTCATCATCATTTCATCCCCATCCAGCGCGCAGGTCGCCCAATGTGGCGTTGAAAGTAATAAGACCAGCACCAAGGCAGTCGGACCTGCCCCGTTAGGGGCCTCCCGGCCAATGACCCCAAACGCTCATTTCCATATCGAGATACTTGAAATGTGCAACACTGTTTATTTTGCCATATTTTGTGTGTAAGTTTGTTATCTTTAATTTTTTAGCAGAAAAATTTGGACTTCTCGAAAGAGACTTACATCCCAGCTTTACCGCGCATTCTTTCAGTACTTCTATTCGTGTGGTTGCTGTTACTTCGTTGTCTGATAGTATGGCCAGGTCGTCCGCGAAAGTTAGGTTTACGATTTCTATTTTGTACATGTGAATCAACATGCAGACACACACACACACACACACACACACACACACACACACACACGACTGACATAACTTTGCCACCTCAAATATCTCTGGAACAACAATAGATATTCTGAAACGGTTTTCACCAGTATGAACATACGGCAGGGGCTTAGAAAACCAAATACTATGCGAAATTTTAAAACGTGAACAAATGCTATTTTCAACACGAACTCGCGTATTTTTAAATGGACACCCTCCATTATTTTGTATGCAGTCAATAGTATGAAAAATCACAAAAATAATGGCGTTGGCTGCATCGCAATACGTCAATTACATGCGAGAAATTGTGAAGCGCAGTTGACGCTTGAAATAAATGAAGCGCACAGCTAGCGCACGTCCTGAGACTCGGGCGTGCGTCTCACACTGCCGGTTATCGTGATGTGATTGACGTAGTACGTCAGCGGAGTGTTAATGTATGCTGTGGTAATGTATGACAACACGTCAATGGCCCTTATTTCATTGACGGCACTCTTAAAAGTGGATATTTTAGGCCCTTCTTTATCTCTACCTAACTTGAACCTGCCCACCTCTTCTAATGTGTCAAATAATGCGGTATCAGTATGATGGATGTCCTGCGCGTAATGTTTATTGTTGCGAAATGACAACTACAGGTACAATTAGTTGTAACACACTTGGTTTCTCGTTTCTAAACCTCAGTTCAGCCCAGAAACATGTGGCTTGTAAAGGAGGGATAGCAACGGCGTCACAGTTTCTGACGTAATGCATCGCATTTAGTACTGTGCTCGGAGCAGGGGTTGCCTGCACTGGCACCTGTATACTGCCGTAAACATAACAATATTACTACGGCACGCTCTACCTTCAATGTGTCGTGTCTCCTAATCTGGTCTGCTGACCTGCTCTCATACTATAATGTAACTCACATACGTTGCCACACTAAAACCTGTTTCCTTGTGGCTTGTTACATTTGCCGTCATCTAGTCGATATGCCGGCCTTCAGTAATGAAGAAAAACTAGGCACTATTTTAATTTATGGCGAATGTCACAGAAATGCAACCGCAGCTGTGACACTGTATGCTGAACACTACCCAGATCGGGGGTGTCCGTCACGTCCAACCATTGGCAACAATTGCAAGACACTCACGGAAACAGGAAGCTGGGCTCCCACAAAACGTCAACGACAACGCCAGCGACAGGCAATGGAAACGAAATCGCTGTTCTGGCTGCTGTAGCGCACAGTCCTCAGGTGGGTGTACGAGAAATTGCACTAGGTGTAGGAATAAACGAGAGTAGTGTGTGCAGAATCTCGCATCGGCCTCGGTTTCATCCATTCCATATCTCACTGAACCAAGAACTGTACGGGAATGACTTTGAATCCCGCATTCCATTCTGTCGCTTTGCACTTCAGATGTTGCAAGGTAATCCAGTATTTCTAAGCAATACGTTGTTTACGGACGAGGCTTCATTTACAAATCATGATAATGTGGATCTGCGGAGCATATATTACTGGTCCGTGCAAAATCCCCACTGGATTCGCCAAGTCGCTCATCAACAACAGTGGTATCACTGCTAATTGTATTGTAGGTCCCTATTTTTACTGTGGAACATTGAATGACAGCGATATGCATCATTTCTTCAACACAAACTAGCGCTCCTCATGGAGCATCTAGGTTTGGAAACTCGTCTATGTGGTTCCAACATGATGAATGTCCCGCACATAATGCAAAAGTTGTCAGAGACGTTCTAGATGCGACATTTCCAAATAGGTGGATGGGACGGGGAGGTACTGTGCGATGGCCAGCACAGTCCCCGACTTGACGCCATTAGACCTCTTTCTCTGGGGCGCAGTGAGAGGCAGATTGCATCAAGAGCCCCCAACGACAGTTGAGGATATGCAATATCGTATTGCCGCAGCGTGTGCGGCAATGTCTGTAGAAACTCTACAACCTGTGCAACACTCTCTCGGTACCCGTCTGCAAACGTGTATTTGATGCAAACGGAGGGCACTTCGAAAATATGTTGACGTGACACAGTTTCAATGGTCAAGATGCGAGTGTATTTTCTGTGCTGGATGTAATG
The DNA here is from genome assembly GCF_021461395.2 of Schistocerca americana. NCBI lineage: Eukaryota > Metazoa > Arthropoda > Insecta > Orthoptera > Acrididae > Schistocerca > Schistocerca americana. Next base: position 461,192,107 of record NC_060122.1, on the reverse strand, counting down.
CAGAACAATACAGTTTCTGTGGGCGACAGGGCACTAGTAAATGTGTTTGCAAAGTGAATTCAAGTGTGTTATCTCTAATTGTAGTTCGTTTTCTCATTTCGCTAGAGTAAACATTCGTTTACAATTTTAAAAACGTAACTTTGCGTTGGACGTGTTACTCGTTTATTTTTGTGTATTGTGCGTACCTTCCCATTGCGTGAGCCCCTGACACAGGCAGCGTCAGGTGCACGCTTAAGTCTCAGGACATGCGCTAGCTGTGCGCTTCATTTATTTCAATCGTCAATTTCGCTTCGCGTGTATATTTTGAATCTCATGCACAATTTTCCAAAATAACATAGGAATGGCGGATCTGAAACCGAAATTTTGTGGATAAAAACAGATGTATAAATTGGAAATTTTCGACCATACAAATTATAGGAAAGTGACAAGCATTTGTTTGAATCTACATGCAGCAGTAACCTCTGTCTTCATGCAGTAGAAGCAACGGAGCGTTATTGTTTTTTTGCAAGGATGAAAATCATGAGTTAATGGCAGTAGTTACGACAGCTGGAGATGGTGCAATACTCGCAATAGTGGCCCGCGTAATAAAGATTGGCGGCATAGAGTAAATTAAGAAGCGTACTGTGCTCCAAATTCGCGACAGAACTGTAAATTAAGAGGCTCTATCATTTCTCAGCTATGCGTTGTTTTTGAGCAATATTAGCTGTCACATCGGAGTGTCGTACGAATGAAGATGAATCTCTGAGTTCGTAAATCGCATTACTTCTATACAAAAGACTACTGTAAATGGTTCATTCATTTTCAGAGATCTATATTTTCCAAAGTATTGCGTGTACGAATATGTACGGCGTGTGAATATAACCGTAAACACAAATTTCCATTTTGCTTTCTACAAATGTTCAATGTGTGTTCCTGTGGTCACACGATTCCTGTCTAAGCGGTAGTCGGCTTTGAAGTATACGTTGTGTGGCAATATCCTGTCAATGATCACGGGTTCTCTGAGGTGATCCAGTGTTCTTGCCAATAGGGATACATAAATACGATCTGTAATGTACCCCAAAGGAAACGGTCAATACGTGTTTTGTCAGGGCCAACCGAACAGAACCACGTCATCTTCACCACTACACCCAATGCAGCGATGTGAAAGTGCGTCATTTAGGTAGCAACAGAAATCGATGCTCCAATGAGGGGTGTCCCGTCTTGTTGGCAGGTGAAATCCAGTCAGTTGTATAAAAAACCACAACTGCAACGTACCGAGGTAAGAGGTGCCCGTCACTCTTCTCACTGAACAGAAACGGACCATTCAGTTTCTTCTCTGAAACTGGAGGGAAAACATTAACTTCCGGCGAATTTCGTTCAAGAACGACAGTTTCATTAGGATTTTTAGTGGCGATTCTCCTTTCCTGATAAGTGGAACGTTAATTTGTCGCTGAATATCACCTTAGATACGAAGTTTCCATCCCAAAGTGCATCTTACATTGTGATGCAAAATTGAAGGCACCGGCCATTAACTATCGGTTTTAATTTTAGCACGAGCTGCAGACGGTACGGTTGGACATGTAGGTGCCTTAGAAAAATCTTCCACACAATTTTCTACGGTATTCCATGTTCGTCACTTGCGATGACCGTTGATTTTCTTGCGACTACGAAACTTTCACTCACACTCCCCACGGTTGCAGCTGGCTCTCTTGTGCGACCAGTACTTTTCTGTTTACAGAGACAACCAGCGTCCATAGATTGTCGGTACCAACGCACAATCCTCTGTCTCTATGGCGATGCTTTTACATACTTCCTTCTGAATGCATGCTGCAATGTTGTAACAGATAAACATCTCGCAGTCTATAATACACAAACCTCATTTATTCCTCTGCCACCATTTTCTCAAGGAATTGTGCTCGTAACATCAACTGGTGGCCATAATGCAAACTCCTTCATGCATCAGTCGTAGTAGTACATGTAGCACTCCGTCTTCAGACCACGAGTGGCCTATCGGGACCATCCGACCGCCGTGTCATCCTCAGTGGAGAATGCCGAGAGAAGGGGCGTGGGGTCAGCACACCGCTCTCCCAGTCGTAAGATGGTATTCTTGACCGAAGCCGCTACTATTCGGTCGAGTCGCTCCTCAATTGGCATCATGAGGCTGAGTGCACCCCGAAAAATGGCAACAACGCATGGCGGCCTGGATGGTCACCCATCCAAGTGCCGACCACGCCCGACAGCGCTTAACGTCGGTGATCTCACGGTGTATCCACGGTGGCAAGGCCGAAGTAGTACATGTAACACTTTGGAAAATACAGAGCTCTGGAAGGAAATAAATCATTTATACGTAGGTTGGAACTTAAATAGTGGAAACACAGCTGTGGAGACACTATGCAATGGAATCTACTATTGTCGTTTATAGCACACATTGTTGACACACTTACCTTACCCCCGAGCAAATGCACTCGCCCGTCCCACGTCACCGGCGTGCGCACAATCGAGGGAAAGTCACTTGTTAGCGAGCGGTCTAACGTAACGGTGTCACTATGTTTTCGAAACAGGAACAACGGAATTGGATCAAGACTGAATGTGCCAGAGGTCGTACAGCACGACAGTGTGATGAAGGTCTTCAGTAGCACGTTGGGTAAAAGCCTTCAACGAACGTCGGCTAACTGTGGCAGACATGCATCGGGCAGGTCGTCCTAGCATCTCTGAAGAAGACGTGCATGCTGTTGCCACGTTAGTGGACAGTGATCGACGCCATACGAATCGTGAGCTCGCCCACGAAACCGGATTAGCGCAGAAAACTGTGCTTTGTATCCCGAAGGAACACCCTAGCATGCGAAAAATTGCATTGGATCCGCATGACTTGACGGCAATGCAGAAATGGATGCGTTACGACGCTGCTCAGACACACTTGGAGCGCTATGAGCGCGAAGGAGAGGTTTTCTTACGGCGTATCGGAACACCGGATGAGACATGGGCCACATCGTAAGAGCCAAAACTGAAACGCCAATCAAACGAACGCCGTCGTTATGGGTCACCGCGAAAGTCAAAAGTGCGTCAGATCCCCAGTATGGCGAAAGTTGTGGTGATTCTCGTCTACGACTGTGATGGTGTTATCGTAACGCATTACGTTCCTCCACGGCAGACCGTCAGTGTACAGTATTACTGTCATTTTTGGAGCATCACCTGCGACCAGCTTTGCGAACGAAGTGGCGACACTTTCTGCGCAAACCACCCATCATTTTGCACGACAATGCGAGGGCGCATACAGTGCAAGCTGTAGTTCCTCTGTTCGGTCGATGGGACTGGGAAGTACTGTACCATCCATCATACACCCTGGACCTAAGTCCTTGTGACTTTGATTTGATTCCGAGGATGAAGGAACCACTTCGTGGGATTCGCATCAGAACTGGTCCAGAGATTCGACAGGCAGTAGACCTCTCCATTCACACCATCACAGAACAGGCTCTGCTACCGGTATACTACGCCTTCCACATCGCTGGCAACGGGCTCTACACAACGCTGGTTACTACTTTGAAGGACAGTAACAGGTCAAAACATGTAACTCTTTTGTATGGGTTGTGAAAAAATAGATCCCACTAATTATGTTCCAACCCTCGTAGTATAGCCCTATATGTTTGGTGTTGAGAAAGTACAATTGTTTTCTTCCAAACGGCAGTTTATCTGCTCTTATTTATGAACATTTATGCTAGCCCATCGTCTAACACTACTTTCCATCGTTTTAGTTTGTATCAAGGTTGAAATTTTTGTCAACAACGTCTGAGTCTGACATCCACTAGCTTCCTACGCAGTGATACTAGAAATGAAGGGAATTGATTTGTTGACCAAATACGGCACACAGAGTCTGTTTGGGCACAGAACATTTCAATGTACTTAAAATGACTGGACTTTTTTCTCAAAAATTTAATACAAAAGAGTCATAGCAGAAGTTGTATCTTCCGTGATTGTTTAAAGTTATCAGTGTCACGACTTCGAAAAATTATTTTAGTAAAGTTAGGTGCAGCTCGAATTCAAACAGGTTTGTGCCAGAGTTTGCACGTTATACGTTATACGAAGTTACGAGTGGATGAAAAATTTCCTTAACTACATCATTATCTACTGAAAATTAGGACTTTCGATAAAGCCATTCAGTAAAAGAAACTATCTGAGATTGGAACATAAAATAAAACTGAGTGGAACTTTTTCCTCTTCATAGCAAAGAGTATTAAGTGGTGCAGATGTCAGTAGTTGCTTATTATATCTATTGGTACGTATTCAGTCAAACCATAAAGTCATTCCATGTCTCTGCCTAATAATCAAGAGTAAAGTGATCACAGAGGAAAATACAGCAACAAGCAAACTGTATTTAATAACTAAGAATTGCAATAGATTAAAGTAATAATTTCTTCAAAGTTGATGTGAGACATTCTTGCCACATCAGATCACCGTGTTAGAAGTCCAGGTTGACACCTAATCGAACAGGCGCTTTCTGCATTCACATGTACATATCCGAGTAACAACACAGTAAAGTAGGGAGTGAATTTGTTCGAAGGTAACAACGTATACGAGATGCAATGTACTTTGTTATCTATTGTTTCCTTCGCTCTTTGCATCACTTCCGTGAACTGGAATTTGCCGAAGTAACTGTTCTATCGAAAACTCAGAGTTTAATTTAAAATTGTACCTCATAACTGAATATACTTAGTTATCAACCACCTTCCATACGTATTCTCATGATAAATGAGATCTTTAATAATAGTCTTATTGAAGGTGTAAATATTTTGTGGAATTTAGAATTTATGTTGTCAAACCTGAACATTAATGGTGAACTTTAATTACCTCCTCGTGCGGTTAACTTGATATAAGCGTCAACATTTGCTTTGAGATAGTTTGCTACAAAAAGTTAATGGGACCTGAATGTGAAAATTAAGAATTACTGAGAACGGCTTTTTGTCCGTGTTGATATTTGCACACTTCAGTGGACTTATTAGCAAAGAAAGTAAACGAAAAAGTAATCACGTTTCCTAGCTCTCTTAAGAGTACCAGGGACATTCCGTCATCTTCCTTCAAAATGGTTCAAATGGCTCTGAGCACTATGGGACTCAACTTCTGAGGTCATTAGTCCCTAGAACTTAGAACTAGTTAAGCCTAACTAACCTAAGGACATCACAAATATCCAGGCCCGAGGCAGGATTCGAACCTGCGACCGCAGCGGTCTTGCGGTTCCAGACTGCAGCGCCTTTAACCGCACGGCCACTTCGGCCGGCCATCTTCCTTCGCTAGTAGGGATGCAGAGGAACTATTTCTATTTCACTTAAAACACAAAGTACCGTATCATTTGTACGCAAAGGCAACGTATGTTGCAAGTGCACTTTGTTGTAAATGGCCGAAAGTTTCGCCTTATACTGAATGGGACTCGGGGAAAGACACAGTAGGTCACAGCTCGTCATATAGGGATTGGACAGCGAGAATCAATGTCGGTATGTCATTCGGTTTTCGCTGAACAGAAATTAACAGAGATATTTGAATTCCCTCCCCCCGCCGGTCCCCTTCCGTTTTGACCTTGCGAGGTGAGTCAGTAGTCAGCACACTGGAATCGTATTCTATAAGAGAGAGCTTCAGTTACCTGTCTGGCCATACAGATTGAAATTTTCCGCTGCTTCCGCATGTCACTTAAGGTAAATATAACCAAAAACTTCAGAAATAGTCTCAGCTGGATAGAACATACCTTCCTCAACCAAATCGTCATCATTAGACGAGACATTAATCATCCAAGATTCAACAGAGATAATTACAGTTTCTTGTATAACAAGACATCTTCCGAAATAAAATTAAATAATTGCTCAAAAAAATTCTGAGAACAGATACTTCGGAAGCGTACTCAAGACGGAATTGTATTACATGTGACTGGCAACAAATATATGTGAGATCATTGGGAATGTCCACGTTGTAGCTGGTATCAGAAACCGTGAGACAGTTGTAACAATAGTAATAAATATCGAAGTATAAAGTTAAACTGAAACAACTATAAAGATACACATTTCAGTGCAGTAAGTAAAGAGGAAGTTGTATCTTATTTCACAGAGGAACTATAAACACTCAAGACAAGGTGGCATTATGAAGAACAACCCTAGCTGAAATTGTTAGAGTAGTTGACGAAATACTTGTAGATATTTACCTAGCAGAACATTTAAGGATGTGAGAGACTCGTCGTATTATAATTTTTGTAAAAACTTCTAATAGGACAAAGAACACTAAACAATAGATGTAAGACAATGAACAGATTCGTTGACAGAGAAACGTTAAATGAAACGCGTCAAGCTGTCTGAAGCTGATGTAGGCAGCTTTCAGCGACTATTGTAGTATAATCTCATCAAAAGACTCCTCATAAAACCTAAACAAATTCTGTTCATATGTAAGGGCTGCTAGTTGCGCCGAAGTTAGTATGTTCCTTTGCCAATGAGGACACAGAAGTACTGGCCCTGTTTAATTCTCTCACAGCTTCAAAGGTAAATAATCTGGACACTACTGTCAGTGGTTTTGGGATACAGCTCTAATTGCTAAGGTTTAACAAAATCGCGAAGCCCAATGATATCCTTACTAGAAGAAAGAGAACAAAGGTTAAACTCTTCAACAAGACGTGTAGCAGAAATAGTCCACAAATTCACCGTCCAGCATCAATGACTTCCATCTGTCTGCAGTATCCTTGGACATAATCTGAGCTCATACCTCACGCGGACTAATCTACACAGTGCCAGGGTTCATTCCGAAAACAAGAATCAAGCGAATCTCGGATCACTCTTTCCATACTTGACACCCTGAAAGCCACCAGTTTAGTGCATTATTTATCGACTTACAAAAAGCACTTCACTTACTACTATACCAGCGCTTATTAACGGAAGTATGAACATAAGGGGTATCAAGTGACCTTCGTGACTGGATGGAGGATTTATTGCTAGGTAGGATGCAGTATATTTTCTTCAATGTAAAATCATCGATTTATGTATGAGTAATGTCACACGTGGTCCAGAGAAGTTTACTGGAATATTTCCTTTACATAGGTACTGTATATTGGTGACCTGGGGAACTGTATTAGTTAGTAGCAACATCAAAATTGTTGCAGATGATGCAGTTATCCGTGATGAACTATTATCTGAAATATTTTACATGAAAGTTCAATAATGTCTTGGTAAGATTTTAATGTTTCACAATGACTGACAACTTACTTTAAATAATTCGAAACGTAAATCTGTGCATTGCACTAAACGTAAAAGCGTGGTAATCTATGAATAGGTCATAGATTAGCCACAATTAGAGCCACGCAACTCCCACAAATAACTAGATGTAGCAGTTTGTTGAGATATGAAATGAAAACATCACACAGACTCCGTCGTAAATATAGCAGGTACCAGACTTAGTTTACTCGAGAAGCTCATCGTAGAATATTTCTCAGGTGTTTGTGTGTGTGTGTGTGTGTGTGTGTGTGTGTGTGTGTGTGTGTGTGCGTGTGTGTGTGTACTCGTACCAAGATTTATCAGGGAATACTGAGCGCGTGGAACGAAAAGCTAGAACAGTAGTCACAGGTTTATTTGATACACTCGAACTGGCAGACGCATGAAGATAAGACACCAACTATTCTACGAAATTCTCCATCTAAAAAATGATCAAGTATTAACTGAAGAACCTAAGAACCTAGGAATATAACAGAGCATCCTATATTTTGCTTCTGTAAGCAGACTTTTAAGAAGCCATTTTTCTCGCGTTTCTTACGTTAGTGGAAGGGAAAGAACCTCTTGTACCTGGCAGAATACGAAGCATCCTCTGTCTCACACTTCGCAGTGACTCGTGGAGTATAAATATCGTTATAGATGTAGACACATAGCTTTTGTATTGACTGCTCATATAAATTTGTGGTTTAGAATTGAGTGGAGTGATACTAAGCTACAACAAGAGGTGTTGACTTGCTTAGGATTAACGTAGGTGGACTGAGATTAACTTGATAGTGAGAGTTTAAACAGAACTGCAGACTGCAGATACCTGTACGCTGCAATCATTAGGTGACAAGACACAGGAAAATACTATCTGCGAAAAAGAAACAATTGATTCACCTTTATGACGATTATTTACTGATCCTCTCGTTTGTACAGATGAATTCAACAATTTATGCGGGATTCGAATATGAATAAGTCATACAAAACGATTATCCAGTATTCTTATGCGATTACTAACATAACAAACAAAACCCTCATGTGTACGCGCGTCAGAGAAAACAAGCGTTAAAAGAAATTGAACCTAATTATTTCTAATAAACGCGGCCACAGTGCTTGTATATTCCAATACAAAAAACATTTGCATGGACGGTCATATTACATCTATATATAGGTTATTCATACATGCAAAGGAACCAACACCAAACATTCGGAATTACCATCTGGACACGATTAACTAGTTTGTAGTTAATTTCTGTTCTAAAGATTAACATTGTCCGTGAAATTTCTGAAGTTAATTTGAACGAATTTCGTGTCTTGAGACCGTCGTCTAAGAATCAACAATACCTAACGTAACAACTCATTTAGAAAAGCAGCGATTAACATCAAAGAGTCCTCGTCTCATCTGAAATCAGCGCTCTCACTCAGCAGAAGCTGATTTCTTCCTAATCCAACAACACAAATCAGGAAACGTCTTACACCGAAATCTTGCATCTGCTTCCCTCGGAGTCTGAGACTAGAATCTTACGTCTGCTTGCCTCGAAGGTAGAGACTAGAATCCTCTTTGCACTTAGCTTCTGAGCCCTGCTTGGACTCTTCATAAGAAAATCACTTCAACTTGTTATTATCGAAGCCGTCCGCTGTGGCAGAGCGGTTCTAGGCCCCATCAGTCCGGATCCGAGCGACTGCTACGGTCGCAGGTTCGAATCCTGTCTCGGGCATGGATGTGTGTGATGTCCTTAGGTTAGTTAGGTTTAAGTAGTTCTAAGTTCTAGGGGACTGATGACCTCAGATGTTAAGTCTCTTAGTGCTCAGAGCCATTTTTTGTTATTATCCAATTATGTTCTATCATAAATTCATCCACCAATTAGCCGACGGAGAGTCTACCACTCATATCCCTTATTCGTGAATTTTGCAGACTGACAATTGGGACAGTGGGAGGTTGCCATCTTGTCATAGCCTCCTAACAAAATCTAACATTTTTCGCGATGACTTTCCAACGTAGGAAGATAGAGAGAAAGGAATAGAATGGGAGACATATACAGACTCTGTAGGGTCAACAAGCTGTTCCGGCGCCAGGTCGTCGGCGAATGTGAGTCTTTGAAACTTTCCTATCGTGTAACTTGCTTCGCTACAACAAAGGGTTGCGTCCCAGTTCGCTTCTTAACCCATGACTGTGTTCAGGCGTCTACCTAAACGAGAAATTCCCTCAGCCTCACCTCTCCCGTCGCTTCTCTGTTGTGACACACCAAGAAGGATGCACCGTCAAACAGAAGCGGAGCGGCTGAAGTACGCGTAGCGACTATGTGTCACCGGCCAACCAGGCGCCTGGAGACTGTTCTTATTCTCCAGGTCGTCTCATACAATCGACAACCAACCGATTAGAGAAGAAACACAATATCACTCTCCCCCCATGACATAGCCATGGATCAGGACGGCTTTCTGATCTTGTGGGCAGAAAGCATTAGGTTCCGTCACCTACTATGCCGAACTACTTTTTCCCCACAAAGACTCTCCACCGTGGCTTAAATCCAGGGACAACTGGAAGTGAAAATAGAGCATTAAGTAATAAGATAAAAACTATTCTGTAATAACGAGCAATAAGAACTGCCCAAACTCTGCCTGCACCGTAGGGCATAACTAAATTACAGTCTGAAAATGTAATGAAGGAGATCTGAGTTAAGGGAATAAGGTTGACCTCAAAGCCATAACCTAGCCAGCAATGGGTGGGATCGTTTCACTCTCATATGATATCTTTATTATGCGGAGTGTTGTGAAATGTGTGGAAGATTTCATGATGCATGGTGTCCCACTTTGCTCCACCTGGGTCGTGCCTTGGACACCTCAGCGAGGATTATGACTAGTGACAGCAACTGCTTTGCAGCTTCTCAGAGTGCAGTCATCAAATGGTGTCAGCACTGTGATACGACAGCGCGTGCATCGGGACACCTATTACGGCGCCGACCTGGCGCTGATTGACTCTGGCGACTATTGTCCAATTGATTCCTCGCCAAATCCAGATGCTTCTAAATCCCTTTATAAAGGAGGTGAATGTGCCAAGCTTCTTCTCTAGGGGTAGACGGCTATTAGTGTTTACATTTCTCTCTATCTCTACGAGTCCTCTGCTAAGTCTAGTTTGCATTATTTCACATTTGGATATGTGTACTAGATCTATCTGTCAGTTGTGACAATTCTTACACAACCCTTCCCATATCATCCATCCATCGCAGTACTTACAACCTCCTCTTGTCTCAAGTGTTATGAACGTTCACCAAGGCATCGGCAACGCAGCATAGCAGAGATGTTTCTAAAGTCGAATCCAAAGGGCGTCAACTTACTTTGCCAGTACTGCAGGCCGTTCAGTTATCCATTATTGACGGCTGTATGCGCTCTCCCGTATGTTGGTGACAGCGGTGGACTCAGATATTAGTGGCGGCACGTGGCTTTGAAACCAGACTGTACTATATAATAGCTATCCCGCCAACATCTGGAGGCACCTCTTCCATTGCTTATGTTGCCCCTACTGATGTGGGACTAGCAGAAGTTGTGTGTCTCCTCTATAGACTTTAGTCTACGCAAATGAAAACAACGTAAAAATAAATTATAATGTCACAAAGGAACAAGAAATTAACGACTTGATTATGTGACCTATTTACCTCAGTGAGGACCGAAATGCTAAGGATTGTGGATTAGAAAGGTATCTGAGAGGATATGAAATGGATGTGGGATGTATGTGGCGGAAGTAATTGATTTTTGGGAAAGCTATGGAATTTAACTCTTACGTTCAATCAGTTAGTAGTGTCGTTTGCTGTAGGCTTCTTTCCGGATGGCTAATAGGTCGAGGTAACAAGAAGATTTTTGACCTGGTGTAAGTTGTAGGTGTTTCATTATTTAATTAGGTGGATAGGACGGATGTGGAGTGTGAGGTATTGGTCTCAGGAACAGAATAGGCAGTTAGTTTTTTCTGTAATTAATGACCGGTTTTCGCAGGATTGATAGGTATGAGCTATTGATTGCGTCAGGAACAGTATTTTTGATGTGTTATTGTAATGAATGGAGCCTAAAGTGGACGGCAAGAAGTGTGTTATAAACGCACTCGAGTAGGTTCGCATCTTAGGAACATCAACTCTGTGATGAAGTTAAAAATATGCTCATAGATTGTAAGTCCTACTCTGAAATTATGGAGAGGAGAGGAAATATTAGTGGGCTGGATCAAAGCAATCAAAAGACTAATGAGCCATAAAAAAAGGACAGATTCTTCGACCATGCCTGTAGCTGGACAAAAATGCCAGAGTGTATATTGTTCATTGCTGTGCAGAACGGACGGTTAGTTAGGAAGGAGGCATTTTGGACCATGTAATTGATTCTAAGATCCTATCAGCAGATTTTGTTGGCCGTACATAGTCGTAGGTATTTTTACTGTCTGTATTAACAAAAACGAAGTTTCGACACTTGTTGCGTTGTTGGTGTAGGAAATTGACTTGATGTAAGAGAGATTGTTTCCTGAAAAGCTTAATGAGAAGTTACACTGGGCGGAAAAGAGAGAAAGAAGTTAATCGAGGCATTTGTGGACGCATTTGAGGATGAATTCAGGGACGTAGCTGAAGGCTAAGGTAAGGTTAATAGTTATCTCGGTAGTTTCATTTCTTTGTTTTCTGAAAATAGTGATGGCTCGATGGCAGAGGCTATGGACAACGTGACCACTGTCCTTTCAAAATGATCATCTGACAAACTATGAAACGATAATATGACCGCTCATAGGCCAGGCAGAAGTCGCATACCCTCCGGGCAGCCACCTGAGGCAGTTTATCGTCAGCTGCACTAAGACACTCCTCCTGGACTTCATTCAAAACATCGCTCTTCTCCTCCGAGCACTGCTGAGTTAGTCGTCTCGCCCTGGTGTACTGCCGCGGGACAATGACTCTGTGGCAGTACTCGAGTAAAAGTGACAGACTCGGAATCATTTCCTTTGGATACCTGTGCTAACGTTACTTAGATTCTGTGGAATACTAATGAAACTCCTCGCGTTATTATCATGCGTCACTGACTTCGACCTACGATTGATGCTGAAATTGTATAATACCAAGTGTTAGTTTCTTCCACTTCCTTTCATTCTTGTAGAAAAATGGCTCTGAGCACTGTGGGACTTAACTTCTGAAGTCATCAGTCCCCTAGAAGTTAGAACTACTTAAAGCTAACTAACCTAAGGACATCACACACATCCATGCCCGAGGCAGGATTCGAACCTGCGACCGTAGCGGTCGCGTGGTTCCAGACTGTAGCGCCTAGAACCGCTCGGCCACCTCGGCCGGCCATTCTTGTAGACTTTAATTCTTCCACAGATACAAGATTTGGCAATCCAAGTTATATTTACGTTTGATGACTAGTAAATACTATAATAGACAATTTTCCTGCGTTCAAAATATGGTTCGGATTTTTGTAATTCTGAGTGACTATAACATTAAAAATGCATTTTGGGTCGATATAACCACTAAATATCCGTCATTTTTTTGTAATTAAAGCTTAAAAACCATACATTTCAAAATTTGATCATGTGATCGAAACTACTCTTATTCTGTTATTGGCTTAAGCTCTGATGACGTCACAGACGAGTAGTAACATGAACCTCTGCTTATATTACAAGAGTGTTAGCCATAGTTTCCTGATTTTGCCGTGCTTTTTCCGCAAACAGTTAGTTATTTAGTGAGAGAAAGTGCTTTTACAACTTTTAAATAATAATGGTAAGGGATATTGTGAACGCTGATTGTGGAAACCTTCCGAAATCTGATGCGTTTACGCTCCATGCATTTAATTTCGGCAATATGTGCAAGGGTAGGTATTCTTTTCCCTGATCCAATACAAAAGATTATTTCCAAAACGTAAAAAGCTTGTGGGCACGTTAACTAGAAATATTCTTGAAAGTGACGTACGTGAACAGTGTTTCCACATGAAAGGGCATGCAAACGGTAGGGAAAACTCAACAGTACTATGTTTCAAATCGTTATTGTGAAGTTTTGTCAATGTAATTTGGTTTACATTAAATCTGTTGAGTCGTTTACAAATGAGTTGAAATTTACCTTCCGGCCGGATCTGAAACCAACGGACAAGAGATAACACAGTTTATTATCTATAATAGTCCACTGTCCTACTAACTGAGCTACCGCAGCATGTAAGTGAGTTTGGATGCAATGACACTCACTGTGAGTTAACTGTCGTTGAACGACGCTGTACTTCGTTGCAACAGTGGGAAAGCCTATCTTCGAGGTAAATCAAGCCTATCTTCAGAGATCAAGACACACGTTTTATGCTGCTCCTAAGTCCTTGGAAAACTAAAAAAAAAATATTTCAGGGGTTTTTAGGGATGTATTTGTACAATGTGATACTTTACATCTTCCGAAACGTTAATTCCGTAACCAGATTACACTGTGAGTGAGCTTAACGACAGTAGGAGCAGCGAGCTGACCAGTGAAGCCACATGCAACACGTAATTCAAATGGAGCGTTTTAGCGGGCTTTCAAATGATTTTCAATTCATTTTTGTAGCTAATAAGAAAAGCACGTTATGGGCATAAAATGACATAACTAATTTGAGATGATTTACAGTAAACAGTCAAATACCCCAATGAAAAACTGATTATTTATTGCTCTAAGCTTAGCAGATAGAAAGAGAAGCCACTAGGAGATTACGTGTAACTAAAACTAAACTAAACTCCTCCAGAACAAGGTCATGAAGGTCCAACGGTACAGAGCGACCACCGTGTCATCCTCATCCCGCAGGATGCGGATATGGAGGGGCATGTGGTCATCACACCGCTCTCCCGGCCGTATGTCAGTTTGCGAGACCGGAGCCGCTATTTCTCAATCAAGTAGCTCCTCTGGTAGCCTCACAAGGGTTGTGTGTACCCCGCTTGCCAACAGCAGTCGGCAGACCGGATGGTCACCCATCCAAGTGCTAACCCAGCCCGACAGCGCCTTACTTCGGTGATATGACAGGAACCTGTGTTACTACTACGCCAAGGCCGTTGGCCATTACGAGTAACTACGTTGTGTACAGTAAGTCAATGTGGTTACCTACCGTCGAATAGCTGACTTTTGAAAACAGCCACGACATTTCCGAACAGTATGTGATTACGGATATACACTTCTGGAAATTGAAATAAGAACACCGTGAATTCATTGTCCCAGGAAGGGGAAACTTTATTGACACATTCCTGGGGTCAGATACATCACATGATCACACTGACAGAACCACAGGCACATAGACACAGGCAACAGAGCATGCACAATGTCGGCACTAGTACAGTGTATATCCACCTTTCGCAGCAATGCAGGCTGCTATTCTCCCATGGAGACGATCGTAGAGATGCTGGATGTAGTCCTGTGGAACGGCTTGCCATGCCATTTCCACCTGGCGCCTCAGTTGGACCAGCGTTCGTGCTGGACGTGCAGACCGCGTGAGACGACGCTTCATCCAGTCCCAAACATGCTCAATAGGGGACAGATCCGGAGATCTTGCTGGCCAGGGTAGTTGACTTACACCTTCTAGAGCACGTTGGGTGGCACGGGATACATGCGGACGTGCATTGTCCTGTTGGAACAGCAAGTTCCCTTGCCGGTCTAGGAATGGTAGAACGATGGGTTCGATGACGGTTTGGATGTACCGTGCACTATTCAGTGTCCCCTCGACGATCACCAGTGGTGTACGGCCAGTGTAGGAGATCGCTCCCCACACCATGATGCCGGGTGTTGGCCCTGTGTGCCTCGGTCGTATGCAGTCCTGATTGTGTCGCTCACCTGCACGGCGCCAAACACACATACGACCATCATTGGCACCAAGGCAGAAGCGACTCTCATCGCTGAAGACGACACGTCTCCATTCGTCCCTCCATTCACTCCTGTCGCGACACTACTGGAGGCGGGCTGCACGATGTTGGGGCGTGAGCGGAAGACGGCCTAACGGTGTGCGGGACCGTAGCCCAGCCTCATGGAGACGGTTGCGAATGGTCCTCGCCGATACCCCAGGAGCAACAGTGTCCCTAATTTGCTGGGAAGTGGCGGTGCGGTCCCCTACGGCACTGCGTAGGATCCTACGGTCTTGGCGTGCATCCGTGCGTCGCTGCGGTCCGGTCCCAGGTCGACGGGCACGTGCACCTTCCGCCGACCACTGGCGACAACATCGATGTACTGTGGAGACCTCACGCCCCACGTGTTGAGCAATTCGGCGGTACGTCCACCCGGCCTCCCGCATGCCCACTATACGCCCTCGCTCAAAGTCCGTCAACTGCACATACGGTTCACGTCCACGCTGTCGCGGCATGCTACCAGTGTTAAAGACTGCGATGGAGCTCCGTATGCCACGGCAAACTGGCTGACACTGACGGTGGCGGTGCACAAATGCTGCGCAGCTAGCGCCATTCGACGGCCAACACCGCGGTTCCTGGTGTGTCCGCTGTGCCGTGCGTGTGATCATTGCTTGTACAGCCCTCTCGCAGTGTCCGGAGCAAGTATGGTGGGTCTGACACACCGGTGTCAATGTGTTCTTTTTTCCATTTCCAGGAGTGTAGATTGAGCTAACTGGTAACAGAAACTACAGATGTGAACGAAAAGTATGGGATAATTATTCGAAAATTTTGTGGAAAGTAGGTCAGCTGTGTGGTTTTTGCGGATTAATTCACACAACAATGCTTGTGAACCATCTGGTCTGCGGTGATGCTGCGCGAGGGAGGGACAAAGTGAGCGATGAAATTAGGCGGAATCCGCCCCGCCGGACGTGTCCGCTCTTTATTCGCGGTCGGGGCCGGCGGGCAGCGGCGCGCGAACAATAACAGGAAGCGTTTGTCCGCCGCCGCCGTCGCCGCCGCCGCCGCCGCCCCACGGCGAAAATTGCCAGCAGCGTCCGGCGGCGGCCGCGCGTACGCCCACACTTGCCGCCCCCGCCACGCTCCTCTGCATTCCACTTTCCTTTTAATTTCCGTCGCTTTGTCACAGCCCCCACGTGGTTTCCCCGCGTTCTTTTCCATCTCCTGCCGCCTGTTTCGCTACTGTTGCTTGCGTCACTTGTAGTCCTTTCAGTCTGAGGCGTCGCTATCTACACTGCCCTAGAAACGATTCTTTTGCATCATAGGCGTACGAAAACTGCGGGGATAATCGAAGTAGGACTCAATTAGTAATGAAATGTATTCCTTTCTGGTCCTAAGTATTTCGATTGGTTGGTTGGTACTCATCAATATCATTTTTTAATTATCATTTGATCTCTAAGTAGCTAGTGCACTCAAATTCCTCTACATTTTTTTTGTTCTAGTTTTTGCTTCTCCTATATTTCCCCTCTAATTGCTCAATGGAGTGACATACTAACTGATTATTTATACTCTGGCAGATTTACTTCTGCTTTGCGACGAGGTTCGAGTGTGTTTTACGCATCATTAGAGTTTATTCTGCATATATTTGTAAACAAAAGTGACTGAAAGTGGTTAAAAATGGTGTTGTTGTTATTGTTATTGTTATTGTTGTAGTGCTCAGATTCTATCAAGAAATGCTGCACTCCAGGACCTACATCACGACACAAAAATCGGTTACCGTCACTTTTCGCTGTCCCCTCTCTCTCTGTCCCTCTCTCTCTCTCTCTCTCTCTCTCTCTCTCTCTCTTTCTCCCTCTCCCTCTCCCACGATCCTCACCCCACTTCACCTCATTTTCTCCAAAGAAGCGACTGCATGATCATTACAATCGGCATAGTTTCTAAACTACCACGCAGTTGCAGCATAGCTCCGTATCTCTTCTTTTTGTATGTACACTGAAAAGCCAAAGAAACTGGTACACCTGCCTAATATCGTGTACCCCCTCCCCCCCGCCGAGAGCACGCAGAAGTGCCACAACACGACGTGGTATGGACTCGCCTAATGTCTAAAGTAGAGCTGAAGGGAATTGACCACATGAATCCTGCTGGGCAGTCCATAAATCTTGAGTCGCCGTTGATCTCGTTCTTGCAGGACCTTTTTCCGGCCGCAGCGATGTCGGATATTTGATGTTTTACCGGACTCCTGATATTCACAGTACACTTGTGAATTGGTCTTACGTGAAAATCCCCACTTCGTCGCTACATCGGAGATGCTGCGTCCCATTGCTATGACGCCACGTTCAGACTCACTCAAATCTTGATAACCTGCCATTGTAGCACGATTGACCGACCTAACAACTGCGCCAGACACTTGTTGTCTCATATAGGGGTTGCTGACCACAGCGCATTATTCTACCTGTACGTATGTCTGTATTTGAATACGCTTGCCTACACCATATTATTTGACGTTTCGGTGTACATCTAGAAATGACTGATGTCGAACGAAACATACTTAAAGTACGTTGCAATCTACGAGCGGACTTCAAATGCAAGTTACTTATTATTGTAGTAGGCGATATAACTTTTGCTTCACTACACTTCAGAGTGAGACAGATAAATAACAATATTTCTTCAACACAGGAAACAAACCTCTGTAAACTACAGCGATAACTTTCTGCCAAGTGAACTGTACCTTGACGATATAAATCCGATCCTTGGTCACGGAGCAATTCTAGAGCTATTGTTTCCCTATGCCTGGAAAATCGCTTTCCCCCAGATATTCCTTCGGCGTCCCCAAAAGATTGCAAGCTAACGTCCCAAAGATGTTCGGGCTCACATGCCGTTCCTCTTCGTCGAAATGTCTTGGCTCAAACTAGGATGTGAACCGCACTTGTCGAATTACACGCAGTAAATTAGACACTTGTGACCCTTTGGTTAAATTGTTTAGCTGCTGCCAAGTTTGCGAAATACAATGTTAATATAACATAAAGAACAGTAATAATAATATCGGGAACTAAATTAACGACCTGTAAATGACGTAGGCCACACAGCTGTAATTTGGTTAGAATAATGTATATTCAGAGAGCAAACTAATAGCTAAAGTGGTCGTATTTAGAGTTACTATTACACTCGAGCTTATATCCATTTGACACAGTTCAATCATTCACAATCTCATCACGAAATACAAGTTACCTACGCGAAAAGTTAAGAGGTCACACCAGGCGGGCGGCTCCTCACCGCAATACCACACAACGCGAGATTTTCTAAGTCGTTTCACTTCCTAGCTGCCTAAAGACCGACTGTCCGTTTTCGCATCTCAATCCGAACTGTACCCTTTCGTGTCTCCAGCCAAATTGCCCGCTTTCGCGTCTACATCCGCACTGTTTTTCAGCCCGTCCCCGGCCGCCTTTCGCGCGCGCCGAATCTCTTCGCACAACTGACTAGAGCAGTTCCCTTTCCTGAAACCGTCCGTCTGATTGGCTACAGCTTATTCTACATTATCTTATATTTTAACACATTTAAATAATCAAAGCCTGACCTCCTACACATTCTAAATAAAGTAACAATAATATCCATTACATAATAAACGTTAAATTATTTTATATAAAACCAATACAATTTCCTTCTTAGCTTTAATTGCCACAGCTAGTAGCCTTGCACCAATGTGCTTTCTGATAAATAAATAAAGAACAAAAGTAACTACTATGCACTAAACTTTACAACAAATATTCTATTACCTAATGATTCTATAAGGTGCCATGCTGTCATCGTTCAATGTATTTTGTGTGGAGAAAATGATGATCTGATGCTTAACTGAAAGTACTGATAACTTAAATTTACTATATCTCTTAAACAAATAAAATTACAGAGCTGTTATTTACAACGTTTGTCATTTTAATGATGCGCTTCTATATGAAATGTCGATCGTTAAGATCGACCAAATTGTTCAGATTTTAGCATTCAGGTCTTTGTTACAAAACCTGTAATTTCACTTTAACAGTAAATCCAAAACTATTATAGATATGATCAATATTCAAGTTTTATTGGGATCACCATAAATATTTATGAAGGATGATAGATTAAAATTACTGTTGCTTGGTTCCCTTAATTACTACAGAATTAAACAGTTTTCATAAATGTTTCACTTTATGGCCGACCTTAGGTCCACCAGATTTAACACTGCTACGCTCCTTGGCCACAAAAGGCTTCTACGGGGTTTCCCTATGACGTAGGTGCTCGTTACTCACTCACACACTACAGCGCTTAGGCCTCAATAGACAACAGACTGCCTGAGGCAGGATTCGAACCTGCGACCGTAGCAGCAGCGCGGTTCCGGACTGAAGGGTCTAGAACCGCTCTGAAGGATAAGGTGTGCAATTTTGTGCTGTTTAGTTATGACGCTGTAGTGTATAGGAAAGTGTAGTAGTGGGTAACAGAAGAAATACTTCAGTTGATTGATGAAAGGAGGAAGTACAAACATGTTCCGGGAAAATCAGGAATACAGAAATACAAGTCGCTGAGGAATGAAATAAATAGGAAGTGCAGGTAAGCTAAGACAAAATGGCTGCAGGAAAAATGTGAAGACATCGAAAAAGATATGATTGTCGGAAGGACAGACTCAGCATACAGGAAAGTCAAAACAACCTTTGGTGACATTAAAAGCAGCGGTGGTAACATTAAGAGTGCAACGGGAATTCCACTGTTAAATGCAGAAGAGAGAGCAGATAGGTGGAAAGAATACATTGAAAGCCTCTATGAGGGTGAAGAGTTGTCTGATGTGATAGAAGAAGAAACAGGAGTCGATTTAGAAGAGATAGGGGATCCAGTATTAGAATCAGAATTTAAAAGAGCTTTGGAGGACTTACGGTCAAATAAGGCAGAAGGGATAGATAAAATTCCATCAATTTCTAAAATCATTGGCGGAAGTGGCAACAAAACGACTATTCACGTTGTAATGTTGTAACTTTAATTTGGTATGCTGATATCGGTGCTAATTGACAATGAAAGTGGGTTAAAAGACGTGATCTGTCTGGGGACGTTAACCGTGGATTACTGGGCAACTGTTTCATCAGATATTTAGTCTAGGTTTACCAAGCAGACTAACATTAATGATAATCTTTTAATAGTCATACAAAACCGGTAATATATATATATATATATATATATATATATATATATATATATATATATATATATATATAAAGAGAATTTAAATAAAAAGAAAGAAATCAGTTTATATTTGGAAATTTATTTTAAGATTGTTCATTGAAATTTCAGCATATTATACGTGAGTTATAACTGAGCTGGTGCCTTATTTACGATTGAAAAATGTGAGATTTTAATCTTACGGAACACATAAAATATGGAGCCAAGATTGGAAGACTGCATACGACACTGCATTCATAAAATAACTCACGAAGAACATTGAAACATAAGCAAGAAGAAATTAACCACAACCAACAGATTCAGTTTTTTTTTTACCCAAAGAAATTACGTTCATACCACAATCCTGTCCGTCATGTAATTACCACACACTGGTATACTAAATTCGTATTAACTCTTTGTGAAGTCTTCGCAAAAAGAATAGCTGAGGGCTACTTTGATGATTACACCACATGCTCCACGTGGTCAACTTGGTTTACACAAAGCGTACAACTCCACAATAATTTTGATAATTAAAATAAATTAGATCGAAAAGCAATTGACAAAAGAAAAACCTTGAACTGGTTACTAACGTCTTACTATTAACCTGATGGGTCAAACAGTTATATAAGCACGTGGTACTGGTCTCGCAAAGTACACCCCACGTGGGTTGAACATAAAGAAAAGTTGCTATATTGAAAATATTGTCAAGACGAGACGTTATAATCACACAAGCATTCGCATTTAAGATTGATCTTAGTTAGAGTTACTGATCAACACGTGGTTCCTCTTTACTCACAAAGTAGTAACAAAGCAACAACCGGAAAATAATATGAACTTCACACGAGAACTACACTACGCTGCAATTTAAGATAACCTTAAATATTTTAGAGTTAAACCCGAAATAAAGATGATTAAATTTTCAGTTAGGCTGAACTTAACAAATCCATTGTCCTATGGACTTAGCAGACACGCGCTTAGCCGGAGATCTTACCACTTCAGACGCTCGCCACCGCTAGACTGCAACTCTCTACTGCCGAGCGTGCTTCCTGAGGGTGGCTCACAAAGACAAACGGAAGTGGCCAGAGGGGCAGCTTCCTATACCAACATGACAACGGACGGACAGAACCATACTAAGGATAGAAACCTCTTTGCTTTTAGGAAGCGTAGCTACCTGTTCCGACGTTGGTCCTACTGTTCTCTAGCAGACAGGCTTGTCTGCTACCCTCAAGCATGCAACTACAAATACATTTGCTCATTCATACTCTCACACAGAAGGGAAGGGGGATGACAGTATCTTATCATATACAGTATATAAAAGAAAGCGGATGTAGGTTCCGTATGAGACTGTGTGACATGAATTACATATAAACTGTGTTTTAAAGTGTAGTAGTGTGACAGATCGTTCTTGTTTATGTGTAAAAGTAACACGTTCCACTACTCAGTCTCCTCCCAGATAGTCAGAAACGCCACAGTAAATTTAGGAGAGGAATTTACTCCATAAATGACAACAGATTTAAGAAATTAAACATGAAAGGAATCCAACAGAGACCTTTCAACGTTGGTGCGTAGAATATATGAGTCTGACGATATACCATCTGACTTTCGGAAAAGCATCATCCACACAATTCCCAAGACGGCAAGAGCTGACAAGTGGGAGAATTATCGCACAATCAGCTCAACAGCTCATGCATCGAAGCTGCTTACAAGAGTAATATACAGAAGAATGGAAAAGAAAATTGAGAATGCGCTAGGTGACGAGCAGTTTGGCTTTAGGAAAAGTAAAGGGACGAGAGAGGCAATTCTGACGTTACGGCTAATAATGGAAGCAAGGCTAAAGAAAAATCAAGACACTTTCATGGGATTTGTCGACCTGGAAAAAGCGTTCGACAATATAAAATGGTGCAAGCTGTTCGAGATTCTGAAAAAAGTAGGGGTAAGCTATAGGGAGAGACGGGTCATATACAATATGTACAACAACCAAGAGGGAATAATAAGAGTGGACGATCAAGAACGAAGTGCTCGTATTAAGAAGGGTGTAAGACAAGGCTGTAGTCTTTCGCCCCTACTCTTCAATCTGTACATCGAGGAAGCAATGATGGAAATAAAAGAAAGGTTCAGGAGTGGAATTAAAATACAAGGTGAAAGGATATCAATGATACGATTCGCTGATGACATTGCTATCCTGAGTGAAAGTGAAGAAGAATTAAATGATCTGCTGAACGGAATGAACAGTCTAATGAGTACACAGTATGGTTTGAGAGTAAATCGGAGAAAGACGAAGGTAATGAGAAGTAGTAGAAATGAGAACAGCGAGAAACTTAACATCAGGATAGATGGTCACGAAGTCAATGATGTTAAGGAATTCTGCTACCTAGGCAGTAAAATAACCAATGACGGACGGAGCAAGGAGGACATCAAAAGCAGACTCGCTATGGCAAAAAAGGCGTTTCTGGCCAAGAGAAGTCTACTAATATCAAATACCGGCCTTAATTTGAGGAAGAAATTTCTGAGGATGTACGTCTGGAGTACAGCATTGTATGGTAGTGAAACATGGACTGTGGGAAAACCGGAACAGAAGAGAATCGAAGCATTTGAGATGTGGTGCTATAGACGAATGTTGAAAATTAGGTGGACTGATAAGGTAAGGAATGAGGAGGTTCTACGCAGAATCGGAGAGGAAAGGAATATGTGGAAAACACTGATAAGGAGAAGGGACAGGATGATAGGACATCTGCTAAGACACGAGGGAATGACTTCCATGGTACTAGAGGGAGCTGTAGAGGGCAAAAACTGTAGAGGAAGACAGAGATTGGAATACATCAAGCCAATAATTGAGGACGTAGGTTGCAAGTGCTACTCTGAGATGAAGAGGTTAGCACAGGAAAGGAATTCGTGGCGAGCCGCATCAAACCAGTCAGTAGACTGATGACCAAACAAAAAAGTAGTCGGATGGCTGTAGGACAAAGGAGGATCTGGACAGAATTTCTATTTGATATGATGAATGGCAGTTTCCTCTGAATGTGACAAAATTAAGTTGTTATTTATGAGTATTGCGCATTGTCCGAATACATTAATAGTGGTGTACGATTTGACACTGTCACGTCGGTTAAACTGAGAGGCACCCACATGCCTTGCTCATGCTGTGGCATCAAGCAGTCAGGCCTGCGAGATGAGTGGTCTACCAAGCGAGTGGATTCATTCTTATTTATCAAGTAACATGAGCTCTAGTATTCACAATTAAGTTACAAATTATCCTCCTGTATGAATATTACGCAACGGAAACGGATAACGCACTTCTGACTATCAGTAATTTACACAACTCTGACTGTTCACTACGCACTGGCAATACCACATTTCCTTTCTTACCCAACGGCTTTGATCAACACGTGGCCATCGCACTGAATATAAATGGCGCACACTTTATAAATTCTGGATATCATGACAACATACAATTCGAAGGAAAAGGCCACCAATCTTTTTCTTTTCACTATCGTTTTTATTCCGATAAATTCTATAACCTAAACACACCATTACATTTTCTGCAACAATTGCACATGAGAAACTCCGCCCAGTGGGCATAGCCTTACATTGGTGATTCTCTATGTTATGGTCTCGTAATTATCTAACACTACAGTGCACTTTCTGGATAGGATGGTGGATCTTTTGCTATATCTCACACTTCGACTCTCACACCCATCATCACGAAAATTTCCTCCAGACCGAGTGGTACAAAATGAACCTATCTTGCTACTCTCCCATGCAAACCACACATACTTAAATTACATGAAATACACCACACTGGCAACATGGAATACAACACAAAGAATAGTCACAACGTTATAATCACATCACTTTCAGCTTTCCCACTTCAACTATAGTTCATCCCAGTTTCACACGACAATGCCTCACTTCGTAGCTTTTCTTTCCTACTATGAACTCTGGAGGATATATGCACGTCTTCCTGTGAAATGTAAGCCGAGTGGCTTTGCTGGATAGACGGCTGACTCACCTTGCTTCACTCTCAGAGTATTAGAGTTTGAATCAAGCGTCACACGGAAACATAACACGCAAAGTAATATTAAGAACATACGCGAGTCCTCAACTGATACCATGGACGAGTAATTCTCTTTATCCTTTGTCTCACACACAGATTGAGACTCACACAGTACTCACCACGTGGAAGTACTCGTCCCTAATTTCAAGTCCTGCACGCGCCATTTCTTAAATATTTCCAACTTATAGTACACACGCCAGTAATTCAGCTTAGTTTTAGCACTCGGAAGTATTTCAACTTATTGCTACACGTGGTTTCATTGTGACCATTGGTCACTTCCGAAGATTACTACGATCCCCTCAATATTACCTGCCTGGCATTTAATTCTCCCCACAAAAGTTCCTGAAATAGAGAAATTATTATTCCAAACTACTCTTAAGTACTCCACATGCATACCCTTCTATCCACTCTTTCGTCTTTACTGAGCACACCTAAGACAGGTCTTACCAACACAAGATACAGCGCCAGAGCGCTGAAACATGGCCGATCTTGCACCTCCGCCAAGGTGGGGGAGCCACATTTCAGGCGCTCAAAGCTCAGGTAAATTTCATCTCTTTGGTTCCACCAAAGGTGACCAAAGGACCGTCCCAAAGATGATCATATATTGCACAATCACTATCTGCAGTTAGCAGACGACCATACATTCATTCATTTCACAGATCTCACCAAATTGGATGTAGGGATTTATTTTGTGGGAGTGCACATGTAATCAATTAAATAAATAAATTGTCATTCTTTCCTACACTGGTATCCGGCTTCGCTGTATTAATTGAAATTGAGTTATTATTAGAAATATGTTGTTCTGACAAGAATAACGAAGAATGTTGTACCTATTTTCAATCTCGGGCAGTACTGTACCCTTTCAAAACATATAGGCGTAGTATTGCAAAGCGATAGGAAATTAAATGAGATTGTAAGGTCAAATGAAGGGAAGGTGAGCTGTAGGCTTCGATTTATCGGTAGAATTCTGTGGAAGTGTAGCACACATATCCAGGAGTTCTCATACCATATACAGATACTTGTTGCTGAGTACTGTTAGAGTGATTTGAATCCCCATCAGATCGATTTAAAGGAAAACACAAAATTCAGGCGAGTACAGCTAGATTCCTGATCTACAGCTCTAGTCAGGATGCGAGTATTACGGAATTACTCTATGAAGTATAATGACAATCCCTGAAGGAAAGACGTCCCTTTCGTGAAGTACTATTGACAAATTTAGAGAAGCATTATTTGCCACCGATTTCAGAGTGATAGTAGTCTCAGCAACATATGTTCCACGCATGGACCGTCTAACAACCCTACTACAACAAAGGTCAAAAGTTAATTATGATTGTATTGTTGCTCACGCTGCTAAATATTGCATTTTCGGGCAACAACAAAGTCATATTGTGTGGCAGATGTCATTTGAGCACAGTTCATAAAGTCATTTCTTGAAATAATGGATAAACTAGGCACTCATCTTTTCGTGTTTCCCACGTTGGTCTCGTTGTGAACTCATGGCTCAATCGTCGAAAATGTAGGTAGTGATGATTCCAAGCACGGATGCAAAGAGGCCCAGGTGTTATTCTGCGATATTCAAAAGTTTTATAGGTGCGCTTCACAAATCATTCTTGAAGATTCTTTTGCAAGTTAGGACAATGGTGATGTAAAAAAGTAATCAGCACTCTGAATTTAAGTTACACTTCTTTTTTATTACTTTTGTTGCAGTATCACGTAACTCGTTCCAAAACGTCACTTCGCACTGTAAAACATACTTGAAAATATCTTTCTCACTGTTAAAGTTTACATTTCATAAACTGACTACAATTTGCGTCTTTTTAACATGACGACCAAAGCTTGACTCTCTAATAACCGCTTACGCGTCCAAAAATCAGAGTTACAAGTACGTCAAAGATTATAGTGACAAAAGAAAGAATACACATAAGAATAATATCATTGCAATATATGCGTATCGATGTATCGAAGTACCTCTACATTAATGAAATCAAATCTGAATGTTGTCGCAGAAATATGTTAACTATTTTACAGAAACACAGTACAATATTGCTGGTATCGAGAGCTTGAGGTGAGCTGCCGTAATGGTTACGTAATTCAAGTACCATTACAACCGCAAACACAAGACAATTTAAATCAGGACTCGTTGGGAAAAATATCAATCATCGTTTTCTCCTGGCCCAATCTCTTAGTGGAACATGAAAGAGAGTCACTATAGTGGCTGTCACGAAAATAGGCACCTCGAGGTCACCTCACCGACTAATGGCATTGCCTGTTAGTGTTAATTTGAGAAGTTAGTAAAAAGTTCGGAAAAAATATTACACATCGCTGTTTTAGTACAGAAATGATGGAGAACTATTTCAAAAGAGAATTCTTGCCAGCTGCTACCAAAAAGAAGCACCGACCGAAAAAAAGTATTTGATCGTTCTCAAAGTTTATAGATGCAAGTGATACATATTTCATCATTGAAGTGTAAAAGTATTCCGAGATAAAAAATAAAACACTGCAAAAGCTGTGAAACTGTTCCACCTGTGTAATGAAAAATGTCGTCACTGGCGAATTTGCGTTCTGTTCGACCTAGAAATTCCAGCGAGAAAATTGTTTGAAAATCTATAATATTAATTGTGGTAATATCTGGGACATCGCTATTGTATGGTGTCACCTGTGAAACCATTTCATTTACGAGAGACGCCGTTTACGGCAGCGAGATAATACTTGGACCTTTCTCCGACGGTTTGCCTTAATACGACCGAGTATTTTCGCAAACTCCAGAAATATTTTTATTTGCAGCTCTTACCGATCCTTCGTCACTGCACGCATAATCACTATCGCCGATATAATTAATAGTTAAGAAACTGTAGGTACTTTCAGCCCAATATTTCGGTTGAATTAGTTCAAAATATATTTGCGCTTATGGTTTTGTGAAACCCAAGTTTTATCAAACTACGCTGCAGGACTACTGTCCTCAGCTCGCAACAAGCGTATTGCGCACAAAACTTCGTTCTTACTGATGCAATGTCTCTGCATTAGATTAAACACTTTCGTCCATCGTTACTGTTTCTGAATCAAAAGCCAAGTGAGCGAAAAAGGCAAAGAACGGAGGTCTCTGAGTCAGAACACTTTATTTTTTCACCGAGAGTATCCTATTTGTTTCTAGCCGTTGGATACTCTCTTATGTCGTAGTATCCAAGTACAGCTTTAAGCACCTACTTTTTATCACAGTCGTCCAATTCTGTAATTTCCATTTGCATTTTTATCCATTTCTTGAAGAATCGAAACACATGCTCACATCTAGAGATTCTGTCGATGTTACTGCACTATTAATATGGAATACAGTCGATTCTCAAATACCACAAGTTTCTGTTTTCATTTAATGAACTTTTGCTAAGCTTATATTACTCGTGGTTTCTTTACTCGCTGCCAGGTCAGTAAAATACTTCAGCGCATTCGATATAACAATTTTAGACTGTTTTCTAATGTCTTTTAATCCTTTATGCATACCGACTGGACTAGTAGGACACGTTGACCTTTGTTCCAACATTTCACTCTCTACCAAACACACGTCAATGCAGCGTTCCACAGAAGACTGAAAGAACTCGCGAAACACGATATCGCACAGAAACACTGAACATTCGGCTCGCGCTGACCTGCTGCACTAGGGCAACAAAGTTATGAGGCGGGCGAATCACAGCTCTTAGCGCCTGTGGATTGCAGGCAGCGGATGTGACCTTGAGTTGTCTTAATTTCGTGACAGCCACTCTAGTAGTGTTACAAGGTACCCTCCGTCATGCACAATGTGTGTGTGCAGACGGAGTGTATTGTTATTTTAGAGCAGAGGTTCCCGACCTTACGCCATTACCCGTGAGTGCAAATAGACTAGGTAGTACCTTGCCCCCCCCCCCCTCCTCTTCGGCATCTGTTGTCTCCCCCCTCCCCCTCATTATCACCAACTTTAGCACCTAAGTAAACCGTAGAATGAAAGACGTTTATCGGAACATATTTATTTTTAAAATGATGAAAGATGAATGGTATTTAGTTTGTGTGTGTGTTTGTGTGTTTTAGAATGAATGACGAAGGAATTAGCGGTGCATCGCAAGTACTACCCACAACTTCTTCTCAGATAAGAAAGCCAACTATCAACGCTGAGGGTACACACTTGTTACGTAACATGCTTCCACTCGATTACTCCTGTACATTGTGGCACTTGCTTGACCTGCACACTGCAACACCAATTAAAATCGGACAAGTTCGGACATATGCACTATACTTACTGTCACACGTCATTTCTGCACTCCCTACCTCTGAACTAGCAGAAATTGGATGACTTCCGGCTGTTATCGCTTTTTGTCTAACCGCTCTAATACTAATAATAAAAGCCGGCCACGGTGGCATAGCAGTTCTAGGCGCTTCAATCCGGAACCGCGTGACTGATACAGTAGCAGGTTCGAATCCTGCCTTGGGCATGGATGTGTGTGATGTCCTTAGGATAGTTAGGCTTAAGTAGTTCTAAGTTCTAGGGGACTAATGACCTCAGATTTTAAGTCCCATAGTGCTCAGAGCTATTTGAACCATTTGAACTAATAATAAAATAGTGTACAGCATTATAGTAGCTCCCGGCGGACGTTCGAATCCTCCCTCCGGCATGGGTGTGTGTGTTTGTCCTTAGGATAATTTAGGTAAAGTAGTGTGTAAGCTTAGGGACTGATGACGTTAGCAGTTAAGTCCCACAAGATATCACACACATTTGAACATTTTGAACATTATAGTGGCCCTTCCATCGTTACTGCTATGTAATGCTGTCAATTAATTTATTTTTCTGTTTCGAAGCGAGAAATGAAACAATTTATGGTACTATCTACAAGTTGGAGAAGACATTTTACTGGGATATTTAGCATTCGTTACATATGTGTCTGACTTTTATCACCAGCGATGCACGGGACAAAGAACAACACACTTGTGTAGGAGGTGGGCTATATGAGGAACCTGTAACCTCCACCGCATTAATGCTGCTAAAAGAGAACTTATGTAATCAGTATTAGAGTCTCATAAAATTGTTAAAATAGTAATGATCTTCTGAAAATAATTTAGTTTCCTGACTGAAACAGAATCGAATCGTTTAGCTTTTACCCTTCAGAAAGTTTCCCTTTACCCCTCAAGGGCAATAACCCCCAGGTTGGGTCTAGGCTTTTCATTTCTCCTTTCGTGTGTGAGGCTACACTTTCTTTGGTCGGTATGAGGCTCTAATCTCTCGGCCAGGCGACCATTAGCTGAGGGCAAAGCTCCCACGACGCGACGCCGCAAAGACGTGCGTCCACGCCCCACCCCTCCTTGATCCCGCCCCTCGGGCTGCCCCCATCAATTACGCGGCGGCCGGCGAGCGAGGCCCGCTGCCCTAGCAAAATATATGGCCCTTGCGGCTGGGCAGGGCCGCTGCCACTGTGGCGTGGGATTCCACTGGACGGCGGGCGCACCGCTCTAAATCCCGGCCCTGTTGTGCTGCGCCGGACCGCACCAAGCACGGCGCTAAAATTTTTCCCTCTAAATCATTTCTGGTAGCTGGCCGGCCCTCTCTTGTTTTCTGACCGATCCTCGCCAAAACATCGCGGAAACATTTCGGAGCGTTCTACTCTACAACTGTTGGCGCAGTTGGCTACCGAAAAAGAAACAAACAGCTGTGTTGCTAATTCCCATTCTGTTCTTTTATATGTCAAAAATTGTTTTTCCTCTCACTTCACATTCCTTTTTGTATCAACTTCCGCCTTCATTTCTTTCTGTAAACAAAGATCCTGTTGAAAATGGGACATACATTAAGATACATGCACCATTCCGAACAGGATCAATGTTATTCAAATATATTATTTTCTAATAGACGTTCAGCTATTTAAAACTAGTGGCTCCGGTCATATTAGAGAAGTTAATAAATATATCACTTCGCAATTCTACTATCATCCTTTCCCCCCACATTCCTCTTTAAAATTAAAGCGATCTACATAGCGCAATCTTAAGAGAAAACGTACTTAAAAATGGTCGAAAATGTTGAAATTTTTTTGCCATATGATAGCTCTGTAGCATGCTAGAAATATTGTCTCCAATTTTCAGAATTTACTTCGTGCTACAAATGATGTAAGCCATCTTAATTCAACCAAAGCCCAGTAGCATGCCGCCTTTCATACATGCCTCTGTCGTTATTTGCGGTATTTTATTGTTTCCTGCTATCCGAGAAGGCGTATGTAGAGCATAGAAGACTGTGATCCCTTTTACAATTCGAATAATTACTATTTATTAAAGAAATTCACATAAGGTAGAACGCAAAACCCAAACGAAAGCTTTAACCATCTCGTTTGAAAGAGATACTCAAAGACATTTTGGTCATCTGCTATTTTCACTTTGTCCCCATATGATGGTAGCCTGGTGTTCAGTGATGGTAACACTGGAACGAAATTTTTGAAAGTGCATTACTGTCAAATGTACTTAAATTTTAGTGAAATAAATGTTGCTATTTATCATACACTTAAATTTAAAAAAAATGTAACGAGAATTCTAAGACTGACATTATAAAACTGTTATACAGATTTGTTAATCTAATTCTGAGGATAACGTACAGCATTTTGAAAGTGAGCAACGTTCCTCACGTGGCAGTATGTGTTCTAAAAGTATTCAGCATCGTCCTGCACAAATTATTTGACAAAAATGGAAAAAAGTATCAAAATTACAACCAATAATATAATGACAACATGCGCAAAATGTGGTTCAATTAAATCTCAGACAGAAGCAGTTACATTATCTAATATACATTCCTGATTACATTCAAACATGCCCCGTCGATGGAACAGTACATTCCAGAATTATGCACAAGGCGTATTATAATTAACAGACAACATCCAATGAAGAGCTGTGCATTTCGTCACGTCGTTCAATCGTTTAGTCGGCGCCAGAGCGTTACAGGGATGCTCGAGGAACTCCAGTGCCAGACGTTGCAATACATCTGTTGTGATCATGGTAAGGTTTAGTGCTGGGATCCAGAAAAATAAGTTCCAGGAAGAGTCGGGCAAGAAACTACTTCCTACCATACACGTCTCACAATACGACCATAACGAGAAAGAATGAGAAACTGGAGCTAATATGGTGGTTTACCGACGTTCATTCTTCCCACACACCGACAGGTAGCATGCCGTGTACAGCTGAAGTCATATGTGTAGAACAAAACGAAAACTGTAACTGCTGAACGTATATAATAACAGGATATGAAATACGAACCATTTTCCTGACGTTTTCCAGAACATTATTTATTTTGTCACGAACCGTTCTTCGGCCTCTTAGGCCATCGTCCAGTGGCAGCTTCATGGGCTGATGGAAGGAAGTCTCAATCGACAAGAACATAGTTTTTAGTAACTGCGTGTTAGATGTTTGGTTAAATCTGGAAATCGTAAATAAAAGCGGAGTTGGCTGTAATTTTCCTCACAAATTGAACACTACGTTCTTTGCAATGTCATCTGGCATACGGTTAAAAAAATTTTAAACGCGCTATAACATCGTTCTCATGTAACATTGTCCCCACTATTGTCGGTTATGACTGTCTTCAGCGTAAAGTGCCTGGAAACACTCTGAGAGCAAATTTGGGACATTTAGTACCTTATCTATCTAGTGTACTGGTATACTAGAGATACCAAAGATAACAAACAGAAAAACATTTAAAGTAACATTCAGAAAGTGAAAATTTCTGGTCTTCCAAGGTAATTGAATTAATACACCAAGTATTTTCGAACTTTCATGTTCGTTTTCTTTTTCCTTAGAAAACAGAATACAGGAGATTCAATACCTCTTACATAAATATACTACAAATCAACTTAGATGAAGCACTGAGGAAGAAACGACGCTAGTTTTGTTAAGTTTTGTAAGAACACTAAGAGAGCAATTTCGCAATTTCAGTTTCATCATTACTCATACATAGGCTTTCAAAATTGTAATAATTTATAAAAAGTTTGTGACAAGAAATTATTTTTTTATAAGATGTGTTCCAACATATTTTCTTTCGCACCCCACTTCAACGTCATTGCATCTAGTATATGCTCCTTCGTGAAAATAAATTTACAGAAACATTTGCAGAGAAATAAAACAGGATAAAAATGTTGCTAACTCACAATTCTTAACGTTTAGGGCCTAAACAGGGATAACCCTGAAGTACATATGAAAGGCTTATTTCAATAATGGCACAAGTCCATTAGCTCCACTTTTCTGTCTATAATGCTTCTGACATTAATGGTTCAAACAAACAGAAAGGAAGGTTCATTTCTAGCAAGAAGCCATATGCTTGAATATTTATGGTATCTCAACTGCAGATTTTTCAGCGCTCATTCAACTTTAGGACTCTGTATCTCAGAATAAACAAAAGTTGACTTGTACCACTATTGAAATAAGCCCTTCATTTAATACAGATGTTTCTACTGTTAAAAGGTAAAACAATCCAGTGATAGTACCTACACAAAAATTTTATTGGAAGGAAGCCATTTTTTGGCGAACTTCCACCTATTCGCATAGTATAACCTACATAGTAGTTTGAATGTTAATCAAAGGCCTGTTAATTTTCACTGTCCGAATTGAAATTAACGCACACAAGAATTATCTGCTTCCTGCGGAACAGTCGTTGGGATCCCAACTAATACATTTGAGACACTGGGCCCATTCCTGACTTCCTTTTGGTACGTTGTATCGTTCCAGGCATTAAATACAAAGGCAATTTTCATCCTCTTTACGACAGCGTGGACAAGTACTATGTGAAAACTTGCCTTTGAGCGAAACACTAATGATGTCATCAGAAGTAGGCTCATCCACATCTTCCTTGTTCTTGCTTTTTAGCAATTACTTACCCTTATACACTATGTGATCAAAAGTATCCGGACTGCACCTAAACATAGGTTTTTCATCTTAGGCTCATTGTGCTGCCACGTACTGCCAGGTTTTCCACATCAACGACCTCAGTAGCCACTAGACGTCATGAGAGAGGAGAATGGGGCGCTCCGCTGAACTCACAGACTGCGAACGTGATCAGCTGATCGCGTGTCACTTGTGTCATACGTCTGTACGCGCTATTTGCACACTCAGAAACATCCCTAGGTCCACTGTTTCCGATGTAATAGTGAAGTGGAAACGTGAAGGGAGACGTACAACAGAAAAGCGGACAGGCCGTCCTCGTCTGTTGACTGACAAAGACCGCCGACCGTTGAAGAAGTCGTAATGTGTAATAGGCAGACATCTATCTAGACCATCACACAGCAATTACAAACCGCGTCAGGATCCACTGTATCCCTGAAACAGACAGGCCGCAAACGTTGGAAGAACTTCTTCAAAATTTTAATGGTGTAAAAGTGTTGTCTTCCATTGATCTCAGATCCAGCTTTTTTATCAGATCGAACTTCATCCAGAATGTAGAAAATACACAGCTTTCCTTTGTTTCGGCGTTTGTTATCAGTTTCGGAAACTTCCTTTTGGTTTGAACATTTCTTCGGCAGCATTCATTCGCGGGCTAAATTCCATATTACCTGAGTTCTTAAAACGTCACATCACCTTATACGTGGACGATATTCTAATAGCAGAAGCTTCATGGGAACAACATAATCGCATCCTCAACAGTTTGTTACGTATTTTTTCAGAATCTAGAATTACAGTTAACTTGGAAAAGTCTGAATTCGGTAGGTCAAAGGTGAGATTTTTGGGACATATTATTTCTTCTGAAGGCATTCAGCCGGATCCTGAAAAGTCAGAAACAATCAGAGCCATTCCAGTTCCATCCACAAAAAACAAGTCCGCAGTTTTCTAGGTCTCGTAAATTTTTACCGTCGTTTTCTGAATATGCAAATTCTTGTTACACCAAAACTTTGTTCTCTCACTGGAAAAAATACTATTTGGAACTGGGACGAACAAGCACAGTTGGAATTCAATTCTTTGAAAGAATCGCTACTTAATGCGCCAATACTAGCTCATCCAGATCTGTCACAAGATTTCTGCCTTAGCACGAATTCTTCTAAAGTCGGTCTTGGTGCCCATTTATTTCAAGAAGCCATAGAAAATGAAACTACCGTTCAGAAAACCATTGCTTTTGCTAGCCGAGTGCTAACAAAATATGGAAAAAATTATTCCGTTACTGAATTAGAAGCTTTAGCTATCGTTTTGGCATTTAACAAATTCTGTTTCTTTCTTTCTGGTAAGCACGTAAAAGTATACAGTGATCATCGTGCATTACAATTTCTTATGTCTTCAAAATTAAATAATGACAGCTTAAAACGTTGGGCATTGTCTCTGCAAGAATTCCGCTTCACAGTTGTCTATATTCCCGGCAAGGAGAACATTATTGCGGACGCACTGTCACGCGCACCGGCTGGGTTTGGGAAAAGTAACACAGAAGGCAATCTCGATAAAAATTTCAGTATTCCTTACATTCAGAAAGTCGCCTTTGAAAACTTCATCACCACATCTTTAAAGGACATTGCTCATGAACAAGATAAAGATCCGATTTGGAAAGGCATCAAAAGTAAATGACATGAAAAGCCGAACACTCAGATTCGGCATTAATCTGGTTAGAAACAATATTCTCTTCAAACGCTGCACTGTTGATGACAAGCTATGGATACTTTGCATTCCAGACGATTTTGTTGATAAGCTCATTTGGTACATTCATTTCAGCTATGCACATTTTGGTCCACGAAAATGTTATCATATTCTTCGAACGACTTGTTATTTTAACAATATGGAAAAGAGAATTCTAAGAGTCTTGTCTATTTGTAAACTTTGTCAAAAGGAGAAACCATCTACTATCTCACATCGTGCTCTGTTGTTTCCTATTATTCCTTCTAAATTAAAAGAATTTGCTGCTGTTGATCTCTTGGGACCCCTTGTCATAACATCGAATGGATTTTCGTACGTTCTAGTCGCTGTTGAACTTACTTCAAAATTTGTTTCTTTCACTCCGTTACGTAAAGCCACTGGACGGTCTGTATCCAATGCCCTCGTTAAAAATTTCATACGTGAAGTTGGACACGTTAGTAAAGTTATTTCCGATAACGGACCGCAATTCAGATCTGCTGCTTGGTCACGCATGCTTCGGAATCATAAAACCAAACCTGTTTTTATTTCATTGTACTCACCACATTGTAACCTGTCTGAACGGATTATGAAAGAAATCAATAAGCTTTGCAGACTTTATTGTCACAGAAAGCATCAGCATTGGGACAGATATTTACACTTATTTCAAAACGTGCTGAATGAAATGCCTCACGACTTCACTGCTTTACCACCTACTCTTGTACTAAAGAATGAAGAACCACCGAACAGAATCTGAGAGCTTGTACCTTTTCCAAATTCACGTAAACTTCGACGCAAAGACATAATTGATTTAGCTATAAAAAATACAAAATCTGCAGCAGACAAAAGGAGAAAACTACACGACAAAGCAAATGCAAAGGAATTATATATTGGTCAGAAAGTTTTCATTAAGGCTCATTCATTGTCACATAAGAAGAAACACTTGAGTCACAAAATCTTTCTAGTTTACAATGGACCTTACACTATCCGACGTATACCACATGATAATTGCATTGAAGTTGAAACTCTGCGTACTAGGAACAGTAAAGGTTTACACCACATTTCACATGTAAAACCGTTTATTGAAAGATAATCTGCTTTTTAACTTTGTCTTTGCCATAAAACTTTTCACTTCACATTTCTAGTATGCTTTGTCAGACTTAAGAAATTTTTAACATGCAACAATGTTTGAAGTTAAATATCCAGTCTAGAACCTAGGGAACATTTTTAAACAGAAATTACGAATGCATTGTTATAGTGAACAGACGACACAGTGTTGTATTTGTACATTCTTGCTTGTTAGTTGCACGATTACGTAACGACTATCAGGCTTAGATACTTAGGACATATACTGGTACTGCTAATGAGATTTTAATGCAACATTTTGGTTTACTTGAAGATACATTCTGGATTTAAAGTACTTTCTGTGAGATACCAGATGACACAATGGTTAGTTTATGTGACAACTACACGATTTTATCACGACACTACCAATGAGTGACAATTGCGGTGTATCTGAATTATTCTGGACAGTAAAACATGTTTTAGTAGTAACTTTTGTGGTATAGCTACAATGAGACAGCCTTTTCCGTAACACAATACGTTACAGCAAAGTGCTTCCTTCATAACAGCAATAAGCGTAATAACTAAGATATCTATACGCAAAGCAATTCACTTCGTTTATTACTAGGTAAGTACATTGACTTCAGCAGAACTTTGCTTACAGAGGACGATAACTATGACACTTCCACAGAATTATCCTACAACAAGACGCGCATTTAGCGCTACAGGACACGCATTTGAGTGATTAATTTTGTATTTGAACCATTTATTTTTAAAAATTTTAGAATTACAAAGGTTTTCCGTGATACATTTCATTCCATTGCTGTAATCTGTAACACCTGAGGGTATAATTACATTAATCCTCAGGGGGGTACACACTTACTTTGTGTACCATGTGTTTGACAAGCACAAGGAGCCCTAGCTAATATGGTATTTGCTTACACAACTTTACACTTCGGTACCATATATCTCTAACACATAAATTACACAGCTATCTGATCATTTAACTGAGACACAAACATTTTTTTACTACATCAGTGACACATGTTTACGCAGTTACACAGTTGGATAGGTTCATACTTATGAAATTGTATTTTGTCTGTACTTTGTGAACTGTTCATATTTTTTCGGAACAATTGTGATACTATGAGAGCTTTGAATGATATATTTGATATGGGATCATGATTTTTATAGTATGTTTGAGGTAGATGACACTATTTAAATGAGCAGAGAATTTTTTTAGGTTTTGAAATTATTGCAGAAAGTTACGACGTTTTTGAGATTTGGCTGAGGTGTTATGATGTTATTACTATGACGACGATGTGTATTACGCTGCTGAGGTATGTTTATGATTAATAAGCTGATGCTATATGAGTTATTTGATTATGCTACGTATCTGTTATGATGAAATATTGAAGAAGTGTTGACGAACATGTATATGTGTAGAATGGTAAGGAATAATGAGTAGTGGTTAGGGACTCTGACTTGTGAAAAAGTATGTTGGAAACCAAGAATCGTACTTTAAGAGTTATGAAATGTGTCTAAATGCATAAATGTATCACAATGCCGACGAATATTTTTTGGACACTGTTATATTTATAGCATTTTATTTCCCCAGATTTGCGACGCAAATTCTCAAACTGTGAAATTATTATATGAGACTGTCACAGTAGTGCAAACTGGTGTCGTAAATATTTCGGTAAGAAAGCCAAGTGACCTTGACGTAATGCCTCTTGAGCAGCCAGCTGTGTCAGACGCCTGGAGAAAAAGCCATTAGAGTGTGCCTTTTCAGAGGCACAGGTAAAAAAAAAAGAGGGAGGCCATAATCCTCGCTATTGACATTCCTTTGTAGAAAGCATCGGAAATATGACACCCTTAAACTTGAAAACATGATTACACTGTGGAGTTCTTAATTTATGATATTTACTGAAATGAAATGATGAGAAACATTTTATGTCTATTGTCTTGCTAGTTGAAAGATTGTTTACTGCATTATGAAATGCCATATGGCTAGTGAATGACGTTTCACGCCTTGCTTTGCCTATTTTGTTTAATATCTAGTTCCTAGCTGCACTGCAGCATTCGTTAAAATAAAATTTTATAGATGTACTAATATAAATATTTTATGCCTACAGATCCAGTAAAAAATAACTTTATGATGGATGTACTCCAAAAAAATGAGGGAGCACAAAAAGACATTTCCACTTCACAAGAATTGCATACATAAATTTTGTGAGTGACTTGGTAACTTGTCTGCTAGAGCAAGTTACAGTGATGCATCACTCTAGTGTTAAGATGTGACATAGGTATTAGACATGGCCATCTTTACTGTAATATTTTTTCTGCTTGAGCTTTTTCATGATTACATATAAGTTATTGAATTTGCTGCTGCTGTTTGCCAGGCATAGTGTTATTAAATTTCACTTTGTATTACTCTGTTAATCTAGTT
Source organism: Schistocerca americana (assembly GCF_021461395.2). Lineage (NCBI taxonomy): Eukaryota > Metazoa > Arthropoda > Insecta > Orthoptera > Acrididae > Schistocerca > Schistocerca americana. The sequence continues at coordinate 461,153,798 of NC_060122.1, read as the reverse complement.
TTACTACTGATTTATTTTTCTTGCTTGCTGTGAATTGCCTTATATTAGTTGTAATATTGCATTTGCTTTGCTAATTTATGCTGCTTGCTTTGCCATTTGTATTTTTTATCATTGCTGTTTGTGTTAATTGTTTTGTGCTGCTGCATTGCCTTGTCCCTTAGTTCAGCATCTGAGCTCAGTAGATTTAAGTTAGCTTAAAAGGGGGTAGACTATATATGAGAACGAGTTGTGATGAATTGGATGAAATGCATTGAGAAGCTATAAGAAAATGGTTTCGCCAAAAAAGGATTTTGAAAGAGGATATGAACAAAAATTAGGGTTTAGGGACAACAGGTTTAGATAGGATTTTCTTGGAAGTATATGATGAGGTAAGGTAATGGAAAATAAATAACGAGGTAAGAAATATGTGAACATATAAATACAGAAAGCATGCTTGGATAGGATTTTTTTTTGCTGGAAGCAAATTTCGAGATAAGACGAAAGATCTATGAAATGACGTTTTTGGTTGGACTGCAGTACCAAATGTTACACTGAAAACAAACCTGGTCCTGTATTTTTGTGTTATTACACTATGTGAATTTATCTTTTTCCTGTCTTTATGTGTTTAGCTAATAAGATTTATGTTGTAGAATTTTTCAAATACTACATTATTTTCTTTATAAAGATGTTTGGACATTATTTATTCTGTTCTGTTTTAATGCTCATGTGTGAAATTAATGTTTCGAAAACTATTCTCATTATTTTGTATATGTACTTATGTCATAATTCTTGTAACACTGATCCCTATTCTTTTGTAAAGCCCCTATTACTACAAATGTTATCCGTATTGTTATTATGTTTTTAATGATGTATTTTGTACCTTTGTAATTGTATTCTTATACTGTAAATTTATAATTGTATAGACACCAGTTCTTCAAATTAAGTATCATTTCACTACACACGTTTCTGTTGGTCATAATATATGCACAGTATGTGAGAAGTTGGGACTGTTAGTGCTTGCACGTGTGTTGATAATTCAGCAAGGGACTGGATAACAGCATTGCTGATTCTAAGGATATTCCAAAATTTTTTTTTTGTGAGTGCACAAGTGGTGGTTATGGACTTGCTATATTATCTGCAAGACTCTTCAATGGTGATTGTGCACCTGCACAATCACAACAGATGGCTGCTGGCCATCTCTACAAGGACTACAGTGGGTCTGCATCTTTGATGACCCACCAATACCATTATTTCTACAAGGACTACAGTGGGTCTACACCTTTGCTGACTCACCAGTACCATTATTTCTACAAGGACTGCAGTGGGTCTGCACCTCTGGTGGCCCACCAATACCACAATCTCTACCAGGACTACAGTGGGTCTGCTCTGTGATGACCTATCTATCAATATTCTTCAAAACTTCGAATGACTCTGCTGTGGGTTTGCTCTGTTGTGACCCATTACCTGTCTGCATGTCAAGAGTCAGCATTGTCTTTCTGTTGGAAGGACAACACCACTTCTTCAAGACTGCATGGAAATCCACTACTTCCTTGTCCAATGTCTTTTACTGCTCAGACTTTGAGAAAAGAAACGGCAGTTTTACTGTGATGAATGATCAGGGCTGTCTTTATGGACTGTGAGAAAATTTTAGCTTTTGACCAACATTGTATCAATAAGTGTGTGCATTTGATATCTTTCTTACTGTAATTATGAAAAAAATTTTCAAATCCGTATTGGCCAGTGCCCAAAACAATTTGTAAAATTTTTTGTGGGGAGCATGGGGGCTATGTAAGTAGGCTGTTTATGTTTTCTTATTGGTAACGCCACGTAGCGCTCTGTATGAGAATCACTGGCTGTGCTGTGTGCAGTTTGTGGCTGCTTTGCATTGTTGTAATACTCGCCATTGTAGCGTTGGGCAGCTGGATGTTAACAGCGCGTAGCGTTGCGCAGTTGGAGGTGAGCCGCCAGCAGTGGTGGATGTGGGGAGAGAAATGACGGAGTTTTGGAATTTGTAAGACTGAATGTCATGAACTGCTATGTATATTACGATTTTTCAACACTATTAAGGTTAATACGCTGTCTGTTCTCTATTAAAATCTTTCATTTGCTAACTATGCCTATCAGTAGTTAGTGCCTTCCGTAGTTTGAATCTTTTATTTAGCTGGCAGTAGTGGCGCTCACTGTATTGCAGTAGTTCGAGTAACGAAGATTTTTGTGAGGTAAGTGATTTGTGAAAGGTATAGGTTAATGTTAGTCAGGGCCATTCTTTTGTAGGGATTATTGAAAGTCAGATTGCGTTGCGCTAAAAACATTGTGTGTCAGTTTAAGCACAGTCGTGTATAATTGTTGTAAGGGGACGTTTCAAATGTTCTTCACCGGACACGTACGGGGATCTTCAATAAGTAATGCACAACATATTTTTCTCCATAAATTTCGACTCAAAGAATAAGGAATTGGCTATGGGACCCCCTGGAATGTTCCGGTTTCAGCCCCTATTGTTTTATGACGCCCCGAGCGAGAGCGGCCTGAGTTAGCGAGGCGTGCGCAACGCTGCCGCTTCGCACTACTCTTACCCGGCTGTTGAGAGCTTGTGCAGAAGTCTCTGTGCTGTGGGTGCCACGGGAAGCAAATTTTCCTGTGTTGTTTCCACAACGCCTGCAGAATGTCGTGCTATGCGCCCCACAGCATGGGAAAGAAGTATGCGGGGAGGAAACCTGCTGCTACGAAGGGTCCTTCGGTTGTGCAACTTACTGAGTCTGCCGACCAAGCAAGGATGCCCCTAGAAGACGAGTCGCGACCTGTCACCCCTTTGTACGTCACGTGCAAAGGCGGGTGGACAGCGCTGTTCGACATTATGACCAATTGCGCCAAGAACGAGGTGGTCTACGAGTCTGTCGATACAGACTCGCTGATCTGCGTTCGGCCCGCGAACGTGGCTGTCCACAGGGCCCTCAAGGTCGCAGTGGCTGACCACATTGTCGAGGCGCCGCCAGCGCGTGAGAAGGCACCTTCTGTCGGAAGGAAGAAGATGACCAAGGTACTCCTAAAGGAGTTACCTAGGTGCTGTGACGAGGCAGCGGTCCAGGATTAGCAAGCGCAACCGGACCAACAAGAAGAGGGCGCCGCTCTATGCCGTGACCGTGCAAACGGCCGACGACCAGAGCGACATCTTCGGCTTGCGGAAGTTACTGGGCTTCCCGGTTACGACTGAAGCTCTCCCGACCGCCATTGACCCCCAGCCGCAGTGCTTCAGGTGCCAGGGCGAGGGCTCTTTCAACCAAATAACACAATATATCCTAACCGAACGTGACCAGAGGCGGGCGTCACGCCTTCTGTATTACAATTATTGCTTTCTAACTAGACAGGTACAGTTTTTAGCGAATGCAGCTCAATCTCAATCAGTTTCCGAGACAATATTGCGAATGATACTTCATACGTTGGACGTTTGGAAACGGACACCATGCAAATGGCTGTTGACCAAAGTGGCACATTAACTTGCATTTCTTCATTTGGCCAAACAAACAATACCGAAACTAGACAGCAGTCGACCGAATGAGTGTAGTGCGGTCCGTTGTATAGCGATTTGCAGCACAGCTCCGTTGGAACAGGCCTCGGAGGGCCCAACAGTTCCGACCGACCGCCATGTCATTCGCAGCCGAAAGACGTCAGTAGATGAAGATATAGAGGGGCGTGTGTTATGTAACAATGGCTTTGCCGCACTGATAATACCACTCGCCGTCAGATCACCGAAGTTAAGCATCTCGGCCTGGGCTGGCATGGATGGCTGTTAGGAGCTGCCGAGCGCTGTTGGCAAGCGGGGTGCACTCGCATGCGCCTAGCAAGCTCGTTGAGGAGCTACTTGAGTCTCCAAAATCGTGAACAGGGGACTCAAGTAGCTCCTCAACGAGCTTGCTAGGCGCATGCGAGTGCACCCCGCTTGCCAACAGCGCTCGGCAGCGCTTGCCAACAGCGCTCGGCAGCTCCTAACAGCAATACATCCCAGCCCAGGCCGAGATGCTTAACTTCGGTGATCTGACGGCGAGTGGCATTATCAGTGCGGCAAGGCCATTGTCACATAACGTTATTGCCTCAGATCGACGGGCCATTTATGATTCAGAAGTGCAGTTCAGTTCAGCCCGGGGGGAGGGGAGGGGCCCTGTGATGTATCGGAGGCTTTCGTACCATTGGCTGGGTCCATTCAGTTCTGGGACCACGGATATGAACTAGCACGTAAGCACAGAGTTCCGCGGACGTTGTAACCTTAGGTAGAGTGTATCAGAGTATGTCACCGTATTGTCAGTACGCAAAATTTTCCGGCGGGGGGGGGGGGGGGGTTCTGTGATGTATCGGAGGTTTTCGTACCATTGGCTGGGTCCATTCAGTTCTGGGACCACGGATATGAACTAGCACGTAAGCACAGAGTTCCGCGGACGTTGTAACCTTAGGTAGAGTGTATCAGAGTATGTCACCGTATTGTCAGTACGTAAAATTCTCCGGCGTTTTGGCCATTTGCAACAGTGCCTGAAACGCTGGAGAGTTTTAAATACTGACGACTTAATCACATATCCTGAAGAATTTAATTGGCGTGAACCAAAATGTTTATTTCAACTCTCTCTACGACCAGTTGATTCATTTTTCTTCTATATCTTTATAGTGAGTATATTGTGAACACTTCCGTTTCCCGAGACTACAACAGCCGTGTCCACAAAAGCAATGACGCATATCCTCTGGTTTGAAGAGAATTCGACATCTATCACACGTAAACGGCTCCGATAAATCCCCTATATTTCTATCCCTAGACAATGTCTGGAACTATGTGGAACAATCAGTCTAAAATAGGAATCAGTACTCCCACAGTTTGGGAACACCTAGAGATTTAATCATAAATGATATCAGCTGGATACGTCATTCCTCAAGAATGTTGTTGACTCTGTTCTACGCTCAAGTGGTGCCATTATTATGCCCACAGGCAGTGTCAGACTCTGAAGCGGTAGGAAGCAGGTGGGGAGAGTGGTAAGGTGCTTGGCCCGTAAAATCTTCATTAAGTTTAAAAACTCTATTTACAAAAACACAAAAGGCAACTTCATAAAAGATGTAGACAGCAAAATGTTGGGGAATGCTTTTACTAAATTAACAAAACAGTTTAATCAACCAAAACTTTGACATTATAGACTTTACAAGTCATTTACAACTGTTTGAATCAATTCAGAATTCGTTACAACTGACAATTGCTTGGACCACAGGCAATTTCGCTTTGGTACTAAAATACATAAATAGGTTTAGACACGTGATAACCCCAATGGCTGGGGACCCTTTAAAGAAAAACGGACACCTTAAGAGATCACTCAAAAATTTTAATTGAGTGAAATTAATTAAAAAATAGTCCACCGCATTAAAATTTAAAGCAGATCGGAAACAGTTTGTGGTGAAATAACTCTTCATACAACGGACGACACGAAATTTTAAAATTGGCCAGGTGCGAGTAATACTCGGGTTCTGAGCGTTTCATACAAATTTAATCATGTATACAAACAATTCAACCATCTTGGAAATGAAGAATCTCGACGATTTTTCTCTATTAATGACATCGCTAGTGGCAACATATTGGTCTTGGGGAATCCAAGACTTTCGAGGAAGTTTTAATTTTAAGTCTGTAGTTGGATAACAAACAAAAAAAGGAATATATTTTTCTTGTCATTCCATTACATATTAATAGTTCTCGTTTTGAAAACATAAGACCGCTTTAGCTGTAAGTCCTTTATTTATAGGCACGATCGATTTCGCAGCATTTTAACTGCATAATCAGGTGCAATAGAATCGAGTCATGTTACAGTCGAGGAAACAGAATGGGATGACCCAGCGTTCTCTTTTCTCGTTTGGAACTTGCCTTCATTTTATTGCTCATGATGATGCAGCTAGAACACTGCAAAACCGGTCGTGAGTATAAATAAAGGGCTTATAGTTACAGCGGTCTCATCTTCTTAAAATGCATGACTCTAGGTCAACGGTAGGTATCATGTAGGTTTCGTGAGTGAGTTTGCCAGTTTCAAAAACGTCAGATGATCATCCGATCTTTTCATTGTACTGACTTAAAAATTTCAATTTTTACACCATTAAAGGAATAGAGACTTAAGTATGCGACATAAACTTAAATTTGAAAGTCTACCCGTGTACGAGAAAAAGTGGTCTTAACAGACGGATAGACAGACAGACAGGTGGATAACAAACGCCAAAAAAATCTTCAGATATAATTACAAATTAGCAATTTTCGCATTATCTCCTTTATATCCACTGTGCAACACCTTGCTTCTTGCCACATTTCATGATTCTGGAACAAAGGGAAGGTTTTGATGTGTGAGTTTGCGAGTATCAAAATACGTGACTTAATTGGCCGTATCTTCTGACTGAATTGACTTAAAAGCTTCGATTTTGTTCATCAATAATGGACCCTAGATCTTAGTATGTGGCATAAATTTTAACTTGATTACTGTACCCGATCCAGAGAGAAAGGATTTTTAACAGTCGAACACACAGACAGACAGATAGATTATCATCAATGTGGTCCTATAAGGGTTTTGGTTTTACAGATTGTGGTACAGAACCCCTATAATAGCGAAAAAATAGCAAATGATGAACTGAGTCCTTTAAAATAAATTATGATGGAATGTCCTTTAAGTTGAGATACTGTTAAAGGAGGAACTAACTACACACACACACAAACACACACACACACACACGCAAAAGGGAAAAATAAACAAAAAAAGAGTTCACTTCAACAGCAAGAAGTGGTATTAATCCTAGCGATTCCACCACATTTCTCAGCTTTTGAAAGGAACATCTACATGGGGAAACCGCCACAGGCAGCAATGGCAATGTGTGAGGCCATTAACCTTTGCCTCAGTTAATCCACAATCTAATTCTGGAGCGCTAAACTGAGCTGTCGCACATATCAATATGTACAGAAAGCTTATGCATCCGTAGAAGAAAGAAAACACATATTCTTTGTGACCTTAAGATTGGAATGAGCCTAACTCAAGTTTATCTGAAGCAGATAAATGAGAAACTGTTCAGTAAAGACTCTTCTGGCTGAATTAAGATTGCTTGCTATCAGCAGCACGAACCCCTCATTAAGCAAAATAACTTTTACTCGATGAACTCATTATATACCAGATGGAAGAACGATAAGCATGAATTGAGAGTAGACATAAAACACGTAACAGGTTTTCTTAGTTTAAACAAGTAATAGATAATTAACAGAAAGAACAACCACGTTTTAGGGTGAAAAATAATTCAGTATTAGAATGCAGTATATGCACAGGACGTGCCACCTTGAAGCTTGCCAATCAACCTTGAATCCATGAATTTTAAACCTCATAGTTTGAACTGCCATGCCCAACTGTCAGCTGCGTGTTACTAATGAAAGGCCGCAGTTAATTGTAGATTCCTTCATACAGCAGAAATGAGCTTAGTGATGGTTTGAAATTCACAAATTGTAATTAGATAATTCTATCATCATATAACAGTTGGCGATAAGAAGCCTAATGAATCAATGCTAAAGTTCATTCAAAAGAAGGCAGGTCGCTTGACATGAGCAAACAGGCGAATTACTCCACAAAACTACTACCTTTTCTGTCACATGCCGATTAATGCTGAATACAAAAATTAATAACTAGTACTGACATCTGTCACGAGGCAATAAACTGGTCACTGTCCCACAACTAGGCACTGTGTAACCAGAGAGGCGAGTGACACTCCACACAGACGTTTGAAGTTCACAAAGAACCCAGCTCACCGTTAATTTCAGGCAATGGCAATTAGCTAAGGTGCCTTCCTTCCAACAGCTGAGTGTTCAGCCCCTTTCAAATAGTTTATTTTTATTTATTTATTGTTCCGTGGGACCAAATTAAGGAGAAGTCTCCATGGCCATGGAACGAGTCAATACATGAAATTATAACACGATAGTAGAAACAGATAAAATGAAATACAAGAAACGTATTCAGGCGACAATTCGTAAGTTGAAATAAAGAAAATCAACAATGTAACACTGGAATTTGCTTAATTTTTCAGCTCTTCCAGGAGCTCCTCGACAGAATAGAAGGAGTGAGCCGTGAGGAAACTTCAGTTTAGACTTAAAAGCGTTTGGGCTACTGCTAAGATTTTTGAGTGCTTGTGGTAGCTTATTGAAAATGGATGCAGCAGAATAGTGCACTCATTTCTGCACAAGAGTCAAGGAAGTGCATTCCACATGCAGATTTGATTTCTGCCTAGTATTAACTGAGTGAAAGCTGCTAACTCTTGGGAATAAGCTAATATTGCTAACAACAAACGACATTAAAGAAAATATATACTGTGAGGGCAATGTCAGAATTCCCAGACTATTGAATGAAGAGGTTCTCGAACTTACACCACATATAGCTGGAACAACCCGTTTTTGAGCCAAAAACATCCTTTTTGAATCAGAAGAATTACCCCAAAAAATAAGACCATTTGACATAATCGTATGAAAATATGCGAAGTAGACTAGTTTTCGTGTTGAAATGTCACTTATTTCAGATACTGTTCTAATGGTAAATAAAGCAGCATTTAGTTTCTCAACAAGATCCTGAACATGGGCTTTCCACAACAGCTTACTATCCATCCGAACACCTAGGAACTTGAACTGTTCCGTCTCGCTTATAATATGCCCATTCTGTCTGATCAGAATATCAGTTCTTGTTGAATTGTGAGTTAGAAACTGTAAGAACTGAGTCTTACTGTGATTTAGCATCAAATTATTTTCCACAAGCCACGAACTTATTTCATGAACTACGTTATTTGATAATGTTTCAGTATTTCACACAAGATCCTTCATTACCAAGCTGGTGTCATCAGCAAACAGAAATATTTTTGAATCATCTGTAATACCAGAAGGCATATCATTTATATAAATAAGAAACAGCAGTGGCGCCACCACCGATCCTTGGGGAACGCCCCACTTAACAGTGCCCCATTGGGACTGAACATCACTACCACTCTCAATATTGCGGAGAATTACCTTCTGATTTCTGTTCTTAAAGTAGGAGGCGAACCAATTGTAAGATACTCCCCTTACTCCATAATGGTCCAACTTCTGCAGTAATATTTTGTGGTCAACACAGTCAAAAGCCTTCGTGAAATCATAGAAAGCACCTAGTGTTCGCAACCTTTTATTTAATCCGTCGAAAGCCTCTCAGAGAAAAGAGAATATAGCATTTTCAGTCGTTAAACCATTTCTAAAACCAAACTGAACATTGACAGCAAATTATGTGAATTTAAATGCTCCAGTAACCTTGTATATACAACCTTCTCGATAACTTTAGCAAACACCGATGGCATAGAAATAGGTCTATAAGTGCCAAAATTATCCCTGTGTCCCTTTTTAATAAAGTGGCTTCACTACCGAGTACTTTAATCGGTCAGGAAACCGACCAGTCGTAAAGGAAAAGTTACAGATGTGGCTAAGTACTGGGCTAACATGCATAGAACAATACTTCAGTGTTCTGCTAGAAACCCCGTCATATCCATGAGAGTTCTTGGTCTTAAGTGATTTAATTATTAACTCAATCTCCCTCTTGTCAGTATCACGGAGGAGCATTTCAGGTAACAGTCTCGGAACACTTTTTTCTACGAGCACTATATGATTCCCTGTTGTGACTAGGTTTCTATTTAGTTCACCTGCTATATTCAGAAAGTGATTATTAAATACTGTACATATATGCGACTTGTCAGTAACACGGACATTCCCACTACGCACTGATTCTATATCCTCGACCTGTCTCTGCAGACCAGCCACTTCCTATACGACTGACCATATGGTTTTAATTTTATCCTGAGACTTAGCTACTCTATCTACATACCACATACTTTTTGCCTTCCTAATAACTTTTTTAAGCAGTTTAGAATACCGTTTGTAATGGGCTGCTGCATTTAGATTTTGACTGTTTCCATTGTTTTGATATAATTGCCACTTTGTTCTACAGGATATACTTATCCCTTTAGTCAGCCACCCAGACTGCCTGTTTGTGCTAGTACCCTGTTTTGAACGTTCTAACGGAAAGCAACTTTCAAAGAGCACGAGAAAAGTCTTCAGGAAAGCATTATATTTATCGTCTACTGTATCAGCACTATAAACATCTTGCCGCTCTTGTTCCTTGATAAGGTTTACAAAAGTCTCTACAGCAACTGGATCAGCTTTCCTAAAAAGTTAATAACTATATTTAACATGTGTTGCAGCACAAAAATCTTTTGGAGTTAAAACTTGTGCATCATGATCTGAAAGGCCATTCACGTTTTTGCTAACAGAATGCCCTTCTAGTAATGAGGAATGAACAAAAATGTTGTCTATGGTTGTTCTACTGTTGCACTCTCGTAGGAAAGAATACGGTTTGCATAAGATTATATGAATTAAGGAGGTCTACCAGCATACTTTTCCTTGCACAATCACTTATACAATTAATACTGAAGTCACCACATATAACTAACTTTTTGTATTTCCTATAAAGTGAACCAAGAACCTCCTCTAGCTTTAGCAAAAATGTTGTGAAATCGGAGTCTGGGGATCTATAAATAACAACAGTTAGAAGTTTAACTCCACTAAATTTAATCACACCTGCACAACATTCAAACACCTTTTCAGTGCAGTACTTTAAAATATCAATTGACTCAAATAGAATACCGTTTTTCACATACATGGGTACTCCCCCACACCGCAAAGAGCTCCTAGAAAAGCTGCCAGCCAACTTGTATCCTGGTAAAGGAAGCCTCTGAATTATCTCCTTATTTAAGAAGTGTTCAGATATACCAATAATTTCAGAGTCAACATCTATAAGCTGTTCACCAACTTTATCTCTAATACCTTGTATATTTTGATGAAATATACTAATTCCCTCATTACTCGGATACCTAAGCTTTGTCAAAAGTGGTTTCTTTGTTAGAGAGACTTCCATTAAGCAGGAATACCTATCAGCTGACTTCAATCTAAAAAAGATGCAGTTTTAACACCCACTAATACAGGAATTTTCCTATGAGTGACCTCACCACCCCCACCTATGCTGTCACCTATAAGCTTTGCCAACCTCCCCTTTCTATACCTGTTGAGGTGCATGCCTTGTCTAGTGAAACCCTGTCCTGCTGATAGACTCAACCGACACCACTGAAATGCGACTCATGCCTTCTCTTATCAGTGTACCCCCCCCCCCCAAGTCTCATGTTATTACGCTTGACGGCTGTATTAAGATGAGGCCGATCGTGACGCTGAAACAGTTCCACGAAATGCACATTCGTGTTGCCAGTCTGAGTGGCTATCTTTTCCAGGTCACCATCTATGTCATACTCCCACACCTATCAATACTATTACCAGCCCCACCCACAATCACTACCTGATCCTCTTTGGTAGATTCCCTACATAACGCCCCTATGTTAACAGTCACCTGAGCCAATCCTGCATTAGGCTTCACAATGCTGGTGACCTGGTACTCACTCCCCAACACTTCCTGCAACTGCTGGGCTACACCTCTACCATGAGAACTACCTAACAGCAGAACCTTCTTCTTTCTCTTAGACTTTGCATCTGTCCTAGCCACCGTAACTGCTGAGGTCTGCTGCATACTTCCTACATCTACATCTACTAGAGATTCCTCTCCACTAGAGTCTGACAGTTGCTCATATCTATTGCAAACACCAATAGTAAAACTATCTGAAAATCTACTTCTCCTAGCAGATCTCTTGCCAACAACCAGCTCCCATTCCCAAACCCTCTTCTCCCTCCTCATCCTATCTAGCTCCTCCTGTGCGTTTTTCAACTGCACCTGAAGGGCACAGATCTTACGCTCCTGCTCCTCTATCAACTTACTCTTGCTACATAACCTGCTGTTCCAGGAGAGGATCTCACCAGAATGCCCACTGGCTTTCCCACTGCATTCCCCCAGTGAAAATACTTCGATGAAGTCTCACACCGCAATCTACTGCTCACGAACCTACGGCAAAGCCCACAGTTCTCACTCATGGTAAAATTTTAAGGTTACTGAAACAAGAAAACTACTTAAAGTTCCGCTAGTACAATAAGAAGATTTTAAAAAACTGGCTACAATAATCACAAACTTACTCTACAAGGGAAGTCATGTACATATGCAGATGGTGGTAGCATCGCATACCCAAGATATAAAACGGCAGTGCATTAGCGGAACTGTCATTTGTACTCAAGAGATTCATGTGAATAAGTTTCCAAAGTGATTATGATCGCACGACGAGAATTAACAGAGCTTGAACAGGGAAAAGTAGTTGGAGCCTGATGCACAGGACATTCAGTTTCGGAAATCATTAGGGAATTCAACAGTCCGAGATCCACATTGTGAAGATTTTGTCGAGGATACCAAAATTCAGGCATTATCTCTCACCACAGGCAACGCAGCGGCCGACGGCCTTCGCTTAACGACCGAGACGAGAAGCGTTTTCATAGAGTTGTCAGTGGTAACAGAGGAGCAACAGTGTGTGAAATAACCGCAGAAATCAATATGGGACGTACGACGAGCGTATGCGTTAGGACAGTGCGGCGAAATGAGTGTTACTGGGCTATGGCAGGAGAAACAGACGCGTGTGCCTTTGCTAACAGCACATCTCTTGCAGCGCCTTTCCTGGGCTTGGAACCATGTCTGTTGGACCCTATACGACTGAGAAACCGTGGCCTATGCACAAGAGTCCCGATTTCATTTGGTAAGAGGTATGGTAGGATTCTAGTGTGGCCCAGACCAATACGAAGCCAAAGGCACAGGTTATGAATGTTGTGTTTGGCAAGACAGCCTAGACACAATGAGAGGAAGCCGAAAGGCACGCGCTAAGCTAAAGCAGGATGGCGTGAGGTCTGACACAGGATACGTAATGAATGCTATAAAGAAAAGTACGTAGCTTCTGGAATACTTAACTTTAATCCATCCTTTTGGTACATCTGGAGATTTTGGCGATACAAGTGAGACTCTTTAGATACATGCAATGTTACTAATGGCGCCTTGCTAGGTCGTAGCCATTGACTTAGCTGAAGGCTATTCTAACTATCTGCTCTGCGAATGAGCGAGGCTTCGTCAGTGTAGTCGCTAGTTACGTCGTCCGTACAACTGGGGCGAGAGCTAGTCCGTATCTCGAGACCTGCCTTGTGGTGGCGCTCGGTCTGCGATCACACAGTGGCGACACGCGGGTCCGACATGTACTAATGGACCGCGGCCGATTTAAAGCTACCACCTAGCAAGTGTGGTGTCTGGCGGTGACACCACAATGAACAAAGCACTGTGCACGCTGTTGGTGGCTCCACAGCTGGGTGGGCTGTGTTTACTTGGAATGTACCGGGTCCTCCGGTCGTACTGAATCGATTATTGACTGTTAATGATTGTGTTCCGCTACTTCGAGACAGTTTTCAGCCTTTCATGTTTCCAAACAACGATGTCATGTAACCAGGCCACAATTTTTCGCGATTTGTTTGAAGAACATTCTGAACAATTTGAGCGAGTAATTTGGCCACCCAGATCACACGACATGAATCCCGCGGAACGCTTATGGGACATAATCGAGAGTTGGTGCACAAAATCCTGCACCGGGGACAGTTTCGTTTATACGGGCGGCTGTAGAGGCAGCGTCACTGAATATTTCTGCAGGGGACTTCTAATGACTTGTTGAGTCGATTCCACGTCTAGTTGCTGCCGGCCGGTGTGGCCGAGCGTTTCTAGGCGCTACAGTCTGGAACCGCGCTCGCACCTGTTACTATCCCACCCTACCGTCCATCATCCCCCTCACTCCCAAACCAAGTTTCCCACAGTAGTCGCCGCACTGGGCCACCGCTGGCGGTATGCTAAAAGAAATAGATTGCCACGAATGTGATGAAAAGACGTTCATGAATGGATGAATGCCGATGATGCAGATCCAGGACACCAAATCATGCAGAACAGCGAGATTGTAAACGTCGTCACTGATAAAGATGACGCCGCCAGCATCTCATCAATCAGTGCTCCAGAAGGTGAAGATGAAAGTATACCAACAGCTTCTGAGGCGTTCACTTGTTTAGATACTGCCTTGCGATGGTTTGAAGCCCAAGATGAAAGTGACCAGTTTCAGATATCTGTAATGAAAAAAATACGTGACTTAGTTGCTCGTAAGCGTGTAGGCTTGCTTAGGCAGACCAAAATAAAGGATTTTTTTAAACGTTAATTTGGTATACTGTGTGTATTGTTCATGCAAAATGCGTATGTAATATGTATATATTTTTGTTTAATAAACTGTGGCACATACTATATATTCCTACTTAAGTTGCCTTTGTATGTTAATTTGTAATACTAAAAGAGATGCCTGTTTTTATGAATAAATTTACTGTACAGTACTTCTTTTTGGCAAATAAACATATACAGTTCGATTATCCGAACAAACCAGTTTTCCGAACACCCACGTGCCCCAATTACTTCGGATAATCGACGCTCTACTGTAGTTCTAAGTTCTAGGGGACTGATGAGCTCAGAAGTTAAGTCGCATAGTGCTCAGAGCCAACGTCGAGTTGCTGTGCTACTCCTGGCAAAAGGAGATCCGACACAATATTTGGAGGTTTCCCATGAGTTTTGTGACATTGTGTAATCTGTTTGAGACCTTCCGGTTTATCAATTCCCAGAAAAACGTGCACAGAAATATGCTGTCCACCTGCACCCGAGGGAACACGAAAAATGGTAGGCAGAGACGAGGGCACGCTCAAGTGAAGGAGCCCCGCAGTTCGCCTTCCGGCTGCCTCGTTACTGGAAGTTGCGCTTAACTGTTGCCGCGGCCCGGGCCGCCGGCGGGCAGAATCTGCGGCGGCCGAGCGTTCACGGCTCGTTAGCCGCGCGGTCGTTACGCGGTGACGGATAGCGCCGGCGCCTCTCCCCACGGCCGGGGGGCGGGCGGGTATCGGGGGTCATTGTACGGCGCGCCTTTTAAGAAGCGACGCCACGCCGCAATCTCCTCCAGTTTAACTTTCTGAGAGCATTCCCGTCTTCCGCTTATCTCCTTGCTTTATGGTAATCGTGTTCGCGGTTCGGAGAGCAGCGACGCTTATACGCTGCGATGAACCCCCTCGTGCTTCCCTATCAACTGTTTTCCCACAACCGCACGATGGAAGCGCCTATCCGCGGAAATCTGCGTAACTCGATTTACAGCTCGTAGTTGCTACGTGTATGGCTGTCTATTCGCCGTGTTGCAACTTTCATTGAGACACAGTACTCCATTTTCGTACTGCTCGCAAAACAACAGTGTTAGTGGCTTAATGTTTTTTGGACGCCTGGTTGTTCTGCAGTTATGATATACGAAACGGACAACATAAATGGAGTAAGAACATTGGATAGTACACTGTAGCATCAGCATTCACACATTTTCGTCTTTTTTGTACGAACATCTGAATCAGATCTTCTAGGGAAATGTATTAAAAGAACGCAGGGTACACCAGTTAATAAACTCTATTCGAACTGAAACGTCCCCTTAGAAAAATTAATGAATAACTGTGCTGATAAACATCTTATGTTATTTGATTTTCAAACAGCTGAGCAATACTGAACGTACTCAAGACATTCACTAAAGTGACACACAATATTTTTAGCACAACGCAATCTGACTTTCAGCAATCCCTACAAAATATTGGCCCTGACTAACAATAACCTACACCTTTCATGAATTCTTCGTTACTCGAACTGCTGCAATACAGCGAGCGCCAATACTGCCAGCTAAATAAAAGATTCTAACTACTGAAGAAGAGAAATTTGTTAACACCGAGTATAGATTTGTCAGGAAGTCGTTTCTGAAAGTATTTGTATGGAGTCTACGCCATGTATGGAAGTGAAACATGAACGATAAATACTTTAGACAAGAAGAGAATACAAGCTTTCGAAATGTGGTGCTACAGAAGAATGCCGAAGATTAGATGGGTAGATCACATAACTAATGAGGAGGTATTGAATAGAATTGGGGAGAAGAGGAGTTTGTGGCACAACTTGACAAGAAGAAGGGACCGGTTGGTACGACATGTTTTTAGGCATCAAGCGATCAAAAATTTAGCATTGGAGGGCAGCGTGGAGGGTAAAAATCGTAGAGGGAGACCAAGAGATGAATACACTAAGCAGATTCAGAAGGATGTAGGTTGCAGTAAGTACTGGGAGATGAAGGAGCTTGCACAGGATACAGTAGCATGGAGAACTGCATCAAACCAGTCTCAGGACTGAAAACGACAACAACAACTACTGAAGGCACTAACTACTGATAGGCATAGTTAGCAAATGTAAGATTTTGATAGGGAACAAACAATGTATTTACCTTAATAGTGTTCAAAAGTCATTATATATCATTATATATATCATATATATCAGTTCATCACATCCAGTCTTACAAATTTACTGTCTCTGTCCAGATCATCCGCTCTCAAAACTCCGCCATCTCACTCCCCACATGAATCACTGCTGGCGGCTCACCTCCAACTGCGGAACGCTAGACGCTGTTCACATCTAACTACCCACTACAATAGAGAATTTTTCAGTAATGCAAACCAGACACAGACTGCACACAGCACAGCCAGCGATTTTCATACAGAGCGCTACTTGACGTTACCAATATAAAAACCTAAGCAGCCTACTTACAGAATTACTTCCGAAGAGCTACACTGTCTGGAATGTCGGGTACACTGCGTTTTATCGGAAAATTGAGTTCATCTGTGTGTTCGTGTGTGAGTTGTACAAAAATGGCGTAATTTGAATTAGAGCAGGGAACTGATATTGCGGAGTGTTGTATAAAGACTTGTTGCATCAAGGAATGTAAAGAAATGTTTCAAGAGGAGTATCCTGGTACGGAAATCCCGACAGCCAGCACTGTTCAACATGTGCACAAGAAATGGAGGTTCTAGGATCCGTTCAGACTGTACAGAGCAACAGGCGACTGACAGGGAGGCCCCTTGAAACTACAGACAAAATTCGCACTGACGATTCGAGAAATCCCCCCTAGCCGGTAAGGAACTTATACCAGCGGATTGGTGTATCCCGTACAGCGTGTCATCGTGTACTAAATGATGTGAAATTAAAAGTGTGAGTGTCGTGCAAGAGCTGAAACTGGAGGGTCGGGAAAAAAAAGAGTCCGTTATTGTAAGTGGCTGTTTACATCAACTGCTAACTGTTACCTCAGACCCTTGCTTTTCTTCATGTCAGATGACGCCGTGTTTCATTTGCCAGGTTAGTTAAACTCCAGAACTGCAGATACTGGTCACAGGACAACCAACATTTTCTGCATGAAACACCTCTCCACTCAGAGAAGGTAGGTGTTTGGTATGCTATGTCCGGTATGTGTATTATTGGCCAAATAATTTTTCAATTACACGTTAAACAGTGACAGATATCTAGACACCTTTTACTGCTTATGTGCACAACTAACAGATGACGAGAGGCTGTATTCAGTATTCCAACAAGATGGTACAGCCACTCACACATCCAACAAAAGTATGGGCCGCCCCTTCCATGAAGGAAGACTTGTCAGTAGGAGCCTCTGGCCTCCAAGGTCTCTGGACTTAATGCCGTATGATTTTTATTTAAGGGGCAGACTACATCGTGTTGCTGGAAACGTCATCACACTAAGTCAGCAATGCTTGAATGCCCATGGTCACCACTTCCAGTACGTCTCATAAACAGGTAACTACATATTTTTAACGTCATTGTTAGCAATTGTTTTTAATTAGCTCGTTGTTACCTGAACCTCGAGCGTGGAGCGTATCGGTGGGACATCCTGTAGTTCCGAAGTGTAACGACGACTTTATTTAGAGCTTTGAGAAATAATCTGTTAATACATGCTCTTGAGGTATTTAGCTAACCTAATTTTAACCCCATTGCAAAGGACTGACTTCGGGTGTGACCTGCGCAATGAATTAAATATTTTTCTACACACATCAAAAAAAGTTTAGCATCACCCCGGTTCCCAAAACTCCTGAATATAGACGCTGAATGTGGATATTGTAGCCGGCCAGTTGTGGCCGTGCGGTTAAAGGCGCTTCAGTCTGGAACCGTGTGACCGCTACGGTCGCAGGTTCGAATCCTGCCTCGGGCATGGATGTGTGTGATGTCCTTAGGTTTAATTAGTTCTAAGTTCTAGGCGACTGATGACCTCAGAAGTTAAGTCGCATAGTGCTCAGAGCCATTTTTTGGATATTGTATCACAGAGACAGTCCATTTGACTATTCAGAGATGTCAGTAAACCGACCCAAGGATGTAAACAACCATGCTTGTGCAGCACCTGTTAGACCGAGGGGCTCCGACAGCCGATCAGTTCCAGTCATTCCACCAGGAAGGAGGCACCGACTCGTGTTGTCTGTAGTTCAACCGTGCCTAGATGGTCAATACCGTGGTTCGACGGCGTCTTCAATGCTACTTTATGCCAGGAAGGGCTCTCAACAACGTAAGTGTCCAGGCGTCTCGGAGTGAACCAAACCTATGTTGTTCGGACATGGAGGAGATACAGAGAGAGAGGAACCGTCGATGACATGCCTCGCTCAGGCCGCCCATTCACTGCACTATTACTGCAGTGAATGACCGCTATGGTTGAAGGAACCCTGATAGCAACGCCACCATGTTGAATAATGCTTTTCGGGGAGCCACAGGACGTCGTGTTACGACTGAAACAGTGCGCAATAGGCTGCATGATGCGCAACTTCACTCCCGACGTGCATGGCGAGGTCCATATTTGCAACCAAGACACCATGAAGCGCGTTACAGATGGGCACAACAACATGCCGAATGGACCTTCAGGATTGGCATCACGTTGTCTTCGCCGATGAGTGTCGCATACGCCTTCAACCAGACAATCGTCGGAGACGTGTTTGGAGCCAACCCGGTCTGGCTGAACGCCTTAGACACACTGCCCAGCGAGTGCAACAAGGTGAAGGTTCCCTGGTGTTTTTGGGGTGGCATTGTGTGGGGACGACGTACGCCGCTGGTGGTCATGGAAGGCGCCGTAACGGCTGTACGATACGTGAATGCCATCCCCCGACCGATAGTGCAACCATATCGCCATCATATTGGTGAGGCATTCGTCTTCACGGACGACAATTTGCACCCCTAGTGTGCACATCTCGTGAACGACTTCCTTCAGGATTAAGACATAGCTCGACTTGAGTGACCAGCATGTTCTCCAAACATGAACCCCATCGAATATGCCTGGGCAGACTGAAAAGGGCTGTTTATGGACGACGTGACCCATCAGCCACTGCCTTATCTACTCCGAATCTCCGTTGAGGAGTGGGAAAATCTGGACCAACAGTGCGCTGATGAATTTGTGGATAGTATGCCGCTACGAATACAGGCAAGCATCAATGCAAGGGGACGTGCTACTGGGTATTACAGGTACCGGTGTGTACAGCAGTCTGGACCACCACTTCTGAAGGTCTCGCTATATGGTGGTACAACATTCAATGTGAAAGAGGAATTCCAATTTTAAGCGCAGAGGAGGTATCAGATAGATGGAAAGTGTACAAAGAAGGCCGTTACAAGGGGACGGGCCTGTCTGGTGACCTGATAGAAAAAGAATTGGTATCAGTATGGATAACATAAATAATCAAGTGTTATTATCAGAGATTAACAGAGCTTTAGAATAATTGTGATCAAACAAGGCAAAAAACGTAGGTAATATTCCACTGAAAGGTCTGAAATCGTTAGGGGTTATTTAATTTGGTGTGTGAAATATGAAATATGAGATTAGAGGGACACGATCCGACTTAAGGGAAAATTTCATTCATACAGTCCCAACGATAGCAGGGCTGATAAGTGCGGAAACTGTCGTGCTGTCAGCTTAACAGCACATGCATCAAAGGTACTGATATAAATTATAAACATAAGAAAGGAAACGAAAATTAAAGGTGTGCTATATGACGGCCTGGTTTGATCTAGCAAAGGCACCAGAGAGACAATTCTGATGTTGCGTTTCTTAATTGAAGCAATACCTAAGAAAAATCCACAGTAGTAGGGGGACCAAAAAACTTTCAACAATGTAAAATGGTGCAAGATGTTCGAAATTCAGAGAAAAATACGTCTAAACTATAGGGAATAGCGGGAAATATACAACATTTTTAAAAACCAAGAAGGTACCAGAAGACTGGCAGTCCAAGAATGATGTGTTCGTATTAAAACACGTGTAATTCAAAGATTCAATCTTTCTCCTCAACTGTTCAGTCTGTGCTTCGGGGAAGCAATCGTCGGAAACAAAAGATAGACTCAGAAGTTTAGCTAAAATTCAGGATGGAGGAATATCAGCAACAAAATTGGGGATGCAAATGCTATACTCAATAGTTGTGAGGAGGAATTGCAGAAAATGCTGAACAGAAGGAACAGGCTACTGAGCACAGAGTATGGACAGAGTGTATGCCAAAGAAGGACGAAAGTGATGAAGAGTTGAAAGGTCTCTGTTGGATTCCGTTCATGTTAATTTCTTAAATATGTTGTATAATCTTAATTTTTTTTTCCCCGGCGTCGCTCAAACAACTTCTGCGTTGTTTCTGAGCAGACTTTCAAATGATTCATGGCGTTGTTGAGCGCCGTTGTGTTGTTTGTCTTGTTGTTTTGTTTTCTATGTTTGTGTGTTTTGTGTGTGTGTGTGTTTTTTTTTCTCGCTTGTAAATTGCACTGTTTCGATCAAAGATAAAAATTTGTTTTGCGTGTGAAAAAGTGCGTACTAGGTTGGGTACCTTTCATGTAACTGTCGTAATTTTTGGGGGATACATTTATTGTGATTAGTGTGTTGCGTACCAGGTATAAATTGATTGAATGCCGACACGTAACCAAACTAAAAGTATGTGGTCCAACAACTTAAGCAACATGGACCAAGGGGATAATTTGATATCGAATATTAACGCGTCAGACGGTTCCGAAAATGCAATGGGGAATACTTCAGACGAAATGCAAAACAGGACGAACGGGCTCACAGCAGAGCCAGAAATTAATTTGCCACCTACTAACCAAATTGATTTGGCAGAACTCATGAAAGCCTTATTGCAACAAAATAAAGAAAACGCATAGAAATGAAAAAAATCGTTCCGAGAACAGAAAGAATCATCTGAAAAATCGATCCGAGAGCTATGCGAACAAATGACGCAGAAATCTGAAAAATCGATCTGCGACCTAGGCGAACAAATAGACGAAAAACTAATCCAGCAGACAAATAAAGTCGACAAGTCGATGCAGAGAGTGTCCGATGATATCTCACAAAGAATAAACAATCTGGCAAGTGAAAGAAAAAGTGATATTGTGAAAGAATTAGGCCGTACATTTGAACAAATCGATGACCGTCTGCAAGCCTTAGAATAGGGCAAGCGGAGTCGCGATATGGAATCGAAAGAGAGAGAGGAACAGCTACTTAAGAATTTCCAAGCACTGAAAGAAGAATGCCAAAGGGAAGGCCAGCAGGTACTCTCGAGGGTCCAGGAGGCGGAAACGCATTGTCCCGCGTCCGTTAGCAACACAGTAGCGGACAACAGTCAAGCGATTCATGCACTCGAACAGCAAGTAGAACAATTGAAGCCGACTGGGGCGGAGGACAACAGACAAATACATGATAAGACTGTGGCATTAGCGGACATCTTAGGCACGATGAAGGTGACGGAGAGCGATAACAATACTACACTGGCAGTAGTCACAGAGACCGAAGAAGTGTGTTCGCTTCTTAAATTTCAGAAGGGACAGTTCGAAGTGAACAGGCGACACAAAGCTGTAACAGGCGAATTACAAGAACGCGTAGCGCATCTGGAAAGCCGCATGGGGTGTGATTCCGAAGTCGCCAACAGCACTAAAAATAGCTGTATGAACAGTGCAGAGAGGGACTCCGGCCACGAGGGAGATTTTGATGACAGGGAAGGATGTTATTTGAGGGGCAGACATGAGAAAAATAGAAACATTCAAGGGCCTCGCTGGGAGGAAATGCGGGGATTTGATTTCAAACATTTCCTTACAGTGAGAAAGTTTGAGATATTTCGAAATTCGCAAAATGGAATACATCCACTAGCATGGCTTGAGCAATTTGAGTTCTGTCTTCCCCCCGACTGGGCAAGTTCACATAAGATAGAATATATGTGTGGCTATTTGGAAGGCGAACTGGCGATTCGCATGAGGACGGCAGCGCGTCACTGCAACTCCACTCGGGAGTTTCGACAAGCCTTTCTGTCCGCCTATTTGTCGGAAGCGGCACAAGATAGGGTCAAGCATGGCATAATTATGCTGCCAAATTTGAACCAGTCTGGGTTCTGCAGCCCAGCACGCCTATTCGACCACGTGCTGCAGGTAAATCAATTTTTATATGACCCATATGGTCCTGCGGAACTAATTAGGATATGCATCACCAAATTTCCGATGCACTTGCGCCACGTCATTCTTGCGGGACGATGCAAAGAGGACGTGGAAACGTTTAAGACACTTTTCCAACAGTTGGAATACAATACAGGAGAATGCCCGCCTAATCAGGCACAAAGTTATTACGGGGCACAGCAGCGTGATCGCAGTCATGGCCGTAGTACTAACCAACGGCGTGACTGGTCGTCGCGACGCGAACGGAACAATAATCGGGATCGGCCGTATAGAAACTGGGGTAACGGTCGCGAACACAGGTGGAACAACGGAAATGATCGAGGACGTGGACAGGATCGTGAACGCAACAGTTACGAAACCAGAATCGATACTACGATGAACACGGTTGGAATAGGATTGTAGGCGGAGCACCATATGATATTGAAATTCGGCCTGCCAACCCTAGACATAATCCAGCAAATGGAAATGAGCAAAATAGGCAATGACAAATGATCAGCGCAGATGGTGCCCAATCGGAACAAATGAGCGACATGACAAATGAGTAGAAAGGGTATATAGAGAGGACAGTGAGCTGTAGAGAGTACAGTGAAGAGAAACAATTGATTACAATAAAGGATGGCAGCCAAAAACAGTTGCAGGATAGAATTTTTTTATTAAAATTCTTGACCAAGGTTTCGGTACATATAAATATACCTTCATCAGAAGTACATTTCCTGAATAGAAAGACACATTCATTAGAAAAGCCATATCAACGAAAGTTTTTTTTTTTTTTTTTCTTTATTGTATTTCAATTCCCCATCGGGGCGGGCTGGCAGCAGCATATGCGCTGCTCTTCAGCCGAAAGATATAGAACAAAACAAGAGAAGACATTTAAAAACAGCAAAGGAGAGAAGAAGGCGAACATAGATATAAAAAGGGAGAACATCATGGAAGGCAATATACAAAAAACGGGGTGACTGTAAAATGGAGATAAAAAACTGTTTAAAAGTAGCACACACAAAAAATCCACACACTGCGACGATTAAAAGAACACAAGGCACAGTATGACTGGAGCATAAAGGTGTTGACGGATGGCATAGCACACATCGTAACACTGACGGCGAACCTCAAGGCAGTACACAATTAAAATCACACCTCTTGACGCACACGGGAAACAGCACGAAACACAACACTGACGTGGCACACTGTTGATGAGCAATACAGAGGATCTGCCAGGTTCAAGGAGATGAGGGAGACCTGAAGAAGGGAGGGAGGGGGAAGAGATGGGGGAGGGGAATGGGGGGGCGCTCGGAAGAGGGCCAGGTAGGGAGGGATGTGGGAAGGAGAGAGACAAGTATGGGGGGCAGGGTCTCAGGGGAGGGGGGGGATGGAGGAAAATCCGCTCTGGGAGAAGGAAGAAAGAGGAGAAGGGGGCCCTGGGGAGGGGGGGGGGGAACAAGGCCGGGTTATAGTTGGAAGGAAGGGTATATGTCACGGCGAAGTTCGTCATCCGGGAGGGGAAGGCGTTGGAAATTGCCCTGATGAAGGAGATGGAGGGTGTGGAGGTGGAGAGAGGGAGGGATACAGCGATAGAGGCGCGGCAACGGGCGGGGGGTGGAGAGGAAGGAGGAAACCAGAGGGTGGGGGGGATCAAGCCTGCGAACAATGTAAAGGATGCGGAGATGTTGGAGGAACAAGAGGAGGTGGGGGAAGGGGATCAGTTCATACAGGAGCCGTGTGGGGGAAGGAAGGCGGATACGGAAGGCAAGGCGGAGCGCATGGCGTTCAAGGATTTGGAGAGCCTTGTAAAAGCGGGTGGGGGCGGAGATCCAGGCGACGCTGGCATAACAGAGGATAGGACGGATGAGGGATTTGTAGGTGTGGAGGATGGTAGAAGGATGCAATCCCCATGTCCGGCCGGACAGGAGTTTCAGCAGGCGGAGGCGGGAATGGGCTTTCTGCTGGATGGTCAGAAGATGAGGGGTCCAGGTGAGGTGTCGGTCAAGGGTGAGGCCAAGGTATTTCAGGGTGGGGGTGAGTTGGATAGGACGACCATAAAGGGTGAGGTAGACATCTTGGAGGCGAAAGGAGCGAGTGGTACGGCCTGTGATGATTGCCTGGGTTTTGGAGGGGTTGAGACGGAGGAGCCACTGATTACACCAAGTGGTGAACTGGTTAAGGTGGGTTTGGAGGGTACGTTGAGACCGTTGAAGGGTAGGATAGAGAGCCAGGAAGGCGGTGTCATCAGCATATTGGAGAAGGTGAACTGGTGGGGGTGGCTTGGGCATATCAGCTGTATACAAGAGATAAAGGAGAGGGGAGAGGACAGAACCCTGGGGGACGCCAGCCGTGGGATAAAAGATACGGGAGTTGGTGGTGTGGAGGGTGACATAGGAAGGACGGTGCGAGAGGAAGGAAGCGACCAGACGGACAAAATTGATAGGCAGGGCGTAGGTTTGGAGTTTAAAGAGGAGACCGGGATGCCATACACGGTCATAGGCATTTTGGAGGTCAAGGGAAACAAAAATGGCAGAGCGACGTGAGTTGAGCTGGAGGGACAGAAGGTGAACAAGGTTGAGGAGTTGGTCGTCAGCAGAGAAGGAGGGTCGGAAGCCACACTGGGTAAGGGGGAGGAGGTGGTGTTGAGCAAGGTGCCGATGGATACGGTGGGAATCAACGAAAGTTAGAAACAGAAGCTTAAATAACGGTGAAATTGTTAAAGTAATACAGGCACACAATCTTTAGTACTTACTAAAATTACATCATGCACTGGAGAATAATGAAACAATTATGCCAAAAGGCGTCGTCAGTAATTAAAATATCATCTCCATTTGTACAACATGTGTAATGGGTACAGGATCAAAGCGAACAGTTTAACAATGTTACTTCGCCTATGAACTGTTGAGACACGAGTGTGAAGGCACTAAGGTAGATTGTTTCGCCGAGAGAGGGCACTTGCATGTGCCAGACTCGCGCATATTACAATCCATAAATACATACATAAGCGCATCAAAATTATTAAAGGTTGTGTTAATTCAAACTTTGTCTTAATAAATAAAGCGTATCACGCCAATTAAAGACATTTATGTAAACTAGAAATATAGAACCAAATTTACCTGTGTCCTAGTGTCAAACGGATAAAGCTTGCGCTTGGAACATCTAACGAGAGAGGGCTCTACTGTAATGCGCGAGAGTCTCGCGTAACGTAGGCAGTGAAATACATACTAGCGAAACAACCAAAATGTTATAATAAAACGAAACCATCTGTCTGTATGAATAAAACATAGTAGTCATTTAACCACACATATACATTGAAATTCATAATTAACAAACATCACAATATGTAGATCCCAACAAGATAGGAAAAGCGCATTTCACCGGCATCAACAAGCAAGAAAATAACTCCTAGTCAGCCAGACTATATTACATTAAGGCAATGAGGAGTTTGAAACTGTCTAAAAAATTTTTGTTTCGAAGCTGCACCTGTTCATTAAGAACAAAACCATCTTTTAGAGACAGATGCTTGAAAATCTCTAATTCTTCGAGCAAGTCTAGTTTGTCACCTTTATCAGCTTCATGAAGCAGCTCTACGTCGTCCAGTTCTCTTGGCGTGTGCTGTAAGAGCCATAGATGTTCAGCAAAGGTGGAATTATATACGTTTTCTCCATTTTTACCTAACTTGTGTTCTTTATACCTAACTTTAATCGAGACTCTCGCGCATTACGGTAGTGCCCTCTCTCGTTAGATGTTCCAAGCGCAAGCTTTATCCGTTTGACACTAGGACACAGGTAAATTTGGTTCTATATTTCTAGTTTACATAAATGTCTTTAATTGGCGTGATACGCTTTATTTATTAAGACAAAGTTTGAATTAACACAACCTTTAATAATTTTGATGCGCTTATGTATGTATTTATGGATTGTAATATGCGCGAGTCTGGCACATGCAAGTGCCCTCTCTCGGCGAAACAATCTACCTTAGTGCCTTCACACTCGTGTCTCAACAGTTCATAGGCGAAGTAACATTGTTAAACTGTTCGCTTTGATCCTGTACCCATTACACATGTTGTACAAATGGAGATGATATTTTAATTACTGACGACGCCTTTTGGCATAATTGTTTCATTATTCTCCAGTGCATGATGTAATTTTAGTAAGTACTAAAGATTGTGTGCCTGTATTACTTTAACAATTTCACCGTTATTTAAGCTTCTGTTTCTAACTTTCGTTGATATGGCTTTTCTAATGAATGTGTCTTTCTATTCAGGAAATGTACTTCTGATGAAGGTATATTTATATGTACCGAAACCTTGGTCAAGAATTTTAATAAAAAAATTCTATCCTGCAACTGTTTTTGGCTGCCATCCTTTATTGTGAAGAATTTTAACAGTTGCTGCTGCAGCCATGTTTAAAATCTTGAAACAATTGATTAGTTTACGTTTGTGATAAATGCATTTTGAATAATATGTTGGTAAAAATAATGATAAAGATGTTTCTATGTGATTGATTGAAGTGATGTTATTAGTTTTTTTTTTCTTTCCTTGTGCAATTAGGATTTAGGTTGCTTCAAATGTGAAGATAAAGGGTTTCTTTGTGAACGAGTGAAATGCTGTTTATGGTTTTTTTGTGTAAATTGAAAAGAGTCGCTCCTGAGAGAAGCAAGATCTGTGTTGAATTAATGCAAAACTCAGGGGAATATCCGATCTGTGGGTATTATGGGTCTGGCAAACCTAGGTCGCCAGCTGTTAGTAGCCTTTGTTTCCGATTTTCTGCTATCAGTGCTACTATCTATCTATTACTATTCAATATCTGTCAGTATAAATGAGGTAATCTTACTATAGTATGCGTGCTGTATGAGTATTTTAAGATAGGAGAACTCTGAGAAAGGAATGAGTAAATTTGGAATCTTGAAAACAGGATGCGATGATACGATTGTTTAACCAATGGCTTCCCGATATACGCTAATATGTTAATATTGATGATATGTCTTTTTTGTTCTTTATAGCTGAGTACATAAAGTGCAGTCTGTGGATTTCGTAAGTAGATTGATTCCTTTCAAGGTGAAAGAAGAGTTGTGGTTTGTGTGATTTACGTGGCCCTGAAATATTATTGTGGTAGTCAAATACGAGCAGTTTTACAACAAATGTAGAATGGAACAGAAATATGGATCCTTTCTGTAGTCTAGATTGATGTTGAGCCAGAGCCTGAAAAACTATTCTGCGTTTATACTTGTCCTAGAAAAGCGACTTTTTTGTGTTTTGCTGATGCTGTGAGCATTACCACTTACTGTTTTCACTGATGCGGGATGCACTACAGCCTATATGAGTTGAACTGAAGAAACTTCCCTCTTGAAGGTAGAAGAAGATTAAATAGTTTTGATTATGGGACCGAAGGAAATCTTGGTTTAATGTAATAAGGATGAAGCAAAACATTTGTCATTTGAACTACAGGAGGGTTGGGATCTTTTGTGTCAGTTGTAAGTTCAATAGCATGTTAAGATAAAACTGTTTTACAGAATAGAGGAGACCAAAATTTTGCCATTCATGAGAAATGAATCCAGAATAACCACCACAGGCGAAATAAGTGATTTGGAAGCGAAAGGTAACTTAAAGAATGAACTAAATGGGAGCAAAATGGGTAAGAAAATGTAGTATAACCTGTATAACGAAAATATGTTTACCCTTCTCAGGGTCATCTGTGTGATTAATTTATGTGATAACGTAATTTTAGATGAAATTGTATTACTGTTTTATGTATGAACATATGAGTATGATAAATGTATAACTGCGAGTCTCTTATCAGGTGTGTCAACTGGTATAAATGTTTTTGCGTGTAAATAACCATTGCTCTTTTTACTGTGTATGTTTAAGGAAAGTTTTTCCATATTTATCATGTGACAAGACGTATGCCGCGAGCGTCAGGAAGAGGACGAATTGGAACAATGTTGTAGTTATAAACACTGTATTGAAATAGCATTGAAGTAGCTTGCTGGGTTAACTAGTAGTGGATTGAAGTAGAATTTTGAGTAATACATGTTTATGGGTAGTTAGTTTGTAGTATAGACAACAGGTGTGCATGTGTGTGTGTAAATAACATGTGAACCCTATGCTGTCCTGACCTATGCTTGCACAAGGCATAATCCTATTCATTTTAGTGAATTAATAAGTAGCATTTGATTTCTTAAAACGCAAGTGAACCACATTAGTGATGTGGATTTAGTTATTATATTGTCAGTTCATTTAATTTTTATTTTTATACTGTCAAGTGATTTCACTTTTATTTTTTATTCTGTCAAGTCATTTAACTTTTATTTTTATATTGTCAATTCATCTAACTTTTTTATTTAAAAAAAAAATTAAGTCTCACTTTTGTTCTTAAAAATTGTGAAAGACAATACTAAGTGGTATTATGTATGACATTTCGTAATCACATAACTATGATGAACAATTTCTGTGAATGCAGTTGAAAACGTGAAAGTGAACCGGCTAAACTCTTACGAGACAGCGGGATCAGCGAGGAGGAGGACTAGTTGTAAACAGGCGGGTTTCCACAGCAGGACACACTGTCAACCGGGCCACTTCGGGAGCGCGGTCTACAACAAAAGAAGGGTACGCGGCAAACACTTTCCCTTGCACCTGGAGCTAATGGGCGGCCGCACCAGTGTGACCCTTCGTGGAGGCGATGACCTGAGATCGGCGAGCGGTCCACCGCGTGGAAATCCATCTGCTGGCAACGCACCACACGCACGCAACCGTGGCGAGACGGGCGCGGTGAAACGACAGAAGACAGGGGACAAAGGGGCGTGGAGCCTTTTGACAGGTACTGTCCAGAGAAAATGGCAGACTTCAACGACGCCTATCAACATTTCGTGGCAGATGCCCACTGCCAAGCGACAGTAGATCATAGTTCGATGTTCGCTGGTAGCTAAGGGTGGCACAAAGAAGAGCCATTAAGTGTCATCCTTGCCCAGGAACATCAACCTGGCGTGTCAAACGAGGATACCGCACGAATTTGACAACACAAACATGGAACAAAATCGAGATGTACGTGACACGGGCACACCAAGAGAAACTTCATGAGAGGGCAGAGACGTCGGGATTGCACGCAACAGATGGGCAAACATCCCTACTGACAGCTGCGGCGACGAACCCCCCCCCCCTCCCCTCTTATACTGTACCTCGGAACAGTGGAACTACTGAGTGTGCCAGTGAACAGTGATTATACGGTTCTTAGTCCAATGCACATACGTGTGTTTCTGTCAGAGAAACTTTGACTCGTGTGTTTTGAAGGGGTTCGATTTATTGGTGTTTATTAGACTGACTCTTGCCTTTTGCAGGTGTTCTACTTGTTGTCTTTTTTTTAGACTTTGACTCTTGTATTTTGCAGGTGTTTTATTTATTGTTTTTTTTAGACACTGACTATTGTACTTTCAGAGCTGTTTTAATGATCAATGTTTGTTCTTGTGTGATGTATTAGATTTGTGACATTTTGTTTCGTATATACATTCCTGTGGCATTGCTTCGTTTATCAGTCAGATAGCTATTAATTCTCATTGGACTGTGATCGATTAGCCTTTGCATGGGAAATATTTACAGTGAGGAACCCCATAAGGGTAACAATCACGTAATTAATTGTAGTTTCAGTATAATGACACAGTGATCATTGTTTGCTAACTAACTGAAATATAGTAGATTGATTAAATTAGTGCCACAAAGTTATTTTAATTCTACAAATTATTAGTTTTGTAAGATATAGATTTTTTTTGCGATAACCACTATGTAAAACATGTTTTTTCTCTTATCTTTTTTTTTGCTTTTGGAGGATTGTGCATTGTAATGGTCTGCTTTATAATACTGATGTTATTTTCATGTTTTTTTCAATTGCTGTGGCACCTTTGCTATTTCCATAAATTTTACTTGTTAACAAACAGTCATAAATTTTCCTGTGATCAGTTGGCTCTTGCGATGAGCAAATACTGGTGAACTCCATAAGGGTAACAACCAGAAATTGTTATCAAATTAATGACACAGGAACCATTGTTTATACTTGCTGACCGAATTAGAACAGCACTATCTTTTAAATAGGTGTCACAGATTGTTTTTTTCTCTCTTTGAAATTGATAGATTCTCAAGATGTGTTGAAATTATTGTTTTTTAGCAAGTAGCTGGTGACCTTTTGCCTTTTCTTTACATTTTTGGTTTAAGTTGGGTGGGAGAAGCCTGCTTGGAAATGTCCTAGCATGGCCAGAAAATTCCCTGTAAAGACTTTTCCCGGAGCATTGGGGTTATGAAAGGTCTCTGTTGGGTTCCATTCATGTTAATTTCTTAAATGTGTTGTCATTTACGGCGTAAATTCCTCTTCTAAATTTATTGTGGTGTTTCTGACTATCAGGGAGGAGACTGAGCAGTGGAACGTGTTACTTTTACACATTAACAAGAACGATCTGTCACACTACTACACTTTAAAACACAGTTTATGTGTAATTCATATCACACAGTCTCATACGGAGCCTACATCCGCTTTCTTTTATATACTGTATATGATAAGATACTGTCATCCCACTTCACTTCTGTGTGAGAGGATGAATGAGCAAATGTATTTCTAGTTGCATGCTTGAGGGTAGCAGACAAGCCTGTCTGATGGAGAACAGTAGGACCAACGTCGGAACAGGTAGCTACGCTTTCTAGAAGCAAAGAGGTTTCTATTCATAGTATGGTCCTGTCCGTCCCTTGTCATGTTGGTATAGGAAGCTGCCTCTCTGGTCACTTCCGTTTGTATCTGTGAGGTACCCTCAGGAAGGGACCACGGCAGTCTGTCCGCGGCGAGCGTCTGAAGTGGTAAGATCTCCGGGTAAGCATGTGTCTGCTAAGTCCGTAGGACAATGGATTTCTTAAGATCAGCCTAACTGAAAATTTAATCACCTTTATTTCAGGTTTAGCTCTAAAATATCTAATGTTATCTCAAATTGCAGTGTAATTCTAGTGTGAAGTTCAGAAAATATTCTGGTAGTTGCTTTGTGACTACTATGTGAGTAAAGTGGAACCATGTGTTGATCAGTAACTCCAACTAAGATCATCAATCTTAAATGCGAATGTGCGTGAGATTATAACGTCTCGTCTTGACAATATTTTTCAATATAGCAACTTTTCTTTATGTTCAACCCACGTGGGGTGTACTTTGTGAGACCAGTACCACGTGCTTATACAATTGTTTGACCCATCAGGTTAATAGTAAGACGATAGTAACGAGTTCGAGGTTTTTCTTTTGTAAATTGCTTTTCGATCTAATTTCTTTTAATTATCAAAATTATTATGGAGTTACACTCTTTGTGTAAACGAAGTTGACCACGTGAAGCATGTGGTGTAATCATCAAAGTAGCCCTCAGCTATTCTTTTCGGGAAGATTTCATAGAGAGTTAGTATGAATTTAGTATACCAGTGTGTGGTAATTACATGACGGACAGGATTGCACTACGAACGTAACATCTTTGGGTGAAAATTGAATCGGTTGGTTGTGGTTAATTTCCTCTTGCATATGTTTCAACGTTCTTCATATGTCATTTTATGAATGCGATGTTGTATGCAGTCTCCCAATCTTGGCTCCATATTTGATGTGTTCCATAAGATTACAATCTCACATTTTCACAATCCTAAATAAGGCACCAGTTTAGTTATGAATCAAGTTTAATATGCTGAAATTTCAATGATCAATGTTAAAATAAATTTCCAAATATAAACTGATTTATTTCTTTTTATTTAAATACTCTTTTTTTTATATATATATATATATATATATATATATATATATATATATATATATATATATAAATCAACGGTTGTCGTATGACTATTAAAAGATTATAATTAATGATAGTCTGGTTGGGAATTTGGTAAGCTAGACTGAATACCTGGTGAAACAGTTGCGCAGTAATGCAAGGTTAACTTCCTCAGATAGCTCACAGCTTTTAATCCACTTTTATGGTCTTGAATAGCAGCACCGCTTGCAGAATAAAATGAAGTAACAACGTTACAGAGCAACAGAAACGAGGTTACTGATAAAATTAACTACAAAACTGGGAACCAAAGTAGACGAAGTGAAGGAATTCTGCTACCTTGGAGGCAAAATAATGTATGACGGCCGAATAAAGGAGGCATAAAAAGCAAATTAGCACTAACTGGGCATTCCTGCTCAAAAGAAGTCTACTATTATCGGGGGAAGGAACTTCTGAGGGGGAACGTTTCGCGCACAATATTGTACGAAAGTGAAGGATGGATAGTGGTAAAACGGTAAAAAAAAGAAGAGAAACGAAGCATTTGGGCTATGTTACTATCAAAAGATTTTAAAATTAAGTGGACTGATAAAATAAGAAATGTGGAGGTCCACCGAAAAATAAACGCAGAAAGAAACACGCCGGAAACTTTGAGAAGAGGAACGAATAGGATCGTAGCATATGTGCAGAGACATTAAGATTAAACTTCCGTGGTACTATAAGGAGCTAGGGGATAAGAACTCTAAGCAGAGACAGAGATCGAAATACATCCAACAAGCAACTGGGAACGGTGGGTGTAAGAGCTGCTTTGTGATGAGGCGGTTGACGCAAGCAAGGAGATTGTGGCGGGCAGCATCAGATCAGTCAGATTGATTGCCACACGTGAAAAGAGAGATTCATACTGCTGCTGTGTGACGTATCTGCCAGTAGACTTGATGTGAAGAGTTTGTGATGCGACGCAAGTGTGCACCACGATACACTGTAAAATACACCGACAGAAAAAAAGGGTACAAACAAGGGAGAAGTTGTGTGATGTAAATGAAAGTTGGTAGGCGTATTTTTATCGCCGAACGATGATGTCTATTCAATTTCGCGCCAATTTAGATAGATTAGACGTACTTTTCATTTCAATTGGGCCATAGCGAGTGCCTCTGTGATGTGGAACATGTCCGAAAACAAGAGTACACGATAAATATTTACAAAACAAGAACAGATATGCTAATGTACCTTCCACAGACCCCAAATAGAGTTGCCCTTGTGGATATGAGATCGGTCACAGAAAAAATAAAATCTTAAGCACATTTGCATTTAAAAGGATATAAAACTTAAATGTTCAACAATGGAAAATCCAGGATGGAATGTAACAGTATTATGAGGAGGAAAGTTGCCACTTTCCGTATAGCGGACATGCTGAGTCGCAGAGAGGCACAACAAAAAGACTGTCACAAATAAGCTTTTGGCCGACAAGACCATTGTCAAAAATAGACGACACACACACAAACGGGCGCGCGCGCGCAAACGCAACTCACACACACACACATGACTGCTGTCTCTGGCAGCTGAAGCCATGACTGCAGTCATGTGTGTGTGAGAGTTACATTTGCCCGCGCGCGCGCGCGCGTGTGTGTGTGTGTGTGTGTGTGTGTGTGTGTGTGTGTGTGTGTGTGTGTGTGTGTGTTTGTGTTTGTGTGTGTGTGTGTGTGTATCGCGTATATTTGACAAAGGCCTTGTTGGCCAAAAGCTTATTTGTGACAGTCTTTTTGTTGTGCCAATCTACGACTCAGCGTCTCCACTATATGATGAGTGGCAACTTTCCTTTCCATAATATGAAATGCTCAATACACATAGGTACATATGGTAATTCTTGCCTATTGTAACCACGCATCATCAAATTTTAAAAAATTAATAAAAACATTTTACAGTACTTATTAACAGTGATCGCATTACAGCACAAAATTTGTATGGAAGTCAGGTTATACGAAATACTTTATGTGATATTATTAGTAACATACACACATCAATCGGTTCTGATGAGAAATTCGTCAATGGAGTAGAAGGAGTTGGCCACCAATAAATCCTTTAGGCTCTTCTCAAACTGAATTTCATTATTACTTAAACTTTTAACGGCTGCTGACTTGTTATTGTAAATGTGTATTGCTGAATAGTGGACACCTTTCTAAACCAAAGCAAGTGACTTCGAATGTTTATGAAAGTTATTCTTATTTCCAATACTGAATCCACTAACTAAGCTGTTGGTTTAAGAAAAGGATATATTTTTAGTGACAAATTTCACTTAGGAATAAAGCAATAGTTAATATCCTCAGTTCCTTAAATAGCCCTCTAAAGGACGTTATTGAATTGACACCATAAATAATTCATATTGCACGTTTTTTTATTCAGAAAAATTTGTCTTGGGTTCATGATTTACTACAGAAAATAATCCCTTATGACATTATGGAAATAAAGTAAGCATAGTACGCTAACTTTTTTTATTTTCACATTGCTTATGTCGAACAACATTCGCCCAGAAAACAGAGACTTGTTTAGGCGATTCAGCAGTTCTGTGGTATGCTCCTCTCAGTTACATTCATTGTGAAGCTGTAATCCCAAGAATTTTACACTACCAACTTCTTCTATCCGCTTGTCGTCATGTTTTAGGCATATACTGGCAGGAAACCTGTTGCAAATCATGAGCTACCTATAGAATGTTTTCTCAAAGTTCACTGACAGAGAATTGCCTACGAAACATTTATTAATGTTCACGAAAATTTTACTATCCAAGCTTTCTAAAGCTTAACTTGATTTACTATTCATTGCAGTCTTTGGATGATCTGCAAACAAAAATAACTTGGCATCTAGTAATATTAATAATGAAAGGTCCCTGATTTACAGTAGACAAAGTCAGGGCCCCAAGATGGAACCTTGAGGGACAACAAATGTCATTGGTTCTCAGTTGAATATTGCCTAATAGCTCAATGCACGTCTCTTTCCTATTGATATCCTTTCTTTTCTGTCACAGATATAGGATTTGAAACATTTTGCAGCATCTTGCATTACACTGTAGTATTCCAATTTACTTATAAAGATATTGTGATTTACACAGTCAACTGCCTTTAACAGTGCACAAAATATACCAGTAGCCCGTAATGTATTGTCTAATGAATTAGGTACATTCTCACTGTATGTGTAGATAGCCCTCTCAATATCCTTCAGAAATCTGAACTGTGACTTGGAAAACGCAGGCAAAAGTGAAATTGGACAGAAGTTTATTGGTATTTCTTTATATACTTTATTATACAAGGCTTAACATCATCATATTTCAACGATTCAGCAAATGATCCACTGATAGAACACTGGTTACACAAATAACTTAAAATATTACTAAACTCAGAGGCACACAGTTTAATCAAATTTGTTGATATATTACCAGGCCCTCTAGAATTTTTTTTATTTTTAAGAATTTTATGGTGGACATAACTTCTACTAATGTGAGGATCGTACTGATATTATTGCAGTTATCTGTAGTAATTGGTCTGAGATATTCCTTTCCCACAAACCCCAATCATTTTCCCAAAAAATATGACTATGATACTCAATTAGCCCCTCAAAAGCCAAATCAAATGGTAAAGGAATAAACACATTTGCAGAATTGTTTGCATAATCAATAATATCTTCAACCAAAGTACTCTTTCTTACTCCTGGGGAACCATAAAAATATTAAACCTCTTTAAACCCATCACAAAGTGCTTCTTTCCACCAATTTACTACTTTCCTTCACAACCACAACACAACAATCTAAACTTTTTCAGTTCACAAATTGGAGTATGCACGTCCCAATACCGTCTGTTATACAATTGAATAAAACGTAATTCATTATAATGATTAACCATTAAAGGTGTGGCTTCAAAAATCTAATTCAAACGACGAAAGTAGTAAACGGTAAATCCCCTACTTGAAACTGGCTCATTAAGTGTGCAATTAACGTCTTCTCTGGACACATAACAAAGAATTGAGTTCCAACCACGACAAGGCTGAACCTGGAAACCACACGTTTTCAGTAACAATTATGAAGTGTTTATCGAGAAGTTCAGCAACACTGCACACTTACGTTACGTGTGTATCGTTTGATCTCAATGCTATGTGTTCCTCTTCACCTCTGGTTATATCAGTCCCTTCCTTCACTATATCCCAAATAGTCTTTATTTTGTGGTCCGATGTGCCTATCCTTTTCTGAAAATGCATTCCTTAATGGCGCTGGGAGAGCCACTATGAGGATGCAAATCAGGATTGCGTTAAATACGCGCTGTAACGGATGTGGGCGTTAGTAACTTTTGAAACCGGACGTGGTGAGTTGATGTTAGTGAATAACGTCTTTAAGGTGACAAACAGGCCATAATCAACTCTTCACTGACTTTGAACGAAGTCGCGTAATAGGGCTACGAGAAGCTGGATGTTCCATCTACGTTGCTACAGGAAGTCTTGGCCGGACTATACCCACTGTACATGCATGATTGCTGGCAGCGGTGGTCGCGAGAATGTACGGTCACAAGAAGACCGGACTCCGAAGACCACGTGGCAATACCGAGAGGGAAGGCCACGTTGTTTGCCGTATGTCTCTGTAGCATCGTACTGCGTCTGCAGCAGCAGTTGGCACCACAGTGATACAACGAACTGTTGCAAATTGATTACTTCCAGGACAGCTCCAAACCAGGCGCCTGGTTAAAATGAAAACTCCTGTAATAAGTTTTTCATAATTTAGCTCGTAAACAACTTAAGAAGTTTTTGGGCTACGCTCTCTAATTGTCCTATAACTTTTCCATGGTTATACAAACCAAAAATAACGCATTTGCGACTTCAGTGGTGACAAGCGAGAACCCATTCGAGGGCGGGGTGGAGGCCTGTTGTGTTTTCTGATGAAATGTGGTTCTGCCCTCATGACAGCCGTGTGTTGGTTAGGAGGAGGACAGTTCAGGGCTTGCAACCAAGCTGCCTGCTTGCTAGGCACATTGGATCTACACCGTGAGTTAGAGTCTAGGGTGCGATTTCCTATGACAGAAGAAGGACTCTGGTGATTACTCCACGTACTCTGACTGCAGAATTGTATGTAAATCTGTTGATTCGACCTGCTGTGCTGCCATTCATGAACAGCATTACAGGGGTTGTTTTCATACACGATTACTTTCGCCCTGTTATCGCTGTTGTAACCCAACGCTCTTTACTGAGTGCAGAGTGCGACAAGTTGCCTTGGCTTGCTTGATCTCTACATCTGTCTCCAATCGAGCGCAAATGGGACATCATCGGAAGACACCTCCCGCGTCATCCACAAACGGCATTAACCGTCCCTGTATTGACCGACCAAGTGCAAAAGGCATGGAACTCCATCGGACAACTGCACAACAAAATGCATGCACATTTCCATGCTTGCATTTAACATTATGGTGGTAACACCGGTTATTAATGTACCAGCATTTCACACTTGCAGTGACTTATATCGCTCTTACATTAACTTACCATCTTGCCATATTAATCACTTAAATACGTTACCTATTAATTCTCGAAATTTCATACCCCTATATTAGCTGATTTTGGCGTTGCAATTTCTTTCCGGTAGTGTATATTTGTTCGTCTGTAAAAGCCCTTTTTTTTAAATATGTGATAAAATCTTATAAAAGATAAATCGTATTTAATAAGGATTTTGGTGAAATTTAGCTCATGGTCCTACCTTTTACAAAAGTTTGCCACCTTATACTTAGTGCTTCTGGGAACAGTTACGATACTACTGCTGCTGCAATGACGATGAGGTTTACTTCGTGCATAGCTACTGCCACAACGCCCACTTCTCAGTATGAGGAGGACAAAATGCTACAATTCAGTGCAGGTGGATTACGGAAACCGAAAGACGCGCTTAGTGGAGTCTAAGAAAACAGCAGCAGTTCTCAGCTACGCCAGAAACGTTTGCGCGAGGCAGAAAGTAAGTGGCTTATCGAGTCAAGCGTTAGCTGAGAAACTGCAAGCAATAATAGCCTTTTATCCATTGGCTCACAGCCGCTATTCATTTCTCGCAAGAAATCATTTCCATGAGTAGGCTGTCTCGTAGCGCAACCTTGAAACGATGTTTAGTAGAAATGGCGCTCCTTACACGGGTATGTAGTTCCCAAATATGGAGGAGTACAGTCATAAGCATAATCGAAAATTTTTGTTTGTCCATTCTCAAACAATTTTCGTAGCACTTTATGTCCTTTCAGTGTTCCTCACATTTGAATTCATTTGTCGTTATCCAAGGGTTCAAAATATCGTTTACCCTCCTGTTTTCAAGCACAAGTTCATGCCACCAACATTACATTAAATGATGTTTCATTGGCGATTAACTATACGCCATTCATTCTCAAAAAAGTGGGATGAAAAATTTTAGGACAGTGCAATGACAGAAGTGAGGTACATTGGTCTAAGAAGTTTTATAAAATCTTTTAGAACGATATTTGTCACAGTTCTTTCAGTGTGAAATGAAGATCTAAGAGATGATCAGTGATAGTGCTTGTAGACACCTCGGTCTGAAACAACTTCGCTCGCGGCGTACCGTCTACGGGAGCTCTGGGTCCATGGCGCCATCCGCAAGTCACATGGTAGTCATACGGGCTACAGCACTTACGCAAAAAGCCTCTTGTCAACTTTTTCCTTTGTCTCATAACAATAAGTAACAGAAAAATATCCCTGAGATAGTTGTTAATGCATTATGTACATTAATTATTCTCTCTGATGTTAGTGTGTGGTCGAGAGATGTTAACTTCTGTGGAATACGTATTGTAAAGGGTAGCTACAACGACTCCACTCGTAGTTCAAAACACGTATTTCTGTCGTCACCTAAAACAGACAAGAAGTAATCACAGTTTTAGAGAAATTTCCTGGCTTAGTAACAAAAACTGTGGTTCAAATTTCGTACTAAAGGACACATTATATGGAAAGAACTAGACCAAGATTCAACAGTCAACCTTCAGTTGTAAAATTAGACCGAATCTTCTGGTCAGATAAATTCAGGTATGTATGAAAAATTACTGAACTGGCAGAGTCAAATTAGGACCTAACAAAGAAAGAACTGCAACATTACAAATAGCAAATAAGTTCACTCGAAACAGACACAAAAAAAAATCGATATCACTAAAGAGAAATTACGACACGGTAATGCAGCCTCAACCGGGTCAGTCGAGTGACGGACTGACGTGCCTCGTATCTCTACATCTACACCTACATCTACTACGTAAGCGGCCTAACGGTATGTAGCGGAGGGTACTTCTGGTATCACTAATTTATCCTGTCCTGCATGTTCTACTCGCGAATGGGCGCGTGCGAAGAGCAATTGTCAGTAAGCCTCCGTATTAGCTCTAATTTCTACAATTTTCTCATTGTGATCATTTCGCGAGAGACATGTGGAAGAAAGTAATATCTTATCTGACTCTTCCCGGAAAGTGCTCTCTCTAAATCGCCTCTTCGCTTAGCGCAACATCTCGAGCATCTCTGTAACCTCTAGCGCCAACTAAACCCTCCCTGACTAAAGCGCTTCTCTTCGTTGGATCTTCTCTATCTCTTGCATAAGCCTTACCCGGTAAGGATACCACGTTGATGAACAGTACCCAAGAATCAGTCGAACAAGCTCTGTATAAGCCATTTCCATCGTGGATGAGTTTCATCTCATTAAGATTCTTTCTATAAATCTCAGTCGGGCATTTGCTTTTCCTATTCTTTGTTTTATTGGGTCATTGCACTTAAAGTCGCTCTGTATGTTTTATGGTAGGTACTCTTCTCAGCAGTTTGTCATCAGTAGTGCTGCAGTCGATTTCTTTTCCTATGTATGCAAAACATGTCGCACTTATTTAGGTTCAGGGTCAAGTGACAGAGGCTGGATCATTTACCAGTAATCTGCAGGCCATTCTGCAAATAGGTACTGTCTTCTGGCATTGCTAATTTCTTATAGTCAATCGCATTATCTGCGAACAGTCTTAAAAAGCGTCCGACGTTTTCTACTAGATTTTTTATCTGCACTGTAAGCAGTAAATATTCTGTCACACTTCTTGCGGTACTCCGGATATTATCTTTACATCCGTCTATTTTGTTTCGTCAAGAGCGACGTGTTGAGTTTGTGACGGCTCATTTGATTGCTTGCCAAGCCCCTTTAACAGTTAACAGTAAGTGTTACATGTAGTATATGCCGTCATTCCTTTTACAGTGGTCACCGTAATCTTT
The DNA here is from genome assembly GCF_021461395.2 of Schistocerca americana. Lineage (NCBI taxonomy): Eukaryota > Metazoa > Arthropoda > Insecta > Orthoptera > Acrididae > Schistocerca > Schistocerca americana. The sequence continues at coordinate 461,113,494 of NC_060122.1, read as the reverse complement.
GTTTGATGTTAAGCTACGTTTATAAATTGCTTAACGTCTTTCACTACCTTTCGGGGGTCTTTTGAACGGACGCTCGGTTTTCGCGACCATCAGATAGGCCAATGAGTCCAGTTTAGAATAATTCCCCTTGTCTCACGGGGTGAACCCATCATAGTGAGGCTGGCGACACAAAAGAGACTTATCGGTGTTGGGAGAATGGGTAATTAAGGCTCCCAATAGCAATCAATCTCATTCAACTAATTCATTTAAGGGAGAAATCACTGCAAGGAAGTCTCGAATTCAGTCGCAAATCCGGTCCGATACTGAATAAGCTCGTATTTTTTTCACCAAAGGCATGGGGGGATGGTTTCAAATGCCTTCCTGAAGTCAAGGAGAACGGCATTGACCTGAGCACCGTTGTCTACAGGGCTGTGGATCTCATGGAGGACTAGAGCGAACTGATTTTCGCAAGACCTCTATTTGCGGAATTCATGTTGATTTTTACGGAGGAGATTTTCGTTCTTTGGCATAAAATATGTTACAGAAATCTACAAATATGACGTCAAAGATATAGACCTTTAATTATGTGCATCTGTCCTATGACCCTTCTTCGCTTTTGATTCATTTTATCGGAATTCGTGTAATGTTTGTACTTGTAGATGAATATCTGGTGCTGGTAATGTGAGTGACATCAATGATTGTGGAGATCGAGCCCCTAACATTTCAATTGAATTTCCCGCTATATCTGTAGTTAATCGCATGTCCTATAGTCGTTACGGTGTATGAGCTTGACGGGATCTCTAGTGGTAAGACGGAATAGACAGCTACTTACTACTGGTCAGCCGGGTGTAGGGCCAGTAGCCTAGACGCTGGAATTCAGGTAGCCAATGGAGGGTTAAAATGGCTCTGAGCACTATGGGACTTAACATCTGAGGGCATCAGTCCCCTAGAACTTAGAACTACTTAAACCTAACTAACCTAACGACATCACACACATCCATGCCCGAGGCAGGATTCGAATCTGCGACCGTAGCGGTCGCGCGGTTCCAGACTGAAGCGCCTAGAACCGCCCGGCCACACCGGCCGGCCCCAATGAAAGGGTCTTGGATTGTCCGGAACGGCCCCGGCATCGCACGAGCGGTCGTAACTACACCGGATGCATCCACGCTGCCTCTGCGCCGGTTTTCTGTAGGGCTGGGAGGAAAGATAGAATTTCTTATACACTCTGGAGAAGAACTTGGAAGTGACACTCCGGACGAAGAAGCGGAAGAAGACACTCGGGTCTCGAAGACATCGAGCAGCGGACGTTCTGGTCAACGGAGGTTGCATTTGTATTGCTGAGGGCCAACCAATCACATGGTGACTCAATGATTAGCAGCTGGCAGGAGACTCCAGCGTATGCATGACTCGTCGCTCCGACTCATCGACTATGGTGAGAATAGTGTAGGTTAAGTGGAAAGGAAGACAGTTACGCGTTTTTAGGTCTGTTGTATCTACACTTGATTACCTTCCGTGGTTTAACTACTGATCAGAGATTCCAGGGCTCATCCATGACTGAGCGGTCTTTGTCTCTTACATGCTGATTTCGTATGACTTCCTGAGACAATCTGGTTAATCAATCACTGCACACCTGTCCGCAGTTATGCATTTTTGAGAATGTTCTGTTGAGATGATGATTGTTCCTGTCCCATTTGTTCCTTGTTCACTTTGCCAAACCGGTCTGCCTCCGGTTTAAGTTTGTGGCTATGTTGAAAACTGGTACTTGTCTCTCTTTGTAATTTATTGCTCCCTTCAACGTATAATTATTACTTTCTTGACTATATAGTGGCCTACGAGGAATAATTGTAGTAAGTTGCCATAAAATTATGCCGAGATTTTTAATTCAATTGTTGGATTCAGTGCCCTTTTTCTTATAAAATATGAAACGCTATTTGTAAGAAACCACGTTCTGCACTCACTCACAAGGGTCTTTCTATTCGTATCGTTTAGTTCAATGTGCGTCAGAATCATTAATGTATCCGGGTTTGTCGGGAGCGACCTGTCTCTCTGGCGGTTCAGCCACCACAGACCACTTTTGTAGCCAAAAGGCTTGCTAAGTCGGTTGGCATCTTACAAGCTGTCAAAACAGAAGCTCTTAATGCATATCATGATAACTGAAGTAATTGATGGCAGATTCCATACATAAAAAAGGAAAAAAAACAAGAAAAGAAAATTCTCAGGAAAATGATAAACAGTTATCTGTGAGCCTGAAAGATCTCTTGCGATTACCTACATACAATGAACAAAAGGCCCACAAAGGAAATTTTAAACTTGTCTTATCGATGAAAAACTGCAACAAGTGGCTAGAAGAAATTAACGGAGACTTGACAGAAATTGGCATTAATTAAGAAAGATTCAACGTGGAAAGCAATTTACAAGCTCATTTCATAGACACCGTTTTGCTGATAAGCTTCACTAAAATAGTTCAGGAAGCATAAAGGAACTTAGAGAGACATAGCGTACACATAAAGAGGTACCGGGGGGAAAATCTGAAACAATATACTGAGTTAATTCAAACAAGCTGCTTAGTTCGGCACAATGAATTAAAGTAATCGACTTTAATTACATTTCTATGGCTAGCACTTCTAATCCTTTTATTTATTAATTGAAAATTACGGAATCAAATCCAATCGTCGATAGAAAACAATTAACGAAAACTGACTTCCATGCTGGACAGAGTAATAAGTCTGTCACCACTAAATTAACTTTTAAAGTTGCAGTTAACAAGTAGCACCACTACAAAATCAACTTCCAATGTGGACCTAGCAACAACATTTGTATTTTAATTTAATTTATGAGTGATCAGCTTTTGTACGCAAGCAATATTAAATCATTTATGTCTCTAGGGTGAAATACTGAACAGTTTCGAATATAACAAAACAAAAATGGAGGGAAGTGATGAAATGCATAAAGAAGAATCTGAGTCAGAGTTCGTCAGTGAATTGTGGTAACCATTTTGACTGACGAAATGAGCAGTCATGGAGGAAGGCATATGAGTACATGCAGTAGCAACTAAATATGAAATCTCTAACAAAAGTTATACAGTGTACTGGAAAGGTGAAAATAATGGATGTTAACCGAAAAAGCACTTCCAGTTAGAACTGAGTATTGCTGACATGAAATTGAAGTGGATTACGTATGATTACCACAGGGCGGGAATCCAGTGCGCATGAAAATAGGTAAAAGTCGTAGTTTTCTTTTTTTTAGATCGATTAATAAGCGTAATATTAGTATGAAATGTGTGTGTGAAATCCTGCCTCGGGCATGGATGTTTGTGATGTCCTTAGGTTAGTTAGGTTTAACTAGTTCTAAGTTCTAGGGGACTAATGACCTCAGCAGTTGAGCCCCATAGTGCTCAGAGCCATTTGAACCATTTTTTTTTTGTGTGTGTGAAATTTTCACTTGAACACGCCATCCTGTAGAATGGTTCATTACCTCTGCGCATTTCCTCACAGACAATCACCTCAAAATTAACTAGAAAACATCTGTGAGGGAAGAAACTATTTCAATTACAGTTATAGTGGGAACTATCTTTCTTAACCCTTGGATTCATTAGTTGCTGAACCTGTAAAAATGAAGTCGTATAACAAATACAAAAAGTTATTTATTGTAACATAATTATGGAATCAGGAAGGATTTGGTGAGACACCATGAATGAGAATACATTTTTATGATATTGTGACCCTCATTTCAGTATATGAAATACAATATCAAAAATTACATTGTAAGTTTTCTGAGATTAAACAAAAATTTACTGGTCTCACAGAATAAATTCTGCTAATTAAGAGAATATTCTACGCGAATAATTAGACTACGTTCTTCGCAAACAGTTTTTGTACATTTGCTGCCTGTGCGACGACGTTTTCTGTCTAATCGATATCAACACAAAATGCACCATCTTTTTGATGATCCTTAGCTGTAACTCTACAACGTGCCACGGAGTGCAGAAAATTCTTTTTGAGGTATAAATTGTTGAAGCTCTTCTCCATGTGAGGACCTTGGCCTCATTCCTTGAGGAAAATTCTTCTGTACTTTTTATGTTATTGTCACAATAAATAAAGAGTGTATAGAGCTGATAAAGCCATTACAGTTGCCCGTAAGACAAAAGGCCATCTATCTGGCTGGCACTTGCATGTGTATGTTCGTGCCTTCTGGTCAAGAGAATCAACTCCTTATTTAGTTTTGCTATAGAATGGAATTATCACTGACATGTTTTTGTGTCCTGTATCTACTATTGCATCGTTTTGCAGAGAATTTAGTACTATTACTCTTTAGTTCTTTTTTGAAACGTATATTTCAGCTGCCAAATTGTATTTAAACAGCAAATGACGAGGATAAAACTTCTCTGGATATGGAAACTATAATTTCTGTTTGTTTTGTCTCAAAGTTCCCATTGCTGTAACGCTTCCTGCAGTGTTTTATTCAAATAGTAGAATACCTGTGAAAAATAGTTATTCATTGCGGCATTTGTTGAGGTTCCCTCCCATGTCTGTGTTAGTTCAATTACTGCATCAGAAGCAACATTGGTTTGTTTTTAATATGATTAGTGATTTTTCAAGTATGAACCAAACCATCTAAAGCGTATGAAGTCAAAGCATCGCAAAACCAGAATATTTTCAATCTATATTTCCGTGGTTTGGTGGAAATACGCTGAATAAACTTGCAATGGCCTCCTGAGGGAACAAGTTCTTCATTGATAGGTTAATCGAGGTCATACCTTGTCGCAAGTTTTCTATGAAAAATTCCCAAACATAGCGAGTCGGTCCCATGTTGTCACTCTTGTTTCTGGTCTCTCTGGTCCGTTTGTCATCGAACCTCTCCGTATATCTTCAATCTGTTAAGTGAAAATGTGACCAAGTTAGCAGGATTGTTGAAGTTACAAGGATATAGCTCTCATACTGATACACCGCAGTTTCTATCTACACCAGCTACAAGTAAGAATCCTATAAATTCATTCGTTTCCTCGGTCGAACATTCTCCCAGTTGTTTCCCTTGGTGCTATCAATACGGTTACAGCCTTAACTGGTACAATGAACGGTGCCGTATAACAGTCGTTGTGACACAAAATGAATCCAAGAGTCTTAGGAAAGTCAGTTACAGAACCGCTTATTAGAATAGGTGGAATTTTCGTATTGTTGTGTACTTGAATTTTACTGGATGGTAGCGGTGTTTCACTCCACTGAGTCCTTCACGACCGATAAAGAAATCAGACCTTTTTCGCTTGACACGCTAAATGCCACGGGTTCGTTAGCCTATTCCATGGACCAACCGTGTCTGAATCGCTGTATTCTTCCTGATATAACAGAGCTTCGTCTTCAAGCAGTTCACAGATTTTTGATTCTAAATTCTGATCACTTGTACTGACTTCAAATGATGTCGGCTTACTTCTGACATATATAATCCATGCTGCAACCAAAAATTAAAAGTATCTCGCGTTATTATTCCGTTTATGAGACTTAAATCATGCTCACCTGAAACTATTTTGGCAAAAAAAGATACACTTCCTTAATTGTTTCCAATGATCTTGCCAACAAATCATGCCATTCGGACCAAAAATAAATGAACTATCTGAAAGAGGGTTCTTTCGCCAAGGAGTCGAAAAGTAACTCGTCGTGGATTAGATGTGTCGGATTAGAAAGTCCATAATGGAAAATAATTAATTTAAATTTACCTAATAATGTTTTTCCTAAGGAAGTGTAACTGCATTTACAATTATTACAAGTAGTGCAAATTAAAATAAATAATTGTGAAATTAAAGGTTGCCAGGTTCAGAAGATCGCTGTTATGCATCCAAGGGCTAAGGTCATTGAAGAAATGTAGATTTTCTAAAACTGTGGAGAAGAAGAGACATTTTTCGTAAAGAAATCAAATTTCTTAAACAGTATAAACTGATAGTATCGTAAAAAATTCACTGGTCTCACCACGTTAAGGGTGACAATTTACACACTGCCTTTAAAATTAAAATTTAAACTCTATTATATGTTTTCAATCCTCTTTTGGAAGTGATTTAATTTTTATTGAGACTCAGAGCCCCAGCAGTAAGATACAATACTTAATAATTGCATTACTTACCTGGTTCGCAAGTACTAATTCTAAACTGTGAAACGTTGTACAGTTAAATAAATGTGTAGCAAGCTTACTCTGCATTTTGCATTTAAGCACCAAGGAAATGATCCTCAGCTGTAACAATATGGTTGTTTTTGTACTACACGTATATTTTTTGGCATTTCTAAGTAAAAAAGACATCAGAAAATTAACCATATTCAGCTGAAATTATATAGTGGCTGGTTTCCATACGGATAACATTAAATCTGGGTACGACCACATTAAGAATTATTTTTGTTGGAGGCATAGTTACGGGAACCCTAGCCCCTTCCACTGTTGTAGACTAGTTGAAAACACTCCCTGTCGAATCTATATTTAACGTGAGATAACCAATAGAATAATTGCGAACATCAAAGAAGTGAGAGCAGTTGATCTTCATAATAGTTTCCGGCGCAAAAAATAGCTGCCCCCGACACAAAACTCTACCTCTACTGCTAATTAATAAATTGCAGTTAAATCCGACCACAAATTTCTAGCCCATCACTGCACATTTCCTAGGAGCGCTCCAAAACGACGATACCAAATTCGTTTTACTTTTCACGTCATGACAATGAGGACACAGTAAATTGGGGTGCATTCAATAATTTTTTTTCTCTGTCGACTGAGGAACAGAATATAAGTCATAGCAAACAATACTGCTCTGGGCTATCCTCACCTGTCTACTGCGAGGTGGTCGCATATTATTAAAAACCAATACTGTCAAATCATAAAAGGCGTTTATGAGCGTGAAATAAGATGTGTTCTCGTTACTCTAGTTAGCAGTACTGTCCGTGTGTAAGGCGACAAGTATCAGCTGAGTAAACAGGGCACTTAGTATTAATTAACCTCCAACAGCCTGGGTTATCAACATTACTCTATCTGATTCACTACTCCGCTCGAACAAATACCGCACCTGACTCTCTAAAGTGCACATGAAAGGTCACAAATCATTACAACCTCTCTAACTAGTCTTGCCGTAAAAGATCGTGAAGTAATAAATAATTTTAGACAGTGTGCCGATCATGATTATCAGTGTCCCTCTAGTTCTGAAGTACAGTGTTACTTTTCATGAAAACCTGTTGTGCATGTCATACTGCTTCTTTTATTATTTTTTTCCTTTCTCCACATCAACAGAGTCTGTTCCTAACAACAGCAAATAGCAGTTCATTCCAAACAAAGTTTTTAGCATCAAGTAATACACTGCTGAGACTTGTGTAATACTACCACATTAGAAAATTGATCAAAATTGACGTTCTGGTTCACAGTGGCATTACAGTTTTTGATTAGTTTGATCCTGACGGTTTTCAATATACTGTGTTGAGTCGATGTGCACACAGCAATGAAAATTATTGCACCTATAGATACAAAATTTTGTAGTGCGCACTAATAAATAAAGCTTCCTATTTGTCTTAGGTAGTAAGTAGGAAATCGTTGTTTCCTGTAAATAAAAATTTCAAGACCATAACCTATTGTGGGTTTCATCACTTTTTTACTGTGGATATTTTAACTATGACTGACGTTAATTATTGCTTGTGTTGTCATTGCACCTCTGTCAATTTCTTCTGCTGCAGCTGCAAGATACCAATTACCTACGGTCTTGACATGCATCAGCCAGAAAAGGACAATTGTACAGTGAATCTGAAACTAAAAAATTCTGATGAGCTGATGTTATCTGCTTCATTTTCCGCCCAACAATTTACTGGCAATATAACTTGATTTTTTAAATAATTCTCCTCCAATGTTGAACCTTTCTTTTTTCTTTTTTTTCGGGTGAACTTAAACGGGCTGCTGGACTAGAAGCACCAGCACACACTCTTATGTTACAGAATCGCAGAAATTTTAGATAAAGTAAGCGACTACAATGATGAAAGTACTTATTAAAATAATGTAAACTTGTAACCAGAATCGCATTATTTAGGAGAGTAGAAGGAAGGGAAAAACAGAAACAAAAATGCAGATAATATGAGTACGCGAGTACATGCCTACAGCTTTTTAACTTCTCTGATTCAATTAAATGAGAATAATTAATAAGTCCTTGTTTCTGCGGCCTCATCCACTTATTATTATTATTTGTATTCGACCACATTTGGGAGGCAGTAGTACTCTTTTCTATATGAATTTGGGAGAAATTCCAGCGTGCGACTCCACGCGCCAGCCTTGAGCAGTGCCGTCATGCCGGGCCCAAAGATGTAACACACACAGGATGTCAAAATGGCGAAGAATTCTCGTATAAGTTTCCTTGGCGCCTAGACGTATTCGCGAGAATAGTAGGAATGATTAAAAATAAATATAAAAACTAACGGGGAACCGCAGGAAAATGGGATTCTGGATGAGGAGAAACTAAAATGCAACGTAAAAGACGCAGAATCACAGTAATAACAGAGAAGGGAACAAGATATTGGTTAGAATCACGAAAAATAACGAAACGTGGATTCGACAAATTGAGCTGAGCTATTTACAAGCTTAAATAGAAAGAACAATGCTAAAAAAAATCGATAGTAAAATAAGTCGTCCTACACGCCTAACGAAAAATCGCAAAAAATAACGACTTGAATTTAATTATATAGGTGTAGTAGGCAGATGAATACCAAAAAAATGATTCTGAAGGAAAACGCGCCATATTCGAACAAAAAACCTTCTTATACTCGTAAATAATAAGAACGAAGATTATAAAAATAACAGAAGCTCGTTACACTCGCTGCGATTTCAGTTCTGCTCTTAGGTTCCTCCCTTATTTCACCCTCGGAAATCATCCTGAATTCCAACAAAAACAGATAAATATTTTTGAGAACCGTGGTTATAAATATGACTGCTATTTCTTTCACTCGCAGTGGTTTAAGCTGTGCGCTTAGTATCCTCTTTAACAACGCTCTCGCAAATCGCAACGTAGAATAAACAACATACTTTACGCCAGTTACCAATACGAGAACAGACAGCATTTAATAACAAGTCTAAGAACAGGTTGTTTAAATCCTTCACATTGAAAACTCATGACGTCATAGACAAAGTCGCACAGTAGAGGCAATCCAGAATTTGGTATCTTGTTTTTACTGCAATATGAAATCGAATATACTTGATTTATTGTTTAGTTACACTTAAAGATATTGAGAAGCATTTATGTTTTATTAACATTAGAGAGTTCTCTAAAATACATTTCAATTAAGGATCTATATGCAAATTGACACGACACTTTCCTTACCTTCTGCTTCATAATACTGTGTCGCCACGAGAATGGCCTCGCGCGCCTGTAGTTGGAATCCATGCCCTCTATATTCTTTACTGCCAAAGGAGGTCCTGACATACAGCAGCGCTGCTTCCAGATTTTAAAGTGCGAGATCCAGAATACTGCCGTCTGTTCTGTCTGATGCGTTTCCATAGAAAAGTAAACAGATTTGTACTGCATGTTTGGTCGCCGTAGATACATAATGCAACCAACGTCAGGCCCACAGTAACTGTTAGCGGTCAATTCTCGCCGGGCAGACTACTGCGATGCATGGTCCGATAATCAACTAATGCACTGTATTCCACCTTCAGTTAAAATATTTTCTATTATCGGCATTTGCATATCGTTCAAAAACTCCTAACAAGGGTCACCAACGCCACTTTGACCAAAGAAGCTACTTAAAATAGCCACTGCTGTAACATCATTGGTAAACACTTTTAACACAATCAAAAAGTTTCCAAGTTTCGACTACTGGACTGGGAAAAGTACGGAGCTAACAGTCTTGGCGCCACTGGTTCCTTACAGCATCTGAAGACATATCCGCACAGATAAACTGCCATAACAGTTCAACGATACACTGGTCCAATGTTACACCAGAATCGAATCATTTCAAGATCCTCTGAAGAAAATGTACCCCATTTACCGTCACTGAACAATATCAAGTTCGTTTCTTCTACTAACACCTCCTCCACCTAACCAGTATCTCCACGATGTCATTCGAGACTTAAGCGTACTGACAGCGCGCACACACACTAAGCCGCAACATTCAGCAACAAACGTCGGAGAAAGAGCTTATCTAGACCTCAGTGCTCATGAGAGCACTTGCAAATCCGAATGAGCGTTCAATATTAGAATAATAACTTCTTCAGATACCGTGAACCACTAACTTATGACGTCTGAAAAAACAACACTGTCAAGAGCCACCTGCGGCCTCGAGGCCCACGACACCCTTCAACACGTAGTAAGGCTAGATGACAGATTCCACATTTTACTAGCACCAGGCAACTATTCGTCAATAATACCTTCCAGCAACTAGCCCTGACGCGCCTTTTGGCTGAAACGTAGTTATTCTGATTTAACTTTCCAGTACTCTTGCTAACGTCGCTTTTCTGCTGCCTCTCGACAGGAATTCTAGCATTATTATTTCAGAATTAACGTTGTTGGAAGAATACGTGATATCAACCGAAAGTGATATACGCTTAAGAGACCTTAGCAAACCCACACTGTAAAACACAGAAAGCCTTGCAGATCTCCTCAAAAACTCAGGAGACGAAGATTAGTCCTGAGAGCCCAGTAGGTGTGAAACGCAGACAAAGGCGAATACCCACAGACATGAGGCTAGTAAAATCTCTGGCCGATGCTAAAGTGGTGTACAGCATAAAGGCGGGTGTGTGATGCGTTTTTCACAGAGGGAGTCGAAGTGTACCTTACAAGAATGCTAATGTACGTGGGTTAAGCAAAATTATGCTTGAACATATACGCAGATGATAGCGAAACCTGCAGATTGCGCAGTTGTACAATGGCAACTAACGGCTCCTGTACAGTGTCCTAAACACGTTGCAAGTGTCAGTCTTGGCCAGAACAGATTTCTGTGTAGTGCTTTATGTCGGAGCTAAGTGAATTCGGACGAGAGCAGATCGTTGGTGCTCGTATTGTGGGCGATTCCTTAACCAAGATAGCCGGAGTATTTGATGTTCAAGAGGCACCGTATCGAAAACATATACCACATACAGGCAAAGCGGAAAAACATCACCTGCGACGTCACAATGCGGATAAAAGTGTGCTGTGACAAAAAGTATGAGGACGACGGCTGAAAAAGTCACTGCAGAACTGAATGCCGCACTCTCCAACCCTGTCATCACCAAAACAACATGAAGGGAGCTCCATAAGAGGGGAATTTCCGGGCGAGCTGGAATTCCAAACCACTGATTAGTGATGCAAATGACCGTGGCTCCGAAGCTGTAAAACTTGAACGGTGAAGCAGTGTTACGATGTAATTTTGTCTCATGACTCTTGGTTCACGCTGGTCAAGTTTACTTCCGAAGAGTAAAACATGGCGGGTGTTCGATGATGATTTTGGCCGCCATGTGGTGGTATTCCATGGTCCCTATGATTACTCGGCAAGGTGGTGTTAATGCCAAGAATTATGTGAAAATTGTGACTGTTCAGGTCCATTCCATGGTACAGTGTTTGCTTCCCATTACTACTGCTGTGTTCCAAGACGACATGACCCTGTTCACACAACTCCAGAACTGGTTCTGTGAGCAAGAGGATGAAACGTCGTATCGCCTGGTCATCACAATCAACAGACCTCAATATTACTGAGCCTTTGCGGTCTACTTTTGGGGAGAAGGATGCATGATCGGTATTCATCTCCATCATGGTTGCCTGAACCTTCCACTACTCTACATGAAGAATGGTCTGGTGGGCTGATCGAGCATCTGAAGTAGCGCCACTCGCGACATAGTTACAACGCAATAAGGCCGTGCCTACGCGTCCTGCTTTGTGCTGTCAACGCTGCTGCTTGGGTCAGCTTGTGCCTCTGGGGCTATAACATATACTCTCGAAAATCACCGCTGTCTTTTGTTAATTTATTTACTGCATACCATCCTTAACGATCACTGTAGTCGCTAAGAACCTTCACCTGCTGCTTCATCCATGATTACTGTTTTAAAGAATTCAACATATATTCTGCTCAACACATCTATGAAAACTCTTTGAACATATTTTATCGAAGACTTATCAGGCAATCTATTTGGATGAAAACCGAATTACAGTAACTTAAACGCTTCCTGAACTATTGGAGGTGAGCTAGAACTTGGAAAACTGTTAGTTTATAGCCTCAAGCCCAAAAAGCGCAGAGGAACGCAGGATATTTTGACTATCACTACATGCACAGTCAACTGAATGACGTTGATGCCGAGCCTCTGTCCCGACTGAAAAGTAAATTTAATCATGCGGAACTATTATTGTTCTGCTGATGCGTTACTTGGCATGGTGGGTGGTGAAATCATTAACGAAACTGACATTAAATTTACACACTTCAAAAAATGATTTGCGTCACCTTGGTTCAGAGAGTTCCAGAACCTATACAGAAAATTGGAATAGAGATCAACCTAAACATCATTTCCGCCCGTTTTATTCCTCTTGAAAACCACACATAGCATGTTGTACCACCATACAGCGAGACCTTCAGAGGTGTCCTCAGATACCCAGTATCACGTCCTCTTGCACTGATGCATGCCTGCACTCGTCGTGACATACTATCCACAAGTTCATCAAGGCACTGTAGGCCAGATTGTCCCACTCCTCAACGGCGATTCTGCATAGATCCCTCGGAGTGATTGGTGGGTCACGTCGTCCATAAACAGGCCTTTTCAACATATCCCAGACATATTCAATAGGGCTTTTGTCTGGAGAACATGCTGGCCACTCTAATCGAGCGATCTCGTCATCATGAAGGAAGTCATTCATAGGTGTGCACTATGAGGGCGAATGTCTCGCCAATACGCTGTCGATATGGTTGCGCTATCGGTCGGAGGATGGCATTCACGTATCGTACAGCCATTACAGCACCTTCCACGACCACCAGCAGTTTACGTCGTCCCCACAAAATGCCACCCCAAAAATTCAGGGAACCTCCATCTTGCTGCACTCGCTAGACCGTGTGTCTAAGGAGTTTAGCCTGACCGGTTTGCCCCCAAACACGTCTCCGACGTGTCCGGTTGAAGGCATATACGACACTCATCGGTGAAGAGAACGTGATGCCAATCCTGAGCGGTCCATTCGGAATGTTGTTGAGCCGATCTGTACCGCGCTGCGTGGTGTCCTGGTTGCAAATACGGACCTCGCCATGGACATCGGGAGTGAAGTTCCGCACGACGTCCTGTGGCTGCACGAAAAGCATTATTCAACATGGTTGGGCTGCTGTCAGGGTACTTCCGAGCCATTATCCGTAGGTAACGGTCATCCACTGCAGTAGTAGCTCTTGGGGGCCCTGTGCTAGATATGTCTTTGACAGTTCTTGCCTCTCTGTATCTTCTCCATGTTCGAACAACATCGCTTTCCAGAATGAGATTTTCACTCTGCAGCGAGGTGTGCGCTGATATGAAACTTCCTGGCAGATTAAAACTGTGTGCTGGACCGAGACTGTAACTCGGGACCTTGAAGCTGTGAGACCGAGTCGTGAGTCGTGTTTGATAGAGCACTTGCCCGCGAGAGGCAGAGGTCCCGAGTTTGAGTCTCGGTCCGGTACACAGTTTTATCTTGCCAGAAAGTTTTTAACATCCATTTGGTTCACTCCGAGACGCTTGGACACTTCCTCTGTTGACAACCCATCCTGGCACAAAGCAACAATGAGGACGCGATCGAACTGCAATATTGAGCGTCTAGGCATGGTTGAACTACAGACAACACGAGCCGTGTGCCTCCTTCCTGGTAGAATGGTTCAAATGGCTCTGAGCAATATGGGACTTCACACCTGAGGTCATCAGTCCCTTAGAACTTAGAACTACTCAAACCTAACTAACCTAAAGATGTCACACACATCCATGCCCGAGACAGGATTCGAGCCTGCGACAGAAGCGGTCGCGCGGTTCCAAACTGAATCGCCTAGAACCGCTCGGCCACATCGGCTGGCCTAGTGACATCTTGAAACGTCAAAGGGACTGTGTCTGTGATACAATATCCACACTCGACGTCTGTCTTCAGGAGTTCTGGGACCCGGGATGATGCAAAACGTTTTTTGATGTGTGCATTGTATGTTATATTCAAGAGACATAGCTTATCGCAGCAAGTGAATAAGGCGTTAGTCCACCTTTGGCCCTTAAGCAAGGAGTTACTTGCCATGGCACTGATTGATTGAGTTCTTGGCTGTCTACCTGAGGAGTATCGTGGCCGATTATGTCCAATTTTATCTTAGAGAGTACTTTGTGTGCTCTATGCGTCTAATCTAAGATAAGTGACAAATAAATTTGCATGTGTTGAAAGAATTTAGATTGTAATAGTTAATTCCTACATTGCTAGCAAACGCTTTATGTGTTTTCGCTTTCGAACCCATGTGTCTATGATTTAACTAAGTGGCGTAATTTCGTGTTCAGACAGCATTTACCGTAACTGCGTCCACACGGGTTATGTGGCCACTCGCAGAACAGGGCAAAGTAGCCATTTGACCGCTTAGTCTGAAGATTTTTTTTTGTATATTTACCTGTTTTTAAGACAGCTGAATTGATAATAAGTTACCAGCATCTCACTGAATAAGTATACTAAGGCATTAGTGTATTAACAACTTAGTGAACAAGTATGGTCTTTTACTACATACATGGGTTAACACGCTAACAAATTATTTAAGAATATCACTACAACAATAATGCGACTTCCTAGCTATGCCAGAAATATAGAATGATGTAAGCAAAGAAATGACATCGATAAAAATTGAGTCGTGTATAAAGCAGAACTGAGTGGCGATGACAAAAATGTAAGCACGTTCATTCATCACTGGCGTAAATTAGATGGCAACAGTCATGACGTTTTGCAGTCAGTCCAAAACACCACATCATACCTTTCGCAAAATTAAAACTAAACCATCACAAACAATAAATAAAGGAAAGCTCAAAAAACCCAAGGCGACGATACAAAAGTGGAATATTGCAAGATGCGTTAAGGAAAGATAAGCAGATCATAAAGAGAAGAAGGATGCCATTAGGGATGGAAGGAAACACTAGAAGGTCCAAGCCTGCTTAAGTGAATAAGAAGAAAGCAAAGACGCAACTGGGGAAAGATCCAGTACAGTGGAAGAGGTAGCTTTTGAATGCACTGAAGAAGACGAAGGCTCTGAATGTTTTTACTGCAACGAAAGCTTCTCTAGCTTTGAGAACAATGAAGGTTATTGTAGATGTTCTTGTATTGAATGCAGTGGCCTCATGAAGAATTTTATGGTTACGAAGAAGATGATGATATGTTTGTGTGTGAATATTACATTAACGCTCGACTTTTGAACCTAATTTGAGTTTGAACACACAACAAATGTTACTGCGTGGTTCGAAAACTGACAATCTGACAATTACTTGCATAATTTAGTAAGCTATGTTCACCTTTCTCAAATTTAAAAATATTTTATTCTGTAAATCCATATCTTCTTGGTTTTAACATCTCCTACATGCTGGGCGAAGTGGCCATTTTGCAGACTTTTCCTTAGTTCCATAGGCTGAGTTCTCTACTGCAAATGGAGGACGCGAATCATAATAAAATAATCGTATAGTTACAGGATGTACACATTCTCATATGTTTATCTTATTTACCTATGAAATTAGGTCAGAGAAAGAGGACATTTTCCCTTAGGTCGGTCGCTTTAGCCAACTCCCCCCTCCCACGCTACACTCTTGCATTGAACTGTCAGGTGATCAGATGAAGATGAGTGCATCTGGCACACAGCCAATAACGTTTGTCCACACCTTCTCTCTTCATAGTGCTCCGCTTCGTTGCCATGTAACATGAAGGACCTTCGTGTGCGGCCACGGACATGCCACTGTGCATCAACGCTTCACCCGCGTATATACGTGCACACTTCTTAAGCTCTTACACGCTGATACTTACGAACATGTTCCATGGTGCAGTCATCTGTGGGATCAGATTCAAATGAAGGTTATATCCTTTCTTCAGCTTGAATTACTCTACCTATAACATACCTTGGTAGTAATCTGCCGTGACAGGCCTTATAATACCTATGAATGGTAATTCGCGCTGTGTGATTCAGAGAATATGTTTAAGCAGTAGTTAAGATGTTACACGCGACCGCGCTTAAGAAAATCGCTGTGGTAATCAACTGTTTCATTAACTTTACGCTAAACCAATGTAGTTACTTTTCTCTGCTCTTAGTCCTCAGTCTAGTAAAAACGTAATTTCAAGATCCTAAGATAGCCATTGTGTAACGAATAGAGTTTAATTATTCTGTATCAAAAGCATTAGAACAATGTAGATATAGTCTTTCTGATGAGAATTGAAGAGTTTTATAAATATTAGTTGTGTAATTAGGTATTCCATGATCACTCGTAATCTATGCTTTTTTTTATATAATAGTATTTCACAGTGAATGTGGAATGGAATCGTCGTCAGTTCATGGTCCTGCCCAACACGGCATGGAACTTCGGATTAGGTGTTAAATTATACTAGTTCCTTACAGAAAGATTTAATTACTTTGTACGGCGATCAAATCTTACGAACTAATGCCTGAAAAACGACTGCTAAAAATAGCACTACAGGATACATTCCCTCAGCAGTTAAGATTTTTGTGTGAGATATTTAAGCTCAATGATTAATCAAAACTTGATTCACAAAGAGAAATATATTTTACAAGAAATAATAATAATATCAACTTTGAAATCTCACACAAATGATCGGGTGGAATATACGAAATTTTAATAGAAAAAGAGCATTCGATCAGGCATCGAACACTTGTTCCTTCAGGTTCAGCAACGACAGATTACAATCACAGGGCTAAAATGTCTCCACATACCTTTCTACTATCCTCAAATACGCAACACATTTCCTCTAAATAGACGCCACTGTTCCATATATGTTAAACTCCTAAAAAATGTCTCTGAGAAAACATAGGTATTTCTACGATATATCAATAGAGTACTGCGTGTCTTGTGGCTGAAAACACAAGTTTTAGTATATAAAACTCCCACACCTTACGTAATACTGCAGCAGGATACTGCAAAGCTCAAATGGATAACAAACAGAAGCGCAGCTATATCCCACTGAATTAATCTCAGAAGTACTACTGCTATCCGAAAACCATAGTGTTCGCACAAAGCTTGTCAATACTGATTTTTCTACGGCGCTGGAGACAGAGTGCGTAAAGAGAAACTGATTTCGGAGTAGCAGTCCCTCAAGAGTCAGCTATTAGTGGATCTGCGGCAGGCCGGAATTAGCGAGCTAGCAGTGGGCTATCTCAAAGGGTGACAGTGGCGCGGTGCGCGGAAGGGGGGGGGGGGGGGATACCAGAGAGAGAGAGAGAGAGAGAGAGAGAGCCAGCCAATCAGGTAAGTGGGCTGCAGCCCCCGCCTTACCTTGGCCGTGGTGAATCATGGGACACAATTAGTCGCAGCAAGCCTGACACAGGGCGCAGGTGTAGTCTGCCACCAGAGGCTGACGTAAAGCGTTACAAGGGTTGTCGCCGCATAGTGACTCGTCAGATGGAGACGTCCGAAAGACTCGCTGGTATCGTGGCATTGTAGGATGGATATATAATTAACTGCACTCACCAGCATTCTGCGGGAGAAGTTCTTGACAATTGTGAGTACTCGTTGGCTTCTTAAGCCAAGTAGCGGTGAAACTGTCCTTATGACTTTACCAACCAGACAGGTTACGGAAGTCGTTGATACTGAATGACTACTGCTCACTAAATTTCATCAGTACCATAGACTGATGGAACAGACAAGTACGCGAATCAGTTCTTTTGCGTCGTCTAGGAGTACCTACGCACCGTCATCGTCACCTGTCCTTAGAATAGCAGCAAGACTCTCTGGATACTATTAAAAAGATGCACATGAAAATAATTCTTTTAACTGTGTAACTTGCAAAGAAAATTTTCAATCTAATACAAATATCTCGGTTACACTCCTGCTACTGTCAATTTTAATAGGTTTTAAATTCCTCCAGTACTGTCGTAGACCTCGAACGACGTTTCGCACACATCCACAGAAAGTGCTCTAAAATCAGGAAACTAAGTACCTTGATTTCATACTTTGAGCAGCTTACTTTCATCCTATAGGAAGCACCAGCCCAAAATTTCATTCGATTGGGGATGGTTACGTAGGAATGGTTCGTACAATTCGTTTACAAGATGTGAAATGACAGCTAACGTTAAATGTGGATAGATATAAATTAGTGCCTGTAAGAGGGAGTTTCTGATAGTGTCTGTTAACAAGATCTGTTGTAAACATCTACAGCACGTCGAATCGCATAAGATCATATTTGATCAAAAGGGACACGCCAGTTGTTAATCGATATTGCTGAGGGACTGGCTTACCATAATTCGCATGGAATACCGAAACCCTATTTGCCAAACAAGCTCACTTCGACCAGATCCGCAATCCGATTGAAGCCACTGTTGCTATCAGAGGTGACAACTTAGTGTTCTAAATACTTCCGTCTCCATCCCCACAAATCGCCACCAAATTTTATCGTGTATTCTTCTTTCGATACGTCATGAACGTGTATAAGGGAAATATTATTATTGCTATGCTTCCTGGTGTTGGCATTTAATGGCCAGCGGTGTGGATGGAGGAAAGTTTTAGTGCATGTGTGTGTAACCACTAGGCACGTTTGATGACGAAGGGAAACAGTGTGAAGGAGACAAAGGGCAGTCCGTGCCATGTGGCTACGGTGTACGGTTTCGAATGGGTGCGCCCTGCTGCTAGCTTGGTAGTGGGCCGCGTCGGCAGGCGCTACGGAGGCTGCCGCAGAGTGCGTGGGCGGTGGGCGGTGGGTGCGGCCAGCACGCGCCGGTGCGCCCCTTTGTCGCGCGGGGGAAGCCATTAACTGGCCGGCAAAGTGGACAAGCCACTGGCGCTCTTCAAACACGCACCGCCCGGGCTGCCTTCCGCTTTGAGGCGCTACCTGGCCGTGCGCCGTTAGTTAGGCCCTCCCGCCATCCCTTCCGGTACAGTTTGAGGGGGGCACTGCCCGCCGACTCGCTTTGACGACCTTGAAAAGGGAGTCTTCCCAAGAGGCCACCACCACCGAGACCGCCATTCATCAAGTCTCCAACCATCAGCTGGCAAGAACGCCCCCGCTTCATCCCGCCGCAAACTGCGGGCTGATTGGATAGACAGATGCGCTATGCGTTGCGTTTATGTCGATGGATGAGCATTCTCCATATACATCGGCGTAGCAGCACTATCAAATTTCTTTCATAATCCATTCGAGTTTTGACAGCTCGAATAATTGATCATCTATGTGCCTGTGTGTGCACTTTCATCTCTTATCTTATTTTCAGCGTCCCTACAAGAGGTATATGACTGTGGCAACATAGCGATATCACTGTCACCTCAGAACACTGGTCCGGTAAATCTGCCCAAGAGTGTTTTCCGAGAACTACGTCGTCCGTGTTACGAGGGGCGGTCAATAAGTGACGCAACTTTTTTTTGTGGAAGCAGCTTGGTTTTATTCAGGATTTCAATAGACCACATTATTCCCCACTCTTTTAGCTACAAAACCCTATTTACAACATAATCTCCGTTCACTGCAACAGTTTCACACCACCTTACTGCTCCAGTGATCGGCATTGGAGCCACTGTCTTGGTGCACGAATAACCTCACCGTCATCCGTGTCCTGTTTTCCATGGAGTGCTCCCTTCGTTAGTCCAAAGAGATGGGTGTCGGAAGGTGCGAGATCTCGGCTCTCTCGTGGATGGGTAAGTACAGTCAGTGAAGTTTTGTGAGATTCTTTCGGGTGCGCAGGATTGTGTGAGGCCTTATGTTTTCATGGAGAGGGAGAAATTCGTTTGCGTTTTTGTGGCGACGAACTCACTCAAGTCGTCCCTTCAATTTCTTGAGGGTAGCACAATACGCTTCGAAGTTCGTTGTTGTACCAATACGGAGGTCATCAAACAGAATAGCTCCTTCAGAGTCCCAGAAGACCGTCGCCATGACTTTAGCGGCTGAGGGCGCGGCATTGAACTTTTTCTTCGGAGGAGAGGTGGTCTGGCACCAATCCGTAGACTGCATGTTTTGTTTCCGGTTCGAAGTAATGAACCCACGTTTCAGCACCTGTGACGATGTTCGACGAAAAATTATCACCATTAGCCTCGTACCGCGCAAACAGTTCCCCACAGATGGTTCTTCATTGCTCCTTATCGTCTTCTGTCAGGTAGCGAGGAACTCAGCGGGCACACACCTTTCAGTACCCCAACTAGTCGACGAGTGCGTCATCACTACCAACAGAGAAGTCCAGTTGTGTAGGGAGTTCTTTGATTGTGATCCGTCAGCCAAATCGAACGAGAGTCCGCACGTTCTAGTGCAGCAGGAGATACAGCTGTGTGCGGTCAGCCGGCGCGCGGGAGATCGGACAGTTACGCGGGACGTCGTGGTGATGATGAAAGACGCTTCGTGCAACGACTCGCCGTGCTTTTGTTGCTACCAGCTCTCCGTATACCTTCCGCAAGCGCCTATGAACATATGCGGCGCTCTGGTTTTCCACCAAAAGAAACTCAACGACAGCTCTCTGCGTGGACCACACCTCCGTTACAGACGCCATTTTGTAGGCTGCATATAACGCCGACTCCTTTCGCAACTTCACGAAACTATGTTGACTGAAACGGGTATATATCCCGACGTCCAACAACAAATTCCGCCTTTTTTCCCCAAAATTGGCAGAGAAAAAAAGTGTTGCATAATTTATTGAACACCTCTCGTATGTATCCAAAGCTCTCTGATTCGATTCAGCCACTCTTAGGACTTTTATCTGTCACTTATCATTTCTCACACCTCTGCCAATGTCTGTTGATCTCGAAATTGCCGAGTTGCATCGTTTTCTCGAATCCACGCTAAACTGTAGGTAGATGCAAGGCAACGGCATACCGCTTCCAACACGATCAAGCGTAGTAAAGTTCTGCGATGTCGACCCAATATTCAAATTATTGACAGGTTTAATGTATGCCTTTATATCCTACTTCCTTGATAGACGCTTTGGTTTTTCTCTGAGACTAGCTCACACATTCGTGTCTTCAATTTACATCCTGTAATGCTGATTTTAAATGATCGTCCTATTCAGCATTGATTTTTAGCATTACCCCCATATACATTATCTGATCAAAAGTATCAGGACACCCCTACGTAATGCGTAAATGAGCAATAGATGTCTGGAGAGGCACATCTGTAAGTATAAAAGGAGAGGGTGTATATTGTCTTGTCGTAGTGGGGCAGTAACAGTGGAATGGTTTGGGCACTAGAGCTCAATGACTTCGAAAGTGCACTACTCATTGGAAATCACCAGAGTAACAGATCCACCAAGGACATTTCAGGCCTTCTAAAGATGCCCAGTTAGACTGTTAGTGATGTGACTGTGAAGTGGGAACGCTGTGAAGTGGAAACGCGAAGAAACAACCATAGCTAAATCAAGACCAAGGAAACCTCATGTACTGACACAGAAAGAAACGTCGAGAATTTCGGTTGGTGGTTGTAAAAACCAGCTACGGTTACAGGTTCGAATCGTGCCTCGGGCATCGATGTGTGTGATGTCCTTAGGTTAGTTAGGTTTAAGTAATTCTAAATTCTAGGGGACTGATGACCTCAGATGTTAAGTCCTATAGTTCTCAGAGTCATTTGAACCATTTTTGGATTGATATTGACAGAGAATTGTTGTATGTCCTCCTGGGGAATACTGTAGCCAGTCTGTCCAATTGGCGCGTCAGATCGTCAAAATTTCGAGATGGTTGGAGAACCCTGTCCATAATGGTTCAAATGTCTCTAAGCACTATGGGATTTAATATTTGAGGTCATCAGTCCCTTAGACTTAGAACTACTTAAACCTAACTAACCTAAGGAGATCACACGCATTCATGCCCGAGGCAGGATTCGAACCTGTGACAGTAGCAGCAGCGCGGATCCGAACTGAAGCGCCTAGAACCGCTCGCCCATATTGGCCGGCTGTCCATAATTATCCGAACCTTCTCATTTGGGGAGAGATCATGAGACCTTGTTGGCCTAGGTTGGGTTTGGCATGCATGAAGGAAATCAGTAGAAACATTCGCCTCGTACAGGCGAGCCTTAACTTCCTTGAATGTAAGCTCATGCTGGCTTATCATGAAGGACAACCAAACGGCGTAGAGTATAGTCGACGTACTCCTGTACTGTGAGGGTGCCGCAGATGACAACCAAAGCGATTCTATGAAAAGAAGTGGCACCCCAGACCACCATTCCTGGTTGTCGAGCTGTATAGCAGGCGACAGTCAGGCTGGTATCCCACCAGTGTCCAGGGCGTCTCCACACACATCTTCACTGTTCATTGGGGCTCGTTACCAAGCGAGACTCATCACTGAAGACAGTTCGACTCCCGTCAATGAGATTGCAGACCGAAGTCGAGTCTGGGAATGCCTCAAGAGAGGTGGGATACCATCCTGACTGTCGCCCGCCATACGGCCCAAGAACGAGGAATGATGGTCTGGGTTACCATTTCTTTTCATTGAAGGACTTCTTTGGTTTTCATCCGTGACACACTTAAAGCACAGCTACATGTCGAAGATATTATCCTACAACCCATTTCGTTGCCCCTCATGGCAAGCCGTCCTCGGCTTACATTTCAGCGAGATAATGCCGGCCCACACTCTGCGAGAGTCTCTACAGGTGGTCTTTGTGCTTGTCAAAGCCAACCTTGGCCAGCGGGACCACCGGATCTCCCGAAATGAAAAAGTTTTTAGCTTTATGGGCAGGACCCTCTCACAAACTCGGGATTCGGACGATGTACCGCACCAATTGGACAGAATTTAGCACGTTATTAGTTAGGACATCCAATAACTCTATGAATGAATTCCAAGTTGAATAATTACTTGTATAAGGCCAAAGTTCACCAAAGCTTTAATGGGTTGCTCAATTTTTTAATGTCTTTCCCTTGTGTCCCATTCGGATAATTCCTTCGTGGTGCTTCGTCTTTTTTTTGTCTTTCTTGCAGTGTTTTTAATTAGAAAGACGCGTTTCAGCAGCATTCTGCTATCATCAGGTTCCGTCGAGTTATGTTTACATTGTATTAATCTGAAGTGTGATTAGTTTCATTCACTGTGTGTGTCAGTAAGGTAACGTCTCGAAACATAATCATTGTTGTTGTAATTTTAGGTTTGTGGTACGCAGAGCACAGTGACAAATAAATCCCAGCTTAACTGAAGTTAGGGCTGTTCGGAATGATGTAAGCATATGTGTGTGAAAGGGTTAAGATGTGGCGTGTTTGCCTCTTTGCTCAGCTTGCCTGACGACTAAATTTCCAACAAAAATGATTCTGTTTAGATACATAACGTCACTGGCACACACAGAAAATGAAACGGATCGCATTTCAGATTAATATGATGTACAAGTAACTGGAACACATCTGATGATGGCAGCATGCTGATGAAACGCTTCGTGCTAGTTAAATATTTGTAAAAAAGCAACTAAAGCAGTAACATACTATTTCATAATTTTGCAATACAGTCATAGTACTCAGAACAATCCATATAGCATGGATAAATTTAAATTAAGCCATACCACGTGTTCTCAGCGTGTGTGATAACCGGAGAATATGCTAGCCAAGACGTGTCAACGTATCTTTATCGGTGTCTGTCAGTACACCATGAGGAATATGTGCTGTTGCTTTGTGTTGTCACACAAGAATGTCACGGAGAGTTCGAAAACAAGGCAGAGCCACTGGTCCCAATACTTCATTAATGTCACACCGGCTGTCCAAATTTTTGGCTAAGTGAAACACAAGCGATCGTGGTGATATACCCAATGGCACACCAAGCCATCACGCCAGGGGCTGTGTCCTTGTGACGAGGATGAACGAAATCTGGCAAAGGCCATTCTCTTCAGAGCCACCACACATGCATACTTCAATTGTGAAGCTCCTGCAATCCCACAGGAGTTACGTATGGCATTGCTGAACCCGTTGACTCCCTATCTGCAACAAACTCGCCTGATATTAACCTACGTGAGCAGCAACAGCATGGAACAATATGCGATAGTGTCGATACTCCAAGGTCCTGTCGCTGGCGAATTCTGGCTGGTAGATGTTTCTCCCTACAAGAGAGATAAATCTACCCCTCCTAACAAACAACTCAGACAGCACGACAAAAAAGAGAAACACCCACAAGGGGAGGAGGAAACAAAATGAAACTTCACGGGATGAGAGGGTATGTGATATTGTTTCAGAATGCTCAAATGTGTGTGAATTCGTAAGGGACCAAACTGCTGAGGTCGTCGGTCCCTAGACTTACACACTATTTAAACTACCTTACACTTAGAACAACACACACACCCGTGCCCGAGGGAGAACTGGAACCTCCACCGGGAGCGGCAGCGCAATCCGTGACATCGCGCCCCTAAACCGCACGGACACTCCGCGCGGCGATATTGTTTCAATGATTACAAAGTCTTGTCAAATTTACAAAGAACCTGGCTGTGGGAGCTCGCATATCAGTGTGACGTTGTACCCCGTCTGGCCTGGATGCAAGCACTAATTCGGTGGGTAGGAGTGCCGTGAATCCGTTGTATGGTATCCTAAGGTAAGCTGGCGCACAACTGTTGTAAGTGGTCCTCGATATTACCGATACTGGAGCTGGGCTACAGTTGACATTCAATTTGGCCGCAGACACGTCCTTTCTGGAACACATCTGTGCATCTTGCTGAGCACGAGAATACCTCAATATCGTGCATACAGTTTATAGACACACTTGCCATGTTTGGAAGACTACTGTCCTGTTGAAAAATGGCACTACGATATTGTCGCATGTGAGGAAACACATAAGGACGCAGGATATTTGTGACATACCGTTGTGTGGCCAGAGGTCCCTCTGTAAACTTATTTCTCCGTCGCTGACATAGAAGACCGCAAACCTTCTATCCTTCCCGTCTGGGCAAGCTGTGCAGTGACTAGAGTACACGTAAAGCTTACTCGGACAGGATAAATTCTAGCTACAATGAAGTCGAAAATTCGATTGCAATATTGGCATTTTAATTTGTCATCTACATCTGCATCTACATCTACATTTATACTCCGCAAGCCACCCAACGGTGTGTTGCGGAGGGCACTTTACGTGCCACTGTCATTACATCCCTTTCCTGTTCCAGTCGCGTATGGTTCACGGGAAGAATGACTGCCGGAAAGCCTTCGTGCGCGCTCGAATCTCTCTAATTTTACATTCGTGATCTCCTCGTGCGGTATAAGTAGGGGGAACCAATATATTCCGATACCTCATCCAGAAATGCACCCTCTCGAAACCTGGACAGCAAGCTACACCGCGATGCAGAGCGCCTCTCTTGCAGAGTCTGCCACTTGAGTTTGCTAAACATCTCCGTAACGCTATCACGGTTACCAAATAACCCTGTGACGAATCGCGCCGCTCTTCTTTGGGTCTTCTCTATCTCCTCCGTCAACCCGACCTGGTACGGATCCCACACTGATGAGCAATACTCAAGTATAGGTCGAACGAGTGTTTTGTCAGCCAAATCCTTTGTTGATGGACAATATTTCCTAAGAACTCTCCCAATGAATCTCAACCTGGCACCCGCCTTACCAACAACTAATTTTATATGATCATTCCACTTCAAATCGTTCTGTACGCATACTCCCAGATATTTTACAGAAGTAACTGCTACCAGTGTTTGTTCCGCTATCATATAATCACACAATAAAGGATCCTTCTTTCTATGTATTCGCAATACATTACATTTGTCTATGTTAAGGGCGAGTTGCCACTCCCTGCACCAAGTGCCTATCCGTTGCAGATCTTCCTGCATTTCGCTACAATTTTCTAATGCTGCAACTTCTCTGTATACTACAGCATCATCCGCGAAAAGCCGCATGGAACTGCCGACACTATCTACTAGGTCATTTGCATATATTGTGAAAAGCAATGGTCCCATAACACTCCCCTGTGGCACGCTAGAGGTTACTTTAACGTCTGTAGACGTCTCTCCATTGAGAACAACATGCTGTGTTCTGTTTGCTAAAAACTCTTCAATCCAGCCACATCGCTGGTCTGATATTCCGTAGGCTCTTACTTTGTTTATCAGGCGACAGTGCGGAATTGTATCGAACGCCTTCCGGAAGTCATGGAAAATTGCATCTACCTGGGAGCCTGTATCTAATATTTTCTGGGTCTCATGAACAAATAAAGCGAGTTGAGTCTCACACGTTCGCTGTTTCCGGAATCCATGTTGATTTCTACAGAGTAGATTTTTGGTTTCCAGAAATGACATGATAGCGAGCAAAAAACATGTTCTAAAATTCTATAACAGATCGTTGCGCATCTGCTCGACGACACTTCTTGAAAACTGGAACTACCTGTGCTCTTTTCCAGTCATTAGGTACCTTCCGTTCCTCTAGAGACTTGCGGTACACGGCTGTTAGAAGGGGGCAAGTTCTATCGCGTACTCTGTATAGAATCGAATTGGTATCCCGTCAGGTCCCGTGGACTTTCCTCTATTGAGTGATTCCAGTTGCTTTTCTATTCCTTGGACACTCATTTTGATATCAGCCATTTTTTCGTTCGTACGAGGATTTAGAGAAGGAACTGCAGTGCGGTCTTCCTCTGTGAAACAGCTTTGGAAAAAGGTGGTTAGTATTTCAGCTTTACGTGTGTCATCCTCTGTTTCAATGCCCTCATCATCCTGGAGTGTCTGGATATGCAGTTTTGAGCCACTTACTGATTTAAAGTAAGAGCAGAACTTCCTAGGATTTTCTGTCAAGTCGGTACATAGAATTTTACTTCCGAATTCACTGAACGCTTCACGCATAGCCCTCCTTACACTAACTTTGACATAGTTTAGCTTCTCTTTGTCAGAGAGGTTTTGGCTGCATTTAAATTTGCAGTGAAGCTCTCTTTGCTTTCGCAGTAGTTTCCTAACTTTTCTGTTGAACCACGGTGGATTTTTCCCGTTCCTCGCAGTTTTACTCTGCATGTACCAGCCTAAACTGCATTTTACGATTGCCTTGAACTCTTTCCATAAACACTCAACATTGTCAACATTTGATCTGTTAGGTACTCTGAAATCTGCCTCCTATTACTCTTGCTAAACAGATAAACCTTCCTCCCATTTTTTTATATTTCTACTTACTTTCATATTCAGGGATGCTGCAATGACCTTATGATCACTGATTCCTGTTCTGCACTTACAGGTTCGAAAAGTTCGGGTCTGTTTGTTATCAGTAGGTCCAAGATGTTATCTCCACGAGTCGGTTCTCTGTTTAATTGCTCGAGGTAATTTTCGGATAGTGCACTCAGTATAATGTCACTCGATGCCCTGTCCCTACCACTCGTCCTAAACATCTGAGTGTCCCAGTCTAAATCCGTTAAATTGAAATCTCCACCTAAGACTGTAACATGCTGAGGAAATTTATGTGAAATGTATTCCAGATTTTCTCTCAGTTGTTCTGCCACTAATGCTGCTGAGTTGGAAGGTCGGTAAAAGGAGCCAATTATTAACCTAGCTCGGTTGTTGAGTATAATCTCCACCCATAATAATTCACAGGATCTATCCACTTCTATTTCACTACAGGATAAACTACTGCTAACAGCGACAAACACGCCTCCACCGGTTGCATGCAATCTGTCCTTTCTAAACACCGTCTGTGCCTTTGTAAAAATTTCGGCAGAATTTATCTCTGGCTTCAGTCAGCTTTCCGTACCTATAACGAATTCAGCTTCGGTGCTTTCTATCAGCGCTTGGAGTTCCGGTACTTTACCAACGCAGCTTCTACAGTTTACAGTTACAATACCGACTGCGGATTGGTCCCCGCATGTCCTGACTTTGCCCCGCACCCTTTGAGGCTGTTGCCCTTTCTGTACTTGCCCGAGGCCATCTAACCTAAAATATCACCCTGTCCACGCCACAGAATCCCTGCTATCCCTGTAGCCGCCTGCTGTGTGTAGTGGACTCCTGACCTATCCATCGGAACCCGAAACCACACCACCCTACGGCGCAAGTCGAGGAATCTGCAGCCCACACGTCGCAGAGCCGTCTCAGCATTTGATTCAGACCCTCCAGTCGGCTCTGTACCAAAGGTCCGCAGTCAGTCCTGTCGATGATGCTGCAGATGGTGAGCTCTGCTTTTATCCCGCTAGCGAGACTGGCAATCTTCACCAAATCAGATAGCCGCCGGAAGCCAGAGAGGATTTCCTCCGATCCATAGCGACACACATCATTTGTGCCGACATGAGCGACCACCTGCAGATGGGTGCTCCCCCACAACTGACAAACCTTACAAAAAAAAAAAAAAAAATGTGAATTTCTTTCTCCACAAACACACTCCTGAGAATGGCACATTAACAGTTTGCAATTATGCATCCCTATTACCGGCAGCTGCGTTGATAAATACTCGGCACCACATAAAGAATATTAGGTAAGTTGTCGGAAGGGGTTAAGCGTTGGCGAAAGTCTCACTTCTGAGCACACGAAGAGCTCTAACCGCAGAACTCTGCGCGGAACACTCGTTGGTGCAGTGCTGCGATGCAGACCGTATATCTCCCTTCGAATACGATGGCCAAGACGCCGTCTCCAAGTCCGTACCACTCGATGGCTGAAGGCGAAGTCAACTCTCTCCACAATTCTCCCGTCTCCCACGCGTAGGAAAGCGCGGCGGAAAAATACTCAGTTTCGGCCAATGTCGAACGCTCTATCATCGCCGAAATCCCTCCAACGGCATTTCTGAGATCTATGCAATGATCGAGTAGGTCATAACGCCCCTAGGCAAACTAAATTCCCGTCTTCGCCTCGCGTTGCCCAGCACAGGTGGCTCCGGATGCCGGGCTATCCCCAAAAGCGGCGTATTGCCCCGCGTTTCCGGTGACCGCTACCTGCCTTCACGGTGCCCCGGCGAGCTACGGCCAGCTGCAGACTTTATATTCCACAATTCTCAACCCCCGATGCTTTTCACCAACGCTTGAAATTAGTGACTTAATTATGCACACATGCAGGGAATACTGCTCGAGAGTGCCTCATATTTATCATAATTCAATATAGTCATGATCTGATGCCCTTGTCAGTCCCTTTATTATTAATACTAATGTTGGTAGGCTAACGTGTAAGTGCCCATGTCCTGGCACCTTACACCTCAATCGCTACCACCCGTGACATGGTGTGACACATGAGGGCTCTCCACACCATGGCGCAAGGAGTAACACGGTAGTGGATCTCAAGTTTACTGGAAAAGTGGGACGTCTCTTTAGGTCGCCGCCGTACTCGCTTACGATAATCTTCCAGAGCAGTGCAGAACTACGCTTAATAGGTGAACATAATGCTACGCAATTTATCAGCAATCCATACTTCTTGGTGGCAGCACCGCTCCAAACGCAGCCGTTTGTGTTGTAGTATTAATAGTAATTTACTTATGGGACTGTTATTATCTAGTCTGGCAGCTGCTGGCTTCCGAATAATGATGCGGGAAGATATAGAATGTTGTATGGAGTCCATTACTTGTCCTCGCATGGAAGGCGCAGATCTAACGGGGTTACGATCTGCTTGGTCATCCCTTGTCATGGTCAGACGTACTCGACCAGAACCTTGGTGACGAATATGCCTGCCTTCACTTTTACATGCAGCCCGAAATTGAGCCACTGCCACATCCGAATGCCCTACAAATCTGGATATCGCACGACTCGACCAGCCAGTCAAGAAGAGACTCTATGAGGTACTGATAACGCTGTCTCACATACAACATATCCCCGTCTTTTACAGCCATCACTCCAATATGACGCTCTTCGCCTCTCTTGTGTACCCTAAATGCCCAGGTATCAATGCTGGACACTAACAACACTAATGCTCTGTCGTACCCGACTGTGTGTCACAGAGACTTTTAACTGTAACGATTTACATACTCGCAGATAGTGTATGTGTGTGTGTGCGTGTGTGTGTGTGTGTGTGTGTACGAAGTTACTTTGAGGTTCGACCATGTCTTCTGAGTGCTTAATTTTTCTTTTCGGGCGGCATATTTATAAACCAGAATCCCTCTGCATATTATTTCTTTACATACAGGACGTAAATGATCTACTTACGTTGTGCAGTTGCCCCGAAGGGATAATCATTTGCGTAAGCAAACGTGTAGTAAACTTCATGAGAATTTGTCGTCTTTTGTATGGCACCATCATACTGTTGCAGTTTTAATTATTTATATTTATACTCCGCAAACTACTGTGAAATGCGTGGCAGACGATACCTATCACTGTACTACAAATTAGTGTTTCTACCCGTTCAGTTCCCTTATGGAGGGCGGAAAAAATGACTGATTAATACCTCTTTGTTGTTTGTGATTAGTCAAATGGTTCAAATGGCTCTGAGCACTATGGGACTCAACTTCTGAGTTCATCAGTCCCCTAGAACTTAGAACTACTTAAACCTAGCTAACGTAAGGACATCAAACATCCATGCCCGAGGCAGGATTCGAACCTGTGACCGTAGCGGTCTCACGGTTCCAGACTGTAGCGCCTAGAACTGCACTGCGATTAGTCTGTCTTCTCTGACTTTCCTATAGCAGAAATACCATGGCGGCTGTATTATACAGCGACACTTTGCACTTAACACGGATTCTTGAAAATTTTGTATATTGTTCATCAAACGTCTGCCAGTTCAGGTCTTTCAACATTTCTATACCATAATTCACGCAAACCTGTGACCAATCTTTACATACGTTCAAAGCTCACGTTAGGCCTACTGCTATTATCCATGAAGTGGGGACTTTCCCGTACGACCATTTCACAAGTGTACCGTGAATATCAAGAATCCAGTAAAACGTCTAATATCCGACATCGCTGCGGCCGGAAAAAGATGCTGCTAGAACGGGACCAACGACGACTGAAGATAACGTGACAGAAGTAAACCCTTCCGCATAATGGTGAAGATTTCAATGCTGGGCCATCAACAAGTGTAAGCGTGCGAACCATTCAACGAAACTTCATCGATATGGGCTTTTGGAGCCGAAGGTCCACTCGTGTGACTGCACGACACAAAGCTTTACTCCTCGCTTGGGCCCGTCAACACTGACGTTGGTCTGTTGACGACTGGAAAGATGTAGCCTGGTCGGACAAGTGTCGCTTCAAATAGCATCGAGCGGATGGACGTGTACAGGAATGGAGACAACCTCATAAATCCATGGATCCTGCATGTCAGCAGGGGGCTGTTGAAGCTGGTTGAGGCCTTGTAATGGTGGGCGTGTGCAGGTGACACGTACTTAAGTATCCTGTCTGATCACCTGCATAATTTCATGTCCATTGTGTATTGCGATGAACTTCGGCAATTCCAGAAGGACAATACAACACGACACTCTTCCAGAACACACTTCCGCTGGCCACAAAACTCTCCAGACGTGAACATTATTGAGAATATCTGGGATGCCTTGTACGTGCTGTACAGAAGATATCTCCACCCCTCGTACTCTTTGGATTTATGGACAGCCTAGCAGGATTCATGGTGCCAATTCCTTCCAGCACTACTTCAGATATTCGTCGACTCCATGTGACGTCGTGCTGCGGTACTTCTGTGTGCTCGCGGTGGCCCTAGACGAGATTAGGCAGGTGTACCAGTTTCTTTGCCTCTTCAGAGTATACTGCATGTGTCTATTATATTATTTGTGCCAGATTATACTCCGTCTTTCGTGTATTTCCTACATTCACATTATTACTTTTGAGACCATTTGCGCTGGTTTTTCTTTGTAACCTCAATTAAGCCTGACTTCTACAGGGACTATGTGGATTTTATTGTTGATCTAACGTTTATTCGTGTACGCTGATCAGCCAGAATATTATGACCTAATAGCCGGTATGCCCAACTTTGGCACGAATAACGGCAGCGACGCGCCGCGGCATGGAAGCAATGAGGCCTAGGTAAGGCGCTGGAGCGAAGTGGCCCCTCATCTGCACACACAAGTCACCTAATTCCCATAAAATCCGGGGAGGATGGCGATTAGCCCTGATGCCACATTCATGCATATCCCAGAAGTGTTCTATCGGGTTCAGATCTGGCAAGTTGTGCGGCGAAGGGAAAGGGGGGGGGGGGGGGGGGAAGGGGCCAGCGCATCAATTGGAACTCGCCACTATGTTCCTCGAACCACTCCATCACACTCCTGGTCTTGTGACATGGCGCATTATCTTCTTGAAAAATGCCACTGCCGTCGTGAAACATGATAATCATGCAGGAATGTACGTGGTTTGCAACCAGTGTACGTTACTCTTTGGTCGTAATGATGCCTTGCACGAGCTCCCCTGGACCCATGGATGCGAATGTGAATGTTCCCCAGAGCATAATGAAGCCGTCTTCAGCTTGTCTCCGTCCCACAGTACAGGTGTCGAGGAGTTGTTCCCCTGGAAGACGATGGATTCGCGCGCTCCCATCGGCATGATGAAAACGGTATCAGGATTCTTCATACCATGCAAAGCCCTGTGCCGATAGTCACGTGACGATTTCATCTGCAGCTGCCAATGTCGTGGTTTTAAGTTTGGCGCATGTATGAATCGTCGTATGCGGAGGCCTGTCGTTCAGACACACTGCCGAACATCAAAGTCCAATGTTATTTCCACCACGTTTCACCGCCTGTCCTGTTTTACTACTCTGTCCAACCTACACCTACACCGTCTGCCATCTGTACAGAGGGATGGCCGACCAACACCATGACGTCTGGATGTGGTCTCACCTTGGTTTCACCGGTTAATGAAGACACTCACCACAGCACTCCTCAAAGATCCGACAAGTTGTACAGTTTCCGAAATGCTCGTGCCGAGCCTCCAGGACATTATAGTCTGCACTCGGTCAAACTCAGATATATCGCGCGGCTTCCCCATTCTATACATGGACAATGGGATCACTGATACTACATGCACCGTGCATGTTCCTGACTAGCAGTCATTCCTTGCAAGGGTACGCTGCTGTCGCCTGGACGGGTCTATAGTGATTGTGGTCGGTGGTCATTATCTTCTGGCTGATCAGTGTATTCCATGTGGGTTCACTATCACTGTAATAAACTTGAGCTTAGAGTTGCCTTACAAATGTCTCCCCTTGCCATGTATCTGTTCATTCACTAAATATTCCTCTGCAATCAGCAAATTTCAATAAATTCCTAAGCGATTTTATGCGTAATGAAAATCTCTGGAAAGTTTCGCCACTGAGCAGGCAAGCTGTGTTGTCGGGGTTAGGGGTTGCGCAATTTAATATTAAAGCTTTGAAAATTATCCCAGATGGTCGACATTACATACCGATGGCTAGGAATGAGACACGAGTTACATTAATTCATGCTTCGTCATCTAGATACCCCTGGGTAAGTAACAAAGTCCATGATATATGATATTTTGCATCACTAGCAGTAACTGTGGGTTAATGAGTCCTAATGTTGTAGACTTTGAGGTCACCTACAGACATAAAAACACTTCTCGCAGCTGAAGACCAGCTACGAGTTGATTTATAAAGTAACCGAACCCTCACCGTTGATTACTTCTATGTATGTGTTATACGGGAGTTAATTTAAGTCTGTATTTCTTTTCTCCTGCCACACGGCAAACAGAGCAACGATTTTGCAGCCGAGATTCCTACCGACTTTAATAGGCGGAGTACCACTGCTAAATTGAGCTTTTTGTACACTGTGAAATGCCCCCTGTGCGTTTGTGTCAGCCTGATCTGATTTTATAGATACCGCTTGGCAATGAACATTTGGTACTGTTCCTCTATCAGTCTCCACCTGAGGTTATTTAAGTAGTGTTGGCAACAGCTGCACCTGTAGGGCTTTATGAAATAAATGTATAAAACACAGTCGTCACATTAACGCAACTTAACGGTTCCACTGAAGGAGAAGCCACGACCTTTGATCTAAATAGAAATGCTGTGGATCAAAGGACATCTTTTCGATTCTAGTAGCAGGAATGGACAGCAATATTGTGACCGTGGATTAATTCCAGAACTTCTCTATTACTAGGATTAACAACAAGAAATCTATTATTTTGCTATTTATAACCGTAGGAATCCAGTTAAAAATTGCAAATACTATTAACCCATTTCAATGCGAGAGGTAAATGATAAACATGCACAGTGCCATGAATGAAGAGGTTACCTGCATGGTGCAACACGATTTACTGCGGCTAGGGCAACCTCAATGGTTAACGAGCCCTACATCTTAGACAGAGATCAATTCTGCACGGAGTCAGTTGCGGTACACATCTTGCCCCTAACACTGTACCTCTAAGTATGGGGCTGTTGTTCCATCCCGAATACCGTTCATCTTCCTTCCACATTTAGGGTGTTGCACTGACTCCTCCCAGGCTGCCAACCCAACTGGTACCTTCGGGATGCTCCTCCCACAGGAACAACAGAAGAACTTATCTCTATTATCTTTCCTGGTAAGGTCGATTTTGTTCGATACCTGAGACAGAAAAAGGGTCTTCGTCGGTGAGTTTGAACTTAGCGGCCTCGCTCTCACTGCCTTTGCAGAGAACCGGCCAATACGCAACCAATACAGAGGTGTTGCCAAATACACGCCATGCCGCTCCTTTCAAGTCTGTCTTCCTCTCGTGTTACTGACAGTTTTGAAAAATATATCTGTCATTAGACAATATTGCTTCAGAATCACATGCCAAGCTTTGTCTTGATGAATCTCAAAATATTTTTATTATTGCAGTCACAGTTCAAAAATAGTTCTGAGAACAGAGAAAACGTAACTTTGGTATAATTTTTAAGCCTTCACCGCTCCTATTTTAAACACATCATTTGAGGGTTTCGCTCATTTTTGCTGTATCAATGTGAATGATGTTTCAGGACTGCATTTATTCGTGTTTGAAAGCAGCAGCAGTTAAGTCATTCTGTGGCGTCATGGTGTAAATATTGATTAGACCCTGTCAGCTCGCATAAGAGTGAAACGCCAATGTATTATGGTATATTGCCGTGGTGGGAATGAATGTTTCCACTCATAAAATGCTGTATGACACGGGGAACTTTATTTGCTGCTGTTAAAACTATCGACGAGAGTGGACATGTATTACGGCAGTAGAAGCCGAAACAGGCGTAATGAATGGCGCTAAACTGAATGACATATCGGTTTGCGTATCGTAACAGCGCGTGTGTGGGCATTGGGCGACCTCGAAGCTACTAGTGTATTGTTCTATAAGTTTATCTACTGGGAAACAAAGGTCCGAAATAGTTTCTGATCACCCTAGTACAATATTACATTTATTTACCAGTCCTAAATATGAATATTTCATGCAAACGTTTAATTTTCTGCCTGTTCAGTACGTTATCAGTATTTGGAATGCACATAGACAACCAAGTGAGATATTCTGTGAGACTATTGATAGCAAATTTCGTAAATTTCACTGAAATTCGCATGCGGTGTTCAAAAAGACAACCGGAAAAGATTCGTCTTTATAGCTGAGTATTCAGTTCAGGTATTAATCCTTAGTGGAAAGAGTAGAAGTTGGACTACCAAGATCCATGAGATCAATGAAACAGCTATTAGCCCTGTGACAGAGAAATAAGGTTTCTGTCTCCAAAGAGGGATGAAAGGAAGAGTCGAATTTAATACGTCCTCATCTTCGAGGTTAGATACGGAGTTGTAGCTTTGATTACACAAAGGTGAGGACAGTATTCACATTTGATCCTGTTTGTGGAATCATACAGGCATTCACAGGAAATCATTTACGGAAAACGCGGATAAACGAAGTCAGCATGGATGAACAGATACTCGTTCAGTTGTCCCATGAATGTGCGACCTTCGTAGGTTCCCATTTGACAAGTGAAACTGGCGACCTGAAGGGATAATGGCGGCGGAGAAGGGGGGGGGGGGCTATGTGGTGGACAGGCTGCATGTTCACCATATTCACCATAAATCTGTCTGATACACATGCACTGACTTCTTTGATGTAGGATGACGTCGTGACCAGGAGAATATAGTATTTGTGTGTAGTGTTATGGGAGTATGCAGTTATGTTTATTTTAATGCCAATAATAGAAGGGGAAGATTAATAAATGAAAGTCTTATAAGAGTGTGCAGTATGATGATTGACTGATTAGCATGGGAACAAGCAATGGCTTACTGCAGGAATAACTAGAAACGCTTAGCGGCGGTTGTAGTATGAGGGGCTGCCCATCTCATTATTCTCAAATTACTTAAGACGATCTAATTGGTGTCTAGGGGCCATATACTATATAGTACCTAGTTGTAACTAATAAGTACCTCAGTTGTAGCAAAAATATTAGGGACAGAGTACCTTGTTACTAAAATTTTTATTCTGTTTCACGGCTGAATCAGCTGACAGGTCTTTCAGGTACCTCACACAGGCTGGTGAAGTAGTCTTATCCTACCCACATTGATATTCATTCCCGGTTCATCCGGAGCGTTTTTCTAAAGTAACTACAGTGTCTGTTACTCCGGAAAAATTAGTGTCTAAAATCTACGACAAGAATCAATAAATGTAAATTCAGCCAACTGTAGTACATATATCTCGGGGCATGAGATCAGTTACGATGTAGATATTTCGATGTAAAGTGCTGTATTGCTTCTGTTTCTGCGAGTGTAGAATAACGTGAAACACACAAAGGTGGCCATGGAAAAAAGTTGAGATACCTAAGCAGAAT
This sequence comes from Schistocerca americana, assembly GCF_021461395.2. Taxonomy (NCBI): domain Eukaryota; kingdom Metazoa; phylum Arthropoda; class Insecta; order Orthoptera; family Acrididae; genus Schistocerca; species Schistocerca americana. The sequence goes on along the minus strand of NC_060122.1, from coordinate 461,076,869 downwards.
GGTGGAAGGAAAATGCTTGAAAAACGTTCCTACATAATTTGGTATTTAATCATTTTCAAAGATTGATGACGTTCAGGTATAGGTGTTACAGACGTAAATTACTGGCTACTACATGACAATGACACTGGCTACAGTATGGCTGCATATGATAAAATTATCTCCGTTTGTTAGTCTGGAGAAAATGAAGATATTGAAGAGGGTTTTGCGTTCTACAGGAAGACATTATGACACATACAAAAGCATTAACGCAACTGCACATAATAATGGTTTATTTGGAACTCCAAGCGGAATCAACATTGGTGGAACTAATGGTAGTGAAACGCCTATGTTATCGCGCTGCGCGTAAATGACACACGAAAGGAACTTTCAGTGTATTTAATTCACTTTTACCATGTGTGGTCAATATTAATGTGAAAATAATGAATAATTCGCGTTTTTACGCGAAAGTAAAGGCAGTGCGTTAATTTGCTGTATTTGTTTCAAATAGCTCTGAGCTCTATGGGACTTAACATCTGAGGTCACCAGTCCCCTAACTAACCTAAGGACATCACACACATCCATGCCCGAGGCAGGATTCGAACTTCCGACCGTAGCTGTCACGCGGTTCCGGACTGAAGCGACTAGAACCGCTCGGCCACTGTGGCCGGCAGTTTGTAGCATTTAATTGATGTCATTCTATTTTTCACGATTTCACGATTATCTGGATTTTCGATAATCCCGATGACCACCTATCCAACTAGTCCAGATAAACAGCAAACAATCCTGTTGGCAGAACATCCGCAACTGAGCATTATAGCGGAAGTTGAAAATATCTCTTCAGTTGTAAATTATTTTCAAACGACCGGTTTCGGACCGTTATAAGCCCATCCTCAGGTGTCATACTCGAAAAAGTAAAAGACGGCAGATAATATTCACACGCCACAACACACATAAAAAACGAAAAACAATTTTTTTCTAAAAAGTTTTAAGAACTTTTAAAAACCATTTCGAAACCGCCGGTCGGTCTAGGTGCTATGAAATCTATGTCAATGCGCCAGTGGCACCAGCAGCACTACAGACGACTGCCTGGGTAGGGAGTATATACAAATGATATCACGACACTTACGCTTTGCTGTGGTCCCCGAGCGCCGCGTGTACCAGGCGCGGTGTGCTTCGTATGAGCGCAGAACAGGGAATAGCGGATGCGAACGGGGAGGCAAATTGGTAAACCAGAGTAGCAAAAGTGCTGCTATCTATTAACGGAGAGAAGAACACGAGGCCACTAGCCCCGTCGTTCGCTATTTGAATTTAGTGATTTACATTTAAAATGAAGAAATTTAATTGGCATATTACTTTCTGACAGTATAGGCTGTAAGGTTTCGCTACTTTCCATGTTGATCACTAACGAGAGCTTGTAAATAGGAGTGGCACATGTGCATGTTCTTTTAACTGATGACATGGCATCTTGTTTCACATTGCCACTTATATATCCCCACTAAATTTAAAATTTGTTTGCCACTCATGTAAAAGGAAAGTTTCATTGCGCTTTACGGTTTATATAATGATTTTATATGGCAAAAAGAAATGGCTCTGAGCACTATGGGACTTCACATCTATGGTCATCAGTCCCCTAGAACTTAGAACTACTTAAACCTAACTAACCTAAGGACAGCACACAACACCCAGCCATCACGAGGCAGAGAAAATCCCTGACCCCGCCGGGAATCGAACCCGGGAACCCGGGCGTGGGAAGCGAGAACGCTACCGCACGACCACGAGATGCGGGCCTTTGTATGGCACCTTTCACTCAGTTTTCCCACAGTTCCGGACTAATCTGTTCAATACGCTCCTTTACTATGCGTAATACACTTTTAACTTATATTGCGTATTTTGTTTTTTTTTTTTTTTTTGTTTTTTCTTCATTTTAAATTTAAACCACTAAATTCAAATTGTGAACCGCCGGACTAGTGGCCCCGTGCTCTTCTCTCCGTCAATAGATGGCAGCACTTTTGCCACTCTGGTTTACCAGTTTGCCTCCTCGTTCGCATCCGCTACTCCCTGTTCTGAGGTCATATGCTGCACACCGCGCCTGGTACACGCGCCGCTTGGGGACCACAGCATAGCCGAAGTGTTTCGATATCATTTGTATATATTCCCTACCCAGGCAGTCGTCCGTTGTACTGTCTGGTGCCACTTGGGCATTGACGTAGGTTTCATAGCACATAGCCCGACCGGCGGTTTCGAAATGTTTTTTAAAAGTTTTTTAATTTTTTTAGAAAAAAATTGTTTTTATGTGTATTGCGGTGTCTGAAAATTACCTCCCGTCTTTTGCTATTCCAGTACGACACCTGAGGATGGGCTTATAGTGGTCGGAAACCGGTCGTGTGAAATTAAAGTAGTTTACAACTGAAGCGGTATTTTCAACCTCTGCCAGATAAACAGAGTTCCGCTGTAATAATGAGTGGAGAGGGGAACAGTTTTGGCAATGACTGTAGTTTATGATATGGGACAAAATAATATTTCTTGCTTAAATCAGTAGCTGGCACATCGTTGAGCTATTCCTTGTCTTAATGGTGCTGTAAGTCTCATTAGTGAGAAGCTGGAAATGGCCCTAACGAGAGATCACTAGAGGTGTCTAAGGGCTCAGAAAGAAAGAGAAAACTGCGCATCACGAAGGAATTATCCGAATATGACGGAAACTGGCTGATGTAGATGTACAGACAAACGATTAAAATTGCAGAAAAATTAGATTATTTATTCAAGTTAAATATCTTTACAAATTGGGCAAGTCAAGAAAGTGTTTGTCCACCTCTAACCCTTACATGAAAGCAGTTATTCGGTTTACCACTGATTGACTGCGTTGTTGGACGTCCACCTGACGGATATGGTACTCAGTTTTTTCCCCTTTTCCCAGTTAGATCGTCAAAATTTCGAGCTGATGGGAGGATATTGCCAATAAAGCTCCAGAAGTTCTCAATGGGAAGAGATCAGGCGACCTAGATGGTCAAGACAGAGTTTGGTGAACTCGAAGACAAGCACTAGAAATTCTCGCCGCGTGTGGGCGGGAATTGTCTTCTTGGAATGTTGGTAGTTTGCTATCAATGGCAGCAAAACGCAGTGTAAAATATCGTAGATGTACGTCTGCGCTGTAAGGGCGCCGTGAATTATAACCAATGTGGTCCTACTATGAAAAGAAATGGCACCCCAGACCATCGCTCCTGGTTATGCAACCGTATGGCGGGCGATAGTCAGGTTGGTATCGAGCCGTTGTCAAGGGCGTCTCCAGACAAGTCTTCACTGGTCATCGAGGCCCAATTCGAAACGAAACTCATCACCGAAGACAGGTCCACATCTGTCAATGAGATTAAAGTCGAAGAGACGCCCCAGAAGGCGGTAGGATACCAGTGTGCCTGTCGCCCGCCATACGGCCTGCCAACCAGGAGTGGTGGTCTGGAGTGCCATTTCTTGTCATAGAAAGACTCCTTTGACTGTCATCTATGGCACACTTACAGCATAACCGTACGTCGACGATGTTATATGCCCCATTTTTTGCCCTTCAAGATAATGCCAACCTGCACATAGTGAATGTTTCTAGTGCTTCTCTCTGTGCTTGTCAAACCGTGCCTTGACCAACAAGGTCACCAGGTCTAAATCTACGTCTACTTCTATATTCATACTCCCCTATCCATCTGCCGGTGTGTGGCGGAGGGTACTTTGAGTACCTCTATCGGTTCTTCCTTCTATTCCAGTCTCACTCCCCAGTTGAGAACATATAGAGAATTATGGGCAGGGCCCTCCAACCATCTTGGGATTTTGACGATATAACGGGCCAATGGACAAAATTTGGCTCAATATCTCTCAGGAAGACATCCAAGAACTCAGTCAATCTATGCCAAGCCCATAACTGCTAGCATAGGGGTCAGAGGTGTACCAACGCGTTACTGAATTCCTCAGTTTGTGAAGCTCTTACTTTGGATTGAATCATCCAGTTTTCTCAAATCATAATCTTTTATTTGTCTGTACACCTTATTCGGAAAATTCCTATTTGGTGCATTGCTTTTTCTTTCTTTTGATTTAGAGTGTAGTTTATCAGAATGAACACCTGATACATCTCCTTACCAGAGTGGTCAGTGCGGCTGACTACCTTCCAGGGGATCTGGGTTCGATTCTCGGCACTACTAGGAATTTATTCCTCGGTGAGAAGGCTGGTTCGGTGTGCACACAGCATCGTGAAAACAATCAAGCAGCTATTCGACGGATCTGTAGCGGTTCCTGGGTCAAGAAAACGGACAAAGACCGGGAGAGCGGTTTGCTGAGCACATACGCCTCCGTACCGCGTTCAGAGATGCCATTAACAGAGAATGACACGGCGGTCGGTCGTGTCCGATTCCCCGCCTCTCACTAGAAGGCAGAACTTTAAACTACAACTATATTCAGGACATAAAAATAGTGCAAACTATTGAAATCAGGAAGTCATTAGTCCACTAAGTAAGAAACATACTGAAACGTCCCCTTAGAAAAATTATACATGACTGTGTTTAAACCGACACACAATATTTTTAGCGCAACGGAATCTGACTTTCAAAGATCCCTACAATAGAATGGCACTGACTAACATTAACCTATACCTTTCACAAATCACCTACTTCACAAAAATCTTCGTTACTCGAACTACTGCAATACAGCGAGCGCCACTACTGCAAGCTAAATAAAAGATTCAAACTACTGAAGGCACTAACTACTGATAGGCATAGCTAGCAAATGAAAGATTTTGGTAGAGAACAAACAATGTATTTACCTTAATAGTGTTCAAAGGTCATAATATATATAGCAGTTCATGACATCCAGTCTTACAAATTTACTGTCTCTGATGGACACACGTCCAGATCATCCGCTCTCAAAACTCCGCCATCTCTCTCCCCACATCCATCACTGCTGGCGGCTCACCTCCAACTGCGCAACGCTACGCGCTGTTAACAGCCAACTGCCCAACACTACAATAGCGAACAACAATGCAAACCAGCCACAGACTGCACGCAGCACAGCCAGTGATTTTCATACAGAGTGGTATGTGGCGTTACCAATAAAAAAACCTAAACAGCCTACTTACAATACTTAAGAAAAATGACTGAGTCTATCAAAAAAGTGTACTATCCCTTTCGTGGGCAAAATTATTGAGCAGTTTTTTTTAATGAATGGAGAGCAGACAGTAGTTAACATATTGGTATATTTATCATACAGAATATCAAATTTGCTCCTACTGTGAAAGTGAGCTCACACAACAAGTTGGGAAGTATTCTTCCCACTGCCCTTCCTTGCAGTTAAATGACAAAAACAACTTTTGAATATATGTCACATTTATTTGATAAATTTACTCCTCTTGTTACAATGATTGTTCATAATTACTTGCCATGAAATTTTCTGAAACATGGGTCTATGCAAAGTGGTATTTGACAATATGTACAAACACAGCGAGTGCTCTTTTCCGCAGCTTTGGTACTACAATGACGGCACGTTGAGTAGGTTTCTCCGAAAATGGGTTGATGCTCCCCTACAGCCACATGACGAAAATCTTCAGGTACTTTACTCCTTTTTGCCAGAAAGACAGGTTTTTTTCCACGCCTTTTTTGGGATGAGAAGCCAGCGATCAATTGTCTGGCTAGATGGATCCTGTACGTGAGCTGATCATGCTGTCCACTTTCTCTTTTACTTATTTTCCACAGGATAAAACTGTTCACTGCAGCAACGTCCACCAGGCAACAAAATGTTCTGTGTCACCACTTTACAGAACGTCTGGCAATAGCATACCTTTCTCGTAATTGATCAAACTTATCGACACCACCCGTTATTTTGTTGTATTCTGCCACAACTTCAGGACAAAAAATCTCTGTACTAGTACCATCCTTGTTTTTCCTTTTCACTGTGGCTGTTTCTCATGGGACGTGAATTGAGGGCAGGAAAGTGACTGGACGGTTATCCATCCATTTTACTGTAGAAATGGCTCCTTTTATTTTAAACTGAAATTCTCCTCGTTCCAATTTTACGTTTTCCTTCATAAATTTGGGTAAATCAAAAGTATTTACCTTATACTGTAGCTTTGACGAAAAAATCACGAAATGTCACGCAGACAGCACTGAAAAGCTCCTCTACAGAGCAACACTCAGCTATACAATGCCTCTGCGCGAAGGTACAGCAAAAACGGCGGGAACTTCCGATTGGAAGTAGTACCCTGTACTGTTCACTAGGTGGTAGCACCGTACAAAGGTGGGAACTGTGAATCCCACGGGACTAGGAGCGAGTTCATTGTAGTGGGAAGCACGTTTCCCACGGCTCACGAAAGGTTTATACTGACAACCCCCAAACGGGGTCACTGCTTGGATTGACAGCGATGAAACTGAACTCTAAAAACCGAAACGGAGAGAGACGCTTTGTTAGTGTATAGTGAAGCTGTGTAAATTAAAAAGCAAGAGGCTGCCCAACATCCCAAAATTCAATGTCACAGCGTGAACATATAGTAAGGCCAGTATTGTGCTTGCTGAGCGGGTTGAATGCAGATGGAAGACATGTTAGACGTAACGTCTGGAAGAGGATGGATGTGCATTGCTTTGTGACCACATTTTTCTCCTGGAATGGTCGTTGGAAAACGTGTCATGTTGCACGCTCAGTGGTACAGCCCCACCTTTACTGAGGTTGTTTACAAAACAATATCGGCAGATGAATCCTGTGCCTTCTCGGACAGGCACCAACCGATTGGATTAAATTTTGAAATATGGAAACACGGAAATTCGCGTGTACGGCTGACGGCATAGGTTTTACATTAATAACTGAAAAAAAACGGGAGTGAGTTTCGGGACATACCTGTTGCAATAGGTAGGAGACTTCTAACTGTAGCATTGTAGCAAGCATCCAAACAACAGGTGCCCCTTGATGAAAATGTCCGGGACAAAAAAGAATATGTGATCAAAAAGTCATGAGATATGAACATAAGATGAATAATAGCGTGGATTAGGTCAATATTTTTTTCTGGTAAAGTAAGAAACGTATGTAAAATTTCTTTGCTGAAGATAACAACATTACAGGATAAAAAACACCCGATCTCCCGGTGAGATAATAGCTATACATTCTTGGTTAGTATAATTTAAATTAAAATAAAACTTTCAGAAAACCATAATAAGAAAGTATTACAGGTGAAGGTGTGAAAATAATTCTGCTAAATTAAAAGAAGACGATTATTTTTTATATTTTTTATGAATGAGTATTTACTTTCACTGGGATGAACAAATACAAATGGTTCAAATGGCTTTGAGCACTATGAGACATAACATCTCAGGTCATCAGTCCCCTAGAGCTTAAAATTACTTAAACCTAACTAACCTAAGGACATCACACACGTCCATGCTCGAGGTAGGATTCGAACCAGCGATCGCAGCGGTCGCGCGGTTCCAGACTGAAGCGTCTAGAACAAATACAGGGTATCAAAAAAATTATTCTTTATTTCAAGAGGTGGTAGTATGAGCCCAAACGAGAAAGAAATGTTCAGTAGACATGGGCTGTAAAATGCGTAGCTTAGCAACTATGAGCACTTGCTCATCTTCGCTAGTTTGAAACACATCTCGTCCATTGCAAGCTCTTTCCTATTACGTACGACATGATAAATCAGTAATGAAATGACGAGACATTTCTCTTTCAAAACCTTTGGATGTAACATGCAATAAACATCTGTTAGTGTCGTTATTCTAAATCATATTCGCAATTCTGCGTAAGTGCAGCGCGGACATTAGTTCTAAGGAACCAGTTTGCGTGTTGATTAATTTGTCAAATGCTTTTACACTGTATTTTTAGATGTGACCTTTCAGCATATGGAAGCCTTTTTATTCCACCATAACAAGTCTGGCATTTCTTGTAGGAAATAATAGTGTTTCATTTTACTGGCAAGGGCAAAAAAACTGCAATATAGAATATTTCACAGATTTATCGAAGCACAAACTGAAAAGTAATGCCTCCGAGTATTTTATGTGAAGTGTCTTAACGCTTTTTTAGGTAAAACTAACATATTTAACGTTCTACATTTATATTCTTCACGTCTACGTATTTGGAGCCATATGTCAATTGAGGGCTCCGAACTGTAGCGTGTAACATGGTGATGTGTAACCTATGTCAGTGCGTCAGAAACAACGAGCTGTAATCGAGTTTCGAAGTCAAACAGTTTGTCCACCCACATCGAGCGTTGTATCCTTGAGCATGACAATGCGGAGCCACACTCTAGCGCTGTGTCATCTAGCACAATCAGACGCCGTGGGTTCACTATCATCAGTCATCCTCCATACAGCCTCGAATTTGCACCACCCGACTTCCATCTGTTTGCAAAACTTAAAGAACATCTTCGTGGAGTTCACTTTGATAGTGATGATACGGTGCAAGCAGAGGTGAGGTATTGGCTCTGTTAAGAACGTCAAACGGTCTGTGTTAATAGCATCAGAAAACTGGTCTCTCGTTGGCAGAAATGTGTTCGTCACCAGGGTGACAATGTTGAGAAATAAATGAGTAGACATGAAGAAAAAAGGAGTAGAGTGTTAATAACTTTTGTTTTATCTGGAAAGCTTTAACGCTTTTCAAATAAAAAAGTCGAAGCATTACGTTTCAGCATGGCCAAGAAGTTGCACTATGACTAACGTACTCACTACATTTACCCATAACTGCGGATACCGTTTAAAATAATAACACCAACACATGTTTACTTTATGCTGGATCCATGGACGATATGAGAGCAAGGTGTCATCTTCTGTTTACTGAGCAACAGAATGAACTATAGCAGAGCTGGAAGCCAAGAACAGCGTGGCAGGAAATGGACAACGGCCGCCGCAGGTCGCTTGACACCGTTCCAGGTGTCAATGCCCTGGATTCAGCCTCCAGAAGCCACTCCGTCCTCACCAACTTTCGCGTCGCCGACCTGCTCTGCCGACGGTCGCCCTGGACATTGCGTCTGTCCCACATCTTTCAGCGTGACATACAAGTGTAGACTACCGTGACGTCAGCAGGGAGCAACAGGTTACAAACCTCACCAAACCAGCTTGTTAGCTCTGAAATGCGGTTACCTGGTGCACAATCTACGACGGACAGCGCCGTGCCGATTACGCAGCTATCAGCCCTTGCGAGACAAACTGAGAAGCTACTTGACTGAGAAGTAGCGGCTCCGGTCTCGTAAACCGACATACGGCCGGGAGAACAGTGTGCTGACCACATTCCCCTCCGTATCCGCATCCGCATCCAGTGATGCCTGTGGGCTGAGGATGAAACGGCGACCAGTCGGTATCGTTGGGCCTCCATGGCGTGCTCGGACGGAGTTTAGTTTAGTTTAATATAAAATGCCACCTTCGAATCCCACCCAGCCTCTTGCCTGAGTACCTGGACGCAGGGGCATTTCTTCGCTTTGCTGCCATCCAGGCCCCTGACGGGACAACAGCAAGAGGGTTTCATGTCCTATAGCACTGTATGTATTGCAGCCTGAAATGTTCACCGCAGAGCAGCTACGCCTGGCTGGCATGATACAAGCCGGGAAACGCGAAGCTTTCAAATAACACAGCAGCCGTGGAGCTGGCACCCGATCAGTAGTTGTATCTGCACAGAACGCAAGAAGTCGCCACACTGGCTAACTGCGATCGATGTATTCGTTTAACTCAATATCGAAGCTAGTAGCTTCGAGGTCCAAGATTTGTAGCTGTATCTGTGGTCTTCAACAGAGAATCGCTGCCCGCACTATTCCCGCTTCCGATTATAAATAGTAGTAGAAGGACTGCAGAAGATAAAGATGAAGATGGACAACCAGAACAGAGCAGCCAGTTCCATGGTTCCATAGCAGCACCTTTCCGAAAGGGGAAGGGGAGTGGGTGGATGAAAGACAGATGGAAACAGAATCGTCTGCAAGATGTGTAAGTAGCTGCCTGAAACTTGGCCCTTCCCTTCTTTTCCACAGAACTTCGGTGTTAGTCACCGCTGTAGTGTTCGATAAGGGGCTAAGATCCGAACCATTAACTCCTGTAACACGCTCGAGGTTCACGTTTCTTGGACACTCCACCATGTGCAATGAGTCATACCCCATAGTTTGTTGAGTACGTCGACAGAAAGGGCACAACACCTGTCAGTGCCGGGAGTGTACGTGGTAAGGCGTGGGAAACATTAGGTACATGGGAAACTTCGGTAATTTGTTAACGATATGCCAGAATAGGCTTCAGGTTATCATTGTAAATAAGGATTGCATAGAGCCAATTACGCTGACTGCGGACAGTGGCAGTTACATACGTAATATTAAATATGCGCATCATATACGATTTAACGTCATGGTCAAGTCAGGAATATTGGGGGATGTAATTTGGGAAAATATAAGCACCGGGAGAAAAGTTAACAAATACTACGTACACTCAGTGGACAATAATATAAAAATACGACGAACACAACACTTTATCACGCCTAATTCGGAGTAAGGAAATCATAGGCCTTCAAAACAGTTGCCATTGCTCTAGGAATGGATGGATATTGGTCCTATGCGTTTAGAAGGGAATAGTCTACCATTCTTACTGCAAAACAGAGGCAATTTCAAGTAACGATGATGGAGACAGACAGCGATAGCTCACTCTTCGCCAAAATAAACCACAAAGGCTCTGTAATATGGAGATTTGTAGCTGTGGTGCCCAGGGAAGATGTGAGACCTCATACTCGTGCACTCAGGAACAGTCCTGGACGATGAGAGCCGTGTGAACAGGAGTCCTGCCGTCTTGGAACACAGCATCAAATTTGGAAACCAACATTGCACTATGGAATAGACCTTATCTGGCAAAATGGTCACATAACCGTTGGCTGTAATGTGACCCTGCAAAATAAACATGGATCCCATGGAGTGCCGCAATATGACTGCCCATATCACCACCGAACACCCGCGATATTTCCCTCTTGGGACGTAAACTCGGCCAGAAGTAGAAAATATTGTGAAACAAGAAACATCTGACCACATGACTTCCTTCCTTTGCTCTAAAGTCCATGTTTTAGGGCTTCGGCACCACGTTTTTCTGTTAAGGGCGTTTGCATTGCTGATGAGTGGTTTTGGAATTCTAGTTCCTCCAGCAATTCCCTGCTCGTGAAGCTCCTTCCTTGTTGTTTTGGCGCTCACAGGGTTCACGAGTGCAATATTCAGTTACGCAATGACACTTGTAGCTGTCGTCCTCTTATTTTTCGTCACAGATCTCTTCGCCAGCCGACTGTCACGATCACTCAATACACACTTTTGTCTGCATTGTGACGAAGAGGATGGTGTTTCTCCGTTCTCGCTGCACACGGTACAAATCTTCATACGGTTCCTCTTGAAACACCAAACACTTCGCCTTCTTTGGTTACGGAAGCACCTACCATACATACACCAACAGCCTGTCTCAGTTCGAATTCACTGGGCTCAGACTTAATGCAGTCAAAGCTACACTCAACACTTTTCTGACCACGACTGACACTTGCTATGTATTGAGGACATTTTATACGTGCAGTTCGTGTTGAAATAAAACAGAGCAGTCGGCAGGCTTGAATTTTTCTCGCGTTGTTTCCGTGTTGTCGTCCAAACCCCGTAGTTCATTAAGATAGGTGTAATCCTAGGTACAGTGCTAATAAATTAGAACAACCTGCCGAGAATTCTTCCGAGTTGTACGGCCGTGGTTCTTGGAACTCTTCTATCCCTGACGTTTCGTCCAAAGCTACGTTGGACATCTTCGGAGGTGCTCCTGGTTGTGCTGAATCTTGCCGACTGATGAGTCGGACGTCGAAGAACGGCCTAAGTACCGTGGAAAGTGGGTGTTGTCTGAATTTCACGTGATAGCAGACATAAACCTTGTCAAAGACAAAATATAACTATCGATCATAGTACGTCAAAGATGAAAACCGTGGATAATAGTTCGTCATAGTACACAAAACTTCAGTATCCGAAAATTTCACTGCGTGGTCACCCGACTGAAGAGCATGTTCCGCCACGGCTGACTTCTCTGTTTTCTCTAGTGGGAAAAGACTTTTATGTTCCTTCAACCGTGTATTTACACTTCTTTCCGTAGTTCCAATGTATACCCTAACACATGTACACGGAATCTTGTATACACCACTTACAGACAGAGGGAGGCGTTTATCCTTAACGGAAAGAAGTGCTTGGCCTGTTTTTGGTATATCTTTGACGTTACTACGATCAATAGTTCTATTTTATCCTTGACAATGTTTATCTCTGCTATCACGTTAAATCCAGACCACGCCCACTTTCCACGGTATTTAGACCGTTCTTCGACGTCCGACTCGTCAGTCGGCAAGACTAAGCACAAGCAGGAGCACCTCCGAGGTTGTCAAACGAAGCTTTGGACGAAACGTTCGGGATTGAAGTGATCCATGGACAACGGCCATACAACCCGGAAGAATTCTCGGTAGCTGAAACATCCCGTCGTGAAAGCCTTCATTGCATAATTAGAACAAGTATAAAGAATGGTAACGGCACTGCTTTGTTAGGTGTAACTTTCTTCAGTTCACTCAGAACTGGAAAAGTGTTGAGATATCAGACCACTCCATGACCTTCGAGAAGCAATGTTCATGATAGCGTTAGATCCATAAAAGCCGGCCAAGCGAAAGGAGTCTCTGAGAAATTGGAAGGTATGTGGAGGGAATGGAATTAAAGCGACTTTTCGTTGTTATGTACGTCACAGTTGGAGCTGAAATAGCACGTGCAATCGCGGAAGAATTAAGAATAACGTAGACGGGGCTGTTGTATCGTCTACAGATGGGAAAGTATGGGATTATTGTACAGCACAGAAGGGGCAGGTACAGCGCCTGTAGCTGGGACAGTGTTGTCGCTGGAGAAGTCTCACACAACAATAGGATTTATTAACAAAGAGTGAAAGGAATAATACGTTATAGGAATTCAGATACATTTCTCAGTCACAATGTCTTGGGACCGTGACCAAAGCAAGGTTACTATGGATGCTTTACTGTTGTAAATAAACTTTTTCTAATTGCTAAGATATATAAATACGGATCAAAGAACGATGTGTATATTGAAAGTTTCATGCAGGCCATTCTGTTCGCATAGGTCATCTTCGTGCCCCATAGATCATGGAAGGGTGCGTTATTAGGGTAAACCTGTCGAAGATGATATGAGGAAGAGCAAATCAAATCGTAGTGCTAGGAATCCCCTGACACCAGTTCCCTCCGACGTAGTGAGCCAAAAGCTGCTCACCAACGAGACACCATCTGGCAAGGGACAGGATTAAGTGTGAACGAAAATTTCGTGTTTGAGACAAGTCCTAGCAAGGTCGAAAGAAGTGTGACTAGTAAAAAAGGGCCAAGAGACACCTTGAGTGAAGTTAATAATATCAGTGTAAATATTTGTAAATAAATTGGTGCCTGTGTACAGCAAAATTTTGTACAGAAAGATGAAGGCATATTTTTTCTTAGGCGGGAGGGACTGTAACGTAATGAATTATAGCAGAGCTAGGAGCCAAGGACAGAATGCCACAAAATGGACAATAGCCGTGGTTGGTTATCACCCCTGCCTGATCAGCATTCCTTAGCAGCAGCAAGAGGTGACAACGTTCAGGCTGTCGATGACCTGGAGCCAGCCTTCGACAATCCACTCTAGCTTGAACGACTTTCGATGTGCTCTGCTGACTGTGACTGCCATCCCAGACATTGCCTCTGGTCCAGATCGTTCGGCATTGCATACAAATGCAGCGACTACAGCAAAATCAGCAAGTAGCGGCAGCATTTAATCAGAAAGCAAGGGCACTTATGTGACGTCCGGTCTGGTACGAAAAGTGCCATGACGGTGACGCAGCCATATCTATCGAATCCCTGCCGACTGCGTGAACATCTGGACGCTCGAGCAACCCAGCGCTTTACTGCCCTATTGTCAGTATGATACGAGGGCCTAGCCATCCCTGTGACAAGGGACGTCCATGCTCTGTAACGCTGGACGTAGTACAGCCCGACGTGTTCACTGTGGAGCAGCTTCATCTGTCCGGTGCGAGTAGGAGCCTAATATTGCGGTTTGCGTACTTCGCAAATTAAGGCGCTACCGCTATATCAGTGCTAACAGGCGTCCTTCGTACCCGCTGTGATTCCGTGGGTATGACGAGTCTGAGAACTGTGGCGCAGCGGTCGCTTCATACCCGTCGAATCGTTCTCTCTTAATCAAACCTTCAGGACTGTAAGGCCAGTCGTAGCTTAAGTGTTAGTACGGAAGATTAGCGCACGAACTTGCTGCTGCAATGTACCACTGACAGAGCGAAATCACCGATTGTCGGGATATGACGGTCGAGTCCGCGACTATACTTGCGAATTCGTGTCCCACTCTCCTTGCCGAAAGAATCGAGTCCACGTGTACCCGAAAACAGACTCAGGTGACGAGTGGGCGGCGGCGGAGAGTCACGAATCGAGTCCGCAGACACACGTATATGGCAATCTCAGAGATGATGTCACACAAATCGCTGGCGAGTTTAAAGTGAGCACGCGAAACACATTTCTAATTTCTAGCTGATAAAAGCGAAGCTTTCCCCCTACGCAGCACTCATGGCGGAGGCACTCGATCGGCGCTAATACCTGCTTACTGTGCCAAAGGCGGTACACTGGGTGATGCTGAATGACGTAGTCGCCTAGATCGCCACCGACGTTAGTGTTGTTGATGTCCAGTGTTTATAAAGAAACAGTAATAAGGAAGTTTTTGTATCTAGAAAGTGTCTTCTCGTTGCATCTCGATCCATCTTTGACAGAGAACCGCCCTCCCCCCCCCCCCCCCCCCCCGTCCACCCACACAGAGGCATCCCCCACTTCACGTTACAAGAGCATTTTGTAGGTCATTCGCATCAGCAAATAGCTTGCAGTAGAAACGACGTGCGTCGCAGTTGCGAAGATGAACAACTGCTCATAGCTTTAAGGTATGTATTTCAGAACCCATTTTATCGGACTTTTTTCCAGTTCTGAACAATGCTATTAGCTATCAAAATATGGAATACATTTTTAACAGCCTTTATATTGTCATCAGCATGTCTAGTTGGCTAGCCCTTACAGAGTGCGCAATCTAGTCTCTTTAAATTTGTATCGTTTCTCTATACAGCCAATCTCGAATGATGTTATAATTTTGGTAAATCAAGTGCACAGAATATGACAGCAATTTTCAAACTTCATAAAAGGCCCACAAGAGTAATTACTAAAAATAAACGTTGAACTCATTTTGGAGATCTGTTTGAAGATTTGTGGGCTATAAATCCACCATATGATTGCGGTTATCTACCCATTATGCAATTGAGCATTTATTACGCTAGCAGCAACTATACTCATAACCGAGCCACAAGGACGAAACTTAATTTACGTTTACTAATAAAAGATCAGTGAAAAACTCAAAGAAGCAATTTTTATGGTAGAACTCTAGAATATATTTCCCAGAGAAAGTAAGGAAATAATCCAAAATATTTATAAGGGCGAAGTATACATCTCAGATAATTTGAGTTTTGTTGTTATGAGTGATTTTGACAACAATGATGCAGGGCTAGTAAAATGTACCATAAGTCAATAGTACACGATATTTTTGAAAATACAACATTTTTCCACAGTATACTGTCCTTACGTGCAACTTTCGTGCCCCAGATCAATTATGAATGGTTCTAGGCTGCTTATCCTCTGCAGAACTCAACATTTCACGTGTTACGATCTCCGATTTTACGAGTTCTACATATGTAATGCTGTATAATATATTAAAGGTATTTTAAGGATACTGATATGTATTCTACTACTCAGGAGGAGAAGTAAAAGGAATTAATAGAGTAGGCATGATTATGACAAAGGAATTGGCTAAATGTGTGGAATATGTAGACCACAACTTACTTATGGCAGAAATAGAAATAAGAATGAAAAAACTGAAAAAGGCGACAATGGTGAAGAAGTGGGATCTAGAGAAGATGTCCAACAAAGAACAAATTACAGAAATGCTGTCTCGGGACTTTCTAAACACATTACGAGACAAAGAAGCACCTGATAATGCCAACGAGTACTGGAATATGCTGAAAGAAGGAATCATTAAAGCAGGACAGCAAAATATAGGATATGTAAAAGGGAAAAGGTCAAAAAAACCATGGGTCACACAAGAAATGATTTCCAAGATGGAGGAGAGAAGAAAATTGAAAAACGAGAACACTGAAGATGCAAGAAAGATATACCGAAGGTTAAATAACGAACTGCGAAGAGAAACAGAGCAGGATAGGAAAAAATGGCTAAAAGAGGAATGTGATGAAATTGAAGAACTAGACAGGAAGGGAAGATACGACTTACTATACAACAGAGTAAAGACTATGACATGGGAACAAAACAGAGCAGGAAGTGCTACTATGGAAATTTTGAGTAAAGACGAAGAGGTAGTGTACAAAGATCGTGACGATGTCCTCCAGAGATGGGAAGAATATATAAAAGAGCTATATGACACAAATAGCAAACCGGAAACTCTGGAACTTGAATCACACAACAGTGTAAGTGATGAAGAGAAAGGACCGACCATCATAATGGAAGAAGTAAAGTCTGCCATTGCTGCAATGAAAAATGGCAAAGCAGTAGGTACAGATACAATACCGGGAGAAATACTAAAATGCTTGAACCACAATGGAATAAGAGAAATATTGAGTTATGTAATAAAATATATGACAGTGGTGAATGGCCTGAGGACTTTTTGACAACAGTAATGATTCCATTACCGAAAAAACAAGGAACCAAGAAATGCAGCGAGCACAGGACAATCAGCCTCATTTCACATGCAGCCAAAGTGATGTTAAGAATAATTAATAAAAGACTTGAAAAAGTAATAGAGGAGAATCTCGGCGAGGAGCAGTTTGGCTTTAGACGGAATACGGGCACCAGAGATGCAATAGGGCTCCTACGAATATTGGGAGAAAGGTTTACTGAAAAAGGAAGAGACCTATATATGTGTTTCATCGATTTAGAAAAGGCATTTGACAATGTGGTTTGGGACAAGCTGGCGACTATTATGAGGGAAAAGAGAGTGGACTGGAAAACCAGAAGACTTATATACTCATTGTACCTTAATCAAAAAGTTTCAGTTAAAGTGAGAGGAGAAAGTACAAACTGGATCAGACTAGGGAAAGGAGTAAGACAAGGATGCTGTTTATCACCTACTCTTTTCAACCTGTACTTGGAAAATATGAATGACCAATGCTCATTAGATGACAAAGGAATAGAAATTGGAGGAAGAAGAGTAGGGTGCTTGAGATTTGCTGATGATATGGTCCTTCTAGCCACAGGGCAAAAAGAATTACAGGATTTGGTGGAAACCATTGCAACTAACGGAAAAAAATATGGAATGAAAATTAACAGAAATAAAACAAAAGTATTGGCAATAGGAGGAAATAGGGAAATAAAAATTGTGCTGAATGGAGAAACACTAGAACAGGTGCAAAATTTTAAGTATCTTGGAAGCAGGATAGACACAGACTGGAAGTGCACCACAAAAATTAAAACAAGGATATCAATGGCAAAAGAGGCGTTTTATAAGAAAAGGAGAATCTTCTGCAGCGGTCTGGACAGGGAACTCAGAAAGAGACTCATAAAATGTCTTGTATGGAGTGTTCTTCTATATGGCGCTGAAACATGGACTATGAGGAAAAAAGGCTGGAGGCTTTTGAGATCTGGACATGGCGGAAGATGGAAAGAATAAGTTGGATGGACAGAGTAAAAAATGAAGAAGTACTGAGAAGAGTGGGAGAGAAAAGGCAGTTACTAGATGTAATAAAGAGAAGAAAAAGAAATTGGATTGGGCATATATTAAGAAAGAATGACGGACTGATAAAAACAGTTTTAGAAGGTTATGTAGAAAGGAAAAGGAAGCGAGGAAGGAAGAGATTCCAGATACTGGATGACATGATGGACAGTACAACATACAGCAGCCTTAAGAAGGAAGCAATGGATCGCAGAAAATGGAGAGGCAAAGGACCTGCTAATATAGCAGATAACTGATAATGATGATGAAGGATAGTGATAATTCTTCTGTTACAGTGGTTTATGGTGAATGACACTCTGCATACTTCTAAAAGTAGCTACATTAAATACGGAGCATTCAATCATATTTTGTCAAGCGTGCATCATCTTGAACCTTGAAACGGAAGGCGTTCTATCATGTAACACGTGGTATTTGCAAACGAACTGAGTTTCTTTAACATCCTAACAATTTTCCCACTACTGAAAACGGAAATTAGAATTAGTTGCCAATAGCTTCTGCTTAAGAATCTTTTTAACTTGTAATTGGTTTCTGACCGTACACCTTATTAATTTGATTTCAATTACTTCTTATTAGTCTGTAACACACTCATAATGTAACACACAGACCATTAAATATTGTATTGACAAGATTTTCTCTATTGCAGTTCTTTTAAATTTGAATAGAAAGTTTGCTCCTGACTAAATGAGCACGTTCCAGCTTGGAGCAGTTTTTCACACTTGCAGAAATCTCACTTTTCCGTAGCAGTTTTTTGCGAATTGATACTAGCTCTGACGAATAGGCGGATGACAATAGGAGAAATTAGTGCAAAAATTACAGACACAGTGTCACCGTGAATCGTAGGGAGCAGATAACTGGAAACTGGATTGAGATTTTGAGTTGCCATTCGTCTGCTGACGTTATAGTACAGAGAATTGGTACTAACATGGTGTTGAGCCAGAGTCAACTGAGACATATTTGGCATTCTGTGGTGTTCTGTAATGATTCTTGCTTCTGTTCGTGGCGGTCAGATTGTTGCTAACGTGTCTGTAGGCAATTTGGTGACAGGTCGGGAAACAGTGACTTTCGAGACCGATATGTCTACAACTCGTAGAATCATGGGGTAGGGATCAGTTGGATACAAATACTGGACTGATATGTACTTTTGAAGCAAGATAATCCTTGCTAGTGTGTGGCAAGAGTGTTAAGTTCAAAAAATGGTTCAAATGGCTCTGAGCACTATGGGACTCAACTTCTGAGGTCATTAGTCCCCTAGAACTTACAACTAGTTAAACCTAACTAACCTAAGGACATCACACACATCCATGCCCGAGGCAGGATTCGAACCTGCGACCGTAGCGGAGTGTTAAGTCAGTTGTCATACCTTTCATGCCAGGAGTGCGGAATAGTGTATTCCAGCAGGATAGTGCATCACGTCCACACTGCAGATTACACCACAAACGTCACGAAAAATTTACTAGCCCTTGACTGGTTGCACACTTCACTAATTTGTCTCATATAGCGTATGTCTGGAGTGCGATGAGAAATTGTATACTTTTGTACAAGCCTCTAACAGATAGGATTTCAACCTTTAGGTGGCATTTCCTCAACATTATAATATTATACACTGAAGAGCCAAAGAAACTGGTATAGGCATACGTCTTCAAATAAAGAGATATGTAAACAGGCAGAATACGACGCTGCGGTTCGATAACGCCTATATAAGACAACAAGTATCTGGACAGTTATTAGATCAGTTACTACTGCTACAATTGCAGGTTATCAAAATTTAAGTGAGTCTGAAAGCGGTGTTATAGTCGGCGCACGAGCGATAGGACACACCATCTCCGAGGTAGCGATGAAGATGGGATTTTCCAGTACGATCATTTCACGAATGTAAAGTTAGAATCAGGAATTCGGTAAAAGTCAAATCTCCGACATCTCTGTGGCCGAAGAAGATCCTGCAAGGACAGGACCAACGATGACTGAAGGGAATCGTTCTACGTGACAGAAGTCCTGCCCTTTCACAAATTGCTGCAGATTTCAGTGTCAGCATACGAACCCTTCAATGAAACATCACAAATATGGGCTTTCGGGGCCAAAGGCCGACTCGTGTACCTTTGATGACTGCACGACACAAAGCTTTAAATGTCGCCTGGGCCAGTCAACACCGACATTGAACTGCTGATGACTGGAAACATGTTACCTGGTCGGACGAGTCTCGTTTCGAATTGAATCAAGAGGATGGACGTATACGGGAATGGAGACAACGTCATAAAACTACGGATCCTGCATATCAGCAGGGGACTGTTAGGATGGTGGAGGCTCTGTAATGGCGTAGGGTGTGTGTACTTGGAGTGATGTGGAACACTTGATACGCCCAGATATGAGTCCGACAGGTGACACGTACGTAAGTATCCTGTCTGATTACCTGCATCCTTGCGTGTCCATTGTGGATTCCGACGGACTTGGGCAATTCCAGCAGGACAATGCGACGCCGCATAGTCCAGATTTGCTATAGAGTGGCCCCAGGGACACACTTTCGGGGTTAAACACTCCCTCTGGCCACCAAACTCCCCAGCCTTGAGTATTATTAGGCATAACTGGGATGCCTTGCAACGTGCTGCTCAGAAGAGATCTCCACCCCCTCATACTCTTACGGATTTATGGACAGCCCTACAGGATTCATGGTGTACATTCCCTCCAGCACTACTTCAGACATTAGTTGAGTCAACGCCACGTCGTGTTGCCACACTTCTGCGTGCTCGCGAGGCAGTACACGATATTAGGCAGGCGTACCAGTTTCTTTGGCTCTTCACTGTAGTTTACTTAAAACGATACGGTGAGTTTCAAAGTCAGGCCTTTGACAGATCACAGAACATCGCAGTTCTCTGTGATGTATGAGAGCTTTTTTTTTTTTTTTCAACCTACAATCGATCGTGAAATGGAAACCACAGTGAAAGTGAAAAATGCTTTGTTTGCAACATTTAGACACACTTTACATCTACTTCTCTAGACAGTCGCCGCTCTGAGGTAGTCATTTGCCATAACGTGGTACAGACTTTCCAGTAACCTCACCATAGAAAGAACCAACTTGTAATTTCCGCCGATAGTCTATGCTGATACGCAGTTCGTCGCCTGTGCTATAATTCTGTCCTCACAGACACCTGTTCAAGTGAGTGAAGAGAGGAAAATCAGACGTAGCCACGTCCGGGTTGTATGGTGGGTGATCAAAGAGTTCCCATCGTAATCGCCCCAGGAGCGACTTCGTTGCAGCTGCAGTGTGCAGCTGAGAATTGTCAATAAGAAGGAAACTCATGACATTAACATAGTGTGGGCTGCATGAAATTAGCCGTAAGTCCTCAACAGGCACCTTACATTTGGCGGTTGACACTACCGTTGTAGGCATCGTTGCGTGTTCGCTGTGCGCTCAGAACTGAAAAGAGTGCTGTGAGGTGATACACTAGAGACAGCATCACGGGATTTCCAAATTGGTTTTAATTTCATGAATTTCTGGAAGAAAAAAGAGTGCTCGTATGTTACTAAGCACCTAAACTGGGGCACGTTTGCAGTTGCATTCTCCCTATCTAACGGCTTTCGAGGGAAACAAAAATTTGTTTTCCAATATTCCATTTAATTTAAAAATTTACTATGCTGTCATAATCTACTCATTAATCTATTGTGATCTTATGTTAAACGTTTAACACAACATATCAAGAATTACAATTAGAAACTGTGTTTATGTCTTGAGGCTGTGTATCTCACGTCGCGCAAATTACCCAGACTATATTCACCCAGTATTTAAGAATGAGACCTGTTAGCGACTTCCAGCACAATTTACACACACTTTCGATCCTTTGCGAAAATTTTTCTCGCAGACACCTGCACAGTTTGATGGAAGGAAAAAAGTATGTTAATCGCTTCCTATATTTTCGCTGTTCATGGAATAAAATTGCTGTAACAGACATGATGTATTAAATCCTTATTAGTAAATACGTTCGCAGCACAATTTGCAACAGTGCGCACATATAACACTGCTTGCACCGCAAAATTATATCGTCGTACGATATATAGTACAGGAGAATTATGTCATAAGCACCGAGATGCGTGAAAAACCATTAACTTCCAAAATAATGGACGTTATTTCAAGCCTTTTATAAACTTCTTAACCTTGTCACACTTATGTGCTTAAAGTTAAATATTCAACAAATTAAGTTGTTTGTATAATAATAAGACGTTTGAAGCTGTTTTACTAATGAGAATTCGAGACTCTAAAGAATCGGGGGTGGGGAGTTTACTGGTTCATGTTCTAACACCTCTGAATCTTATAGTGCGCATGGTACACGATCTGTAATGATGATACTTCTGTTACACGCTTTTGAGGTACGAGGTGTTGGTATAAAGGGGTGGCCCAAGAGAGGGGCACACAGAGAAGGCGAGAGGCGGTGCGGTGTTGAGTTTCGGCAGGCGGGCCGCGCAACCGCCACGCCCTTGCCATCCTCAAAAGAATCAGGTGACAAAAGGACTCCGGATCTCCCGTTCAGGGCGCAACGAGGCAGGCTTCCGAAAGGAAACGCGGAAAGTGGTCGATGGCGGGAGAAAAATACATACACAAACAGCCTTTCCCCGCCTCTTCATGAAAGATTCAATGCCTGCGATCTCTTTAACGTCATGTAGATCCGCGGTCAACCGAGAATCGATTCTACGTCTCTCACTCAAGAGTTCTTTTCGGAGTTTCATGGCCGGCGAAGAATCGCCGAATTGGAGTTCCCTGGCCTGTGATGCGTGAGGTGCCGATAGGGTCACGGAATAGTACGAAGACATTGGCGCGGACTTGGCTGACACTGCATTTTGCTTCACTTTCTCGGAGTCGTCCCGAGTAAAACAGCAATAACTGCCAGTGAGAGATGCTAGTGACACTTGCAAATCGACTTAATCTGGTTGTTAATCTTCCGCAGACGGCGTGTTGGTGTTATTTAAGAGCTGAGTATCACTAAATAATCCCTAAATAAGATACAACGAAACTACTCGTTCGTAACCATTGTCACAGTGCTGTAACTCTTACGTATAAGAAACACCAGTGCTAGCCGAGTTAGTGTCAGTCATCCAACAAAGGGGTCTTTTTCTAGCCACATAAATTCTAGTGATCAATAATGGCAGTTACCTACTTATGTGTCGACTTCTCAGCAGAACATTTTCACAATACTATTAGACCTTTCAGATTAATTCAGTGAGAAATGATTAGTAAAAGTTCATTAAATAATGCCATCAGGCAACTATAATTTTATATCTATTTTTTTAGGTAGTTATAGCCTCTTTCTAGTATGTACATGTTTGCAAACAAGATAGATGATAGTACCAAAATGCCTCTTACATATTTAAGGGCTGGTTGCTGCTTGTTTTTACAAAATATAACTTCCAATTGATTTCCATTCCCAAACACATGTTAGCTCATATTTGCTATTAGCAGTGGACCTACATTTTAATACATATTTAAGAATGTTACGTGTATTAACAACAACAGTAATTACTGAAAATTCAATTTAAACATTTTTAGGTTTTGTTATCCACATTGCTCCCCATTTAAAGTACTGGATTGTTGGATTTCTAAAACATTTTTTCGCCTCAAATCAGCAGAATTTTAGCCGAAACCGCAAGATGTCTTACGTCCTATAAAAAATATAGAGCTGTAATTAAGTAAAAAGAAAACAAGGTTTCAGATAGATTGTATAATGGTAAGAAAGAGATTTAGAAACCAGGTTTTAAATTCTAGGACATTTCCAGGGGCAGATGTGGACTCTGACAACAATCTATTGGTTATGAACTGTAGATTAAAACTGAAGAAACTGCAAAAAGGTGGGAATTTAAGAAGATGGGACCTGGATACACTGACTAAACCAGACGTTGTACAGAGTTTCAGGGAGAGCATAAGGGAACGCCGGCCGAAGTGGCCGTGCGGTTAAAGGCGCTGCAGTCTGGAACCGCAAGACCGCTACGGTCGCAGGTTCGAATCCTGCCTCGGGCATGGATGTTTGTGATGTCCTTAGGTTAGTTAGGTTTAACTAGTTCTAAGTTCTAGGGGACTAATGACCTCAGCAGTTGAGTCCCATAGTGCTCAGAGCCATTTGAACCATTTGAGCATAAGGGAACAATTGACAGGAATGGGGGAAAGTAATGCAGTAGAAGAAGAATGGGTAGCTTTGAGGGATGAAGTAGTGAAGGCAGCAGAAGATCAAGTATGTAAAAAGACGAGGGCTAGTAGAAATCCTTGGATGACAGAAGAAATACTGAATTTAATTGATGAAAGGAGGAAATATAAAAATGCAGTAAATGAAGCAGGGAAAAAGGAATACAAACGTCTCAAAAATGAGATCGAAAGGAAGTGTAAATTGGCTAAGTAGGCATGGCTAGAGGACAAATATAAGGATGTAGAGGCTTATCTCACTAGTGGTAAGATAGATACTGCCTACAGGAAAATTAAAGAGACCTTTCGAGAAAAGAGAACCACTTGTATGACTATCAAGAGCTCAGATGGAAACCCAGTTCTAAGCAAAGAAGGGAAAGCAGAAAAGTGGAAGGAGTATATAGAGGGACTATACAAGGGCGGTGTACTTGAGGGCAATGTTATAGAAAGGGAAGAGGATAAGATGAAGATGAAATGGGAGATACGATACTGATTGAAGAGTTTGACAGAGCACTAAAAGACCTGAGTCGAAACAAGGCTCCGGGAGTAGATAACATTCCATTAGAACTACTGACGGCCTTGGGAGAGCCAGTCCTGACAAAACTCTACCATCTGGAATACAAACGTCTCAAAAATGAGATCGAAAGGAAGTGTAAAATGACTAAGTAGGCATGGCTAGATGACAAATATAAGGATGTAGAGGCTTATCTCACTAGGGGTAAGATAGATACTGCCTACAGAAAAATTAAAGAGACCTTTCGGGAAAAGAGAACCACTTGTATAACTATCAAGAGCTCAGATGGAAACCCAGTTCTAAGCAAAGAAGGGAAAGCAGAAAAGTGGAAGGAGTATATAGAGGGACTATACAAGGGCGGTGTACTTGAGGGCAATGTTATAGAAAGGGAAGAGGATGTAGATGAAGATGAAATGGGAGATACGATACTGATTAAAGAGTTTGACAGAGCACTGAAAGACCTGAGTCGAAACAAGGCCCCGGGAGTAGACAACATTCCATTAGAACTACTGACGGCCTTGGGAGAGCCAGTCCTGACAAAACTCTACCATCTGGTGAGCAAAATGTATGAGACAGGCGAAATACCTCCATACTTCAAGAAGAATATAATAATTCCAATCCCAAAGAAAGCAGGTTTTGGCAGATGTGAAAATTACCGAACTGTCAGTTTAGTAAGTCACGGCTGCAAAATACTAACACGAATTCTTTACAGACGAGTGGAAAAACTGGTAGAAGCCAACCTCGGGGAAGATCAGTTTGGATTCGGTAGAAATATGGGAATACGTGAGGCAATACTGACCCTACGACTTATCTTAGAAGCTAGATAAAGAAAAGGCAAACCTACGTTTCTAGCATTTGTAGCCTTGCAGAAAGCTTTTGACAATGTTGATTGGAATACTCTCTTTCAAATTTTGAAGGTGGCGGGGGTAAACTACAGGGAGCGAAAGGCTATTTACAATTTGTACAGAAACTAGTTATAAGATTCGAGGGGTATGAAAGGGAAGCAGTGGTTGGGGAGGGAGTGAGACAGGGTTGCAGCCTATCCTCGATGTTATTCAATCTGTATATTGAGCAAACAGTGAAGGAAACAAAAGAAAAATTCGGAGTAGGTATTAAAATCCATGGAGAAGAATTAAAAACTTTAAGGTTCGCCGATGACATTGTAATTCTGTCAGAGACAGCAAAGGATTTGGAAGAGCAGTTGAGCGGAATGGACAGTGTGTTGAAGGGAAGATATAAGTTGAACATCAACAAAAGCAAAACGGGGATAATGGAATGTAGTCCAATTAAGTCGGGTGATGCTGAGGGAATTCGATTAGGAAATGAGACACTTAAAGTAGTAAAGTAGTTTTGCTATTTGGGGAGCAAAATAACTTATGTTGGTCGAGGTAGAGAGGATATAAAATGTAGACTGGCAGTGGCAAGGCAAGCGTTTCTGAAGAAGAAAAATTTGTTAACATTGAGTATAGATTTAAGTGTCAGGAAGTCGTTTCTGAAAGTATTTGTATGGAGTGTAGCCATGTATGGAAGTGAAACGTGGACGATAAATAGTTTACACAAGAAGAGAATAGAAGCTTTCGAAATGTGGTGCTACAGAAGAATGCTGAAGATTAGATGGGTAGATCACATAACTAAAGAGAAGAAGGGATCGGTTGGTAGGACACGCTCTGAGGCATCGAGCGATCACCAATTTAGTATTGGAGGGCAGCGTGGAGGGTAAAAATCCTAGAGGGAGACGCAGAGATGAATACACGAAGCAGATTCAGAAGGATGTAGGCTGCAGTAGGTACTGGGAGATGAAGAAGCTTTGCACAGGATAGAGTAGCATGGAGAGCTGCACCAAACCAGTTTCAGGACTGAAGAGCACAACTACAAGAACAACAATTAAGTTAAAAGTAAACAAAACTCAACAGGGGTAAAGTTTAATATATTTCCCTATTTCATTTTGAAATAGCAACAATCAGTTGATGTGTGCTACAGTATCTCACCCGCCAGCACACGGCGAGAGTTTCTATTGCTTGTCTCGTGCTTGCTAAACCCAATCCTGTCCCCAACTCAGGTGATTGGACCATTATGTGCAGAATAAAATTACAATTACCTAATTATCATTAGCTGCCGACGTGCGTTGATATACATCAACGGGGACAGTTGAAAATGTGTGCCCCGACCGGGACTCGAACCCGGGGTCGCCTGCTTACATGGGACACGCTCTATCCATCTTTTTTTTTTTTTTTTTTTTTTTTTTTTTTTTTTTTTTTTTTTTTTATAAATTTCCTGTGCCTTTCGCGGTCAAGTGCTCTACCAACTGAGCTAGTGCTCTACCAACTTTTTTTTTTTTTCTTTTTTTTTTTTTTTTTTTGAGTGAGTGTTTTTTTTTATTTATTTAAATGAAGGAAGGTAGGAGAAACATAAACCTTTATTATTCACAAAATAAACAGAGTACGTCCTGTCACATGATAACTGTTCTGGAAGGATCCTTGCTGCCGTCCTACCATGCAGCATGAAATAACAACAAAATCGAAGTGGGGCCACCTCCGGCACCCTAAAGAAAAGTATTTTGGATATGAAAACAAAATTTGAAATACATCCATTTGATAACTGTTCAAGCGCGAGTTTTTCGCAAGTCGCATACTCGCATAGTGTTCTTAGTCGATCACTTTAACTTGGTCGGTTTCACAAGACAGCACCGCCGCTCATCTTTGCGCACCCGGCACACCCCAGGTATATGGCGGGTCCGCAAAAACCGTTACTAGGAAATTGGCATGCCAATCCTTGTACTTTTGTAGCCGTAATAGTTTTGTGTGTCCATCTTGCAAGTATTGCCAGTAATCCAGGACGTTCAGTAAGTTCGTACGTGTGTCTCTATAGATGTAATGGACCGTCATACCTGTGATCCACGCCACCGCGTTCGTCTTATGACGCGGAAAATACGTTTCCTCTGGAAAAAATACTATGTCAGAAGAGACTGCTGTATAGATAGTGCGCCGCATGAACGCTATTATCTTTCTTGCGAGAGTCCAGACAGCCAATGCCTCGCCGCAGACCAGCCGATGGTCGTCCGTATCCAGCACGCCGCATTGCTGACACAAGGGCGAATCCGCCAAATGTATTGCGTACTTTTTATCATTTGTAGGGTATTTTCGGTTGACGACAAGGTACCATGTTGATCTGACTGATGTAGGTAGGTGGGGGTGGTGGACCGTGTGCCACACCACGTGCCAATTAACAGCTGGATGTTTGCGTTCCACCCTATTCCGGGCGATCTGTCGAAGGAGCAGATGGTACACGTCCTTCGATGTCGACTGTCGGGTCGTCGGTAAACGCTCTCGAACGTAACTGTGTTCCACGATGAACGTGCGCACATACGTTAAAGGGGGTGATATATGGCCGACACTGACTGGAGGAAGATGCGATGTGGGTACGAGTTCTTCGATGATCGTCCCCGTAAGCGAGTGATTCCTGTTGCGCCACCGTTTGAGCATAGTATTAATAAACATGGCACGCGCCTTCTCGTGCACGTTCACTAAACCAACGCCCCCCTCTCGCGCTGGGAGGGTAAGCGTGTTGTACTGTACCTTAAAGAGTTGTCCCAGGCACACATAGTACCCAAAAGCCGCCTGAATCCTCATAGCCATCGTACGCGTCAAGGGGAGAAGGTGTGTCAGGTGGCACATCATGGGCGCGAGATAAAGGTTGACGAGTAACACTCGCTGCAACATATCCATCGACCGTAGGGCGTTTAGTCGTACTGCCGTGCGGACTCTGAGTAATAATCTTCGGTAGTTGTCCGCAGCCGTTCCCGCTGACTCTTTATGAAAGGTGATACCCAAACAGCGAAGGGTTTCCACCGCAGGTAAGGGTCCTTCCGTTCCTGGTTCTAGGCCACGCCCCACATGCATGAATTGTGATTTTCGGTAGTTGACCACACTTCCAGCTGCCATCCCATACGTCTGTAGCCAATCCAGTGCTGTTTGAGTCTCCCTCTCATTCCGTACGAGGAACACAATATCATCCGCATATGCTCTGCATTTGAATGATAAATGCCGTAGGGAGATCCCGGTAAGACGGCGGCGAAGGCCTGCGAGGCACGGTTCTAAGGCAATCGCATAAAGGAGGATCGACGAGGGGCAACCCTGTCTCACTGATCTTAAGATCTTAAAATACTCAGTTCTCCCTCCGTTGACCACCATCGCTGATCTGGCGCCGTGCAACAGCCGCATCACAGCATTGGTCAATAATGGCGAGACACCCATCCTGTTCATCACCGCCGCGAGGTACACATGATCCACGCGATCAAAAGCATGATCGAAATCTACTGCAACCATGGCCCCTCGGAGGCGGCATGCAGCCGCGAGGGCGACGACGTCACGATAGTCTCCCAAGGCTGTGTGGATATTACTGATGCCGCCAAGACAAGTCTGATCGGCATGTATGCGATGCTCCAGCGACTTTTTGATACGACTTCCCAGGATGCGCATGTAGATCTTGTAGTCACTATTAAGGAGGGTCAAGGGGCGATAATCACAAGGCCGTTTGCCACCACGGGGCTTCGGTATCGGTATCATGAGTCCTTCCGTGAACTGAATGTGAACCGGTACTTCTTGCCGCAGAAGCTCATTAAACATACATAGCCACATCGGTGTCATAATGGTCACGAAGGCACGGTAAAATTCCAACGGGAATCCATCTGGACCTGGGGACTTGTTGCAAGCACCTCGTGTAATCGCTTCTTCCAGCTCTTCACACGTAATTTCGGATAACCCGTCTGCTTCCCCGTTCACAGTCGTCGCGTCAGGGATCTCTTCCAGGACGTTCCCCAGCTCCCTCTGACCCTCCCCGTTGCTCGCATAGAATCTGCTAAAATGATCCGTGAACGCCTGTGCTATGCCCCTCTGTGTTGTAGAACGACGTCCATCGCCGAGATCGATCTCATGTATTAAATTCCTGCGTCTTCTTCGTCTTTCCTTTATCACGTAATGCATCGAGGGAACCTCGTTGGGCAGGAAATCCTGCGACCTCGCGCGTATCATCGTACCTGCCATCCGCTGCGTCGCAAGTTGTACCAGCTTCGCCTTAACTCGGTGGACGGCCGTCTGGCGTTCTGGCGTAGGTGGTTGAGCTAACAGTTCCCGGAGAGCCGTAAAGTAAAACTCAGTGGTCGTGCGCTGCCATTGAGAAACCTCCTTCCCATAACCTATTAACGTCCTCCTTAAAGCTGGCTTCGCGCACTCGATCCACCACTGCAGGATAGAACCGAAAGAATTTCGTCGACGGAGGCAGCCATGCCACGCGTCCTCCACCATGCGTCGGCATTCTGCATCTCGCAGGTGGGAGACGTTCATCTTCCAATTACCCCTCCGTCTCCACACCTGCTGTCTATCAAGGTTAAGTGTACAAATATATGCCTCGCGGTCTGTAAACGCTGTCGGCCATATTTCTGCGTCCACCGTCGACACTGCTAACGCCCTTGAAACGTAGATTCGATCCAAACGGCCCGCGGAGTGGCTAGTAAAAAATGTATATCCTGGTTGGTTGCGATACTTCAGGTCCCATGTATCGACTAATTCCATCCCGTTGACCAGCTCCCTAAGTTCTTGGCTAGTAGTATAGTTAGGTTGTTGGTCCTTTCTGTCAAGCACACAATTAAAATCTCCGCCGAGTATGCAACCATCGTATCGTCCCTGGAACAACGGTGCAACCTCATGGGCGTAAAAATCTGCTCTGTCCCTTCTCTTATCCGAACCTGACGGTGCGTATATGTTGATCAAACGTATTCCTCCTATGGTCACGGCCGTACCACGGGCAGAAGGCAAATACTCTACTTCGTCTGCACGTATCCCTTCCTTTAATAGTATAGCTGTACCAACGCCTCTCTCGTCACACGGGGAACAGTAAATGTCGTAACCGTAAAAGTCCGAGGGGGGAAGCACCCGAACTTCTTGTAATAGTGCGATGTCTAAATCCGCAGCCTTTATCATGTCACTGAGCATCTTGATTTTCACCGGCGTCCCAATGCGATTGATGTTAACAGACCCTATCCGATAAGCTTGGTGCATGGCGGTCAACATAGATAGGGTACCGTACGGTCGCTAATTTTGCCGTACATAGGCTGCTGTCGGACTAACGTCCCCCGCCGTCCCCTCATATAATCTGCCATTATTCCGTGCACCCTGCCGGTCTTACACCGGGAGAGTGCGTGGGAGCAGTTCCTCCGGCATCATCTGTTCCCCAAGGGGGTGGCTCTTCTGACCAGTCCCCTAGTGTCCCATCGTTGTCGTGCGATGCAGGCGCCGTAGCCTCTTCAGTATCCTGTTGCCGTCTATCGAGCTCCTTCGCTGTGTCTGGAGCATCGTCAGCATTAGGTCGTGCCGCCGTCCCGCTGGCCACCGTTGCATCCACGCGAGGTAGTTCTTCTGTATCCATGGTCGTCTGTTCTGTACCCGTAAACTTCTCAGAATTATCTACTAGATCAGAGTGATCGTTCTCCACCGTGAGGCGGCGCTTCTTCCGGCGTTTTGGTGAGCGCTGTTTACGTTGCCGGGCCTCGGAATCAGAGGTCAGCATGGTCTCCAGTTGTTCGTGGGGGACGTCAGAATCGTGCGCCGTCGTATTTTCGACGTCTCCAAGTGCCTTATCTGAAGGGGTCTCAAGCGGAACCGAAGAGAGGGCGTCCTGTGACTGTTGCAGGCGGTCCAGCGCAACGTCGTCTTTCTGTGGCTCGCCACGATCCGCTGCTGTCTGTGTGTTCTGGTACGCGTCTGTCTCGCGGCCCACGTCATCGCGTAATGCGGCGACGTAAGTCATGGGGAGCACAGTCGGATGCGGCGTGAGGGGTGGATCATCCCGTGGCAGCTGTAATAACTTTCGTTGAGCACACTCAGAACGTATGTGTCCCTCCTTCCCACATCCAGAGCACGTCCTTGGTTGTCCGTCGTAAATGACAATCGCCCTACAACCGGCGATGTACAAGTATGACGGGACGTGTTTTCGGAGTTCAATCCGTATTTGTCTGACGCCATTGAGGACAGGATACGTCTTGAAGCTCGCCCATTTTTCAGCCACGTGGGATAGGACCGTTCCGTAAGGACGCAGGGCGTCTGTCACCAATTCTTCTGGCACTTCGAATGGAAGCTCAAAGACGCGGATCGTTCTGAGTCCCATGCCGGCGTGTTCAACTGTTACCGCTCCAACATTCCCGTCCGAATGACAGAAACGAAGTCCTTGTCTGTGTCGAAGTAGTAGTTCGTCACATGCCGCTTCATTTATAAGCTTGACATAAACCACGCTGCTGACTATAGATAAGTGGATTCCAACTAGAACGTCAGGTTCGATTTTCACCTCGTCCCGTAAATAACGTTCGATCTCGTAAGCCTTCGGTCGAGCATATTCGTTAACAAAACTAAATTTCAGTGTCGATTTGCGGAAGGACAAGGCCATGATTCGTTCTATGTATTACCGCGACACACCGCTACACACGTAACGTAAACACCTCTCGCGCAGACGTGCGGCAGGGACGTAAACACCGTCCGAACCGCTGCGCCGCCGAAGGCTGACTGAGCCACCGAGGGCACAGAGGATAGTGCGACTGAAGGGATTTATCGCCGGCATTCTCCTCGTGAGACCCACATTCCCAACTTAATGTCCACGCACTACATTCGTAGTGCCCCTACCATTATACTCATTACACGCGACAGACAATCCCGTAAGAGTTCAGGCAAATCATGTGCATGCGCACTGAAGGAGGTCATCAGCCGGTTAGCCCTAAACGATATGAAGATGGCAGCATCTGTTGTTTTTGACATGTCTGAATGAAGAGATGCCTTCTTCATATCATTATTATCAGGGCCTTCGAACTAGCTCGAGATTTTGATGATCTAACGCGCCAATCGGACAGAATCTTGCACGATATCTCTCAGGAGGACATCCAAAAACTCTGTCCAACAGTTCCAACCCGAATAACTGCTTGCATATGAGCCACAGGTGAACCAACGCGTTATTCATCTGCTCAGGTTGTGAAGCTTTTTGTCTTGGATAAATCATCAATTTTTCCTGAAATTGTGATCATTTGTTTGTCTGTACATGTACAACACATCTAGCCATTTCTGCAACATTCCGGTAAATCCATTGTGGTGGATCGGTTTCTTTTTTTTCCTTTCTTTCTTAGAACGTACTTACCGTTATCCTTACATGAAACAGTGCAGTCGCTCCAACCACGCTCTCACTCTGCTCCTTCCACTACTTGACTGTTTAATCAGCCCAAAACACTTAATTTTAGTCTCGTTATTGGCGCAACGAAGGCGTACCAAGTACTTCGTCTGCGTTACACAGTACAAACGTCATTAAAGAACGTAGGTGATGAAAAAAATCTTAAATTTGTGAGACTACTTTCTACTGAGGGTGGTTGCTACAACTGTCAATAAAATAAGGTTTATTTCCGTTAAGGGGCTCCGGAACGCCCTATACTTGCAATGTTAAAATAATGCTTATAAATTACATCTTTCCTCACAAAGTATTTGAGGTAGGAAGTTGAACTTTTTACAGATTATTTATTGGAATATGGGCTACAACTTAACACAGGAATTTTACAAAATTTTAGTTCACTTATTAAAGATGATTTTTTTTCAATTGTAATGAAAATTCACAACATTTTTTTGCAATTTTTTATTTATATATTCAAAAATATACAGTTTTTTGGGAAAAGGCTGTCTTAAATTATGCAGAAGGTACTGTGTAAAATTTACTGAAAGTTTGAAACAAATATGTTTGGAAGATCCTTAGAAAACATGTAATTAGTATGAGAAAATAAAAGTTTTGGGAATCGAGCGACAAAGATTGGATTAACTTTTTAGTGCATTCCAGGTCCATAGGATGGCTTATCTTCATCCTCTGCAAACTCCTCCTCCAGCTTCCTCTTGTTCCTCCTCCTGTTTACTCTTGCTTGTATTTCTAGACTCTTTACAGCCCTGTCTGCAGCCTGAAGGCGTTCCTTGTCTAAAGCAAGCATCGCTCGTTGTTGTGTTCGTAGATTTTGCTACCATTTTCTTCAGTTGCAGTTACTGCAACACTGTTCCAAAAGGTGGTCATGTATGAACACTTATCACATTTCAGTTGTATTTCACTAGCAAGTCCTACGTGCTTTATTATGGAGAGTTCCAGACCAACTTCACTACAATGAATACATCTTACACAGTTTGAAAGAATTCCTTTGAGAACCGACATATCAAATATTTCATTCACATCCGATTCGCCCATAAAACATTCATAGTTTTCACTCATTGAACCAAGCTTCTTCTGTGAAGTATTTTCTTTCCCACTTTGACTGCTATGGGCTGGTGTACTTGAGAGGTTAGGTTCACTCACTTGGTTATCGTCTTTATTGTTTACAGTAATAACACATACCTTTGGCTTTCCAACATTTCTCCTTTTCTTAAAAGCCTTCAGAGGATTTCTAATAACTTTACTTTTACTCATTATTATACTTCAACAAAACAGAGACTCAAGAAACAGAATTAATTACGAATATTTTCGAGATAACGACAGAGTAAATAAACATGAAACAATCGACAATCACACCAGCGATATATATTGAACCATCACAGGTTAGCCACAACACATACACTCCTGGAAATTGAAATAAGAACACCGTGAATTCATTGTCCCAGGAAGGGGAAACTTTATTGACACATTCCTGGGGTCAGATACATCACATGATCACACTGACAGAACCACAGGCACATAGACACAGGCAACAGAGCATGCACAATGTCGGCACTAGTACAGTGTATATCCACCTTTCGCAGCAATGCAGGCTGCTATTCTCCCATGGAGACGATCGTAGAGATGCTGGATGTAGTCCTGTGGAACGGCTTGCCATGCCATTTCCACCTGGCTCCTCAGTTGGACCAGCCTTCGTGCTGGGCGTGCAGACCGCGTGAGACGACGCTTCATCCAGTCCCAAACATGCTCAATGGGGGACAGATCCGGAGATCTTGCTGGCCAGGGTAGTTGACTTACACCTTCTAGAGCACGTTGGGTGGCACGGGATACATGCGGACGTGCATTGTCCTGTTGGAACAGCAAGTTCCCTTGCCGGTCTAGGAATGGTAGAACGATGGGTTCGATGACGGTTTGGATGTACCGTGCACTATTCAGTGTCCCCTCGACGATCACCAGTGGTGTACGGCCAGTGTAGGAGATCGCTCCCCACACCATGATGCCGGGTGTTGGCCCTGTGTGCCTCGGTCGTATGCAGTCCTGATTGTGGCGCTCACCTGCACGGCGCCAAACACGCATACGACCATCATTGGCACCAAGGCAGAAGCGACTCTCATCGCTGAAGACGACACGTCTCCATTCGTCCCTCCATTCACGCCTGTCGCGACACCACTGGAGGCGGGCTGCACGATGTTGGGGCGTGAGCGGAAGACGGCCTAACGGTGTGCGGGACCGTAGCCCAGCTTCATGGAGACGGTTGCGAATGGTCCTCGCCGATACCCCAGGAGCAACAGTGTCCCTAATTTGCTGGGAAGTGACGGTGCGGTCCCCTACGGCACTGCGTAGGATCCTACGGTCTTGGCGTGCATCCGTGCGTCGCTGCGGTCCGGTCCCAGGTCGACGGGCACGTGCACCTTCCGCCGACCACTGGCGACAACATCGATGTACTGTGGAGACCTCACGCCCCACGTGTTGAGCAATTCGGCGGTACGTCCACCCGGCCTCCCGCATGCCCACTATACGCCCTCGCTCAAAGTCCGTCAACTGCACATACGGTTCACGTCCACGCTATCGCGGCATGCTACCAGTGTTAAAGACTGCGATGGAGCTCCGTATGCCACGGCAAACTGGCTGACACTGACGGCGGCGGTGCACAAATGCTGCGCAGCTAGCGCCATTCGACGGCCAACACCGCGGTTCCTGGTGTGTCCGCTGTGCCGTGCGTGTGATCATTGCTTTTACAGCCCTCTCGCAGTGTCCGGAGCAAGTATGGTGGGTCTGACACACCGGTGTCAATGTGTTCTTTTTTCCATTTCCAGGAGTGTACTTTATCTCCCATCACTAAAATGTACCTGATGAACACGGACGTTAATAATAACACCATTTGACAGCAGTTTAACAGCGCCACAGTGGGTCACGCCCATGTAGAACACATTTAAAAAAAATTTAAAAATAGTTGTAGTCTTCGGAATTGAATAAATTATATATCTATTAAAAGGTAATAGTCTGCAGATTCAGAAAACGCAAAAAAGTAAAAATTGAACTTTTCATGATTTTCAGCCTTTCCGGAGCCCCTTAAAGAAATGTTATTAAATATAAATATGTTTACATCTCGCTCAGTCTCGTAGAGCACACTAAGTGAGGTTTGGCTCCCAGAGACAGAAATGCTGCAGAACCCATGCTCACTATTCTTGCCACACTGTTGTCCATCTCATCATGAATCATTCTGCAGTCATTACACTACAGCCTACTATCTGTGAGATCTGTCGGTACGATTCTCTCATGTCTTTCTTGCCAATGATTCGTCCTTTCTCATAATCCGAGAGATGGCAGTGCGCTACACATGCACGTCATCAGTGCATGCTGTGTTGTGATCTGCACATGGTAAGCTCCGGTAACGTTAGAGACGCCGAACAGCCATCATGTACTTCACACCCTTCATCATTTGTAGGAACAACTTTTTTCTGTACCAAAACTAAGCTCTCATATGTATTAAACTGTAATCAACATCTTCCATAGGCATGTAAGTACTGGAGAATTCTTGTTGATTTGTTGTTTCTCTTGGCATCTAAAGTATGTAATATTTTAGGTCACTTCCGAAGTGCGGTACTCTATGTACCGCTGAGTCTGATCTCCAAAAATGCTCTTTTGTTTGGAATGGGGAGAGGGTGTAACGTCCCCCTTCCCTTCTGTCGACAATGTTTAGAAATATATGACCGCGTAAGCATGTGCCTAAACAAGTGGAATAAAATTTTGAAAAGGCTATCATTCCGAAGATTCAATATAACGTCGATAAATGAGGGGGAGGTTAACCACAAGATGTCTTCTAGGACAACTTATTCCGCCTACTTAATTACTGTAAAATTTAATATGGTTGTTCGAAAGGTTTGTGCTACCATTCACGTACTTTGCCATCGAGAAGGGGTACCACGTGGGTCGGAACAGAATAATAAGAGTCACTGAAATAATTATAGCTAAAAGAGTTACGGTCGCCAGCCCAATTGGGCAAAATTTCTTTTCGGTAGGTGAATTAATGAGCCGAACAGTCAGTGTCAAGAATTACTCGAACACGCGCGGCAACAGAGGGCTGCGCGCACTTTAACAAAAACAATTGAAACATTTACGTAACAAAGCGAGAAAGAAAATAGTTTACGCATGAAATATCCTTAACGAATAGAACTGAAATTTTGAAAACATTCAAGATAACACTTAAATTAATGGTTACTTTCTGTTGTAAGTGACAATGGCGCTGCTGGCCGGTGTGGCCGTGCGGTTCTAAGCGTTTCAGTTTGGAACCGCGTGACCGCTACGGTCGCAGATTCGAATCCTGCCTCGGGCATGGATGTGTGTGATGTCCTTAGGTTAGTTAGGTTTAAGTAGTTCTAAGTTCTAGGGGACTGATGACCTCAGTAGTTAAGTCCCATAGTGCTCAGAGTCATTTTGACAATGGCGCTACCTCACAATAACGTCTACTATTTTCATTTGAATTTTGGAAAATGGCAAAAAATAATTAAAAGAAACTCTATTGACTTCTGATCAGGGAAGTAGAAATTTATAATTACTGTATCAAGAGGTAATAATTATACTTCAGCACTTCTGAAAGTCAAAATTTGAACCAGAAATTTACTAACAACAAATTACAATAATCACTGATATTTGCAATCACCCATTAATTCTAGTTAGTGCTTTTGTTCATAGTGCCAGGAATCATTAAGTGAAACAACAAGTTTACTGTTACCAGTCACCGTTTTATTTATTTCCACGACGCGTTTCGAAGGTTTAAACCTTCATCATCGGGTGGATTTACATTAGTTAGTATTACATTTGTGTGTGTGTTGTGTTACGATATTTGGAGGAACTTGTGGCACTGCCTAGTGGAGAAATAAAACACTATTTCAAAATATGGTTTAGGACTACTTTTGACAAAAAATTGAACTGATGTCTAACGGTAAACATTAAATCAGTAAACTAGGGTACCTCCATTGGTCACAGGTTCATTTTGCTGTCGTAACACATCACATGTATACTGCCACATTTGTAAACAAATATGGAGTTTGGAATTAGTTGGGTGCAAGGTTCGTATAGCAGAAGAGAAGACATAATCGCAAAGTGCAAAGAATATACATCGTAACAACATTATTACAGAATAATTGTTTAAAGCATTTGGAGGTGTTTGTTTTGAGGTGTCGAATATACACTCCTGGAAATGGAAAAAAGAACACATTGACACCGGTGTGTCAGACCCACCATACTTGCTCCGGACACTGCGAGAGGGCTGTACAAGCAATGATCACACGCACGGCACAGCGGACACACCAGGAACCGCGGTGTTGGCCGTCGAATGGCGCTAGCTGCGCAGCATTTGTGCACCGCCGCCGTCAGTGTCAGCCAGTTTGCCGTGGCATACGGAGCTCCATCGCAGTCTTTAACACTGGTAGCATGCCGCGACAGCGTGGACGTGAACCGTATGTGCAGTTGACGGACTTTGAGCGAGGGCGTATAGTGGGCATGCGGGTGGCCGGGTGGACGTACCGCCGAATTGCTCAACACGTGGGGCGTGAGGTCTCCACAGTACATCGATGTTGTCGCCAGTGGTCGGCGGAAGGTGCACGTGCCCGTCGACCTGGGACCGGACCGCAGTGACGCACGAATGCACGCCAAGACCGTAGGATCCTACGCAGTGCCGTAGGGGACCGCACCGCCACTTCCCAGCAAATTAGGGACACTGTTGCTCCTGGGGTATCGGCGAGGACCATTCGCAACCGTCTCCATGAAGCTGGGCTACGGTCCCGCACACCGTTAGGCCGTCTTCCGCTCACGCCCCAACATCGTGCAGCCCGCCTCCAGTGGTGTCGCGACAGGCGTGAATGAAGGGACGAATGGAGACGTGTCGTCTTCAGCGATGAGAGTCGCTTCTGCCTTGGTGCCAATGATGGTCGTATGCGTGTTTGACGCCGTGCAGGTGAGCGCCACAATCAGGACTGCATACGACCGAGGCACACAGGGCCAACACCCGGCATCATGGTGTGGGGAGCGATCTCCTACACTGGCCGTACACCACTGGTGATCGTCGAGGGGACACTGAATAGTGCACGGTACATCCAAACCGTCATCGAACCCATCGTTCTACCATTCCTAGACCGGCAAGGGAACTTGCTGTTCCAACAGGACAATGCACGTCCGCATGTATCCCGTGCCACCCAACGTGCTCTAGAAGGTGTAAGTCAACTACCCTGGCCAGCAAGATCTCCGGATCTGTCCCCCATTGAGCATGTTTGGGACTGGATGAAGCGTCGCCTCACGCGGTCTGCACGTCCAGCACGAACGCTGGTCCAACTGAGGCGCCAGGTGGAAATGGCATGGCAAGCCGTTCCACAGGACTACATCCAGCATCTCTACGATCGTCTCCATGGGAGAATAGCAGCCTGCATTGCTGCGAAAGGTGGATATACACTGTACTAGTGCCGACATTGTGCATGCTCTGTTGACTGTGTCTATGTGCCTGTGGTTCTATCAGTGTGATCATGTGATGTATCTGACCCCAGGAATGTGTCAATAAAGTTTCCCCTTCCTGGGACAATGAATTCACGGTGTTCTTATTTCAGTTTCCAGGAGTGTATGAGTGTGTACTTCAGGTGGTATGTAAATCCAATTTTGACGAGTTAAAACAGCTAAATATTCGTACTCGTTTATACAATCAGATGAAATGTTAAAATGGCTTAAACTTCATACTTGTTAATAACAATTAGGTGAAACGTTACAGACTTGAATTACAATGATCATATTGGCTACAGCAGTAAAATCATACATAGATGACACTCTTTGATTGGGATTAATAAACATATGTGAGGGGCTGGAGGCAAAAGGAGAGGAAGAGAGAGAGAAAGTGTGTGTGTGTGAGAGGGGGAGAGAGAGAGAGAGAGAGAGAGAGAGAGAGAGAGAGGAAAGAGTAATTATATGAGAGCAAACATTTACATGGCAAGGAGTCTTAAGATTACATGTTGCATATATTAGCTGCCTAAAGGTTGGGATAATACATTGGTTAACGCTATAAAATATGCAGATAGATATACATTTGTGCCAGTAGTTGATGTACATACAGTTTTAAGCTGACAAGGGGTACAAGCTGTTGGTGTAATGAATTATCTGTGAATGAGATCCATCTCTTGTACTCGTGGCGGCTGTCAATATTTATGGTAAATATTAGGATGTGTGCACATGTTTGTGCGTGTGTGTGTGTGTGTGTGTATGTGTGTGCATTTTTAATAGTGTAGGCAGTTGCTGAAAACAGAGACGATACTATTGTAAATATTGTCATTTTTGTCATTTAAGATGGATTCCCCCCCATGAACCATGGACCTTGCCGTTGGTGGGGAGACTTGCGTGCCTCAGCGATACAGATAGCCGTACCGTAGGTGCAACCACAACGGAGGGGTATCTGTTGAGAGGCCAGACAAACGTGTGGTTCCTGAAGAGGGGCAGCAGCCTTTTCAGTAGTTGCAAGGGCAACAGTCTGGATGATTGACTGATCTGGCCTTGTAACAATAACCAAAACGGCCTTGCTGTGCTGGTACTGCGAACGGCTGAAAGCAAGGGGAAACTACAGCCGTAATTTTTCCCGAGGGCATGCAGCTTTACTGTATGATTACATGATGATGGCGTCCTCTTGGGTAAAATATTCCGGAGGTAAAATAGTCCCCCATTCGGATCTCCGGGCGGGGACTACTCAAGAGGATGTCGTTATCAGGAGAAAGAAAACTGGCGTTCTACGGATCGGAGCGTGGAATGACAGATCCCTTAATCGGACAGGTAGGTTAGAAAATATAAAAAGGGAAATGGATAGGTTGAAGTTAGATATAGTGGGAATTAGTGAAGTTCGGTGGCAGGAGGAACAAGATTTCTGGTCAGGTGACTACAGGGTTATAAACACAAAATCAAATAGGGGTAATGCAGGAGTAGGTTTAATAATGAATAGGAAAATAGGAATGCGGGTAAGCTACAACAAACAGCATAGTGAACGCATTATTGTGGCCAAGATAGATACGAAGCCCACGCCTACTACAGTAGAGCAAGTTTATATGCCAACTAGCTCTGCAGATGACGAAGAAATTGAAGAAATGTATGATGAAATAAAAGAAATTATTCAGATTGTGAAGGGAGACGAAAATTTAATAGTCATGGGTGACTGGAATTCGAGTGTAGGAAAAGGGAGAGAAGGAAACATAGTAGGTGAATATGGATTGGGGGACAGAAATGAAAGAGGAAGCCGCCTGGTCGAATTTTGCACAGAGCACAATATAATCATAACTAACACTTGGTTTAAGAATCATGAAAGAAGGTTGTATACATGGAAGAACCCTGGAGATACTAAAAGGTATCAGATAGATTATATAATGGTAAGACAGAGATTTAGGAACCAGGTTTTAAATTGTAAGACAATTCCAGGGACAGATGTGGACTCTGACCACAATCTATTGGTTATGACCTGTAATAAATACAGTAGAAGAAGAATGGGTAGCTTTGAGGGATGAAGTAGTGAAGGCAGCAGAGGATCAAGTAGGTAAAAAGACGAGGGCTAGTAGAAATCCTTGGGTAACAGAAGAAAAATTGAATTTAATTGATGAAAGGAGAAAATATAAAAATGCAGTAAGTGAAACAGGCAAAAAGGAATACAAACTTCTCAGAAATGAGATTGACAGGAAGTGCAAAATGGCTAAGCAGGGATGGCTAGAGGACAAATGTAAGGATGTAGAGGCCTATCTCACTAGGGGTAAGATAGATACCGCCTACAGGAAAATTAAAGAGACCTTTGGAGATAAGAGAACGACTTGTATGAATATCAAGAGCTCAGATGGAAACCCAGTTCTAAGCAAAGAAGGGAAAGCAGAAAGGTGGAAGGAGTATATAGAGGGTCTATACAAGGGCGATGTACTTGAGGACAATATTATGGAAATGGAAGAGGATGTAGATGAAGATGAAATGGGAGATATGATACTGCGTGAAGAGTTTGACAGAGCACTGAAAGACCTGAGTCGAAACAAGGCCCCCGGAGTAGACAATATTCCATTGGAACTACTGACGGCCGTGGGAGAGCCAGTCCTGACAAAACTCTACCATCTGGTGAGCAAGATGTATGAAACAGGCGAAATACCCTCAGACTTCAAGAAGAATATAATAATTCCAATCCCAAAGAAAGCAGGTGTTGACAGATGTGAAAATTACCGAACTATCAGCTTAATAAGTCACAGCTGCAAAATACTAACACGAATTCTTTACAGACGAATGGAAAAACTAGTAGAAGCCAACCTCGGGGAAGATCAGTTTGGATTCCTTAAAAACACTGGAACACGTGAGGCAATACTGACCTTACGACTTATCTTAGAAGAAAGATTAAGGAAAGGCAAACCTACGTTTCTAGCATTTGTAGACTTAGAGAAAGCTTTTGACAATGTTGACTGGAATACTCTCTTTCAAATTCTAAAGGTGGTAGGGGTAAAATACAGAGAGCGAAAGGCTATTTACAATTTGTACAGAAGCCAGATGGCAGTTGTAAGAGTCGAGGGACATGAAAGGGAGGCAGTGGTTGGGAAGGGAGTAAGACAGGGTTGTAGCCTCTCCCCGATGTTGTTCAATCTGTATATTGAGCAAGCAGTAAAGGAAACAAAAGAAAAATTCGGAGTAGGTATTAAAATTCATGGAGAAGAAATAAAAACTTTGAGGTTCGCCGATGACATTGTAATTCTGTCAGAGACAGCAAAGGACTTGGGAAGAGCAGTTGAATGGAATGGACAGTGTCTTGAAAGGAGGATATAAGATGAACATCAACAAAAGCAAAACAAGGATAATGGAATGTAGTCTAATTAAGTCGGGTGATGCTGAGGGAATTAGATTAGGAAATGAGGCACTTAAAGTAGTAAAGGAGTTTTGCTATTTGGGGAGCAAAATAACTGATGATGGTCGAAGTAGAGAGGATATAAAATGTAGGCTGGCAATGGCAAGGAAAGCGTTTCTGAAGAAGAGAAATTTGTTAACATCCAGTATTGATTTAAGTGTCAGGAAGTCATTTCTGAAAGTATTCGTATGGAGTGTAGCCATGTATGGAAGTGAAACATGGACGATAAATAGTTTGGACAAGAAGAGAATAGAAGCTTTCGAAATGTGGTGCTACAGAAGAATGCTGAAGATTAGATGGGTAGATCACATAACTAATGAGGAAGTATTGAATAGGATTGGGGAGAAGAGAAGTTTGTGGCACAACTTGACCAGAAGAAGGGATCGGTTGGTGGGACATGTTCTGAGGCATCAAGGGATCACCAATTTAGTATTGGAGGGCAGCGTGGAGGGTAAAAATCGTAGAGGGAGACCAAGAGATGAATACACTAAGCAGATTCAGAAGGATGTAGGTTGCAGTAGGTACTGGGAGATGAAAAAGCTTGCACAGGATAGAGTAGCATGGAGAGCTGCATCAAACCAGTCTCATGACTGAAGACCACAACAAGATGGATTCTGGTTGTTTCATTTGGTGTTTGTATATTTGGAGTGTTTCAAGGATGTCTAGTTTTCTGCCTTTTGGTTGGATGTGTAGGATGCTAATACTTGTGTTGTTAACATGGTGTTTTGTTTCATGTAGTTGGGTAGCTATTGCTGATGTGTGGTATTTTTTTGTTTTTTAGTGCTGTCATGTGTTCCTTGAACCTAATCTCAAATGATCTGCCTGTCTGGCCTATGTAGAAGCAGTCACAGTCCAAACATTCAATTTTGTACACACCTGTGTGATGGAGTGGGTTTCGTGTGCCAATGTTGTGGGGTAACTTCTGTCCAATCTTGTTGTCTGTTGTAAAGGATATGCTTATGACCTTTCGTTTGAAGACATTGGCAATCTGGTATGAAATGTTACCCAGAAAGGGGTTTGTATGGAATATGTTATTTTCTTTTTGTTTTTTTGTGTCGTGATTGCTTTGCCATTATTGAGTGTTTTAGGGTGTCTACTATGGAGCTGTTATAACCATTTTCAATAGCTGTTTGTTTTATTATTTCAATTTCTTGATCACATTTATCTTCTGAGAGTGGTAGTGAGACTGAAATTACTGAATGTTTTAAGTTCAATTCTTTAATCTAACTGAATCATTTAATTCATAAGCAAAACTAACTGGCACTGGAATTTTCATTTTCCATAAACAGTACTCGGATTACTGTAACAATATGACAGGGCAGGAAACTACTTGGTGAATGATTTTAGGAGAATCACGGGTAAACAGTTTTGGTTAAACTATGGTAATTATTCACTCGCAAAACACCACAAAGCTGAGTAAGGCCATTCCAAAACTAGTTGACAATAAGCTGTGACGCAGCAATCTTACTTCAGTCCATTCTCGCCGTCACGAAGTTGCTGACGACGATACTGCTGCTGGCTCCTTTCCATGATAATTAGCGAGCACGGGAGTTATTGGCAATGATATTGGCGTGGCGGGTTCTTGATGTTGCTGCAGCCAATATTTCCACCGCCCACGCTCATCACTTGTCACGTGCCGCTAAACAATCACTCCTCCAGTACAGTGCACACCATCCATGCGTCCGCACTTCTCGAAGTCTCATACCAGGGTTCTCTCTGTGTGTAGCGCGCGCTGTGACGTAACATCTTCCCGCGTCCAGAGACGCCGCTCCTCCAACGATACATATTCGTTCACAAAAACCTAACGTTTCCATAACATTCCCTCAGCGATTACTCAGCGATATTTACATAATATACATAATTGATTATACAGCATATAATTTACATAAAGATAAAAGCAAGTATATATACAATAATAAATGGTCAAAGAGCACATCGGTACAAAAGTGTTACAAGCGGCTGCAAAAAACAAATAAGCTACTTTCGCCCTTTTGGGTTTTTTAAAGTTTCCCACCAGTTTTTAAATTTCCCGTTAGCGCCATCTTTAATTTTTGAACTTCCCGC
Organism: Schistocerca americana; assembly: GCF_021461395.2. Taxonomy (NCBI): domain Eukaryota; kingdom Metazoa; phylum Arthropoda; class Insecta; order Orthoptera; family Acrididae; genus Schistocerca; species Schistocerca americana. Next base: position 461,032,255 of record NC_060122.1, on the reverse strand, counting down.
GACCACAACGCTGCCAATGCAACACTGTAACTGGAGTGCCAACTTACAGTGGAAACATGAACTACGAGCCACAACCCCACAGCCATACTACTCTCATATCTGCAAGCCAGATGAACGTATTAGGTGCAAGCACCAATTTCACTTCTGCGGTTGGTTGCTCAATAAAATCACAGTCCACCATAGCACCCATCATCGATATACACGCCTTGGTGCCCGACGTGTCAGCGTCAGGTGACAACACGATTTAATTCAGTGTCCGCGATAAATTCCCGTCTGCCGCTGTCACGTCTTCATCTGTGTCTTTATTAGACGCATGACATTATCCATAGATTGTCACTGACCACTGTATGCCCAAAGAGCCAGCTACCTATTGGAGTTGTGTCGGTTTTTCATTTTCTTGTCGACTCTGGCGTCACTAGACTTTCCGGATTCTTTTCGAGGCGAGCTTTCTGCTGACTTTCATTTTCTATAATTCCGACCATACTTGCGAGTCATATAAGACGACGTCTTTCAATATATTGTAATTTTCCATGTATTTCCGTCATTCTCTTGTATTGTGGAGAATATTTTTGTCATCTCACTTTTGGATCCTGGTAATGCTGTGAAAGGTCTTCACAATGATATACGGAACAACGTCCTAGCTAAACTCGTTCCCTTGTGACATCCATTTATAACTTTACACAAAACTAATTCGGAGCAACTACGCACATGCGCCTAGACTGGTACGAAAACGCCATAGACTAAACATATACAGAAACACATGCAGATTTGATTTATCTGCTGTCGTTATCAACAATTAACTTCTGACGATATTTTGATCCCACAAGATAATCGAGCAACGAGCGAAAAGACTTTTCCAAATCAAAATAACTTACCATCCAACTCGCCATAATAATCCAAATACGGCCAAATAAATCCGGCACTACAGCCTCATTTTACAACAAGTGTATGGGATTAGCGATCTTTTGAAAATACGAGCGAAATGGGGAAAAAATTTTCCTTTTCATAGAGAAAAGTTTCCATATTTCCTCAAAACCTCAAAGCCTCAGTTGGTCTGTGTTTTGCACAGACTCTTATGCATTGAACTGTCCCTTATTCCACCTAATTATGCTCACAGTGTGAACAGAATTGTAAATCTGCCACATTTATGTCATCGCTATCTCGTGGAATCATCTCGTAGATTCTGTAGTGGATTATGTGAGAAGCCGTGAACGGGACCGGCAGCACTGAATGACCGAATCGTTTCGCCATCACGTCCGTGTGCCATTATGCGCGTCACTCGCCAAGTATAACGCCCAGATTGCAGGGGATTCGATATAAAAGCTGTCCCCTACCCTCAGTCTGGCTACAGTAAAGGTTAATCCCGCGGAATAAGTGGCAGGGAGATCACAGGGCGAGAGGCCTAGTAATAATGCCCCTCTCCCCTATTAATCCGAGGAACTCCGGTTTCTAAAACGTCTCGCCGTTGTCCCGACCCATAAATTACGACCAGTGGTAACTTGAGAGCCGTCAGGAGGGCTGAGCGGGAGGGAACACCGAAAGCAGCTCTCCGCCGTCCGCCGTACACAGTCTTCCGTCTCCCAGCTGTAATACCGTACGATAGCAAATTAGTGTTCTCTTCCAATTTTTAACTTTCCCATAGGAAGGGACTAAGAGAATTCAAACAAGTGCAAGTATCAGAAATCGTTTCTGTTTAGATACTGCACACGTGCTGCCCACATGTTTGGTGAGTTTTACTTATTGGTTGCGAGAGATGTGAAAAACAAAGGACACATCGTATGTACCGCAGGACGGATAACGTAAGTGCAGCACATACACCACAACTACTCTCGGAAAATTAAATCAGTTACCGTTTAAGAAAATTCTTCCAACTACTTTGGAGATGACTTGCTTCATACATTAAATAGTTTATTAAGTTCGTGTATAATTCCGTAGCGATTTTGCTTTGCATGTTGGTATTCTACATTTACAGCTACTCAAAATTTATACTCCGCAAGTCACCCAACGGTGTGTGGCGGAGGGCACTTGACGTGTCACTGTCATTATCTCCCTTCCCTGTTCCAGTTGCGTGTGTTTCGCGGGAACAAAGACTGCCGGAAAGCCTCCATGTGCGCTCGAATCTCTAGAATTTTACATTCGTGTTCTCCTCGGGAGGTATAAGTAGGGGTAAGCAATATATTCGATACCTCATCCAGAAACGCACCCTCTCGAAACCTGGACAGCAAGCTACACCGCGATGCAGAGCGCCTCTCTTGCAGAGTCTGCCACTTGAGTTTGCTAAACATCTCCGTAACGCTATCACGGTTACCAAATAACCCTGTGACGAAACGCGCCACCCTTCTTTGGATCTTCTCTATCTCCTCCGTCAACCCGATCTGATACGGATCGTACACTGATGAGCAATACTGAAGTATAGGTCGAACGAGTGTTTTGTAAGCCACCTCCTTTCTTGATAGACTACATTTCCTAAGGAATCTCCCAATGAATCTCAACCTGGTACCCGCCTTACCAACAATTGATTTTATATGATCATTCCACTTCAAATCGTTCCGCACGCATACTCCCAGGTATTTTACAGAAGTAACTGCTACCAGTGTTTGTTTCGTTATCATATAATCATACAATAAAGGATCCTTCATTCTACGTATTCGCAATAAATTACATTTGTCTATGTTAAGGGCCAATTGCCACTGCCTGCACCAAGTGCCTATCCGCTGCAGATCTTCCTGCATTTCGCTGCAATTTTCTAATGCTGCAACTTCTCTGTATACTACAGCATCATCCGCGAAAAGCCGCATGGAACTTCCGACACTATCTACTAGGTCATTTATATATATTGTGAAAAGCAATGGTCCCATAACATTCCCCCGTCGCACACTAGAGGTTACTTTAACGTCTGCAGACGTCCCTCCATTGAGAACAACATGCTGTGTTCTGTTTGCTAAAAACTCTTCAATTCAGCCACACAGCTAGTCTGATATCCCGTAGGCTCTTACTTTGTTTATCAGGTGACTGTACGGAACCGCATCGAACACCCTCCGGAAGTCAAGGAAAATGGCATCTACCTGGGAGCCAGTATCTAATATTTTCTGGGTCTCATGAACAAATAAAGCGAGTGGGGTCTCACACGATCGCTGAATCCATGTTTGTTCCTTCAAAGTAGATTTTGGGTTTCCAGAAATGTCATGATACTCGAGAAAAAAACATGTTCTATAATTCTGCAACACATCGATGCCAGAGATATAGGCCTATAGTTTTGCGCATCTGCTCGACGACCCTTCTTGAAAACTTGAACTACCTGTGCTCTTTTCCAGTCATTTGGAACCTTCCTTTCTTCTAGAGACTTGCGATACACGGCTGTTAGAAGGGCGGCAAGTTCTTTCACGTACTCTGTGTAGAATTGAATTGGTATCCAGTCAGGTCCAGTGGACTTTCCTCTGCTGAGTGATTTCAGTTGCTTTTCTATTCCTTGGACACCTATTTCGATGTAAGCCATTTTTTTCGTTCGTGCCAGTTGCTATGAGTTTATTTATCGATTATGATATTTTATTTGTAATTCACTGTTGCTGATTAGTTTACATACTTTCTTTTATCATTGACAAATAATGAGTGAAGCTGTGGACGCTGGAAATTGGAGTGCCAGTGGAGACATGTTCTTCTATTTGAGTTCAGTGAAGGGGTGAGAGCCGCGGAGGCAGCCAGAAACATTTGCACCATGGATCATGTGTGGGGATAATGCCATTGGACAGAGCATGGCAACAAAATTGTAAGCCCGCATCAACCAGGATCGTTTAGTCATCAGTGACTCTCCACGTTCAGGAAGACCTCAGGAGTTTGACAAAGATTAATCCACAATGATCCATATCATTGAACTCGAGAACTGGCAAATATGGTGAACTGTGATCATTCCACTATCGTGAGATATTCACATGCAATGGTGATGGTTCGAAAATCGGGTGTATCGGAACCGCGTTCTCCAAGCCAGAAACACAAAAATCAGTGGGTGGCCATATGTGGATCTGAGCTTGCCCCTCGTCAATGGGCTCATGAACGGCACCGACCTGTCCTATCCTGTATTGTTATTGCTCACGATAAATGGTCTCGTTGTGCTAATGTAATGGAAAGATAAGGAACGGTTGTGCCCAAACAGAGCAGCAGATCCCCATACAAAGACTTGTGCGCAGCCATAAAAGATAATGTTATACATTTGGTGGGACGGTGACGGTGTGGTATATTACGAATTGCTTCCCCGAAGTGTAACCATCACTGCTTGCATTTATTGTCAGCAACTGAGACGTCTTGCAAACTCGTCGACGTTTGGATTCTGTTTCCAAAGAATTGTATCGTTTTCATTTAATGGTTGCATCTGAAGTGTCTGATTTCACTTGGGATTGGTTGGACGGTGCCTCATGGACCCAAGCTGACTGGGAGTACAACTCCGTTACTGCCCGGCATTTGGCAAAGTTTGAACGTTTTCATCGCGCGGAGTCGGATGTTATATCTCGACGTTCTGTGATAAATCTCACAGAGAAATCTTTTGACGACGCAACCTTATCCGTGCTAGGGAAAGGATTAAATTTTGCACCCACTCCGAAGAATTTGCCGGTAGTTGATTTTATTAGTTCAATTGAACAGGCAGTTTGCAAACTACCTCCTGACGCTGCAGAGGAAGTTAGGAGGGAGGCATGCCGTGTTTTGACTAGGGCTCGTCCACCCAAGAGTAATGTAACAGCAGCAGAGAGGGCTGCTTTACGCTCTCTCAAGGTTGATCCCAGTATTGTTATTTTACCTGCTGACAAGGGCAATGCCACCGTTGTTTTAAATAAACATGATTATGTACAAAAGATGCAACGTTTACTATCTGATTCAACGTATCGCAGAATCGATGCTGACCCCACGAAAAGTGTTGAGAGGAAGACCAACAGCCTCCTGAAGAAAAGTGGTTTGTCGCAGGACACAATCAAGAGGCTTAACACCTATAGTGCGGTTCCCCCTAGGTTATATGGCCTTCCAAAGGTTCATAAGGAAGGGGTTCCTTTCCGTCCTATAGTGAGTAACATCGGCGCCCCGACATATCGTGTTTCCAAGCATCTTGCATCTCTGTTGAGTCCACAAGTAGGACGGTGTGAACATCATATCAGGAATTCAGCTGATTTTTTACGTCGTTTGGAGGGACTGAGGCTGAATGACTCTGATATTTTAGTGAGTTTCGATGTGGTCTCTCTCTTCACTCGTGTTCCTCTGTCTGATTCGTTGCGGTTAATTGAAGCCAGGTTTGGTGCTGATTTAACTAATCTCTTTAGGCATGTGTTGACATCCACTTACTTTTTATTTAATGACCAGTATTACGAGCAGACAGATGGAGTTGCGATGGGTAGTCCGTTGTCTCCTGTGATCGCAAATTTGTTTATGGAAGACTTCGAGGAACGTGCATTGGAGTCGGCGCCTTTAAAACCCGCCTGTTTCTATAGATACGTTGACGATACCTTCGTTGTTTGGCCCCACGGTAGGGAGAATTTGAATGTCTTTCTAGAACATCTGAACTCGATCCACCCGAACATTCGTTTTACGATGGAGGTGGAAAAGGATGGTTGCCTTCCCTTTCTCGACGTGTTGGTTAGGAGGAAGGATGATGGATCATTGGGACATGCAGTCTACAGGAAACGTACTCACACCGACTTGTACTTACAAGCTAATAGTTGTCACCATTCGGCTCAGCGTGAAGGGGTACTTCGTACCTTGGTACACAGGGCACATATCGTTTCTGACGCTGAGACTTTGCCAGCTGAGCTGTCCCATCTTGAAGTTACATTTCGTCAAAATGGTTACAGTGATAGACAGATTGAACGTGCGTTGCGCTATCGACCAACTGTACATCAGGTGATTGATGATAATTCTGAGTCAACACCTAAGTCTACTGCCTTCTTGCCTTACGTAGGAAACACGTCCAATAAGATCGGTCGTATTTTACGGAAATACGATGTGAAATGTGTTTTCCGACCTCCATCTAAAATTAGAGCACTTTTGAGTTCCGTTAAGGATGATCTTGGACTGCGTAAGGCGGGTGTATATCGTGTCCCTTGTAGCTGCGGCATGGCATATATTGGTCAAACTATCAGGACCGTGGAGGACAGATGTACTGAGCATAAACGGCACACACGATTACAGCAGCCAAATAGATCTGCTATTGCCGAACATTGCTTGGATACTGGTCACTCCATGTTATATAATAACACCGAGATATTGGCATGCACGTCCAGCTATTGGGACAGTGTGATTCGGGAGGCAGTTGAGATTAAATTAGCGAGCAACCTTGTTAACAGGGATGGAGGTTTCTGTTTAAACTCTGTTTGGAATCCGGCTCTCTCCCTTGTCAAGAAACAGAGGGACAGACTCAATGCTACCTCACCTGCGAATTCATAGTCTCACTATCGATAGCTCTGACTTTGACCATCTTTGGTGGCACTAGTGTTCAGTGTGTGTGTGTTATCTTTCCTGCTTGGGTCCGAGAACCGAGGTATTAAATTTGCATGTACGTCGCCTGTCCGTTGCAGTTTGCCTTGAAAATGGCGGGGTGTTCTCCCGCCGAAATATCGGCGGTCGCTGAAAGTGTTACCTGGCTGAATTCCCGGAAGTTATTTGAAAGTTGTATACGCCAGGAGAAACTCAGGTCTCACAATAACCAGGAAGACTGCGTGAAGTGATGCCACTTCACGATACAGCCGCCCGCATTCTGCTAGACTGACAAAACGCTCTATGTAAGAGGTGGGATGGGAAGTCATTCCACATCCATCGTATTCACCTGATCTTGCGCCCTCACCTTTTTGCGTTTCCTGTTCTCTATCGAACAACCTTCAAGGAATTACTTTCCGGAAGAAAAAAGCGCTCTCCCCATGGCTAGACGAGTTCTTCGTCTCAAAACTACGTAATTTCCACAGCCGCGGAATCCAAAAGTTATCCCAGCGTTGGTAGACTGCTGTTAATTGTGAGGGAGAATATATTATTGATGACGAAAGTCTGTGTTATGTGTATTTGTTGTATTTATTAAACTTATAGAAAACAGCTACGAACTTGTGCACCTCCCGAATAATTTCACGTGAGTAATGAAAAGAAAAGAAAAATTACATGTGTTTTGGTTTTCAGACCTAAAGTGGAAAAGAACCTTTAAGTTTGTATAATAACTTTATAGTATCAATTAATGATTCACAGTGCGTCAGAATAGGAGTCAAAACATGACTGAGTACATACAAACCTCGGTTCAGAGTTCCGGAACCTGTACAGAAAATTGGAATAGAGGCCATCACAAACATCATTTCCGCCCTTTTTATTGCTAATGAAAACCACACGTTAGATATTGTACCACTATACAGCGAGACCCTCACAGGTGGTGATCCAGATTGCTGTACACATCGGTACCTCTAATATCCAGTAGCACATCCTCTTGCATTGATGCATGCCTGTATTCATCGTGGCATACTATCCACAAGTTTATCAAGGCACTGTTGGTCCAGACTGTCCAACTCCTTAACGGCGATTCTGCTTAGATCCCTCAGAGTGGTTGGTGGGTCACGTCGTCCATAAACAACCCTTTTCAATGTATCCCAAACGAGTTCGATGGGGTTCATGTCTGGAGAACATGCTGGCCACTCTAGTTGTTCGATGTCGTTATCCTGAAAGAAGTCATTCACAAGATGTGCACGATGTGGGCGCGAATTGTCGTCCATGAAGACGAATGCCTCGCCAATATGCTGCCGATGTGGTTGCACTATCGGTCGGAGGATGACATTCACATATCGTACAGCCGTTACAGCGCCTTCCATGACCACCAGTGCGTCGATCCCACATAATGCCACCCCAAAAGAGCAGGGAACCTCCACCTTGCTGCACTCGCTGGACAGTGTGTCTAAGACGCTCAGCATGACCGGGTTGCCTCCAAACACGTCTCCGACGATTGTTTGGTTGAAGGCATATGCGACACTCGTCGATGAGGAGAACGTGATGCCAATCCTGAGCGTCCATTCGGCATGTTGTTGGGCCCATCTGTCGCGCGCTGCATGGTGTCGTGGTTGCAAAGATGTATGTCGGGAGTGAAGTTGCGCATCATGCAGCCTACTGCGCACAGCTTGAGACGTAACACGATGTCCTGTGGCTGCACTAAAAGCATTTTTCAACATGGTGGCGTTGCTGTCAGGGTTCCTCCGAGCCACAGTCCGTAGGTATTGGTCATCCAATGCAGTAGTAGCCCTTGGGCGGCCTGAGCGAGGCATATCATTGACAGTTCCTGTCTCTCTGTATCTCCTCCATGTCCGAAGAACATCGCTTTGGTTCACTCCGAGACGCCTAGACACTTCCCTTGTTGAGAGCCCTTCCTGGAACAAAGTAACAATGCAGACGCGATCGAACCGCGGTATTGACCGTCCAGGCATGGATGAACTTCAGACAACACGAGCCGTGTAACTTCTTCGTGGTGGAATGACTGGAACTGATCGGCTGGCGGACCCCCTCCTTGTAATAGGCGCTGTCCATGCATGGTTTTTTACATCTTTAGGCGGGTTCAGTGACAACTATGAACAGTCAAAGGGGCTGTGACTGTGATACAATATCTACAGTCAACGTCTGTCTTCTGGAGTTCTGGGAACCGGGGTGATGCATAACTTTTTTTGATGTCTGTAGAAAAGAAAAAATAGATTGTTTTGCGGAAGTCAGAATTGAAAACCCATCTTCGTATGTGGTAGATATATACTATATACAAGTTGCATTTTTGTTGTTGGTCATTAATAAACTTACTTATTCTACACTTTTGAATTTTATTTTGAAGAAATAGTGCTTCATTTCCTCCACTCTTCCGCTTTCCATGAAGGTAATATGAGTTGCACTGCTCAAGATCAGAAGCAGGATACATTCTTGAGACCAAAGAAACAGATTGGATAGTAAGCGCACTGGTGCCGTGATGATAAATTTAATAGCCCAGCCACTATAACGATATCAGGTTACAGAATCTTAAGTTCGTAATAATCCCAGCGATGTACGTGAGGATAAGATTCGACTATACTTACACTACTGTGGTTATAAGAACCGTTACGAGACAGGTAGGAACAGGCTCTGAACTCTCCATATATTACTTGTACACTGCCCATTGTCTGTGCCACTGTCTACCCACTGCGACATCTCTTACAGAGCCGGTCGCTGTGGCCGAGCGGTTCTAGGCGCTCCAGTCCGGAACCGCGCGCCTGCTACGGTCGCAGGTTCGAATCCTGCCTCGGGCATGGATGTGTGTGATGTCCTTAGGTTAGTTAGGTTTAAGTAGTTCTAAGTTCTAGGGGACTGATGACCTCAGAAGTTAAGTCCCATAGTGCTCAGAGCCATTTGAACCATCTCTTACAGACACAAGATCGGAACACCTTTAGGCTGAGGAGCACGCCAGCACCATCTGATTCGCGTATTAATTATAAGTTTGCAGTGATTTATTCAGCGTGTGTCCCCATGGGAAAAAGCTTAATTAGGACGCACAACGAACAAACATTCGACTTGGCTGTAACAGCAGCGGGAAAGAAATACCACTTCAGCCACAATTATTTAAGTATTCCGTTCGTTTCCTCAACCTCCAGGTGAACAAATGTGTCTTTCAAATCCACATGATTGCACATAGTAGATAGGAATAATAAGGTAAGTGACAAAATAAAACCTTAAACTTTATCAGATACTCGGCTGAAATTCCATGCTTTGCCGTCATTTCTTAGTTCTCTTGGTGTCAGGTGAGACACAGCAGCACAGCCGGAAACCGGTGACTTCTCGCGTGTTACATACGGAATGAAATTCGAGATGGCGACCTGTTAAACTTCGGGGCAACTGTGAAACAGCCGCATTTATTCTGCGTCGAGCCAAGGTGATCCCTTTTACGTTGAAAAGAGAGGATAGACTTTTCACCTGCAAAACACCGATTATTCTCCTTTCCGTTTTGTTATATAGCAGTAGCAGAACATCTTGCTTTGCTGTGTCACCTAATGGTTTTCTGCGTGCACTTCGTCGTTGTAATGTTACAGAAAAAGGTAACAATAAAGCAGTAAGATATGTGCGGAAAACAGGAAATAACGAAAGCACTCACCAAGCTACACATGAAAAGAGTTATAATTTCAATTCAGAAGGGGTACAACAGTGTTCGACTCCGTTTAAGTCTTATATTACGCACATCCAAAGAAGACTCACATGTGACGATCATTGTCTGAGTAACATGAAAGAATAAAAAAAAAAATGGAATTTGCAGAGGGCGATATTATAAAACACTACTTCATGTATAACGTGTGAGTTTGTTAGCATTTGACAGAGTTATCTTGACAGAATTATGTGCGTAATCTACATAAAGCTTACTTCCGCAACTCAAGAAACACAGTCGTACAATAACGGAGCTTTCTGCCTGTTTTAACGCAATACGTTACATTTGTTTATGTGGAGGGTCAGTTGCACTAAGCATCGATCATCTGCCGGTATTCCTGCATCTGGCCACAATTTTCCAGCGTCGCGACTTCTCCGTATACAACAGCATCACCGGTGAAAAGTCTCATGGAACTTCGGACGTTATTTACACATATTGTGGACGGCAATGGTTCAGTAACACTCCATTGGGTTACGTTCGAAGTTATTTTTAAGTGTGAAGATTTTTCTACGTTGAGAATAACATGCTATGTTCTGTTTGCTAGAAGGTGTCTAATCCAGTCACACAATTGTTGTGACACTAGGTACGCTCTAATTTTGTTCATTATGCAGCAGTGCGGAACTCTATCGAATGCCTTTCGGAAGTCATGGAACACAGTTTATATCTGGAAGCCTGTATCCACTGCTTTCTGCATCTTGTTAGTTTGTTAGCTAGAAACCCGTCAGTGTAGTCAGACAGCTGGTTGTATATTCCGTACACTTGTATTTTGTTCCTTAGGCACCAGTGCGTAACTGGCACAAACACCTTCTGGAAGTCAAGAAACACATCGTCAGCTTGGGCGTGTGGATGTCTTGCCAAAAGACTCAAACAATAATTCAGAGGCATATGTGAAGATTCTGAATAAATTCAAGAACAATATAATTGAGAACTGAAATCTCGTAGGAAGCAGGTGGTCATGGTTATATCGTGCTCTAGTTTCGCATTAGAGCTTAATAGCGCGCTTCGAAAATGTCATACAGCCAGTAAAAAATGACTTTGTTGCTCAAATTGCTCACTAGACGCTTTTCAGACTTTTTCCATAATCAGATACCCAAATGCACAAATAGTCACAGGATATTAGCGTTACTAGATGTATATATAACTTAAACTGGCAGACTACTGAGAAGTGAACTTAATATCTGGTGCTGGAAATAATCCGAGACGCGTCAAGTCAGCGATTCGAATAATAAAGTCATTTATCACCAGCTGCACGACTTTTTTGAAGTGACCTAGTCAACCCTAATACAATACTACATTACACGCCCGACATGTTAGAACTGACAAACTGCTTTAGAAATCTTGTCAGTTCAAACACGTCATATGTGTAAAGTACTTCTAAACGAGTCTTGTTCCAAGACACACACAAGCATCAGGATCTGGGATACGATACATCACCAAATTGGGTTCAACATCATTGACACGTCCACCCTTTAGTCCAGATCTGGTGCCCTCAGACCTCCGACTATTGGGCCCCGTGTTAGAGATTCTATAGGGCCTCTGTCTGAGATTCTGTGTTAAATGTTCATATGAATGTAATGTAAGGTTATTGTTTTCGCTGTGCAAGCTTATATCTTTAAAATAAAAATAGGAGTTAGTTCTTGTTAGAAAATAATTACCGTATCCGAAGTGAATAGAATGAATTAAGAAACAAGTCTTGTACCAATGTTATCCCTATATACTGTAAACTAGGGACACAGCTGAAGTGTGGTAGCTTTTGTGCCTCAACGATAAATATAAGCGTTGCAACCACAACGGGTAGGTGTCTATGAAGAGGCCAGACTAAACCTGGGTTTAGTTTGTTTGTAGATGAAGAAGTAAAGTCATAGCTTCTGTGTTACAAAGGTCTCTTAATTGGCGACAGGTGTCTGTCACGTCACCTTGAGTTTCCTCTTTTCTCCATAACGTACCCATTACGAACATCCTGAATGTAGATGTGGCCCACTGAATTCCTCCACTAGATAGCAACTGTTGGATTTAAAATAGATTAATACAATTCTGTAAGTTATATGTGAGATTCTAGTGAAATTATGTAACTCCGTCACTGAGTGTCTTAGCTACAGTGTTACCATCTTGAGTCTATCAGAGTAGGTTACATTTCGCTATAGTGTACCGTGCTGAATCTTATAAATTTTTGTCTATTACTATGTCATTGAACCACGCTGGGTATTTACATTGATTGGAAATCTACTGAATAAGTGTTCGAATTAACAGCATACCATCAATCCGCGTATATTGGTTTTGCTACTATTGAAGAACGTCTTCAGCAGGGTCTGCGAATCATATTTTCCAGCAGCAGGACTATAGTGGCACGTGTCTGGATTGTTCCTCGTCGCAATAGCCCCGCACACGAATCGCAGTTTGCGCAACAAATCTCTCACGTAGCATCCGCTGCGGGCTGCTCTGAGCCTGCAATAAATTCCATCACAGGATGTTGACGAAAGCATACATCTCTGTCCGCCGCTGGTATGACACTGAATAATGGAAAACGTATAACCGTGGAGCGCTACTTGTTGATTCACTAGCTCCCCAGTAACAGGAACAAGTGCTCGCCTACCTGAGAGTGGAGCATTTCGATCCAGGGGTGTCTTTACCTCTAGTGCAGGTACGAGGACGAACACTTCATTTCGACTTCTATACACACAACAGAAAAAAAACACTGAATTCAGTATTTAGAAATACTACCTTGTACCGTTTATCTTCGATCAGAAAAATTTGTAAGATCCAGCGAGGGACACTATAGTGAAATGTCATCTGCTCTGATAGACCCAAGATGGTAACACTGTAGCTAAGACACTCAGTGACGGAGTTACATAATTTCATCAGAAACTCACGTGTAACTTACAGAATCGTATAAAATTATTTGAGATCCAACAGATGCTATCTAGTGGAGGAATTCAGTGGGTCACATCTGCATTCAGGATGTTCGTAATGGATACGTTATGGAGTAAAGAGGAAACTCAAGGTGACGTGACAGACATCTGGCACCAATGAAGAGTCCTTTCTAGCATAGAAGCTATGACTTTACATCTTCATCTACAAACAAACTATGCTCGCCCCTGTATAGCGCATGGCTTGTGGCATGTGGAAGTACATTTCGCCTGCCCTCCACTTCCTTTAACAACTAGAACCCAAAGACGATGCGAGGCCGTACCGTGTGGCCTTGGAAACAAGGGTACTACCCAGGTTTAGTCCAGGTTCTCCAGAGACACCCATCCGTTGTGGTTGCCAGGTCTGAGCGGTAGGGTGAATGAGTCAATGATGTTGAACCCAATCTGGCGATGTATCCCGGGTTCTGAGACGTGTGTGGGGTGCCTAACTGCGTGGTTATCAGCGTCCGTACAAATTCCTAATCTTTGCACTGTCCAGTCTCGCCAATTTCCCAAATGATGATGAAATGGTGAGGACAATAAAAACTCCCAGCTCCTGGGCGGAGAAAATCCCCAAATCGTGTGAGAATCGAAGCCGGGACCCAGCGATCCAGAGGCAGCTACGCTAGCCACTAAACCACGAGCTGCGGACGGTTACTCAGTTTAAAGTGTAGTACTGCATTAGAGCGGAATAGGTCGCTTCAAAAAAGTTATACAGTTGGTTAAAAATTACTTCATTAATCATATCGCTCATTTGATGCGTCTCGGATTTATTGCCATCGTCAGATATTCAAGTGCACTACTCAGTAGTCTGTTTGCCTATGTTATATATATATATATATATATATATATATATATATATATATATATATATATATATATATACACATATATATAGTAACCCTCGTCTCCTGGAATGTTCGTGCATTTGGATATCCGAAACGTGTAAAGTGATCAATTTGATCAACACAGTCATTTTTCACTGGCTGTATGACTTTTTTGAAGCGACCTGTTCAGCTATGATATAACCATGGTCGCCAGTCTCCTACGAGGTTTCAGGTCTCAACTATATTGTTCTTAAGTTTATGCAGAATCTTCACATATGCCTCTGAATTATTGGTTGAGCCTTTTGGCAAGACGTCCACACGTCCAAGTTGATGTTGAGTTTCTTGACTTCCAGAAGGCGTTTGGTACAGTTCCGCATTGATGCCCAAATAACAAACTACAAGCATACGGAATATCCGAGCAGCTGTGCAACTACACTGAAGGGTTTCTAGCTAACAAACTAACGAAATGCAGAAAGCCGCATATACCGGTGCCCAGGTAGATACCTTGTTCCATGATCTCCGGAAGGTATTAGATAGAGTTCTGCACTGTTGCATATGGAAAAGGCGGGTATGTGACTGGATAGAGTAGGTTTTAGCAAACAGAACACTGCATGTTATTCTAAACGAAAAGACATCTTTAGACGTAAAAGTAACCTCGGATGGAACCCAGTGGAGTGTTACTGGACTTTATGATTAACTAATTGTAATACCAACACTGTAAGTTCTTAAATCCATAATATATCTGGAAATATGTGTACAGAGCGACTGTGTATGGAAAGATCACAAAAATCTAATCCCAGATAAATCAGAATCCAGATTGAGCTTCATTGGATAATCCTCAGGAAATGTAGTCCACACAACGAGGAGGATCCTTACTACAATAGTTGAATATTATTCGTCAGTCTGGAATTTTTCAGCAGATAGGAATGGTATAGGAAATAGGGAAGACCCAAAGAAGAGTTGTGCGTTCCGTTACAGGCCCATTTACTAAGAGCGAAAGCGTCGCAGAAATGCTTAGACAACTACTGTGCCACGGTGTGTTTTACTGTTAAAATTCTGATAGCGTACGTTCCTAGGAGGGTCAACCAATGAATTGCTTCCTTCTACGTACAGCCTTTGTCGTGAAAACACTACGAAGCTAAAATTAGACAGCAAACGTACTTCCCGCTAACCATTCGCGACTGGAACTCGAGAAGTGGGAAAATACAGTAGTACACAAGCACGCTACGCCATACACCGTAAACTGGCTGCTGCAGTTTGATGTGGGATGGGTTGTGGAAAACGTAAATTTATATGCAGAATGACACCATCCACCCCAGCCAATATCCAAAAACAGAAATCCAAAAGATACCAAATCACAAAAATTTCACTCGTTCATGCGTCCCAAGGTGTTCAAACATAGCCAGAAAAAACTACACAGAAAGTGATTACAAATGTTAGAGGCATATAAATGGAACCCAGTCACTAATGTAAAGTAACGGTAACGATTTTATTAACTCAAAAATGTAGCTATACGCTGTACACATACTCAAAAATAATCACCAAAATTGTTGGTACATTTATCCCATTGCGACAGTAGCCAGTCGATTCCATCCTTGAAAAAGCTAGTAGGCTGCTGTCGGATCCAGGCCTGGACCGAGTCACACACTTCATCGCCCGTTGCCCACCGTAATACCCAGTAACCGATGGATCTCATCCACGGTGATTCTGCAGTTATTCAATTCCGCATCCATATCCGGTGTGATGACACGATGAGACTGTTCAGGGCGAGCATCGTCTTCCAGTGACCCGCGCACCACAAGGAATCATTTGCGCCTTTCCACAACACTTGAACAACTCAGATTGTACTCACCGTACACAGCCTTCATCCGTTGATACATTTCACGACCTCCAACTCTCTCCGCCACCAAAAACGAGTCACTCCTCATTATTCCTGTTTAGTCACTTGCATGTTCGGTAGTGGACGATAACTTGTGTGACCACCTTCTCTTCCGCGTGAAACAACAATGGCGCTATGCAACATCAAACGGTGCGTACGCGTCAGTCTCTCTACCAACAGATGGCGCCACCATACCCGGAGTTAGGTGGTGCCACCTTACGTGTAAGGCAAAGATAGACACACTGACCAGTTTCATCTGAATGAACCTCATAATGTTAACACATATAATGAAGGCTACATTTTAAGATCACTATTGTCGAACTCTGAAGTTAGGTATTTACACAAGTTACTTGCTGATGAGTGTTCATTTGTCGTCACTTAACACCTTGGCCGGCCGCGGTAGCTGAGCGGTTCTAGGTTCTCAATCCGGAACCGCGTGACTGCTACGGTCGCAGTTTCGAATCCTGCCTCGGGCATGGATGTGTGTGATGTCCTTAGGTTAGTTAGGTTTAACTGGGTCTGTTCTAGGGGACTGATGACCACAGATGTTAAGTCCCATAGTGCTCAGAGCCATTTGAATTTGAACTTAACACCTTGAACAGTTTTCACACTACACTTGCGTTTGCAAGCCACAATTTGAACGACACTGTCAACGCTACTGAACTGAAAATTTATTTACACTTATTTACAAAAGTTTCTCACGTTAAAAGAACACTGGCTATATTCCATCACAGGTTGCAGAGGAGAGAAGCTATCTTCAGAAATTCTGAAAAGAAAACTATTCGTGTAACATGGACCACTGCTTCTTGTTTTCAAAACAGAAATTCTTCTTCATCAAGCTGAACACTTTCTCACACCCAGCATTGCTGTACGTTGGAGTCAAAACAGAAAGCATTAGCCTGTATAACCTATCGTACTTAGGAACACCATCAGCTCCACGAATGCTCATCAACCGAGCCCATTTCGTATCATCTATCAAGTTCTCGCTCTCAACAGTACCAGAGTCATCAACCTGCAGGATCACAAATTCGCTCTGAAGCACTTTCATTTCGTCCTCAGCTGACTCACTTCCTTTCCTTGGCAGCAATGATGGAAACCCTCCTACAAGAAATTCTATAGTAGAAAACTTGGTACCCTCAATTTTGGAAACTTCTGTAGCCTTTACATGCTTCAGTACTTCATCAGTAAGGGGAAACTTGTTTATGATATAACCACATGCAGAGCGGAAGCAAGCCCTGGCAGACGAAAAGAATGTTGATTTGACTTTATCATTAAGTTTCTTCACCAAATTAATTGTCTTTAGCGCCAGTAGCTGGATCAGCATTGCCTCTCTGGTTCTCGATAAGATGGTACTGAACTTTCTATAACAGGGAACTCTTTATAAATTTAGGTTTAACAAACCTGGAAAGAAGCTGCTGTAATACATTCGTCATTAGTTCTAACAGTTTATGAATTTAAGGGTAAGCTCTCTGAAACGCAGAATTGAGATTCTCAAATACAGGAATGACAGCACAGAGAAAAGCACAGTATGCTTTGTTTAAGTCCGAAGAGAGAAACATAAGCAGTTTTTCTTCACGGGTTTGAATAATGTTGTTCTCGAGCACACGAGTGTCAGATTTTCCGGCAGATGCAAATCTCTTGAGGCCAACCAGTTCTGATGACTCGATCGTTTTGCTCTTTCCATGGTCTTTAGAAACTCCAAGCTCAGCTTTTAGGACTGTAAACGATATTAAGCTACTTGATGCACACTGAGCACTAACGCGCACCTCATCTTTAAAGAACCCAACTAACGGGTCCCATTGCTCCACCAGTCCCTGTAGCCATTTTCCTGAAGATAGCCATCTTGTGCAGACATATTTTAATGTTTTCTTAGTTTCCTTGTCGTGTAGCTCTTGGAACTTCTTGAGGAGTTCCTTCCTCTTGCTACTCTTTTCTAAATAATAGAAAATGTAGACTAAAAGTTCATGGATCTTAACAGGCAAACTGCTTGCACCTTTCTCAGCAGGCAAGTTAATCAACTGCCATGAGCAACCCAGCACAAAGACGGCTGTGCTTCCCTTAAAACAGCGGCAACCCCATTTTTCTTTCCAATCATGAGTAGAACAGTGACTGAACAGAACGGCACACAAATTTCAGTTGGTATTTTGTAGTAATCCAACTGTGAAATTAACGAATTCCCATCACTGTCATTGCTTCCCTCTATAGCCAAAGTAAGTTGTTCACATAGCATGCAACTAATGAGTTCATTTCTTGAATCTATAGCCATTTCTTTCAAAATATGTGAAGTCTTTGCAGACCACAACCGTATCTTTTTGCGATTTCCGAACCAGAGAACATTTTCTTAAAAAGGGCACCAACATCAGCAGCAGCAGCTAACAGAATATTATGTTCAATTAAACATGAAGTTAGCAATCATTCTGCTCTTATAACATCAAGGTCAGCTTGAGGAGAGGTAAAAAGTTAATCACTTTTCCTACTGCTATTCTTCATTTTCGTATTGGAGACGTGTTTAATGGATTTAGTATGATTATTAATTCAGTTCTTCCTCCGTAAGCAATTTTTATATCACGCGAACACATGGAACAAAATGCGAACATTTCATCTTTCCGCGATCGCATAATATACGGAAATTCAGCAGAATATGCATCCCTGAAAGACTGATGATACCGTTTCTTAGTTGAACCCATCACAAAAACACTAATTCGCACAAAAATTCGTCACCCAGTTGCATGAGTACTAGAACATACAGACATACAGCAAACACCGCATAAAGGCAAGCATAAACAAAGCTTTCCCTCTAACATGCAGTCAAAACACAAAGAGTGTGCAACGATAATCTGTTAGATGTGATCATCGGTAGAACCTTCGATAGACTCTCACCAGTGGTGTTCCAAACACACAGAGCTAATGACAAAAGTGCAGCTATATTCTGCAACAAGGGATTATCGATAATATTATCGGTCGACTTTCAGTCGAATTTCAAACACTCGCATCTCAGAACAACAGCTGATACCGAAAGTCAAAACTGAAATGTGATATGAATGCAGGGGGCGGGAACAAGCCCAGGAGTTCCAAATCGGAAAAAAAAACGGGTGTTCATTCGGAAATCTTCCGGGAAAACCAGAAAACTTGGCAGGTATGCATCACTATTCCATATGAGTGACATGATGGCTTTGCCAACAGAGAGAGCTGCCGTGAATTTCTTCTTCTTTTAGTGATTGCGAGTGGTGCCACTCCAGTAACTGCCTCAGTCTTTCCCGCTAAAAATGATGCACCAACGTTTCGGCACTTGTAACAATCCCAGTTTCTATTGGTGTAAACTGTTCTGGCAAACCAGATGAAATAGCTTTCCTATTAATATACAGTGAAGTGATACAATTCATGGTATACCTCCTAACATGGAGTAAATAAGTCGCTGAAAGTCCCATTCATAAGCAATGAGCCTTGTTGCCTCTGTAAACATCCTTAATTTCGAAAGCGTTACCAGAGCCGGATTTTGTGCACGCACTTAACTCTCGATTATCTCCCATAAATATTCAATGAGATTCATGTCGGGCTGTCTGAGTGGCCAAATCATTCGCTCGAATTGTCGAGAACGTTCTTCAAACCTATCACGAACAATTTTGGCCCGATGACATGGCGCATTATCATCCATAAAAATTCCATCGTTGTTTGGGAACATGAAGTGCATGAGTAGTGCAAATGGTCTCCAAGTAGTCGGACATATCCATTTCTAGTGAATGACCAGTTCAGCTGGACCGGAGGACTCAGTCCACTTCATATGAACATAGCCCATACCATTATGGATCCATCGCCAGTTTACACAGTGCTTTGTTAGCGGTTTGGGTTCATGGCTTCGTAGAGTCTGCGCCACACTCGAACCTTAACATCAGCTCTTATCAGCTGAAATCGGGACTCAGAACATGTTGTGCTGTTAGCAAAGCTATTCGAGTCGGTCGTCTGCTTCCATAGCGCACTAACGCCAGTTGTCACTGCACTGAGTTAACGAATATGTTCGTCGTACATCCCAAGTTGATTGCTGCCGTTATTTCACGCTGTGTTGCTTGTTTGTTAGCACTGACAATTCAAGGCAAACGCCGCCGCTCTCGGTCGTTAAGTGAAGGTTATCGGCCACTGTGTTGTCCGTGGTGAGAGGTAATGCCTGTTATCAGCATACTCTTGACGTTGTGGATCTCCCTAACGACTTCCGAAATGGAATGTCCTATACGTCTAGCTCCAACTACCATTCCGCGTTCAAAGTCGGTTAAATCCCGTCGCGCGGCCAGAAGCACGACGGAAACCTTTTCACATGAATCACCTGAGTACAAATGACAGCTCCGCCAATGCGCTGACCTTTTATGCTTTGTTTACACGATACTACCGTCACCTGTATATGTGGATATCGCTAACCTATGACCTTATTGTAGTGGTCTGTTGTGAGCACTCATGGACCCTTCTTGAGCAGACCTTTGATTATCCAAGAATTTACGTCATTACACATGGACTTCCAGTGCTCACCGACACTGTAGACCCAATTGGCGAGTTGTGCGCTGGTCTTACGAGCATTGGCGTCTATGTGACTCACACTTTCGTTAGCAGTGGCTGTGACTGGTGTCCCGAAATGACCGAACATGAAACATAGCATCACCACTTCCTGATACTTTAACTCCCTTGACGCATCGCCCAACAGTACGATTGTCAGCTGTAACTTTACCACACACCGCACAGCAACATTTATGAATGTTCACCACCTTGTTTTTTTCTGCACTTCCTTGTAACGAGTGTCTTCCGTGGATGCCAATGTCATGGTTCACTACGGCTCTGCCATCTATCAAAACTGTTCAAAACCTCGCACACGTCCATAAAAAAAATCATATTTGAAACAACTGAAAGGCCTATCTCAAACCATTTCGGTCTACATCTACATCTACATTTATACTCCGCAAGCCACCCAAAGGTGTGTGGCGGAGGGCATTTTACGTGCCTCTGTCATTACCTCCTTTTTCCTGTTCCAGTCGCGTATGTTTCGCGGGAAGAACGACTGTCTGAAAGCCTCCGTGCGCGCTCTAATCTCTCTAATTTTACATTCGTGATCTCCTCGGGAGGTATAAGTAGGGGGAAGCAATGTATTCGATACCTCATCCAGAAACGCACCCTCTCGAAACCTGGCGAGCAATCTACACCGCGATGCAGAGCGCCTCTCTTGCAGAGTCTGCCACTTGAGTTTATTAAACATCTCCGTAACGCTATCACGGTTACCAAATAACCCTGTGACGAAACGCGCCGCTCTTCTTTGGATCTTCTCTATCTCCTCCGTCAAACCGATCTGGTACGGATCCCACACTGATGAGCAATACTCAAGTATAGAATGAACGAGAGTTTTGTAAGCCACCTCCTTTGTTGATGGACTACATTTTCTAAGCACTCTCCCAATGAATCTCAACCTGGTACCCGCCTTACCAACAATCAATTTTATACGATCATTCCACTTCAAAACGTTCCGCACGCATACTCCTAGATATTTTACAGAAGTAACTGCTACCAGTGTTTGTTCCGCTATCATATAATCATACAATAAAGGATCCTTCTTTCTATGTATTCGCAATACATTACATTTGTCTATGTTAAGGGACAGTTGCCACTCCCTGCACCAAGTGCCTATCCGCTGCAGATCTTCCTGCATTTCGCTACAATTTTCTAATGCTGCAACTTCTCTGTATACTACAGCATCATCCGCGAAAAGCCGCATGGAACTTCCGACACTATCTACTAGGTCATTTATATATATTGTGAAAATGAATGGTCCCATAACACTCCTCTGTGGCACGCCAGAGGTTACTTTAACGTCTGTAGACGTCTCTCCATTGATAACAACATGCTGTGTTCTGTTTGCTAAAAACTCTTCAATCCAGCCACACAGCTGGTCTGATATTCCGTAGGCTCTTACTTTGTTTATCAGGCGACAGTGCGGAACTGTATCGAACGCCTTCCGGAAGTCAAGAAAAATAGCATCTACCTGGAAGCCTGTATCTAATATTTTCTGGGTCTCATGAACAAATAAAGCGAGTGGGGTCTCACACGATCGCTGTTTCCGGAATCCATGTTGATTCCTACATAGTAGATTCTGGGTTTCCAAAAACGACATGATACTCGAGCAAAAAACATGTTCTAAAATTCTACAACAGATCGACGTCAGAGATATAGGTCTATAGTTTTGCGCAACTGCTCGACGACCCTTCTTGAAGACTGGGACTATCTGTGCTCTTTTCCAATCATTTGGAACCCTCCGTTCCTCTAGAGACTTGCGGTACACGGCTGTTAGAAGGGGGGCAAGTTCTTTCGCGTACTCTGTGTAGAATCGAATTGGTATCCCGTCAGGTCCAGTGGACTTTCCTCTATTGAGTGATTCCAGTTGCTTTTCTATTCCTTAGACACTTATTTCGCTGTCAGCCATTTTTTCGTTTGTGCGGGGATTTAGAGAAGGAACTGCAGTGCGGTCTTCCTCTGTGAAACAGCTTTGGAAAAATGTGTTTAGTATTTCAGCTTTACGCGTGTCATCCTCTGTTTCAATGCCATCATCATCCCGGAGTGTCTGGATATGCTGTTTCGAGCCACTTACTGATTTAACGTAAGACCAGAACTTCCTAGGATTTTCTGTCAAGTCGGTACATAGAATTTTACTTTCGAATTCACTGAACGCTTCACGCATAGCCCTCCTTACGCTAACTTTGACATCGTATAGCTTCTGTTTGTCTGAGAGGTTTTGGCTGCGTTTAAACTGGGAGTGAAGCTCTCTTTGCTTCCGCAGTAGTTTCCTATTGAGATAGGGAACCAACGGTCGGAAGTACATATTTGTTGTGTTATGGGCATACACAGCGCACACCGCATAACAACAACGGAGCCAATATGATTGTCCGAAGTGACAACCGTCAGTCGCAACGCATGCTTAGCATCGGCGCAAGAACTTATGCCGCACTCTCTCGAAGGTCGCTGGTGACTACGCATCATCCACTATACACAGTAACACATCTCGCCATGCACACATCACAATCTGTCTGATGTAATGGACAACTGACATCAGGGACAATAGGTACAAGGCTGTTACGAGTCGTACGCTGTGTATGTTCATAATACAGTAAATATGCATTTCCGACCATTGGTCTCCTACCGCAACACAATCGTTTGTACACCCACCGTTTGAGTTTGACCCAGAAGGTTTCCGACGCCCTGTATATTAGCGGCTATAAAAAAAAGAAAAGGAAAAATGTTTACTGAATGATCGTCTGTGACGTCGAAAAAATGGATCTGGTTTCCATGTACGGCAAGTGGTATGGTTCACAACTATGGGAAAATCTATCTTCGTAATGTGCACTGCTGTTCAGCTGAACTACTCAGGGGAATGAAGAAATAATGACTAGTCTGTCAATGTTTGGTGACGGATTTTCAACAAACACATCATTGCTCCCTGCCGCCGTTGGATAAGTAGCTGCAGCAGCAAGTCGTATACTCTTAGCTCACTTATTTGTTACATAGTTTAATTATTAATTTCTTTGCGTGTTTTTGGTATTTGTATTGTTTAATTCATAAATTTCGGGCGTATCACAGTATTTGAGAGTTGTAGCATCGCGTTTTAGTACCTGAATAGTGTAAATTCGCGTAGTCGTCTGTCTTCTGAGTTTGTTTTGAACGGCCAGTGGCCGTTGATCACAGCCAGTGTGCTCCCTGCCGCCGTTGGATAAGCAGCTGCAGCAGCAAGTCGTATATTCTTAGCTCACTTATTTGTTACATAGTTTAATTCTTAATTTCTTTGTGTGTTTTTGGTATTTGCATCATTTAAGCCATAAATTTCTGGCGTATTATAGTATTCGAGAGTTGTAGCATCGCGTTTTAGTACCTGAATAGTATAAAATCGCGTAGTCTCCTTCCGCCGCCGAGCAGTGTGTCAGCAGTGTGCAAGTAGCAGCATTACTGCATTTACTAGGCAATCTTGTATTTTAATAACCGTTTAAATTTTGTGTCGAATTGTTTGTGCTCTCTGTAGATTAGTTCAGACGTTCTTTGCACAACAGTTTTTAGCATGGATAGGCACTGCAACTGCTGTGTTCGGATGCAGGCTGAGTTGGCATCCCTTCGCTCCCAGCTTAAAGGCAGTGTTGGCTTCGGTCACACAGCTTGAGGCTGTTGCCAATGGGCATCACTGTGGGGGTCCGGATGGGGGTTTGTCGGGGACGGCCAGCTCGTCCCACGCATCCCCCGATCGGACTACGACTGTGGTTGCCCGAGATACTGCCCGCATTGAGGCTGATCCCTCACCTGTGGTAGAGTGGGAGGTTGTCTCAAGGTGTGGCAGGGGGCGAAAGACATTCCGGAGGGCTGAACGGAAGGCCTCTCAAGTTTGTCTGACGAACCGGTTTCAGGCTCTGTCTCAGGCTGATATTGATCTTTGGCCGGACATGGCTGCTTGTCCTGTTCCAGAGGTTGCCCCTCAGTCTGCAAGATCCGGGCAGTCGCAGAGGGTGGGCTTGCTGGTAGTTGGGAGCTCCAACGTCAGGCGCGTAATGGGGCCCCTTAGGGATATGGCAGCGAGAGAGGGGAAGAAAACCAATGTGCACTCCGTGTGCATACCGGGGGGAGTCATTCCAGATGTGGAAAGGGTCCTTCCGGATGCAATGAAGGGTACAGGACGCACCCATCTGCAGGTGGTCGCTCATGTCGGCACCAATGATGTGTGTCGCTATGGATCTGAGGAAATCCTCTCTGGTTTCCGGCGGCTATCTGATTTGGTGAAGACTGACAGTCTTGCTAGCGGGATGAAAGCAGATCTCACCATCTGCAGCATCGTCGACAGGACTGACTGCGGATCTTTGGAACAGAGCCGAATGGAGGGTCTGAATCAGAGGCTGAGACGGTTCTGCGACCGTGTGGGCTGCAGATTTCTCGACTTGCGCCATAGGGTGGTGGGGTTTCGGGTTCCGCTGGATAGGTCGGGAGTCCACTATACGCAGCAAGCGGCTACGCGGGTGGCAGGGGTTGTGTGGCGTGGAGTGGGCGGTTTTTTTAGGTTAGATGGGCAAGTACAGAAAGCGGGGTGCGGGGCAAAGTCAGGACATGCGGGGGCCAAACAGCAATCGGTATTGTAATTGTAAGCTGTCGAAGCTGCATTGGTAAAGTACCGGAACTTCAAGCGCTGATAGAAAGCACCGAAGCAGAAATCGTTATAGGTACAGAAAGTTGGCTGAAGCCAGACATAAATTCTGCCGAAATTTTTACAAAGCTCAAACGGTGTTTAGAAAGGATAGATTGCATGCAACCGGTGGTGGCGTGTTTGTCGCTGTTAGTAGTAGTTTATCGAGTAGTGAAGTAGAAGTGGATAGTTCCTGTGAATTATTATGGGTGGAGATTACACTCAACAACCGTGCTAGGTGAATACGTAAGGAGGGCTGTGCGTGAAGCGTTTAGTGAATTAGAAAGTAAAATTCTATGTACCGACTTGACAGAAAATCCTAGGAAGTTCTGGTCTTACGTTAAATCAGTAAGTGGCTCGAAACAACATATCCAGACACTCCGGGATGATGATGGCATTGAAACAGAGGATGACACACGTAAAGCTGAAATACTAACCACCTTTTTCCAAAGCTGTTTCACAGAGGAAGACCGCACTGCAGTTCCTTCTCTAAATCCTCGCACAAGCGAAAAAATGGCTGACAGCGAAATAAGTGTCCAAGGAAAAGAAAAGCAACTGAAATCACTCAGCAGAGGGAAGTCCACTGGACCTGACTGGATACCAATTCGATTCTACACAGAGTACTCGAAAGAACTTGCACCCCTTCTAACAGCCGTGTACCGCAAGTCTCTAGAGGAACGGAACGTTCCAAATGATTGGAAAAGAGCACAGGTAATCCCAGTCTTCTAGAAGGGTCGTCGAGCAGATGCGCAAAACTATAGACCCATATCTCTGACGTCGATCTGTTGTAGAATTTTAGAACATGTTTTTTGCTAGCGTATGATGTCATTTCTGGAAACCCAAAATCTACTCTGTAGGAATCAACATGGATTCCGGAAACAGCGATTTTGTGAGACCCCACTCGCTTTATTTGTTCATGAGACCCAGAAAATATTAGATACAGGCTCCCAGGTAGATGCTATTTTCCTTGACTTCCGGAAGGCTTTCGATACAGTTCCGCACTGTCGCCTGATAAACAAAGTAAGAGCCTACGAAATATCAGACCAGCTGTGTGGCTGGATTGAAGAGATTTAGCAAACAGAACACAGCATGTTGTTATCAATGGAGAGACGTCTACAGACGTTAAAGTAACCACTGGCGTGCCACAGGGGAGTGTTATCGGACCATTGCTCTTCACAATATATATAAATGACCTAGTAGATAGTGTCGGAAGTTCCATGCGGCTTTTCGCGGATGATGCTGTAGTATACAGAGAAGTTGCAGCATTAGAAAATTGTAGCGAAATGCAGGAAGATCTGCAACGGATAGGCACTTGGTGCAGGGAGTGGCAACTGATCCTTAACATAGACAAATGTAATGTATTGCGAATACATAGAAAGAAGGATCCTTTATTGTATGATTATATGGTAGCGGAACAAACTCTGGTAGCAGTTACTTCTGTAAAATATCTAGGAGTATGCGTGCGGAAAGTTTTGAAGTGGAATGATCGTATAAAATTGATTGTTGGTAAGGCGGGTACCAGGTTGAGATTCATTGGGAGAGTCCTTAGAAAATGTAGTCCATCAACAAAGGAGGTGGCTTACAAAACACTCGTTCGACCTATACTTGAGTATTGCTCATCAGTGTGCGATCCGTATCAGATAGGGTTGACGGAGGAGATAGAGAAGATCCAAAGAAGAGCGGCGCGTTTCGTCACAGGGTTATTTGGTAACCGTGATAGCGTTACGGAGATGTTTAGCAAACTCAAGTGGCAGACTCTGCAAGAGAGGCTCTCTGCATCGCGGTGTAGCTTGCTGTCCAGGTTTCGAGAGGGTGCGTTTCTGGATGAGGTATCGAATATATTGCTTCCCCCTACTTATACCTCTCGAGGAGATCACGAATGTAAAATTAGAGAGATTCGAACACGCACGGAGGCTTTCAGACAGTCGTTCTTCTAGCGAACCACAGGCGACTGGAACAGAAAAGGGAGGTAATGACAGTGGCACGTAAAGTGTCCTCCGCCACACAGCGTTGGGTGGCTTGCGGAGTACAAATGTAGATGTAGATGTAGATGTATATTGCTACCTGTATTATTGATGGGATTCAGAAGAGCCACAAATGTCATTAGCGCTTAAAAGATATTTTGCTGCTCCTATTGCAAGACAATCTGCTAATAGCAAAACAGTTCATTTGGCTCCAATCTGTCTGATGTTCTGCTCGTTCCACAGAGATAAATTGCAGAACTGCGTTCGATCTGATATGAGGAATAGATTATATGGCCTGTGCACACAACAAGCTTGATACGTAAACGCACTTACGACCGTCATAATAATAAACACACGTATTATAGCTGAGGTAGGGAAGACCTGGGCCCATTGGTCACAGAGGTCCGAAGTCCAGAATCTTTAAGCAGCCATTAGAATTCGTCACCGAAGGAGGTTGGTGGCAATAATATGTCGCCTTTGCACAAACGTGTCAGTGCATTTATATTGTCTAGAGATGGAGGATACACATTTTACGTTTACTTGTGAGTGAAAAAGATTACGCTTGCTCCATAGTTTTTTGCGTACTCCAAAACAACGCTCTTACTAAAGAAGTAGGTAAGACGATTAAAGTACTGCGGTTGAGTATTAGTTTGACACTGTGTACGGCGATTGAAGTTTAAAACGTTTTCGTAAACGGACTAAACGATTCCAACTTGGCAAGAGGGCACACGGTTCCACTTAAATAGTAGTACGTCGGCCGCGTGGCCAACCTGCCACGCTGCCTTTTTGTGAGTACTCTAATTAGATTTAATAGGACATACGCAGTCTAGATCACACCCAGTACAATTTTTACACAAGTGTATTGTGTCTTCAATTGATTTTAAACTGGTAAAATATGTGCGATGTTTGATATTTTTTTCTTTTTTTCCCCAATCCAATAACTTGTGTTCCTGCATTCAACTAAAATGATTGTTACATACATATGAAAATATTGCTTACTGGACACTGCAGGAACTATATTTTCAAGTAGCAAATGTACTTGATCTTCGAAAGTAATAATGGCTTTTTTTTTCTTCTGCCGTTTTGTTTTTAGGATGGGTCAAAATTATAAAAAGAAAACTGAAAGAGGCAATGTTTTTGACGCAACTATGAGATTCGCGATGATAGAAGTAAAACGGCATAACAAATCACAGATCCGTTAGTGAACTGAGCAAATACTTTCACATTCCTAGAAAGACTTTGGAGAGTTACCGCAACACATTCAAAGACTCACTTAAATTCTGAGTTGGATTTGACCTCGCTGAAGATTTCATATAAAGTATCCTTATGTGTTATACCGTTATCCTTCATATTGTCAATATTTTATTAATAACCACGAATATAAACGAATTAAAATGTAAAGCTAAGTTCGTTAGTAGTTTTCTTATTGCTTAATGAAACAAGGATTAATTAAAAACTTCCCTAAAGCAAATTCATTTTTCCATGTGTTTGAAACGCACATGGAAAACATGCTTGGCAGTACGTTACTGAAGGTAGTGACATACACTACTGGCCATTAAAATTGCTACAC
The DNA here is from genome assembly GCF_021461395.2 of Schistocerca americana. Taxonomy (NCBI): domain Eukaryota; kingdom Metazoa; phylum Arthropoda; class Insecta; order Orthoptera; family Acrididae; genus Schistocerca; species Schistocerca americana. The sequence goes on along the minus strand of NC_060122.1, from coordinate 461,003,772 downwards.
CACGAAGATGACGTGCTACAGACGCAAAATTTAGCCGACAGGAAGAAGATGCTGTGATATGCAAATGACCAGCTTTTCAGGGCATTCACACAAGGCTGGCGCCGATGGCGACACCTACAACGTGTTGACATGAGGAAAGTTTCCAACCGATTTCTCATACACAAACAGCAGCTGACCGGCGTTGCCTGGTGAAACGTTGTTGTGATGCCTCGTGTAGGGAGGAGTAATACGTACCATCACGTTTCCGACTTTGATAAAGGTCGGATTGTAGCCTATCGCGTTAGCGGTTTATCGTATCGCGACATTGCTGCTCGCGTTGGTCGAGATCCAATGACTGTTAGCTGAATATGGAATCGGTGGGTTCAGGAGGTTAATACGGAACGCCGTGATGGATCCCAACGGCCTCGTATCACTAGCAATCTAGATGACAGGCATCTTATCCGCATTTCTGTAACGGATAGTGCAGCCATGTCTCGATCCCTGAGTCAACAGATGGGGACGTTTGCAAGACAACAACCATCTGCACGAACAGTTCGAAGACGTTTGCAGCAGCATGGACTATCAGCTAGGAGTCCATGGCTGCGGTCACCCTTGACGCTGCATCGCTGCCTGCGAAGGTGTACTCAACTACGAACCTGGTTGCACGAATAGCAAAACGTTATTTTTTCGGATGAATCCCGGTTCTGTTTACAACATCATGATGCTCGCATCCGTGTTTAGCGACATCGCGGTGAATGCGCATTGAAAGCGTTTATTCGTCATCGCCTCACTGGCATATCACTCTTCGTGATAGCATGGGGTGCCATTGGTTAAACGTCTCGGTCACCTCTTGTTCGCATTGACGGCACTTTGAACGGTGGACGTTACATTTCAGATGTGTTACGACCCGTGGCTGTACCCTTCATTCGCTGCCTGTGAAACCCTACATTTCAGCAGGATAATGCACGACCGCATGTTGTAGGTCCTGTACGGGCCTTTCTGGATACAGGAAATGTTCGTGTGCTGCCCTGGCCAGCATATTCTCCAGATTTCTCACCAATTGAAAACGTCTGGTCAATGGTGGCCGAGCAACTGGCTCGTCACAATTCACCAGTCACTATTCTTGATGAATTGCGGTATCGTGTTGAAGCTGCATGTGCAGCTGTACATGTACACGCCATCCAAGCTCTGTTTGACTCAATGCCCAGGCGTATCAAGACCGTTATTACGGCCAGAGGGTGTTGTTCTGGGTACTGATTTCTCAGGATCTATGCACCCAAACTGCGTGAAAATGTAATCACATGTCAGTTCTAGTATAATATATTTGTCCAATGAATACCCGTTTATCATCTGCTTTTCTTCTTGATGTAGCACTTTTAAAGACCAGTAGTGTATATTTTACCTTTTGATCAAAAGAAGTTAGGCGGTCTCACTACAACCGTGCAGCTGCCTGTAAATGTGAAATTAGGTTTGCTATAAATACACGCTGTAGCAGTCGTGAGCTGTAGTCACCTATCAAATTGGACGTGGTGAGCTGACGTTAGTCGAGAACGCCTTTAAGGTGACAAAAACGGCAATATCAACACGTCACTGAGTTTGAAGGGGGTAGTGTAGTAGGTATATGGGAAGCTAGATGTTCTTCCTCCGATATTACAGAATGATTTGGCAGGAATGTAGCCACTGTATATGATCGCTGACAGAGGTAGTCACGAGAATGAACAATCGTAAGGAGACCAGACACCGGACTGTAAAGTGTCACCCCCGAGAGGGAAGACCGTCGTGTTCGACTTAAGGTTCTAGCACAGCACGCTGCATCTGTAGCGGCCATTTGATCAGCAGTTGGCACCACAGTGACACAACGAAGTCTAACTAATCGGTCACTTCAAGGACGTTCCGAGTCAGAAGCCCTGTAGCGTGCTTACCACTGACCCCAAAACATCACCGTTTTCGACTTCAGTGGCGCAAAGCGAGAGTTGAGTGGAGGGCACGGTGTAGGTATGTCGTGTCCATGATAGCCATGTGTTGATTAGAAGGCCATCTGAGGACCTGCAGCCAGACTTTCTGAGTGCTAGACACAATGAATCAGGAGTTATGGTCTAAGATGCGATTTTGTATAACAGAAAGAGCTCTCTCGTGGTTATCCAGCTCACCATGACTGCAGATTTCTTCATCAGTCTGATGATTCGATCTGTTTGCTGCCATTCCTGAACAGCGTTGCAGGTAGTGTTTTATAGCTAGATAACTCTTTATCTGCATACCGCTATTATAAATCAAAACGCTCTATAGAGTGTCGACAAGTTTCCTTGGCCTGTTGGATCACCAGGCCTGTCTCCAGTGGAGCACATCGTCAGACGACAACTCCTCAGTCGACCACAAACAGCATTAACCATTTCGGTACTGGCCGACCAAGTGCAACAGACGTGGAACTCCATCCCGCAAACTGACATCCGGCACCCGTACGACACAATGCATGCACGTTTGCATGCTTGCGTTCAACATTATGGCGGTTACCCGGTTATTAATGGACCATCTTTTGCCATTTGCAGTGGCTTATCTCCTACTTACATTAGCCTGTGATCTTGCCATGTTAATCACTTAAGTATATTACCTAGATATATTCCCGAGATTTCTCTAATCTACATAAAACCTTTTTTGGTGTTGCAACTTTTTTCAGTGTAGTTTAGCGCGATATACTAGCTTCAAGAAGCACTATACTGTCTTGCTTTCTGATAGCCTGAAGATGTTTTGATAACTTATTAGGCTTTTCCGGAGTAGTAATTCTTAGTATTTTTCTCGAGTTTCCTGCCGGATACTAGAATCAACATGACATTTCGGCGATCCATCTGTTCTCTGTCTTCAGGAAAATGCTACTGCTGCTGAGACCCCACCTGGAAACGGACGCTAAGTCTGCAGATCGTCATGCTATATAAGCGTCCACACCGTATACGGCACATGCGCTGCACAGCACACTTACTCCACAAACCACACTTGCTCCACCTCAAGACTCAGCTGGTGGCGCTGCCCCAAGCAGAGCACCGCCGCGAATGATATAACGCACTCCAAGACCGACTTCGAGCACTCCGGCAAGCCTTACCAAAGAGTGTCGGGTTCTGAACCGACGTAGAACATAGTTCCACATCCTGCTGAGAGGGAAATCGTTGTCTTTATTAATTAAATTACGAGGGTGAGTCAAATGAAAACCTTAAATATTTTTTAATAATATTAATTTTTGTGCAGAAGTGGTACAAAGCTGTAGCATTTTTCAACATTATCTCCCCCTTGCTCAATGCAAGCCCTCCAGCGCTTACAAAGTGCATAATTTCCTTTAGAAAAAAATTCTTTTGGTAGTCCGCGCAACCATTCATGCACCGCGTGGCGTAACTCTTCATCAGAACGGAACTTCTTTCCTCCCATTGCGTCTTTGAGTGGCCCAGACATATGGAAATTACTTGGGGAAAGGTCTGGTGGGTATGGTGGATGAGGAAGACACTCAAAATGCAAGTCTGTGATTGATGCAACTGTTTCAGGTTGCAAAAGGACACTTGCTGACAGCAATCCACGTCGCTTTGATTTGATTGCAGGCCGCAGATGATTTTTTAGGAGATCTGTGTATAATTCACTGGAGACAGTGGTCCCTCTAGGTATGTAATGCTCCAAAATGACGCCTTTTTCGTCCCAAAAGAGAGTCAGCCTAACCTTCCCTGCTGATGGTTCTGTTCGAAACTTCTTTGGTTTTGGTGATGAGGAATGGTTCCTTCACTATGGCTTCAACTGCTGCAATGTTTTGTGGAGTCACAACTCGTTGTGCCTGACCTGGCGAGGAGCATCTTCCACTGAAGTCACAGCATTTGCGAACTTCCTACTCCATTCGTAGACTTGCTGCTGTGACAGACATGCATCACCACACTGAACCTTCATTCGTCGATGAATTTCAATAGATTACACACCTTAACTACGCAAAAACCGAATAACAGAACGCTGTTCTTCCCTGGCGCAAGTCTCAAGTGGGGGAGCCATCTTTATACTGATACTGCGACGGTATGTGTGCATCTGCACTATGCTGTCACCTACAGGCCATTCTCAACGCTGTTTGTAGCACGTTTACCAACTTACAGGGTAACGGCGCGAAATTTCGATTTGTTATTACAAATCTAAGGTTTTCATTTGACTCACCCTCGTATATACCAGCCTAATATCAACTGTAAATACAATTCGAAAACTCGAAAGCGCTTGTAATTATCAGAGTCTCGTCAAATTTTGTCCTGTGTCTAAGCAATGTTCCGCTACCGCTGATTTTTTAGGCTGTTCTACCCTCATATGACGTGGAGTGCCACGCTCGCTCCTGTCCTGAGCTATGCGAATCGAACGGCTGATGCAAGCCTTGCCACACTGACACGGAATTTTGTGTATGCCAATCTTCCTATGCCCCGTATCAACTTAGACAAAGCCGAGTGCCTCTGGAACAGTCCATTGGTTCGATTAGTGAAAACTGTATGAGGAGTTTTGAAGCCATGAGCTGACATCCGCGTATTGTTCATTTAATGGAAACATTTTTGAAGAGGACGATGGAATGGCTATGGATAGTCTTTCAACAACCATGGTCGCCAATTTATTCATGGAGGGCTTTTGCAATCAGTGTGCTCTTTTCTTGTGTGTCTTCATGGAGGTGTCACTTTTAACCGATTTTTGGACCACTTCAGCTGCCTTCATCCCAACATTTAATTCATCGTGGAAGTCGGAAGTGACGGTATGTTTCCATTTTTGCACTTCATGGCTTACATACAGTGTTCACTGGAAGCCGACATATACCGATTGGTATCTGCACGTTAAAAGTTGATATCCACCGTACCAACGCAATGGTGTTCGTAGAACTCACGTACTTACTGATTATGATACTGCCGACATGGACCGTTTACCCCAGAACTTGCCCATTTGAAGGCTGTGCCTAATGAAAATGGATGCTCTGAGAGGCAGATTAGTCGGGGCTGTGGAGTTTGGACCACCTCCGGAGTTGCGTGAAGGTGACCATAGCTCTGTGGCCTCTTTAATCCTTATGCTGGAAGCATAACGTTTCATTTTGGAAGAACGTAAGGAGTTTCCACCTGAAGAGTGTTTTCTATCCACTTCCCAAGATTAGGGAACTACTCAGCTCTGCCAGAGACGATATGGGACATTGGAATAAAGGCTTATACAAAATTCAGTCTCACTGTGAAAAGGCTTTCATGGGCGTTCGATTCGCATTGTTCAGGGCATGTGTGAGGAAGATCGCCGTCACACGAGGCTGCAATAGCCTAAAAAATTGGTGTAAGGGATCATTGTTTAAAACAGGGGCATGGTTAGAAATTTGACGAGACTCTGATAGATGCCAGAACTTCTGGGTTTTGGAAGAGTGTTTATAAAAATGTAATATAAATTAGGTTGGTAAATAATTTGATTAATAAAGACAGGCCGTGGAGCCCTGTACTATATCGAGTCAAAATCCAACACTCTTTGGCGCTGTCAGTCCGAGTGTTTGAAGATAGTCGTTGAGTGTGACGTATCGTTGGGGCTGGTGTTCTACTTGGCGCTGTGCCACCAGCCCACTCTTATGGGCGGAGAGCTGGAGAGGGGAGCAACTGTGATGGGCAGAGCGTGCGCCTTGTACGGTGTGAAGGCTCATATAGGACGACAGTTCGCAGCGTTGGCATCAGTTTTCGGAGGTGGGGGGTGGGGGGGGGGGGCTAGCAGTAGCAACAACGACTTTCTTGAAGAAGGCGGATCGCCGACAAATCGGGTGATGTTAATTTTAAAATCCTGCAGCATACCCTAGGAGATTACCAGTGTTTTGACAAGACTGAAACTGATTCCTGGTCACATCTGGAATGTAGAAGAAACTGGAATCACTACTGTCCAAAGGCCTGACAGAATGGTCGCCTGAAGGCATCTGCGTCAACTAGGGCTGCTAATATTTGCTGAAAGAGTGTCGGTCATCTCTGTTGCTTTAGCCCTTAGTGCATTTCAGAAGAGCATACCACCATTTTTCATATTCTCTAGGGTTAGTCTCAAGTACGTCTTTATCAGAGACGGTCCTGTTGGGACAAGGGTTAGTATCCGCCCCGCAGGGTGGCTGGCAGGAACTAGGTTCTTGAAATACACTCAGATTTTTATATCACATCTTCTATGTTCCAAGGACCATCTTTGCTTGGTTCACATTGCTAACCACAGTTCCTATTTATGGGATAAAATCTTAGGTTTTTGCAAAGGGTATAATGTCACATCTTTGTGTTTTCCAGGCCACTGTGGCCAATAGGTACAGTCTTAGCTAGAATTGTTTATAGCCTTTTAAAAAATTTCTAAAATCAGCTTGTGATGAATGGGAGACAGCAAACAAACGACCAATTACAGACTACGATGTCCAAACATCGTGAAACCTGCAAATATAGGCATATTTTCTGGTTTCGAAGTGACAGGCAACTCCCTCTTAAACAGGGACAAGGTCACTGATATTGACTTTTTGCCTTCGTACTTAGCAAATAGACCTGTTGGTTGTGGCTCAGTTCCTGAAAGAGGGCCTTTAAACCGCTCAAGAACACCGTGGTAGAGCTATGGCGCCAGTGACAACAACATGTTAAGTGTCGAATCAACTGACCAACCGTGCTTCCCAACGCTTGTGAAATTCAGCCCGTTTGAGAATTCGCAACTATGAACAAACTGGCCAGGTATGACTAAGACTCGTGCGCTAGACTTCCGTACAAACTTAATGTACACACACAGTTCATCCACTCTAGGAGTCGAGAATCTAGACGATTTCTGCCAGTTATTCACATTTTATACTGGCACGATATCAGTTCCGCGAATTTGAAGACTTTCGAGAATGTTTTAATTTTAAGTCTGAAGTGGGGTTACAAATTACAGAAGCATTTTTTTCCTGTGATATACTTATAAGTTAACGATTTTCTAATATTTTAGCTTAACTTCCACTGTGAAACCTCGCTTCTTGGCAAATTTCGTGAGTCCAGGCCAACAGGAAGTACCCTAGGGGTTTAACGAGTTAAATTGCGAGTATCGAATTATATGAAAAAAACAGCCGTATCTCTGGATTGCTCTGACATATGAGTTTTTGTACCGCCAGAAAACCATACACCTCAGCATCTGGCACTAATTTCAAGTTGATGCGTCTACCAGTTTCTGAGACAAAGGGGTCTTCAGAGGCGGAAGGACAGACGAATGAGAATTCATGTGATACGTACACAAATTCATTATTTTCGGATTGCTTCTTGCCGAATTTCCTGATTCCAGGTCAAAGGGAAATACCCTATGGGTTTTCATGAGTGGGAGTTTTCGAGTATAAAAAGACGTTACAGAAACTGCCGTATCTTTTGACTGCATTGATTTAGAAGTTTCAATTTGTACACCGCCAAGGGAATGTGCACCTTAGTATATGACATACATTTCAATTTGGTACGTCTACCCATTCCTAAAAATGACGTTTTGCAACGGTAGGCCAGACACACAGAAAGATGGACAGACAACGGAGTCATCCTAGAAGCGTTCTGATTTTACTGATTGGGGGTATGGATACCAAAAAAAGAGAGCAAACAAAGGAAGAAGAACGTCAGCAGTTCTGTCAGGCATTTCTGTGCCTGCGCGAACATGAGGCCTCACAGACGAGAAACAAAACAATTTAGAGAGAAATATGACCTTTCAGCGCAAAAAAAAGTTTCTAAAAAATGCAGCCATTTGAAGCGAAATCTCATGATAAAACTCCTCAAATAAAGCCCAGAAATAAAGTAGGTATGCTTAAGAAGGTTATCCAAGATAAAGAAGATGGAGATGAGGATACCCTGTGTCTTATATGTCTTAAACCAAGTTTTGATAACAATCAAGATGATGAATGGGTTCAATACACAAATTGTATTCCTGTGGACAGATTTGTCATGAGTTCAAAATGACCTGAAACAATTTTGTATGAATGTTTGTACTGTAAAGACCCAATCGGGCATTCAGACGAAGACTAATAACGAATTTGGACATACTTTCCCGTCAAACTGTTGTTGCAACACTGATGACACCATTTATGACTGTAATGTTAATCACAAATATGTAGGAATTTGCATTAAAAGAAACCTTTAATGTTATAGTCAAAACATTTTCAATTAATTAACGAATGTGATAACTAAACTAGATCAGAAACTGCTGTGGGAGAACATATCCAAACTGCTGGGTCAACTTGCCCTTTGAGCGGAGTTGGTTGGCCCGTGTGGAATACTGAATTAAATATTTTTTGTGAATAGAAAAGCAGTGAGAATTCTTAATTATTTTCTCTGAAGCAGTGAAGGAAAGGAATACACTCGAAAGGAAAATATTGTGCTTACCATAAAAGAGACTCCCAAGCACCAAGTACAGCTTTACTGTCATTTTCACATTTGTTATAAGGCTTGGAATCAACGTAAGTAATGTTAACGTATCTTAATGTGTTTAATTTACTATTGAACCGAATATAGTATCGTCAAAAACGATCATTCTGATTTTGAGGTTATTATTATCTACTTGCGTGGAATTATTTATGTACATAACAGAAAATGGTTACTTTACGGAAACAGGACACAAGTTTTTGGTGAAAGAACACTCTTTTATGTCTTGGAATCGTGAGTTTGCTTACATTGAGTAGGACATACTCTACGCGCACAACACTATTCACAGAGGCTGTTGCGCAAGAACGAAATTTTTGCAGCCCTAAGTCAACTGCCGGAAAAATATGAATTATACCAATGTGTGTACTTAAAAACCACAGTAGACCAAAATGACTGTGTAATGGCTAGGGGTACTGCACTTTCGGTCAACTCTCAATGCAAATGAAGAGTTTAAGGATCATTACATCTTGAAGAGGGACGTGAAGGCTCCTGGTGTTTATTATTTACAGCTGGTAACACTACACTGTGAACCTATCTTGTCTGAAGAATACAGAAAGGATTTGAGAAAAATGAGAGGTACTGAAGGAATGTCGTGAAAGGGATGAAAACCGATGTGATGGGACTCGTATCGTTACTTACGTTACAGTCATTGCATACAGAACATTTCATTTTCTTCAAATTTTTTACCATTTTGTTCTTAAACCTACTGAGACAGAATAAAAACACACATATGACATGAAACCCGTATAGTTTTTGTGTTTGTGTCGCGATCCCTAACTTTTATACTGCTTTTGTACAATGGTTATGCCCATTTTGTTGATTATCTCTAAATCAGATTTTGGACATTTTGCCCAATATTTACTTACATGCCACAATTATTAATAAAAATCAAGTTGTAAAACGTGAGGAATAAAGAGGTAAGACATTCTCGAAGAGGGTCTCCATTGCCACAGAAATAGTACATAGTTTAATTTTTAAAAACCGTAGCCCCAATTTGGCAGCTGTTGACGTTAAAAATTATCTGTATGCATTAGAAACTTCTCAATAGCTTCGCGAAAACTGCATCTCGAAACATTTTCCGCTATGGATATTCACTGGCGTGCACAGCTTGAGCACGAAAATAACTTTCTCATAATGTGTCACTGCTAAGTGACATAGCTCGATGAAATATGGACTCTACTCAGAAAGGACTGCTACAGTGTGCTACACATGGTAAATGAAAGAATTACTCAACCACACGAACAGAAATCACTCTTTTATTCAAAAACAATAATTACACTAAAGTCAGCGCAATTGAGGTTGCACCTGGGACTGTACTAAAGGCACGACATGGTTCTTAACAGGTTGTGTGATGATCAAGGACGGCAATGGATGCTCTGAAACGAACTCCCTTGCTTGTCACACGGTAGGATAGATGTTCTTGTAGTATTGCGTAACCTTCAGCCAGCAACACGGATGACAACTGCTGGATGGTCGGGTCGTTCGTGCACGCGAACGTATTGCAGTACGTCTCCCCAGTGCATCAAAGACATGCTCAACGGGATTTAGTCGAGGAACAGGCAGGCTGTTCCATTCGCCGAAGTCCACAGCTAATAGTCTAGGGGCTAGCGTTGCTACCTCTGGATCACGGGGTCTCGGGTTCGATTCCCGGCTAGGTTGGGGTTTTCTCTGCCCGGGGACTGGGTGTTTGTGTTGTCCTCGTCATTTCATCATCATCATCATCATCATCATTTGTGAGAGTGACTAGATTAAGCTTTAATAGGAAAATGGACTGTGTAGAAATTGGGACTTCTTTGTACGGGCGCTGATGACCGTGCAGTTGGGCATCCCACAAACCAAACTTCATCACCATTGGCCGAACATCCTCTCCTTCCAGGCGCTGCTCCACCTGCGCTGTTCCAAGCGGTCGCGCAATGTCATACATATAAATGAAGTCAGAGCCAGATGCACACCTGGAGAGGTGCACTTGGAGGAGGAGTACCGTGTCAGATTACTGATCAGTGAGTGTACCGCGTTTACAGATTTAGAAGTCAGTAGCCCATGCAACGGTTCACCTCTCCACCATACATCTGCACCACGGAAACAATCATGTTCGACAATGTTGGACGTACTTATAGACATGGCGAGGGATGACAACATGTAATGCACCCAGAAACTGTGTCCAACATGGCCATTGTGGTGGTCCATGAGTTATGCTGTGGTGGTGCGTAATGTTGCATGAGCGTACTGATCTCCAAAAATTTGAACACGGTACATTCGCTGGTCAACGTTATTATGACACTGTACTCCGTTCCCATGTGCCTCTCTTCTGGGGTACCTTCTGACCTGACTTCATTTTAATGGACGACGATACGCAACAGCATCGAACAGTGCAGTCGGAGCAGCTCTTGGAACGAGAGGATATTCGGCAAATGGACTGGCCTGCCCGTTCTCCGACTTAAATACCATCGAGCACGTGTACGGTGTGGCGTGGAGACATACTGCAACACGTTCATGCGCATCAACTCCCATTCAGCAGGTGAATCACGCTAGTGGAGGAATAGAACGTTTTACGACAAGAACTCCCTACCAACGTTGTGGTGAGCGTGGGAACACGTTGCAGAGCACGCACTGTCGTCCGCGATGATCACGCATCCTATTAAGAACCATATTCTGCCTTTTGTAGTGTCCAGGAAACCATAATAAATAACGATCACTTTAGCGTAATTATGGTCTTTGAATAAGAGTGTCATTCTTATTCCTCTCATCGCGTATTTCTTTCAATTACCTTCTACATTATGCTGTAGCAGCTCCTTCTGTGTAGAGCCCAAGTTCCAGCGAGCTACACTACTGGCCATTAAAATTGCTACACCAAGAAGAAATGCATATGATAAATTGGACAAATATATTATACTAGAACTGACATGTGATTACATTTTCACGCGATTTGGGTGGATAGATCCTGATAAATCAGTACCCACAACAACCACCTCTGGCCTTAATAACGGCCTTGATACGCCTAGGCATTAAGTCAAACAGAACTTGGATGGCGTGTACAGGTACAGCTGCCCATGCAACTTCAACACGATACCACAGTTCATCAAGAGTAGTGACTGGCGTATTGCGAATAGCCAGTTGCTCGGCCATCATTGACCAGACGTTTTCAATTGGTGAGAGATCTGGAGAATGTGCTGGCCAGGCAGCAGTCGAACATTTTTTGTATCCAGAAAGGCCCGTACAGGACCTGCAACACGCGGTCGTGCATTATCCTGCTGAAATGTAGGGTTTCGAAGGGATCGAATGAAGGGTAGAGCCACGGGTCGTAACACATCTGAAATGTAGCGTCCACTGTTCAAAGTGCCGTCATTGCGAACAAGAGGCGCCCGAGACGTGAAACCAATGGCACCCCATACCATCACGCCAGGTGATACGCTAGTACGGCGATGACGAATACGCGCTTCCAATGTGAGTTCACCACGATGTCACCAAACACTGATGCGACCATCATGATGATATAAACAGAACCTGGATTCATCCGAAAAAATTACGTTGGCTCATTCGTGCACCCAGGCTCGTCGTTGAGTACACCATCGCAGGCGCTCCTGTCTGTGATGCAGCGTCAAGGGTAACCGCAGCCATGGTCTCCGAGCTGATAGTCTGTGCTGCTGCAAACGTCCTCGAACTGTTCGTGCAGATGGTTGTTGTCTTCCAAACTTCCCCATCTGTTGACTCAGGGATCGAGACGTGGCTGCATGATCCGTTACAGCCATGCAGATAAGATGCCTGTCATCTCGACTGCTAGTGATAGTTCAAATGGCTTTGAGCACTATGGGACTTAACTTCTGAGATCATCAGTCCCCTAGAACTTAGAACTACTTAAACCCAACTAACCTAAGGACAGCACACACATCCATGCCCGAAGAAGGATTCGAACCTGCGACCGTAAAGATCGCGTGGTTCCAGACTGTAGCGCCAAGAAACGCTCGGCCACCCAGGCCGGCGACAGCTAGTGATACGAGACCGTTGGGATCCAGCACGGCGTTCCATATTACCCTCCTGAACCCAGCGCTTCCATATTCTGCTAACAGTCATTGGATCTAGACCAACGCGAGCAGCAATGTCGCGATACGATAAACCGCAATCGCGATAGGCTACATTCCGACCTTTATCAATGTTGGAAACGTGATGTTACGCATTTCTGCTCCTTACACGAGGCATCACAACAACGTTTCACCCGCGAACGCCCGTCAGCTGCTCTTTGTGTATAAGAAATCGGTTGGAAACTTTCATGTCAGCACGTTGTACATGTCGCCACCAGCGCCAATCTTGTGTGAATGCCCTGAAAAGCTAATCATTTGCACATCATAGCATCTTCTTCCTGTCGGTTAAATCTCGCGTCTGTAGCACGTCATCTTCGTGGTGTAGCAATTTTAATGGTCAATAGTGTATGTTACTTGACAGTGAAACAGTAAGTGAAGTCACTTTTGTCTTACAGTTTTTCACACCTGTATATTTCGGGTGGCCTGTCTCAACTGAGCCACCCTGTATTATGGCTTCCTCTCGTTTAATTCGAGGCTATGGCTCGGAAAGAATAACTCGGTATATGCCTCTGTAGCAGCTGTTAGGAGTGCAGTTCTATTTGCACGTGTGATAACGGCTTATCAGTACTCGTAGACTTCGTCCTGGAAACCCTTTCTTCATCCTGAAAACCCTATTGTAAGTTTTAATGAGATACGAGACGCCTTTCTTCGAATTTTTGAGCCATAAGAATTTTTAGTATTTTAATTGCACTTAGTCGCCAGCTAAGCAAGCCTCTGACCATTCACACTGTCCTTGTTTGCGTACTCTCGATATATCCTCATTAGAGTGATGTGCACATACGTCGAATGACTTAGCTGATTGAGCAGATTAGCCTTCCGAAGGTTTGAAGCGTTAATAGCCAGGCTTTGACCTGCATTTCTCTACCGGCGTGTTACACACAGTGCGGCCAACACTGTATTTAGGTAGAGATCCATTAGTAAGCACGATCCGAGTACACCTAATAACGATGGTGTTGTGACGAACAGTGTTATTATTGGGTACTGATACTTTCGTAAGCACGTTATGAATTACAGTTTCTGATCGTAGTGTGGTGGCAAATATTATACAGAATCACTGATTAAATAAAGGCTGTGCTCTTAAAATGACAATTATTCAGCCGAAATCGTTAATTATTAGCAACACATACGCATTTCACGTATTTTCTTCATGATGAAGCACATACGGCCGAATATTGACTAAACAACGTAATCAACGGTAGTATGGAACCCAACTGTCATCATTAGTACAGCATGTGAATGAGTACTTTACACTGTAATGGACATTTCTGGCTGCGAGAATGTAAATTTAATTTAGCTGCGACATTGTAAACTGCCAATAACTTTAAGCCAAACCCAAAATGCATGAATTTCCATAACACAAAAACTGAACCTGACGCAACATTGTTGATCTGATATTGCCCCTGGTAATAAAACAAAACATGATTAATTTGAAAGTAATAGTCCCTGTGCTCAATGAATGGTATCCCTGAATTGATAAAATTTCTTACCTTTATCTGCGCGGTGGCAACGCACTTCGCACTGCTCTCTGTTAGTAGTTTGAATTGCATATTTAGCAAATAACTATTGTGCTAGGCTGTTGCCTAGCATACATTTTAATTAAATCGATTATGACTGGGACAATAACGTATTGAGTGAAACAGTTAATCAAAAATGACTTGGATCTCGGAACTGGTATTGACATGGGTACTAACTTTAAAACTTGTATTTTGACTGTTTGACGATTAATAATGCGCACAATTAGCACACTCAATAAACCGATTACCATATCATTAGATGTAAATGCTATACCTTGTCTAAGTCATCACTTATGAATACGTGTATTGGATCAGTAACAAAACAACTTTCTTTAGCTTACTTATTTCCAATTTCTGTTGAGATTCCTTTTACAGTTAGTAAACATCATAGTATTTTGCAAATAAAATAATCATTACTGCCCTTAGAGAGTATATATATATATATATATATATATATATATATATATATATATATATATATATATATATCTTTACACCTGAGAGTCCTCCATACGTCTCTCGATCTAAAGAACTTTAACAACGCCTTGAATCAGCGATCGCTGTTTAGCAGCGACGCTACTACACAATCCATACTACATTTGTCCATCTCTAGTTCAATACAATATTTTCTTACAAAACTTGAATTAGTTTACCCTGTGTAAACACGTTTCAACCTGACGATGTATGATCTTCCAAAAAACTATAAAAAACCAATAAATGCTGGATGTCGGTATTTCATTCACGATCCACAACTCCCGCCTTTAACGTGATGCAGAAAGATGCTGGTGACGAAAGAGATACGGACGAACAACGAAGGTTTTGCCCTTCCCTCGGACTACCGTTGTGACGGCACGTGTTTCTTCAGCTGTAGACACAGCTTTTCGCGTCTCCGCAGGAGCTACCGAGCAAAGAAAGCGGCAGAGGAATGTGGAATGAAAGAACGGGAAGATCCATTTTGTTTTAATTACACGGACAACAGTTTCAAAGGCAGGCAACGAGCTCGCGTGCGCCAGCGGCGGCCGTGTCTGCGGTTTTGTCAACAGGCGCCGTCTCTCGCCCCTCTGCTACACCCCTACAACCAGCCCACCCCCACCTCTCTCTCCCTCTCCTCTCCTGCCCTCTCACTCTCTTTCTCTCTCTCTCTCTCTCTCTCTCTCCCCCTCTCTCTGTTGCCGCCGCTCTCATCGTCACTTCTACGTCTCGCTCAATGTGCACAGAGCTCCTCAGCCTCTGCCGAGGGCACTCTCCGTCCACAAGGGCGAGGCAAAAAAAAAAGAGGGAAAAGACGGCAGAGCAACCCCTGCTTAAGAGCGTCAGCTACAATACAGTCGCTTTCCTTTTTATAAAAACCCTCGCGCGGAAACGTTTTATAAGCTGGAGGGGCCTCGAGATGTCGATGAGTTATGCACAAGCTAAAGACCACCCACCCCCGTTCCGAATCTTAATATGCATAATGAATTCCACAATCAGTGTTCAAGCAATTTTCTCCTCGCTTCTTCCGCGATCCTCTCTGACTGTCTCTTCCTCAGCGCCGTCCTTTACCCATTTCCCACCTCCTGCCTCCCCCCCCCCCCCCCCCCCCTACCAGTCCCTTCACTGACTCGAGAGCGTCTAGATTTTTTGAAAGGCTGCCTGGAGAAGTCCCCTTTGAGCAGCCGCAGAGTGCGTTCTGCCCCTTGGCTTAGCCACTCGCCTGAGTTCTCTGAACAATTAGGAGGCCTGAGGGTGCGGAAGGCCCTGCAAACATGTTTTAAATATTCATCGGTAAAACTAATTTGTTGACTCGCCCTTCGCCCCGAATCTCTTTGCCCCAGTCGCCCCTCCCGGCCTCTCAGAATCCAGTCTGGTCGGTAGGTTCATCCTAGTTCACGTTTGCTCCTCTCAAAGCAAGGTGCAGTTTCTGGGCACTGGCCCTAGTTCGGCAAATAAAGTGCACTTTTTGAAAAGGTACTTACATAAGAAACTCAATGGCGAACGGATGTAAATACTTCCACAATAACAGTCCACAAGCTACCTTATGGCGTATAGTGATTATGATATTGTAAGTAATACAGGTCAAAATATTAATTTTATTAAAATAAAAGTATTTACACATGCATTTGCATTGGCAGAATAACAATAATTATTTATTTAGACAAGTAATAGTGAAGCGTCTTTTGTTTGGTGAAGCTGTAACGTTCACTCGCGGCAATGTCACGCCACCGTCTCAGGAGCAGTAGGTCAGCTGGTGTCGCCTCAGGCTGTTGTTCCACGTAGCATATGGCGGCCTCGAGAGCAGCGTAGCCATGGGTGTGACTCATCATCGGTGCAGCCTCTGCCTTGTCATCCTCGTCACTCTCACACTGTGATGGAATGTCAACCATGTCTATTATAGAAGAGTCTCTCACTTCCAGCTGTTCGTCCGAATTTAACCACTCGCCTACTTCCACCTCATCTGCCTCTTCACACCCTGGCAATCTTCTGCTTAAATTACACAATGGTTGATCGTCCTCATCTGCTAAATCTTCAGCTTCTGTGTCTGGCATACTTTCCTGTAGAATTCTCTTCCATGACTTAGAAATTGTGTCTGACTTTATTTCACTCCAAGATTCGCTAATCCAGTACACGACGTCCTTGAAAGTCACTTTCATCAAAGCTCCTACAAGGCTTTCGTTGTCTTCGGAATACAGGTTTGACTTTAGCAACCGCCGTTGATACTTTTTTGTTAGACATTCCAGAACGCCCTGATCCATGGGCTGAATGAGACAGGTAACGTTTGATGGGAAAAACAAGGCGTGGATACTGTCGCACTGTAGTCCTCCTGCACTTAGATATGAGGACGCATTATCCATGAGCAAAACTGCTTTGCATGGCAGTTCCCTTTCTTTTAAACAATTCTTACAGTCAGGTACAAATGAGTTAAATAACCAGTTCTTGAAGATTTCCTGATTCATCCAGGCATTATCCTGGTGTGTATGGACAACCGGAAGAGCTGAAATGGATACATTCTTAAATGCTCTTGGCTTGGCGGGCTTCCTAATCACAACTAGTTTTAGTTTGTAGTTTCCAGTTGCATTTGAAGCTGCCATAACTGTGAGCCGCTCTTTGCTTTGTTTGTGCCCAGGAGCACTTTTTTCTTCACAAGGAGCAAGTGTTCTCGCTGGTAACATTTTAAAATTTAGCCCAGTTTCGTCACAGTTATAAATTTGTTCATTAGACAAATTTTCGTCAGTTATGATTTTTTTATACTCGACGATAAATTCTGAAACGGCCTCAGCCTCAACAGACAGTTTTTCTCCACATACGTCTAGTTGACGCACTCCATACCTCTTCTTCCACTTGTCGAGCCAGCCCACACTAGCGGCGAAATTGCCATCTCCTTCCTGCAGCTGGTTTCTGAAAAACAAAGCTTTTTCTTGCAAGATTGGGCCCGTAATCGGAGCACCCTTCTGTCTCTGTTGGGTAAACCACATGAACAATACCTCACTTGTTTTTTCGAAGTCTGACTTCTTTATACTTCTTCGACTGAGAGATTCGTGTTAGCATGTCTGTGAAGAAAACTTTTCCAATTTAAGTCGGTTTTTTTATTGTTTCTCCTTTGTCAAGACGTCTTAGTGCTTCTAATTTTAGATGCAAAGGCACAAATTTCCTCTTTTTTGTTACAGCACTCATCTTTGTAAGATGTATAACGGAACACACAGTCACCAAACAAAACGACACACAACACTGTATAGGTACTGGGAACTGCAGCAGTGCAGGAACTCCCCAGTTCTTATCGGTAGCAGCCGGCAGCAGTCGGGGTATTTCGTGCCATACTGACAACAGATGTTCGTGCAACCGGGCAGCGAGCTAATCGTCGGTGTTGATTGCATTGTTATCTCCTTTGTCACTGAGCTGTACTCTCCCTATCTATGTTTTGCAATGCTGTTTTCAATATTTATCGTGTTAGTAAAAAAAAAAGTAGATCGTTGCAATATTTTTTTATTTTTTTTTTAAAAAGAGGCTGGAAACTCGAACTACCGAGACTCTACTGTAGCACTTTCAGATATCACGATCAGTAGTCCCCTCCCCAGCATTTCGTGAATGTCCCGTGGAAGGACTGATTGTCGGTTAACCTTCGTGTTAGCTCAACTTCTCGGATTTTCATGTTGTGGTTACTTTAAAGACGTATTTAGGATTATTCAGTAGATAATAAGTAGTGTGTTGCCCTTCTCTTCCTGGAACGTGCTCTCTCGGGGACTTTTATGGAAGCTAGAAAAGAGAAATTTAAACTCTCAGTCGAGATACAGAAGACGTTAGTGAAGAGAAATAGAAGAAATGTAAGGTTTTCTGGGCAGACGAGTATAGTACAATAACAAAAGCCGCAGAAAATCGTATCACGGATAGTCATCAAGTAAAACAGAAGTGATTTCTGATGTCCTCCAAGATAGTGTTAGAGGCCCTCTGCTGTTTCTTATCTATATAAACGATTTAGGAGACAATCTGAGCAGCCGTCTTCGGTTGTTTGAAAATGACGCTGTCTTTTACCGTCTAATAATGTCATCCGAAGATCAAACCAAAAATGGAAAATGATTTAGAAAAGAAATCTGTGTGGGCGGAAATTGGCAGTTGAGCATAAAATAATAATGAAAAATGTGAGGTCATACACACCAGTGCTAAAAGGATACCGTTAAACTTCGGTTACATGATAAATCAGTCAAATCTTAAGGCCGTAGATTCAACTAAATACCCAGGAATTACAATAATGAAGAACTTAATTTGGAAAGAACACAAAGAAAATATTCTGGGTAAGGCATACAAAAGACTGGGTTTTATTGGAAGGACACTTATAAAATGGAACAAATCTACTAAAGAGACTACCTACACTAAAATGTTTGTCCGTCCTCTTTCAGAGTACTGCTGGGCGGTGTGAGAGGCTTACCAGACAAACAGAGTACATCGAGAAAGTTCAAAGAAGGGCAGCACGTTTTGAATTATCGAAAAGTATGGGAAGGAGTGTCACTGACGTGATATAAGATTTGCGGTGGACATCATTAAATCAAAGGCGATTCTGGCTGAAGCGAGACCTTTTCATGACATTTCAATCAACAACTTTACCCTCTGAATGTGAAAATATTTTTTTGACCCCGACCTACATAATGAGAAACGATCATCATAATAAAAAAAAGGGCAATCAGAGCTCGTACGAAAATATGTAAGTGTTCGTTTTCTCGCACGCTGTTAGAGACTGGAATAACAGAGAATTATTGCGAAGGTTGTTCGATGAACCCTCTGCCAGACAACTGCGTTGATTTGCAGGGTATCCAAGTAGACATAGATAGAGATGTAGATGAACGGGGATGGATTTGTTATGGAAAGGACAATATGGCAGAAAGTGGACTGCTGTGAGCAGTTCAGTGTCAGCGTGTTCGAAGCATATTCGACAACAAACCAACGTCGACAACAGTAGTCCAGGAATACGTGCAGACGTCACAAGCAGAACAAGCAGAGACGGAGAAAGCATGTGGGGAAAGTGAAAGTGTAGTTCAGTATGTAATGGGAGATGATGATCTAATAATCATGGGGGATTGGAACATGGTTGTAGGTGAAGGAAGAGAAGAAAGATGTTACTGGCTAAAATGAGTTTGGTATTAGAGCTGAGAGGGTAGAAACTTAATTGAGTTCCGAAATAAATTACATTAAGTGATAGTGAATGCACTGTTCAAAAATCACAAGAGGAGTTGGTATGCTTGCAAAAGGTATAGAGATTCAGG
Source organism: Schistocerca americana (assembly GCF_021461395.2). Taxonomy (NCBI): domain Eukaryota; kingdom Metazoa; phylum Arthropoda; class Insecta; order Orthoptera; family Acrididae; genus Schistocerca; species Schistocerca americana. Next base: position 460,984,075 of record NC_060122.1, on the reverse strand, counting down.
GAGATTCCAGCTGGTTTGGACCATGATCAGACAAAGATTCCGAAATCAGATATTGGATTGTAAGATGTTTGCAGAACCAGAAATGGATTCGGACCACAGTGTAGATGAAGAATACGCCAAAGTTTAATAGAATCATCCGTGTGCAAAAAAGTGGGAATGCCGGCCGGGGTGGCCGAGCGGTTCTAGGCGCTACAGTCTGGAACCGCGCGACCGCTACGTCGCAGATTCGAATCCTGCCTCGGGCATTGGCGTGTGTGATGTCCTTAGCTTAGTTAGGTTTAAGTAGTTTTAAGTTCTAGGGGACTGATGGCCTCAGAAGTTAAGTCCCATAATGCTCAGAGCCATTTGAACCATTTTGAACTGAGGAATGATGAAATTAGTTCGATCATCACTGATGCTTTTAATCCTGTGATAATGAATACCACATCACATATAAAGAACTTAGCCACAGGAAGTGGAAGGGTGTGGCTACGTTTTTTGACCATAACTGACATGTTTCTGTATGAGCAACATCTTAACACCTGCTACGTCTAAGTTCTTTGACTACAGCCCACATGTTTTTTATGTAAACACCGTGTATTTCACGAGTGCAGATCGTAATAGTGAAACATGCAGCTAAACTTTATAAAACTGAAACATGGACGGGAAAATGATGATAAGTGTGTAACTAAGTGGAAAAACGGTCATCACAGCATAACTAAAACAACCATGCTTCACCTTTATTTAAGTACAGATGATATATTTTCCACAAATGCTGCCTTGCCACTTACAATTGTCCCACTTGTATCTGTTTAGTCACCAGCAAATAATTCTTTGTATTTATACAGTGATCTCCAGTATATAAAAATGTGTATGAAAGTACAAACACCTGAAGATTTGCGCAAGAACCCGAAACCGGTCGTGTGACAAATAAATAACCTTTTATTGTGACTGGTAGCGGAAATTTTTCTACACCCTATAAAGAAACAGTCACGAAGTTCAACAGCATCCACTACGGATAAAATTCATGTATGCTGAGAAATTTTCGTAAGAAGCCATACGGAACCTGTCTTTTGTTTTTGTTTCAGTATTGACCTTCGTTTTATTTTCTTCGTAATTAATAAATTATTGTTTTAATATTGCATTATTAATGTTAAGAAAAGCCACCTACAGTAATACGTTGAAAATTTTCAATGAAGTGATGTAGTATACGACCTGCTTCGGAGACGCTGGATGGTTTTACGATAGCATTAATCACATAAATAAATACACAGAATGACGGATACAGTAACAATTAGAAAGCAGTGTCGGCTGAAATGATAATATGTTCACAATCGTTAGTTGTTAATTAGGATTACACGGTATTATTGTTAACTTTTAATGATATTAATAAACTGAATTGTTCCCCTGATGCAGAAATATGTTAACTGACAGTATACCTACGGTATTTATAAAACATGTTTCGGAATTTCGTTTCAAAACGTTCATTATGAATTATCAATAATGCATCCGCATGTGTGATTGGCTGTTTAATGTAATATAATCATTTTTATATATGCAGCACAAATGGTTAGTCTCGTAGAAGCGTTGTCAAAATATATATGAGCATTATCGTGAATAAGAAGAATGTTATTCGAAAACCAACCGTACCACATTTATATTAAGTATTTTCAGCTACGAGTTGTCGCTAAGAGGACCATAGAAATGTACGTGAATGGTGTGTACTGTGTGTTGAGTTACGCTTAGCTATTAACTAACTGTTACCCTGTCTGCTTCGGTGGCTCGGTGCTAAAGTACGAAACTACAAATCCAATCGTCGGATTCGATCCCTGGCCAAGCCTCGTATCATTTGTGTGTCACTTATTTCTTTCAGCTCTCGCAATGTTTGTTGATGTGAATAATGTCGAGCTGCTCTGTGGCTCGTAATGCATTTTACGATGGTCCGATCACAGCATACTTCATACGTATGGCATACATTGCGTTTAGTAGCTTCTTTGCGAGATTAATGTTGAAAACATGCTACTATGCGTCTGTAGATATCCCAGGCAGGGTAGAGAAATAGTTTACTCTCAATGGTGACTCGGACTTGAGAACATCATGCGTTTTTGAAATTCAAGCGATCCTCAAATATTCACATATCTTTCAAAATAAAAATTGCCTATGCTTTGTAGGATTCTAATTTAATTTCTGTACTTCTTCGAGACCTGTGGACAGTTACTCGTGTTTATAGTTCAGGACCACGTGGAGTGATAGCCGTTTTTGTGTCATGGGAACCACAAGATCTCCAATGCACAAAGTATTTGAGTTTACTTTTTGTTGAGTAAAATAAACAATTGTTAAATTACCTCGTTTATCCAATATATCTTGTTAAAATACCATTCTACCATTTCTCCCCATTCGTCACAACAAAACATAACAAGTGTACCCTGAAAATTAGTGTTGAGCCTTATAGTTTCCATTTTCCAGTTTCTTTTTTCACTGAAGCTGTAAGTAGGCTGTTTAGGTTTTTTTATTGGTAACGCCATCTCTGTATGAAAATCACTGGCTGTGTTGTGTGCAGTCTGTGGCTGCTTTGCATTGTTGTAATACTCGCCATGGTAGTGTTGGGCAGCGGCAGCTGGATGTGAACAGCGAGTAGCGTTGCGCAGTTGGAGGTGAGCCGCCAGCAGTGGTGGATGTGGGGAGAGAGATGGCGGAGTTTTGAAATTTGTCATGAACTGCTATATTTATATATGATGATATCAAGGTAAATACATTGTTTGTTCTCTATTAATATCTTTCATTTGCTAACTATCCCTATCAGTAGTTAGTGCCTTCAGTAGTTTGAATCTTTTATTTAGCTGGCAGTAGTGGCACTCGCTGTATTGCAGTAGCTTGAGCAGCGAAGATTTTTGTGAGGTAAGTGATTTGTGAAAGGTATAGTTTAATGTTAGTCAGGGCCATTCTTTTGTAGGGAATTTTGGAAGTCAGATTGCGTTGCGCTAACAAAATATTGTGTGTCAGTTTAAGCACAGTCGTGTATAAATAGTTCAAAGGGGACGTTTCAAAGCTCACCTTATGTTATGTCTCTAGGAAAAAATCTTTTTCAGCTCAATAAGATATGAAAATGATCTTACATCCAGTTATCAGCAACGTGAATAGTTAATTCGCGGTTATTCGTGATGTAGTCTGAAACTGTGGACTTTCGAGAGCTTACTCATGAGAGTTAAACAATGACAGGTAGTGCAAACATCTGTATTTTACAGGTTTATACCTATAATCGAAAGCCAAATTTACATAGAGTTTTAGTGCTGTGCAAGAATTCCTAAACAAGAATAATCAGCTATCATGGCTTCTCAGGTTAATTCTGACCACGTGGATAAGTTTGACCATTATAGACTAGTTACAAAGGAAAGAGACGAGTAGACAACAATGAAACAAGCAAATAATCCTTGTAAATACTGGTCCAAATCCGATAGTTTCCCAAATACGACCAGCCACCGTGACATAGCGGTTCTAGGCTCTTCAGTCCGTAACCGTGCTGCTGCTACGGTCGCAGGTTCGAATCCTGCCTCGGGCATGGATGTGTGTGATGCCCTTAGGTTAGTTAGGTTTAGGTAGTTCTAAGTCTAGGTGACTGATGACCTCAGACGTTAAGTCCCATAGTGATTAGAGCCATTTGAACCATTTTGCGAATACGACGCATTACAGCCGAGAACATGAACGACATGTAGCAGAGTCCCTAAGATTCCCAACTGCAAATACGTACTTGGAGGCAAACGCCAATCAACAAGTGTTCTACATGCCCACCATTCACATGATTCAAATGGCTCTGAGCACTATGCGACTTAACTTCTGAGGTCATCAGTCACCTAGAAGTTAGAACTAATTAAACCTAACTAACCTAAGGACATCACACACATCCATGCCCGAGGCACGATTCGAACCTACGACCGTAGCGGTCGCTCGGTTCCAGACTGTAGCGCCTAGAACCGCACGGCCACTCCAGCCGGCACCATTCACATTACGCCAGGCTGTGGCATATCTCCTCATCAGTGCCTCTGATATTCCAGAATGGCAAGTATGTTCAAAGTACATCAGCAACAATACACAACGCGCCGCATTGACATTGTCAACAGGTGTACCATCTGCAGCATCGTCGACAGGACTGACTGCGGACCTTTGGTACAGAGCCGAGTGGAGGGTCTGAATCAGAGGCTGAGACGGTTCTGCGACCGTGTGGGCTGCAGATTCCTCGACTTGCGCCATAGGGTGGTGGGGTTTCGGGTTCCGCTGGATAGGTCAGGAGTCCACTACACGCAACATGCGGCTACACGGGTAGCAGGGGTTGTGTGGCGTGGGCTGGGCGGTTTTTTAGGTTAGATGGCCTTGGACAAGTACAGAAAGGGCAACAGCCTCAACGGGTGCGGGGCAAAGTCAGGACATGCGGGGACCAAGCAGCAATCGGTATTGTAATTGTCAACTGTCGAAGCTGCGTTGGTAAAGTACTGATAACAAACAGACCCGAACTTTTCGACTCTGTATGTACAGAACAGGGAATCAGTGATCATAAGGCCGTTGCAGCATCCCTGAATATGGAAGTTAATAGGAATATAAAAAAAGGGAGGAAGGTTTATCTGTTTATCAAGAGTAATAGAAGGCAGATTTCAGACTACCTAACAGATCAAAACGAAAATTTCTGTTCCGGCACTGACAATGTTGAGTGTTTATGGAAAAAGTTCAAGGCAATCGTAAAATGCGTTTTAGACAGGTACGTGCCGAGTAAAACTGTGAGGGACGGGAAAAACCCACCGTGGTACAACAACAAAGTTAGGAAACTACTGCGAAAGCAAAGAGAGCTCCACTCCAAGTTTAAACGCAGCCAAAACCTCTCAGACAAACAGAAGCTAAACGATGTCAAAGTTAGCGTAAGGAGGGCTATGCGTGAAGCATTCATTGAATTCGAAAGTGAAATTCTATGTACCGACTTGACAGAAAATCCTAGGAAGTTCTGGTCTTACGTTAAATCTGTAAGTGGCTCGAAACAGCATATCCAGACGCTACGGGATGATGATGGCATGGAAACAGAGGATGACACGCGTAAAGCTGAAATACTAAACACCTTTTTCCAAAGCTGTTTCACAGAGGAAGACCGCACTGCAGTTCCTTCTCTAAATCCTCGCACAAACGAAAAAATGGCTGACATCGAAATAAGTGTCCAAGGAATAGAAAAGCAACTGGAATCACTCAATAGAGGAAAGTCCACTGGACCTGACGGGATACCAGTTCGATTCTACACAGAGTACGCGAAAGAACTTGCCCCCCTTCTAACAGCCGTGTACCGCAAGTCTCTAGAGAAACGGAGGGTTCCAAATGATTGGAAAAGAGCACAGATAGTCCCAGTCTTCAAGAAGGGTCGTCGAGCAGATGCGCAAAACTATAGACCTATATCTCTTACGTCGATCTCTTGTAGAATTTTAGAACATGTTTTTTGCTCTCGTATCATGTCATTTCTGGAAACCCAGAATCTACTATGTAGGAATCAACATGGATTCCGGAAACAGCGATCGTGTGAGACCCAACTCGCCTTATTTGTTCATGAGACCCAGAAAATATTAGATACAGGCTCCCAGGTAGATGCTATTTTTCTTGACTTCCGGAAGGCGTTCGATACAGTTCCGCACTGTCGCCTGATAAACAAAGTAAGAGCCTACGGAATATCAGACCAGCTGTGTGGCTGGATTGAAGAGTTTTTAGCAAACAGAACACAGCATGTTGTTATCAATGGAGAGACGTCTACAGACGTTAAAGTAACCTCTGGCGTGCCACAGGGGAGTGTTATGGGACCATTGCTTTTCACAGTATATATAAATGACTTAGTAGATAGTGTCGGAAGTTCCATGCGGCTTTTCGCGGATGATGCTGTAGTATACAGAGAAGTTGCAGCATTAGAAAATTGTAGCGAAATGCAGGAAGATCTGCAGCGGATAGGCACTTGGTGCAGGGAGTGGCAACTGACCCTTAACATAGACAAATGTAATGTATTGCGAATACATAGAAAGAAGGATCCTTTATTGTATGATTATATGATAGCGGAACAAACACTGGTAGCAGTTACTTCTGTAAAATATCTGGGAGTATGCGTGCGGAACGATTTGAAGTGGAATGATCATATAAAATTTATTGTTGGTAAGGCGGGTACCAGGTTGAGATTCATTGGGAGAGTGCTTAGAAAATGTAGTCCATCAACAAAGGAGGTGGCTTACAAAACACTCGTTCGACCTATACTTGAGTATTGCTCATCAGTGTGGGATCCGTACCAGATCGGTCTGACGGAGGAGATAGAGAATATCCAAAGAAGAGCGGCGCGTTTCGTCACAGGGCTATTTGGTAACCGTGATAGCGTTACGGAGATGTTTAATAAACTCAAGTGGCAGACTCTGCAAGAGAGGCGCTCTGCATCGCGGTGTAGCTTGCTCGCCAGGTTTCGAGAGGGTGCGTTTCTGGATGAGGTATCGAATATATTGCTTCCCCCTACTTATACCTCACGAGAAGATCACGAATGTAAAATTAGAGAGATTAGAGCGCGCACGGAGGCTTTCAGACAGTCGTTCTTCCCGCGAACCATACGCGACTGGAACAGGAAATGGAGGTAATGACAGTGGCACGTAAAGTGCCCTCCGCCACACACCGTTGGGTGGCTTGCGGAGTATCAATGTAGATGTAGATGTAGATGTAGATGTAGAATACACAAAGCTTTCAACTATCCCCAGCCAGAAATCCAATGGTTTTACTACAGTAATGAATCTGTGCCAGAACGAGCACACTCCGCATTGCTGCTAGATCACCCAAATTATATTAGCAAAAAAGTAAGTAATTCTCCCCACCAGACCAAAAATTAGTTACCCCGCCACTCCTGTGGTCTTATTAACCATCAGACAGATTTCTTCCCCATTCTCTGTATGCCACAACGAAAGGATCATCACAAACTGCCACCACCTACAGGTAGACTAAGAAAAAAGTTAGCTGAAGCATTGCCCTACTACTTATTATGAATTATTCTACTGTAATTTATTACCCAAAAATGGCTATCATAGATTTTCCTTCATTGTTAAATATTCTCCCACTCATTCATGTTCTGCCATGCACCTATTCGTTTATACAACTGTACGCAGTAGAGCTGCCTTCTTACGTTTATATAATTAGGTTTTGAAGATTGAAGGCATGATCTGTAAATTATAAGGAGGCAGTGTAACAAACTTTTCTTCCTTTATTTGTAATTTTTTTGTACAGCGTATTATTGGAAAGAATATTAGAGATACTCACAGTATGTATATCTAACTGTTGGACATGATTTTTTTTCTTTGGTAACAATATGTTCAGAGACACATTAATAATGATGTCAATAAAATTATATACAAGATATGCCAGAGGTAATGATCAATATTCAGGGATATGACAGGATTAATCTCTCGAAGCAAAAGAGTGCAGGGAAGATTGGGTGTCAAAGGCATACTTTGAGGAGTAAGAGCAGTTGTTAATCTCTGATAATGTGAAACGCCTTTTTTCTATTGAACAAATGCTCATCGGTGTTGATGTATGCATTTGAAGCCCATGCTCACTAGACCATTTTTTTCTTGTTTTGGTCCATACTGCCCTCTCCAAAAACATAGAAAACAAAGGGCTTGCTGTAGAAGAGATTTGTTTCACAGTATCAAAGATGAAGAAAGGATCATAGTTCCTAAGCTATACATTTTAGAGTCCTTGTTTAGCAGGTTTCTGCTTCAAACAGTGAATCGTGCCATACTGCTGAGTACTGACCATTCCACGTTGGACAGCCTGTGTACAGATATTTTGTTACACTGACACTAGTAACACGAGAAAAAGTAAATGAGAATATATATCTTCCACATATCATGTATATGCATACTGAAGCAATGAATGAAAATTTTTATTCATTGCTTCAGTTTGCATGTATGCATCATAGCTGTTTGAGACTTGAAAACGACTTTGGAACCAGCCCTCACGGCTGTCTCTGATGCCACCATTTATCAATAGCAACTTTTCAAACAGTTATCATAGCTAACTCAGTTTTTATGATTTTACACTATATTTCTTTGATATAACTGTTTTAAAAGAAAGTCTTTTCTACAGTTGTCATTCTCTAATGCAGTTGTTGCAGTGGAGTCTTAATTTTATACAGGAAGCCATATATATATATATATATATATATATATATATATATATATATATATATATAATGTGGAAAAGCTATACAATACACACACACACGCAAACACACACACAAATATACACACGTAGTGTACAGTAAACTGAGACACCGCACACGTTTTCGGGATCACACAATGTATGCAACTGACATATACACACAATGTGTAATCAACCTGTCCATACAATCACATATTTACGCTATGGCAAATGGTCCATTCGATTTCACATACACACTAATACTCTGTTTAGAAGTAGATACATCCACTCTCTCATTATCACTTGAGTCAAAGGCACGAATTTGTCTCAGTCCTATGCACAAAAACGAACTGTTCATCATGACAGGGCGACAAACCAACTTCCAGTTCTGTTACAGTGTGTGCCACATGGTCTCACAATCAAAATCTTATTTGTAGCACTATATGCAGGACAGTGTCAGCACCACTGAAAAAGTACCGTTTGTAATCATCAGTCATGAGTGCCTTTGTGTGGCACTTGTATTTCTGACGTAAGTGCACATTTTTTATCTGGGGCCTATGAGCTCCACAGCCTGTGACCTATTTGCTTCATATTTCATTAGGCCAATTATCCTATGGTTTGCAGGAATTCTGCCACAGGGATTATCGCTCACATATCCAGCAGTTTAGAATCTATTGGTGAGGCACCTTATTAATTCATATGAATTGCTTCCCTTCACTCTGTATCCATATAAAGTAATTTTAGATCTTTGAACAATAAAACTGTAACACGTGGAGTTTGGATAGACCTAGCATACACACATGTACACACATACCAACTTAGACAGGGTTTGTGAGCTCTATTGAAACTTCAGCCATCTCCAAACCAGAACATCCTCCATTGAAGATAGTACCCTACTTATACAGCGATATAAAGCCTTGCACTGTAGCACCCTTCTAGTGGTAAACTGTGAATTGGTTTCTCAAATGCTTCATTATCTTGCCAAAAACTGCATTGTTCATTTTTTTTAAATGCTTTTCAATCTCACACATCACGAGAGCCCTCTGCTCGGTAGTTACATCACTATACCACTTCAAACAGCTTGACTGGTTGAAGGAGTGGTGCCATGGAATCAACAAGTTCTTGGAAGCATCTTGTAGAAATTTTGAGCTATGTTGCCTCCACAGCCATCCATGATTTAGAATATGTTGCCATGCAAGTTTTGTGCACGTACTGACGTAACAATTATATACAAAAGTGTTCAGTGGAATTCATTTTGGGCGATCTGGGTGCCCATATAATTCGCTCGAACTGTCTAGAATGATCTTCAAGCCACTCGCAAACAATTGTGGCCCAGTGACATGGAGCATTGTCATCCACAAAAAATCCTTCTTTGTTTAGGGACATGAAATCCATGAATGACTTCAAATCGTCTCCAGGTAGCCATACATAACCATCTCCAGACAATGATTGGTTCAATTGGACCAGAGGACCCAGTCCATTCCATGAAAACATAATCCACATCATTTTGGAGCCACCACTAGGCTGCACAGTGTCTTTTTGACAACTTGGGTCCGTGGTTTCGCGGGGTCTGTACCATACTAAAACCCTAACATTAGCTCTTACCAACTGATATTGATCCAGCCGCGGTGGTCTAGCGGTTCTAGGCGCGCAGTCCGGAACCGCGCGACTGCTACGGTCGCAGGTTCGAATCCTGCCTCGGGCATGGATGTGTGTGATGTCCTTAGGTTCGTTAGGTTTAAGTAGTTCTAAGTTCTAGGGAACTGATGACCACAGTAGTTAAGTCCCATAGTGCTCAGAGCCATTTGAACTGATATTGAGATCCATATGACCATCCCGATCAATTCCAATTGTCTAAAGTCCAACCGATATGGTCACGAGCCCAGGAGAGGCGCAGCAGGTGATATCATGCTGTTAGCAAAACACTCGCATCGGTTGTCTGCAGCCATTGTTCATTAACGCTAAATTTCACTTCACTATCCTAACAGATACGTTCGTCGTATGTCCCACATCGATTTCTACAGTTATTTCACGCAGTGCTGCTAGTCTGTTAGCTGTGCAAACGCCGCGGCTCTCGGTCATTAAGTAAAAGCTGTCGGCCACTGCTTTGTCCGAACTGAGAGGTAGTGCCTGAAATTTGGATTTCTGGGCGTCTTCTTGGCACTGTTGATGTGGGAAGACTGAATTCCCTAACAATTTTCGAAATGGAATGTCCTATGCATCTAGCTCCAGCTAGAATTCCGCCTTCACATCTGTTAATTCCCATCGTGCGGCAACAATCACGTCAGACACCTTTTAACATCAATCATCTGAGTACAATTAACAGATCTGCCAATGCACAGCCTTTTTATATCTTGTGTAAGTGATACAACCGCCAACTGTAGATGCGTACATCGCTATCCCACTACTTTTGTCAACACTGCTTATATTTATATCCATACCACATTATTTAAAGTTGTTGAAAAACCTTGTTCTCTTTTTTTCTCTCTCTACAACATTCGTATTGGAGTATTTCCCAAGTAACTGTTTGTTACTTGCTCTAAATTCATATTGTATCACATTCAAACAGAAGGGAGCAACAAAAAACGCTGGTATTCTGTCAGTAAATACTTTGAAACGTCCCCTTAGAAAAATTTGTGAGTTACTGTGCTGGGAAATCCCTTACATTATTTGATTTTCAAACAGCTGAGCAAAACTGAACGTACTCAGACATTCACTAAAGTGACACACAATATTTTTAGTGCAACGCAATCTGACTTTTAACAATCCCTACAAAAGAATGGCACTGACTAACATTAACCTATACCTTTCACAAATCACTTACTTCACAAAAATCATCGTTACTCGTTCTGCAATACGGCGAGCGCCACTACTGCCAGGTAAATAGAAGATTCAAACTACTGAAGGCACTAACTACTGATAGGCATAGTTAGCAAATGAAAGATTTTGATAGAGAACAAACAATGTATTTACCTTAATAGTGTTCAAAAGTCATAATACACTCCTGGAAATGGAAAAAAGAACACATTGACACCGGTGTGTCAGACCCACCATACTTGCTCCGGACACTGCGGGAGGGCTGTACAAGCAATGATCACACGCACGGCACAGCGGACACACCAGGAACCGCGGTGTTGGCCGTCGAATGGCGCTAGCTGCGCAGCATTTGTGCACCGCCGCCGTCAGTGTCAGTCAGTTTGCCGTGGCATACTGAGCTCCATCGCAGTCTTTAACACTGGTAGCATGCCGCGACAGCGTGGACGTGAACCGTATGTGCAGTTGACGGACTTTGAGCGAGGGCGTATAGTGGGCATGCGGGAGGCCGGGTGGACGTACCGCCGAATTGCTCAACACGTGGGGCGTGAGGTCTCCACAGTACATCGATGTTGTCGCCAGTGGTCGGCGGAAGGTGCACGTGCCCGTCGACCTGGGACCGGACCGCAGCGACGCACGGATGCGCGCCAAGACCGTAGGATCCTACGCAGTGCCGTAGGGGACCGCACCGCCACTTCCCAGCAAATTAGGGACACTGTTGCTCCTGGGGTATCGGCGAGGACCATTCGCAACAGTCTCCATGAAGCTGGGCTACGGTCCCGCACACCGTTGCGCCGTCTTCCGCTCACGCCCCAACATCGTGCAGCCCGCCTCCAGTGGTGTGCGGACAGGCGTGAATGGATGGACGAATGGAGACGTGTCGTCTTCAGCGATGAGAGTCACTTCTCCCTTGGTGCCAACGATGGTCGTATGCGTGTTTGGCGCCGTGCAGGTGAGCGCCACAATCAGGACTGCATACGACCGAGGCACACAGGGCCAACACCCGGCATCATGGTGTGGGGAGCGATCTCCTACACTGGCCGTACACCACTGGTGATCGTCGAGGGGACACTGAATAGTGCACGGTACATCCAAACCGTCATCGAACCCATCGTTCTACCATTCCTAGACCGGCAAGGGAACTTGCTGTTCCAACAGGACAATGCACGTCCGCATGTATCCCGTGCCACCCAACGTGCTCTAGAAGGTGTAAGTCAACTACCCTGGCCAGCAAGATCTCCGGATCTGTCCCCCATTGAGCATGTTTGGGACTGGATGAAGCGTCGTCTCACGCGGTCTGCACGTCCAGCACGAACGCTGGTCCAACTGAGGCGCCAGGTGGAAATGGCATGGCAAGCCGTTCCACAGGACTACATCCAGCATCTCTACGATCGTCTCCATGGGAGAATAGCAGCCTGCATTGCTGCGAAAGGTGGATATACACTGTACTAGTGCCGACATTGTGCATGCTCTGTTGCCTGTGTCTATGTGCCTGTGGTTCTGTCAGTGTGATCATGTGATGTATCTGACCCCAGGAATGCGTCAATAAAGTTTCCCCTTCCTGGGACAATGAATTCACGGTGTTCTTATTTCAATTTCCAGGAGTGTATATATAGCAGTTCATGACATCCATTCTTACAAATGTACTGTTTTTGATGGACACACGTCCATATAATCCGCTCTCAAAAATCCTCCATCTCACTTCCCCACATCCACGACTGCTGGCGGCTCACCTCCAACTGCGCAACGCTACGCGATGTTTACAGCCAACAGCCCAACGCTACAATAGCGAATATTACAACAATGCAAACCAGCCACAGACTGCACACAGCACAGCCAGTGATTTTCATATAGAGTGCTACGTGGCGTTACCAATATAAAAACCTAAACAGCCTACTTACAACTTATAGGGGTTCTTCACGATAAAGGATGACAGCCAAAACAGTTGCAGGATAAATATTTATTAAAATTCCTGACCAAGGTTTCGGTATATATAAACTGTTCGTATTGACCCTATGCCTATAGTCATGTTGTACAAATGGAGATGATGTCTTAATTATTGACGACGTCTTTGGCACAATTGTTTTATTAATCTCCATTGCATGATGTAATTTTAATTTTTTACTTCTGATGAAGGTATATTTATACATACCGAAACCTTGGTCAAGAATTTTAATAAATTTTTATCATGCGACTGTTTTGGCTGTCATCCTTTATCGTGAAGAATATCAACAGTTGCTGTTTCAGCCATGTTTAAAATCTTGACTTATGGGGGTGACAGTCGCTGATTTTTCCACTGCGTGGCCACATTAAATTCTACTCTGTTCTGAGTCAGCTACATGAACACCTTGGTTCCACTGATAGCTTACAGTGTCACTGAATACAGGTCAGAGATTCAGCCTGTCATAATCTATAACGCAGTATATAGATCACGTATGTTTATAAAATTTCAACTATATAAATAAATTGAATATTCTCGGAACGTTATCTTCAGTGCTCCATCCCCTCACACAACTGTGATAACACAGATTCACACTATAGAAAGAGACACTGGAGGAAAACGAGGTGATCCGCACTTGGTCACCATACGATCATCCATGTACGGCACCACATGATATACCCCTCGGTGTCGAGAAACGGCACGTCAACACCATGTTCAACATTCTCGATTTCCATTACTACATGGCAATCACTGCCTGCTTGTACACCTATACTTACACGTTTGGATCCACTAGCAATAAAATGATACATAGTGGGGCCACTTAGCTGTGGCTCCATGAGTGATGGTGCGGGAAACGGCTGTGTGTCCTGATCTGAAATGTCAGGTAAGCCATCGGCGTGTTGCTGTGGCTCGACAAGCGATGGTGCAGCGGAGCGGTGTCTGTCCTGCTCCAACATATAAGCTGCTGCTGCGTCAGAGAGCTTTTCCGCTCCTAAAAACCGAAAAATCTTAAGTACATTTACATGTACATGATTATTCCGCAGTTTACAATTAAGTGACTGGCAGAGGTTTCATTGGACCTACTTCAAACTGTTTCTCTGCCCTTTCTCTCTCGAACAGCAAGCAGGAAAAACAAGCACTTAATGTTTCTGTATGAGCTCTGATTTCTCCTATTTTATCATAATGATCATTCGTCCCTACGCAGGTGGGCGCCAACAGAATGTGTTCACAATCGGGGGAGGAAGTTGGTAGTTAAAATTTCACGGGATGATCCTGCCTGAACGAAAAACGCCTTCGATTTAATGACTGCCACTCCAGTTCACCTATCGTTTCCGTGACTCTCTCTCCCCTATTTCACGATAATGCAAAAGAAATTGCCTTTCTTTGAACTTTTTCGATGTCCTCTATCAGTCTCATCCGATGTAGATCCCAAATCACACAGCAATACACCAGAAGAGGGTAGACAAATATTCTGTAAGGAATATCTTTAGTTGACCTGTTGCATTTTCTAAGTGTTCTGACAGGGAGCCTTTGGTTTGCTTTACAACATTGTTTATGTGGTTCCTCCAATTCAAACCATTTGTAACTGTGATCTCAAAGTATTTAATTGACTTTATAGCCTTTAGATTTCTGTTACTTATCGTGTAACTACAATTTAGTGAAATTACACACAAGCACAAAATGAATAATCAGAAAGGGGATTGGGTTAATATTTACATGTCAGTTTTTCCTGTCTTATTCTGCCAGGTTGGGGAAGGGGTTGGGGAGGGGGCTTGATCTTGGGGTAAAGGACATTGCCGTTTGGGTGGATATCTGGTAACAACGCATCCTTGACCATAGACCTTTGGGAGATCTGGCAATACTACAAAATGTACTCGAACCAGCAGTGATCCTCTTTTCACATAATGGGGAATGGGAGGCTCTGATATCGGCGTCATTCAAGCTATCCTGCACCTGAATAGCTACATGAAAGTGTGCCAGTGAACCATCATGCAACTACCACATACAAATCATTTCACCTTAACTATCATTGTCCAAACTATATATATGAAGACAGTAACTGTTCTCGAAAGAACAGATTACTGTTGTTGACCGTGCAGCTTTTCCCTGGAATAAATGATGACTAATTGAAACCCTCAGCTGCCGACAGGTGTTGTTGATATACCTCGATGTGGACAGCTGAAAATGTGTGCACCGACCGGGACTCGAACAAGGGATCTCCTGCTTACACGGCAGACGCTCTATCCATCTGAGCCACCGAGGACACAGATGAATAGCGCGACTGCAGGGACTCATCCCTTGCACGCTTCCCGTGAGACTCACATTCCCAACTGTCCACAATTCTACATATGCAATGTACCTTATAGACATTTGCCCACTCACTCATTACTCGCGCACGCTTTGGCGATTCCCGTATATCAACAACACCTGTCTTCATATATGTAGTTAAAGGCTACCCAGCCATTGACCTTCGTCTGTGCGAATGCGCACAGGTTGCCCGAACTCTTACGGGAATCGCCAAAGCGCGCGCGAGTAATGAGTGAGTGGGCAAATGTCTATAAGGTACATTGTATATGTAGAATTGTGGACAGCTGGGAATGTGAGTATCACGGGAAGCGTGCAAGGGATGAGTCCCTGCAGTCGCGCTATTCATCTGTGTCCTCTGTGGCTCAGATAGATAGAGCTTCTGCCATGTAAGCAGGAGATCCCGGGTTCGAGTCCTAGTCGGGGCACATATTTTCAGGTGTCCACATCGAGGTATATCAACAACACCTGTCGGCAGCTGGGTTTCAATTAGTTATCATTTATTGCCCAAACTGTCGCTTAGCGCCGGCTCTGGTGGCCGAGCGGTTCTAGGCGCTGCAATCAGGAATCGCTCGACCGCTACGGTCGCAGGTTCGAATCCTGCCTCGGGTATGGATGTGTGTGATGTCCTTAGTTTAGTTAGGTTTAAGTAGTTCTAACTTCTAAGGGACTGTTGACCACAGCAGTTAAGTCCCATAGTGCTCACAGCCATTTGGACCATTTGTCGCTTAGCTTGTGTTGCAGGAAGTGAAGGTACACATGACTAACAAGTCAGCCAGGTAGGAGATGTAGTTAAAACGCCACAGCAAATTTTTCGCTTGTCGCCTCAAAGGAAGCATCTCGGTTCTCATAGATCCAAACGTGCGTATTCTGAATGTTCATAATGCCGTCTCAGGAAAGGCACATTTCGTTAGCGAATAACACCTGCTAGAGAAACTGTAGAAACTTCTCACATTTTATAAGGATCCATTGGCAGAAGGTAACCTCAGCTGCGGCTACGACTTGCACTCTTTTTACATGATACTGGTTTAACTGTTCGTCACGTAATATTCGTCATACAGTGGAGGGCGAAACGCGTTCTGCTGCAGCAGCACTTCTGGTATTTGTTGTATTTGTTGTAACAAACGGTTCTTCATTCGCGGTGTCGACACTGTTGGATGTTGTTTGTTGCAAGTTGGATTTAAACGTTCCGGTCTCGTGCAGGCGGTGATGGGGATTCGTGTACACTGCTGTCTGGTGGTCTTCTTGAGTATACTGAGGATACTCTTCGTGATACAATCGTGGTAACAGCCGTACATGGACTTTATCATGCCCATACTCCAAATAGTCGTCGGCCATTCCTTAACTGCAAATATGTATGGACTCATGGCAACTCCTTCAGATACTACATACGCGCATTCCCATTGCTGTTCATCGTAGAAACTAGTACTTTGAATGCCTTACTATGGAAGGACACACTTTCAATAGTCACAGTACTGTTATTAAGTACATCCTGCTTAGCGGAATCAGATCACTGATTGTGCTACACATTTAAGGGCTATTAAATGCAGTTTTTATGGAAATTTTGGCTCCGGTTTGTTATTATAGAAGTGCTTTGCTATTGTAAGCAGAATTTAACACGACGAAAAGTAGCACTCATGCAGTATCCTCGAGAGGCCTTACTGAGCGAGGATTATTAATAAAGGTACACACTGAGTGCAGGTATTAGCTTCCACTTGTCTAGTGATCGCGTTTTGAAGTTCCTTCTTCTTTCTTTCTTTAGTGTGTGTGTGGTTTTTTTTACATTATGTTTCAACTGCAGTCTCTTCATTTTCTCCTGATCAGTGCATCTTCCTTCATTTCTTTGTATCTTAGCCTTCTTCTAATGTCGTCCATCATTCTAGTCCTCCTACTTCTGCCTCTCATTCCCTCCACTTTTCCTTTATATTTCTTTGTTACAGTCAATTTCTACGCAGTATATGTCTCAACCAAGAGCTTTTACTCTTTCTGGTCATTTACAATAATCTTCTTTCTTTCCATGTTTCCTTCATTACTTTTTCATTCTGAAGTCTGCCAATCCACTTGAACTTAAGCATTCTTCTCCATAGTCACATTTCAAAATTTTTATCCTTCTTCTTACTCTTTAACTATCCATGATTTATTGCTGTACAACGCTATAAATAAAATTTAACAATCTTTTCCTCAGCTCCATTGGAATTCTTCTATTTGTTAATAACTGCTTGACCTGTTGGAATGCTCTATTTCCTTAGATGTCCTTCTCCTTACTACTTATGTACAGCTTCTGTTCCATATGAGTAAACTTCCTAGGTACAGAAAGGATTTTACTTAATCTGTCTTTTCTTCGTCTAAGTTCACTGCTCAAAAGAATCAGGGTAACAAGCGTATCAATGTCCTGTATGTATACTGTGGAACAGGCTGTACCTGTGGTCTTATTGCATTGCCTAAGGCCTTCGCATTCAATGTGTGCAACAACTAAAGTCACTATGCATTATAGTTCCAGGTGAACCATAAGAAGAAAGTCAGTACCGATGTCCGTGTTCTTTGATGAGGTATGCAGACGGCGGTTCTTATTTGTGGTCGCTGTATTCAGCCAGCCATACGTAGTGCGACATCTTAATACAGTGCCAGTTGCAAGCGCAGTCTGTTTGATCCTAGAAGGATGAGGCTTTCCGTTGTATTGCTGCAGATTCCAATGTCTCTCCTTGTGGACATGCTGCAGCCAGGTCAGTACACAAGGCATGTTGGATAAGGTCGCCGAGGCATTGCAATCCTACACGGAGACCGACGTCACACCATCTACGCGTTACGGTGTCGTACGGCTACCACCAGAGCACTGGAAGACGTTCTCAGATCGACAGCTGGAGTCGCTGCGTCAGACCAACCTATAAGGAACAAGTTACAAGAACGGACCATACGACCCACACGTGCTTCAAGAACCCAATTAACAACACAACATCTCGCAGCGTGCCTTTAGTCCTGGCGTTTTCATGTCAACTGGCAACTTCGATACAGGCGGAAAGCGTTACTCACATACGAGTCTAGTTTTCCTCTGACGCAGGGTGGTGACCGTGTTCGTGCGTGAAGACGTCGTGGTGATAGGTGCTTGCAAAATGTTGTCCACATCAAGCAAGCAGTTGTTCGGCTTCGCATCGAATGACAGAGTTGTTGGACGTCCTCCTGAGGGATATCGTGCCACCTTGTCTCATTGGTCAAAATCCGGAGCTGGTTGGAGGATCCTGCCCATAATGCTCCAAACGTTCTCTATTGGAGGTTTCCAGCCATCTTCCTGGCCAAGATGCGGTTTGGCAAGCACGGAAACATGCCGGGATTTATCTTCCTGAAATGTAATCCCAGGATGACTTGTCATGAAGGATAGCAAAATGGGGCGTACCGCTGTGTTGTAAGGATACCACAGATGACAACCAAAAGGGTCCTGCTTGAAATGAAATGACACCCCAGGCCATCACTCCTGGTTTAGGGCTGTACGGCGGGCGACAGCCACATTGGTACCCCACCGCCGTCCGTGGCCTCTTCAGACGCGTCTTCACTGGTCATCGGGGCTCATTTCGGAGCGGGACTCATAACTGAAGACAATCGTACTCCAGTCTATGTGATTCCAGGCCGATGATGCCTCTGGAGACGTCCTGGACAGCAGTACCCCTTTGGTTGTCATCGAAAGCATCCTTACAGCCCAACGATACGGCGACGATATTACGCACTCAGATTTGCTGCCCTTTGTGGCAATGGATCCGGGGATTACATTTCAGCAAGATAATGACCGCTCCTACGGGACGAGTGTTTCTACCGTTTGTGTTCGTGCTTACCAAGCCCTGTCTTGGCAGGCAAGGTCACCAGGTCTCTCCCTGATTGAGAACGCTTGCAGTATAATGGTTAGGGCCTTCCAACCATCTCGGGTTGCTGACAATCTAAAGTGGCAAATGGACAGAATCCCTCAACAGGACGACAAACAACACTATCAATCAGTGCCAAACCCTATATCTGCTTGCATAAGGGCCAAAGGTGGGCCAACACAATGTTGTCTTGCTCAATTTGTGAAGCCCTTTCTCCTGAATAAATGATTCAGTTTTTCAGAAATTGTAATTTCTTTGTCTGTACATGTACCACAGATCCAACGATTTTTGTCCCATCCGGATGATTCCTTGTGGCGAGTCTTTTTTTGTCTATTTCTCTAAGAGCGTATTCTGGATTTAGATTCTAGGACGTAGCACAAATAATTATACGGGAAGTTTACAAGTTGTGTGACGCAAGAGGACACAGTTGCTGTGTGTAGCAAAGAAAGGATACAAATGGAATAGGAGATGCACTAGTGTAAGCGGGTTACAGGGGTAGGAGCCATACGGTAACGTCGTTTCCTCGCAGCCTTGGCCCACCCCAACACCGGACCCTCCCCCACCCTAGTATCGATCTGCGCCCTCTGGAAGATACCAGTCCCAGGCGGTGCTTCGAGAGACGTCTCGCCGAGACTACCGGTCGACGCTGGGAACGGAGCGCGAGGCGCCGCGGAGAGGGAGGCGGACAGTAAAAGGAAGCACTGCGTCGCGACGCGGGGCAGCCAGTGGACTGTAAGCGCAGGGGTGGGGCGCGTCAGCCCGACGGGCTTCGGGAGGAAGTCTAATTTCGCGACGCGCGTGCCACTGCAGAAAGACAGGTTTCTCTTTGGAGCGGCGCCGCAGCTGCTTCTGCCGTTGCTGCCTCTGGTGAGCGGCGACTTCAAAGGGCACGCCGCGGAACAGGCGCCGCCTCCTCCCAAGCTAAAACGCCGGGGCGCCGGCGACGTGACGTCACATGGCCCTTCCTTACGACTGCATCCGCTTCTGCCAAGGAGAGGCGTGGCCTGGCAAACACGGTGGTAATGTGAGGCGGCGAGAGGCAGGCCAGTCGGCGGGACAGGGTGACGTGGAGCAGTTGTGTGTCGGGTATTGCAGAGGGCAAAGCGGGAAGTGGGCGGCGCTAGGAGTTGCGTCATTAGTAAACACACTTTCATATCTGTGGTGTGCGTACTGTAAGACCTTCGGTACACACACCATCAGATTATTTGACTTGTCGCTCTAACGAAGTAGGCGTCAGCAATATGTCTCGTGGTTTATCGTGGCGAGTTTATCTTCTGCCGTTAGGTCGGACGATAGAAATGCCACTTGCACGCTTAGAGTAGCAGATTGACGGTGACCAACTTTAAACAGAACTTGATTAATTTTCACACACATTGATTAAAAAATTGAGAAGCATGAACATTACGTAACTTGATTCTGGATGCTATTTGCAATTGACAATCTGAAGTTCCTTTGGTCTTAGTACGTTAATCTTATTGTCACATATCTCTGATACTTGACAAAGTGTCTATACATTTATCTTCATGGCTATGTACAGGAATATGGTAATCTTGTTAGGTGCAGTTCAGGTATCACTGCGTGAGTGTGATCCGCAAGGAGAAAAGGTTTTACGTTAGCAACAATCTCATTGGCTGCGTTACATATTAATATGCGGATGGCGGAAGCAGAATTTGGTCCATCTCAAAGGCAGCGCCATCTCGTAGTGCGGAGACGGACGAGCGCTGCGCCGGCACTCTTGTGCTTAGCGGGGCGCGCTCTAGTGGAAAAGTTGTCTACTCGCTGACTACGCGGAACTATGTACACAACAATATCCAAAATCAGTCAAACTTGTGAAATAATAATAATAATGAGCGTATGGCATCGGTGCCTGGGAGACCCCTCGCGGGGTGGTTCGGCCGCCGCTCCACAAGTTCTTTAACGCCACTACGGCGACTTGCGAGTGAATGAGGATAAAAGACACACAACACCCAGTCATCTCGAGGCAGAGAAAATCCCTGACCCCGCCGGGAATCGAACTCGGGACCCAGTGCGCAGGAAACTAGAACGCTACCGCAAGACCACGAGCTGCGGACACTTGTGAAATAGTTTCCTAGTTTCATTCAGGTACGAAATATACACTTACACAATGTGAGAAAAGTAACCGCACACTTGATTGAAAATGACTTTCAAGACAGAGGCGCCCTCCATCGGTAATGCTGGAATTAAATCTGGTGTTGGCCCACCCTTAGCCATGATGACAGCTTTCACTCTCGCAGGCATACGTTCAATCAGGTGCTGGAAGACTTCTTAGGGAATGGCAGACCATTCTTCACGGAGTGCTGCCATGAGGAGACGTATCGATGTCGGTCGGTGAGGCCTGGCACGAAAGCGGCATTCTAAAATATCTCAAAGGTGTTCTGTAGGATTCACGTCAGGACTCTGTGCAGGCCAGTCCATTACAGGGATGTTATTGTCGTGTAACCATTCCGCTGCAGGCCGTGCATTACGAACAGCTGTTCGATCGTGTTGAAAGATGCAATCGCCATCCCCGAATTGCTCTTTAACAGTGGGAACCAATAAGGTGCTAAAAACATCAATGTAGGCCTGTGCTGTGATAGTGTCACGCAAAACAACAAGGGGTGCAAGCCCCCTCCGTGAAAAACGCGACCATATCGTAACACCACCGACTCCGAATTTTGCTGTTGGCACTACACACGCTGGCAGATGACGTTCACCAGGCATTCGCCATACCCACACCCTGCCATCGGATCGCCACATTGTGTACCGTGATTCGTCGCTCCACACAACGTTGTTCCACTGTTCAATCGCCGAATGTTTACGGTGCTTATACCAAGCGAGGCGTCGTTTGGCATTTACTGGCGTAATGTGTGGCTTATGAACATCCGCTCGACCATGAAATCGAAGTTTTCTTAACCGTCGGCGGTCTCTGTCAGTCAACAGACGAGGTCGGACTGCACGCTTTTGTGCTGTATATGTTCCTTCACGTTTAAACTTCGCTATTACATCGGAAACAGTGGACCTAGAGATGTTTAGGGGCGTGGAAATCTCGCGTACGGACGTATGACATAAGTGACACCCAATCACCTGACTACGTTCGAAGTCCGTGAGTTCCGCGGAGCGCCCCATTTTGCTCTAACGATTTCTAATGACTGTGAGGTCGCTGATACGGAGTACCTGACAGCAGGTGGCAGCACAATGCACCTAATATGAGAAACATGTTTTTGGGGGTGTCAGTGTATTTTTGTTCACATAGTGTATATCCTTGTTACCGCGCTGCAAGTAGCAGAAAAAATCGGCCGTAATCAAAAGATGCACATTTGTCTCCTAGCGCTTCCGCATGTGTCAACTCTACATTAATCTACGTCTACATCTACATGGATTCGGTGCAAATCACACTTCAGTGCCTCGCAGGCAGTTCATCGAACCATAATTCTCTCTTATTCCAGCCTCGAACAGCGCGGAAGAAAACGAACATCTATCCCTTTTTGCGCGAGCCCTAATCTCTCTCACTTTATTATGCTGATCACTTCTCCCTGTGTAGGCGACGTCAACAAAATATTTTCACATCCGGAGGAGAAAGTTTGGGATAGAATTTCGCGAGAAGACTCAGGCGTAACGAAAATCGCCTTTGTTTTAATTATGTCTACCACAAATCTTGTATCATGTCTGTGACTCTCTCCTCTATTTCGGGAAAATACAAAACGTGCTGCTCTTCTTGAAGTTTCTCGACGTACTCAGTTAATCCTATCTGGTAAGGATCCCACACAGCGCAGCAGTATTCCAAAAGAGGACGGACAAGCGTAGTGTAGGCAGTCTCTGTAATGGGTCTGTTACATTTTCTAAGTGTTCTACCAATAAAACGCAGTCTTTGATTTGCGTTCCTCACAACATTTTCTATGTGTTCTTTCCAATTTAAGTTTTTCGTATTTGTAATTCCTAGGTATTTAGTTGAATTTATTGCCTTTATATTTTATTGATTTGTCGTGTAATCGAACTTTAACGGATTCCTTTTACCTCTCATGTGAATGACCACACACTCTTCATTATTTAGTGTCAATTCCCAATTTTCGCACTATACATATATCTCTTCTAAATCGTTATACTATTTATTTAGATCTTCTGATAGCAATACTAGATGATAAACGACAGCATCACCTGCAGACAACGTAAGATTGCTGCTCGAATTGTCTCTTAAATCATTTATAAAGATAAGGAACAGGAGAGAGACTATAACTTGATGACTTTCCGTCCGTTACTACGAAATGTGATGACTCTGACAGGAAATCACGAATATAAGCACAAAATACGGATAATTGCGTCAGCACTGCGGGAAAGTATCGGCGTCGCCTTTTCCTCACCGCACGTCTACCCACGATAGCGTGTAACATACCTTGTTACGAAGCCTCCCAAGAACGCCACGTGTATTTACGAGGGCGTCGGTGGCCGGAAACAAAGGATGAATCGAGAGTAATTAATGAATATGAAATCAGGTGACTGATTCGAGACCTTCTGAAGGGAAACAAACCACTGCTCTACCCATAATGCGCGTATAAATTTTATTTCGAAGTATATAAAGGTACAGCACCGTCGTTTTGAGAGGAACTAATAAGTTGTTCGAAATGGCGGCTGCCGTTAGAAAGATTTACGTCTGAACGGGGCGTCCTCTCCGTCATGAGGCGTGTACGAACGCAGAACATCCCGCCGTTCCTACGGCCGAGATTGGGCCAGTGTTAGGAAACATCTGGACGAAAAAGGAAGCGGCCATGTCTATGGCCCAGCAGGTGACAGCTAGACGCTTGACCAACCAACAAGTAGGTACCGGAACTACTTTTTTCAGCCGGAACACAACAGTGCGAGGTGCTGACCAGCTAACAAAAGCCCTGAGCGTCACCGCAACGGCCCCTTCTGGAACGTGTTATTAGATCGCCCACTAGTGCCATCTCGCCCGCGTCGCCTACGGTCCACGTGTAAGTTCCACCATGCGACCGTAAATATTAGCGGTTCGTGACTTCGGGCACAGTCCACTAATGATGCTTGGATTCGATTGCCGTTTAGGTCGTTTGCCGATGGCGAGTATTTAGCGACAGGACGTGAGAGCAGAAGCGCCAGCCATGCGGTGAGATTCACCGAATTATGCTATCCCCCTTTTATTGCCAAAATTTAGTTCTCAAGGTTCAGTATTCTCTCTGTGAGGTATTCTCAGTTAAATCTGTATAGCTACAGGTGAATGCTGTTTCTATACTGTACGTCATTCTGTGAATGTGTATATGTCAGTGGAGCCTGCCCTCGGTTAAGAGTACGTTATTCTGTGTTAATTTCAGAATATGTCTGTTTGTACTAATTTCTAAATCGTTTATTTCTGTTGCGATTTCTACCACCTTCCCTCAGTACCCATCAAATCGTGGCTCCCTGCATGTAGATTCGTAGTCATTGCCTTTCCGCGGTCGGATTCTGGGTTGAATAATAGCATGAGACCCTGATGTCTTATCAATATTTATCTCACCCGCTAATTGGGCCAAACTATTTTCATTCAGGCAGCCTGGGATGCAAAAACTGTGGCCGTCAGTTTTGATGTGTTAGCGCAAGCTACGGTCCTAACCCTGCGGCAAAGCACCTCTCCTACGTTTCCCGACAGCCACCGGATGAGGGATCAACTTACCGTGGCCAAACTATACTTTTTCCTATTGTCATTAATAAAGTGAGTTTCATAGCCGCAAACAGTCCCAGCATCTTTAGTTTCGTTCTTATTTTTATTGCAGGGTGATCCGGGTGCACATTTTTCATTAGTGTGGCATTAAAAGACCACGACTAGACGACCATCATTATGACACTTGTTGCAGTTTGATTCTTCCTTTTCTTATAATTTGAGCCAGGTGGTTGTCTTCAGTTCACTGTATCCTTCACGAAGTCTATCCGCTGTCAGTTTTACATGTCTCATCTTGCAAATCTCATCTTCTCGATAGCTTCCATAATGAAATTTCACTCTGCAGCAGAGTGTGCACTGATTTGAAACTTCCTGGCAGATTAAACCTGTGTGCCGGACAGGGATTCGAAGCCGGGACATTTCCATTTCATGGATGTGCTCACCTACTGAGTTTCTCATGACTCACGACACCTCCTCATAACTCTAGCTCTCCCGGTACCTCATATCCTCCCTCCAAACTTTAGGTTCTCCTGTTAACCCATATCTCCAAAATACCCTTTCTTTTAGAAGATGCAGTTCTTCAAATTACGCAAAAGAAGTTCTTTGAAGTTTAGAAAGCAGGAGACGAGGTACTGGCGGACATGAGTCTGTGACGAGAGGTCGTGAGTCGCGCTTGGGAAGCTCAATGGGTGAGCATTCGCCAGCGAAAGGCAAACATCCCGGGTTCGAGTCCCGGCCTAAAAAAACAGTTTTTATCTGCCAGGAAGTTTCTCGAAAGCTTTTCTAAAGACGTTCAGGTTTCGTACTACTTCTGATCATACACCTATCTCTTCTGCCTCTTTCTTAGCTCTCATGTATCGGAGTAATGTTGTACTTGTTTTCTATTCGAGAATGTGGAAGATAAGTTTTGTCCGTCTTACATCTTGTTTCGTAAAAGCTGCAAAAGAGCCAAAGGTGAAAGTGAAAACATTTTTTTCGGTTCAGTCTCCACTAACAGAGAAGAAAAAAACAGTGGAATTCATAACATGTAAGTAAGAATAAGTACACCATAAGGTAATTGCATGCCAAATTCATAAAGAAACTAGCCACCAGACACAGCTTCACGTGATTAACACTAAGTATCTACGACTCGACGACTTATTTATAAAATTTCGTGATACACACAAAGTTTCCCCGTTAAGCAATGCATCTTTTAGTGACAAGAGTTTCAAAATCCCTACAGTATTTCCTGAAATTAACCTTCAAATACACACATAAAAAAATGTGGCGAGGAACTTCATAATATGTGTGGAAAGAAACTGTTCGTTATCTATAAACAGCAAAACGTAGAATCATGTTAGTACACCATATTTTTAGAATGAATAACCTGTAAAAAAAATACGAAAATCATTTGTTGTAATACATTTCTGAATTGCAGTAATCTTTCGACAGAAAAATCAATAACATTTTATATATAACAGCTGCTGCATACAGTGGTCATGAAAACAAGCGTATATTATATTTGTTTCTCTGTTTCATCAAAATACACTAATTCTCTTGAATACTGCGGACATTGTGATGTACTGAATTTAAAATTAATTTCACTAAAACGCACTGAATCAATAAAAAGGAATGACATGAACATAAATCAGTGAGATTCTATTCTAAGTATCTGTAACGTGACTCATGCATCTCGCCACATCCATTATGGATGCGATGGCACCAAAGAAGTTTCGGGGAAACTATACTAACGACAGACGGCATTTCCGGCTGTTCGCCCCGTCCCGCTGTCAGGAGGACTTGGCCTCACTCTACGGCCTTCATAAGCCGCAGTCGATATTTTCTGAGTGAAGATTGCTTGTATCCTCCTCGTGTCTTACGAATTTCCACCTTCGGTCTGCTCTACGGGCTGGTAACTGCTTCGCTGCTAACTTCTTTTGAGAAGACATGCGTACTTTCCAGTATCATTCTCGCACTATATAGTTTGCTACCTCGCGCCGATTCAACACTTTCAATTTTTGTGAATTTTTACTTTGTTCTGTGGTTGCTTTCATTCAGATTTAATAAAAGATTGTGCTTGTTGGCACGAAGGAAGACAACTAGCGTATTAAAAAGTAATGAATTATCTTGCTTCAAAAAACGTGATGAAAACGTGAGGCTGTGTGTTGTATGCTGGTACTCGTATGGGAAAAATAATTAAGCTAACATAACTGTACAAACAGAGTATACGCCTTCTATTGTCTGTCTGACAGAAATCTCCGTTCACCACTTCCATTTCTATCGTTTCTATTTGGCTTCATCACCTTTCACTTGTTTATCTGCCTTATCTATTGGCCTGTTCAAGCTGCTTAGACTGTGTATTCGCTTTGCTTATTTCTGAAATGAGTTAGTTTACAGTGCTGTCGTTTCTCGCTGTTTCGTAGCTTATAATACGTTCGTCTTAAAGGGGTCTTGTGGTAGGACATCATTTGCTAACTGCTAAAATGTTTTACAGGGGCTTTACAATTTTTACTAATCTTGTATCTTTAATGAAGGTGGTGATATGACAATGAATAAATACGTTCAATACTAGTTAGTGTTAACTCAAATGTGAACGCATCTAAGACACGTAGAAATATCACCACCATCTTCCTTTGAAGGATTAGGCTATTGTCTGCACTTAATTTATAAACAAAATCATTCACATGTTTTCCGGAGTCTTCTAGTTCCTTATGTGCCATTCAGCTTGTAGTTCAACGCCTTCTCATACGGCGTTGTATCGAATTTTCACAGTTACATTTGAACTTTTTATTCGTGGTGATAATTTTTACTTCTCTTGTAATATCGTAATTTCTGATCGCGTCATTCCCTTGCGTAGCCCTTCGTCCAGCTTGGGGACCACATCGTCGCTGTTTATTTTCTTGTTTTTTTGTGGTAACTCAGTTTATGTTTTCACAGGATAACACAGGAACCACCATAGCTTTATAGGATTTCGTGATATTGTACTTTATGGCTCAATGTACTGCTAATGGTACCACAGACAGCCTCGAATTTTTGTATTTTATTTTCAGACCCAGAGACAAATTCAAAACTTGTATCACAGCCTAAATAAGTGATTTGGAAGACTTTTTTTAAAACCGATTTACCTAAAACAATTTTTTTACCTGGCTGGTCGCTATCTCTAGAGATGTCAGCCCCATCTGCGACTTACCCTGCACGGCCATTGTAACGCAGCCAGCAGAATGTGCCATTACCGGTAAATTCACAAGCAGCCTCGGATACAGGACTGGATCAACTGATGACAACCGGATAATCTTACCGGATAAATTATTAGGCATTAGCAACTTCCAATGATCGATGACTCACCAACAAAGAAGCAAGTTAAATCAAGCACTGAAAGAAAATAATGTTGACATTGCAATAATAGCATAAACAAAGAGAAAACCAAAAAGAACGGAAGATCTGACACACTTATAGATGCTTACATTGGCATCTCACAAAGAAGACTCGATAGTGTTGGCGTAGCAATTGCTGTCAGTGATAGACAGAGACAGATGATTCGTGACTACAGCTTCATAAATCAAAGAATAATGATAGATTTCAAAGTCCAAGAGTTAATGTAACAGTTATATGCGCATATGGCCGATAGGAGGGAAGGGAAGATGGGATGGTACAAATACATTTTATGATGTTCCTCTGAAAAAGTGAACAAAAGCAATTAAAAAGTAGTACGATTGAATAACGTTGCTGGTGCCATTGCCGACACTGTGCTGAAATCCCACACACAGAAGTCCTGAATGTCATTATTCTGACAGCGACAACTAAGAATAAAACAAGGTCCATAAGCGAACTGCTTGTACTTGTCTCATTATGACGCTAACAATTCTGTTCTGTAGCTCCACCGCCGTCCTTCCTCGACAATGTTTCGTAACCATCTTCTCCCCTCTGTGTATCTCTATATATTTGTTCTTTTCCTTTGTTTTACACACACACGTTATCTCTTGCATCCCTGCAGGAGTCGCTCTACCCAGCTGGACGAGTCCGTGTTTCCAGCGACCCTCCGCCGTCGGTACAAAAGTGGCCCCTTGAATACGTAATCACCTTATGGCATTGTTTCGGGAAATACAACATAGACCGGACGGGCGGGAGGGGCGAACACAATGGCGGCGAATCAAATCCTATTCACGGTCAGCACAGCATCCCGGGGCAGGGCCTGCTTGCCGCTTAAACATCGCCGCCCCCTCCCCCCTCGACCCTCTAGGGAGGTCTGGCTGCAGGTGCTGGCGGCATCGCCACCACCCAGGGGCTCTCACAGAAACGTGACCGGACATGGCCGCTGAATATCGTTTTTGACTTGCTCTGTTCACTACGTATGTGACTTTGCGTCATCAGTCTTCTGATTTGTCTGATGCATCCTGCCACGATTTCCCCTCGTTTGCAAATATGTTCATCTCAGATAGCACCTGTAGGCGCTGTCGTCAATTATTTGTCGCATTTATTCTGCCAACTGACAAAACGCTTCTTTTGGAGCTCAGAAAAGTCGAATATGAAAATGAAATGGTTGAAATGGCTCTGAGTACTATGGGACTTAACATCCATGGTCATTAGGACAATAGACAACACCCAGAAAGTCGAAGATGCTCCTCTTTAAAAGACTCAAACCGAAAATTGGGCAACCAGCTTTCTAATCCTCAATCCGCAGTCCTTACCGAAAATTCTTATATGGGAACGTATTCGCCCTCTTTTAACACAGGAAATTCTAAATCCTTTTACTCAGTCTCTCTTTGGAGTGAAACCTTCATACTCAGCATCTCCCTCTCACCGCCACCATATATCCCACTGTGGGATCCCCCCATCACTGTCTTCATTCCTTTCTCTCGCTTTTCTTCACCACCATCCCCTTCTCTACCAATTTCACTATCTCTCTGTCCCTACTGCTATTGTCTTTGTCCCCTTCTTTTTCTCTCCCATTTCCACTCTGCCTTTCTTTCTTGTTTATAGTTTGCAGTTTTTCTCTACGGCTACTCTTTTTATCCTCTCCACAGATGTCCATGGGAATAGTTTTGGAGGGTTTGTTTGACCCCTCGACCGGGAAATTTTAACACATTGGTATAGGCGATGGGGAAAAGAGCTCAAATTCCTTCGTGCTAAACTTCGCCGGTGTGGGCGTCCACTCATCTTTATTTTTCATTTCCGCAGTTTCCTCTCTCTTTTGCTCTCTTTGCTATTATCTCGATCCATTTCTCTTTCTCTGTTACTCTCACGGTCTCACATTGACCATCACTATCTCATCTCTCTTTGCTACCACTGTTATTGACTTTAACCACCTCTGCTTCCCTTTCGCTGCCACTTTTCATAAGAGTGAATATTTTACGAGCATTTTACTTGCATAATTACGGTAAATTTGAGCTTTGAATGTCGGTAAAGGAAAACGATGCCGAAACAACTTTCAAAGTTCCCCGAGATCACCATCTTCAAAACAAATGGTAAAGCTTGCGATGATTTGCCGTGAGTACAAATAGTAGAAGTGACCTTCCCCACAACTGCTACTTTTGGTACCCAAAAATCATTTTTCCCTGTGTATCTTGATAATGGGTAACGATTTCCAAAAATGTGATACTGGACATTCTAAATCAAATGTCGGAACAATATACAGTTAAAAGTTGAACGATTTGTTAGTTACTTAGATAACTGCGGCCCACGGACGGACGGTCACTGAAGAGGACTGTGACGAGAAATAAGAGCACTACAGCTGCAAAAGTCGCTGCACAGCTGACAGCGCGAAAATAACACGAGTGGTGTTCCATAAGCAGGGAACTGCAGGACGAACTGGAATTTAAAAACCACTCATAAGTGATGCAAACCCCTAACAGGGAAATTTAGTGCTGACGCCACAAAACCTGGAATATGGAACAGTTGAGGAAACTCATTTGGTCGGAGTTGACATCCAAGATTAAAATGTGGAGGGGATTCGATGATGATTTTGGCAGCCATATAAAAAAAATGGCTCTGAGCACTATGGTACTTAACTGCTGAGGTCATCAGTCCCCTAGAACTTAGAACTACTTAAACCTAACTAACCTAAGGACATCGCATACATCCATGCCCGAAGCACGATTCGAACCTGCGACCTTAGCGGTCGTGTGGTTCCAGACTGTAGCGCCTAGAACCGCTCGGCAACATCGGCCGGCGCAGCCATATCGCAGCATCCCAAGGGCCCTATGGTTACGTACCAAGAACGCATTACTGTCAAGCGTTATGATACCATTTTGGCTGCTCAAGTCTGTTCTAAACTTTAACGTTTGTTCCCCCATTGGTGATCGTGTGTTACAAGACAAAAGCGCACACTGTTCGTTCTAGACTCGTTTTTTGACCCTGGCCACCACACTCTCTAGGTTTAGGTCTACTTTGGAGGAAAGAGCGTATGATCGCAATGCACCTTCATGATCGTCACCTGAACTGGTCACTGTTTTGCAGGAAGAACGGTATAAGATCCTCTTGAAAACCATACAGGACCGGCTTTTAGCCATTTCGAGGTGACTGAAAGTGGTTTTGAATGCCAACGGTTTTCCTACAGCGTATCAGGCATGGTAATGTACTGTGTTTTTGGTGTTTCCATGTTTTTGTTCACACCCTGTATGTCCTTTCTTTGTATTATAAGTCTTGTGGCTGGTTTTATGTGACCCCCCCCCCTCCCACGATTTCCGCTGTTGTGTCAATCTATTCATAGCAGAACAGCATTTTCAACCAACGTCCTCAATAGCTTGTTGCTTATATTATACCCCATGTCTTTTTCTACAATTTTTGCCTTCTGCGGTTCATTCTAATACCATCTAAATTAACTGGTTGGTTATAATTGAACTTTCGCTATTTCGTCCAGTATAGACGGAAAACTATTTACCGTATGGATACCCAGCTTTATTGGAATGATGTTCAAACTGTTGTAAGGGGTTCACCACCCTGCTGGAGCAAAGGTAGTCTCGATGTATTGCTCACTTGCTAGAACGACAATTCACAGGCGCTGCCTGAGACATAAAACATCTTTGCCCCTGTTAAAAGAGAGATGCATTAGAGTCGTAGGTGAGAGCACTACAGTCTAGATGTAGTCTGTCGCTGGTACAACGCAGTTTACAGTTAGTAGTTGTTAAAGTCACAGTGCAGACTAATTGTAAAATTTTATTATATGGAACTGATTAATAATTGTGATCAGCCGCAGAGCTAAATGATACCATGGCATGAGTTTATGATTAAAAAATGAATAATTGTTAATATAATGAAAAATCAACAGTGTAAATAAGCCAACCATCTTCTTCTTCTTCTGCTTTTACGGCCTCATTGGACCACTTCAGTCAATCATTTCTGATCCTCTTCTTTGGTATTTTCCCCTTCCGAGTGGCCCAGTATCTCTTCATTCGTTCCGATGCTTTTCGTCGTCCCTTATCTGTAAATACCCTTTTCATTGTATGTCGTTTGTCAATTTTTGGTTTAAATCTTATTTCTGTGTCCCTCAACTTCCTTAAATTTGGCGTTTTGTTCTGCAAATCATCCAGAGTTATTTCCAGTTCTTCCATATCCTCTCTTATTTCCTTAAGCCATCCTCCTTGTTGTTTCAAATTCCAGAGTTTCTCAATAATTTTCCTTGATAATCTGGTTTCTGGTGTCCTCAGAATGTGACCACAAAAAGAGATCCTTTTCTTTCGTATAGTATCAGCGATGGGCTCCAGTTCTCTGTAGACCACTTCATTTGGAACTATCCGCCATTGCCCAGCTTTTTGATATTTCTTATTTATGCATGTTCTAGCAATTCTTCTCTCTACTTTTAAAATTTTGTCAATTCTGTTTTTCTGGGTGACTTTAAAAAGAGTTTCACTTCCGTATGTAACCTCTGGTTGAACCACCGTCTTGTAATGTTTTAATTTTGTTTTAATTGATAGACATTTTTTATTGTACGTAGACCATGTTAGTTTTTGAGCTTTTATCATTTTATTAGTTCTTGCTCGCCATGCAGGTTTCTCGTCCAATTTACGTGTTATAATTTCACCCAGGTATTTAAATTGTTTCACTATTTTAATTTCCCTATTGTTCACTGTGATGTGATCTATTACAAGTGGATCCGTTACCATTATTTCAGTCTTTTCAAATGATATCTGGAGTCCTAATTTTTGTGCTATATTTTGTAAGCTTGTTATTTGTTTCGTGGCTTCCTGAATATTATTAGCTAGTAATGCTAGGTCATCAGCAAATCCCAAGCAATTTAGGTTTATTTTATCTTTCTTAGTTCCAATTTTAATATTCATAGGATTTTCCTTGTACCATTCTCTCATTACATATTCAAGAGCACAATTGAATAGCAATGGTGATAAACAATCTCCCTGTCTCAACCCTGTTTTAATCGTAAATGGTTCAGATATTTCTCCTCTAAATTTTACTTTGGATTTGGTGTTTGTTAAGGTTAACTGTATCATTTTTATTAATTTAGGATGAAGTCCAAAATTCCTTACTATTTTCATCATTGAAGATCTATGGATGCAATCATACGCCTTTTTGGAATCTACAAAAGTTATGACTAGTTGTTTTTGCCTTCTTTTGTAGACATCCATAACTAACTTCAAGGTAATTATCTGTTCTGGGCAGCTTCTCCAGGATCTAAATCCTCCTTGATATTCTCCCAGTTCCAGTTCTAATTGATCTTTACAGCGGTTGTATAGTATTCTTGACATGATCTTATACGTGCAGTCCAAAAGGGAAATTCCTCTATAGTTGTCTGGATTTGATTTTTCTCCTTTCTTATGTAATGGATGTATTATAGCAGTAGTCCAATTTTCTGGTAATTTCTCTTCATTCCAGATTTTTACTATGCCTTGGTGTAATGCTATCTTTACTGGTTCTGCTGCATATTTCCAAAGTTCAGCAAACGTTTGATCTTCTCCACTTGCTTTGTAGTTTTTGAGTTCTTTCAAAGCTCTGTAGACCTCATTAATTGTAGGTGGATTTATATTTTCTGCTGGAGTTTTAATTGGGGTTTCTGTGTTTATCTGAAGAAGTTCTGGGGGATCTTCACAATTTAGTAACTTGTTAAATGTTTCTGCTAGAATTTCTGTATTTTTACTGTTGCTATGGGCTAGGTTATTATCTTTATCTTTTAACATTAATGTTGGAGGATCATATCTTTGTAATTGTCTGCCAAATATTTTGTAATAGTCTCTTGAGTTTGTTTTGTCACTATTTGTTTCTATCATTAGAAGTATATCTTTTTGGTACTGACGTTTAACTCTCCTTATTATTTTTTGTGTTGTCTTCCTTTGTTTTGTGAGTTCCAAATATGATTTTTCTGTTTTTTCATTTTGATGCCTTAACCAGGCTTGGTGTCGATCCAACACTGCTTCATCACATTCATCGTTCCACCACTGGTGTTTTTTCCTTGGATTTATAGGGGCAACTTGTTCAGCTATTTGTTTCAATTTGGGAATTATTTCTTCCAGATCATCTGTTATTTTTATATCCCTGGTTTGTGCTTCATAATCCTCATTTTGTATCAGTTTATGAGGGTCATAGGTTCTCTTCTTCTTCTGGTGGGATTTTTTCTTTGCTAATGGGGTTAATTTAATTTTAATTTTTATCATGTAATGATCTGATCCGGTATCTGTCCCTCTCAGTGCTTTCACATTGTAAATTTCCTTGTGGTAATTCTTATCCATGCAGACATGGTCCAGTTGCCATTCTCCTTTTTTCCAGTCTGGATGTTTCCAAGTTTTTAGTTTACTTGGTCTTCTCTTAAAATACGTCGACTTTGAGATCATGTCATGGTTTCTGCAAAATTCCACTAGTCTTATGCCATTTTTGTTTGTTCTTCTTTGTGCTGTCCATTTCCCTATTATGTCTCTATATCTCTTTTCCCTTCCTAACTGGGCATTGAAGTCTCCAATTAAAATTTTGATGTGATTTTTATTAATGTTATTCGGCGTTTGATCTAAGAGCTCCCAAAATTTTCCTACCTCTTCTCTGTGTTCTTTTTTATTATTTTTATCATTTGTCGGGGCATGGGCATTTATTATTGTGTACATTTTATTTGCATCTATTGTAAGGTAAATTTTATTATTTTTATTGGCATGCGAGTAATTAAGTCACTTGTCTGAGATGATAATGTGAATTAGTTTCAATCTTTTCTTTTGTGATTCGTCAGCACCAGTTGACCCGTATTTGTAATATATTCAATTTTCCGATGTAATGGACTGTAGATCATGTAAGAGGTCCGAGCAGATGTAATTTCGATGTATTGCTCATGCGCTGCCTGCGATATGCAAGGTATAAGAAAGTCTCTGATCAGAGAGCAGTGTTGACTGCAGTAGGAACTGTGTAGCTGTAGCAGTAAGTTGTTGCTAGTCTGGAGTCTGCTCTGGTCTGGTCTGGTGTATCGTGTTGGCTGTCCCGGTCGCGATGCAGCGATGCCGGAGCTTGAGTATTATTGTATAAGGTAAAAAGCAGCCTCGCGCATATGTAGTAATGTTATCTCAAGTCGCATGTAAATGTTTTAAAACTCTCGTAATAATAATCTTCCTCATAAAAAGTAGCTTTTAACAACCATTCATTTCAATTTAAAGAATTTACTAATTTCTCCCATCCATGATCATCCCGATTATTGCAATAGAAAAATCAGTTGCTTCCTTTCATAAATGACAGATAGGTCGGCCAGTATTGCACAGAGCTGTGCCGGAAAAATTTATTGTGAGAGTAGATATATCCGGCGACATCATTGAGGTAAGAATTTTTCCTTTTTTTATTCAGAATGATTTTTCAGGGCCATGACGCAGCACTGCTATCGTCCAAAATTTTCCAGGTTAAATTCACAGTGAATTATTGAAAAGTCATAAGTGATCGACAATTTAATTGAGAGGTTAGTTACACTGTTTTATTACCAGGTTACTGAATTTATTTTTTTATTGGGACGTTACACTGAATGTGAACGACATAATTATAATTTTTTACTGTTGAGAGGTTTAGGAATTTTTCTGTTGTGAGGTTACGCTAAATGTGAATGAATTTTGAGCTTAGATTAAATCAGAAATAAATTTTGTAGGGAGGTTATAAATGTAAATGAATTTTGTGGGGAGGTTACACTGTGAAAGAATTTTGTTTTGAGGTTACACAAAAACCAGAATCATTATCCATAATATTTATTTTATTTTGTGGGGAGGTTACAATCTTTATCAATGACGTAAAAAATTTCACAATATAATTGCTTTTACAAGTCAACTATGAAATTATAATTTCCCCTTAATCATTGCCAGTCCCGATAAAATCATTTATCTAAATTAAAATATTCCAGAATTTTGGTCAGATCATAGTCATGTGTTCTTTAGTAACCAGACGAGTAGCTGTGCAGCTGTGTCACTACGTAAAGTCAGTTTTTCTAACAAATCAGATCTCAGACAAATGTTATCCAGTATTGGTAGATAGGCCAGCATTGCACTAAGCTGTGCTATTTACGAGCAGATATACACAGCGTTGTCCGGCGACTCCATCACGAGATAAGAGTTTTTCAGTTTACTTCTCACGGACAGACTCAGACTGATTTCACAGGGCCATAGCGTAGCGCTGCTTACGTCAAAATTCATCAGTTTTTCATGAGTTAAGATTTATCATTCGTCAGAATTAAACTATCCAAATTTAATTATTTTTTTTAATTTTGGATTCGGGAAGGTTGCACATCATTATTTAATATTCTTTTTATTTATACGGGAAGGTTACACTGTGCATTGAAGGATTTGCGTTATTAGTAGCATAAGTGTCATTACTTGCCGTTAGACGCTGGTACTGTTACGGCGGTTTGAGGCTGAAACAGAAGCGTCAGTAAACATTACAGCTGCAGACAGTCAACATGGGTCTGCGTAAGGTGATCAGCGCTTTGCTCATAAAGCTCTTCTGTCAAAACAACAGCAATGCTGCTGCTGCTCTTCGCGAGTATCGACGTATTAAAGGAATACGGAGAGGTGCTTTCTCCGCGCCGGAGTTGAAGAGCATGATTCGGAAGTTGGAATTAACTGACGATTTGGGAATTGCTCCTGAGTGAAGCCGACGGCCAATTGCGCCACAAATTGCTGAAGAAGTTACTGTTACCATGACTGGGAGTGCTAAATGAATGTGCGACATTCAATCAGTGCAAGGGCTGTGTCACGACAGATGAACGTTCCATCGTCGACCGTTCGAAAAATGCTGCGAACAACTGTAAAGTGGTATTTCTGGTGCTGTTCCAGGCTGTAGTGTATGCAGATGGCAGTCACGCTGAGCAACGTTTGTAATCTGGAACGTAAACGTGGTACGCTATTAACAAGTTTTACCCTCTCATGTGGAAGTTAAAAAGTCGTTCCCTCAGGGGTTTATCGTTATTTCTCTTCCGCAAGTCTTTACAAATGTTTACACATAGTTTCACTGTCTACTATACTCGTTTCCATGGGGGCCTTCTCATATAGCAGAAGTTTAATTATGACAACGCTGTACTAAACAGCTAGCCTAGGGCGCAATTCCAGTAGCAGGTTCTGTATCTAACGGCTTCCAGGGGCAACAAAATTTTGAATTTCAGTATTTCATACAACTGATCAAATTTAACAATTTAAAATACTGGCAAAATGTGCTCTTTTAGAGCCACGGGGTGGGGCAAGTAGGAGTGGTCCGGAGAACAGAGTTCCAGGGTACAAAGTAATACAGCATAGGAATGCAGTACTAAACTGACCATACAGATGTTGAAAGTGACCACCATTCACCTCTTGGCGCTGGTCGCAAATTGCTGAAGTTGATCGAAGCTGGACTGCTGTTGGAATTGCCGAAATCTCATCGGTAATGTTTAGCTGCAGTTCTTAAAAACTATGAGGGATGTTGCGACACACCTTAAACTCGAAGGCTCCCCACACAAAGTGATCACACATTGGCAGATCAGGTGACCTGGGTAGCCAGCTAGCGCCGTAACCTCTGCTAACAACTCTGCCAGGCGAGGTTGTGTAAATGTGCTTCAAGGTGTGGCCGACTGTACGGGCAGTTGCTCCATACTGTTGGAAGTAACTGTACGCCTTTCCTCTTCCGTTAATCTTGCTAAACTCGTTCTGCCACTTTTATTTGCCCCACCCTGTGCAAACTCAGAGTAAAGGATTACAACGATAAATCTAATATTACAGTTCGAAACTGTGATTATGCTTTGAGGCAGCATAACTCAAGTCGCACAAATTCCGCGAATATATTTAACAAGTGACAGAGAATGGGAGTACTCAGCGACTACTAACAAGATTCACACGTAATTTCAAACATTTATGAAACTATTTCTCGCTGATGGCCCCCACCCAAATTGTGAAAGGAAAAATTTTTTCGTTTTCTATATTATCACCGCTCAGGAACAAAAAAGTAAAACCGCAGCATCAGGCATGACGTTTTAATTTATTATTCCTTTACTAGGACCTCTATACGGAAGTCATTTTGCAGCCAATATCCACACATATCACTGAATGTACGTGCAATATTGTAATATTGTACAAAACATAGTTCGCGGGTTATGACGTTTTATACATGCGAGTTCGAATATTCAAAGAACCCGTTGTGCAGTTTTACTGGTAGAAGCTGTTCCCTGATGTCTTAGCACTTGTCCCGTAATCCCGTCTCCCCCTGTAGTACGTCTTGGAAGGTGCAGTGTTGTCACTTATGTCTTGATTAATTTAAACCATGATATAAGTTGTCAAAATAAAGTTACATATTTAGTATCTGGCTTTAACTTCAATGCAATCTGGAACTACACATAAATAATGAAATACTTCATTCCGTATGGTACCCTTACTGTTTACTCTGCGCATCCTTACTACACCCGTTATACAATGAAGATCCAAAGAAACTGGTACACCAGCCTAATATCGTTTAGGGCCCCCTCGAGCACGCTGAAGAGCCGCGACGCGACGTGGCATGGACTCGATTGATGTCTGAAGTGGTGCTGGAGGGAACTGACACTATGAATTCTGCAGACCTGTCCATAAATACGTAGGAGTATAAGGGGGTGGAGATCCCTTCCGAACAACACATTGCAACGCATCCCAAATATGCTCAAAAATGAACATGGGGTGTCGCATTGTCCTTCTGGAATTGCCCAAGACTCGGAATGCACAATGGGCATGAAAAGATGCAGGTGATCAGACAGGATACTTACGTATGTGTCACCTGTCAGAGTCGCATCTAGACGTATCAGGAGCCCCATATCACTCCAACTGCACACACCCCACACCTTTACAGAGCCTCCAGAAGATTCAACAGTCCCTTGCTGACATGCAGGATCTATGGATGCATGAGGTTGTCTCCATACCAGTACACGTCCACCCGCTCGATACAATTTGCAACGATATTAGTCGACCAGGCAACATGTTTCCGGTCAACAACAGATCAATGTCGGTGTTGACGAGCCCACACGACGCGTAGCACTTCGTGTTGTGCAATCATCAAGGGTACACAAGTGGCCCTTCGGACCCGAAAGCCCATATCGATGGTGTTTCATTGAATGGGTCGGACACTGACCCTTGTTGATGGCCCAGCTTTGAAATATGTAGCAATTTGCGGAAGGGTTGCACTTCTGTAACGTTGAGCGATTCTCTTCAGTTGTCGTTGGTCCCGTTGTTGCAGAATCTTTTTCTGGCGGCTGCGATGCCAGAGATTTGATGTTTCACCGGATTCCTGATATTCACGGTACACTCGTGATGTGATCGTACGGTAAAATCCCCACCTCATCGCTACCTCGAGATGCTGTGTAACACCGCTCGTGCGCCATCTGTAACACCACGCTCAAATTCACTTAAATCTTGATTACATGCCATTGTAGCAGAAGCAACCGATGTAACAACTGCGCCCGATAGTTGTTGTCTTATATAGGCGATGCCGAACTCAACGCAGTATTCTGTCTGTTTACATCTCTCTGCGTTTGAGCACTCATGCCCATACCAGTTTCTTTGCCGCTTCAGTGTATAACATGCTTACGGTTGCACCATACGTACATCGTCATCCATACTCCGCAAGCCTCCTCATTGTGTGCGGCGGACGGTACGTCTGCACCAATGTCACTCCCCGTTTCCCTGTTGCAGTCGCTTATGGTTCGCGGAAGGGAGATTGCTGGTGAGCCTCTGTGTGTTTTTGGATCTCCCTGATTTTATCTTCAAGGTCTTTTTTTTGCGAGGTGCACGAGAGCCTTAACAGTAGATCCTACAGTGATGTAGAATGCCCCTCTTGCAGTGTCTGCCACTGGAGTTGGCTGAGCATTTCCGTGACGCTTTCGCGCTTCCCAAATGAACCTGTCACGAAACGTGCTGCTCTTCTTTGAATTGTCTCTGTTTGCTCTGTCAGTCCTATCTGGCATGGGTCTGCACTGACGAGCAAAAGACACTCTACTCAAAAAGCCAATAAAAAATAAAATTATTAAAACGCCCATGTCCAATATTTGTACTCTACGGATTTCAGTGGCACTTACAACGCATGATTCGATCGACAACTTCCATCGATCGGTAAGGAGTTGATATTTCCAAACCGGTGAGATTTTACGTGCGTGGTCTGAATGCAATCGTTTTTATCGCCGGCGTAACCAACGTTCGGCAATGGACGGCGGAATTCGAATTTGTTTGTTTTCATCCATCGATTCAGATGACACTTCTCTGACTTAAAAGGTGGATTTGCCACTGCACCAAACATTTGAATGTAAATCTTCATAAATGAATGCTTTTCGGTGGTTAAATTTTAAATATATGCTTTGCTTTTACATGTAAAAGAGTTCTACTTTCTTTTGGTACGATTTATCTTGAATCGGACTCTCTTACTTATTCAGATATTCGTTTCATGTTGCGACCTAACATCTTAACATCTAAAAGTACTGCTTACACAATATTTTTTACCATTGCCTTTGTGAAATTTCGCGTTTAGTAAAGCACTTGTACCCTAGTCACTGACGTATTGAAAGCTTTCAAAATCATGAAATTTACTTTAGGTAAATGTAAAACTATTACTGCGTAATAAATGTATCTTAAAGTACGTAAAGGAAATTTTCGTTTGGAATTACCGTGACAAAAGCGTTAATCAATAAATGTACATAATATTGCAATATAAGATTTCTTAACCCGGAGCCCAGAAGAGTACGGAAGAGTGATTATGTAATTTGGCTTTGTAATAGAGGCAGTGTTTTCGGGTTCCTCTGAGTCTGACACAAATAGATGGTCGCGCCTTGGGAGATGATG
This sequence comes from Schistocerca americana, assembly GCF_021461395.2. Classification (NCBI taxonomy): domain Eukaryota; kingdom Metazoa; phylum Arthropoda; class Insecta; order Orthoptera; family Acrididae; genus Schistocerca; species Schistocerca americana. The sequence continues at coordinate 460,943,152 of NC_060122.1, read as the reverse complement.
TAGCTGTCAGCGGCAAATAAATCGGCATCGGGATCGATTTCCGTCAGACTTCTCCAGACCCAACAGATTAAAGGTACTAGACGCGTCTCCAGCCGAGAGCTGATGGACTGGTATCCCCCAACGCACATAAAAGCAGTCCAGGGTACACACACACACACACACACACACACACACACACACACACACACATAACCAGACTACTGATCATTAAACTGCAACACTATGAAGGGAGGCATGCAACAAACATGATACTTGCGTGATATGTACTATATGGATTAATATGCAAATGATTATCATTTCAGCGCAACTTAACCAAGTAGAAATGAATAGGCCATGTAAATTCTGTATATATAGCAATACTACACAGCCGGTTAGTCAGTAAGAAACAGCATTCGAGTGTTCGTTGTTTGTGAGATGATCGTAATATTTCTGATGTAACGAGGAGAAAAACCTGTCAGCACGTGTCGGAACTTTACAGTGGCGTGGTCATGACTTATGAAGATTGCAGTTCAATATTCCTCGATATTGCTGCAGTAACTGGTCAGGATACCACAACTATTATATGAATTCGAATGGTTCGGAGGTACCACACACAAAGTTATGCATGATTACACCAGTTCACGAGACTAACGCACGAAAGCACAATATTTTGTTCGCTCGTCTGTGTACGATCGTACAGCCACTTCATCTATCCTTTTTAAGTCAGAAATCTTGTGTGTCTTCAACATTACAAGTATCCATACGGATAATGCAAGGAAGACTTCTGACGTCAGCATGGCTTCACACAAGGCGGCACGAGAGGGAGATGTGCCAACGACAGCGATGGTCACAACGATAACACTGTACACAAGGATGGCACCACATCGTCTTCTGAATCCAGCTTCTACCCATAGCATTACGGTGGACATATTCATGTTTGCAGGATAAGAACAAAAGTAACGTTGCTAGACTGCATTCGTCAATGTCGTAAAGGCCCTATACCTGGTTTCATGGTGTGCCACTGCTTAAACAACAGAATCCGCTCTGCTTCTCACAGTCGGTAATTTAGACAGCTGCTATTACATTTCGGGTACCTTAAGGCCAGTGACTGTGCCACACATTCCAGGTCTTCGAGGCACACAGACGTGTGTGCAAGTTGCGTTTGTGTGAGTGTGTGTGTGCGTGTGTGTGTGTGTGTGCGTGTGTGTATCTACGTCTACTGCTGACAAGGGCGTTAATGACCGAAAGCTATAATGTGTGAATCTTTTTTGTTGTGCCTATCGCGACTCAGCATCTCCGCTATCTGCCGTAGAATCGTAATCTTAAATAAAGAACGGAGTTCCCAGTAAAGATTTCAGAGCACCTCTCCCACCACCCACGCACGGGGTGGGGTGGCGGATTGAATGTGGTATCGTCGGATGTCCCCGTCCGAGTCAAACCAAGTGATATTATAAATTTTTTGATCCGATGTGTAGTTTTGGAGATATTTCAGTGTCTTATGTTCAAATCAACACTGTAACCCCCTACTGCTAGTGCTGCCACCCACCGTCTGTGATCAGTTACTGCCACGTTGACGTCGAACATAGGCTATGATCGGCTTGCCGGTGTTGCCGATCAGTTGTAGGCGCTTCAGTCTGGAACAGCGCGACCGCTACTGTCGCAAGTTCGAATCCTGCCCCGGGCGTAGTTGTGTGTGATGTCCTTAGCTTAGTTAGGTTTAAGTAGTTCTAAGTTCTAGAGGACTGATGACCACAGATTTTAAGTCCCACAGTGCTCAGAGGCATTTCAACCACAGGCTATGATCACATTAATGTCACTGGACCGTGTACACCAGCATCGGCGTCGCGCTCTTTGTGTGTACGCAGTGGCAGCGCCTTCAAACAGTAACTTTTTTATGGTCTCTTATAAAAATAAATTGATGAGATATTTTGTGGTGTTGTCTAACCTACAGTTTTAAAGAAATGGAATCCACTTCAAAGAAGATAAAAACGGGGATGGCACAATTACTGTAAGTTTTTCTCTCCCTGATAGAAATAATGAATATTTTGACTTGACTAAAGTCATACTTATTGATTTATCGGTGACGCCGCACTTGGTTCAAATGGCTCTGAGCACTATGCAACTTAACTTCTGAGGTCATCAGTCGCCTAGAACTTAGAACTAATTAAACCTAACTAACCTACGGACATCACACTCATCCATGCCCGAGGCAGGATTCGAACCTGCGACCGTAGCGGTCGCTCGGCTCGAGACTGTAGCGCTTAGAACCGCACGGCCTCTCCGACCGGCCGCCGCACTCGGTGATGAGTAACTGTGTACGTATTTAATATGCTTACAAAAGATATTACTTCGCATAATGTTAATCAGACATTATGCGAAGATGCAGGCTCGGCACTCGAAAAACAAGAACCAAGGATAGAACGCTTATATCGCTCTATTGTTGTGTTCAATTAAATGGAAAGGAGAGAAAATAATTTACTTCATACAGTTAAAAGAGATGAAGTTAAAGGGTGATCATATCACAAAGTAAAACATATTTTTGCCATACATTGTCCAATTACTGTTGGGCACGCGATGCGGTGGGGAGACTTGTTACAGTACGTCCAGATGCGCCACCCAGTAGTTGTCACTCGCGCTTGTGGAAGACTGGAACGCCCTGCCACAAGAACTCTTTATCAACATTGTGACCAGCGCGGGAGGATATAGCAGAGCACGCATTATCGTCCATGGGGGTGACACACCCTAATGAGAACCATGTCTCGCCTTTTGTAATAAAAATTTGGAATGGTCATAAATCGCGATGGCTTCGGTATAATTTTTGACTTTGAACAAAAGAGTCATTCCTGTTTGACTCACTGCTTATTTATTTCAATCGCATTTTGTGCTATACTGTAGCACATCCTTATATGTATGGTCAAAATTTCAACGAGCTGTGTTACTTCAACTGGCTCTAAGCACTATGGGATTTGACAGATATTTAAGATTGCTCTGAGCACTATGGGACTTAACTTCTACTTAAACCTAACTAACCTAAGGACATCACATACATCCATGCCTGAGGCAGGATTCGAACCTGCGACCGTAGCAGGCACGCGTTTCCGGACTGGAGTGCCTAGAACCGCTTGGCCACAGTGGTCGGCTGTGTTACTTGGTAGAGATATATCATGCGATAGTATCTTTCGCCCTTCAGTTTTGTACGCCGGTGTATACACTGCTTCAGTCTTTGAATATTTAGTTAAGTTTCGAGCAATTTCAATCTGCGGTTCGGCACTGCAGGCCAATCGAAGCAGTGAGAAGTGAGCGACGCGTCACGGAGCGCGAGATATGAGGTAGTTTGAAGCCCATAACATGTGCAAAACATGTCATATGTCACCAGTATTTTTCAGTAATTTCCAGTTGATGTCAGCAGATGAAATTTTGCACACGGCATTTTCGCAAAATTGACAGTCAGTCTTAAAATAAATAAGTAAGTAAAACAAAATGGTTTCGGCTAATAAGTTCGACCGTCTCTTTGCTTGGTTTGGAACTGCTGCTTCGATAGGCTCCGATCACACACACACACACACACACACACACACACACACACACACACATGCACAACCACTTGTATGAAAATAGTTAATAAACGGTCATTCGTTTAAAGCTTAATTTAATCTGATATCACACCAGAGGGTAAGTTGAGGCCGTCTGTAGATATATCTATGAATGGCTTTCATGTGTCTCATATATATATATATATATATATATATATGACACATGAAAGCCATACAATACAGGTACAGTGTGACTACTTATTCTTTGCCTGTAATCACAGGCACAACCACTTGTATGAAAATAGTTAATAAACGGTCATTCGTTTAAAGCTTAATTTAATATCTACAGACGGCCTCAACTTACCCTCTGGTGTGATATCAGATTAAATTAAGCCTTAAACGAATGACCGTTTATTAACTATTTTCATACAAGTGGTTGTGTCTGTGATTATAGGCAAAGAATAAGTAGTCTCACTGTACCCGTATTGTCTCGGTCTACACTCCACAAACTTTCAGCCTTTTACAAACAACGGCACACATCTGTCAACATTACTTAATAAAGGTAAATTTTAACGCAACTGACAGTAACTAAGTAATCAAGTTTATTATATAAACTATGACTCACTATACGCAACTGCGAGTTTAACCCCTTTATCATCTCTCAGTTTGTTAATTTTGAGTGAATTACTTTATACTTCCATTGAAGTAAGCTTTGTCTTCACTTATTAATTTGATTTCGACCACTATAGCACGATCAGTCCGTTTTCATTAACAGCAAAGGTGTATACTATTTTTGTCACTATCTTTTCCAAGTGAAAGTGAAGCGCAGCCATTCGCAGCGACCCCTTACCTCGTTTATCTCTACGCAACACCTGTATCGTAAATACATCTGTAGTCTAAGACTTTTTGCCTGCATACTAGGAATATCTTTGAAGCGATCATTCAGATGCGCAGAACGTACACTGCTCAGCCAGGACGTTGTGACCACCGACCTACTGTCGATACAAGCCAGTCCGCGCGACATCAGCGTCGCTTGGCAAGGAATGACTGCTAGTCAGACCAAGCAAGGTGCATATAGTATCAGTGAGCGTGTTGGTTCAAAATGGTTCAAATGGCTCTGAGCACTATGGGACTTAACAGCTATGGTCATCAGTCCCCTAGAACTTAGAACTACTTAAACCTAACTAACCTAAGGACAGCACACAACACCCAGCCATCACGAGGCAGAGAAAATCCCTGACCCCGCCGGGAATCGAACCCGGGAACCCGGGCGTGGGAAGCTAGAACGCTACCGCACGACCACGAGATGCAGGCTAGTGAGCGTGTTGTCCGTGTGTAGAATGCGCAAGGAGCGCCATCTATCTGAGTTTAACCGAGGGCCGATTGTGATGGCCCGGAGGATCGGCACGAGCTTTTCGGAAACAGCACGAGTTTTCGGGTATTCGAGGAGTGCTGTGGTGGGTGTCTTCAACATGTAGCGAAACCAAGGTAAAGTCACTTCCAGACGTAGTGGGGTTACGTGGCCACCCTTCACTACAGATGTCGAACGTCATTGACTGGGCAGACTGATATAATAAGATAGGCGGCGAACTGTGGTGGAACTACCATTACGTTTTAATGCTGGGCGGAGTACAGGTGTGTCTGAACACACAGTGCACTGAACACTTCTAACGATAGACCTCTGCGATCGACGACCGATGCATGTGTCAATGTTAACACCACAACATCGACAACTACGACTGAAATGGGCACGTGACTATCGACACTGGGCGTTGGCGCTGTGGCAGAGCGTTGCATGGTCTGATGAATGCCGGTACCTTCTTCATCATGCCTATAGGAGGCCGCGTTTCCGTCGTATTCCAGGGTCACAGTTCCTTGATACCTGTATTGCGGGACTGAGACAAGTCGGCGGCGGCTCGATTATGCTCTGTGGAACTTTTAAGTGGGCATCCATGGGTCCAGTGGACCTCGAGCAAGGCATCATGACGTTAGGGAATATCGTACACTGACCGCAGATCACGTACGCCCTTCATGATGGCCATGTTTCCCGACGGCTGTTGTGTTTTTCGACAAGATAATGTGCCCTGTCAAAAGGAGAAGTGTTACAGATTGGAACACAGTGGCGAGTCCCAATTGATGTGCTGGGCCCCCAGTTCGCCAGATCTGAACCCCGTCGAAGAAGTTTTGAATCTGATTCGACGTGGCATCAGAGCTGTTATTCCGTCGCCAGCATTTACGGGAATTGCTGGCCGGTGTGGCCGAGCGGTTCTAGGCGCTACAGTCTGGAGCCGCGCGACCGCTACGGCCGCAGGTTCGAATCCTGCCTCGGGCATGGCTGTGTGTGATGTCCTTAGGTTAGTTAGGTTTAAGTAGGTCTAAGGTCTAAGGGACTGATGACCTCAGAAGTTAAGTCCCATAGTGCTCAGAGCCATTTGAACCATTTTACGGGAATTAGGTGTCTTCTGTGTGCAAATGTGGTGCCAACTCCCGCCAGTGACCTAGCAAGGCCTCATTGCTTCCACGCCATGACACGTCGCCGCTGTTATCCGCGCGGAAGATGAACATACCGGCTATTAGGTATTTGGTCGTAATGTTGTGGCTGATCAGTGTACACTATCAGTCATGGCTGTCAGCAGAAATTTTTCCAGGAAGTACTAACATTCAAAACTTGTTAGTTTTGATATAACCGATGTATCGATGCGATAAATATGGAAACTGTCGTGCAACAAGAAGTAAATCCGACAAGAAGCACACGAAGCTTATCGTATCTCAAAAGATTGGTAGTTATCTACCTAGTATTTTAATGCAGGTTAGTTTGGTACCCAAACAGGATGTATATTTCAGTACCTTAATGCCAAGTACATCTTTTTATGTTATTAAGATGAATATTGATGGCACCTATTCGATTCCACGATTTCATTTGATTTAATCTAGGGTAACCCACGAGCTATGAAATAAAGCTGGGAACTATTCACAGAATAATTTATACTTCTATATGTTAGGAGGAAACTGAAAATGTAAAGTCTGCAGAATTAAAGAAGTTGGTATGGTTGGCTATCACCAAAAATGCCACATTAATACACCTCGAAATGAAGAAACAGGTAATAAATTTTAAACGAGGTCTGTCCAACTCTGATGGTATTTTACCACTTTGTTTGCTCACAAAGTTTCGTATTTGTTCACGTTAATGAAGTTATTGCATTACTTTCGTGACATATACTGTCTAGGGTCAACAGACATAACAGCAGTTGAACACTACATCTTTCTTGACTTAGTTAGGTTAAGCTTCGAAAGTCATCCTTAAACTGGCCTGCAGAACCAAGTTTTCGCAACACCGAGACAAGGCTCGTCTTTCCTATTTGTCACATTATTGCACAGCATGCCATCTGGAATGCATAATTCGCAGCTCTGTGACAACAACGGCTGTTAAAACAGTACCAGACCTTATATTTTATTGATATCAACAATGGTATTATGGTGTACCTCCATGCTTGTATGCGTATCTAGTTCGCATGCTTGATTTTTTTCACGACTGCAGAAACGACCAATCGCTGGCTAGCCGTTGAACACGAATAAGAAGTAGCCGTCGGATTTTGTGTTGTGTGCAAAACGACAGAAGAAATGGGGCAACGTTATTACACCAATTTTTCTTTTAAGTCTTGCGATTCTCGAGTTGAAACAATACGCGAAGTTCGACAGTTGTTTGGGGACATAGGGGTGGGTACCACACAGACAAAGGAACGGTACAACCAGTTTAAAGTTGGGTGCTTATCAGTGAAGAGTGAAGTAGTACGTTCGGGTAGACTCTCATGATCCGCGAATAAGGTTGTCATCACGTACGGACCCTGGTGATGCTGGATAGACGAAGGATGGTCAGAGAACATGCAGATGAGGTTAAATTAATATTGGATCCATGCATCCCGCTTAAACAGAATATTTGGTCCTTGGGAGGATTTGTGCCAAAGTTACTAAAAACTGAGCAGATGCCGCTTCGTTCAGAGATCGCACAGGACATGGTAATACTGTGAACAGTAATCCCAACTTTCGTAACACAGTAATCACGGGCGACGAGTCCTGGGCTCATAGCTATGACCTAGTCATCGCACTGCAACCACCCACCTTCCCCGAGACTTGCGTAAGAGAGACAGTAAAGCAGGAATATGAAAGTCAATGCGCCTTCACCGCGGCAATGCACCCGCTCATCATTCTCAGTTAATTCAGAGTTTTTTGACCAAATTCAACATGGCTGTGGTTTGACAGCTTCCCTGTTCCCCTGACCTAGCATTGAGTGACTTCGGACTTTTACCTAAACCGAATAAGACAGTGAAAGGGACCATATTTCTGAACAGGAAAGAATTCTACGGAACATCTACGCACCATACGAAAATAGGCTTTCCAGCGCTTCTTCCAGTTGGGGGAATTTGTAGAAGCTGCAGGGCACTGCTTTGGAGGTGACTAGTGTCAAACAGCTGAATCTAAACAGAGATTAATCTACTAAATAAAAATCTGATACTTCTTGAACAGCCCTCATACATATGGCGCTATGTTGTTCCCATTCATTTTGTCGAGGTCAAAAGTCTAGAGAGAACGTTTTTCCGACAGTGAAATGTCACACGTTTTTCCTCTCTACTGGGAAACGATATTTTAGTTTCTCAACTGATGCTTTTGTGATTAATTATAGCACGTTTTTCGTCTCTACTGGGTAACGATATTTTAGTTTCTTAACTGACAGTTTTGTGATTAATTATAGGCACATACGTTTACGGTATAGCATGGGAGTGTTCTACCAAATGTACTATTGTAGCTCTGTCATGTAAAACTGAATACAGAATCAGCAAACCATCGTTGGTTTTCTTGTTAATTTCGTTGCGCATCCCTAAGGGAATTGGGGACGAATGACTGACGTGTACACTGCTGCCATGTTTACGTGTTGTGAATAGGCGACGGAATCCGTGGCCAGGGTGAGACACCGGCTACTTTGTAAGTCTCTGTCAGCCTGCTTAGCTGGGTGGTAACGTGCTTGCCTCCCAAGCACTGGGCCCGGGTTCGCTTCCCGGCCGGGTTGAAGATTTTCTCCGCTCGACGACTGGGTGCTGTGTTGTCCTTATCGTCATTTCATCCTCACCATCGGCCGCCAGTCGCCCAACGTGCCGCCGAATGAATTAAGTCTTGCACTTGACGGCCGAACCATAGTGGGACATCCCGGCCAACAATGCCATACGATCATTTCATTTCTAATCCTCTGTAAGGGCTGAACGAGGTAGCGCAAGAAGAAGACTGAAAAGATTATTTTGGCACGGTTATGTAAAGGTGCAGATCGGCGCCGAAACCGCAGCGGCACCAAGGAATTGGTGAAGTTCTCGTGAGGAGAGGGACAATTAAGAAAACCCAAGGTACAAGTTTATGGTGACTGCGAAAGCTGCAGTCGCCGACATTGATCGCTACATAGTCCAGAAAATTCTCTAATGAATAAAGAGGCAGCGCCCAGACTCCAGGAGGGGGCGGCTGCCCCATTGCCCGCTTCCGTCACTCTGGCCAGTACGACAGAGTGCGCGGCCGCGTCCCGTGTATGCGATTCCGTATAAGCCATAGCAGCGGACCCTTCCACTGTATTGGAATTCGGCTGTTTTAATAACCTCAGACTTAAAGAAGAAAATAATAATTGCAATGACAAAGAAAGCAGGTGTTGACAGGTGTGAAAATTACCGAACTATCAGATTAATATGTCACGGCTGCAAAATACTAACACGAATTCTTTACACACGAATGGGAAAACTGGTAGAAGCCGACCTCGGGAAAGATCAGTTTTGATTCCGTAGAAATGTTGGAACAAGCGAGGAAATACTGACTCCACGACTTATCTTAGAAGACAGATTAAGGAAAGACAAACTTACTTTTCTAGCATTTGTAGACTTAGAGAAACCTTTTAACAATGTTGACTGGAATACTCTCTTTCAAATTCTGAAGGTTGCAGGGGTCAAGTACATGGAGCGGAAGGCTATTTACAATTTGTACAGAAACCAGATGGCCTTTGTAAGAGTCGACGGGCACGAAAGGGAAGCAGTGGTTGACAAGAAATCCCCGATGTTATTCAATCTGCGTATTCAGCAAGCAGTAAAGGAAACAAAAGAAAAATTCGGAGTAGCAATTAAAATCCATAGAGAAGAAATAAAACACTTTGAAGTTTGCCGATGACATTGTAATTCTGTCAGAGACAGCCAGGGACCTGGAAGAGCAGTTAAACGGAGGGAGGATGTAAGGTGAACATCAAGAAAAGCAAAAGGAGAATAATGGAATGTCGTCGAATTACATCGGGTGATGCTGAGGGAATTAGATTAGAAAATACGACACTTAAAGGAGTAAATGACTTTTGCTATTTGGGGAGCAAAATAACTGCTGATGGTCGAAGTAGAGAGGATATAAACTGTAGGCTGGCAATGGCAAGCGTTTCTGAAGAAGAAAAAACTGTCCCGAGTACAGATTCAAGTGTCAGAAATTCGTTTCTGAAGGTACTTGTATTGAGTGTAGCCATGTTTGGAAGTGAAACATGGACGATAAATAGTTTAGACAAGAAGAGAATAGAAGCTTTCTAAATATGGTGCTACGGAAGAATGCAGATGATTAGTGGGTAGATCACATAGCTAATGAAGAGGTACTGGATAGAATTCTGGGAAAAGAGAAATTTATGGCACAAATTGATTAGAAGAACGGATCGGTTGCTAGGACAACGTGGCGGGTAAAAATCGTAGAGAGAGACGAAGAGATGAATACACTAAGCTGATTCAGAACGACCTAGGTTGCAGTAGGTACTGGGAGATGAAGAGGCTTGCACAGGATAGAGCAGGAAGAAGAGCTGCATCAAACCAGTCTCTGGACAGAAGACCAAACAACAACAACATTCTATGACATACCGTCTTTTAGGGGTGATTTTTTCTGACGGACAACGAATGTTGGGTAAAAAGTTTCTGAGCTTTTCCGCTCTAATGTTTTAGTCATAGGTTCGTCTGAAGATGTGGCTTTTAGTGCTACGAAACCGATAGTTATCCTATAATAAAGGACTATTTACAGCGATTATTGATACCCAAGATGACTTTTCATAGTTGTGATTGCCCTACCTAAAACGTTGTCTGCATTACGAGAAATGTATGCTCGTTCAGTGGGATTTTTCACAGCACACTTTCATCATCATTCATGACATTGGCGAGATTGGACTGAGCAAAGGTTGGGAATTTGTACGGGCTCTGATAACTGTGCAGTTATCATCATCCCAGCACACTCCCATTCCATCAGACTTAACTAGCACATATCTGTTAATACATGACCATACACTCACAATAATTAGTTCTACGTTATTAACTACTAAACTGAGCCTCCATATTTTTCAACATATAAAGCACCTCTTACATTTGTGGTAATAATATCCAGTCTTTTACGGTACGCAACTGTTCCACCATTGGTGTTCTTTGTTTTCCATCACGAATCAACATCAGTTATTCATCATTGCTGTCACTAGTAAGTAATTGTGTAGAAGCAGTGCAAAGATGTATAATACTAAAGTTTCAATCTCAACACAGATTGTGAATAATCATCGTTGTATTGAATTCACGCGGCAATCCCGATTTCATGTTGGCGATATGGGTGGTAGGTACTACATGGCCACTCCATAGATATTCTTACTCTATGTGCGTCGCTCGCGAATGTTACTGAGATAGCTTTGCGTCTTTCTTGATTTTTCGTGAATTTACACTAACTTTAGACCACAAATTGGCTTGCACTAAACATCAAGTACAAATCAGTGTGGAACAGCTTATATCGGCATATTCTGTTGGGACTAATACCTTTAACTTATTTGCTAAAGCCAATTTTTTCAGTCCCATATGACTGAAACGGCCAGTCGACACAATCTGATCCAAAATATCTGGATTAGTGGACACATCCCAAAGCACCGAAAAATGACGACTGAGTTGCTCTTCGAAATATTGTACACAAAATGGAATTAACAGCCCAGTTGCACATCCTGTAACGCAGTCAGTGGTGCAGACACCTTTACATGTAAGGGTGGTTATCTCCGGATGGTGTGTGCAGGATGCTGATCGGCATATGGTTCAAATGGCTCTGAGCACTATGGGACTCAACTGCTGTGGTCATAAGTCCCCTAGAACTTAGAACTACTTAAACCTAACTAACCTAAGGACATCACACACATCCATGCCCGAGGCAGGAGTCGAACCTGCGACCGTAGCGGTCGTGCGGTTCCAGACTGAAGCGCCTTTAACCGCTCGGCCACTCTGCTGATCGGCATACTACTGTCTTCTCGGCAGTCGTGGAATCAAAAGGGCATCATTAGCAATAACGTTATTTAGCAAGGTGCTCTTACAGTGATTGGTAGTGGCGACTCAATGGCGTGCGTACACCCCCAGGCAACAGTTGATACATCATCAAAGACGCAGTAGCATGTTTGGCAGCAACATCACACGGACGCTGGCCATGAGTGCTGCCTCAGCGCGTTATCAGTGGCGACCTATCGGACGTGAAACTGACGACACCGTTCGGCACCGAACTCGTACGTGTGATGGACAGCCGGCTGCTCCGCCGGTTGCTCAGTTATACGGCGCACTGGTTCACAGGTACTGAATCCAGGATACCTTGGAGGCACCCAGAGTCTGGATAGAATTGCTCTGAAGGTGATGCCTTCCTGTTGGCATCAGCTCGAGCCCAAGAATCATCAGACCCAGCATTAGCTTACACACCAGCAGTTAGCATATGAAGCACATAGACAAAGGCGATGCTGACTGGTCCACATGAGCCTGACAACTGTCATACAGTATGTCTCAGGGTCGACAGTAGTCGAAGGGAAGGTGCTACTCAGATCAGAGTGCCAAATGTTTTTAGTGGCTCTGCCAAATTTTGTTGTGATAGCGCCCTCGCCTTTGGTCTTGCAAATGACCAAGGCAGGGCAGTGTTGGGTCAAAGCATGAGGAAATTCAGCTCCCCATTACAGCAGACTTGAGACTTGCACCATGCTGCTTCAACAATACTCCAGCCTTGGCAGCGGGATTGAGGATGCAGCGTGCTTGCCTGCGTCGACATGGATTGTGCAGTATGGGTGGAGAGGTGTTGCTGTAACAACGTGTAACCACGCTTCCGCCAAAAATGTCTCCATAGTACCTCTATCAGAGAGTGTCATGCAGCTCCATAAGCTTATTAATAAATCATTATTCAGATGAGGATACTCGTTCCATTCAAAATGCTAATGCTGACTCAAAGTATGCACTCAATTAAATCTCATACTCACGTTTGCAATTATAAGACGGCCGGAGTGGCCGAGCTGTTCTAGGCGCTACCATCTGGAACCGCGCGACCGCTACGGTCGCAGGTTCGAATCTTGCCTCGGGCATGGATGTGTGTGATGTCCTTAGGTTAGTTAGGTTAGGTTTAAGTAGTTCTAAGTTCTAGGGGACTGATGACCTCAGAAGTTAAGTCCCATAGTGATCAGAGCCATTTGAAGCATTTTGCAATTATAAGTAGTTATTTTTTCTGTAGCTCTGTAAGGTGATGCATCCTCATTGTGGAATTTGGTTCAAATGGTTCAAATGGCTCTGAGCACTATGGGACTCAACTGCTGTGGTCATAAGTCCCCTAGAACTTAGAACTACTTAAACCTAACTAACCTAAGGAAATCACACACATCCATGCCCGAGGCAGGATTCGAACCTGCGACCGTAGCGGTCGTGCGGTTCCAGACTGTAGCGCCTTTAACCGCTCGGCCACTCCGGCCGGTTGTGGAATTTGGAAGGTAGGAGACGAGATACTGGTGAAATGAAAATTATGAGGGCAGGTCATGAGTCGTGCTTGGGTAGCTCAGATGGTAGAGCACTTACCCGCGAAAGGCAAAGGTCCCGAGTTCGAGTCTTGGTCCGGCACACAGTTTTAACCAGCCAGGAAGTTTCAATAATCTTTATTGTGTTTTTCTGAAACTTGGGATGCCTATTTGGCTACGACTATGAACCAAGTTGCCAAAAGGGGTGCAACAGATAGACAATAAAAATTATTCTGCTGAGAGCTAGGAGTTAGGAAAGTGTAGGACAGGGATGGAGTGCTGTTTTTTCGACAGATGCGAAGACCCTAGGTGGTCCCTGTTCAGGAGTATCAAGCTGTAAGAAAGTGGCCAGCATGTTGTAAACTTTCAGACACTGGGGACCTTAATGAATGCCCTTAAGACAAGATAAAACCTTCCACAACAGGAGAAAGTGCCATCACATTCAGCATGGGAGAAGACTGCAGCAAGTCACAAATGTGCATGTTTAAATTTTGCAAGAAAGCCCATGACCGGCTCATAGTAATTATTTTGATAGCAGTGAAGAGAAATTAGTGTGCACGTGCAAGCATTTTGATAGGGGGAATGTGAGAAAACATACGTTGTGGACAGAACCAGCCTGATTCTGTGTAGGTGAAGAAAAAGGACACTTCATCTCGGTAAACTAAAGACCGTTCACTGTAGGCGGTGGCAGAAGTGTCCCCAAGAGAAGAGAGACGTCATCACTTTACAGCTAATGACAGTACTGGGGCTGAACTTAGAATTCACAGCCACTTCCACAGCCATCTGCCCACTCAACAGAGTGGTAAGCATGAACAGAATTTACGTTTGGTGTGATGAGAGGACCCTCAAGCTATCTTATCTCACGGTTCTATTCTTCTGATGTTGTTCATAGGAAGCTAGGTGCACTCAATATGGGCTTAGGCGAGAGAACTGGTGCTTATTCGTACTTTTCAGTGTCTTTTCCTTCGGTTATCCACTTATTCAGTGATCACTGGTAATGTTCGTGGATTGAGCTCTTGTATCATTCCATACGACAACCATCCACCTGTACCGAGGTCTTTCGCTATTGTCTTTGCATCCTTGGGACCATTTGAAAATATTTCTATTGTTCATTCAGTGACTACAGTCTTATAACTGTATTTAGCAATAAAATGGATTGCTACGGCAACACATAGTTTCACTTAGTAGCTTAACAGAAACCGTTATCAATATTTCTATGTGAGTTCCGAAACAATATTTCACGTTATATTTGGCCACGCCTTTTTACTTCAGATAGGCGATTGATTCAACGTTGCGCGCCTTTTGTTTTTTCACTTCACATGAAGTCATGGGGAGCAGTTGGTTCACTTTATATGTCACCAGGTTTCAGTCTTGTAGGACCTAAGTGGTGAGGTTAACCGACGCGCAACAGTCCCCACTCTCCTTGATCTTTACCTGATAACATGGCATGACATGTGCCCTCTGTCATCAAGGCGAAATGGATACTAAAACTCTAGTTCGTATACATCTCAAATGTAATTCATTACGAATGTAAGAGGAATGTTAAAAACTAACTCCCGTTTCGGTTTATCTTTACTTCCAGATTACTGATAAGGGGTCCGTACGAACTTATCCTCACCGATTTAATTCGCATTGACAGGCTGTGTATGGCACGTCTAGGGCTTCAAAATAGGGAAATAGTAAGACGCAACTCTCAACCGTTTTCGACGAAATAGAGTTTGTGTTTGTTACGGGTGCTTACTTAGTCTGTATAGTCGCTAGTAGTCAAAGAGTCCGCACCCAACCTGCGGGCAGTGTAGCTGAGTGTCTTCGGTCAGAGCGCTGGGTGTTCTCTGTAATAGAAAAACTGAGCTAAGTATTTAACAATGAACTTAGAGGAATGTCTTGTGACGTCCACCCAGAACAAATGACGAGAACAGTTACAAATAAAGTGACAAGGAAAATAAGGAAAATAGAGAGAGATTAACCTCTCAATTCCATAAGTGTGAGGACAGTGGATCGAATCTCGCTTCCAGTACTCTTTTTATTTATTTCATTCCACTTAATTCTAACAACAGATATGACTCGTAAGCAGCGAAATTGCTTGATGACCGAGGACCGCATGCTATCGTAAAAGAAAAGCAACGCACGTGCAAGGATTTGGCGTTCATTACAAGCGCAGTACGTCGCAGTAATTATTGTGTCCCACGTTTCTGTGCTCAGTATTATTCTGATTCGTACGGCGATTGTACATTATACATGCCACACGTGAAGATAAAGTAATACGGGGTAGGGTAAATAAAAGTGGCCTGGAGACCAGAATTCCAAGGTACAAAGAATCACACCACAGGAAAGGAAATACAGTACTAACCAGACTGTAGCAGATGTCGAAAATGACCATCGTTCATCTCTTGGCACTTTTGGGTCCTGGTCAGCAAGCTGCTGAACTGCTGGAACTGTTGCTGTCTTATCCGAAATGCCCTGCTGCAGTTATTGAAGACTAAGACGTTTGTTGCCGTACACCTTAGACTTGAGGGCTCCCCACACAGAGTAATCGCACACTGAAGACCAGGTGACAGTGGGTGGCCAGCCAGGGCTGCTACCAGAATGGCCTCTGCTAGCAATCCTGTCTGAGGTGCAGATTGTGTAAACGTGCTCCAGCGTTCGGTCGGCTGTACTGGCAGTTGCTCCATCCTGTTGGAAGTAACTCTACGTCATTTCCTCTTCCGTTAATGCTGCCACAAGTGTTTTATTTACCCCACCTCGTATAAATAAAATGATTATACTGATTTGGTTGAAAGAGGCTGTTATGTATCCTTTTTCTCGAGTCTCATAACAAATAAGTAAAGATTATGTAAATAACAAGTGAATCATTCGACAATGGCAGTTCGCACTGTCATAATAATTACATGGGAAGGAAAAGAAAAGAAATTCGGGCAGTGACAGTCGATCTGTGGACCCCGCGCTCCGTAACCTAACAGCGGTTTAAATAACTGTAAATTACATTATATATACTTATTTGGCTATTAATCACATGTCCCGATGAATAAAAAGAAAGGAAGGTATTCTGATTATCAGATATACCGAAAGAAGTTCGAACGAAAAAGGCCAGACTAACAGTTTGACAGTCTAGCGTCTTGACCGCTTTTAAATATTTTTACTTTTTTTTAAATTCAAACGCAAGATCTTTGCCTTTCACTCCCAGGTGCGGACTTCTTGAGTGGTAAACAGCAGCACAAGACAAATAAATAAGCATAACATTTTCAAACTCGATTTTCTCGAAAACGACTGAGAGTCGCGTTTTCCTGTTTATTTATTCACAAGTCGTAGTCGTGCCCTACTCATCCTGTCGATTCGACCCAAATTGATGAGTAGTAGTTCATAGCGTGGCCTTGTCAGCCTTATACCTGTCGCGGCCCGATTTATTTTAATTACCTGCAAATATTTTCCGTTCGTGAATATCTCTTTTATTGCGGAAACGTATAAGATTATCCGGTGCAATGCAAGGCTCACGCATCCCCACCCCCCTCCCTCCCCCACGCACACCAGCGCCCTTTTCCCCTCATCACGCTATCACATCCATTACACAGCGGCCGTACAATTCATTTCTCGCGCATCCGCGCTGGCGCCGGGGCTCTCCAGATACGGGCGTATCTCGATACGTGTTGTTTGTGGCTGCTCCGGTCATTCGCACAAATTACGCGCAGCCCTTTCCCGCCTGTCCGCATAAAGCAGGCGGGGACCTCCCTAGCCGCGCAGCCAGCCAGCGGCGGCCGGACACCCATAACTCCACAAGTTGTTACGCGCGAAATTAGTAGCGATTTCCAGTGTTTGGCAACAGGACAGAGCAAACAGGCGGCCGGCCGCGACTGCCCTCCAGCGCTCGGCCAAATGAAGTTTAATTCGCGTCGCTCCTCTCTCTGTCCCGGAAGCACCCGGCGGCGACAGCCGGTGCCGGGAAACTCGTGACGTGTAATGAGGCGTGAGGGGTTGGTTGGGGGAGGGGGAAGAGGGGGAAGGGGACGGCTGACGGGGTGGGGCGCAGAGGCTACGAGGAGGGGGTCAGGAAGTGGTCAGCGCCAACTCCACTGCCGCGCAATCTTGTAAAATCAAACTGATTGTCCCAGGCAGGTGATTTGTTACAATTATTACGCGCCACGGGCTCGCCGGGAGTCACATATTGACCGAAAATTAATTTACGCGCGCGCCGGTCGCACTGAATGGCCCTCCAGTAGCGCGCGCACATACACACACACACACACACACACACGCTCACACACATACACAAACACACATACACACACACGTGTGCGCGCGCGCATTTGAGATCGCAGGCAGCGCCGGCCAAATTTCACTGCGTAAATTTCATTTTGGCGGCGTTTCCGCAAACAGTGTAGACGCGGCTCGGAGGGCGACCAATGACGTCGTGTTCGCCCCTGGCTACGACTACGTACAGTGTTGCGTCGCACGGTGTTAGTACTCCATGGGGGTGGAAAGTAGCCGAGTGCTGCATTTTGAGGGAGATACAGCTTTTTCCGTAAGACCTGAATGTCACATCGCTATACTGCAGGAAAATATTGTTACGTACACTACAGTTTGACAGGATTGCAACACCCAGAAACAATTATGCGATTCACTCCAAAGTGAAAGGCTATGTGCAACGGTGGAACCATAACACAATCTGTTAAGTAAGAGCGTGGTCAGCCTTACTCACAGATGGTAAAAGATATCGCCTTAGTTCTTTCACAACCCAATAGAGGACATCTTTGTTCTTCGTGCAATGTCTATAAAGCATATTTCAAGTTGTTTCTCATATTCGAGTTTCGGCAATTTTCACATGTTTACCGAGAATTTAAATCCACAGGAGATGTCACAAATTTATCAGAGATGTTTGATACCGACCTCCAAACGTTGGTTCAGCGACACGCTACAGGAGGATTGTGATCCGAAGCATCGCTGCGGGCTTTTCAGCGACTTTAAAAAGAATAAATGTGTTCAGGAACTGGATTGACTCCAACAGTCGCCTGATGCTAATCCTAAATAAATGTCTGGGCTTACATCGTCAGAAGTTGTAAGGAAAAAATATGTTCACTTTCAAGCAGCTGTCAACGCATAATCGACGCATTTAGAGGCCTCTTCAACGTGAATACACGGAAAACTTGGTTTCAAGCATGCCTCGAAGATGCCAAGCAATTATTGAGGCTGCTGGTAACTGCACGTATTATTCACTGTAATTGCATTTTTCTTTTGTTCGTATATATATATATATATATATATATATATATATATATATATATATATATATATATATATATATATATATATGCTTTAGATTGTTCTCAACTACATTTTTCTACTGATTAATCCGACCACGATCTTGCTTAATAAACTGTAAGTGTTTGCCTTTCAGGGAGATGGCGATCATGTAGGCCCAGCAACACGCTCTTTTCTGTAACCGGGCAGGTCAGTGTTTCGCCACGGTCAATTTGTGCAGAGCCGTCAAACTAAGAGGAAATGTCGCAGCAAGTGCCGGTGTTTAGAGGGAGTAGCATCGCCATTACCGTCCGTCCGAAAGGTTCCGAGACTGATATTATTACTGGCGTACAAGTGACGTCACGGGAGTATGTATGGTGGAAGTTTCAACAAACAAAACCGTTAACAACAGATGTGCATTCGACAATCAGTTCAGAGCAGACACTGTTAAATGGTGTTGTATTGAAAGGTATACGCCAGACATAAGATTTACAGTGGAGGTGGAGAAGGATGGAAAGTTAACCTTCTTAGATGTGCTGGTCGAGAGAAAATCAGATGGACCTCTCGGACATTCTGTGTACAGAAAAACCGACGCATACAGATTTATATCTAAACGCACGTAGTTTTCACCACCCAGCTCAGTTGAGAGCTATGCTGAATGCCTTGGTACACAGAGCAAGGTCTATTTCGGACAAGGATCATCTCGGCTCCGAGATCAACCATCTGACGACGGTATTCAGAAAAATGGATATTCTGATCGTGATATCAGATCTACTGTGGCGAAGAAACCTAGGGGCAGATCAAGAGGACCAACACATCCCGCGGCTACCATTCTGTGGTGTAACGACCAGCAAGATCGGTAGAATCCTGAGCCGGCAGGGAATCAGACCAGTCTTCCGGCCACCCAGAAAGATTAAGGAAATGTTGCGACCGGTGATAGATAATCTCGGCCTGAAAGTACCGGGAATTTACAGCATTCCTTGCGAGTGTGGCAAAAATTATGTGGGCCAGTCTGTAAGAACTGTTGCCGATCGCTGTGTGGAACATTGGCGTCACCTGAAATACAGGTATTTAGAAAAATCAGCTGTGGCTGGGCACAGTTTCATAAATAAACATAAGATTTTATTCGATAAAACAATAATACTTGCTCACGCTACAAACTATTGGTCATCAGGGAATCAGTTGAAATTAGACTATGTGAAAATAATTTCAACAGAGTATCCGGATATTCACTCAGCAATGCATGGAAGCGCGCAATTGATAAAGAAAGAGCGCAGAGGGAGATTTCTTACATCTTACGTTCCTCGCAGTTCTCCGCCTGTTGCAATGGATGACGCTGCAAGCAACGGTGGATAAAGCGGACAAACAAAATCTATGGACATAGAGGCCGCCACCTCCGTACGCGCCGTTTTCAGCGTGACGTCATCCAGCCAATGAGAAGCCGTCCACTGCTTATAAAAGCGGACGCCTCACCGGTCCACGACAGTTTCCGCTGCTCGACTCGCTGCGACTCACATCGTCTCCGCGCACGCAACGCCATGGCTGGGAAGCAGATTGCCGCCGCATTGGAAGTCCTCATCCACGCGATGGGGTTTACCGGTGGCCGCCAACGGCAGCCAAGGCGTAAGCGAACGCAGCGGAACAGGACGATGCTCCAGTGCTACAATTGTCAGCAGCTGGGGCACACCGCGCGCGGGTGTAAAGGCCGGTTCCCACTAGAGCGCGGCAGCGCGTCGTGCGGCAACGGCAGCGGCAAGCGTTTTCCGCTTTGACGCGGCGGCTCGCGGAATTGGCGTTCCCATCTGGAAGCGGCAGACGCTAGCGGTAGCCAATGACGGACAGCTACTGAGGTACGGGTCGGGACCCACTGAAACTCCCGGTGCGTTTGAAAAACTATATCTTACACCAACATGGAGGAAAGACGAAGTTGGGTGAAGACATACCAATTTTTCATTTTCTGTACAATGTACTCTTTCACATATTCCATTATGCATGTTTTCTCATTTCGCCATAAACAGATTTCATGACTACCGTTCATCATTGTTCACTATTTAGCACATTGCTTAAGAATCATGAAAGAATAATACATATTTGGAACAAAGTTTTCGAAACCAGATTTTAAATTATAAGAAATTTCCCGATGCAGACGCAAACCTACAACACTTTATTAGTTACGAGCTGCAGTTTACAACTAAAGAGACAGTAAACGGTAGCAATTGAAGGAAATGAAACTTGAATAAGTCAAGACCAACAGATTTTCGATAATCTTAAAGTTAGCGTAATGCAACGACTGACTGAAACAGAGGAAGGAAGACGCTAGAATACGAATGGATATCTTTGAGAGAATAAGTGGTGAATGCAGCAGAGTATGAGAACGGGAAGAAGGTACGGTAGAAATCGTTAGATAAAACGTGAAATATTAAATCTGACAAGAGGGAAAAACATAAAAATGCAGCAAATAATGTAGGCCATTGGAAATAGAAATATCTAAACATGACGTTGACAGAAAGTCCAAAATTGCAACGTCATTTTGCACTTGGAAAACATAAGGGAATGAAAATGAGAAAGAACAAAGAAAACTTTGCTCAAAGGAGAAGCAACTGTCAAGAACTCATTTGGCAAGCCAGAACTAAGCAAATAAGAGAAGGCTAGATAGTGGAAGGAATATGTTGACAGGAGAGGGGGAGGGGTTGTACAAACTAACATAAGTACAATGTTAGATTCCTGTGAGATGTCTGAAGACGCAAGGCAATACTGATCCTACCACTTAACAAAGTAGACACAGTGAAGAACAGCGAAACTGTGTTTATAGCATTTGCATGTTTAGAGAAAGGTTTTGACAATCTTAATTAAAACATTCTTTGAAGCTCTGGAGATGTCTTCGATAAAACACAGGGACACAAGATTATCTACAACTTGTACAGAAACCAAACTGCATTTCTAAGACTTCAATGACTTGAAAGGGAAGCAGTAATTGAGAAGGCAGAAATAGAGAGGATATAAAATGAAGACTGTGAATAGCAAGAAAAGCGTTCTGAAAAAGAAAGTTTGTTCACATGCAATATAAATTGTAATGATTGGGTACTATTTTACGAAGGTATTTGTGTGGAGTGCAGCCTTGTAAGTGAAACGTGGGCGATGAACAGTTCTGTCGAGAAGACAATGGATGCTTTCAAAACGTGGTGATCAATAAGAATGCTGAAGATTAGATATGAGGATCGTGTAACTAAAGAAGAGGTACGGAATTAAATAGAGTAGGAAGAGGAAATTACGGCACAACTTTGACTACAAGAGGGGTAAGTTGACAGGACATATTATGAGGCGTCAAAGAGAGAGGACAAAGGGGTTGCGTGATAGTAATCTGATAATAATCATTTGTTCAAATGCTATTCTACTATTTTATCTGTTAATGTAAGCAGTGAATTTAGTCTTCCATGCACTCCTCCACAAAACATTTAAACCAAAACTGAAATCAGCTGAACACCAAACCTTTCAACCACTGTCTGACAACTACTGCATTCACTTTCAACTTTCTATAACTATCACTGGCTAGCCCCACACATATACAGATATAAGGAGAACAGAAATAAACAAACAATTTCAGCATATAATTCTTTAAGTTGGCAACATGTACATAAACAAACCAAACAGGAAGGGGCATGAGGTGAACACACTGTAGTTACGACTTCAAATCAGTGTTTTCGGTAAAATGTCTACAGCTAGTGACAGAAGAAAAAAGAGCGAACATGAAAATGTGCTTATGTTCCATAATCTAAGTTTTAGTTCAACCTCCAGCATGTGACCAGGTGAGGCGAAACGTATATGTCCGCCAAAAACTCGATTCACTGTAAGTAATCAGTTATGCATTTAAAACAAAACTGAATCATTCCAGATTCCACCGAAAACGCCTTAAAGTAAAAGGCGAAACGCGTCTTGAACCAATAAAGTACACTCGATAAAGAAAAAAAACGTTTGTTACTTACCAAAGGAAATAATCAGTAGCTGTAGATACTTGGCAAATTACATCTTATGACATACCAGCAAATTAGTTTCTGTTTAACTTCTCATTCCACATGCTATTAAATGCTGTTTAAAAAAAATCATCTATCCCTTCTGAAAAACTGTAGTTTCTTTCGTATCTCGGTAGATAAACAGATTTTGGATATTTATCATGCGACGAAATACATGACTTTTTACAAGTTATCGTTCGCAAAAAAACGCTTTTAGATTTCTTGAACCATTTACGAAATTTGCAGTTGATACAACCACATGGTTTACAACGAGCAGGACGAAGTATCGGTCGCGTCGCGAGCGACCCGCGCGCGATCACCGCACAGCCCTTCCGCCGACATATCATTCAATATCTCGAGAACGGTGATAGCTATCGTTCTGCTCTCAGCTTTAAAAGCAATTTCGATATGTTGACTAAATTTCATACGCAATAATGTATTACCTAAAATGAACTGTACGCAAAGTCCACGCAATGCGTTTTTACCTCTGCACGCTCATTAAAATTTCGTGTAAAGGTTTACGTAAATGCGATACAGCAAGTAACCACGACGAATATCGAAAAGAAATTTGGCCCTTTATCGAGAGAAGATATCAGGCTGTAACATGCCCAAGTATCAAATTTTTCTACCGAATAGTTTCCTTGGAATCGGATGATAAGTATTTCATAGCTGCCGCCGCGTCCGCGCCAGCGGTTCGGCGAAAGTTCTTGTGGCCAGGGGTTGCGTACCTGACGTCACGCTCAGCGCGTTCTGTGATTGGCGGCGCGCACCTGGGGCGCGTCACGCGGCAGCGGAAGCGATTCGACATGGTCAAACCGCGACGCAGAGCCCGCCACGCCGTGCCGCTGACGCCGTTTCCATGGCAACCACGCCGCTGACGCGCGGTTTTGACGCGCGGCAGCCCTAGTGGGAACCGGCCTTAAGAACGCCGTTGCGTGCTCGAAGTGCGCGGCGGCTCACGACATCCGCAGCTGCACGAAACCTCGTGGGGTGGCCTGCAGCTGCGCGAACTGCGGCGGGCCACACGCCGCCAACTCACGTAGCTGTGGCTACCTCCGCGAGTCACGCCGTCTACCCGCCGCACCACGCCCTGCGGCGACGTCAAGCGCCTCGTCGGCCGCCCCGCCAACCCGCTCCGGCGAGGGGTGCGAGCCGCGCCGCCTTGAGCCCGCCACCGATGAAACTATAGAAGGCTTCCAAGCCGCCTTTGCGGCCGAAAGGGCCGCACTGAAGAAGATGCTCGCAGCTGTGCATCGCCAACTCCAGCAGCTGCGAGATGAGCTGCGGGCTACCAAGAAGAAGCCGCCAGTTCCCGCCGCCGCCCCCTCTGTGAGTCGACCGGTGGGGGTCGATGCGGCCACACAGACAACCGCCGCTCCGCCCCCTGCAGCAATGCAAGAGGTGGCGCCCATGGAAACGGAGGATGTGCCGCCTGGGCTGCCCCCCTCCAAGGTGGCAGCCACAAGCAAGGGCGCTAAGGCGCCTCCTGACTCCTCGCAAGCCGAGAAGCCAACGAAGAAGAGGAGGCTTAGCATACCATTCCCTAACGTGAGAAACGTACAGGTCGTCCTAAAGAACATTGCCACGACCTACCCCATTCCAGATCAACCATACCCCTTTATCCCACCAGACCAGCCTATACCTCCCCTCCCCCATCGACCAATCCCCATGCGCACGTACAGATACCGTGATGCGTTAATGGAAGCGCTCACAAAGAAAGAACTAGCCTTGATAAATTCACACCCCATCATCACCCCCTCTCAATGGGACGACTTAGTAGACATTATAGACCTATGGGTGAAGGAAGAGTTCCGGTCTGGTAGGAGGAAGGTGGACCCCGAAGATCAGGAAGCCATGGAAGCCATTGCACGTCAACAACGACAGTTTTCGTAACGAAAACCATGCGAGGCCATCATCACAGTAGCGGAGACTCTTGCTAAAACCACCGGCTAGTCACTTAGGCCGTTTGTTTTCCATTTCTCTCACTGTCCCTCTCACTATCCTTTAATCTTTCTTTTATATATATATTTAAAAAAAAATGCACAAAGCCAAGCCAAGCAGCACGATAAAGCCATGTAATTTTATAGCCAAACCGTCAAGACAGAAGGTGAAGCGCCTCGTGCGGTAGTACTTCGCCCCCAGTCGAGGATATCTTCCTCCTTCAAATGTGCAGGTCCACGACAGTCAGCTTTACCCCTGACGAAGATGACGGAGGTAGTCATCGAAAGCTCGGGATTTTATCCAAATTTGGCGCGGCAAGTAAACCGAGAACTTTATATGCAAGGACTCCGTCGCGAAAGACTTCGTAGTCATAGTGTTAAACTGTTAGGTAGTGAACGTCCAGCCGCAGTGTGTTACACATTGCAACGGAGCAACATCTCTGCATTAAGTAATTAAGATTCTCCAGGATGTTCTGAGCCGGCGGCGGTGGAAGAGCAGTCCTAGGCGCTACAGTTCGAAACCGCGTGACTGTTACGGTCGCAGGTTCGAATCCTGCCTCGGGCATGGATGTGTGTGATGACCAAAGGTTAGTTAGGTTTAACTAGTTCTGAGTTCTAGGGGACTGATGACCTCAGATATTAAGTTCCATAGTGCTCAGAGCCATTTGAACCAGGATGTTCTGAACAAGACAAAAGTCTGCGCAAATTTTGTTTGGCTCCCAAACAAAACAACGCGTGGACGTCTGTCACGATTTGATTGACATGCAAAGTGCGTGCATTTTTTTCTGGAAAAATCATCACCGTTGATGAGACTTGGTGTTATCAGTACGAACCTACCACAACACGATAATGTGCAGAAAGTCACTTTGGGGACATAACCGACACTGAAGCCCATGTAGCGCGAGAGTTGAACAACGTCCGAAAGAACGACTTTTATGACAGCTTTACGTATGTATATGAACATTCTGTTCATGTACTAAAGAGTGTGTATGTGTGTGTGCCGGGGGGGGGGGGGGGTGAGGGGGAGGGGCGAGAGAGACTACATAGAACAACTGAAGCGGTAAATCCACAATCTTCACTTATCTTTTTTTTTTTCATTACTCCAACCTTTTTTCACTGACAGGGCGCCACCGCGTTAGAACAAGACAAATTACTTACTACCTGGGAAACAGGTTTTTTGTACTGCTCGTATAGGACACGGTACTATGATTTCGGTGCGTGTGTGGAACCAGTCTAAAGCAGGGAGTCGTCACATCGGCGAGCGGATACCGAACCACAAAATGTGACCACAGCGCGGAATGACTGCTGTCTTGCAAGCATTACCGTAACTGACAAAACAATTTGGTCCATAGTGTTGGCTAGAAGTTGGAGTATTGCAACAGTTATGGACCTGCCTATGTCGACAGTCCAACGCCGTCTGCTGAAGGCTGGACTGCTAGTAGGTATGCTATTGCGTCTGCTTCCACTGAGCAGAAATCACACGCCCCAATCTGCAATGAGGAAGAGGCCTGCTGAGCGGCAAGCTGCAGTGTTTCCGAACGAGCACACTTTCGACTTACACTGCACTGATAGCCTCTTGCATGTTAGACCCTAGTATGGAGAACGCAATCGCACAAACTGTTCTTCTGAGTCGCGTGACTGAAGAACGTAAAGTGTAATGTTATGGGGCGTCATCAGCTACAACATGCGATCTCGCCGCCTATTTGTTGAAGGAAGTCTGGACGGCGACCGCTACATCATGGAGGTTTCAAGGCCCGAGGTATCACCGCTCCACGCTTCCGCCTCCCGCAGGCAGCATCACATGTCATGCGAGTATTTCAGTAGGACAATGCCATGTGACATGAGACGAGGAATGTACAAGGCTTCTTCGAAAAGCGAGGATACCGCTGCTTCCGAGGCCCAGACGTCCTCTTGGAATGTCGCCCGTCGGCTGGCTACTTGTTAGTTCTGGTCCTCTGGTAACCACTGTCAATGCTTTATGGACGCGGCTACAAACCGCGTGGCAATGTGTTCCCCAGCAAGTAGCGATACAGCTATCAAGATCACTCCTTCTTGTCCAGGATCTCTTTGATCCCATGCCACGACGTGTAGAGGTTCTGACTGCGGCAGGTGCCGGCTTCACACCGTGCTGAAATCTCACGGTAAAAGTGTCCGATTATTCTTTAATTATAATCACGTGTGTATTGTCTTTAACCTAATCTGTAAAATAAATTTCTTAGTCAGTCACAAGTCATCTTTTTAGTTTTTCATTCTTTCGTCGGACGTGAGCAGATTTAACGCTGAGGATAGGCTCATTACAAGCAGTCACAGTAATTCTTCACACAAGGCTCATTTTATAAATAATCCTCGACCTATCTTATGTATCTACATAATTATTTATTACACACTTTCTCTTTACGTGCAGCTTCTCAGTAACGGAAATCAGCGCCGTGAAGTTTTGTTGTTTTATCTAAGTCAGTTTTAATCTATTTTTTCATTTAGTTTCTCATAGGTTTATTATAATGTGAATAGTCCGTAGTTTCCACCTTTTTTGCAATGTTTTGTAAGTAATATCGTATATGAAATACATATAAAAGCAGTTTTTCTAATAATTAATAAATAGCAGGAGCTTCTTCAGTTTGATTTATATAATCGGTTTTATAGACTACCGGTACAGCAATCAAGATTACTGCTGGCTGGCTCTGAGCACTATGGTACTTAACATCTGAGGTCATCAGTCCCCTAGAACTTAGAACGACTTAAACCTAACTAACCTAAAGACATCACACACATCCACGCCCGAGGCAGGATTCGAACCTGCGACCGCAGCAGTCGCGCGGCTCCGGACTGAGCGCCTAGAACCGCTAGACCACCGCGGCCGGCAATTACTGCTGATCTGAACAGCTTTCCTAACCCCACTGTCGTAATTTGCTGCCCACGATGTCTAATGCCAGTTAGAATACTAAAACGAGAAGGCTAGTCAGTTTGTAATTATACTCACCCATGCTTAAAGATTTGCATGACCGTCCATATTTTAGCGTTGTACCTGATTTCATCACGAAGAAGCCAAGTTAGAACGACTCACGTCATATATACAAAATGCTTCGAAATCTGTAAAATTACGAATAGTGTGTCCTAAACTTGTATGCTGATTAGCGTCTTCCTCTGTTTGACAAAGATACGCTAAATATCTGTTATTTTGTATTCCCTTGTAGCATCTATGCCTCCAAGCCAAAATACTAACCTATTTGTTGTGCTCGGGCACCGTATCGAACAGTTTCACCTGTTACTACCAACTTTTTAGCATTTCAGCGTCGATATGTGTATTAAATATACCTTAGCTACGCAGGACATAAAGGAATTGCTAAATTACAAACGCTCACCATGATGGGTCGAAATTTTTTACACTAAATGGAAAACGTATTTCGCAGTCATATAACAAAAAAATGGCTCTGAGCACTATGGGACTTAACATTTGTGGTCATCAGTCCCCTAGAGCTTAGAACTACTTAAATCTAACTAACCTAAGGACATCACACACATCCATGCCCGAGGCAGGATTCGAACCTGCGACCGTAGCGGTCACGCGGTTCCAGACTGAATCGCCTAAAACCGCACGGCCACTCCGGCCGGCCAGTCATATAACAATAACAGAAAAAATACACTGAGGTGACAAAAGCCATGGGATACCTCCTAATATAGTGTCGGATCTCCTATTGACCGGCTTAGTGAAGCAACTCGACATTGAATGAAGTAAACAAATCTTTGGAAGTTCCCTGCAGAAATATTGAGCCACGCTGCCTCTATAATCGTCCATAATTTAGAAAATGTTGCCAGTGCAGTATTTTCTGCCCGAACTGATCTCTCGAATGTGCCCCATTAATTTTCGACGGAATCCATGTCGAGCGATCCGGGTAGGCAAATCATTCACTCGAACTGTCCAGAATGTACTTCAAACCAATCGCGAACAGTTGTGGTCGGATGACATGGCGCATTGTCATCCATAAAAACTGCATCATTGTATGCTGCCTATGGTCTCCAGGTAGCCGAACATAGCCATTTCCAGTCAGTGATCGGTTCAGTCGATTCCACAGCTCACTCCATTTTCGAGCCACCACCAGCTTGCCCAGTGCCTTGTTGACAACTTGGCTCCGTGGCTTTCTGGTGTCTGCACCTCGCTCGAAACCTACTATCAGCTCCGACCAACTGAAACAGAGACTCATCTGACCAGACCACGGCTTTATAGTACTCTAAGGTCCAACCGCTACGGTCACGAGCCGAGGAAGACGCTGTATGCGATGTGCTGCTTGTTATCAAAGTCACTCGCGTCGGTCGTCTGCTGCGATAGTCCATAAACGCCGAATATCGCAACACTGTCCTAACGTACACGTTCGTCGAACGTCCCACATTGATTTCCGCTGCTATTTCACGTAGTGTTGCTTGTCTGTTGGCATTGACAACTCTACGCAAACGCGTCTGCTCTCTGTCGTTAAATGAAGGCCGTCGGCCAACGCGTTTACCGTCGTGAAAGGTAATGCCAGAAATTTAACATTCTCGGCAAACTATTGACTTTATGGATCGCGGAAAATTGAATTCCGTAACTATTTCCGAATTGGAATGTCCATGCGTCTAGCTCCATAGCTCCAATTACAGTTTAAAGTCTGTTAATTCCGGTCGTGTGCCACAACCACGTCGGACACCTCTTCACACAAATCACCTGAGTACAAATGACACCCCTTCCAATGCAGTGCTCTTTTACACCTTGTCTACGCGATACTATCACCACCTGTATGTGTGCATATTGCTATCCGGTTACTTCTATCACGTCAGTGTGATGTTTAGAAGGATATATTAACACTTTCGTCCTCACTACGAATAGTGTTTAAGAAAGTTCTGTTCACTCTTGAATTATCTCTTTGCTGACTTCTTTGTATATATCTACTTAAAATGCACATGGAAATTTGTTTCTAATGACCACCACGTCGATAAATACTTTCGTAGAAAAAAGAAATATCCAGTCTACAACAGCTAATTTAGCGATATAAGTTTTCTTAAAGCGTGGGACACAGCTATGCTCAAAGCTTTCATGCAAGTGTATATCTACATCTTTACACACACCATATAGTGGATTGGGGTGTCAAGATTTCGATGTAGATTTGCATGAAAGTTCTGAGCATAGTTGTGTCCCACACCTTAACAAAACCTAGATTGCCAGCTTAGCTGCTGTAGACACCATGTGCCAGAGGATACTTATGGTACTATTACATCTTCCACCCCCCTCCCCCCACACCAACCCACTTCTATCCCGAATGAAGCGCAGAAAGCATTATTATCCATAGAGCTCCGTTTTCTTTCGTTGTGATCATTTGGTGAGATGACTGTGGCAGGAAGTAATGTGTTGCTCGACTCTTCTTAGCATGTAGGCGCCCGAATTTCAACAGTAAACTTCTTCGTGGTACAAAACGCCTCTCCTGCAGCGTCTGCCACTGGAGTTTGCTGAGCACCTCCGTCCCTCTCTGGCGCTGAATAAACTACCCCTAGTGGAACATTCCGCTCTTTGTTAGATCTCCTTTATATCTTCCGTAAATCCTACGTGGTAAGGATCTGAGATTGGTGAACAGTTGTCTAGTAACGGTTGAACGAGTGTTTTACAAACCACTTCTTTCGTGTGTGGATCACATTTCCTTAAGGTTCTCCCAACGAATCCGTCTAGCATCAATTTTTTCTTGTATTTGTTTTATATGGTTTTTCCACGGGGTTAGGTCACCCTGAACGATTACTGCTAGGCGTTCTACGGTAGTTACTGCTCTAGCTGTTCCCCTAAGACGACGGTAAGTACGCAATTTTAATTCACCTACAAATACACTCCTGGAAATGGAAAAAAGAACACATTGACACCGGTGTGTCAGACCCACCATACTTGCTCCGGACACTGCGAGAGGGCTGTACAAGCAATGATCACACGCACGGCACAGCGGACACACCAGGAACCGCGGTGTTGGCCGTCGAATGGCGCTAGCTGCGCAGCATTTGTGCACCGCCGCCGTCAGTGTCAGCCAGTTTGCCGTGGCATACGGAGCTCCATCGCAGTCTTTAACACTGGTAGCATGCCGCGACAGCGTGGACGTGAACCGTATGTGCAGTTGACGGACTTTGAGCGAGGGCGTATAGTGGGCATGCGGGAGGCCGGGTGGACGTACCGCCGAATTGCTCAACACGTGGGGCGTGAGGTCTCCACAGTACATTGATGTTGTCGCCAGTGGTCGGCGGAAGGTGCACGTGCCCGTCGACCTGGGACCGGACCGCAGCGACGCACGGATGCACGCCAAGACCGTAGGATCCTACGCAGTGCCGTAGGGGACCGCACCGCCACTTCCCAGCAAATTAGGGACACTGTTGCTCCTGGGGTATCGGCGAGGACCATTCGCAACCGTCTCCATGAAGCTGGGCTACGGTCCCGCACACCGTTAGGCCGTCTTCCGCTCACGCCCCAACATCGTGCAGCCCGCCTCCAGTGGTGTCGCGACAGGCGTGAATGGAGGGACGAATGGAGACGTGTCGTCTTCAGCGATGAGAGTCGCTTCTGCCTTGGTGCCAATGATGGTCGTATGCGTGTTTGGCGCCGTGCAGGTGAGCGCCACAATCAGGACTGCATACGACCGAGGCACACAGGGCCAACACCCGTCATCATGGTGTGGGGAGCGATCTCCTACACTGGCCGTACACCACTGGTGATCGTCGAGGGGACACTGAATAGTGCGCGGTACATCCAAACCGTCATCGAACCCATCGTTCTACCATTCCTAGACCGGCAAGGGAATTTGCTGTTCCAACAGGACAATGCACGTCCGCATGTATCCCGTGCCACCCAACGTGCTCTAGAAGGTGTAAGTCAACTACCCTGGCCAGCAAGATCTCCGGATCTGTCCCTCATTGAGCATGTTTGGGACTGGATGAAGCGTCGTCTCACGCGGTCTGCACGTCCAGCACGAACGCTGGTCCAACTGAGGCGCCAGGTGGAAATGGCATGGCAAGCCGTTCCACAGGACTACATCCAGCATCTCTACGATCGTCTCCATGGGAGAATAGCAGCCTGCATTGCTGCGAAAGGTGGATATACACTGTACTAGTGCCGACATTGTGCATGCTCTGTTGCCTGTGTCTATGTGCCTGTGGTTTTGTCAGTGTGATCATGTGATGCATCTGACCCCAGGAATGTGTCAATAAAGTTTCCCCTTCCTGGGACAATGAATTCACGGTGTTCTTATTTCAATTTCCAGGAGTGTAGTTAATATAGGAAAATGTAGGCCTACTGAATGATATTGGGGACCGGCCTAATTGTAAGTCGCGGATTTATTTACTGCTAGTTTTAGAAAAGTAACGGAGCTATGGAGAATGTAGAAGCGCTGGGGGAGATTAGAGTTCTCGGCCAGTACTGCAGGCGTAGCCAAAGCTGAGCGAAAACCCTCCGGCCACCCTGGAGAGTCGGGTCGCCGATGCTGCTGCTGTTCACTGTGGGAAATTAAACTGTGCCACCACTCTTACGTTCATATTCTTGACCTACTGACGTGAATCATTTATATTGCACCTGGCCAAGACGCTTACTACAATTAACACTGGATTTAATTTAGAAAGAAGCTTTCGAGATGGATAGGGAAAAATATAGAGCAATGTGTGCAATGTTTTCTGGAAGAATATAGGGAAGTTATTTGATAGTAAGGTACTATGATCATTGGTTGAAGAATATGTTACGGTGCAACATCTTTATTCGATACGGAAAAATAACTGCGAACAGGAAGAAAATATTTACTCCTTGGAAACGATATCATTTAGAGACGTAAGTGTAACTTCTGTTTTCCATGCAGGGAAGATCTGTAACTACAACACAGTTAAATATTTAGGGCCGTCAATCTAATAAACAACTCAATGTGACTTCGGGGATAAAATATTAGGCCACTATTGCGACCGATCCCAACTTGACGGGAATCTGAGATTCTTTAAGCGCCTAGAATAGGGGATGTGAAAGCAAATGAAATGTCTTAAAGCACATTACAATCTCCTCACATTAGGTAAGGCGTCACATGCGTAACTTCGCAAGGATAGGGCGCTAGACTGTCTGCTTGTGATTTGTAGGCAATAGTGTTATCGAACAATAGAATTTATTCGCTTGTTTGTGCACAATACCGTCATATTTATCGAAGCCCTGGGCCAAAAGTAAGTCCTTGAACCAGCTGTCTATCCTCTGAGTGTCTTCTTGAATTTTGCTACTGCCTTCTTATGGTACTACCTTCCTATAGACACTGTGAGAATCCTGGTACTTTGTTAGAACACCCTGTTCATCTTGAAGGTCAATAAAATTTCAAGGAAATGGATAAACTTGTTTAATGCTGTGATTACTTCAGTATTAAATCACAACTAGTAGTGGTAATAGTAGTAACTTTATTCATTGATAGAACTCTTCTTACAAGGATGTAGAATATGTCAAAGTATTTACAAGTTTATACCAATTAAAAATAATCTAATTCGTCTTCACATACATTTACAGACTTCTAGTTACAGACAATCATTACATTTGCTCCCGGTATAAAACACTTTTATTTACAAATAAATTATTAAATAAACGTAATGCAACACTGGTCACTCGTATTTCACTATCAATTACTGAACACACACTATACATACATTGTTTCATAACACTTCACTCACTACACACTGGTGATCTCTGGGCCATTTTCTGTACCGCAACTTCCCATTTGCTATCCTGAAAAAACTGAGTGAGATGTTGAGCTCAGAAAGAGGAAGAGGTGTTAGTATTGTGCTTTGCACAGCTTGGGATTACGTTTTTCTAGAAAAGGAAAAAAAGAAGGGAAAAACATATTGTAAAGGTGTTATGTGGAATGTTGGCTGTTTTATATTCATTATTATTATTTATTTGTATAAATTTTGTTTTACCAAACCCCTACTCTGTTTTGTCTAAGTAATCCTTCAATGTATAAAATGTATTGCATAACAGGTACTTTATAGCTGCCTTTTTTAAATAAATAAATTTTCACAATTTATTTAATCTCTTTTGGTAGTTTATAGTATAGTTTTATTCTTTGGTAGCAAATGCTATTTGAGTTTTATGTTTGTTTTTTCTTGGTAACTAATATCACAAAAATCATAATATAATTGAAAAAATAGTTCGTATTATGAAAGGGTCCTAAAAACCCGCCGTCTTAGTAATATTTATGACGGAGCACTTACTCACTACCTGCCGAACTCTGGTGTTCTTTGCAACATACTAAGGGAAACCCTGCTCTGGGTACAACACTCACCCATACTGGAGCGAGAGGCGATGGTAGAGGAAGGAAGGAAGAAAGGAAGGAAGATTAGGGTTCAGTTTCCCGTAGACATCGAAATCGGTAGAGACAGAGCACAAACTCGGAACGTTGCCATGGACGGGGAAAGAAATCGGCCGTGCTCTTTGAAAGGAGCGATTTGTGGAAATCATGGAAAAATTAAATCTGGATGTCCAGACACGGGTGTTAACCATAGTCCCCCAAATGCGAGTCCATTGAGCGCCACCTTTCTCGGTATGGTGGAGAAAGAAAAAAAAAGGAGAGGAGATATGTAATTTACTTGACCCTGCAGACAGTACTTTTGCTGCCCCCAACTCTACCATGCAAATAAAGAAAATCTTCAGTAAGCCTTCTATGGCTTCTGAACAATATTACGGGAACTGTCAGTCTTTGAACTGAGCTGTCTCGTGGTAGGAATATGACATAGCTGCTACAATTAGTTTCATTGACATATTCAATGAATTTGCTTTTCTCGCGGCAAAAAACACGAAGTAAAACTATATTAAAACTCTTAGTTATAACAGTTTTTCTTTTGTTTCTAATTAATCAATTTTTGCACACTTAATAACTTATGAGGAGTTAAACAGTACCTGTTCTTTATTATACTCCATGCTAAAACACGTGTATGGTAATTAGATGCTTGAAAAAAGATTGTTACTGTTTCACTTCTGGTTTTAGCTCGACTTTGAAATATAGAAATCTTTTGGCTGCGCAATTCTTTATTAATAAGCTACGCACATCAAAATCACCGAGCGCAGATATTGACATTTGTTCAAATATTCTGAATAATGTTTTTACGATACCGGTTTGGCACTGGTTCTCTTCACGTAGACAACGGCACTGTGAAATATGAGTATATCAGATAATATTTGTATTATATTCAGTCTATGTGCTTACTTTCGTGAGCTTTTGCTAAAGTTTGATTTAAATCTTGAGTCTGATGATGAAATTTTTAAGCGCGTAACGCTTAATAAAGAATGGAGCGATCAAAATCGTTCTATATTTCAAAGTCGTACCAGATCTGAATCGTCGCCTGCCTCGACCGTGGATGTATTCCTCCATCAAGTAAGGAACTTCAGTTTTTTTGGAAGTTAATGTAATATGTTATTTAATTATTACAGTGATCATTTAATCTGATGAGACCTATGATTTTCATTATTATACATAGTTCATTAAAATAAAATTTTGCAATAATACTTTATTATCACTAAAACTACTTGCGAAATTATAAAGTTTTCTAAATTTTCGTTGCAGAAACGTAATTTTAGGCGGGACTTGGGGCGGGAGGGAGAGGGCAGTCACGGCGGGGTAGGGAGTATGCTGTCTTGGCGATTCATCTGCAATACAGGACTTATTGAAAATCATGATGCGGCCATCAGGTATAATGCTGTCGCCATTGTAAAATTACCTCTGCAGTCATTGTTTTTCGAGAAATAAGCGAGCATATCATTGTAACTTATTTACATAAAATTCTATCAGCCTACAATTTTGTCAACGATCGCTTCTATGTTAAAACTGGGACGTACACAGTAGCTTTACAGAAATGATGTGAGATTCAGAGTATGTGAGTACTGAAAACAGCGTTTGTTTCTGAAGTGCTACACTTTCTCCACGCGTTTAGTTGTGCCATTCGGAAGCACACTTTGCACAGTACTTCATATTTTAGTAACTGTCGCATTTTAAAGCACTTCTGTAATAGCGCAGCGTGACACGTTCGTACAGTTCCACAAGGCAATTTCTACGACCACAGCTACCTTCATGCTATGAGGGGCGAGGTATTATGCGCAAGTGTGGGAAGGTTCATTAGAACTTAAAACTCCCGTCGAAGTTAATGCGATTAGTAAGGAAACAACAGCCTAGTTTTATAAGGAAGTTTGTTAAAGGGATCATCCAGCCAGTTATCTAAAGGGTTCTAGTGAAATCATGGGAACTTCTGTCATGATGCCCGGACGTGTATAACACTACAGTTTCTTAGCCACTGCTCCACTTCTTAATAGTGAAGTATGTCGA
This sequence comes from Schistocerca americana, assembly GCF_021461395.2. Lineage (NCBI taxonomy): Eukaryota > Metazoa > Arthropoda > Insecta > Orthoptera > Acrididae > Schistocerca > Schistocerca americana. Next base: position 460,907,308 of record NC_060122.1, on the reverse strand, counting down.
TGTCTCCCTGCATCAACTGACTTCAGTCTCTGAACGAGGCAATGTGTTCTTTGCCCGAGTGACTTTTCCCGAACACGTACTGAATATCTGAGTGAAGTTTATTTTCCTCCAGGTTCATAAGTCATAATGCTGCATGATCCAGCAACAAAAGGACGTTGCCAGTACTACTAATTCTTCCTCCTCCTTTGTTTGCTGTTGGCACATGTCAGAGTTGGGCTGCCATTATGAAACAGATTTTTAATTATGTAAAGACAGATGCCTTCTTCAGTTTTCCGCCGTTGACGCGACGCTTTTTTGGAAGTATAATATGGTTGATATGTTCGTCATAAGCAAAGCCCGTTACCTACAGCGAATGCAAGACCCTATGCTGAAGCTCTACGACGTGAATGTATGTGCGCGGTTTCACGTTACTGTTTTTAATATAGGTAGGTGTCAAAATAGAAGGCGCCGAGCGCAGATCCAGTGATGTTTTGAAATATTCTGGAGCTTATTTACGAAACTAGGTTAACAGATTAATATTAATGACTCGATTCGATTACGTTCTGCAAAGGTGAGTGACTACGAGACGGCGGGAGGATAGAAGATGAAATGAACTTTCTTCCTGGGTTAGTGTTCATCCTTATTTTTAAATTCTTAGGAATGGTGTGAGTTCTCTTGTGACTTTAAAATCCCTTAACAAGCAGTAGGTCTTCTCGCCTTTAGCGGCTTAGCGGTATGTTACTAAGATGTTTTTGTTGTACTGTTGGACAAGTATTATCTGCTTAACGTATTGATAAATACAACGGTGTCAAAAACTTAAGGACGAAAGTAACTTTCACGTGGTGTGTCATTGTCAAGTAACATAGCTCAGTGAAGCTTGGATGAGACATAAGAAGAATTACTGCAGTACAGTATAGAAGGTAACTGAATGAAATACGTGATGTGACTGACAGAAAAGACATTTTTATTCAAAGACAATAATTACACTTAAGCCACCGTGATGCAGGATGTTTCTTAACAGGGTGTGTATCATGAACGGAAATGCATGCTCAGCAACGTGCTCCCTTGCTGACCACAAGGTTGGTATGAAATTTTTCTGATAGGACGTCCCATCCCTGGAACAGAGCAGTGGACAACTGCTGGATGGACGTTAATGCGTGTGGATGAGTTACAATACGTCTCCTTGACCTACTCCACGCGTACTCGAAGGGATTTAAGTCGGGACATTCCCTCATATGGCGAGAGGTGAGAACACGTAACGCACCCCGAAACAATGTGGAACTTGATTGTTATGATAGTCCAGGTGTGGCATAAAGTGTGATGGACGTACCATACACGAAACTTTTGAATACTGTACACTCGCTAGTCAAAGTTGTTGTGACACTGTACTCCCTCCCCAAGTGCGTCCCTCCAGAGGGGCATTTGGCCCTAACTGCATTTTTATAGATGGCAGTACGCGACCACTTCGAATATTGCAGGTGGAGGAGCTCTTCGAAGGAGAGGATGTTCAGAGAATGGACTGGCCTGCCCGACCCTCGCCTTAAATCCCATCGAGCACGTGTGGCATACGTTGGAGGGACGTATAGCGGCACTTCCATATGAGCCAATGACCATCCAGCAACTGTCAATGGCGCTGGTGAAGGAATGGAACGCCCTGCCACAAGAACTCCTTCCAAGCGTAGGTCCTGCGTGGGATCACATTGCAGAGTTTGACCTGCCGTTCGTGGTGATCACACACCCTATTAAGCACATGCCGCGCCATTTGTAATGTCCAGTGGATCATCATACTAGCTATATGAGAAAAGTAATGAGAGTGCCTTATTTTATCAACCAAAGTTTTTACTTTTTTTAATCGATAGTATAGTCCCCTTCAAAGTAGTTCCCTTCGGCAGCCACACACTGGCGGAGTCGTTGTTGGCAGTCTTGGTAGCAGCACTGAAAGGCTCCTACTGGTAGGGCCTTTAACTTGTCGATCGTATCCTTTTGGAATGTTTTTCAGAATCCCAAAATGATCGTATTGAATTCGAAGAGACATATATTATCACATGGACTAACAGTTTTTGGAATAGGATAATAAAAGAAGCGATCGAAATAAAAATTTGTGACAACACGCTCAATAAAGACGGCCGCCGCAGCTAAGCACAGCGTGGCATCCGGCCATCGGAAGAATGAAGCGGGTGCTGAGGCCACACAACGCAAACGTTACCATACATGGTGCCGGAACGGGTAACAGTGACTTCACGGAAGGCAGCGCGGCTATATAAGGACGGCAGCGGCGACCAGAAGATCATACTCCACCGCATTTCCCAGTCTCTGGCAGCAGCCGGGACACCCCGTTCCGAACAGTATGGGTTTACCTCATCGCAAGGGTTTTAACTCCAGCATGCCGACGGCAGCAGTCTTCTTGAACGTGCAGAATGCTTGTGATAAGATTTGGCAGGACAACCTGGTGTTTAAGATACTGACACAAACGACCACCCCTGACATATACGTTAAGATTGTGGATGATTTCCTCCACCAGAGGACCTTTCTAGTTTCTCCGCGGCGTAAGCGCTCCAGTAACCACTCCATGTCGATGGATACCCCATAGGGCTCTGTGCTGTCCCCTCTTCTTTTTAATGTCTATGCCAATGACATTCCTGTCAACTGATACTGCCATTTAGCGCAATATGCCGATGACATAGAACTTTATACGACCGGCCGCATTCCTGATCTACTCATTGCTCGCCTCCAAAGGCAGATGGACGCAACGGTCGCCTAGTGTTGCTCCAATAAGAGTACTCTCAATGCCGCCAAAACTACGGCAGTGTATTTCACTAAACGGCGCCCTATCCTCCGCCACAACATCTCAGTCGGGAATGTCCGGGTCCCGTGGGCACAAAATACGAAGTGTCTCGGGGTCTGGTTGGATAAGAAACTTTTCTTCCACCGCCACGCAGAATACATCACCCATAAAGGGTTAAAGTTAATAAAGGCCTTGTACCCGCTCTTCTCCTGCAGAGAGCTGAATTTAGATACCAGGTTCCGGCTATTCACTCCGCTGTACTACCCTCACTAACGTATGGTTCCTCTGCGTGGGCGACGATTAGTAAGTCCCGGATGCTGACGCTCCAGCACCTACAGAATAAAGTTCTCAGGTGGAGTCTTCACGCCCCTCCGCTGACCAGGATTGTTACTCTGCTTGAGGGGACAAATACGGCCCTTCTCAAGACGACCATTCGCCGTAAGGCTCGCCAAATATACAGTAAAGTGGACGCCCTCCGTGAGACGGTCGCTGGACTACAAACCATGGGCACCACAGTTGCACGGCGCTGGCACCGACATTCCGTTCCCCTCACCATCTTGGAGGATTCGGATTCAGGCTATGACTGACGATAGAGCCGATACGACCACGTTTTTATGCCCGATTCGTACAATCACTAGCAGTGGCCTGTTCTCGTCCAGCCACTTTTCTCCTTTACCGTATGGTTGGCGCGTTACTGCACCCCTCCTCTGTACGTCCACCGTCGGAGGGCGGCACGGACCTTAAAGTTCCACCGCCACACCTTCAAAGTCCTATGCTCGGCTGTTGTTCAGCCGTTGCTTTGAGTCTCTTCTCACTTGTCCACCGAGACAGTTGGACCGAATCTGAACCGCTGACGCCATGTAATAGTAAACTGCCACAAAAATAAATAAATAAATACAAGAAACCAGAAGATAGTCACCACTTGAGAATACCGAAACGTACTCGGCCGAAAGCTCGTGGATATTAAACCACTTGACACGGCTGGAAGCTGGAGAAACCTTTATATTACATGTATCTCTATAAACAGTCTGCATGCTGTTGAGGTGCTCCGGTGGCCAACAAGATACCGAGATCTGTCCCCGATACAACATGTGTAGGGTCAGCTTAACGTCAACTTTGTCCCATTGCCAGTATTTAGTACAGGGTGTCCGAAAAGTATTTCCCGGATTAGATAAATTGGTAACTCAGGCTAGAAGTAAGATACAAATATGAAACTGGTGTCTAATTGTTTACAAACTATCAAAGTTTTTTTCACTCTTTAGTAAACTTCCACATGAGCACCCTTGGAAGTACGTAGCACATCTAGCACATCTAGGCGATATTCAATTTCCGTATACACATTAGCTAACATTACTGGAGGGATGATTTCAACGACTGTGGTCATTCGTTGCTGCAGGGTTTCAAGATCTGGTACCCGTGTTCGGTAGACCTCGTCCTTGACATAACACCAAAAATGAAGTCTAAGAGAGTGTGGAGGCCAAACCGTTGGCCCATCACGACCAATCCATCGCCCAGGAAAGGTCATATCGAGATAGGCATGGACGTCCAAACCCCAATGAGGCGGTGCTCCGTCTTGCTGAAACAAGACATCGGGATGTTACTTAAGCAGCTGAGGAACAGCATACAGTTGCAACATGTCCAGATACACTGCAGAAGTGATTGGCGATTCACTATTCCACTGACAAAAATGGTCGCTTCGTCGGAAAAGGCAATTCGTCTGAGATAACCATCATCATCCTCAATACGTGATAGCATTTCGACCGCAAAGTCATATCGACGTGTACTGTCATTGGGCAACAAGGCCTGAACGATTTGCACTTTGTGTGCACGAAACAATAAACGTTTGTGCAAAATGTCATGGAGAGAGCTTTTCGGCATCTGTAATTCACGTGAAGCCCTGCGCACCGATTTCTTCGGACTTCGCGGAAAAGACTTCCTTACAGCTTCTACCCTGTCTGCTGAGGTTCTTGGTCAACAAGACCTCGTAAGGTCAGCAACCGATCCTGTGTTCTTGAACATCTCATACCAGGATTTAATGCTCTTGACATCAGGTGGATTCCTTCCAAATGTTGTCTGGAAGTGTCTCTGCACTGTGGTTGGTGATCGTGTCTCATTTTACCGCAGGACACACTATGCCTTCTCCTGATCGGTTAACATGGCTTCTTGGGCACTGCACCTCATCCACTACTTAAGTACTGCGAACCTAAAACAGAAAAAAAGCTTTGATAGTTGTAAACAATTCGACACAAGTTTCATATTTGTATCTTACTTCTAGCCTGAGTTATCAATTTATGTAATCAGGGAAAGTCTTTCAGACACCCTGTATATCAAGTACCAGTTACAGTAGTTGTGGGTCAGATGGCCTCGTGGTGGACACAACGGTCTTATCCTTCTCAACCGAATCAGGCATGCTCTCAGGCACACTACGTCATAGCAATATGTGGGCTGATACTGCAAAGTTCTTCGTACATTTGAACCGTTTTTTCTGTTTGTGAAATAACATCACTCACCCTCTTAACCTGTGAAGTTTCATTTAGTTTCTTCCTCCCCATACGTGTGATTCACTCTTATTGCTCTCCTTCTGAGTGCAGGTGATGATTTCTTATAACCGTTTTTCACGGTACTATTCATTCCCATCAACTTAACTTAAAAGTCTTACGCTGGTATGCGACATCACTGTTTCGATCCGTTCGAAAATAACTCTCGCACGTAATTCCCCGAAGCTTCCCCGAAGCTTTCTAATGGGTGACAGATGTGTATTGTGGCCACTGAATATTAGATCGAAGATAAAGGGAAGTTGTTTTGTGTCTATAATCTTTTGTTTGTTTGGTGATTCAACTTGCCGAACATCTCAGGTACATGAAATATGCCAGCTGTGGTCATCTTCACGAGGTTCCGAAATTTACCGATTAATCCTCGTCGATACGATATCCAAGCTCATTTTAGAGAACTTGTAAAGGAATATTGTGTCAGGGAGGCAGCTCAGATTCATTCTCGTATCTAAAACCATGTCTCAATATAGCCAAGCATCAGTACCTTTCATGAAGAAAGAAGGAAGAGCAGACTGAAGACCCGATAACATTTTATTCACTGAGTGATTGTAGCTCCTGTTTTATGTTTAAACGATAATTCGAGTCACGCGAAGAAAACTGCTGCAGATAAATAACAGTATAAATTCTTTTCTCAGAATTTCTTTTCCTTAGAGGAGCGTACAAAACTGTTTACGGGTTTCCCATCTCCGTGTATGTTACCGACCTGGTAGCCCGTCGTCGCATATTCAAAAATATTAGAACAGTATAAGAACGTATACATGCTGGTGAGAGGTTTCTGAAATACAATTTTACATTCGGTTTAGGTACGAAAATCAGTAAGACGCGTTCATAGCCGATGGTATCAAAAATGTTCAAATGTGTGTGAAATCTTATGGGACTTCACTGCTAAGGTCATCATTCCCTAAGCTTACACACTACTTAACCTAAATTATCCTAAGGACAAACACACACACCTACGCCTGAGGGAGGACTCGAACCTCCGCCGGGACCAGCCGCACAGTCCATGACTGCCGATGGTATCCAACATGTGAATAGTACCATCACAAGTATCAGAATTTATTAGATAAAACGGACGACATATGGCTATAGTCAACTATTTAATGATATTATAATGAGTATTAGAGGGGCCGCGGAAATTAAAAGGAGAACAGGATGGGGATAGTACAAATGCTGTCACAATTATAGATTGTGGAACAGACATGTTTCTCAAGATACAAAGACAGAATACTTCCGAAACCAGACCTTACTTCAGTTTACTCGTAAACATTTTTATTTTATGGTCCGTTAGATGTCTTATTTTTTTGGTACCGTAAACTACCGTATACACTGTATATATGAGTAACTGTACGTGTCCCCAATTAACCCTCCACATGCTCGAAGGGATGTAAGTCGGGACCTCATACGGCGAGGTTTGGGAACCTTATCGCACCCAGAAACATTGTAGAGTAAGAACGTTGTGGAGGACCAGGTACTATTGTGTGGCTGACATAAAGTTGTATAGGTGTAGTACCCCCAAAATCTTTGAAGATGTTACACTTTCTGGTCAAAGTTATTGTGACACTGCACTACTTCACCATGTGTGTTTCTCCAGAGGGACACTCGGCGCTGACTGCACTTTTATTTATGGCAATGCGCGACAGTATCGAATAGGAGGAGGAACGTTTGCAAGGATAGGATATTCCGCGGATGGAAAGACCTGCCCATTGCCTAAAATTAAATCCGATTCATTGGTGGTACGTTTTGCAGCACGTGATCATGTGTCAACCGCGCTGGTGGAGAGATGGAACGCCCTGCCACAAGAACTCTTTACCAACGTTGCAGCGAGCATGGATGCAGGTTGCATAGATGCACTGGCGTCCATAGTGATCACAAGCTCTATTAGGTACCATGTCGTGCCTTTAGTAATGTCGAGAGGCCATCATACTCGCTTGTCTACAGTCTAATTATTGTTTGTGAGTGAAAGTCTCATTCCTGTTAGTCTCACTGCACATTCCTTTCACTTATCTCGCGTACTATACTGTAGCAATTCGTGTATGTACGGTCCAAGTTTAAACTTTTAAGATTTTACCACCGCAAAGGTAACTGAAGGCATTTAGAGCATGAAGTTCAATGTAATGATTATCTTATTGTGGTACTTCCACTTCGGATATTCTGCCCTTATCTGAATGCGTAGAACAAACGTTGGAAATTTAAAGTGACAGCCATTCATAAAGTGCGAGCCGTCACGGATTTTAAGCATCTGGGACGAAAATAATAATCCGAAGTGAGAACTGTGTTAGGATCGTTTCTGTTCCGCGTAGCAAAGTAATGTTTGTGTTGGACATTGAATAAGAAGAATGATCCCGTAAAATTTTTTATGGAAACGCAAAAGGAACGACGATTAGCGTGTAACGTATCATCGACGACGTCAATTTTGAATTTGAGAATTGTGACGATGGAATTGGTCGCGTCTTTTTAAAACGAATTATCCCACAATTTATTTTAAGTTATTTACGAAAACCACAGGAGACGTTAACTTGGAATCAAGGATGTAAATTTGATCTGCTGTCTCCCCGAATGCGGATTAGATACCTAACCACCCCAATGTCGTGCTCGGAGTGCGATTCGCATTTTCTTAGATTTCTAGGTAACTCAGTCCGCTAATGATGACCTTATTCTAACCCACCTACGGTAGTAAGGTCGTACTCAATTACAAATATGTCGGCTTGTGAAAGACGTGTAGCCCGTTCATGTTGAGAAGCATCCATGTGTTGTGTGATTGCAATTTACTCGATGAAGACCTTGAGAAGGTAACACCCTTGTAAAAGGAGACGACGCTTTACAGAAGTCACGACTGCGAATATGAAATCATGCAAATACTCTACGGCGATACTCTCTGATTAACTCTGAAGATAACTGTTGGATATACAGTTAAAATATTGAAATAATATGGCTAAATAATACTTCATGTCTTTTCTCGAGTGGGCCTAATGCTTTCCACATTTCTCTTCGTTTAATTCGATGAGCTATTCTCTTTTGACTGAAGTTTGCTTCAACTTTTTCTCGTTTACGTGTTTTTGTGCTCCCGATGAGCTGTATCGGAGGCAGCTGAATCTTTCAGCAAGCGTAACCTAACTGATTGTACCTTAATGCCTCAAGATGTATCCTACTAACTATTTCCTCCTAGGAGTTACGTTATTCAATAACACTCTTTACTCCCCGGTTCGATTAATTATTTCTTCACTAAATATTCGATCCACACATCCAATCTTCAACATTTTTCCAGAGCAGTTCATTTCAAAATTTTGTCTGCAGTGCTCATAGTACACTTTTCACTTCCGTGCAAGGCTGCATTGCAGACAAATACTTCCAGAAAACATTTTGCAGCACATAATTTCATATCAGATGTAAAAATATTGCTGTTTTTTTTCAGAAAATTTACTCTAGTTGTTGCCATTGCACATTCTGTATCCTCTGGTAATCGTCTGTTATTTTGCTGCCCGCATGACAAAACACATCTCTCAGTGTCTCATTTCCTAATACGATTCCCTCATGTACGGCTCATTTAATTATCCTACACACTGTTACTATTGTTTTACTTTTGTCGATATACACTGCATAACAAAAATAGTGAAGCACCCACAAGAAATAGTCGATTGTTAATGTAACCTGAAACACGTACACACTATCGGTGGGTATATAAATGATAAGATTTCTAATGACCAGCTGTGAGCATTAGTGTTGTTGGTGTATGGTGTTGTTACCTGGCTTGATAGCATATATAAAGGAGGTGAACAGCATCAGATGTTCAGTTATCACTGTGAGGGACACGGAGATGCCATCTGCTCGTGTGAGTCAGCGTTATCAGTACCTGACAGAGTTTGAAAGGAGGGCTTTCCTTTCGCCACCTGGTCGAATGAAGCGATACCCAGATTTTTCGAACTTTCATATGTGACAATGGCCAGATGTTGGACCGCGGTGGAAACGTGAGGGCAGGCATATTCGTCGTCAAGGTTGCGGTGGATCACGTCTGACCACCGTAAGCGAGTATCGCCGTACCGTGCACCAAGAACGCATGCGGCTTCCATCAGAGAACAAGTAATGGAATTCCTGTAACATTCTGCGTCATCCCACACTACTGATCGCAGATTAGACTGGGAAATTACCGTACCATGCGTAGGCTGACATTAACGCCACAGCACAAACGGTTGTATTTGGGGTGACCACAAAGTATGGATCCCTGAAGAAGTTACAGAATCCGATACGTTATTCTCGACGGAGAGTGCTCAGAAGAGACAAGGGTGTCGTCAGGATCGCCTCAGGGAAATGTAAGAAGACCACTGCTACTTTCTACACATAAATGATGTGGTACATATGGTAAACAGCTGTTTGCTGATGATGCAGTGATGTATGGGAAGGTGTCGTTGTTGAGTGACTGTAGGAGGATACAAGGTGACAGACAAAAAAAAAAAAAAAATGGGTCAAATGGCTCTGAGCACTATGGGACTCAACATCTTAGGTCATAAGTCCCCTAGAACTTAGAACTACTTAAACCTAACTAACCTAAGGACATCACACACACCCATGCTCGAGGCAGGATTCGAACCTGCGACCGTAGCAGCCTCGCGGTTCCGGACTGCAGCGCCAGAACCGCACGGCCACCGCGGCCGGCTGACAGACAAAACTTGTAGTTTGTGTGATGAATGGTAGCTGGCTCTAAATGTAGATAAATGCAAGTTAATAAAGATGGGCAGAGAAAACAAATGGTAATATTCGAGTGCAGCATTCGTACTGTGCTGCTTCACACAGCCACGTCGATTAAACATCCAGGCGCAATACTGCAAACCAGTATGAAATGAAATGAGTATGTGAGGATTGTACTAGGGAAGGGGAAAGGTCGACTTCGATAGACCTACAGAATTTTAGGAAAGTGTGGTTGCTCTGTAAAGGAAACCGCATATAGGGCTCTAGTGCGACTCATTGTTAAGTAATGTTCCAGTATTTGGGATCCGCACTAGCTCGAATACAAAGGAGGGCTGCTATATTTGTTACCGCTATGCAACCATTACGGAGATGCTTCGGGAACTCAAATGGAAATGTTGTTTCAGAGGAGCGTTATTGAGAAAATTTAGAGAACCAGGATTTGAGGTTGCCTGTAGAACGATTCTCCTGACGCAAACGTAAATTTCGTGTAAGGACCACGAAGATAAGAGCAGAAAAATTGCAGCACGTATGGAGGCATATAGATAGTCGTTTCGCCCTCGCTACATTTGCGAGTGAACAGGAAAGGAATTGACTAATAGTGGTAGAGAGTCCCTCCACCATGCACCACATGCTGCTCGCGGAAGGTGTGCATAAATGTAGATGAAATGACGCCACATTGTGCTGATTAATGGTTCATGAGTTTGCACTACCAGAATCATGGAACATATTTTGTGTTCAGACATAATGACCTTTCTAGACTTTGAGAAGTTCATCTGCAGAAGCCAGCACGGTTTTAGGAGACTGCGGTCATGCGAGACACAGCTGGCCCTGTTTGCGCATGTATACAACAGGCTCTAGATACCGGCTCCCAGGTTGATGCCATATTTCTCGACTTTCGAAAGGCGTTCGACTCGGTCCCGTACTGTAGCTTGCTCCAAAAAGTGCGCGCACACGCTCTATCCGATGCGGTTGGATAGATAGTTTTCTAACAGACAGGGAGAAGTATGTCGTCCTGGACGGGGTGACTTCAACAGAAACAAGCGTAGCTTCAGGTGGGCCCCAGGGAAGCGTAATAGATCCGCTGCTTTTTACAATTCACATGAATGACCTGGTTGCCGGCCGAAGTGGCCGTGCGGTTAAAGGCGCTGCAGTCTGGAACCGCAAGACCGCTACGGTCGCAGGTTCGAATCCTGCCTCGGGCATGGATGTTTGTGATGTCCTTAGGTTAGTTAGGTTTAACTAGTTCTAAGTTCTAGGGGACTAATGACCTCCGCAGTTGAGTCCCATAGTGCTCAGAGCCATTTGAACCATTTTTGACCTGGTTGATGGTACTGACAGCGGCATTGGACTGTTTGCCGATGATGCTGTAGTCTACAGGAAAGTAGTATCACACGAAAGTTGTGAAGAAATCAATGAGGATTTGCAGAATATAAATGGATGGTGTAATGACTGGCAGTTATCTCTCAATATTACTAAGTGTAACCTACTGCGTATAATATGGCTAAAATACCCATTAATGTACGAGTACAAAATAAATTACCAGTCTTTGGAAGCGGTAACATCCGTCAAGTATCTGGGTGTGACTATTCGAAATGATCTCAAATGGAATGTTGAGATTGCACAAGTAACGGGTAAGGCGAAATCTAGATTGCGGTTTATTGGTAGAATCCTGAAGCGATGCAGTCCTTCAACAAAGGAAATTGCTTACAATACGTTAGCTTGTACAGCCTTAGAGTATTGTTCGTCTGTATGGGACCCTTACCAGTTGGGTCTGATTCAAGAGATTGAGAAGGTCCAAAGAAGAGCGGCAAGATTCGTGACTGGTACATTTAGCCATCGCGAGAGCGTTGCAAATCTCATAGAAAGTTTGAAGTGCGGCACACTTGCAATGAGAAGGCGCGCTAAACGGAAGGCGCTGCTCGCTAAATTCCGAAATTCGATCTTCGCGAAGGATGCAGAGCATATATGATTACCACCAACTTTCAAATCGCCCAATGATCACCATTCAGAGATAAGGGAAATCAGAACACGTACTGAGGCGTTCAGACAGTCGTTTTTCCCTTTCGCGATACGCGAGTGAAGCAGGGGGGGGGGGGGGGGGGGAATTGTGACTTTGGGGCGAATTTTGCCCTCCGCCACACACCGTTTGGTGGCTAGCGGAGTACATACGTAGATGTAGAATGATCATCATAAGCGAGTATGTCAGGAACCTGGAGAGAGCTGCCATTCGTCCGATGTTTCGGAGAGGCACTGAGGTGTTACACGTCTTTTTATGGTGTGGCGAGCCTTTTGGTGTGACTTCAGATCACAGTTGGTAATGATGGCAGAACTCTAACAACACGATTGTTTGGCACGGACTCCCTGAATCCTCATGTGTTACCTCTCATGCGAAATCATCACTGTGCCATTTTTCAGCAGGACAATCGTCGTCCGCACTTGACACGTATGTCTGGGAACTATCAGCGTGACTTAGAGGTATTCCCGTGGCCAGAAAGATCTGTCTCCGATGTAAAGTGTGTGGGACCACTTCGACAGCAGCATCGTTCCAGTGGCAGTACCCAGGATATCAAGAACCAGTTACAGTAGTTGTTGGGCAGCTTGTCTCGGGAGAGGATACAACTGTTTTACGACGACCTTTCCAACCGAATCAGTGCATGAGTACATGCCAGACGGTGTACACCGTCATACTGATAAGTGGGCTGATACTACCAAGTCCTTCGCAACTTTGGCTCGATTTTGTAATCAGTCTAATCACATCACATACCCTCTTAAATCGTGAAGTTTCATTTAGTTTCCCCCTCACCATCTGGTTGCGTAATTTTTATCGCTCCCTTCTCGATGCTTCACTTTTATTGTCAGACGATGTATACTTTATAACCTTTTCGCGGCACTATCCGGTCTAATCATTACCTCTAACAAGTCTTTTGAGACCGCGATATATCGGTGTTTCGATCGATTCCAAGTAAGTTTTCAGTGGTAGTTTCGTGAAGCTTTTTAACAGTATTGTGACAATTGAATGGTACATCACGGGTAATTAACGAATATTTTGTTTCTGTAGTTGTCTGTTTTCTGATTCAGTTCATGAACGTCTTAGGAACTTGAGCTATGGCGGTTGTGGTGATCTTCACGAGGGCCATAAATTTACCGATGGTTCCTCGTCGATACGAAATCGGGAATTTATCCACGCTTATTATAGAGACTTCTTCAAGGAAGATTACCTCATGGAGGCAGTTCAGATTCGTTCTCGTGCCTAAAAGTATGTCTGAATCAGTAACTTTAATGAAGAATGAAGGAAGAGCAGACTGGAAGCCGACAAGATTTCGTCCATTGAGTGATAGTGGCTACTGTTTTATGTCAAAACGACTACTCGTGTCACGCAAAGAAAACTGCCGCAGGTAAAACACTGCATACTCTCGTTTCTTCGATTTCTTTTTCCTGAGACGAGAGCAGTCAAGTGTTTATGGCACTCACTTCGTTGTGCATGTCTTCGAAGTGGGAGCTCGTCGTCACACATTCAAAAATATAGGTACGCTGCAAGAACGTATACACGCAGGTGAAGTGTCCGTGAAACACGGTTCTGCACCTTGTTTACGTACCAAAATCAGTAAGACGTGTTTATCACCGACAGTACCCAACTTATGAATAGGCAGTGACATGTAGGACAACTAAGTAGATGAAACAGACGACGTATGGCTAAAGTTAACTGTTTAATGACAGAGTACTGGCTGCTAGACGGGACACAGAAATAAAAAGGACAGAGTGCACATAACACAAATGCTGTCACAATTATAGATTGAGGAACAGACAAGTTTCTCGAAATACAAAGACCGAATACTTCCGAAAACAGGTATTTTATCACATTACTGTAAGATATTTCTGATTTATGAGCCATTACATGCCTTACATTCTTGTATAATTACTTATGCGAGTCAAAATTATTCGCGACTGTACGAAAAGCACTTACTTTCTTCATCTGTGTGCGCAATATACCTTCTACGTGGATACTCATCAAGCAAAATTCTTTTGCGAATCCGCGCATTTTATACACCTCAGTTAATTAATCTAGCTGTACGTGTCTCATGGAGCATACGAATATAATCTCCAAAGCTCCATGCGAACGACAGCTGCACAGTTGTATGTATCGCGTGATTCAGTTAATCCATGCAGATATTGAAATTCCCGATGTGTTGGTAATTCGCTACGAATTAATCTGCCAAATGAGCTGTAATTTTAGCCGACTCACTACAACACAGGTGACGTTGTGTATGAGAGACTTCACTATTATTATGTCATTAGCAAATCGAGTTTTCCACTATTAGATGAACTTATTATTCCTTTGATTATTATTTCCTTATAAAATAGCTTGAGGCTTTCTAAGCACTAATATCCTCGGATAGTTCCTCTCCTATGACACTTTGTAATTTTTTTTAAAGAATTATGGTAATTCTGAGGATATTTTTCAGACTTATAAATCTACAGCCAGCGAGGATTTGTGTGAGATTTGCAGAAAAGTGAAGTGAGGAAACATGCGTGATTAATTGTGAGAGGAATGCCATATGGGACGAGCTCACAAACGACCCTATTTTTCGAGGAATGGCGTTATTTGTCTGGCTTGATATTTAAGACTTCTCGCCAAAACCTCTTTTGTCTTTGTCTATGTGAAATCACACAATCTGACTTGCAATGAAGTTATTGGCCACATAAAGAAAACCGCTGCTGCGCTAGCTGACAGAGCGTTCACTGAATTACCGTGCATGAATTACAGAAATAATGTATATAAAGGTATAATACAAGGACTGGCTGCGAAAAGAGGTGCAGGTAAGAAGACACAAAGGCAAGAACTATGTGACTATGCATCCGATGGTCCATCAATAGACGAAATCCATCTTACATCTAATCTTTAAGTCCTTCTGAATCAACTGGAGTGTAACCACGGGTGGTCTTGCAAACATTTCCATGGGTGCCACATCGTGGATGCTCTTATCCGTTCTGGGGCAAATAGTAGAAAGCAGAAGACGTGATTTTACCGTGATTCTCACACACGACCAATAAAGGACTTGATATACAGTAACAGTCACACAGAAACTAACACAAAAACTTAAAAAAATGTAAAGAAATAGGGCCACTATCGAGCGCATAAAGTAACGAATGTGGTTAAAACACATTTAAACAGCTCACACCCAAGAGAGACAAATATCAAAAATAAGGCACAAACTTGCTCAAATACCAAAGCAGCAATGTGGTTACGTAGAAATGACAAGCAAGAACTTGAACCCAAGATATAAAGAACGTGTCCGAACTTGGGCGTATGACACAGGTCAGTAGACACTTGCACAAAATTTAAAATAATATAATCATAACTCACAAACATAGCGCAAAACATTAAACCAAAGTAATAACAAAGCTCAGTAAATAGCCCAAAAAATGGTTCCAATGGCTCTGAGCACTTTGGGACTTAACATCTGAGGTCATCAGTCCCCTAGAACTTAGAACTACTTAAACCTAACTAACCTAAGGACATCACACACATCCATGCCCGAGGCAGGATTAGAACCTGCGACCGTAGCGGTCACGCGGTTCTAAACTGAAGCGCCTAGAACCGCTCGGCCACAACGGCCGGCTAAATAGCCCAATACAAGAAAACTATCACATTCAAAAAGACATAGCAGAGAGAAAAAATGTATGTACACACCATTAAATAAACTGACGGAAAAAATCACAACACCAAGGAACTCTGCGCCATATAGGAAAGTTAGGTAAGCGTGTTTCTACGTTTGAAAGATCACGTCTATTCATACTTGGTGCTAGTCGTGTAAGAATGGCGCTAGTGGCGCCGCTATGAGGATGCAAATAAGGTTTGCTTTAAATGCACGATGTAACAGTCGTGAGCGTTATTTACCTTTGAGATTTACGTGGTGAGTTGATGTTAGTCAAGAATCCCTTTAAGGTGAAAAAGATGCCATCAGCAACACTACACTGAGTTTGAACAAGGTCGTGCAATAGACCTACCAGAAGCTGGAAGTTCCTTCTCCGATATACGAGAGAGACTTGACAGGAATGTAGCCACTGTACATGATTGCTGGCAACAATGGTCACGAGAATGTACAGTCGCAAGGAGATCGTATTCCAGACGACCAAGTGGCACTACATTGTGTTCATCGGGTGTCTCTGGCACGTCATACTAAATCTTCAGCAGCAATTTGAGAAGCAATTGACACCACAGTGAAACAAAGAACTGTTGCAAATCTGTTACTTCAAGGACAGTTCCTAACCAGACGCCCTATAGCGTGCATTCCATTGAGCACGAACCACCGCCGTTTGCGCCCTTAGTCGTGTCAAGTGAGAACTTACGAGGGGCGTTTGAAAAGTCCGTGCAAAAATAAAAACTACTTACGTGTTTGGGGTAAACCTTTTTTTATTTTTCGACATTGTCTCCTTTTAGACTTACACAATTCGTCCAACGCTGTTCTAATTTGTTGATCCCTCCTCATTTGAATAAATCTCTATCCCGCCAGCCATTTCTTCAAATTGGGGAACAAATAGTAGTCAGAAAGAGCCAAATCTGGAGAATAGGGGGGGGGGGGATGTGAAACGAGTTACAATCCTGTTTCCAGTAATTTTGCGACCACAACTGCTGAGATGTGTGCTGTTGCATTGTCGTGATGGAAAAGGACTTTTTTGCTGTCCAATCGCCAGAGGTTATTTTTTTCAGCTCGGTTTTCAAACAGTCCAATAACGATGAATAATATGCAGCTGTAATAGTTTTACTCTTTTCCAGATAGTCTATGAGGATTACCCCTTGCGAACCCCAAAAGACGGTCGCCGTAACCTTTCCGGCCGAAGGACTGGTCTTCGCCTTTTTTGGTGCAAATTGTCCCTTGGTAACCCATTGTTTAGACTGTTGTTTGGTCTCAGGAGTATAGTAATGTATCCATGTTTCATCCACAGTGACGAAACGACGCTTAAAGTTCTGCAGATTCTTTCTGAACAGCTGCAAACCATCCTTGCAACACTTCACACGATTCCGTTTTTGGTCAAGCGTGAGCAATCGTGGAACCCATCTTGCGGATAGCTTTCTCATTTATGCATAATATTATGTACCCACTCATTCGAGATGCCCACAACACTAGCAATTTCACGTACCTTAACTCTTCTGTCAACCATCACCATATAATGGATTTTATCAATGATTTCTGTAGTCGTAACCTCCACAGGCCGTCCAGAAAGTCTAGCATCACTTGTGCCCATATGGCCACTCCGAAAATTTTGAAACCACTTATAAACTATTCTAATCGAAGGTGCACAGTCATCGTAATGATTATCAAGCTTCTCTTTAGTCTCCTGAGGCATTTTGCCTTTCATAAAGTAATGTTTAATCATCACACGAAATTCTTTTTCGTCCATTTTTTGACGATCACTCTACTTCATTGATTCACACGAATGCAAAACACAAACAAATAGACCGATATGGCTGTAACTTGGTGTGCGTTCTTTCCAAAGATGCTACTAACTAAACATGACCTCGATACACGCCGGTGGTGCCATCTGTCGGACTTTGCACGGACTTTTCAAACGCCCCTCATATTGGAGGCCTGGGTGGAGGTCTGTTGTGTTTTCTGACAAAGGCTGGTCCTGCGTCTGTGGCAGTGATGGCAGTGTGCTGTTTAGAAGGTGGGCTGTTGAGGGCGGGCAACCAACCTGTCTGCATGCCAGACACACTGGACCTACACCAGGAGTTATAGTCAGGGGTGTGATTTTCTATGACAACAGGAGCTCTGTCATGGTTATCCCAAGCACCCTGAATGCGTATTTATACACCAATGGGGCGATACTACTTGTTGCCCTGCCATTCACAAACAACATTTCAGTAAGTGTTTTCCAACTGGGTAACCCACTCCCACATACAGCTGTTGTAACCCAACATGTTTTACAGAGAGTCGGCATGTTTCCTTGGCGTGCTCAGTCACCATGTCTGACTCCACTCGAGAACATGTAGGGACATCGGCGGATGACAACTATAGCTTCATCCACAAACAGTCTTTACCTTCTCTGTACTAACCGACCAAGTGTAACAATCATGGATCTCCATGCTACAAACCGACAGCGTCATCTGTACAACACAACGCACATCCCCCAGGCTGTGGCTAAGCCATATCTCCGCAATACCCTTTCTTTCAGGAGTGCTAGTCCTGCAAGGTTCGCAGGAGAGCTTCTGTAAAGTTTGGAAGGTAGGAGACGAGGTACTGGCGAAAGTCAAGCTGTGACGACGGGGCGTGAGTCTTGCTTCGGTAGCTCAGATGGTAGAACACTTGCCTCCGAAAGGCAAAGGCCCCAAGTTCGAGTCTCGGTCCGGCACACAGTTTTGATCAGCCAGGAAGTTTCATATCAGCGTACACTCCGCTGCAGAGTGAAAATCTCATTCTGGAAACAACGCATGCACGTTTGCATGATTGTATCTAACGTTCTTGCGGTTACATCGGTTAGTAATGTACCAGCATTAATACACTCCTGGAAATGGAAAAAAGAACACATTGACACCGGTGTGTCAGACCCACCATACTTGCTCCGGACACTGCGAGAGGGCTGTACAAGCAATGATCACACGCACGGCACAGCGGACACACCAGGAACCGCGGTGTTGGCCGTCGAATGGCGCTAGCTGCGCAGCATTTGTGCACCGCCGCCGTCAGTGTCAGCCAGTTTGCCGTGGCATACGGAGCTCCATCGCAGTCTTTAACACTGGTAGCATGCCGCGACAGCGTGGACGTGAACCGTATGTGCAGTTGACGGACTTTGAGCGAGGGCGTATAGTGGGCATGCGGGAGGCCGGGTGGACGTACCGCCGAATTGCTCAACACGTGGAGCGTGAGGTCTCCACAGTACATCGATGTTGTCGCCAGTGGTCGGCGGAAGGTGCACGTGCCCGTCGACCTGGGACCGGACCGCAGCGACGCACGGATGCACGCCAAGACCGTAGGATCCTACGCAGTGCCGTAGGGGACCGCACCGCCACTTCCCAGCAAATTAGGGACACTGTTGCTCCTGGGGTATCGGCGAGGACCATTCGCAACCGTCTCCATGAAGCTGGGCTACGGTCCCGCACACCGTTAGGCCGTCTTCCGCTCACGCCCCAACATCGTGCAGCCCGCCTCCAGTGGTGTCGCGACAGGCGTGAATGGAGGGACGAATGGAGACGTGTCGTCTTCAGCGATGAGAGTCGCTTCTGCCTTGGTGCCAATGATGGTGGTATGCGTGTTTGGCGCCGCGCAGGTGAGCGCCACAATCAGGACTGCATACGACCGAGGCACACTGGGCCAACACCCGGCATCATGGTGTGGGGAGCGATCTCCTACACTGGCCGTACACCACTGGTGATCGTCGAGGGGACACTGAATAGTGCACGGTACATCCAAACCGTCATCGAACCCATCGTTCTACCATTCCTAGACCGGCAAGGGAACTTGCTGTTCCAACAGGACAATGCACGTCCGCATGTATCCCGTGCCACCCAACGTGCTCTAGAAGGTGTAAGTCAACTACCCTGGCCAGCAAGATCTCCGGATCTGTCCCCCATTGAGCATGTTTGGGACTGGATGAAGCGTCGTCTCACGCGGTCTGCACGTCCAGCACGAACGCTGGTCCAACTGAGGCGCCAGGTGGAAATGGCATGGCAAGCCGTTCCACAGGACTACATCCAGCATCTCTACGATCGTCCCCATGGGAGAATAGCAGCCTGCATTGCTGCGAAAGGTGGATATACACTGTACTAGTGCCGACATTGTGCATGCTCTTTTGCCTGTGTCTACGTGCCTGTGGTTCTGTCAGTGTGATCATGTGATGTATCTGACCCCAGGAATGTGTCAATAAAGTTTCCCCTTCCTGGGACAATGAATTCACGGTGTTCTTATTTCAATTTCCAGGAGTGTATTTGCAATTGCTTAGCTGTCGCTTACATTAAGCTGTGATCTTGCAACGTTAATCATTTAAATATGTTATCTAGGACAAATTTGTTCCAGATATTTCATTAATCTACACTCCTGTTGTTCGAATGGAGATATTGTAATGATCAAAGTGCTTTTCGTCAATATATAAGAAGGTAAAATATTCCCTGTTTTTTCATTATTTCAGTGTCTTAAATAATGCGTCATTACAGGTTCAGTCAACAAAGCATCTGGCTCGTGTTCTTGTATTAGAGTGTAATTTTGGTTTCCTTACGCAATTATAGTATTTATATTTTTTTTAATTATTTCAGTATAAATGGTATTTAAAATTTCTTGTCTTATTGAAGAAGAACCGTGCCAGATGTATACGCTGAATCTCACTTCCACACACAGAACGGCGACACTTGTGCCTTGTTGTTTCGTAGCTTTCATAGTTGCTGGGGACTTAATTAATTAATTGTGTTAACAGAAATTTCGTTTCATTCTTTGTTGTTGTTCTATGCAGTCAGATTGCGTACTAAGACTAGTCAGGGCCAACCGTTTACGAGACTTCGTAATCGGACATACAGTGACTAAAAAATAAAAAAAAATATAAAAAATTATTTGCATAATAATATTTAATTAAGCCCCCATGCACTTGGCGACCGCTGCTTCGGATCGTCCCTTGGAATTCTTCTGATTGTAAAAATAGTAGACAGTAGTATTGGTGTAGTAATTTGTAGTTTAGTAATTGTAGTCTATATTGAATGTTTAGATTTGGTAATTGGCATTCTTCTAATGGTATTTTGCAAAATTTATTTTTTGTTGTCTTGTCTACGGGTTTGATAATTTAGTGCAATTATTTCAATTGTTCGTTAATCGTGTTTGAGGGAAGCATTTCGTGTGAATGGTATTGTTGGTGATAACGTGTTATATTCTCTGTAATTTTCGTATTGTGACGAGTTTTGCATGTTTTGTAAATGATTACGCGATTGATTAAATAAGGCGAAAATGATGAATAGTGAGAATGACGAAATTGTGGACATGGCGACCTCGCCAACACTGGACAACAGTATGATGAATAATGGAGTTGAAAACAATTTAATAAGTCGGGAAGACAGTCCGGAACCATTTCAAAATTTTTCTCAATCAGAAAATTCACAGAATACGAGATTAACGATAGAAGATTCTGGAATAGTATCGAACACAGATAGCTTTACAGCTATGACGAAGGAAGCTGGTTTTGTGGGAAATGTTAGGGGCGAAAGGAATTTCGAACAAGTTAATATGGAGCAGTTGATGAGTGCAATATTAAATTTTCGATCTGAATTTAAAACTGAGATAGGAACAATTAAAACTGAGATAGGAACAATAAGAACTGAGATGGGAACAATGGAAACACGGTTAGACTCAGTGGGATCACAAATAGGAACAATTAGATCTGAGATGGGAACAATGGAAACACGGTTAGACTCACGAATAGGGACATGTTTCAAAAATATGAAAGATGAATTAAAGAAAGAAATCAGAGAAGAAGTACAAACGATTTTGAATGCTCACAATAATAGATTAATTTCAATAGAAATCAGACAAAAGGAACAGGATAGAGAACAGGAAGAAAGAGATCGCGTGATAGTACAAAAATTTTCAGAGTTAAATTTACAACGTGCACACGATAAGGAGGAAATACTTGAGAGAATCGAGGAATCCGTACCAAATGACAGAATAGTTAATCTAACACAACAATATGAACAGTTAACTACCAAATGTGTTAATACTGAAAACCGAGTCGCGACACTTACGGAAGACGTAAATAAACAGAAAGAACAAATAGGTGATTTATCGGAAAGAGTTGAGGAGATTTCAAATAAATTGACAAGTCTTAGTTTAAATGGGGACAGAGATTCAGATGATACAGCACCATTGCCATTTGCAGAAACCGAAGAGTACCAGAACGTACATAAACATGTTGAAAATCAAGGAAAATTTAATGAACGCGTTAAAAGGGAAGTTGAGGCATTACGAAAGCAAGTCAAACAAATTGAAAGCGAAATTGTAGGAAAAGACAGTAGAAGAAATTTAGAATCACAGATAGCAGAGGGGTTTGAAGAAAATAATTTATTTCATTTACGGGATGCAACAAGAGAGCGCCAGGCGCGCGAACTTGACAATAATCGACATTCGGACTGGGACAGACGCGGTAGGTCTTTGTCGCCACGAGGCGAAAACTTTGACTATAAACACTTCTTAACTGTTCGGAAATTTAAGATCTTTCGCAATTCTAAGAATGACATACATCCATGTTCATGGATAGATCAATTTATGTACGCACTTCCACCAAATTGGCCACTAAGTCACAAACTGGAAATTATGTGCGGCTATTAATGTCCTCAGGGGATTCACTACACTAAGTGAACATGTGCCGTAGCGTGCATAGGGCCCCGAGCTGTAATGGTGCTATTTACCTTTTAGTTTTCTGCACCGCTGCCTACTCTTTTACTATTCTTTGCATCTGTCAAAACAACTCTTCGACTATCAATCTATCTACAGAGTCGTTAAACAATAACCGGATATGACTATTTTACCTAAAAGTGATTTCGGAAATTACCATTTGGACTTACTGTCTTCAGCAGCATTCATTCGTAGTTTAAACGAAATTTTACCTGTTTATCTTCGTGACAATATTACTTCGTATGTTGACGATATTCTTATTGCTAAACGTTCTTGGAGTGAGCACAACAAAATTTTGGATTCATTATTACGTATATTTGCAAGAGTTGGCATTACAGTGAACTTAGAAAAATCTGAATTTGGTCGTTCTCAGGTGAAATTTCTCGGTCATATTATTTCTACAGAAGGTATTCTTCCTGATCCAGAGAAACTAGACGCTATTCGTAATTATGCTGTTCCTACAACAAAACGTGATGTTTGTAGTTTCCTTGGTGTCTGTAATTTTCTTAGACGCTTTGTTAGATTGGACGATTTGGCCACACCTCGTTTATGCGAACTATCTGGTTAGAAATCTAATTGGTGTTGGGATGAGGAAGCGCAGTCAGAATTTGAACAACTTCGTGATGC
This sequence comes from Schistocerca americana, assembly GCF_021461395.2. NCBI lineage: Eukaryota > Metazoa > Arthropoda > Insecta > Orthoptera > Acrididae > Schistocerca > Schistocerca americana. The sequence goes on along the minus strand of NC_060122.1, from coordinate 460,884,311 downwards.
TTTAGTTGCTGCTCCACTTCTTTCACATCCGGATATATCTAAAGATTTTTGTTTGGCGACGGACTCATCATACAAAGGCCTAGGTGCACACTTATTTCAAGAGATAGAAGAAGACGGCGTTGTAGTACAGAAAACTATTGCATTTGGAAGTCGTGTTCTCTCTAAATCAGAAAAGAATTATTCGATTACGAAACTTGAAGCCTTGGCTGTTGTTTGGGCTTTCACAAAATTTCGCATATTTTTGTACGGCAGACATACTAAGGTTTACATCGATCATCGAGCTCTGGAATTTCTTATGTCAACAAAATTAACTCATGGAAGATTGTCACGATGGGCGCTGTACCTACAGGAATTTGATTTTAGTATTGTTTACATACAGGGTTCTTCAAATATTATTGCTGATACTTTATCACGTGCACCTATGGGTTTGAAACAAAGTGCTGAAGAGAACTGCAAAGAAAACAATTATTGTTTGATGTATATTCATGGTGTTGCGTTTGAGAACTTTATTTCGTCTTCGCTCCAGGACATCGCTAAGGAGCAAAATAAGGATCCAATCTGGAAGGACATTAAGGAGAAGTGGAGGAGAAAGGAAAGCGTAGCGATTAGACAGTATTATTTAGTTCGCAATGATATTCTTTTCAAACGAAAATCGGTCGACAACTCTGTTTGGTTAGTTTGTATTCCTGATGAGTGGGTTAATAAGCTGATTTGGTATACGCATTTCAGTTATGCGCACTTTGGTCCCAGAAAATGCTTTCATAAATTACGAGAAAATTGCTACTTCAGTAATATGGAAAAACGTATTCGATCTGTTCTTGCCAAATGCAAATTATGTCAAAAGGCTAAGCCGCCAACTATTTCTCACAGAGCACTGTTGTTTCCTATCATTCCAGCGAAATTAAAGGACATGGCTGCAGTCGATTTGTTCGATCCAGTGGTTCGTTCTACAAATGGTTTTGCGTACATTTTTGTAGCAGTGGAATTGACATCAAAATATGTGTGTTTTACACCTTTACGCAAAGCAACAGCTCGTTCAGTATCTAATGCTTTCATCAAACATTTTCTTAAAGAAGTGGGTCATGTTGATTAGGTTATATCAGATAATGGATCACAGTTTCGCTCTAAAATTTGGCTTCGTACTCTACGGCGTCGTAAGATTAAACCAATCTTCATTTCACTCTTTCACCCTCAATCTAACGCTTCAGAGAGATGGATGAAGGAAATCAATAAATTGTGTCGTCTTTATTGCCATCAGAATCACAGAACTTGGGATCAGTATCTTCATATTTTTCAAAACATTCTGAATGAACTTCCCAATGACTCAACTTCCTTACCGCCAATACTGATATTAAAAAACAAAGCACCAACAAATCGCATTTCTGAAATCGTTCCTTTTCCGCCTACACGGAAATTGCGGCATTCGGAAGTTGTGAACCTGGATCTGCAAAATATTGCATCTGCGGCTGCTAGAAGAGAGAAATCAGCTAAGCGTCCTGGTCGTTTAAAAATCTTGTCAGTTGGTCAAAAGGTGTTAATTAAGTCTCATCGTTTGTCTCACAAAGGAAAAGGCTTGTGTCGCAAATTTTTTCTGCTTTATAACGGTCCATATAGAATTCGCAAAATTATTCATGATAACACTGTCGAAGTAGAAACTCTTAAATCTCGACGCTCTAAGGGAATACATCATATATCTAACGTTAAAATTTTTGTGGAATGATATACTTTTGAAAAATTTTTGTGGAATGACATACTTTAGAGAAACTGACAGCTACATGTAAACACGCAGAGAATACAAGGATACCGCGCTGTGTTTTGGCGGCGGCACATACTCAAAGCAACAGTCAAGTCTGCGCGCCGCACAAGGCAGTCGTTGACCGCAAACAATTACTTCCTACGTCACGCGCCTACAGCTGATCGAGCGCTCAGTGCGAATGCACTGACAGCTGTAAACAAATACACAGTCTAAATTCTCCAAATAAATCCAGTATAAAGCTATAGTGACTTGATAAATTATGTTATTAACGTTCAGTATTTTTCAGGATACGGCTCTATAAAATATTTAAGAACTTCAGGTAAATTCTGTGCGTGTCCGACGTTAAGACGACTTGCTATCGAGAAAATTTCAGGAAGAATGAAATTTCGAAGAAGAAACTAATATACTATAAAGGTAACTATTAATTGAGTTTATTTTTCAGGTAACATATTTCCACTTAGGTACGTACTTTAGACGTAATTTGCTGCTCGCGATTACGTGATTCAGACTTTGTGCTAAATTTCATGTTCTATGTATTTACGTGTGAAGCGACGTGCTTGCGTACATTAACTGATTTTGACAATGATTGATTAATGAACAGGGTTGTTAATTATGTATATTATGCATCGCTTGGCTGCTATGCTTTTTCACTGATGTCACATTATTTTTTTTTATGTGCCTGCTATGCTTATTTATTTAAATTATAATTGTCGCCTGATTAATTGTGCTGACTATGGTTATGTATGTAAGTTATACTTTGTGATTTATCTGCTTGCGCCTTCATGTTTACTTATTAAGATTACATACGAACATTTATTTGCTTATGCTGATATGATGCTAATGACCTGTTTATTACGTAAGATATATGTTTGCTGCTGTGCGTATGGATTGCATATTTATACAATTCTGTTTGTTGTCATAACTACTATTTAATTTGGTATACAGAAATGCTGATATACTGTGTACAAACTTAGACTTTAGATCACACTATGGTATTAATTATAGATTGTTTGCTTGGCAGAGCCTCGTTGTTGGAATTGTGCTGCATCCACTTGTTGACATTCTGTTCTCTACTGGTATATTTACTTACTATTGCATGTTTTGCTTACGCTCAGTGCCTTATATTTTTAAGATAAGAAAATGAACTGCTATAATTCGAGGAACGACATTAGTACAAGAAACGTCATAGAAATCACATGAGCTGGAGGTTTTATGGAAGCTGTATAAATTTATGCTAATAGGAAGGAAGCTAACGACATGACAGACCAACACTAGGGTTGGACCATTGACAGTTATTACACTGCATTCTTCGTGAGCAATTGAAATAGCAAGTGACACTTGACACAAGAAATACTCCACATGTATGTTTCTGATTTGCCATGATTCTTGAAGTGGTGTACACACTGTGAAATATTACGATTTATTCACTCAAAGTCTTATGTGATCTTTCATACTACATACTCGTACTTACTTACTGAGAGTTATCCAAACTAAAGGCTGTTAGAGGTCATGTATGCATTTCTTTTGTTTAATCATGGACAAGGTAACCAAAATGTATTTTATAATTCATAATGAGTAGAAAATTTGGGTCAGGTGGACTACACAGAGGTTGTGTGTGGACATTGTGTCTTCGGATTGTATGGGATGATGAACTGAAGTTTGCACTAGGATTTTATCTGTACTTGTTCGAGGAGACTGACTAGAGGAAAGAGTTGTTATGGAAGTGAAATGATATTGGTGCTAAGGTTTATATGTATCGACGTATTGAAGAGGTATTATTGAGGTATTGAGATTATGTGAAGTTGATGATTATTGGAGTTTCGGTGGACAAGAGGTAAGGTAAATGATATTGATGATAAGGTTTATATGTATCGACGTAAGAGGTATTATTGAAGTATTAAGATTATGTGATGCTAATGATTATTGCAGTTTTGGTGGATGAGAGGTAAAGTGAGGAGCATTTTTTTTTTGTTGGTTTTATGGAACAAGGAGGATGAAGATAGCAGACTAGAACACTAAAGTGGAAGGAAGATTGTCTACACACACTTTGTTAAATCAATAAGCAGTACATATTTTTTTTTTGGAGAGAGGAAGTAATTGCATATCTTGGCTCACTGACAGTTGTTCAGCAATGGTACATTTTGATCTGGCTTGGCAAACATTGGTCTTGACATGATGACTATGACGTTGACTAACTATTATTGACTGTTATACATTGCTGCCACTACTACTTGATACACATGATGAACATCAAATTTTGACAGAGTTGCATTTACACAGTTAACACTATTCAATTACACAGTAGTACTTAATGTGGATGAAAGATGAGTGAGTGTGTTTTGTGTGTTTTCCCTTCCTAATCCCAGAAAAGTGGTACCGGCTTACCTCCTAAATATTATTTTACTTGCTTGTTGTGGCTTGCACTGACACCCGTAAATATTATAGGTTTACTGATATTTGTGCATTTGTAACAGTTAATATGACAATTATCTGATATCATTTGTGTGTTTATTATAATTTGTATGTTTAGTGTAAGAGCATTGAGAATAATTTTGTAAAAGCAATTGTGTGTGCATTCAAACTATTGTTCATGCCTGAACTGTGTGATCAGTGATAGTGAATATTATGGACTGTTACTTGCACTTTTTCTACATGATTGGTGCCACTAGGACATGTTTAATTTCTGCTTATAAACTCTGATGAACAGTGTGATTGGTGATGGTGGATATTATGGACTGCTGTCTGGACCTGCTCAACATTACTGGGTGCCACTGATGGACTGCTTCTACTGAAACAATATCACTTGTTGCTGTTTGCACCTACTCAACATTGCTGGGTGCCACTAATGGAACTGTTTATGCTGAATGTTGTCACTTGTTGCTGTCTGCACCTGTTCAACACTGCTGGGTGCAACTGATGGAACTGCTTCTATTGAAATAATGTCACTTGTTGGTGTCTGCACCTGCTCTACATTACTGGGTGCGACTGATGGAACTGATTCTACTGAAATGATGTCACTTGTTGCTGTTTGCACCTGCTCGACATTGCTGGGTGCCACTGATGGACTGCTTCTACTGAATGATGTCACTTGTTGCTGTCTGCACCTGCTCAACATTGCTGGGTGCCAATGATGGACTGCTTCTACTGAAATAATGTCACTTGTTGTGTCTGCACCTGTTCAACATTGCTGGGTGCCACTAATGGAACTGCATCTATTGAAATGATGTCACTTGTCAGTGTCTGCACCTACTCAACATTGCTGGGTGCCACTGTTGGAACTGTTTCTACTGAAATGATGTTACTTCTTGCTGTTTGCACCTGTTGACCATTGCTGGGTGCTACTGCTGGAATTATCAACTACTTGTTTTTTTGAATAATTAAAAGCATTTTATGTGAACATTTGTATAAACTGATTTTTTGTGCATTGTGTAAACTATTATGTAAAGTCATATGTATGAAAGAATTTGTATTGCTTACTGTATTTCATATATTAGATTATTGAAAGGTCAGTGCAAAGCCAAAATTTTATCTAATTATGTGATATTTACGTATTAATATTATCTTTTATTTTTGTCTGTATTTTTGTGGACGAATTTGGTGGTATTTTCACCACCAATGCTGGCAAAAATACCATCAAATTCTGGCCCGTGGAGGAAGGGCTTATGAAAGTTGGCTACACTGAGCCACAGCGCCAGAGATTGCGCCAAAGAGTATTATTCCGCCGCCTCCACTGGCAGTGCTTGTCGAGAACTCGTAGTAGTGTGCTTGCTGAGATGTCGTAGTGAAGAGTGCTTGCTGAGATGTCGTAGTGAAAAGTTCTTGTCGAGAAGTCGTAGTGGAGAGTGCTTGTTCCATGTTTTATGCAGTTGTTTGATGGGCTAGACAGCATATGTTGTTCGAATGGAGATATTGTAATGATCAAAGTGCTTTTCGTCAATATATATGAAGGTAAAATATTCCCTGTTTTTTCATTATTTCAGTGTCTTAAATAATGCGTTATTACAGGTTCAGTCAACAAAGCATCTGGCTCGTGTTCTTGTATTAGAGTGTAATTTTGGTTTCCTTACGCAATTATAATATTTATATTTTTTTTAATTACTTCAGTATAAATGGTATTTAAAATTTCTTGTCTTATTGAAGAAGAACCGTGCCAGATGTATACGTTGAATCTCACTTCCACACACAGAACGGCGACACTTGTGCCTTGTTGTTTCGTAGCTTTCATAGTTGCTGGGGACTTAATTAATTAATTGTGTTAACAGAAATTTCGTTTCATTCTTTGTTGTTGTTCTATGCAGTCAGATTGCGTACTAAGACTAGTCAGGGCCTACCGTTTACGAGACTTCGTAATCGGACATACAGCTACAAAAATTTAAAAAGTATTTGCATTACATATTTATATAATGAAGCCCCCATGCAGTGTGAAATCTGCCTTCTATTACTCTTGCTAAACAGATAAACTTTCCTCCCTTTTTTTATATTCCTATTAACTGCCATATTCAGGGATGCTGCAACGGCTTTATGATCACTGATTCCCTGTTCTGCTCTTACAGAGTCGAAAACTTCGGATCTGTTTGTTATCAGTAGGTCCAAGATGTTATCTCCACGAGTCGGTTCTCTGTTTAATTGGTCGAGGTAATTTTCGGCTAGTGCACTCAGTATAATGTCACTCGATGCTCTATTCCTACCATCCGTCCTAAACATCTGAGTGTCTCAGTCTATATCTGGTAAATTGAAATCTCCACCTAAGACTATAACATGCTGAGAAAATTTATGTGAGATGTATTCCAAATGTTCTCTCAGTTGTTCTGCCACTAATGCTGCTGAGTCGGGAGGTCGGTAAAAGGAGCCAATTATTAACCTAGCTCGGTTGTTGAGTGTAACCTCCACCCATAATAATTCACAGGAACTATACACTTCTACTTCACTACAGGATAAACTACTACTAACAGCGACAAACACGCCACCACAGGTTACATGCAATCTATCCTTTCTAAACACCGTCTATGCCTTTGTAAAAATTTCGGCAGAATTTATCTCTGGCTTCAGCCAGCTTTCTGTACCTATAACGATTTCAGCTTCGGTGCTTTCTATCAGCGCTGGAAGTTCCGGTACTTTACCAATACAGCTTCGACAGTTTACAATTACAATACCGATTGCTGCTTGGTCCCCGCATGTCCTGACTTTGCCCCGCACCCTTTAAGGCTGTTGCCCTTTCTGTACTTGCCCGAGGCCATCTAACCTAAGAAACCTCCCAGCCCACGCCACACAACCCCTGCTACCCGTGTAGCCGCTTGTTGCGTGTAGTGGACTCCTGACCCATCCAGCGGAACCCGAAACCCCACCACCCTATGGCGCAAGTCGAGGAATCTGCTGTCCACACGGTCGCAGAATCGCCTCAGCCTCTGATTCAGACCCTTCACTCGGCTCTGTACCAAAGGTCCGCAGTCAGTCCTGTCGACGATGCTGCAGATGGTGAGCTCTGCTTTCATCCCGCTAGCGAGACTGGCAGTCTTCGCCAAATCAGATAGCCGCCGGAAGCCAGAGAGGATTTCCTCCGATCCATAGCGACACACATCATTGGTGCCGACATGAGCGACCACCTGCAGATGGGTGCACCCTGTACCCTTCATGGCATCCTGAAGGACCCTTTCCACATCTGGAATGACTCCCCCCGGTATGCACACGGAGTGCACATTGGTTTTCTTCCCCTCTCTTGCTGCCGTATCCCATATGTAGAGTATGAGAATATCTTGCTGCCATATCCCATATGTAGAGTATGAGAATATCTAAGCTGAAAGTGCCGCATACAAATGAGAATTAATATGTGTTTTGTTGAAGCGAACGACGATAAAATGAGGCGATAGGCAGCTGGCAAATTATGTATCATCGTTATTAAGTTGCATATTGACGGTCCAAACCTAGTCATAAATATTACATTACGAAATTCGGTTGTTAGTTGCCATCTTGTGTGGCGCCTCTGTCAGCAACACAGGATCACGGAACTCACAAAGCGCCCTTGATATGTACTGTCGCTGTAGATGATATCCATGTCTAATATCAATACAGTACAGTTCATGTGTGTAAAAATAATACCGCAACACAATTGTCTGTTACAGGTTAAGTAAATTTGTGGGGTTATTTGCACGAATAAGCTCGTAGTAACGTAATTTGAGTTCCAGTTAATAAATCGAAATAAAATTAAATATTAACAGACAAAAGAAATATCAATAAATGGTATTTACATTGCACATGAGCATATGCAATAAAATTAATTTCATCTTGGTAGAATATGACCACTATATTGTTCCAAACGTATAGAAATGTAGCCTGAATCTGCTTAATAAACGCCGTTTCCATTTCCTTTCTTAACTAATTTTTTCGCCGCGGTTATCGAACCGAAAGAAAAAGGCGACATACAAGTGACCGGTATCTGTTACTTATTTCCCTCCCGTCACTTCCATAGTAGTATCTAAATGTTTACATGTTGCCCACAAGCACCAATAATAGGCGAGTGCAGATTTTGCTTTTCCTGTAGTTGCGCCTAAAGTAGTTTGGTTGAGAGGTTTAGGTTCAGGCAGCATATAGGAGAAATTTAGGAAATCCTAATCTACTGTATTGCAACATGTACTTAAATACAACTCCTAGATATTTTACTTACCGTTCTATGAAAATAAACTTGAGTTTACTCTTCTTACCACACAGCCTATTGACTTTCTTCTCGGTATTGTGGCACTGTGAACAGCAAGTGAATGGATGCAGATTCTCGTGGAACAGTCCGGTATCGAAAGTGATCACAACAGAAAAAAAACACTGTGTGCATACGAAATTATCCTTTACATCTGCATTAAAGTGGTTACATCGTTAATCACTTTCATGTTCCATGCATGGACGTCAGCGGAAATTTTTCCAACAGGGGACAAAATACTGTGAGTTTAAAAAAAGCATCGTGTTCTAAGAACTAAATTTGCCAGTAGTACACAGAACTTATTGTACCTCAAAAGATTGGTAATTATCGACTTGGTCGTATCCAAACGATAAGCATGCATCAGTAGTATACGCAAAGCTCACCTTTTATGTTACTGGTTTGAATACGAATGCCACATTTCAGATTTGAGGATCTCAACTTAAATCCTCTAGTGATTAAATGCGGGGTATCTAATTAGTCATGAAATAATGCTCAAAAACGTTCAGAGAAACAGTTTTATCATAGTCCCATAATGTTAGACTAAAAATGAAAATTAAAAATCCTAAATAAGAGAAAAACGCCACACAATGAGTATTAAAACCCAGGTGGATATCGACAAAACCTCACATCAATGAACTCTCGAAGTGGATAAATAGGGAATAAACTTAAAAAAATGCTTCTTCAACTTTAATGCCATCTGTTAACACTTTGTGTAAGTATGAAACTTCACAGTTGATCACGTAAATGTACTTATTACATTACTTTGTTGATTTAAATTATTTGATGTCAACTGGTATAACTGAAATTGAACAAAATGTATCTTAGATGCTACATTTTTTCGGGCTGGTTAGGTAATGTGTGGCATAGGACCAATAAAGGATTAAATTAACGTGAGAAATCTCCCAAAATCGCCCTCAGATTGACCAGTTGAATTAACTTTTAAAAGCCTACGACTAAATATCCGTCTAAAGCGCTGCAGTCATGGACTGTGCGGCTGGTTCTGGCGGAGGTTCGAGTCCTCTTTCGGGCATGAGTGTGTGTGTTTGTTCTTAGGATAATTTAGGTTAATTAGTGTGTAAGCTTAGGGACTGATGACCTTAGCAGTTAAGTCCCATAAGATTTCACACACGTTTGAACATTTTTCTAAATAACCTTCTCTCTCCAATTTGTCACGTTCTTGTGCTGCATGCCAACTAGAATACAGAATTCGCAGCTTTGATAGTAAACTACAGCTGCGATTCTGTTGTGCATCAGGAGAAGTGGGAGTCGGCGATGGACCTCTGGCACGTATACAGGTGTCATGCTTATGTATAGGGAATCCTTGCGCCAGGGTGTCAGACCGATTCCTTTCTGCAGCTCGATCACCTCGATAAGGGCTGAAAGAAGGAACCGACAGAAAATGAGCGTAGACGTTATTTCAGTATCTTTCTCTACGGATTCATATCCATCTTGACTGCAAATAAATGCCGAAACCGCACCCACATCAAGGGATAATCGTAAACAGAGTGACAACTAACAAAACCTAAGATACATAGTAGATACAACAGCTACTCATCACTGTCAGCAATGTTAAATTTGCAGCTTAGTGGAATCGCAAACAGTGATTACCAGAAACTTGAAAGAGTTCTGTGAAGATAAAAAATCCCTTGCCCCGATACCAGGAAGGGGCAACTGCCCCTACAACCTGTCCCTGCCCCCTGCCCCCCCCTCCCCCCCCCCCCCCCCCCAACTGAGGACGCCTGTGCTTCCATGGAGAATGCCTCTGATTGTTCGCAATAATGTCGAACAACTCTTTTTACATTCATACGTAAATGTGGCTCTACGAATTTTTTATTTTTCGCATCTGAGAATTAGTAACTTCAATGTGTTTCTTACATAGAAAGTATTCTACAGAACAGAACTATTTGTCAAGCAGAAACTTTCTCAGTTTATCTTCAAACTTACCTTTACTGTCTTTCCGATATTTTACATCATGGGCTAAGTCATCAGAACATTTTGATGGCAGAACTGTGTACCCATTTTTCTGCTGAAGTAAACATTAATGTGGAGTAATATACATATAAAAAAGTTTTGCACCACCTAGATTCCCTGAGTTCCGAAACCTGTACAGAAAATTGGAATAGAGATTCACATAAACATCTTTCCCGCCCTTTTTTTTACTCATGAAAACCACACATTGCATGTTGTATCACTATACAGCGAGACCTTCAGAGGTTGTAGTCCAGATTGCTGTACACACCGGTACCTCTAATGCCCAGCAGCACATCCTCTTGCATTGATGCAAGCGTGTATTAAACGTGGCATACTATGCACAAGTTCATCAAGGCACTGTTGGTCAAGAGTGTACCACTCCTCAACGGCGATTGGGCGTAGATCCCTCAGAGTGGTTGGTGGGTTACGTCGTCCATAAACAGCCCTTTTCATTCTATCCCAGGCACGTTCGATAAGGTTCATGTCTGGAGAACACGCTGGCCACTCTAGTCGAGCGACGTCGTTATCCTGAAGGAAGTCCTTCACAAGATGTGCACGATGGGGGCGCAAATTGTCGTCCATGAAGACGAATGCCTCGCCAATATGCTGCTGATATGGTTGCACTATCGGTCGGAGGACGTAATTCACGTATCGTACAGTCATTACGGCGCCTTTCATAACCACCAGCGGCTTACGTCGGCCCCACGTAATGCCACCCCAAAATAGCAAGGAACCTCCACCTTGCTACATTCCCTGGACCATGAGTCTAAGGCGTTCAGCGTGACCGGGTTGCCCCTAAACATGTCTTAGACGACTGTCTAGTTGAAGGCATATGGGACACACATTCGTGAAGAGAATGTGACGCCAATCCTGATCTGTCCACTCGGTATGTTGTTGGGCTCATATGTATCACGCTGCATGGTGTCGTGGTTGTAAAGATGGACCTCGCCATCGACGTCTGGAGTGAATGGTCCTGTGGCTGAACGAAAAGCATAATTCAACATGGTGGCGTTGCTGTCAGGGTTCCTCCGAGCTATAATCCGTAGGTAGCGGTCATCCACTGCAGTAGTAGCCCTTGGGCAGCCTGAGCGAGGCATGTCATCGACAGTTTCTGTCTCCGTATTTCCTCCACCTCCAAACAACATCACTTTGGTTCACTCCGAGGGGTATGGACACTTCCCTAGTTGAGAGCCCTTCCTGGCACAAAGTAACAATGCGGACGCGATATTCACCGTCTAGGCATGGTTGAATTACTAACAACACGAGCCGTGTACCTCCATCCTGATGGAATGACTGGAAATGATTGGCTGTCGGACCTCCACCGTCTAATAGGCGCTGCTCATGCATGGTTGTTTACATATTTGATCGGGTTTAGTGATATCTCTCAACAGTCAAACGGACTGTTCTGTGAAGCAATATCCACAGTCAACGTCGATCTTCAGGAGTTCTGGGAAACGGGGTGATGCAAAACTTTTTTTGACGTGTATATATGCCATTTATGAAAGAAAGTTTTCATGGTTCGAAAATGGGCTGTAAGAATAATATGTGGTACTCTCCTACCATCATCTCGAGGAGATCTGTATAATTAGTAAGTCATTTTGGTTACTGCTCTACATTGTGTGTTTTGCTCTTGATGTTTGTTGTATTACCGCACCGCACTTCAATAAGAACTACATGGAATACGTAATGATTTTCACGAAAGTACTTGATACGTGCGGTGACATTCCACTGTGTTCTCACTCTCAACAGCTCAGCCTCAAGACCTGCACTATTTCCACATATCTCGTGAAGGAACCTCTGTAGAAGTGTTCGTAAAAAGTAGATGGAAATATTTACGACCAAAAAGTTCCGTGAAAGAAACAAATAAAACACCTTAGTGTTGACAAAGGACTGATATTAATACCACACGTTAAAGAAAATAAGAAATCTATACAGAAATTAAAATCCTGAGGGCAACGTTCCTCAGCAAAAAATTTAGCCCAACAATGAAACCAAAACTGATAAAAATCACCATGGAACCGGCAATACTATTTTGAAGCAAAGCATGAAGTACCATCTGGCGAAGCAACAAAAAAAACTTACAAATATTACAAGACCAATAACTTACATGGAGTTTCGGACCATATGTAATGTGATAGAATTTTTCATCACACTCCTGTGATATGGCCAAACGCACTTCCATTCCCACACTCATTCCTCATCACTCAGGAGTTCTAGTGTGTGTGTCTCGTGACACTCCATCCAACCCATAAACATAAATTTCCGACTACACGAGCCATTCCGGATATTCGACGTTTTTCGGTCTTTATTCATTGGGATATTTTGCCAGCAGCACAGTCGGCTACTTCGTTGTAAACGTTACGCTAAAACTCATTACGTTGACACTTCAAGTCGGACTTAATTCTTACAAGCACGGTACCTACGTAGTCAGAAGGCCTGACAAAGGTAACGATACAACTGTTTATTTTGTGCTGTTAAAATTCACAAAGTCATCAGGTAAAAGTTACGCAAACATAAATTTTTCAATTCGTAAATGCTCGGCTAAGCCGATGGTGTACGTAATAAGGGCAGCGAAAGAGGACCGAGAAATGTCAGATGTCGCAATTTTTTGTACAGTGGTAAGAAGGAGTACAATGAACTACATACTGGAGACTCTGACCGCTAGGGGCTGAGTGTGGAGTCGTGGAGCGTTTGAATGTCACTTTTGTACGTTTTTCTTGAATAACTCTAAAACTACGGCCTCTAGCGGAAACGTACCCCATTACAAAATTTGAGTACATCAAATTTCCTATAAAAATGGTCCGTCCATTTTTTTTCTGTGGGACCGTTTTTCGCTTAGCGAGCGAGAGAATATCAAACTCTCGCTCGTGGTTTTTGAAGGCCAGGTAAAACATTGTGGAATGCCTAGAATGAAGCCGGTAGGGGCAGCTAGTCACCCTGCATATTATCAATTCTAACACTATTATCCGAACAGCACGCCAGGTGAACTCTTTCTCAGCAAGGTACCTCCGTACCGCTATATAATACTGCATGTTCTCTAAATAATTTTCTGTGTCAGACACCTGACTTTGGAACCATCTTCCTCAAAATATCGGAGAAATTAAATTCCTTTCAAACTTCAAAACACAGCTAATGGCCCTCTTTATACCTCGATAGCTACATGTTCCATATAACCGTCTGTGACTCACTATCGTCAACATTCCTTCCTCACAATTTTTCCCTCCTAGTTGTCTACAGTGATCTCTCTATAAATACTATTCTTTCTTAATAACATTGTCATTATCACTTCAACGTTCTCCTGTTTCACTATCCCTTCCACTACTGGCAATACTAAGTACGGCCCCAAATGTGTTAAAGTGATCGATTGTGTATATCTGTGTAGTGACAGATATAAAAATTTCTGAAAAAGAGCGGGAAGGCTCCTCAATTTCATTTCAGGGCGAATGCACAAATAGTGGCCGAACTCCTCGGCTGTCAGGATTTGAGAGTAGTGAGTTTAATAGAGGAGGGAGCTGCAGTGGAGTGTGCGATAAGTTGGAAGTTTCAGTCGGTCAGGGAGCGTGTTCCGATGGCTGAAACGGTTAAGAAAAGCGCTCATGAGAAGTGATAAATATAGGTTCGAGTCCTGGTTTGGCAGGAACTTTCAACTTTCGCTATTTCATTACCACAATGACCTGTGCGGCTATCCGTCATGATTTTCTGTCCATCCTTTCATTTCCTTCACTTTCTTACAGTTCATGTCTAAATATTAATACTGTTTGTTATCACTAGTATTATCACTATCATTATTATGAACATTTTGTAATATATTTCTTATGTGTTGTTCCTGATCATGTATAAGAGGATAAATAAGGAATAACTAAATGAAACGCTGGCTTCAGTGTCGACAATGGTGTCTGTGAATCTTAAGATACGTATATCGTCTTATGCAACACCAACAGCATTACAGAATTTGTAGTTTGCTGGGGCAGTCGCGTCCCTGAGGAAGTTGCGGCATGAAAAGAATGTAATGATTGAGAAGGGAGTGAGATAGGGTTGTAACCTATTACCGATTTTATTCAATTTGTATACCGAGCAAGCAGTAAAAGAAATAAAAGAAAAATTTGGAGCAGGAATTAAAAGCCGTGGAGACGAAATAAAAATTTTGAGGTCTGCCGACGATATTGTAGTTCTGTCATAGACAGGAAAGGACCAGTAAGATCAATTGAAGGGAATGTACAGTGTCTTGAAAGGAGGATATAAGATGAACATCAACAAAAGCAAAACGACGATAATGGAATGTAGCAGAATTAAATAAGGTGATGCTGAGGGAATTAGATCAGGAAATGAGACACTTAAAGTAGTAGATGATATCTGCTATTTGGGGAGCAAAATAACTGATGACGGTCGAAGTACAGAGGATACAAAATGTAGACTAGCATTGGTAAGGAAAGCATTTCTGAAGGAGAAAAATTCTTTAATATCGTGTATAGATTTCCGTGTCAAGAAGACTTTTCTAAAAGTATTTGTACGGAGTGTAGCCATGTGTGTAAGTGAAGCATGGATGACAGATAGTTTAGACAAGTGGTCTCAGGGAACCACTGAGGGGCGTTCGTCTAAAAGTGGGCAGGTAAAACACAGTAAGGTAGTTGTAGAAAGGACTGGTATTGTAGTTGTAAATTGTCGTAGCTATGTTGGGAAAGAACCAGATCTCCAAGCCCTAATACAAAGCACTGAAGCCCAAATACTTGTAGGTACAGAGAGATGGCTAAAGCCGGGAATAAGTTCAGAAGAAATTTTTTCAAACGATCTAACAGTGTTCAGAAAGGATAGATTAAATACAGTTGGTGGTGGAGTATTTATTGCTGTCAGAGGTAGTTTGCCTTGTAGCGAAATTGAAATAGATAGTTCGTGTGAAATAGTATGGGTGGAGGTTATACCTAACAATCTGACTAATCTACACTCCTGGAAATTGAAATAAGAACACCGTGACTTCATTGTCCCAGGAAGGGGAAACTTTATTGACACATTCCTGGGGTCAGATACATCACATGATCACACTGACAAAACCACAGGCACATAGACACAGGCAACAGAACATGCACAATGTCGGCACTAGTACAGTGTATATCCACCTTTCGCAGCAATGCAGGCTGCTATTCTCCCATGGAGACGATCGTAGAGATGCTGGATGTAGTACTGTGGAACGGCTTGCCATGCCATTTCCACCTGGCGCCCCAGTTGGACCAGCGTTCGTGCTGGACGTGCAGACCGCGTGAGACGACGCTTCATCCAGTCCCAAACATGCTCAATGGGGGGACAGATCCGGAGATCTTGCTGGCCAGGGTAGTTGACTTACACCTTCTAGAGCACGTTGGGTGGCACGGGATACATGCGGACGTGCATTGTCCTGTTGGAACAGCAAGTTCCCTTGCCGGTCTAGGAATGGTAGAACGATGGGTTCGATGACGGTTTGGATGTACCGTGCACTATTCAGTGTCCCCTCGACGATCACCAGTGGTGTACGGCCAGTGTAGGAGATCGCTCCCCACACCATGACGCCGGGTGTTGGCCCTGTGTGCCTCGGTCGTATGCGATCCTGATTGTGGCGTTCACCTGCACGGCGCCAAACACGCATACGACCATCATTGGCACCAAGGCAGAAGCGACTCTCATCGCTGAAGACGACACGTCTCCATTCGTCTCTCCATTCACGCCTGTCGCGACACCGCTGGAGGCGGGCTGCACGATGTTGGGGCGTGAGCGGAAGACGGCCTAACGGTGTGCGGGACCGTAGCCCAGCTTCATGGAGACGGTTGCGAATGGTCCTCGCCGATACCCCAGGAGCAACAGTGTCCCTAATTTGCTGGGAAGTGGCGGTGCGGTCCCCTACGGCACTGCGTAGGATCCTACGGTCTTGGCGTGGATCCGTGCGTCGCTGCGGTCCGGTCCCAGGTCGACGGGCACGTGCACCTTCCGCCGACCACTGGCGACAACATCGATGTACTGTGGAGACCTCACGCCCCACGTGTTGAGCAATTCGGCGGTACGTCCACCCGGCCTCCCGCATGCCCACTATACGCCCTCGCTCAAAGTCCGTCAACTGCACATACGGTTCACGTCCACGCTGTCGCGGCATGCTACCAGTGTTAAAGACTGCGATGGAGCTCCGTATGCCACGGCAAACTGGCGGACACTGACGGCGGCGGTGCACAAATGCTGCGCAGCTAGCGCCATTCGACGGCCAACACCGCGGTTCCTGGTGTGTCCGCTGTGCCGTGCGTGTGATCATTGCTTGTACAGCCCTCTCGCAGTGTCCGGAGCAAGTATGGTGGGTCTGACACACCGGTGTCAATGTGTTCTTTTTTCCATTTCCAAGAGTGTATTAATTGGATCGTTTTACCGACCCCCGACTCAGAAGATATAGTTGCTGAACAGTTCAAAGAAAACTTGAGTCTCATTTCAAATAGGTACCCTGCTCATACAATTATGGTCGGTGGTGACTTCAATCCACCCTCGATATGCTGGAAAACGTATACGTTTAAAGCTGGTGGCAGGCATAAAACGTCATCCGAAATCGTACTGAACGCTTTCTTAGAAAATGATTTTGAACAATTATTTCATGAGCCCACTCGAAGCGTAAATGGTTGCGAAAGCATAGTTGACCTTTTAGCAACAGATAATCCTGGACAAATAGTGAGTACTGTGACGAATATAGGGATTAGCGACCACAAGGCAGTTGCTGCTAGGCTGAATACCGTAACACCTACAACCATCAATAAGAAACACAAAGTATATTTATTTAGAAAAGCTGATAAAATGCTCTTAATGCCTTTTTAAGAGACAGTCTTCACTCCTTCCGATCTGATCATGTAATTGTAGAAAAGTTGTGGAATGTTTGCAAAGAGATAGTGTCGACAGCAATTCAGAGATAGATACCACATAAATTAATAAGTGATGGTACTGTTCCCGCATGGTAAACAAAACGGGTCAGATCGTTGTTGCAGAAGCAACGAGAAAAGCATGCCAAACTTAAAAGAACGCAAAATCTCCAAGATTGGCAAAGTTTTACAGAAGTTCGAAATATAGCGCGTACTTCAATGCGAGATGCTTTTAATAATTTCCACAACGAAATTCTGTCTCGAAATCTGGCAGAAAACCCAAAGACATTATGATCATACATAAAGACCACAAGTGGCAAGACGCAATCAATACCTTGACTGCGCGATGACAACGGTGAAGTCCCTGATGACAGAGCCACTAAAGCAGAGTTATTAAACACGGTTTTCCGAAACTCCTTCACCAAAGAAGACGAAGTAAATACTCCTGAATTCCAATCAAGAACAGTTGCCAAGATGAGAAATATAGAAGTAGATATCCTCAGTGTAACAAAGTAGCTTAAATCACTTAATAAAGGCAAGGCCTCCGGTCCAGATGGTATACCAGTCAGGTTCCTCTCAGAGTATACTGATACAATAGCTCCATATTTAGCAATTATATGCAACCACTCACTCACAGAAAGATCCGTACCTAAAAACTGGAAAATTGCTAAAGTCACACCAATACCCAAAAAGGGAAGTAGGAGTAATCCGTTGAATTACAGGCCTATATCACTAACGTCGATTTGCTGTAGGGTTTTAGAACATATACTGTATTCGAACATAATGAAGTACCTCGAAGAAAACGATTTATTGACGCATAGTCAGCACGGATTCAGAAAATGTCGTTCTTGTGAAACACAACTAGCTTTTTATACTCATGAAGTAATAAGAGCTATCGACAGGGGATGTCAAATTGATTCCATACTTTTAGATTTCCAGAAGGCTTTCGACACCATTCCTCATAAGCGTCTTCTAACCAAACCGCGTGCCTACGGAGTATCGCCTCAGTTGTGCGGCTGGATTCGTGATTTCCTGTCAGAAAGGTCACAGTTCGTAGTAATATACGGAAAGACATCGAGTAAAACAGAAGTAATATCCGGCGTTCCCCAAGGAAGTGTTATAGGCCCTTTATCGTTCCTGATCTATACTAACGACATAGGAGAAAATCTGAGTAGTCGTCTTGGATTTTTTGCAGATGATGCTGTCATTTACCGTCTTGTAAAGTCATCAGACGATCAAAACGACTTACAAAATGATATAGATAAGATATCTGTATGGTGCGAAAAGTGGTAGTTGACCCTGAATAAAGAAAAGTGTGAAGTTATTCACATGAGTACTAAAAGAAATCAACTAAATTTTGATTACGCGATAAGCCACACAAATCTGAATGCTGTAAATTCAGCTAAATACTTAGGGATTACAATTACAAATAACCTAAACTGGAACGAGCATATATTTAATATTGTGGGCAGAGCAAACCAAAGACTGCGATTCAGAACACTTAGAAGGTGCAATAGGTCTACTGAAGAGACTGCGTACACCACGCTTGTCCGACCTATTCTGGAGTATTGCTGTGCAGTGCGGTTTCCGCATCAGGTGGGACTGACGGGTGACATCGAAAAGTACAAAGAAGGGCAGCTCGTTTTGTATTACCGCGAAATAGGGAGATAGTATCACAGGCATGAAACGTGAATTGGTGTGTCAATCATTAAGACAAAGGCATTTTTCGTTGCGACGGGATCTTCTCATGAGATTTCAATCACCAGTTTTCTCCTCCGATTGCGAAAACATTCTGTTGGTACCCACCTACATATGGAGAAATGATCGTCACGATAAAATAAGAGAAATCAGGGGTCCCACGGAAAAAATTAAGTGCTCGTCTTTCCCGCGTGCCGTTCGAGAGTGGAACGGTAGAGAGACAGCTCGAAGGTGGTTCATTGATCCCTCTGCCAGGCACTTTACTGTGAATAGCAGAGTAATGACGTAGATGTAGATCTAGATGTATAGTCGTGGACAAAACGACCGAGACCCCTTGCCTTTTCGTTATGCTGATCCGCACAGCTTTAAAGTCTGCTACATAGCATACAAGGCAAGTGCTACCAACATACTATGCACAAGCGTGAAATTGAAAAACTATCCGAACTTTGTCAGGCAGTTTTCAGTCACGTGTAGGACTATATTAGTGTGTTAAACAACACGTAAATATAAGATATAATCGAAAGAAGAAACGCTAATTAGTATGAACTGTGCTAATAAAAATGAATTTTTTACACCATCAAGGGACCGTATACCACAGGAAGTGCGATACATTTCCGCTTATTAGGTCTACCTGTACTAGAGGTAAACGGGTTTTAAGGGTTGGGTAGACAGATAGACAGTCAAGAAAGTGAGGCTACTAGGGTTCCATTTTTACCGACTTAGGTGACGAAATCCTAACAACGAAAATAGCTACAACAGTTACTGAAGTTGAGGGCCGCATAAATAATTCCCCCTACTCTTTATTCGAAATGTTCTAGTTGCAGTCGATACATCAGCATATTAATCGTAGCTACGCTTTCGATCCAAATCACGTTTACAGAAATGCAAATAAAATCCATTTGCCTATACACGTGGTAACTCAAAAAAATGGCTCTGAGCACTATGGGACTCAACTGCTGTGGTCATAAGTCCCCTAGAACTTAGAACTACTTAAACCTAACTAACCTAAGGACAGCACACAACACCCAGCCATCACGAGGCAGAGAAAATCCCTGACCCCGCCGGGAATCGAACCCGGGAACCCGGGCGTGGGAAGCGAGAACGCTACCGCACGACCACGAGATGCGGGCGTGGTAACTCAGATTCCACTATTAATGCCACCGCGTTTTAGATGTGCGAGCATTCCCATTGCCAGCTACCTTAAGGAACACTTCGGCTAATGAACGTTTTCTGCCTGTGGCACGTCTAATGGAGAATTCGAAAGATTGTAGAATACGTTTGGCAGCTACGTCGCCGTTTATTTCCTGGGGTGATGCAGAATTATCCCACTAAATCTACTCGCTAACAACAGTTTGTTGTTATTTCGATAAACATCCCGAACGATTGTCACATACGCGGTGACATAAAGATAGACAATTCATGTTTTTGAGTCCAGAAAGCTCTATGCAACAGAAACTGCAGATCATTTTGCCATTTTCATTGCGAAAGTTTCGGCTTATTCAAGCCTTGGGTAATAATAGAGGGCTGTTTGCCTGGGTTGTCTACTGGCGTAGTGAAAGGTGTTTGATACTGCAAGTGAGGTCTGGTTTGTTTTCGGTTCTAATCTCGATGGAGACAGATAGACTATTACTAAAGCAATTGTAAGAAATTCTCGTGCCCCCAATACGTTTAATTGTTACCTTTATTATGTACCGGCGCCCTGTGAATGTAAATATGAAAATCTTGGAGAATTTCATGCTTGTTACTGCCTACTTTTTCCGCTTCTGTCAATAAATGATTTGACTTAAGTGTGGCACTAAGTTATTTTTAACTGAATTTCGTTATGAATCTTCACGCATAGCTAAATTTGCAAACTTTCATGGTAGGTCAGCAACGGTAATCCAGTATGACTGGCCTGCACGTTGACACAGACCGTTTTGCGGCAGAATGCTCATAATATTTTGCTAATTCGTAACCATCCGGGGTACTTTGTCTTACTAAAACAGTTATGTTATCTCGATAAGCTGAAATTCATTTTTATTAGTACAGTCCATACTAATTAGCGTTTCTTCTTTCATTTATATCTTACATTTACGTGTTGCGTTTAACACACTAATCAGCATTAATATAGTCTTACACATGATTGCTTACAGTCTGACAAAGTTCGGATAGTTTTTCAGTTTCATGCCTTTGAATAGTACGTTGGTAGCACTTCGTCGCCTTGCCTGTCATGCTGCGTAGCAGACTTTAAAGCTGTGCGGATCAGCATAACGAAAAGGCGAGTAGTCTCGCTCGTTTTGTCCACGACTGTACATGTAGATGAGAATAGAAGCTTTCTAAATGTGGTGCTACAGAAGGATGCTGAAAATTAGGTGGGTGGATCACTTGAGGTACTGAATAGAATTAGAGAGAAGTGGAATTTGTGGCACAACTTGACTAGAAGAATGATTGGTTGGTAGGACCCATTCTGAGGCATCAAGGGATCAACGGTTTAGTATTGAAAGGAATCTTGGAGTGTAAAAATCGTAGAGGCAGACCAAGATATGAATAGAGTAAGGAGATTCAGAAGGATGTGGACTGCAGTAGTTAAACGGAGATGATGAAGAAGCTTGCACAGGATAGAGCAGGATGGAGAGATGCAGCAAACCAGTCTCTGCACTGAAGACCACAACAATAACAACAACATTTATATTGTGTACAGTTCCCACCGCAACGTGGAACGGAGGAAATTTATGAGGGCAATATCACGGCATTCTTGAGTTGAGTTCGCACGCGAGTATATTAGTCGCATCCGTTCCAAAATAGACCAGTGGCTAGGATTCAATTTCTCTGAGCACCTTCAGATAACTGTCACCATTTGCAGCTCTTGAACGCATGAGAACGTAAGCGTCCTGGTGATTTACGTACCCTGGTGACGTTAACCTCGGCCAGAAGATCGATGAGTTTGTACATTCAACATGTGCTTTTCCCATCCATCGCTAATAGCGAAACATGGTCTGTAAACTAGTCAGATCAAGTCACCTCTCAGTTTGCCATATCATATCAGACCTTAGAGGAGATTAAAATCTGGTGGCTTTGTACTCTTGTTGGTGATATCATTCTTGTGAAATATGTGATCTAACGCAGACTCTAATGATGCTCACGAAGTTATCATCTTCTCTTCCATTTCCTTGGCTCATTAGGTACATGTTCCTACAGCTCACTTGGCACGTTTCGCAACTTAGCCAACATCCGTGAAGATATTGGTGAATGGCAGTCATTACGAGTATGTCTGCATATGCTCGTTGTTCCTTCACTTTCTGTGTCTTCCCACGAAGCAATGTCACTGTGGTACCGACCTTAAATGATCGCGTTAACATGCAAGCGGCGGAAGTTTTATTGATACACGAGTAAAAAAAGAACACTGCGACAGTTCTGAAGTGCATACTCTGTTCTAACAACCATTATTCCTTTCCTTTATTTAGGCATGTACAGAGCATATTCACAGCATACGATATACGCTATCTAATCACAAGTATCTAGACACGCATTAGTGAACATTGATATTGGGTTTTTTCTGCCTCTGCCTTTATGAGGGCTTGAACACTGCTAGGCTACATTTACAATGAAGTGTGTGAATGTCTATGGAGGAATGGTAGCCCATTCTTCATGAAGAGCCGAAACCAGAGAATACACTGACATTGGACACTGGGGTTGCCGAGGGGCGGGTTGAAATATGTCTCGAACATTCGTTGTACTGTTCATATTAAATGTCCACATACCTCAGTACGGCTTCCGCTCGACGTCCCTTCACTCTGCATTCGCACGTACTTACTAGACCGCGAAAAAGCAGCGTTGAGGGAAACGTCGCCTAGTACCTACCGAGCAGTGTCCGCGATCTCTAGTGGTGGAAACACTTCCTGAAATTTCCCATTTATCAAGATTTCGGGTGGTCATATGGCGTGATTTTGACTGAAATAAGCGTCCTAAAATTTTTCCAGTAACGTTCATGGCTGTCAAGTCCACAGTTAGTGAGATACTATTCTATCATTCTCAGTTCCCAGCCAAATAACAAATTTCACAAGCAAATCAGCCAGAAATCTACGCAAGTCCGACCCGTTCATGTTAGCGATTTCACAGTCTCTGATTCACCACTATTTGCGAGTTCTACATTTGGTCTCATTCAGTGGTCTTGCATAAAAGACGTGTTCGCCAAATACTCCATAAATAAATGCAGAATATGCCACGCGAAATTTTCACTAAGGCTGAAAGTTCCTACAGTCTGGAACCGCGCGACCGCTACGGTCTCACCTTCGAATCCTGCCTCGGGCATGGATGTGTGTGATGTCCTTACGTTAGTTAGGTTTAAGTAGTTCTAAGTTCCAGGGGACTGATGACCTAAGAATTTAAGTCCCATAGTGCTCAGAGTCATTTGAACCATTTTTCGAAAGTTCAGACGCTAGTAACTTTCCAACAAAACAATCCAGAAACTTCAAACTTTCATCAAAATGTTCGTAAATGCGACAGCTTTAGTTACGACTCGTACTAAATGCGAGAACTCAATATTTTTTTCATTTTACACATAATGAGCTACGTGACATTTACCATGACCTTTGGTATCCGATAGCTGGCGATCGACTCTCTCGATGCTACTCCACCCTCTGCATATCTAACTTTCGGTGCGCTGGAACATTTTAATTCTGCTTGGCTGATGAGTCTGACTGACCAATCAGAATGATCCTTCTAGATCATTCTCGCGGCAAAACTTGCCTTAGCCAATCACTAAACAGAAAGTCATTGATATCATTCCAAATGCAAATACTAACATACTGTTTAATAAAAACGACCGAAATGAAAAATTATTTTGAAATTAATTTGGAAACTTATTACACTTTAGACTGCTATTCTGGCTGCTCTTACAAAAGCATGCACACCTCGACATACGTCATTAGTATCGTGGTTACCCTACAGCTTTCCCACGGTTCAATTCGTAATGTTTTACAAAACATAATACTGAATTTTACGTATGGCTCACATACACTCTCTCACTCATTCCCATTTATACACACAAAATAAAAATCCCAGTTAAATGATTCTACACATTGAGAACTTTGGTTATGATTTCAGTTGATAACAAAAGACAAACGGTTATTGTTCCTAACTATATTTTACACTTTAAGTGTCGGTTTTATGGTTTTTAGGAAATTTTCTCAATCTCCGAAACTATAATAATTAAAAATCTGTAATTTTTATGAGATGTTCTACTGAATAACAAAAAGTAGTATACCCAGTTTGAAAACAATTAGTTAATTTTTACTATGATTTATTTAGATTCGTAGGGGGTACGAATATACAGTCTTACTAGGTGACACGTCAGCTCGTTCGCACGGCCACATAGCGTCAGCTGCGCGGTGATTCATAGCTTAGGCGTTTTCCTGCAGCTTCCTCACAGCCATCGGCTCCACATCTACGTATCTTACAGCAATAAATGTTACCCGTAATAACTTGCGATCTCACAGGGTCTGGAGCGAAGCCGACGTTCTCCCAATTCATCCCAAAGGTGGTCCATTGGGTAGATGTCGGTACTCCCGGCAGTCTAACTCATTTTAGGAATGTTATTGGCCGTAAACGATTGCATCAAAGATGCTGCTGTATTACGTGTGCATTGTCATACTGATACAAACAATGGTTGTCTCCCAGCTCTTCCTCTACTGTGCACAGTACCTAATACCGTAAGCCGTGTTTACGTATTTCCGTGTTAGTGTTTTATTAAGCGTAGTAAGGGGATGACTCTGCAACGGCGAAAAACGCCACCAAACTACAAGAACACCTCCTCCTTATTTCACTATTGGCACTGCACGTGATGGCAAGTAATATTCTCCACGAGTTCGCCTGACCCAAACTGTCCATCGCTGTTCCATAGGTTACGGCATGATTCATCGCTCCAAACCGCTCGTTGCTCGTTTCCAGTCAGCTCATGCCCAATGGCGTCGCTCTGTACATCACTTCAGGCGTCGCTTAGCATCGACTGCAGAAATGTGTCGCTTATTATTACTCGCTCCAACGTTGTACCCAATCATTTTTAGCTACCTGCACAGAGTCATTGTGTTAGCTAGATTTTTGGTAGGACTTTAGAACTCGTGAGTGATTCCATCCGCTTACTGTCTGCGATTTTTTACAAACGCCCTCCGAAAAGCCGGACACTCCTGTGTCCGTCAGTTACATTAGGTCTGCTTAGCCTTGGTTTAGCTGCCGTTGTTCGTTTGCCTTTCTACTTCACATTTTCACTACAACACTCGAACGGGGCAGCTTTAGAAAGATTCAAATATCTCCAATGGATTTGTTACACAGGCGATTTGCAATCGAAGTCACTGAACTCTCCGGGCAAACCTGTTCTATTGTTACTGCCTCTCCACTGTCAACAGAGTACACTCGGGCTCACTTTATACTGGCGGGACTCCCTCTCGTGTTATACAGGGTGAGTCACCTAACGTTACCGCTGGATACATTTCGTAAACCACATCAAATATTGACGAACCGATTCCACAGACCGAAGGTGAGGAGAGGGGCTAGTTTTTTTAAATGGAACCCCGTTAGTTTTGTTAACACATCTGAACATATAAACAAATACGTAATCAGTGTCGTTTGTTGCATTGTAAAATGTTAATTACATCCGGAGATATTGTAACCTAAAGTTGACGCTTGAGTACCACTCCTCCGCTGTTCGATCGTGTGTATCGGAGAGCACCGAATTACGTAGGGATCCAAAGGGAACGGTGATGGACCTTAGGTACAGAAGAGACTGGAACAGCACATTACGTCCACATGCTAACACCTTTTATTGGTCCTTTTCACTGACGCACATGTACATTACCATGAGGGGTGAGGTACACGTACACACGTGGTTTCCGTTTTCAATTACGGAGTGGAATAGAGTGTGTCCCGACGTGTCAGGTCAATAGATGTTCAATGTGGTAGCCATCATTTGCTGCACACAATTGCAATCTCTGGTGTAATGAATGTCGTACACGCCGCAGTACATCTGGTGTAATATCGCCGCAGGCTGCCACAATACGTTGTTTCATATCCTCTGGGGTTGTAGGCACATCACGGTACACATTCTCCTTTAATGTACCCCACAGAAAGAAGTCCAGAGGTGTAAGATCTGGAGAACGGGCTGGCCAATTTATGCGTCCTCCACGTCCTATGAAACGCCCGTCGAACATCCTGTCAAGGGCCAGCCTATTGTTAATTGCGGAATGTGCAGGTGCACCATCATGCTGATACCACATACGGCGACGCGTTTCCAGTGGGACATTTTCGAGCAACGTTGGCAGATCATTCTGTAGAAACGCGATGTATGTTGCAGTGCTCTCCGATACACACGTTCGAACAGCGGAGGAGTGGTACTCAAGCGTCAACTTTAGGTTACAATATCTTCGGATGTAATTAACATTTTACAATGCAACAAACGGCACTGATTACATATTTGTTTATATGTTCAGATGTGCTAACAAAACTAACGGGGTTCCATTTAAAAAAAACGTAGGTTTGTGATAAAAAACATACTTCCGTGAATTTTTGTATGGTTTGTATTAAACAATTACACTAGCCCCTCTCCTTACGTTCGGTCTGTGGAATCGGTTCGTCAATATTTGATGTGGTTTACGAAATGTATCCAGCGGTAACGTTAGGTGACTCACCCTGTATACCGGACAGTTTTGCACTACACAGAAGTGTCCGCATACTCTTGACCAGATAATGCAGGTAAATAGAATGAATATTGTATGTTCCTCCTAGAGTAGGAGCAGCGAGGATGACAGATAACACGGACACTGTGTAGCACGCAAGCAAACCTACTGCAGCAGTAAACAAGCCGTCACAGAGGCGGCGGGGGTCGAACACGGAGCGGCAGATTGATTGCACACATATGTCTGCGCCGGGGCGGCGCTGCGCAGCCATACGCTCTGCTATCGCGCACAGATACTACTGTAATAGCCACACTGACCGCAGTGCGCCCATTCAACAGCAATGTGGTCAGTCTCCCTTCACACTGCACTCGACAGACACTGAAGCGCCAAAAACTGGTATAGGCATGCGTATTCAAATACAGAGATATGTAAACAGGCAGAAAACGGCGCTGCGGTCGGCAAAGCCTATGTAAGACAACAAGTGTCTGGCGCAGTTGTTAGATCTGTTACTGTTGCTACAATGGCAGGTTATCAAGATTTAAGTGAGTTTGAACGTCGTGTTACAATCGGAGCACGAGCGGTAGGACACAGCATCTCCGAGACAGCGGTGATGTGGTGATTTTCCTGTACAATCATTTCAAGAGTGTACAGTGAATACCAGACATCCGGAAAAACTTCAAATCTCCGACATCGCTGCTGCCGGAAAAAGATAATGCAAGAACGCGACCAACGACAGCTGAAGAAAACCGTTCAACGTGACCGTGCAACCCTTCCGCAAATTGCTGCAGGTTTCAATTCTGGGCCATCGAAAGTGTCAGTGTGCGAACAGTTCAACAAAACATCATCGACATGGGCTTTGGGGAGCCGAAGGCAGTCTTGTGTACCTTTGATGACGGCACGCTATAGGACTTTATGCTTCGCCTGGGCCCTTCAGCACCGACAGTGGTGTCTTGATGACTGAAAACATGCCACCTGGATGGAAGAGTGTCGCTTCAAATGGTATTGAGCGGACAGACGTGTAAAGATCTGGAGACAACCTCATTAATCCATCGACCGTGCATGCCAGCAGCGGACTGTTCATGCTGGCGGAGGCACTGTAATAGTGTAGTGCGTGTACAGATGGAGTGATATGGGGCCCCTGGTACTTCTAGATACGACTCTGACAGGTGACACGTACGTATGCATCCTGTCTGATCACCTGCATCAATTCATGACCATTGTGCATTCCGACGGACTTAAGCAATTCCAGCCGGACCATGTGACACCACCACACGTCCATAATTACTACAGTGTGGCTCCAGGTACACTCTTCTGAGTTTAAAAACTTCCACTGGCCACCAAACTCTCTAGACATGAACATTATTGAGCATATCTGGGATGCCTTGCAACATGTTGTTCAGAGGAGATCTCCAACCCCTCGTACTCTTACGGATGTATGGACAGCCCTGCAGGATTCAAAATCCCTCCAGAATTACTTCAGAAGTTAGTCGAGCCCTTCTGCGTGCTTGGGGGCCCTACACGATATTTGCCAAGTGTAGCAATTTCTTTGGCTCTTCAGAGTATTACTCTGAAATGTGAGTAAGAGTAATGCCATCCCACCCGATGCAGTTAAGTATAGCACCGGCGCTTGTAATTTGATTTGAAGCAGTGTCTGAGAAACTAGTCATTGTCCCTAGCATGGGCATGAGGCAGTCGGCATATGTCGGAACCCGCCTAAGCAGATAGATACTGCCGTATCATATAAGCGAGGGCTGATCAGCAAAGACTAAGACTGATTTTTTTCACAGATGTTTCTCAGTGTTTACATGATCGTCTTCAAAGTAGTCCCTTGATACTTAAATGCACTTTTTATAGCTTCTGCCAGTGCTCGAAGACAATGTGCAGCTCATTCTTCGTCAGTTCCTTGAGAATCGATTCAAGTTTCTTGAGAACTGTTTCATAATTCTCAAATCGAATTTCCCGAACCTTTGCCTTTAGTGATGGGAGTGAAAGATGTCACAGCGTGCATCATCGCGGCTAGAAGGCGGACGTGCTATACAAGTAATACTGCATTAATCCAGAAACCTTATGACTCGATTTGCGACGTTAGGAAGCCCGTTGTCATGACGAAGTCACCAGCCGCTCCGCTAAAGTTCTGCTCGTTTCCTTGCAACGTGTTTCCTCAGCCTAGTAAATGGTGACGTAGAGTATGCTCTAAAAATGGTTCAAATGGCTCTGAGCACTATGGGACTTAATATCTATGGTCATCAGTCCCCTAGAACTTAGAACTACTTAAACCTAACTAACCTAAGGACAGCACACAACACCCAGCCATCACGAGGCAGAGAAAATCCCTGACCCCGCCGGGAATCGAACCCGGGAACCCAGGCGTGGGAAGCGAGAACGCTACCGCACGACCACGAGATGCGGGCGAGAGAGTATGCTCTCTTAACAGTAGTGTGACGGGAAACTCCATGCTGGTAAATCATTCCATGACACTAGAAATGTGATGACCATCACTTTCCCTGCAGGTAGAACGACTTTCGCCTTTTTTGGTGTTGGAGAAACTGGCGATTTCCACACTGTTGCACGAGGTCGTGCATCTTCACAGTACGCTTTCAGCAGCTTTGCGTAGGTTTCAGTGGCTGTAAGGTTTAAACAATCACGGAATTTCACTATGCCGTACTGCTCCTCTCGTTTCCCCCTTGTGGAGGAGGAGGAGATTAGTGTTTAACGTCCCATCGACAACGAGGTCATTAGAGACGGAGCACAAGCTCGGGTTAGGGGAGGATGGGGAAGGAAATCGGCCGTGCCCTTTCAAAGGAACCATCCCGGCATTTGCCTGAAGTGATATAGGGAAATCACGGAAAACCTAAATCAGGATGGCCGGACGCGGGATTGAACCGTCGTCCTTCCGAATGCGAGTCCATTTCCCCCTTGTGGTTTGGTGTGCGAAATACAAAGGGCATCTATAAAATAGAGCATTACTAACAACTTACCGATACGAGAGTGCTGCAACCTATGAATATTATACGTAAAATCCCTTTCTTTTTGAACAGTCATGGTACAGACAGGAACCTGTCTCGGAAGCTGTACGAAAATACCGGTCTCAGTCTCTGTTGATCAGCGCTCGAATAATATTTCTCAAGTCAACATCCGTTTTTCTCAGCATATACTAATCACACACTATTCTTAGAAAGGTATTTTCACCGGCTTCTGACAAAAACTTACAAACTTGGAAAGTTTTAACGTAAGTGAGAATTCTATCTACTATAGGGAAATGGGCATCATGGATCCTCGACTTCAAACTTATCTTTTATGAAGCTAATTTACTAATCGGGAATAAGAGACCCCCTTTTCATATTACCTTATTACAAGTACAATTTTATTTGTTTTAAAGTACTTGTTAACTCTATAATTCGTTCACAGCATTGTCATAGATAATAACCGTAATCACTGCGTTAGTCCATTATGTCTGCCCGCCATAGGAGTTGTCTTTCCTCAATGAATATGCTTTCCTTTCCGAAAGGGAAACATATTTGTCATTTTTGCCTTGAATTCTGATCTACCTGTTTCTACTATGGCCCAACGTGCTTACATGAAGTACGAAGTGTTGTCAAAATATTAAAATACAGTTAAAGGTTATTGTGACCTTAGAGACATACCAGGTAAGAAGCAAACATTTCGTTTTAACCTATACGTTTCGCATTCATTTACTTCTTTGTATTTTATATTAGTATTACCCATTAGACTTCTCTTCAACAATAGATGGATGTAAATATTACGCTCGAAGTTGGAAGTTACAAACACTTGATGAAGCAAATAATGTCATAAGCAGTGATTTACATTAATTTATTCCTTTTATTTTGCGTTTGTATTTGTTCATTATTAACATTTGCCAACAACACAGCGGAGTAAATACACTGACAGAAAGAAACCTCAACACCAAAAAATAGGCTGGAGACAGATCTGGTGATCGAGCAGGCAAAGATACCATATCGGCTCTCTGTACAATGAAGTTGAGTTACAACACCAATATATGATCGAGCGTTATTCTGTTGGAAACTACTGCCTGGAATGTTGTTCATGAATGGCAGTTCACCAGGTCTAATCACCAGACTGACATACAAATTCGTAGTTAGGGTGCTTGGAATAGCCACGAGAGTGCTCCTGCTGTCATATGAAATCGCAAGCGAGACCATAAATCCAGGTGGAAGTTCGATGCGTTTATCACGCAGACAGGTGGTTGCAGGACCTCAACTGGCCTCCATCCAATCAACACCCGACCATAACAGGCATCGAGGCAGAATCAGCTTTCGTCAGAAAACGCAACAGACCTCTATCCAGCGCTTGATAGCAATGACGTCTTGGCAAACAGTGGTGGTTTGGTGTCTGTGGAATGGACGCTAGAGAGCGTCTGGCTCGAAGCTGTCCTTGAAGTAACCGATTTGCAACAGTACTTTGTGTTACTGTGGTGCCAATTGCTGCTCAAATTGCTGCTGCAGATTCAGTACGCTGCAACACAACCCTACGCTGAACACGATGGTCTTTCCTCTTCGTAGTGCCACGCAGCTTTCCGGAGTTCCGTCTTCTTGAGACCGTACATTTTCGTGTCTGTCGCTGCCAGCAGTCACATACAGTGGCAACATTCCTGACAAGTCTTTCTGAAATATCGCAGTAGGAACATGCAACTTCTAGTAGCTCTATTAACGACTTCATTCAAACTCAGCAGGGGGTTCCTAATGGCGTCTTTGCTGCCTTAAAGGCATTATTGACTAACATCTACTCACCATGTCCAATTTCAAAGACAACTAACGCTCACAACCGCTGCAGTGTGTATTTAAAGCAAACTTAATTCGCATCCTCATAATGTCGGTGCTGCTTCCACTTTTATGCGACCGTCGTCAATTCTGAACAGACGTCATCTGTCAGATGTTGATATTCGCCAAAAAACATTCGTTTAAGTTGCACAATTTCTTCTTTTCGTTGCGACTTCTTTCCGTCAGTTTACTACTGTCATACACAACAAACGACACGTTTACGCTGTCGACGAAAAGATCATAAGAAGCTGTCAGTTAGAAGCATCGCTCCAAAAGGGTCGCTACAACTCAAACACCTGCGCGGAGGAAAGGCGGCATTCCCACGGCTATTCTTATCCCAGCGACGACACTTGTTCCCAATTCTGTCATTATTTAAAACTGTAAAAGTGGAAAGTTCCGCACGGGTCGCCTGGTTGTAAAGTAAATCACATTATGCGGAAATTGGTAATGTTTCTACTAAACCTCTTGTAAAGTAGTAGAAAATTGTGGAGAATCTGCTGAAAGTAGTTTTGTAAAAATTACTATATCAAACAAATAGAACTTATTGTTGTGTTAATGTACAGTCGTGGACAAAACGAGCGAGACCCCTTGCTTTTTCAGCTTATCGAGATAACATACCTGTTTTCGTAAGACAAAGTACTCCAGATCGTTACGAATTAGCAAAATATTACGCGCATTTGGCCGCGAAATGGTCTGTGTCAACGTTCAGACCAGTCATACTGGATTACCGTTGCAGAACTACCATGAAAGTGTGCAAATGTGGCAATCCGTGAAGGTTCATAACGAAATTCAGTTAAAAATCATTCAGTGCCACACTTAAGTCAATTCCATTATTGACAGAAGCGGAAAAAGTGGGCAGTAACAAGTATGATATTCTACAAGGGTTTCATATCGACATCCACAGGGCGCCGATACAGAATAAAGGTAGAAATAAAACGTATTGGGGGCGCGAGAATTTCTTAAAATTCCTTTACTGGTAGTCTATCTGCCTCCATCGAGATTAGAACCGAAAACAAACCAGACCTCCCTTGCAATAGCAACCACCTTTCCTACGCTAGCAGACAACCCAGGCAAACAGACCCCTATTATTAACCAAGGCATGAATAAGCCGAAACTTTCGCAATGAAAATGGCAAAATAATCTGCAGTTTCTGTTGCATAGAGCTTTCTGGACTCAAAAACATGAATTGTCTATCTTTATGTCACCGCATATGTGACAATCGTTCAGGATGTTTATCGAAATAACAAAAAACTGTTGTTAGCGAGTAGATTTAGTAGGGTAATTCTGCACCACCCCAGGAAATAAACGGTGACGTAGCTGCCAAACGTATTCTACAATCTTTCGAATTCTCCATTAGACGTGCCACAGGCAGAAAACGTTCATTAGCCGAAGTGTTCCTTAAGGTAGCTGGCAATGGGAATGCTCGCACATCTAAAACGCGGTGGC